>NC_067132.1:9786994-11210995 GCF_021347895.1 Acanthochromis polyacanthus
ATTTGCAGTTTCCATCCATGTTATTCTGACTTTTACGCCTGCTGGATACAAATTTTTGTGGCTTCATCATTTCTTCCAATAGGACATTTCTGTGAAGTTCTGTCATAATGTGGAGGAATTCTGTGTTGTGACCAGAAATATCAAAGTGATCTTTGACCACCAGATAGTGCCTCCAACCAAGGCTGTTGTTTGATGACTTTGTGTCTAGTTTAACTGTTTAGTTTAGTTGAACCTTTGACACAGTTGCATCTTAAAACCTTCTTTAGATCTGACTTTTATTCACTTGGACTCAAGTGTGGACTGATTAAAATCTGAAGGTCAAATGAAAAAAATGAGTGCAGTTGCTGCTGATGTGTTGTTTGTATTGTGTTTAAATATGCCCTATTTCATGTGTAGTTTAGGTTCCTCTGTAGCAGCTACTGGGAATCTGACTAGCTATGACAAATATGACAAGGTTTGTGCTACCTTTGTCACAGCACTGCTGGAAAACCCAGCAATTTAAGATTTTTGATTGAAGTTGGTTGTTCTGTTAAGACAGGGATGTCAAACTCATTTTAGTTCAGGGGCCAAATACATCCCAATTTGATCTCAAGTTGACGGGACCAATAAAATCAGATAATAATAACTTATAAATAATCACAACTCCAAATATTTCCCTTCTTTGTCGTGCAAAAAAATACATTCTGAAAATGTTCACACTGAATCAACCATCTTTTTACAAAACATTATGAACAACCTGAGACAAAAAACAAAAGACAACACAAACAAGACGAAATAGATACAAATTGCAAAAAGGAAATACAAAAGGACACAATATTATACTGTATGATCCCAATAACTTGTGAAGGTCTAGAAATTGTATCAAATTCACATTTTTTTCTCTGTAGTTTTTACAGACTGTGAAGTGGGCCAGATTGGATGCTCTGTTTTGGCCGGTGGGCTTGACACCCCTATGTTAAGGTTTGAGGTGAAACAGAAGACTCGTCCAGGATTTCAACACGGGACCTCTCACACCCTAAGCGAGAATCATACCCCGAGACCAACAAGCCACACATCCGTCTGTTCACATCTGTAATTCTATGCAGCGAAGTGCTGTAATCGATCTGTTGAAACGTGCCGACTTGGGGCTCCACACTTGGTGGTCAAATGTCAGTACAGTTACAGGTGACTTCTTGTTGGTATCATGTTCAAATCCATCTTGTTTTTATGTAGATTAGTAGCTTGGAATATCCAAACTGTATCTCCATGTAATCTCCTATCTCCATGTTAGGAGATACAGGAGAATCAGTTTGGCATTGGGCGAATTGAATCACGTTTCCCTCCCAGGGAAGTTTGGTACGACCAATCATAGCACGGGAGGCTTTAGTTAATGCTGCGTCATCTTCAGCGCCTGGATTACCCATAAAACACCTGCGCACCTCCCGTAACCAAACACAAACATTAACAAAGTTATTCCTAACACCGCTAATCGTTTGGAAGGAATCTTTTGTTGCGTAGCCTTTTCAAAAATAAGTGTTGTAGTTGAGAGCACCCCATGTATTCGCAGATTTTTGTGACTAAAACGGCAGTAATCATTCACCACGACGCTTTCTCGGCTGCATGCCATTATTGTTTGGACTACATGGACTTCAAGGTCGGTTTGTTTGTGCGTCACATCCGTGTTACGCTGATTGGTTCTTTCTCATTCAAGCTGCATTCGTTAGCCCCTCCTTTTAGAAATTGTCTCCTATCATCACAATGTCAGACTGCCTTTATTTGTATTAATACATGAATAAAATCAGTCTGGATTTTCCAAGCAAGTTGGTTTGATTCTTCTGTACAAACTCCTGTGAATCTGACGAGCTATGACAAGAATTGTTACTTTTGTCACAGCACTGCTGGAAAACCCAGCACCTTAAGGTTTTCACTTGAACTTAATTGTTGTGTTTAGATCCCTGTGAGCTTCAGAGGTTTATGAAGGGCTCATCTGGGATTTGAACCCAGGACCTCTCACACCCAAAGCGAGAATCATAGCCCAAGACCAATGAGCCACATATAGAACTGTTCATATGTGCAATTCTGTGCTGCTCAGACCTAAACTTGGACCATTCAAACTGGCAATGTGGAATCTTGTTATCCAACAGCACCCCCTAGTGGAGCATTTTATATGGCCATCAGTCTGTGTTCTAGATATGATAATAAATCCTTAAATGTTCTCAGCTTCACCAGAAAACATGACATATTTTGTTGTATGTATGCTATTTTGTTGGTATGGAACAGCTGACTTCTTGTTTATAATCCACACCAGTGACAATCAAGACCACAAGCATTTTGTTTTCGAATTGTCTGTCTGAACCTCCCATTCCCAGTAACACAAAGTGACAGGAATCTTCAGAGGGTTTCTTTAGATTTGACTTTTACTCACTTGGATAAAAGTCGTGGACTGATTAGAATGTGGTGGTCAAATGTCAGTACAGTTGCAGATATACAGTTGATTTGTTGTTGGTATCATTTTCAAATATATTGTGTTTTTTGTCTTGATTAAATTATTTTGTACCAGCTGCTGGTAATCTGACTTGCTGTGACAAGATCAGTGCTGCTTTTGTCCTGGCTGTGTTGGAAAACCCAACAACTTAAGGTTTTCATGAGACATCAATTGTTATTTTTAGATCTCTGTGAGCTTCAGATGTTAGAGTGAGGGCTCGTCCGGGATTTGAACCCAGGACCTCTCGCACCCAAAGCGAGAATCATACCCCTAGACCAACGAGCCACACATGCAGTTGTTCACATCTGTAATTCTGTTCTGCTCAGACCTAAAATTGGATCTCAAAGTGGTGACTTGGGACTCCACATTTCACCTTGTCCGACAGCATCCCTGGTGGTTAAAATGTTCTTCTTGCTTTTTTCATACTGCAGTTTAAATATCTATGTACAATTTTCTGATCTTGGCTGCTGAGATGGAGAAAAAGCTTCACTCCGACAAGGTGTGATTGGTGGATGAGATCTGGATGAGATGCTGAAGGCTCAGGACACAGTTGGGTTGTCTTGGCTGACATGTCTCTTTCAGTGTCAAGAAGAAGTCAGGGACAATCAATTTGCTCATTTATTGTATTCAAATTGCACTGTGACTGTGGCATCAGTGCCAGAACACAGTATATGTACTTTATTTTACAGATGTACACATTTGACCTTTGAACTTAAGGTATCATGACCTGTTTGACTCTTTTGTGACATAATACAAATACAAAGAATTTAAGGTTTAGGACGTCTTTGCCTTGAAGAAGTTCTTGAGTTTCTTTTTTTTTGTGAATGAATCCTGATCTTATTTGAGATACGAGGTATGATGTAAGCGAGTTATTGGTGTCAGCTTAGATCATTCATACCATATCTGATGTGACCTTTCACCCACAGATGTTGTGAAAGGACACGTCTCTGTGTCAACAACATGTGTTTTCAGGGCTGACAGAATATTTCAGATTGTTGATGTGGTATTGCCTCACATTCCATCTCATAAACTGGCACCCTGTCAGCATGATTCGTTCATGTCATGTGAGGTGTTTTGACACAACAATCAAGTCTAGTTTAGTACTGTACCAAACAATACAAAAAAATGCATTTACAGATAATAGTTTTTTTTGTAGCATTTATTTTGTGCACCTCTTTTTGAGACAGAAAACTTGAGATCTACTCATATGAACTTTGGCGATACTGAACATAAAATGTACAGTGCAAAAACATAATTTGCTGAAGAAAAAGGGTAAAAGAAAATATGTGCAATGTTGATAGTGTGAAGGTTAACGTGCAAAACAAAGTGAGTGAGATTTGTAGAGAATGGAATATCGTAATGTCTGTGATTAAACTCTACAGGCCGTGAATGTAGCTTCTTTTTTCCTCTTTATTGTTTATGCTCTGTTTGCAGTGTTTACTTAAGTCTCAAATACAGTGTGTCTGACAGGGTGTGATGAATAAGATTCACTTGAAATTATAATAAAGAAAACTACTTGTGAGATGTAGTTGGCCACAAGTACACTTGAGATAAAGACCCAACCAACTCAACAGCTAAATTTGTTCTGTTTTTTTCATACACTTTTTTTTCATGGTTGTTGACTGAATGTTTTTTATGCCTTTTTTATTGTCGTTATAGATAAACTATAGCGATGTCAGTGAGACGTTCATAACAGAATAAGCCAGAGTCCTCAGGAGATCTATTTGAAACACAGTCCTCTTAAATGCAGGTGAGTACAGTTCTATACCCTCATCTCTACCTCGTTGTGTCCCTTTGATTTAATCACATTATTTCTCTTCTTGTTCAATGTATTTTTTAGTTTTATTGATCGTACTGATAGGGGGGCTGCACATTGGCGTAAGTGGTCAGCACTTTGCCTTGCATGTTTGCATGTTCTCCCTGTACATGCGTGGGTTTTCTCTGGGCACTCCGGCTTCCTCCCACAGTCCAGAAATATGCTGAGGTTAATTGATTACTCTAAATTGCCTGTAGGTATGAATGTGAGTGTGACTGTTTGTCTGTGTATGTAGCCCTGTGACAGACTGGTGACCTGTCCAGGGTGTCCCCTGCCTTCACCTGAGTCAGCTGAGATAGGCTCCAGCACCCCCCGCGACCCAAATGAGAATGAAGCGGTGTATAGAGAATGGATGGATGGATGATCATACTGGTGTTTCTTTTGTGTTAGTCTGTGATAATGGAGTGGTTAGAACTCAAGGCACCTGTTGCTCTGCCATTAGCTTAGTTGTGGTTGAAGGTTTTAAATGAGCTGAAACTTGTGTTCACTGGTCAGAGTCACAGGATTACTTCAGCTCTGTTACAGTTCATACCAAAGAAATTGTTACATCAAATTAAATCTGGCGCCAACTTTGTTTAACTGAGATTTCAGTTCAGTATCTACTGTCACTGTTCGACAATCTGACAGTTTTGACTGTGGCAGACAGAATCCGGTTTATCTGAAATATTGTTCTTGCTTTGACACAGTAAATTAGACAGCTCTGTTTGAGATACATTTTATACAGATATTTTGGTTAGTACATCACTCACAGGTTAGAGTGAGGGCTCGTCCGGGATTTGAACCCGGGACCTCTCACACCCTAAGCGAGAATCATGCCCCTAGACCAACAAGCCACATATACAGCTGTTCACATCTGCATTTCTGTGTGCAAAGACCTGCAATTGAAGTGTTCAAGGTGGGGATGTGGCGACTTGGGGCTCCACATTTTATCTGATCCAACAACACCCTCTGGTGAGGGATTTTATGGATTCACCTTGCTGTGTATTCTAACACTGATTCCCAGAAAGTTTGGCCCCAGAGACATTTACACATCCTGAAAGTATATACAATGTGCTTGTCCAGGATTTAAATGTGGGATGTTTCACAAATTATCTATAGTTTTGTAAATGTGCATCGCCGTGGCCCAGCCCTGCTGGTCTTCCCGAATCTTGCTGATAAGTTCCATATTGATTTCAACCTTTACATATCACAGTTGAAGGATTTAAGATTTTCGTTTTTGGGTTGTTGATCACACATTCATCCTGTTCCCAGGAAAAGAAAAATTCAAATAATCATTTTATTATTTCTAATCATACTATTCTCTCTCAATGAGAGACCTCAGCATTTGATTTGTGGATGGAACGTTTACCACCTATTCTTGTGAATGTAGGAATGTTTTGTACTGCAATAGACTCTTGACTTTAGACTCAAGCGTGGACTGATTAGAATTTGGTGCTCAAATGAAAAACAGCTGATTTCTTGTTAACCACACCCAACGGGTACGTCGGCTGAGTTATTGCATTCAGTGCGGTATCTGGCTGGGTAAGTATGTATGTATGTATGTGGCTATGTCCGGTCCGATATCTCTGCAACCGCTGAAGTCAGGATAATCAAACTTGGCACTGAAGATCAGTCTAAGGTCCCCTGCTCAGTTGTGGAGTTACAGGTCAGCAGATCAAGTAGGGAGGGAGATACGTACAATGATCTAAATTGATACATATTGCATAGGGAGGACAGGGTTGTCGCCAGCAGAGAGCGTGGTTCTGCCCTCTACTGACGGCTCATCTAGTTGATATTGTGTTCAAAACTCTTCCATTTAATGTGTAGTATAGGTTACTCTGTAGCAGCTACTGGGAATTTGACTGGCTATGACAAGTTTTGTGCTACCTTTATCACAGCACAGTTGAGAACACCAGTCGTTTTCGATTGAAATTAGTTGTTCTGTTAAGATTTCTAAAGTTAGGGCTCATCCAGGATTTGAACCTTGGACCTCTCACATCCTAAGAGAGAATGATACCAATAGACCAACGAGCTACATATGCAGTCATTCACATCTATAATTCCATGCAGCAAAGTGCTGCAATTGAACTGTTAAACTGTGGTGAAAGCTGTATATGTTCCCTTTATATGAACCTCCACACTTCATATGTCTGTACAGATTTTCTCTCATCCATGGTAATCCCCTTACCTTCAGCAGAAATCAACTGGACTTCTCGTTTAGATTATCTCATTCAAGAGGCTTCTTCACTTATAACTCACTGATGAGGAGTTACACATTTTTAAAGTAGCTTCAGTTTTTCAGTTCACATGCCCATGGCCCATGAATGATCCAGGACTCATGTACTTCAAGGTGGGAATGTTTGTGAATCCAGGTGGTCCAACAATAACGACAGCAATCATGGTGGTGGATCTGCCAGTTTACAACAGACATGAATCTGCCATGTCAAGAGTGACTCAATATGTTAATGATAGTGAAACTTTGTGGAGAGAGACCTTATCGCTGCATTATAAGTGCTGTTGTTGACCTCCCCGTCTGTTTGGAGATGGCTGTTCCAACTTGACATAGATGACTTCCGTCACTGCTCTCTCAAACCATCTGTCCTCTCTGCGGTCTGAGTTCATGTCTCTGCCGAGTGCCGTGATAAACCTATGTACAAAAGGCAGTCATTTATCAGTTAAACTGAAGTAGCAAGTTCAAATATACAAGTACAGTACAAAAAGGGGTATGTAGTGATGAGAGGTGTAATTACTACAATCTGAACAAAAACATATAAATTATTATTGTCTTTTTGTTGACCAAGTGTTTTTTTTTTATGTTGTTATTTAAGTGTTCTTATAGATAAACTATTGCGATATCAGAGGTAGATGCAGCACAGAAGAACATCTTTTGTTGTATGTATGGTATTCTGTAGTCAGTATGGAACAGCTGATTTCTTGTTGATACTCCAGTAGCATTTTGCGTTTGGGTTCTCTGTCTGCACCACTGTCCAATTCCAACAAACACAAAATCATAGGAATCTCAGGAATCTTCAGAGGATTTCTTTAGATTTGACTCAAATGTTCACTTAGACTCAAGCAAGGATAGTATACAGTTACAGTTTATAGGTGTGCATGGGTACGCAGCTGACTTCTTGTTCAAATAGGTTCTGGCTTTTCAGTACATTCTAATGCATGAGTGTGAAGTGTAATGTTGCATTTTAAATCCCTGCAAATTTCTGTTTTCCTCAGAAATTAAATTTCAAATTTATATTTGTGCAACACATCCTGGGTTTTGCTTTATGCCAGGAGCTGGTCAAACTTTTTCGATGCAAGCTACTGAGAAAACAGGTACCTGTGACAAGGTTTGTGCCACGTTTGTCACAACTGTGTTGAGAAACCCTGCAATTTAAGGTTCTCAGACGAAATTAATTGTGTTATGTAGATTTCCATAAGATTCGGGGATCAACAGCAGGGCTCGTCCGGGATTTGAACCCGGGACCTCTCGCACCCTAAGCGAGAATCATACCCCTAGACCAACAAGCCACACATGCAGCTGTTTACATCTGTAATTCTGAGCTCCAAACAGCTGCAGCTGAACTGTTCAAAGTGGCGCTGTGGCGGCTTGGAGCTGCGTGCTTTCTCTGATCCAACAGCGCCCTCTGGTGGCGTATTTTATATGTTAATCTTGCTTTGTGTGTTGGTATCATGTTCAAATCCATTTTGTTTTTATGTAGATTAGTAGCTTGGAAAATCCAAACTGAATCTCCATGTAATCTCCTATTTCCATGTTAGGAGATACAGGAGAATCAGTTTGGCATTGGACGAATTGAATCACGTTTCCCTCCCTGGAAAGTTTGGTACGACCAATCATAGCACGGGAGGCTTTAGTTAATGCTGCATCATCTTCAGTGCCTGGATTACCCATAAAACACCTGCGCACCTCCCGTAACCAAACACAAACATTAACAAAGTTATTCCTAACACCGCTAATAGTTTGGAAGGAGTCTTTTGTTGTGATCTTCAGATGTTAGAGTGAGGGCTGGTCGGGGATTTGAACCCGGGACCTCTCACACCCAAAGCGAGAATCATACCCCTAGACCAACGAGCCACACATACAGTTGTCTACATCTGTAATTCTGTTCTGCTCAGACCTAAAATTGGATCTCAAAGTGGTGACTTGGGACTCCACATTTCACCTTGTCCAACAGCATCCCTGATGGTTAAAATGTTCTTCTTGCATTCTTCATGCTACAGTTTAAATATCTATGTACCATTTTCTGGTCTTGGCTGCTGAGATGGCGAAAAAGCTTCACCACGATAAGGTGTGATTGGTGGATGAGATCTGAATGAGATGCTGAAGGCTCAAGACACAGTTGGGATGTCTTGGCTGACATGTCTCTTTCAATGGACTCAATTCACTGAACAACGCTTACTAGTGGCCATCTGGGGAAACACATTCTGAATTTAATACATACACATAGTTGAAATAATAATAATACAATTACCGTCTTCTATCTAAAGCTACAGCTATGTATTTGTGCACGCATTAATTGTAAGGCTTTTTTTAAGCTCTTGTGTTAATCTACTTGCTAATTTGAGGCTGTAGCTCCAGTGTCTCATCCTACTTGATTTAAGACAAATTCTCTTAGCTCGTGACATTTCAGCAATATAGACTGACTTGTTTTGAGACAATGCGTCTTAAATATCCTGTTAAGTCAAACAATCTTGAAATTATCTTGTTTTGAGTTGAATTTTACAAGAAAACCCAAAATAAGTTTAACCCTCGTGTTGTGCTGTGGGTCAAAATTGGCCCGTTTTCACATTTCTTATTCTCTCTCTTCTGGCGACTCTATAAATGAATCTCAATACTCTCATGCTCTGACCTTCTCTTCATCAGCAACCACACCTCAGCGCTGTTGGTATCATTTTCAGCTTGTCAGTGTGTTTTCCTCGTCTTCAGGTTATCCATCCAGAGAAGCATCAAGATTTCCATATCGGCTTCATCGTTGTACTAAGAAGTTCGCTTTAAAGCTCGTGTCTGGAGTTTGAATCGCAGCGTCTCCCAGAACACTGTTGGTCCCACCCTCCCTCTGATTTCGCCCCTTTATTTGTGCACGCAGTACCTGAGAGGAGTGCTGCAGCATCTTGCCTGTTTTGCTGTTTTCCCCTCTTCTACATTTAGTACATTTAGTAAATAATAAAGGAATTACGTTAGAATTCTGTATTGAGTCTAACTTGTCCTAATACCAAAATAACATGAATCTGCTAGGACGAACTAGTAAAGTTTCAATATGTGATTACACTCGTGTATCCCTCTCGATGACGTTGTTTATCAAACTTAGTGCATTTACGCGTGTATATGTGTTACATTGTTTATTTATTTCTATCTAGAGTTCAGAATTGCATTACTCCTCTGACGAAGAGTATGTCCCAGACGCCCCAACATCTTCCTCCAGAGGTCGGGCATCTAAACGAAGCCGTCAGGCGGGCTATGGAGGCCGTGGTCGGGGAGCGACGCGAGCACCCCGAGCCAAAAAACGTCCTGCAGTCTCTTGGCCTGACAAGCCGCGGGATTGGTAACTTTTCTGGAAGTTGCTGATCCCTGATGCTCTCTCAGCTCCTCCACAAGCAAAACAAATGTGCACGCGGTTGCGTAGTGCGTACCTCGCGCACCTCTTCATGGCTTGCTTGCTGTGCGCGTAACCGTTGATTGACAGCATGACAAAGCTGAAGCTCGAACTTGATTGTTCGGCAGCGACCGGCGCTTTTTGGAATTACATGGGGGTCTATGAGAGGAAGGCGGAGCTCAAGAATAAATTTTCATATCACGTCATACTAACATTATATTATAGTATCGAACTGGACTAACACATTTAAGCTTTGTTAAACAATGATACATAAATTGAAAACAAACGGAAACTCCGGACACGAGCTTTAAGTGGAATTTAGTTTTATTGTAAATGAACAGCTTTCTTCGTGTGTTTCAGAGACGTAACACACATATGTTTGATCAGTGGGGTCTTAAAGGATAGCTTCACAGTTTTTCGACTTTGAAATCAATAGCCAGAATCCCAAATAGACATTTATTTTATTTCTTGCAGTAATCATTCCACTTGGTCATACAGGTCATTAAGAAGTCTCCTCTGAATGTCAGTGATGGGGAACAAAATCTACAATCAGGCACAAAAATGTGAGACTTCAGCAGACTCACTTCCAGTGTTTATAGCACAAAACTCATTCTTTGTGTCACAAATGAAAAGTGATAGTCGATTGATTTTTGTAACACTGACTGCATGTTAACTGTTTAATACTGAAATAATCATTTTAGGAAGAAAAATATTGGCGACCCTGTCCTTAAACTGGACAACTGTGTAACAATTGTGACTTGTATCAGACATAGTTTAAACTTTAACAATGAATAAATGATGGTTTTATCTTCAGTTCTAACACATTTGTGTTAAGTTACAGTATATGATTAAAACTCTGGAGTAACCTGATATGCACATGGACTTAAAACACATCATAGTGAAGTTGTCAAATTGACAGATTTCAAGATCATTTCACTGATAGTTTTCTGCACTTGTCTTTCACTCAGAATAAACAGCAGAAGAAAAGACAGGTCTGTTCTGGATAACTGTGGTTAAAAACAGCACAAAGGAAGTAAAGTACTTTTAGATATGAGGTTCTATTGGTCCCTTCAACTTTCTAAAGTATCTGCTACATGCATATTTTCTTGTTTTCTTGTTTGACTGTGCAACTGGTATCACTGAAAATAGAAGCAGAGCGAGTTTTTGCCTGCCAAGTAAACATTTTGTCGTGCAGCCTTTTGCCACCAATGATGATGTCTGAACCATCAGTTATGACGCAACCTGTGTGTATAAGTGTAAGTGGTGGCTGTGATTCAGTACTGAAGAGGGCAAGGAGTGGCAGGATGTGAGGAGAAAGATGGGTGTCTCCTCCACTTGATGGTATCTGTTGATGCTGTCACCATCCCTGCTCCAGGAGACAATACCAACTAGACATTCAGACCAACAGAGACGTGGAAATGGACTTTGGAAATTTCCGTTCTGCAACTTATGAAATGTAAATACAATGAGGAGTAATTACACCTGAGCTGTCTTCTTTTGTTGCTGTCAGTACAACACCAAGGTCCTGTTTCATTTGTCCTGTTGGTGCAGGACTTGCCATAATGTGATTTTGGTAAACATGTTTCAGAAAACATTCATTGTAATGTCTTGAATTATCACAAGTTTATTTGTTTAGTGTTCTTTTTAAGGATGTGTATGGGGACATTTAAAATAAGTTGTTAATTTCAACATGACGACAATATGAAAGAAGGTTGTAATTTGGCACATATGACAGTATATATTTCCATACACTCAGTTTTTAGAACATTACTACTTCAGCATCATTACGAGTTTTACTTCTTATTTTTCTGTTCTACTTTTGTATAGCTTTGTTTCACCAATATTTCATACTTATTAGAGCCAGAGCACTGACAGTGCATAGGACCCTATTGGAATGCAAGTCATTGTTTTTCACACTAAAGAATCACATTTCTGAGGGCCTAAACATGCTCAAAAACTCATGGAAATTTGCACACACATCAGAACTGGAGATTTTTAAAAAATATTTTATGGGACTTGCGTATGTGTGTGGAAAATGCAACACGTATTTGTAGCATCAACTATGGGCAGAACGTTTTACCTACATCTACGAAATACACTAGGCATACACACTACTGTTCAAAAGCTTGGGGTCCCTTAGAAATGTCCTCATTTTTGAAAGGAAAAGATTTTTTTCAATGAAGATGACAATAAATGAATCAAAGAAATCCAGTCTAGACATTGTTAAACTCTGATAACTGCAGAAATCAAACTACAATGAATTTCACATTAAAACCAAAATGTACAGGGCTTAAAATGCAAATGTGTCAACAACACCACAGATTCAGCTCAGTTGGAGGACAAAATTAAATGACATTACCTCACATTACCTCATGGTTTTTTTTGTGAATGAATCCTGATCTTAGTTGAGATACGAGGTATGATGTAAGCGAGTTATTGGTGTCAGCTTAGATCATTCATACCATATCTGATGTGACCTTTCACCCACAGATGTTGTGAAAGGACACGTCTCTGTGTCAACAACATGTGTTTTCAGGGCTGACAGAATATTTCAGATTGTTGATGTGGTATTGCCTCACATTCCATCTCATAAACTGGCACCCTGTCAGCATGATTCGTTCATGTCATGTGAGGTGTTTTGACACAACAATCAAGTCTAGTTTAGTACTGTACCAAACAATACAAAAAATGCATTTACAGATAATAGTTTTTTTTGTAGCATTTATTTTGTGCACCTCTTTTTGAGACAGAAAACTTGAGATCTACTCATATGAACTTTGGCGATACTGAACATAAAATGTACAGTGCAAAAACATAATTTACTGAAGAAACAGGGTAAAAGAAAATATGTGCAATGTTTATAGTGTGAAGGTTAACGTGCAAAACAAAGTGAGTGAGATTTGTAGAGAATGGAATATCGTAATGTCTGTGATTAAACTCTACAGGCCGTGAATGTAGCTTCTTTTTTCCTCTTTATTGTTTCTGCTTTGTTTGCAGTGTTTACTTAAGTCTCAAATACAGTGTGTCTGACAGGGTGTGATGAATAAGATTCACTTGAAATTATAATAAAGAAAACTACTTGTGAGATGTAGTTGGCCACAAGTACACTTGAGGTAAAGACCCAACCAACTCAACAGCTAAATTTGTTCTGTTTTTTTTCATACACTGTTTTTTTTTCATGGTTGTTGACTGAATGTTTTTTATGCATTTTTTATTGTCGTTATAGATAAACTATAGCGATGTCAGTGAGACATTCAGAACAGAATAAGCCAGAGTCCTCATGAGATCTATTTGAAACACAGTCCTCTTAAATGCAGGTGAGTACAGTTCTATACCCTCATCTCTACCTCTTTGTGTCCCTTTGATTTAATCACATTATTTCTCTTCTTGTTCAATGTATTTTTTAGTTTTATTGATCGTACTGATAGGGGGGCCAGCACAGTGGCGTAAGTGGTCAGCACTTTGCCTTGCATGTTTGCATGTTCTCCCTGTGCATGCGTGGGTTTTCTCTGGGCACTCCGGCTTCCTCCCACAGTCCAGAAATATGCTGAGGTGAATTGATAATTCTAAAATTGTCCATAGGTGTGAATGTGAGTGTGATTGTTTGTCTGTATATGTAGCCCTGTGACAGACTGGCGACCTGTCCAGGGTGTCCCCTGCCTTCACCCGAGTCAGCTGAGATAGGCTCCAGCACCCCCCCCCCCCCCGTGACCCTAGTGAGGATGAAGCGGTGTATAGAGAATGGATGGATGGATGGATGGATGGATGGATGGATGGATGGATGGATGATCATTGTGGTGTTTCTTTTGTGTTAGTCTGTGATAATGGAGTGGTTAGAACTCAAGGCACCTGTTGCTCTGCCATTAGCTTAGTTGTGGTTGAAGGTTTTAAATGAGCTGAAACTTGTGTTCACTGGTCAGAGTCACAGGATTACTTCAGCTCTGTTACAGTTCATACCAAAGAAATTATTACATCTAATTAAATCTGGCACCAACTTTGTTTAACTGAGGTTTCAGTTCAGTATCTCCTGTCACTGTTCTACATTCTGACAGTTTTGACTGTGGCAGACAGAATCCAGTTTATCTGAAATATTTTTCTCGCTTTGACACAGTAAATTAGACAGCTCTGTTTGAGATACGTTTTATACAAATATTTTGGTTAGTATGTCACTCACAGGTTGTAGGGAGGGCTCGTCCGGGATTTGAACCCGGGACCTCTCGCGCCCTAAGCTAGAATCATACCCCTAGACCAACGAGCCACATATACAGCTGTTTACATCTGCATTTCTATGTGGAAAGACCTGCAATTGAAGTGTTCAAGGTGGGGATGTGGCGACTTGGGGCTCCACATTTTATCTGACCCAACAGCACCCTCTGGTGAGGGATTTTATGGATTCCCCTTGCTGTGTATTATAACAACCCGGTCTCACGGGGATTCGTGAAACTGTCACGTAAGTTTTAGTTTCGGTTTCGTGCGCACCAACACGATTTCGTCATGTTTTTCGTGCCGCTCACCACGAAATGTTTTTCGCTGTGGTAATCACATCTGAAAGTGGTTTATACCGGCGGATTCATGACGATCTAAGCTGTCCATCGGCGTATACTGCTTGTGTGATCGCGTTTGCGGCCGCCGGCCGCCGGACATTCTTGAAATTCCTATGCAAATTGGTAAGTGTACCACCGGCTTATGGTTAGGTTATGGTTAGGTTATGGTTAGGGTTATGGTTAGGGTTATGTTTAGGGACGATGTCATGCAAAATATAGCGTTGGATTCGCCACCGTTTTACATTAAAAATATAATATACACATTCTTTTGAAATACGTTCTGAGTGGCACGAAAAGTCCGCCGTTTAAAATACATTGGTGCGCATTTCGTGGTGAGCGGCACGAAAAACATGACGAAATCGTGTTGGTGCGCACGAAGCCGAAACAAAAATTTCCGTGACAGTTTCACGAATCCTCGTGAGATCGGGCTGATTATAACACTGATTCCCAGAAAGTTTGGCCCCAGAGACATTTACACATCCTGAAATTATATACAATGTGCTTGTCCAAGATTTAAATGTGGGATGTTTCACAAATTATCTATAGTTTTGTAAATGTGCATCGCCGTGGCCCAGCCCTGCTGGTCTTCCCAAATCTTGCTGATAAGTTCCATATTGATTTCAACCTTTACATATCACAGTTGAAGGATTTAAGATTTTCGTTTTTGGGTTGTTGATCACACATTCATCCTGTTCCCAGGAAAAGAAGAATTCAAATAATCATTTTATTATTTCTAATCATACTATTCTCTCTCAATGAGAGACCTCAGCATTTGATTTGTGGATGGAACGTTTACCACCTATTCTTGTGAATGTAGGAATGTTTTGTACTGCAATAGACTCTAGACTCAAGCGTGGACTGATTAGAATTTGGTGCTCAAATGAAAAAAAGCTGATTTCTTGTTGATATGGTGTTCAAATATCTTCCGTTTTACGTGTAGTATAGGTTACTCTGTAGCAGCTACTGGGAATTTGACTGGCTATCACAAGTTTTGTGCTACCTTTATCACAGCACAGTTGAGAACACCAGTTGTTTCAGATTGAAATTAGTTGTTCTGTTTAGATTTCAAAAGTTAGGGCTCATCCAGGATTTGAAGGTTGGACCTCTCGCACCCTAAGCGAGAATGATACCAATAGACCAATGAGCTACATATCCAGTCATTCACATCTGTAATTCCATGCAGCAAAGTGCTGCAATTGAATTGTTAAACTGTGGTGAAAGCTGTATATGTTCCCTTTATATGAACCTCCACACTTCATATGTCTGTACAGATTTTCTCTCATCCATGGTAATCCCCTTACCTTCAGCAGGAATCAACTGGACTTCTCGTTTAGATTATCTCATTCAAGAGGCTTCTTCACTTATAACTCACTGATGAGGAGTTACAGATTTTTAAAGTAGCTTCAGTTTTTCAGTTCACATGCCCATGGCCCATGAATGATCCAGGACTCATGTACTTCAAGGTGGGAATGTTTGTGAATCCAGGTGGTCCAACAATAACGACAGCAATCATGGTGGTGGATCTGCCAGTTTACAACAGACATGAATCTGCCATGTCAAGAGTGACTCAATATGTTAATGATAGTGAAACTTTGTGTAGAGAGACCTTATCGCTGCATTATAAGTGCTGTTGTTGACCTCCCCGTCTGTTTAGAGATGGCTGTTCCAACTTGACATAGATGACTTCCGTCACTGCTCTCTCAAACCATCTGTCCTCTCTGCGGTCTGAGTTCATGTCTCTGCCGAGTGCCGTGATAAACCTATGTACAAAAGGCAGTCATTTATCACTTAAACTGAAGTAGCAAGTTCAAATATACAAGTACAGTACAAAAAGGGGTATGTAGTGATGAGAGGTGTAATTACTACAATCTGAAGAAAAACATATAAATTATTATTGTCTTTTTGTTGACCAAGTGTTTTTTTTTATGTTGTTATTTAAGTGTTCTTATAGATAAACTATTGCAATATCAGAGGTAGATGCAGCACAGAAGAACATCTTTTGTTGTATGTATGGTATTCTGTAGTCAGTATGGAACAGCTGATTTCTTGTTGATACTCCAGTAGCATTTTGCGTTTGGGTTCTCTGTCTGCACAACTGTCCAATTCCAACAAACACAAAATCATAGGAATCTCAGGAATCTTCAGAGGATTTCTTTAGATTTGACTCAAATGTTCACTTAGACTCAAGCAAGGATAGTATAGAGTTACAGTTTATAGGTGTGCATGGGTACGCAGCTGACTTCTTGTTCAAATAGGTTCTGGCTTTTCAGTACATTCTAATACATGAGTGTGAAGTGTAATGTTGCATTTTAAATCCCTGCAAATTTCTGTTTTCCTCAGAAATTAAATTTAAAATTTATATTTGTGCAACACATCCTGGGTTTTGCTTTATGCCAGGAGCTGGTCAAACTTTTTCGATGAAAGCTACTGAGAAAATAACTACCTGTGACAAGGTTTGTGCCACATTTGTCACAACTGTGTTGAGAAACCCTGCAATTTAAGGTTTTCGGTCAAAGTTAATTGTGATATGTAGATTTCCATAGGATTCAGAGATCAACAGCAGGGCTCGTCCGGGATTTGAACCCGGGACCTCTCACACCCTAAGCGAGAATCATACCCCTAGACCAACGAGCCACACATACAGCTGTTTACATCTGTAATTCTGAGCTCCAAACAGCTGCAGCTGAACTGTTCAAAGTGGTGATGTGGCGGCTTGGAGCTGCGTGCTTTCTCTGATCCAACAGCGCCCTCTGGTGGAGTATTTTATATGTTAATCTTGCTTTGTGTGTTGGTATCATGTTCAAATCCATTTTGTTTTTATGTAGATTAGTAGCTTGGAAAATCCAAACTGAATCTCCATGTAATCTCCTATTTCCATGTTAGGAGATACAGGAGAATCAGTTTGGCATTGGACGAATTGAATCACGTTTCCCTCCCAGGACAGTTTGGTACGACCAATCATAGCACGGGAGGCTTTAGTTAATGCTGCATCATCTTCAGTGCCTGGATTACCCATAAAACACCTGCGCACCTCCCATAACCAAACACAAACATTAACAAAGTTATTCCTAACACCGCTAATCGTTTGGAAGGAGTCTTTTGTTGCGTAGCCTTTTCAAAAATAAGTGTTGTAGTTGAGAGCACCCCATGTATTCGCAGATATTTGTGACAAAAACGGCAGTAATCATTCACCACGACGCTTTCTCGGCTGCATGCCATTATTGTTTGGACTACATGGACTTCAAGGTCGATTTGTTTGTGCGTCACATCCGTGTTACGCTGATTGGTTCTTTCTCATTCAAGCTGCATTCGTTAGCCCCTCCTTTTAGAAATCGTCTCCTATCATCACAATGTCAGACTGCCTTTATTTGTATTAATACATAAATAAAGTCAGTCTGGATTTTTGCAAGCAAGTAGATTAGATTCTTCTGTACAAGCTCCTGTGAATCTGACTAGTTATGACAAGAATTGTTATTTTTGTCACAGCACTGTTGGAAAACCCAGCACCTTAAGGTTTTCACTTGAACTTAATTGTTATGTTTAGATCCCTGTGAGCGTCAGAGGTTCTCGATATGATAATAAATCCTTAAATGTTCTCAGCTTCACCAGAAAACATGACATATTTTGTTGTATGTATGCTATTTTGTTGGTATGGAACAGCTGACTTCTTGTTTATAATCCACACCAGTGACAATCAAGACCACAAGCATTTTGTTTTCGAATTGTCTGTCTGAACCTCCCATTCCCAATAACACAAAGTGACAGGAATCTTCAGAGGGTTTCTTTAGATTTGACTTTTATTCACTTGGATGAAAGTCATGGACTGATTAGAATGTGGTGGTCAAATGTCAGTACAGTTGCAGATATACAGTTGATTTGTTGTTGGTATCATTTCTATATATGTCGTGTTTTTTGTCTTGATTAGATTATTTTGTACCAGCTGCTGGTAATCTGACTTGCTGTGACAAGATTGGTGCTACTTTTGTCCTGACTGTGTTGGAAAACCCAACAACTTAAGGTTCTCATGAGGCATCAATTGCTATTTTTAGATCTCTGTGATCTTCAGATGTTAAAGTGAGGGCTCATCCGGGATTTGAACCCGGGACCTCTCGCACCCAAAGCGAGAATCATACCCCTAGACCAACGAGCCACACATACAGTTGTACACATCTGTAATTCTGTTCTGCTCAGACCTAAAATTGGATCTCAAAGTGGTGACCTGGGACTCCACATTTCACCTTGTCCAACAGCATCCCTGATGGTTAAAATGTTCTTCTTGCTTTCTTCATGCTGCAGTTTAAATATCTATGTACAATTTTCTTGTCTTGGCTGCTGAGATGGCGAAAAAGCTTCACCACGACAAGGTGTGATTGGTGGATGAGATCTGGATGAGATGCTGAAGGCTCAGGACACAGTTGGGTTGTCTTGGCTGACATGTCTCTTTCAGTGTCAAGAAGAAGTCAGGGACAATCAATTTGCTCATTTATTGTATTCAAATTGCACTGTGACTGTGGCATCAGTGCTAGAACACAGTATATGTACTTTATTTTACAGATGTACTGTACAAATAAAGTGCTTTGCTGTTTTATGCCTCCAACAATCCATGTCCATCCAGATTTGACCTTAAGGTATCATGACCTGTTTGACTCTTTTGTGACACCTGGCATTTCTGTGAGGTAATGTCATTTAATCTTGTCATAGCTACTCAGATTACCAGCAGCTGGTACAAAGTAATGTAAGTTGTCATATATTCAATGAAAATTGATATATATAATGAAAGTATGAATATATTGAATGAAAGTTGATGCATGTTGAATGAAAGTATGAAAATATGGAATGAAAGTCTGAACATTACATATATTCGTACCTTCATTCCATATATTCCAACTTTCATTCAATATATTCATACTTTCATTCAACTTTTTGTACGCTAAGCGAGAACCATACCCCTAGACCAACGAGCCACATATACAGCTGTTCATACCTGCAATTCTGTGCTGCTCAGACCTAATATTGGACCAATCAAACTGGTGATGTGGAATCTTGGAATTCTGCATTTCATCTGATACAACAGCACCCCTAATGGAGCATTTTACGTATATGGCTATCGGGCTGTGTTCTAGATATGATAATAAATCCTAAAATGTTCTCAGCTTCACCAGAAAACATGACATATTTTGTTGTATGTATGCTATATAGTTGGTATGGAACAGCTGACTTCTTGTTTATAATCCGCACCAGTGACAAACAAGCATTTTGTTTTTGAATTGTCTGTCTGAACCTCCCATTCCCAAGAACACAAAGTGACAGGAATCTTCAGATTTGACTTTTTCACTTGGATGAAAGTCATGGACTGATTAGAATGTGGTGGTCAAATGTCAGTACAGTTGCAGATATACAGTTGATTTGTTGATGGTATCATTTTCAAATACGCTGTGTTTTTTGTACCAGCTACTGGTAATCTGACTGGCTATGACAAGATTGGTGCTACTTTTATCCTGGCTGTGTTGGAAAACCCAACAACTTGAACTTCAGATGTTAGAGTGAGGGCTCATCCGGGATTTGAACCCGGGACCTCTCGCACCCGAAGCGAGAATCATACCCCTAGACCAACGAGCCACACATACAGTTGTTCACATCTGTAATTGTGCAACACGGTCTCACGGGGATTCGTGAAACTGTTACGTAAATTTTTTGTTTCTTTTTCGTGCGCACCAACACGATTTCGTCATGTTTTTCGTGCCGCTCACCACGAAATGTTTTTCGTGTTGCTCACAACGAAACCCGCTGTGGTAATCACAGCTGAAAGTGGTTTATACCAGCGGATTCATGACGATCTCAGCTGTCCATCGGCGTATACTGCTTGTGTGATCGCGTTTGCGGCCGCCGGCCGCCGGACATTCTTGACATTCCTATGCAAATTGGTAAGTGTACCACCGGCTTATGGTTAGGTTATGGTTAGGTTATGGTTAGGATTATGGTTAGGGTTATGTTTAGGGACGATGTCATGCAAAATATAGCGTTGGATTCGCCATGGTTTTACATTAAAAATATAATATACACATTCGTTTGAAATACGTTCTGGGTGGCACGAAAAGTCCGCCGTTTAAAATACATTGGTGCGCATTTCGTGGTGAGCGGCACGAAAAACATGACGAAATCGTGTTGGTGCGCACGAAACCGAAACAAAAATTTACGTAACAGTTTCACGAATCCTCGTGAGATCGGGCTGAATTGTGTGGTGCCAAGACCTAAAACTCGATCTCAAAGTGGTGACTTGGGGCTCCACATTTCACCTTGTCCAACAGCATCCCTGGTGGTTAAAATGTTCTTCTTGCTTTCTTCATCCATCCATCATTCTCTATACACCGCTTTATTCTCACTGGGGTCGCGGGGGGTGCTGGAGCCTATCTCAGCTGACTCGGGCGAAGGCAGGGGACACCCTGGACAGGTCGCCAGTCTGTTGCAGGCCTGCATATACAGACAGACAATCACACTCACATTCACACCTACAGGCAATTTTAGAATTATCAATTCACCTCAGCTTATTTTTGGACTGTGGGAGGAAGCCGGAGTACCCGGAGAAAACCCACGCATGCACAGGGAGAACATGCAAACTCCATGCAGAAAGATCCCAGGCCCAGGCCAGGATTTGAACCAGGGATCTTCTTGCTGCAAGGCAAAAGTGCTAACCACTACATCACTGTGCAGCCCTGCTTTCTTCATGCTGCAGTTTAAATATCTATGTACAATTCTCTGATCTTGGCTGCTGAGATGGTGAAAAAGCTTCACCACGACAAGGTGTGATTGGTGGATGAGATCTGGATGAGATGCTGAAGGCTCAGGACACAGTTGGGTTGTCTTGACTGACATGTCTCTTTCAGTGTCAAGAAGAAGTCAGGGACAATCAATTTGCTCATTTATTGTATTCAAATTGCACTGTGACTGTGGCATCAGTGCTAGAACACAGTATATGTACTTTATTTTACAGATGTACTGTACAAATAAAGTGCTTTGCTGTTTTGTGCCTCCAACAACCCATGTCCATCCAGATTTGACCTTTGACCTTTTGAGTATGAGTTATCATGACTTGTTTGACTCTTTTGTGACACCTGGCATTTCTGTGAGGTAATGTCATTTAATTTTGTCCTCCAACTGAGCTGAATCTGTGGTGTTGTTGACACATTTGCGTTTTAAGCCCTGCATATATTGGTACAAATGTGAAACTCATTGTTTGATTGAATTGTAGTTTAAAGCAAGGGCTTGTCCCGGATTTGAGCTCTGGATCTCTCACACCCTCAGCGAGAATCATACGCCTAGGCCAATGAACCACATGTCGGTGCCTTCACAGCTGTAATTCTGTCCAGCTAAGACCTAAAATTGGACTGTTCAAACTGCCATGTTGTGGCTTCATCATTTTTGTCATAATTAGTGGATAAATTCAAACTTAGGTTTCGAGTACAGCTACAACTCTGCTTCTGTCTAATTAAACTTGACTTGTTTGTGAGTTTGAGGCCATTTTATGGTCAAATTAATGCTGAACACCAAAGTAATGACATTGAGAGTAACAGTATGGTGAGCTAGTGTGTTTGTGAGGGCAAAATACAAAGAATTTAAGGTTTAGGACGTCTTTGCCTTGAAGAAGTTCTTGAGTTTCTTTTTTTTTGTGAATGAATCCTGATCTTAGTTGAGATACGAGGTATGATGTAAGCGAGTTATTGGTGTCAGCTTAGATCATTCATACCATATCTGATGTGACCTTTCACCCACAGATGTTGTGAAAGGACACGTCTCTGTGTCAACAACATGTGTTTTCAGGGCTGACAGAATATTTCAGATTGTTGATGTGGTATTGCCTCACATTCCATCTCATAAACTGGCACCCTGTCAGCATGATTCGTTCATGTCATGTGAGGTGTTTTGACACAACAATCAAGTCTAGTTTAGTACTGTACCAAACAATACAAAAAAGTGCATTTACAGATAATAGTTTTTTTTGTAGCATTTATTTTGTGCACCTCTTTTTGAGACAGAAAACTTGAGATCTACTCATATGAACTTTGGCGATACTGAACATAAAATGTACAGTGCAAAAACATAATTTGCTGAAGAAACAGGGTAAAAGAAAATATGTGCAATGTTTATAGTGTGAAGGTTAACGTGCAAAACAAAGTGAGTGAGATTTGTAGAGAATGGAATATCGTAATGTCTGTGATTAAACTCTACAGGCCGTGAATGTAGCTTCTTTTTTCCTCTTTATTGTTTGTGCTCTGTTTGCAGTGTTTACTTAAGTCTCGAATACAGTGTGTCTGACAGGGTGTGATGAATAAGATTCACTTGAAATTATAATAAAGAAAACTACTTGTGAGATGTAGTTGGCCACAAGTACACTTGAGGTAAAGACCCAACCAACTCAACAGCTAAATTTGTTCTGTTTTTTTCATACACTGTTTTTTTTTCATGGTTGTTGACTGAATGTTTTTTATGCCTTTTTTATTGTCGTTATAGATAAACTATAGCGATGTCAGTGAGACGTTCATAACAGAATAAGCCAGAGTCCTCAGGAGATCTATTTGAAACACAGTCCTCTTAAATGCAGGTGAGTACAGTTCTATACCCTCATCTCTACCTCTTTGTGTCCCTTTGATTTAATCACATTATTTCTCTTCTTGTTCAATGCATTTTTTAGTTTTATTGATCATACTGATAGGGCTGCACAGTGGAGTAGTGTGACAGACTGGTGACCTGTCCAGGGTGTCCCAGGGTGCCCAAGTCAGCTGAGATAGGCTCCAGCACCCCCCACGACCCTTGTGAGAATGAAGCGGTGTATAGAGAATGGTTGGATGGATGGATGGATGATCATACTGGTGTTTCTTTTGTGTTAGTCTGTGATAATGGAGTGGTTAGAACTCAAGGCACCTGTTGCTCTGCCATTAGCTTAGTTGTGGTTGAAGGTTTTAAATGAGCTGAAACTTGTGTTCACTGGTCAGAGTCACAGGATTACTTCAGCTCTGTTACAGTTCATACCAAAGAAATTATTACATCTAATTAAATCTGGCACCAACTTTGTTTAACTGAGGTTTCAGTTCAGTATCTCCTGTCACTGTTCTACATTCTGACAGTTTTGACTGTGGCAGACAGAATCCAGTTTATCTGAAATATTTTTCTCGCTTTGACACAGTAAATAAGACAGCTCTGTTTGAGATACATTTTATACAAATATTTTGGTTAGTACGTCACTCACAGGCTGAAGGGAGGGCTCGTCCGGGATTTGAACCCGGGACCTCTCGCACCCTAAGCAAGAATCATACCCCTAGACCAACAAGCCACATATACAGCTGTTCACATCTGCATTTCTATGTGCAAAGACCTGCAATTGAAGTGTTCAAGGTGGGGATGTGGCGACTTGGGGCTCCACATTTTATCTGACCCAACAGCACCCTCTGGTGAGGGATTTTATGGATTCCCCTTGCTGTGTATTATAACACTGATTCCCAGAAAGTTTGGCCCCAGAGACATTTACACATCCTGAAAGTATATACAATGTGCTTGTCCAAGATTTAAATGTGGGATGTTTCACAAATTATCTATAGTTTTGTAAATGTGCATCGCCGTGGCCCAGCCCTGCTGGTCTTCCCAAATCTTGCTGATAAGTTCCATATTGATTTCAACCTTTACATATCACAGTTGAAGGATTTAAGATTTTCGTTTTTGGGTTGTTGATCACACATTCATCCTGTTCCCAGGAAAAGAAGAATTCAAATAATCATTTTATTATTTCTAATCATACTATTCTCTCTCAATGAGAGACCTCAGCATTTGATTTGTGGATGGAACGTTTACCACCTATTCTTGTGAATGTAGGAATGTTTTGTACTGCAATAGACTCTAGACTCCAGACTCAAGCGTGGACTGATTAGAATTTGGTGCTCAAATGAAAAAAAGCTGATTTCTTGTTGATATGGTGTTCAAATATCTTCCGTTTTACGTGTAGTATAGGTTACTCTGTAGCAGCTACTGGGAATTTGACTGGCTATCACAAGTTTTGTGCTACCTTTATCACAGCACAGTTGAGAACACCAGTTGTTTCAGATTGAAATTAGTTGTTCTGTTTAGATTTCAAAAGTTAGGGCTCATCCAGGATTTGAAGGTTGGACCTCTCGCACCCTAAGCGAGAATGATACCAATAGACCAATGAGCTACATATCCAGTCATTCACATCTGTAATTCCATGCAGCAAAGTGCTGCAATTGAATTGTTAAACTGTGGTGAAAGCTGTATATGTTCCCTTTATATGAACCTCCACACTTCATATGTCTGTACAGATTTTCTCTCATCCATGGTAATCCCCTTACCTTCAGCAGGAATCAACTGGACTTCTCGTTTAGATTATCTCATTCAAGAGGCTTCTTCACTTATAACTCACTGATGAGGAGTTACAGATTTTTAAAGTAGCTTCAGTTTTTCAGTTCACATGCCCATGGCCCATGAATGATCCAGGACTCATGTACTTCAAGGTGGGAATGTTTGTGAATCCAGGTGGTCCAACAATAACGACAGCAATCATGGTGGTGGATCTGCCAGTTTACAACAGACATGAATCTGCCATGTCAAGAGTGACTCAATATGTTAATGATAGTGAAACTTTGTGTAGAGAGACCTTATCGCTGCATTATAAGTGCTGTTGTTGACCTCCCCGTCTGTTTAGAGATGGCTGTTCCAACTTGACATAGATGACTTCCGTCACTGCTCTCTCAAACCATCTGTCCTCTCTGCGGTCTGAGTTCATGTCTCTGCCGAGTGCCGTGATAAACCTATGTACAAAAGGCAGTCATTTATCAGTTAAACTGAAGTAGCAAGTTCAAATATACAAGTACAGTACAAAAAGGGGTATGTAGTGATGAGAGGTGTAATTACTACAATCTGAAGAAAAACATATAAATTATTATTGTCTTTTTGTTGACCAAGTGTTTTTTTTTATGTTGTTATTTAAGTGTTCTTATAGATAAACTATTGCGATATCAGAGGTAGATGCAGCACAGAAGAACATCTTTTGTTGTATGTATGGTATTCTGTAGTCAGTATGGAACAGCTGATTTCTTGTTGATACTCCAGTAGCATTTTGCGTTTGGGTTCTCTGTCTGCACAACTGTCCAATTCCAACAAACACAAAATCATAGGAATCTCAGGAATCTTCAGAGGATTTCTTTAGATTTGACTCAAATGTTCACTTAGACTCAAGCAAGGATAGTATAGAGTTACAGTTTATAGGTGTGCATGGGTACGCAGCTGACTTCTTGTTCAAATAGGTTCTGGCTTTTCAGTACATTCTAATGCATGAGTGTGAAGTGTAATGTTGCATTTTAAATCCCTGCAAATTTCTGTTTTCCTCAGAAATTAAATTTAAAATTTATATTTGTGCAACACATCCTGGGTTTTGCTTTATGCCAGGAGCTGGTCAAACTTTTTCGATGCAAGCTACTGAGAGAGTAACTACCTGTGACAAGGTTTGTGCCACGTTTGTCACAACTGTGTTGAGAAACCCTGCAATTTAAGGTTTTCGGTCAAAGTTAATTGTGATATGTAGATTTCCATAGGATTCAGAGATCAACAGCAGGGCTCGTCCGGGATTTGAACCCGGGACCTCTCACACCCTAAGCGAGAATCATACCCCTAGACCAACGAGCCACACATACAGCTGTTTACATCTGTAATTCTGAGCTCCAAACAGCTGCAGCTGAACTGTTCAAAGTGGTGATGTGGCGGCTTGGAGCTGCGTGCTTTCTCTGATCCAACAGCGCCCTCTGGTGGAGTATTTTATATGTTAATCTTGCTTTGTTTGTTGGTATCATGTTCAAATCCATTTTGTTTTTATGTAGATTAGTAGCTTGGAAAATCCAAACTGAATCTCCATGTAATCTCCTATTTCCATGTTAGGAGATACAGGAGAATCAGTTTGGCCTTGGACGAATTGAATCACGTTTCCCTCCCAGGACAGTTTGGTACGACCAATCATAGCACGGGAGGCTTTAGTTAATGCTGCATCATCTTCAGTGCCTGGATTACCCATAAAACACCTGCGCACCTCCCATAACCAAACACAAACATTAACAAAGTTATTCCTAACACCGCTAATCGTTTGGAAGGAGTCTTTTGTTGCGTAGCCTTTTCAAAAATAAGTGTTGTAGTTGAGAGCACCCCATGTATTCGCAGATATTTGTGACAAAAACGGCAGTAATCATTCACCACGACGCTTTCTCGGCTGCATGCCATTATTGTTTGGACTACATGGACTTCAAGGTCGATTTGTTTGTGCGTCACATCCGTGTTACGCTGATTGGTTCTTTCTCATTCAAGCTGCATTCGTTAGCCCCTCCTTTTAGAAATCGTCTCCTATCATCACAATGTCAGACTGCCTTTATTTGTATTAATACATAAATAAAGTCAGTCTGGATTTTTGCAAGCAAGTAGATTAGATTCTTCTGTACAAGCTCCTGTGAATCTGACTAGTTATGACAAGAATTGTTATTTTTGTCACAGCACTGTTGGAAAACCCAGCACCTTAAGGTTTTCACTTGAACTTAATTGTTATGTTTAGATCCCTGTGAGCGTCAGAGGTTCTCGATATGATAATAAATCCTTAAATGTTCTCAGCTTCACCAGAAAACATGACATATTTTGTTGTATGTATGCTATTTTGTTGGTATGGAACAGCTGACTTCTTGTTTATAATCCACACCAGTGACAATCAAGACCACAAGCATTTTGTTTTCGAATTGTCTGTCTGAACCTCCCATTCCCAATAACACAAAGTGACAGGAATCTTCAGAGGGTTTCTTTAGATTTGACTTTTATTCACTTGGATGAAAGTCATGGACTGATTAGAATGTGGTGGTCAAATGTCAGTACAGTTGCAGATATACAGTTGATTTGTTGTTGGTATCATTTCTATATATGTCGTGTTTTTTGTCTTGATTAGATTATTTTGTACCAGCTGCTGGTAATCTGACTTGCTGTGACAAGATTGGTGCTGCTTTTGTCCTGACTGTGTTGGAAAACCCAACAACTTCAGGTTCTCATGAGGCATCAATTGTTATTTTTAGATCTCTGTGAGCTTCAGATGTTAAAGTGAGGGCTCATCCGGGATTTGAACCCGGGACCTCTCGCACCCAAAGCGAGAATCATACCCCTAGACCAACAAGCCACACATACAGTTGTACACATCTGTAATTCTGTTCTGCTCAGACCTAAAATTGGATCTCAAAGTGGTGACCTGGGACTCCACATTTCACCTTGTCCAACAGCATCCCTGATGGTTAAAATGTTCTTCTTGCTTTCTTCATGCTGCAGTTTAAATATCTATGTACCATTTTCTGGTCTTGGCTGCTGAGATGGCGAAAAAGCTTCACCACGATAAGGTGTGATTGGTGGATGAGATCTGGATGAGATGCTGAAGGCTCAGGACACAGTTGGGATGTCTTGGCTGACATGTCTCTTTCAATGGACTCAATTCACTGAACAACGCTTACTAGTGGCCATCTGGGGAAACACATTCTGAATTTAATACATACACATAGTTGAAATAATAATAATACAATTACCGTCTTCTATCTAAAGCTACAGCTATGTATTTGTGCACGCATTAATTGCAAGGCTTTTTTTAAGCTCTTGTGTTAATCTACTTGCTAATTTGAGGCTGTAGCTCCAGTGTCTCATCCTACTTGATTTAAGACAAATTCTCTTAGCTCGTGACATTTCAGCAATATAGACTGACTTGTTTTGAGACAATGCATCTTAAATATCCTGTTAAGTCAAACAATCTTGAAATTATCTTGTTTTGAGTTGAATTTTACAAGAAAACTCAAAATAAGTTTAACCCTCGTGTTGTGCTGCATTTTCACATTTCTTATTCTGTCTCATCTGGCGACTCTATAAATGAATCTCAATACTCTCATGCTCTGACCTTCTCTTCATCAGCAACCACACCTCAGCGCCGTAGAGAAGAATTGGTCTTAAATTGTCATGTGC
This sequence comes from Acanthochromis polyacanthus, assembly GCF_021347895.1. Classification (NCBI taxonomy): domain Eukaryota; kingdom Metazoa; phylum Chordata; class Actinopteri; family Pomacentridae; genus Acanthochromis; species Acanthochromis polyacanthus. Next base: position 9,815,432 of record NC_067132.1, read on the forward strand.
AGGGCTTAAAGTGAGAAAAAATCCTGAGCCTGAACTTTTAAGATCCAATTTATAGTGTCAATAAACGTATTCAAATGTGTTTTAAAACTCACTAAAACACAATATATATGAGATTCTATTAATTCAGAGCAAATATGAGGTCATCTGGTGGAAATAATGCCCATTATGATCCCTCTATTTTATTGTTGCTCAAATGTAAAACCTTACTTGGCCAAAACTTAAGGCATTTTAGAAAGTGCCCCAAGTCAGATTTTTTTGTGTTGATGTTTCAATACCACATCAATATAATTGCAAAGATTTATTTTAGTGTAAAGGGGAAAAAATCATGAAAATCAAGTACATGTATTATTAATAACTTTTAATATTTTTTCTATCTCTTCAGTAGATTTAACAAGAACTCAAAACAACACCAACCACAACAAAACTGCTACAAAACTAGGCTGCTTTCCTTCATAAGGCACAATTTTTACTTACAACATTATCTCAAGTGTCAGTCTCAAGAGAATATTAAGTGCTTGGAGAATACTGTTTGAAAAATTCATTTCTTTTTTTTTTTTTTTTTTGCTTTGTTTGTGAATTTTCTGAACATTTTCTTTTTAACATGTTCATTCAAAATGGTGTTTTTTGAAATAAACTGCAAAACACAGACAACAGGATTAACTTGTTTAATATTCTCTGGAACACTACAAGAGAATAAACTGTCATATGTCACTTGCTATACCAACTTTGTATTTAAGCAGGTAATAAAAGCACTAGTATTAACTCTTAAATGCAATTTTAGTTATTGCCTCACAATATATATCATGATGCTGACTCTCTCAAACTCTGTAACTGGCAAAGAAATTCGGGCCTTCCTGATCTGGTTTATCTGGGTCCTGGCAGCAATTGACTGCTCATGCTGAAGAACTTCTACTCTGGCCTTTTCCTCTGGAGTCAGCCCATTTCTCACAAAGATCTGATTAAGAAGCCCTCTGTAGCACATAACCACACATACGCATGTTATTAACTGCTCATTTGATAAACCTCAATAATCTGTGTGATTAGTTTAAATCATTTGATTTTCAATTTGAACTAACACACATTTTGTTTGTTTTTGGTAAGGGAAAAAAATGTATTCACTGTATAATTTGTTCAGTTGACTTTCAATTTAAATGTTTCTATTTTTTATCTATATTTTGGGAAGAAAAAACGGTGAAAGCAGGCTAAGAACATTCTTATTTAACTATCTATCCATTATTCATTTCACACAACCCATACGTTCGTTCTGTTCTTACTAATAATATTTGCTTAAGATTGGAGAGTTTTTGTTTGTGGCTAGACATCATTCGGATGCATAAGGTCACAAAATCTGCTGAGAGCTATTTAACTCATTATTACAAACATCCTATATGTCCTCAGATGAAAAAGGTTAATATCACCTAAGCTACAGATGTTCTGAGTAGAATAATGGGACAAATCCATATTGCTTGATCTTTGATTTTTTTCCTTTCAAAATAAAATCCAGCAAACTAAATAGCTGTTTCCTTTTTTCCTTTTGCCGTTGTAAAACACATAGAAAAATGTTTAAAGACTGAGAAATCAAACAAAATCAACAACTTCTGTTTTTGTTACTTTTTTAATTCAATACCTAAGCCTGTTTGTTTTTATTTTGTGGCGAAACCATGGGGACTGTGGGGCATGCACGTGCATCGCCACTGAGGCGTGTATTCCTGCAGTTCTCCCATAGACTGTATATATAATGGACGTAGCATCTGGCTCCAGAATTGAAGCCAGCCCGGAAGTGTCAAAAACTTGTAATATCACGCCGTCCGCTAGGGTTGGCTCCAAACAGCTTTTGCTCCATACACCCCAATTCATTTTTGGAGAAAATAAAATTTGATAGACTGATGTTCTACAGCTCAGGATTTTTTTTCCTGTTAGTTTTCATGGTCAAAATGAGAGATCAGGTGGCCGATCTTAAAATAAATCAATACTGAATTTTAAATAAATCGTTAAAGTTGGCGGAGCCAGGGGGCGTGGCTATACTTGATAGACAGCAACAGAAGCCTCTGTGGTAAAATGTGGGCGGGATAAGAGAGTCCTCAGCCAATCATGCCCCTAGTTGCTCTCTGGTCCAGCCTGTTTGAAGACGCTATTTACGTCACTGGCTCCAAAAAATCCAAAACGGCGACCAGGAAGTAGCAAAATCCGGGCTTCATTTTCTCGGCATTGAAACCAACGGGTGACATCACGGTTAGTTTACGCCTGAGTTCTCCACAGCACGCACTTACGCCAATGGGGCGAGTCAACACACCGCGGCTCAGGGATCGCGGCAGCGGCTGCTCTCTTTGTTAATCAGCAGAGACACATCCTCTCTCCTCTGTCACACAAAGTCTGAGCAAACTTTAGTATCTGCGTCTTTGGGCTAAACATGAGCTCCAACGCTATTGACCAGTGATCAGCTGCTCGATTCTTCACCGCACCACTCACAGATTGGAGCTCCGTGCGCTCTGGAGAGACCAGGCAGCCACAGGGCTGGGACACGTGTGGAATGGTTATACAGTCCAAGCAGAAATAAAATAAATAATATGCAATATATATCAATGTGTTTCCAGTAATTCCCTTTAAACATAATTACAAAAAACACCAACAAATATTGCAAATTTGGATTTTGTTTGTGGGATACTGTTATTTCTTATCAGTGGCTCAAGCAGCACCGACGATGCCGAACCAAGAGGGCGCAGCATATCGTGCTCCCAGCAGTCAATGCGCACTGGCAGTTAGAAAACTGTAATTGGATAAAAGTTCTATCAGAAAGTCGCATGCCTGGACAGAAGGTGTATATTTTTTAATGTAGGATTTGGAGTTTGATTGATTAAAGCGGAGCAACTGAATGCACAATGATGCACATGCTTGGAGCCTTCAGGACGGAGATGGATGAAATTTTTTAAATGGTACACTTCCATGCGCCGGAAATCCGGCGTGGCGCCGGAAAACTTTAAGCCCTGTAATAGGTTCATGCTGTGTTTTCAATTTCATCAAACAGCAGAGAGCATGTGAAAGGACTGCTACTTCTACAGTTATTGCCTGAGCTTTCAGCAATGTGTTGTTCTTACTCATAATTTGTTTGAATTGAGTTTGTTTTTGTTTCATAGTTTTTAAGTAGTGGCAGTTTGTTTGAGAGTATAAATTGACTGTCTGGCCTGTCTCTGGCCGTTTCTCCATATGCGTACTTGTCCGTAGTTGCGTCATGAAACGTCATCAGTCAGAGACTGAGTACTGTTCAGATTCAAAGAACGCATCTGACTGAGAAGGGAAGTAATACCCGGAAATGTTCTCGCTTTGCCCACATTTATCGAGACTGCATCGGACCAGACTTGTGCAGACTTGGGGCGACCAGATAACCCATAATGCATTTCACAATAAACTGGATGGCGAAATGGCAGATGACAAATCACATAACTGTGAGTAACAAATTTGAAATATTAGCATCGTTGTTTAACGGAATGTAGTGTTAAGAGTTTTTTAGGCAAGAATATAGTTGTTTAAAATATTGATATGGGGTCGGTATTTCAAGTTAAAGCTTATTTGAAAATTTGCTCCGACGTTTGCCGAGGTCCGCCAACGGGACCGCTATCTGCGGCTCTTTTCTCTTTCTCTGCAGGACCATCCAACGGGTCCTGGACATCAACTGAAGAGGTTTGCAGTGGATGTGACTCTGGATCCTGATACAGCAAATTATTGGCTCATCCTGACTGATGATAGAAAACGTGAGTCATGGTGATGTGAGGAAGAAACTTCCAGACAAAGAAATTTCATCCATGTGTCAGGGGCCATGAGATACGGCTGGTATCTCATGGCCACTGGGTACTTGGAGTGCTGTCAATCAAAGAAGAAGGTTGGAGGCTGGTCACAGGGCATCATTAGGCAGCTGCCCCCCACCTACAGCTGTCAGTTTCCTGCTGCACTCATGTACACGTAAGAGCCAGTTGAGCCACACTGTGACCTGCGTGTTGGACATGCATGAAACTGAGACTGATGCTGGTGTTTGTTGCTGTAGGTTGTCCTGTGACCTGAGGGTGGTTGAACAACTGAAGTCCCACAGCTGAAGATCCAGAACCTTGAGGGGCTCTCTGATAGCAGGGTAGACGGACTCGTTGCACTCTGGCAACGCCTGCCAGAGGCTGACAAGAAGAGAGTGGTCTACCCTGCCAGACACCAGAAGAGGCAGTTCAAGGCCGCCAAGGGGAAGAACACCTCCTGTCCTGAGAAGGAGAGTCTCCAACGGTAAGACTCCTTAAAACAGCCGTTCCTCCACAACCGTCCGCTCCAGTCCTTCATATTAACACCATCTGATTCACCGCTGCCTTCTAGCTGTCTGCTCCCACTGAACCCTGCAAACTGGCCCAGTGCCAGTCGCCTGGTCCAAGCCGTTTGCAGCTCCCTTAGCAGTTCGTGTCAGTGGTCTTGAAGACCCAGTGGTCACTTGTCCTCACCGACTACGTGGCCATCAGAGAGGCAGTGCAGATGAGCCCTGATGGCTCAGAACACCATCCAGCTCTTTGAGCTGAACCAGAGGAACCTGTCCCAGTGGTGGCAGCTGATATGAAGCTGTTGTTATCTATGATTTATTATTTTAATGAAAACCCAGCAGCCTAAAGTCTCTCTGTGTGTTTCAGGTTCTTCTGTCGTCAGAAAACCTGGGAGAGGACTGTTCTGGAGCAGTGAACCAACATCATCCCTGCTCCAGCTGTAGCAGACTGGCCTCTCTCTGCTGTCGAATGACTGTCCCTGTTGAAGGGGGAGACAGGGACAGACCTTTATGTTCCCTGGACCTGAGGAGCAGCCAGGACCATCAACTGGAGGTCTGCCAGCCCCTCTTCGGCTCTGTTCCTCCCAGAAATGCCTTCATTTGTGTGTATAAAATGTTCATGTCAAGTGAAATTGTGAGGAAAAAGACAAGGTTAACTGCATTTTACTCACGAAGTTGCTCTGGTCACCCAGTCTAGCGAACAACAACAAAAAAAAAATCAGTATTTTCAAAAAAATTCATAAAATTTAAACTGTGACTGCTTTAAAACTGTAAAAGATGTCAAAACACTGATTTAGACAGATAATATTCAAGGCGTTGTAACCTGTTTAAAATGAATAAAGTCTAAGTATGCTAGAGCTACAGGTTTACAAAGATGACTGGTGTTTGGCAGTTATCTCGCTGACCTTCGAATTTCCAAAAAACCGTACGAGGAATCTACAAGTCATAGTTACCTGGTTTGTATGGGTTTTTTCATAGCTGCAAGAGGACTGCAGGATCACACTGGAATGATAAGTGTGTTTCAATATTTAGGTACTGGTACATTTAAATAATACATGCAATTTTATATTTCATCAATAATATAGAATCATGAACATTGTATTTAACATACTAATACTTGTATAAAAAATAAGCAAAACACTATAATAATATATACATATAATTTATTAAACCTTTAATCCAGTTTAAATATGAAGCTGCTCAGTCGTTAACTGAGCAGCTTCATATGTCAATTAATTGTCTGTGTTGACCTCAAAGTAGCTGAACAAGGTCAGTAAGGAAAATGACACAAGTTATCCATAATTTCACTGATTGGGTGGGATGCAGACAAAAGGACATCTCTCAAAAACAATGCCACTGAAAATCAAACATTCGACAGGATTACAATGCAGTTTATGATGGACCGTGGAGATTGCATCAATGATCACAATCAGCAACTGTTAACTGCAACAAAAGATAATTTATTAAGGAAAACATAATTATGAGATGTGGTAGAAAGCAGTTTGAGTGATGCGCCTTGATATTTCACATTCATTGCTGGTCCATAAAAATTGGGGAAATGGGATTATTCCCTTCAGCTAGTGCCAGACTCAATATATCATCAAAATACTGATCCATGCTTCCTGACTGATGTCAGCAGGCATGAGACATGAATCCTGAAACATACAATGCTGCTGTTTATCATGCAAAAGCTCATCGTGAACATCTAGATATTTCACCACCTTCTACTTCTTTTAATGCCTGTTTGTACTTTTTAAATACTGCAAAGCCTGCCTTATGTGCATAGTGTCAACAAACTGGTCTTCATAATGCCTTGTATAAGTTAATTTCTACTTTAATTTTACTTGGAACAATGAGCCTTCCATATTTGAACAAGGCAACAAATTGTTGATCTGTAAAATATTTGCTGGAACACATGTGACTGGTCCATGTACTCCAGTTTTCCCACCTTCAGGTAATGCAAACATTCTCAGAAATGGTATGTGTAATGCGATCAAATGTTGTTTTAGGCTATTCAAACATGAGAATTTTGAATAGCCACAGAGGACCATGTCCCAATTTGTTGACTGCACATTCACCTGGCATTTCACCTTTTCTGACCTTGTCATGACAACTGAAACAAATCCACAACTGGCCTCTAGATGAATCCAGCCATTGACATGGCCTTACACAATCTGCAATGCATATGTGAAGATAATCTTCACTATTGCCTACATGTGCAATTGCAATTATGTCTTTTCTGTTCTTATCTCTTTTGCACTGTACAACTTGATGTCTGAACAACAACTTATAGCAAACACAACACACAAAATCTGGACTGTCTTTCACCTTCTCTAAAACTGTTTCATGACAAAATCAAACTGGTGTGACTATTCGCTCGGTGCATAACTTTACTTCCGTTCTACTTCCGCATTCTCGTGTGTTAGCGTCTTTACTTCCGGACTGTCGAGATGGCGATGTTTTTCACACCTTGGAACAAATAACCACTCTTTAAAAAACACGTAACATTGTGGCAAATGGTTTAGCGTGAGCATAGCTTTAGCTCAAGAAAACGTCAGCTGATGAGAAGCTGAGGAGGAGGATGACTGACTGCTAAAAGTTTTCTCAAACTCGGATACAAACTCCGAAACAAACATTATGTTGAAGCAGGAAAAAAACACATTGAAATAGGCAGCCTGGTGCTTGCTGTAGTTTTGATCATATGTAACGTTACATACAGTTTGTTTTGCTCAGACGTTTGTATGTCAGAGTTATAGTTTAGTAACCTTGCCAGCAAGTTGATTTCTCATGATATTTGTGAGTTCACAAATCTCTCAAGAAACCATCTTGCTCCACTCCCACCTTCACTTTTCGTACAGCGCCAAGTTGGTTCGGGCCAATCACGCAGCAGTATTCGTGTGTGGGGCGGGATATCCGGGTGTGAAGACGACACCAAGCACCAGTAGATTAAAACAAACATGGCAACGGAGGACAACAATCATGTAGATGCTGCTATTAAGTCAGTTTTAGCTGAATCTCCTTTCGCTTCTTTGAAGGAAGAACAACGAGAGGCGCTTTGCGCATTTCTGGATGGTAAAGATGTTTGTGCTTTTTTACCTACAGGTTTTGGTAAGAGTTTAATCTACCAATTGGCTCCGCTCGTTGTGAAGATCCCGCGATTGGCTAAAAACAAACCTGTCAGAGGCGGGACATACTGTTGTATTGTCCAATCCGTGCCTCTTTCCTCCGAACGGATTTCCATGGAGCAGTCCCAGATTGATATTGTGGAGTACTATCAAGTAGTACACAATTATTAATCTGGCTATTGCCAGGTTAATAGTTTAGGTCTAGACTTGTTAATGTTTCTGGAGAATGTCTTGAAATAACATTTGTTATGATTTGTCGCTACATAAATTAAGATTGATTTATTGATTGGCTCCAACAAAGCATCAGGGACACTTATAAATTAAATAGATTGTATTTAATTTCAGAGTTACATTAGGATCAAAACTCTTATGTTTCAACATGTTACCTACCGTTGGTGGGTGATGAGCTGTGCTGATGCTGGTAGAGGCTGTCATGATCTGGAGCTATTTCGGTCTCCATCTCTGACTCGGACTCTAGCCCTGGGGCAGGACTCTCAGTCCGCGGGCGCCGTTCCCAGACGCTCTGACTGGGTGCAGGTAGTTTGTACCCATTCCAGGCAAAGTAAAACGACACGCTTCCTTTTTCAGCTTCCTCAGCCCCCCCACAGTCACACTGAAATCTGTTTTCTTAAAATGCCGACTACAAACCCGTGTGTTTTTGGTCGGGTTGAAGTGATCTCACCGGATCTTCTGCATCCACTCAGCTCGCACTGCAGCGTCAACAGGGAATGTATGGAAACTTACTTCATTGTTATAACGTGACGAAACGGTACATAAAGGCACACAACAATGAAGTGCTTAAGATCCCACTCTCTGAAAGGCTAATCGTCTCCCTTGAACCCTAAAAACACTCATTGTAAAAATATATCTCTCTCTGTTCGCTGTCTGCTCTCCTGCTCACTATCTCCTGCTCTCCTTCTCAAATAACCAGAAGTTTTGACCGGAAGTATCCACCCACACCCTTCAGTTCGAACGTCAGCGATGTGCAAGGAGCCTATTCCTTCAGTTCTTTCTTCGGCTGTGTGCTACCTGCTGTAACATTTATTTATTTATTTATTTACATTTTTTTTACAGAGGTATAGCCCCTTGAGATGAACCATCTCGTTTTCAAGGGGGTCCTCTATATAAATGAAAAGAGGAGCAAAGTATACTTAAAAGACAAAATCCCAAACAAAAGCACAACAATAACAAGATGAGCCCTCAGTAGAGGGCAGAACCACGCCCTCTGCTGGCGAAAACCCTGTCCTCCCTATACAAGCAATGCAATATGTATCAATTTTGATCATCGTATGTATCTCCCTCCCTACTTGATCTGCTGACCTGTAACTCCACAACTGAGCAGGGGACCTTAGACTGATCTTCAGTGCCAAGTTTGATTATCCTGACTTCAGCGGTTGCAGATATATCGGACCGGACATAGCCACATACATACATACATACATACATACATACATACTTACCCAGCCAGATACCGCACCGAATGCAATAACCCCGCCGACGTACCCGTCGGGCGTGGTTAATGACAACACACCCACACAGACCAGGGGCCTGTTTCATGAAGCAAGTTTATTGAAAACTCTGAGTTTGTTAACCCTGAAATGAGGGAAACTCAGAGACAGAGGGGTAACTGTAGCCTGTTTCACAAAGGTCAGAAAAGTGTGCCTGGCCCTGAAACGGCTTTTACTCATCATTGTGGTTTTCCTGGACATAAACCTGTCAGAGCATCAAGGAGGAGTTCCACAGGATTGCAGGTGAATGATGTAGAGATCTGTTAAATTCATTTTAAATCATATTCTGTGAATGACATTGTGCTGCAACCTCAGACTGGGATTAGTCATTTTAATTTCTTTTTGGATTTCCCAGTGTGATTGGATGCATAGATGCACACACATCCCCATCACATCATGAACAGGAAGTCCATTCACAGCATAAATGTGCAGGTAGGCTACAGGTAGACTGACTACGGTTTCTAAATGTTAAAGACTGCATCATAGTTCAACATCTGTCATTCTCTGCACTGTCCAGATCATATGTGATGCTGCATACATCATTAACCACGCCCGACGGGTACGTTGGCGGGGTTATTGCATTCGGTGCGGTATGTGGCTGGGTAAGTATGTATGTACACACGTGGACAAAATTGTTGGTACCCCTCAGTTAAAGAAGGAAAACCCACAATTCTCACTGAAATCACTTGAAACTCACAAAAGTAACAATAAATAAAAATGTATTGAAAATTAAATAATCAAAAACAGCCATCACTTTTGAATTGTTGATTAACATAATTATTTAAAAAAACAAACTAATGAAACAGGCCTGGACAAAAATGATGGTACCTCTATAAAAGATTGAAAACTATTTGACCAGAGTGACATGATTAACTCAGGTGTGTCATTTAATTGACATCACAGGTGTTTCCAAACTCATAATCAGTCAGTCTGCCTATTTAAAGGGAGACAAGTAGTCACCCTGCTGTTTGGTGAAAAGGTGTGTACCACACTGAACATGGACAACAGAAAGCGAAGGAGAGAATTGTCCCAGGACATCCGAAAAAAAATTATAGACAAACATCTTAAAGGTAAAGGCTATAAGACCATCTCTAAACAGCTTGAAGTTCCTGTGACAACAGTGGCTCATATTATTCAGAAGTTCAAGACCCACGGGACAGTAGCCAACCTCCCTGGACGTGGCCGCAAGAGGAAAATTGATGACAAATTGAAGAGACGGATCGTTGGAATTGTATCCAAAGAGCCCAGAGCAACCTCCAAAGAAATTAAAGGTGAACTCCAAGGCCAAGGTACATCAGTGTCAGATCGCACCATTCGTCGTTGTTTGAGCCAAAGTGGACTTCATGGGAGACGACCAAGGAGGACACCACTGCTGAAAAAAACTCATAAAAAAGCCAGACTGGAATTTGCAAAAATGCATGTTGACAAGCCACAAAGCTTCTGGGAGAATGTCCTTTGGACAGATGAGACCAAACTGGAGCTTTTTGGTAAGGCACATCAACTCTATGTTCATAGACTCAAAAACCAAGCATACGAAGAAAAGAACACTGTCCCTACGGTGAAACAAGGAGGAGGCTCAGTAATGTTTTGGGGCTGCTTTGCTGCATCTGGCACAGGGTGTCTTGAAAGTGTGCAAGGTACGATGAAATCTGAGGACTATCAAGGCATTCTGGAGAGAAATGTGCTGCCTAGTGTCAGAAAGCTTGGTCTCAGTCGCAGGTCATGGGTCTTCCAACAGGACAACGATACAAAACACACAGCCAAAAACACCCAAGAATGGCTGAGAGAAAAGCGTTGGACTATTCTAAAGTGGCCTTCTATGAGCCCAGATCTGAATCCCATTGAACACATGTGGAAGGAGCTGAAACATGCCATTTGGAGAAGACACCCATCAAACCTGAGACAACTGGAGCTGTTTGCTCATGAGGAGTGGGCCAAAATACCTGTTGACAGCTGCAGAACGCTCATTGACAAATACAGAAATCGTTTAATTGCAGTTGTATGTATGTATGTATGTATGTGGCTATGTCCGGTCCGATATCTCTGCAACCGCTGAAGTCAGGATAATCAAACTTGGCACTGAAGATCAGTCTAAGGTCCCCTGCTCAGTTGTGGAGTTACAGGTCAGCAGATCAAGTAGGGAGGGAGATACGTACGATGATCAAAATTGATACATATTGCATCAGTTGTATAGGGAGGACAGGGTTTTCGCCAGCAGAGGGCATGGTTCTGCCCTCTACTGAGGGCTCATCTGGTTTCTAATGTGGAGGCCAAGTGTTCTGAGTCTGTTCATGACTCCGGGATTTATGGAGAGTCTAACCTGAGCAACAGACTGCAACGTGGTCAGCAGCCAAAAGATTTCTCTTGTCTCCCTCCTTTAATATACTCTGATGTATCCACTATACATTACAGGAGAGTTTGATGGCCTTCTGCTGGGTGACAGAGGTTACCATGCCAACCAAGGCTGATGACCTCATACCCTGACCCTGAACCAGGCCCCCAACAGAACTTCAACCGGGCTCACTGCAGGACCAGGGCAGAGATGACCACAGGCCTACTGAAAGCCCATTTCCAGTGCCTACGTCTCCTTAGGGTGACCCCTGAGAGGGTCTGTGATATTACTGTGGTATGTGTTGTTCAGAATATTGCTACTATTAGAGGAGAGCAACACCCTGCCCTACAAACTGAAGACCCAGATGATGAGCCCATCCACCTGCAGCTATCCAGGACAGCAGAGCAGTCAGAGACACCGTATGCAATAATCACTTCAGAGTTTAAGTCACCATCATCACCACCACAGCAAATAAAGACATGATACACATTTCATTTGGTCTTCCTTTATTTCCTACAAATAAAAGAGATAGTTCATTCATGTTCCAGTAGTTAACATAATTCACCTGTGACCATCACCACCTCTAACTTGTGCTCCAGTATTTCAATTTCCAGATCTGCCTTCCTAATCTGTTTTTGGATTTTTCTCAGCAAATGCAGTTTGTAAATCTGTTTTACTGATAACTGGGAATACATAGAGGACATTAAATTATACAGTTGCACATGAATTCCATGGAATGAACCTCTGGTGTTTCCTGAACATCCATCTCACTGTGTCAGTCTGTGCAGTGGAAGCTGAGGAACCATCCTGCTGCTGTCCAGCCATTCTCTGTTAAAAAGGATGAGAATGTGCAATACTTCAGTGTAGGCTAAATGTCACACACTATATTCCACCCAAAATGTGAAAGGGAAGAGAACTATCCGTAACATACCTCTGTATGCCTTTCTGGATCCCTCTCTGTAAAGGCAGCAGACACAGTTTCATTCTCTTCATCCTAGATCACATGTTTCAGTAACTTAAACTACCATTTGGATAAATCTTTGGAGTATTGCCTACTTACAGTTACGGGTTACCACCCGTTTTACAGGCATCTGCTTTCTTTCTGTTGGCTGAGCAGAAGTCTGTGTTAGTTTAAATAGGCTTAATTATGTAACAGAACATGATATGGATGCAGACATTTAGGCTATGTGTGGATAAAACAACTGCACAGTAAAACAGCCACTTAATATTTAGGCTACTTTACAATGTAAAACATGATCAACATGAAGTACCTCCATGAAATAATGCCGAGCTCTGACCTGTTTGAACAGTGTTTTTATATTTCATCTTATAGGCATTATGGAGGATGTTTTTTTTGTTTAATTTGTCTGATTCACATAAAATGAATATACTGACCTTTAGTGGACTTGCATGTATGGTTTCTAAAAGAATTAAAAAATTAAAAAAATAACTGTGGACATGGCAGGACCTGAAAAACATCAGCCAATCAACGTGCTCGGACCGAGGCGTTTGGTTTGCTCCCTTTCCTGTCAATCAAAAATCTTCCGGCTCAGGCCTAGTTACGTAGATTACGTACGCTTTGGACTTACGTGTTTTCTGTATGTGTTGCTTTGGTATAGCTTCGTAGTTAGCTGGTGACTTGTTTTGCTCATCTTTTTTTACATAATGGCAGATAAAGATCCAGGGGGACCCAGCTGTAAAAGAAAGCTTCACGATTCCTACTCAAGTTTCTGGCGGGGGGCATTTCTTCGTAAATGTTAAGAGGGGGGAGGTTAGAGGGGGGTGAGGGAGAGGTTGTATGTGCGCATGCTACGTTCAAAGTCGTAGGAAATTAAATCTCCTCTAATGCCTTTAAGCTAATGCCACGTGTGCTTCTCCCCCTCGGGATTTCACCTAAGGGTGCTTTCACACCTACGCCTTTTGGTCTGCTTAAAGCGGACTGAAATCCGCAACACCTGCAAGTTCGGTTCGTTTGGGCTGCTGTGAAAGCAGACCAGATGTTTTTGGTGCGGACTAAAGAAGCGGACCGAGACCACCTTCGAAAGGTGGTCTCGGTCCGCTTCTATGTGAACTCCAGTTCGGTTCGCTCCTGGTGAGAACACAAACCTGTCTACATTCGGACCGGCTTGATGGTGCAGCAGACTTTTTGGTCTACGGGAGCTTCCGTAGCAACCTGCACAGGTTGTGGAGCATCGCCTGCTTTCTCCGATAACATCTTGCAATGCATCTTCTCCGTGCCAAAAACGACTGTGTAATGTTCTTGTACCGAATGCGAGCTTCATGCTGGAACAACAGCAGTATTTGTGCTTGCTGCATAAAGCAATGATACGAATATATGGCAACAAGAAGGAACAGGAGAACATAGTTCATTGTTTATGAATAAACCTCGATCCATGGAATAAACACAGCCTGTTGTTTTCTTCCGGGATTTTTCCCTCTTCACATGCTGTGGCAATCAGCGTTCACCTATGTCATCTAAAACACCTTATTTTGTGAACAGCGCCGCCAAACGACTGGGTGGAGATATAACATTCATCGTAGTTGGTTCAACTGCGAAAACACTTGAAAATAGCAACATTGTAACAACTTTTGGGTCCAAACGAACCACTCTAACGGACTAACAGGTGTGAAAGCACTCTAAATGAAATAACTTAATATTCTACCATTCAGACAGTTTTTCCCTGTAATATTACGATTACAAAGGACTACATTTAAACTTACGCACTGATCCGGGCTGCAGTGTTCTCCACGCTGTCTCCCTCTCTTTTGCAGCTGCAGCGGTGTTGCACTTCTTTCTTAAAACGTTTTCAAACTCGCCATATGAGCGCATTAAAAATTTCCAGTTCAAAAACGCAGCCTTTTGCTTCCCCGTTGCCATAGTGACTCGTCGAATCGGGGCTCCATTGATGCTGTCTTTTCAGAGTTGCGGTGCACGCGCTTAACTCAAACTACTCCGAGTTGATTAAACCAACTCAAATCAACCGCTGTGAAACCGAAAACTCAGAGTTTTCTATCTCAGAGTAGATCAACTCAGAGGTGAGGATTAAACTCAGAGTTTCTTGAACCTGCTTCGTGAAACAGGCCCCAGCTCTCAATATTCAACCATTCTCCCACTCACTGTTTACATATCACTAAGTGCACAATGTTATAAATTCTTATACAACAGGTAGAAAAGTGAAACAGTTGCATAAATATTCATGGCATATACAAATTGAATGATGCATTTTACACCACAAAAAATTACAAACAATAAGCATAACAAACAAGACAGACCATGTCAGACAGACCAGGAGAAGTATAAGGCACTATATATTGCTGTAAGTATTCTGGATACCTAAAGTAAATGCACTTAAAAATGAACAGCAACCAATGACAATGTCTTCTGGCAGAAGGTGAGAGCCAAGACAACCGTTCATATAGAACACAGTGGTGTGTCCTATAAGGGCATTGAAGAATGAAACGACAGAGTCTGTTATAGACCACATCTAGAGAATGTAGACAGGAGGTAGTAGCATTCAAATAAACAATATCTGCATAATCCAGAATAGGCAGCAATAACTGAGTGGCTATTCTTTTTCTTACATGATAATTAAAACAGCTTACAGATTGATAAAGTGTTCTTAGGCAATAGTTAAGCTTATTGGTAGTTGCATGCAGAGCCGGCCCAAGGCATAAGCGAGTTAAGCGGTCGCTTAGGGCCCACCACCACCAGGGGCCCCCCCAGAGTCCTTAATAAAAAGCAAGTGTAATTGTAAAAAAAATAGAAAAAAAACCCAATGAATAACCATTGTTTCGGGTTGTACAACAATAATTTTGGTATAATTTTCTAATGCCAGCTAGGTTGCCAAGTATGTCAACCTTCGATGGTATCAATAAGTGGACCGAGTTACTCCTGCGGCAGAATACCTTAGCGGCTGCGCAAGTTCAGTGACAGTGTCATTGCTCAATGGCGGACAGAAGCAAACAGAAATGTTGCCGTCCAAGAAAATGTACCTCTCAGGGGCACAAAAAAGAAAGAGAAAACGGTTGGAGGAGCAGGAAAAGAAAAACAAGGATAAAGGTAGGTTGTATGACTTTTTTGTTTTGATAAATGTTGTGAGCATCGCAAGTTTAGGGCTCAGTCTGAGTCTTGTTTTCCACAGCGCCTTTTTCTCCTCCGGTTGGATATTTGGTAATTGCAATTACATTTTCTAACCTTTAATATATAACAAATCCCTTCACTTAACCCAAAATGATCTAAATCCTCGACTCTAAACATAACCGGAATTAAAACCCGTTGCGGTTCAGTGGCCCGCGGGTGGGCCGTTTTGATATTTACATAAGCATTTTTCGAAATAGAACGACACTGCCAACTCGATGATAGAAACATTATACACCGATGGAAAGCTTAGATTCTCACGAATCCGCCGCTATAAACCACTTTCAGATGTGATTACCACAGCGGGTAATATAAACACATTTGTCCAACAAACAACCAATATCCATCCTTCCGTTCTCTATACATGGCTTTAACGTACACAGCACGACTCACATTTGCGGGTTCATTATTACATAGTGTTGCCAACTGTCTCGTATTAGCCGGGACATCCCGAAAATTGGGCTAAATTGATTTGTCTCATACGGGATCTCAACTGTCCCGTATTTGCGGGCCCCGCCATTACTGTGGTGTAACAGCGCGTCTACTCCCAAATGCTGCCTGCTAAGACAGCGGCAGATATGCTTGTAATCAAAACGTTACAGAACCACAAGAGTACTGTCAAATATATAGGTCTAGAGCTCACGCTACACTCTGGCAGCTGACCAAACTCCAGAATTCAGTCAATAACAACTACCGGGCATAATCAGCAGCAACGACTGCACTGTGCTTATCTCATGAATATTCAATTAGCCATGTGCTGCTTATGCAGATCAATAACTTTGGCACTGAACAGGAAGGAGTATGCTACCTGAAAGTTACGATAGAGAGTTGAGAGGATGTTTTGTACAGTGATAAACAAATAAACTTCTCCAGATCACTGTCATTCAGACGTATGCTAGTTATAGGACTTTGCGGTCAAGAAACAGGTGCAGCACAGAGCTGATCAAAAATGAACTTCAAATATCTGTGAACTGTGATATGTCATGTAAGGACTTCTCTTTGGCTGTGCAAAAGGACAAAAAACTGCTTGAGTCAGTCAAGGACAGCAAAAAGTATCCATGGAAAAAGTAAACTTGGTGAGTTTTTTTGCATTTATTTATTTATTTTTGCCTGTTTTTATGTAAAGCGCCAAATTATTTTAGGTTAAAAATTAAAGGGAATATAGACATTTTTTATTTCCTGTTAAATCACTAAATGAATATACACTGTGCTCACACATCATGCTCACACCATAGTGGCACTGTGCACCTGTCCCTTATTTAGTTGTGAGAAAGTTGGCAACCCTATTATTACACACAGATGAAAAAGAAAGAGAGCAGAAAAAGCAAAAAGAAAGCAAAGATTTTAGTGTTCTAGAGAACCTGGTTTTTTATGTATGTTATAAAATCAAAATATTTTGAATTGTCCTTTTGGAAAAGATCTTCCATATATAATAATATAAACATGCCATGTGCCTTTTCAAATATGAAAATATGTTTTTCTGGCATGCCAATCTGTACTTTTATACTCTGTTTTACAATCATTTGTAATAAAAAGTAAGCTAAGCAACCTTACAGGTAATTTCTGTTAAAAGATAAAGGAAACTTAAAAAAAAACATCTCAATGAACTTCCAACATCAACATAGTCAGTAATGATCAAAGAACTTGATTACATTACTTGAGAAAAAGTAAATTGGATAAAAATTTACCCCAATAAATGTAAAAGTAATTCAGTGAAGTGAAAGTAAAGAAGCATTTGCTGTAAAGTAAAAGCATAAAAACTGCTGAAATACATGCTATGAATTATAATTTTGGGGCTTAAAAATTACTACCAGTATGATTTCCTGCATGGGAACGCAACTGAGTTTATTGAGAAAATTATAAACAACACTTGACATTGACTGTGGTCACAACAGGCACAAAGCACTTAAGCCTACATTTTAATGTTAATATAACATTCAATTTATCACATGTAGGCCGACTTTCTCTATCAAACAAAAACACTTTCAAGTCTATTTGTATTTATTTTTAGACATACAGTTTTAAAAAATAGTTGCATTACCTTCAGTCAAGCTCATTCATCACAAATTGTTTCAAACTTTATTGTTCATTGGCTGCAGTACATTTCTTAATCCACTCGTGGCACCAATTAGTCAAACCGACACTGCGTGATACATGAATGATACAATGAGGGAAAAGTGTGACACACACGATGGGGTCTCATCTACCCATCACTACTTGACATATATTCAGATTTTGCACTGAAGTCGTTCGTGGGGGGCCCCCAAGGTAAATTTCACTTAGGGCCCACTGAAGGCTTGGGCCGGCCCTGGTTGCATGTACATGCGTTTTAAAGGAAAGGTCGGTTTCTAGCCAAACACCGAGGTATTTAACAATGTCAGTTGGCAGCAGGGGAGAGGAATCCAGAAATTACAAGGAAAGATTAGTTTCCAAAGTCTTCTCTGAAACAACATAGAATATGATTTAGTTTTATTAAGCAGAAGTTTATTAAGAGACAGCCAGTGCTGAATTGAGTCAAAATCAGATTGTAATGAGTCATCAGTATCAGAAATGTTCGGTTTAGAGCAATAAATAATTGTATCATCGGCATAAAGATGAATATTACACTCTGTACAGCACAGTGGCAAGTCGTTAATAAAAATAGAAAATAGTAAAGGCCCAAGAGAGGAACCTTGAGGAATGCCTTTATCAATACCAATGAAATTCGACAGACTGCCCCTAAAGGACACACATTGGCGACAGTGGTAAGGATAGGAGTTAAACCAAAGTAAAGATGATCTAGAGAGGCCTATTGCCTGCAGTTTATCCAGAAGCAAGTAATCATCAACCAGGTCGAATGCTTTAGTAAGATCTAAGAAAACAGCTCCAGTACACGTTATTGTTGAAACCATCAATTATATCATTTGTAAATTTTAAAAGAACAGAAGTAGTAGAAAAAAATTTCCTGAAACCCGATTGGCTTTGAGACAGTAAATTGTTAATTCATTACTTCTTGTTACTTATTGATAGTTGGACAATTGATTGAAAATTATTTTCTCAAATATTTTCACATTGCTGTTAATTATAGAAATAGGTCTATAATTGTTAATATTTTGAGTATCTCCCCCTTTATACAATCAAATAACTTTTGTAGACTTCCATGAGCTGGGCACTTCACAAGTTGTAAACGACAGGTTAAAGAGCTCAGCCAATGGAGAGGAGAGGACATGAGAAGCAAGTTTGAGAAATTTACCCTCAATCCCATCAGGACCAGGACCACTGCTGGAAGACAAATGACCCATCGCCTTCAAAACATCTGCAGAGCTGACCAATGTAAATGTAAAAGAGCAATTGCAGGGTGGTGAACTAATGCTTCGATCCAAAGAAAAGAGCTAGGGTTCAACATTAGGTGTTTGGGAAAAGTGTAAAATAAAAGCATTTGAAATAACACCTGGATCGTTAACAATTTCATTATCAATCATGCTTCTATACTCAGGATTTCCAAGATACGTTCTTCTACTCATGGCTTTTACTTTATGTGTGAGCACCTTATTTACTCTATAGCTCATTTTACTCCTTTGCTTTCTTGCTCTCTATATGACATTCAGCCGATACCTTCGTAGACAACTTGCCTTATGTTCCTTCCTGAATACAACATTTTCATGATACCTATATAAACACCTTGCCTTATTTCTTTTCTTCGCTTACTGACAATACTTCACATTTTCCCTATATGACCGTGAAGTCCTTTCCTTCGCCTTCTTCCGAAACAACTAATTTTCCGTATATGTCCTATTCCTCCTTTCATTGCATTCATTGCTAAACAACACATTCTGTTGATATGTACTCTTGCACTGAAACTTTTATTCTTCTTCAAATACTTGTACCAACTGTCATTAATATGCATATTGCTCTCTACTTGTCCTTTTGACACTTCCTTCCGTTTCCTTAATATATATATATATATATATATATATATATATGGCATGCCGTTTAGGAAATTATATATTGAATGAAATTCGATATATATATAATGAAAGTCAATATATATATAATGAAAGTTGATATATATTGAATGAAACTTGATATATATTGAATGAAACTTGATATATATTGAATGAAAGTCGATATATATATATATATAATGAAAGTCGATATATATATAATGAAAGTTGATATATATAATGAAAGTCGATATATATATATAATGAAAGTTGATATATATATATAATGAAAGTCGATATATATATATATATATATATATATATAATGTTCAGATTTTCATTCAATATATTCCGATTTTAATTCAATATATTCGTACTTTCATTCAATATATATCGACTTTCATTATATATATATTTGTACTTTCATTCAATATATATCGACTTTCATTATATATATATTCGTACTTTCATTCAATATATTCCGACTTTCATTATATATATATTCGTACTTTCACTCAATATATATCAAATCTTTTTTTCCTACCGAGTCCCGGAAGGGACATGTCCGTCTGGCGAAGCGACAATGAAGGACACTCACCCGGACGAGAATTTTATTGAGTTTTATTTTGAAATCGGCCTGAAATACACAGACATTCAAGCAGTGCGATGCGCTAAGAGTCTGCCATGCAGACCAGCGATCCTGATAATGGTAAGTTTTATTTCTCCAACATCCTGCTGTTATCCTACTATGAATACGCTAGCTACAACAGTCCCATATCAGTATTATGAACGTTCCGTCAGCTTGCGTGGTCCAGACACCGGATCAGTGATCAGAGGTTGGCGTTGAACTATTGTTTGCCAGCCAGTTAGCCGCTGGTAAGCTAACAAGCTATGAAACAACTCCTTATAAAACCGGAGGAAAGGAGCAGCAATATTTCAGTCCAAGACCTGTATTCAGAACCGCCCACGCTGTTACACAATGACCCATTAATCATATTACTGAACTATATGGTAATCATGGAAATTTCCCTTGAAGAACCAGTGAACTCTTTGCGAACACATTTTAATTTATGTGTTGATTATGTTTCGTATCAGTAATACAAGTCTAAAAAACTGATTCAAATGATCAAATTAACACAATGAAGTAAAGAGTACTGGTAATCTGCAGCTATTTTCATAATTTCAAGGTAAAATTCTGATTGTTGTGTGATTTTCTAGCTTTGCAGATGTGGAAATCCAATGCACTGATTTCTTATACACAGATGTTTTTGGTGTTTTTTGTTGTAAAATAAAACAAGGCATTTATCACTGTTGGAAATTATTACAGGTATTATTTGTAACACTTTCTAACATTGTATGGACAAAGCAATAAATCAGTTAATGGATAAAATCATTTGTATTACAGATGCTATCAACAGCATGTCTTGTTCATTTTATTTAGTTGTCGGCCTTGGATGATGAGGTCCAGTTACCAGGAGCACGAGTCCGCAGCTTACTGGTTCCATCCTGCAGCTCCTCCACGCTGTCCTCCTCTCAACAGACCAAATCAAGTAAGATCTGTTTAGACTATGCAGACATCAACATGATCAGTATGTTATCTTTTGACTCATCCTAAAATCACAAAATAGAACATTTACTTTAAGTTAACTGTGTTTATGAAAATAGAAAATAATTACTGACAACTAGTACTTTTTGGTGCTTTTATGCAGGAAAAGGGAACCAGGAAGCTGCTGTGGATCCTCTGCAGTATCTGGAGAGGTCAGAGGAACGGTTCTTGGAACAGATCGGAAGACACCAAGACGTGACCTCTGCCATTCTCCAGAACATCCAGAAGATGAATGAAAACCTTGGTTGCACTGATGGGACGCATGGCGTCGGTGCTGGAGCAACTGTCCCAGAATTAAACTGCATTGTTGACTATTGGCTTTTCTAGAAAATAAATCTTTTTTAGTACTTCACCTGTTTTGTATTTTACTCATGCACTTCGGGTGAATAAACAGAAATTTGTGATGAGAGATGCAAATTTTGTCTATAATCTACAGAAACTTTATTCAGTGTTCAGTGCACACTTTTGTTACACACATTTTGACAGATAAGCAGTTGTGCTTTTCAAGTAGATTTTAGTCAGAAACATCAGTAGCATATGTTGTTTTTTTTACTGTTACACCAATCTAGGTAGATAAACTGCACTACTGCAGCAGACATATTATTGAAATGTGCTTCTATTATGTGTCTACATACACTGCTCACAAATAGTTATTCAACTTTTGGGTGAAATTGATGGAGAATATAAAAAGTGCATGCTGTAGTGATATATCATAATAGTAGGGTATTTAACTAGAAACATGCAAGAGTGATTTCCTCATCTCAAAATTTTATTGAATCAAAAGCTAACAACAGTGGAGGGTATGTCACAATAAAAATGTCTCAGTTTGGACAGAATAGCAGCCTTCAGCTAGCCTAGCCATGCTATACCCATGTTTCTGACGGCACAAGGGTCTAGGGAAGCTCGACAGGGAGGGAGGCGGGCTAAAAGGTTGTCTATCAAATCCCTCTGCAGCAATTGGGTAGGTATACAACCAATCAACGCAACGAATAGGCTGACGGAGTTCCGAGAGCGGATTGTGGCTAAGTCCACAATTATTAAGTCCCATTAGCTTCCCAACCAGGAGCTGTGGAGCCAACTGGTATATTAAGGATTTGCCATATCCTGTCGGCATAAGTCCAAATACGTCTTTCTTCTCAATGAAACACTTAAGTGCCGTCCTTTGTTTATCTTCCAAGTTGAATTTTAGTTTCAAATCTTTAAGGGTGTGGCCAAAGCCGAGTCGAAAGGTAACTGTTTATTGTGCACTGATTGTTTCTGTCAGACTCGTCACGCCTCTGTCGTCACTTTGTTACGCCCGCCTTCTGACTCTACACTTCATGGTGATTGGTCCGGCCAGTTTTAGGAGAATCCAGCCTCGAGCCTTATGGAGGGTAACTAGACCCACCCTGGCAGAGAATTAAATTCGTTGCCGTGGGTTGTCTAGCGCGGCTAGGCTAGCCTTCAGCTGAAATCCAGTAAATTTTGTCCCACCAGTGGCGTGATCATGGATGTGTCCAGGCAGCAGCTGACCTCTGCCTCGTAATTAGCCTTAAGACAAGCTATAAAGATAAACATAGATGTTATCATTATCATCAACATATGGTGCATGTGTTTAACCTTTAAGCTATGTAGGGATGCAAATGTAGTCGAAGCTAAGTAGCTAAGCTAATGCTAACATGTTCAGTGTTGAGAATCAAAACATCTCTAAAAATTACCTGTTTTCTCAAACGTAGTCGCCGTTCCCTGTGACAACCATGAAGACAGATAGATAATCACAGAAGAGCTCATCTGAAGAGCAAATGTCCAATAAGGTTCCTGTTTTTGTTTGCCCTTCCAGGGCTCAGTAGGAAAAAGTCTGAATATATGGAATGAAACTTTGAATAGATGGAATGAAAATCTGAACATTCTATATTCCGACTTTCATTCCATATATTCCAACTTTCATTCAATATATATTGACTATCATTATATATATATATATATATATCGACTTTCATTCAATATATATCAACTTTCATTCTATATATATCGACTTTCATTATATATATCGACTTTCATTATATATATATCAACTTTCATTGTATATATATATCGACTTTTATTATATATATATCGACTTTCATTATATATATATCAACTTTCATTATATATATATATCGACTTTCATTCAATATATATCAAGTTTCATTCAATATATATCGACTTTCATTCAATATATAATTTCCTGAACGGCATGCCATATATATATATATATATATATATATATATACACACATATAAATGTGTGTGTGTGTGTGTGTGTGTGTGTGTGTGTGTGTGTGTGTGTATAAGTAAACAGTATTTTAAAATTGTAAAAGTGGAATGAGGTGCAAACATTAATCCAATGTAATTACATGTAGCTGAAGACTTTACTTTTAAATATCATTGTTTCTGTTGCTGCAGAGCATCATGAATCCTACAAATGTATTAAGCTGAATGTAAAGATGTAAAAGAGTTCCTGATGTGAGGGACAAACTGTTCAGTACACTTCATGTTTATGTACAAACCAATTCAAAGTACATTCACAGAATATAACAGGCTACTCTATAAAAATGTTCAAAGTAGAATGAAGACTGATGTTGTTGCTGTGCTATACTGTATGGACTTATATCATATTATATCATATATGTTATGCTGGATGATCTGTGGTTGCGTTTTCATAATGTCGTGGTCACACTGTTCCAAATGAAAATGAATGACCCCGACGTGATTTGAACACGCAACCTTCTGATCTGGAGTCAGACGCGCTACCGTTGCGCCACGAGGTCCTACGTGTATTACGGTCTGAGAAAAGAGATTACAAATCCTACAGGAGCGGACAGTGTAGGACGTGGTTGATATTTACTGCAACGTCGTTATTAATAACAGACATGTGACTGCTCGACTCCTGCCTCTCAGTGCCTCACCCCGCTCATGGGAAGCTCTCCGATCACTGAACCACAGTCACTGTACATTACGTCTATACATCTCCTGTCCGCATATTTTGTATCACTGTAATTACGTCACTATCACGGACAGATGACAGTCCAGCTGTTTCCCCTCGCGCGTGCACTTGTGTTCGCTGAGTACTCAAAGCGCATGTGCGAACACGCAGTTTTATTCGTCTGCCTCATTACTGCTATTGATACATTTACACTGAGTTATTCACCACTTTCACGACATATGTGCTCAGTAATTTTACTATTTCCACTAGAATGTGTAATATATGCGCTTTTATTTCACCATGTGCAGTCAAATATTTAATATGCACATGATTATTTTAAAATAGATTAAAATGTCCATCCATCCTCTATACACCACTTTACCCTCACTGGGGTCGCAGGGGGTGTGGAGGCTATCTCAGCTGACTCGGGCGAAGGCAGGGTCCGATTTCTCCTCTCCACAGCCACCTCTTGTCAAGGATGCAATCATCAGTTCATGTGTTTAATCAGATTTGATCTTGATGCAGTAAATAAGTCGTTTGATTGATCAGCTTATTGATAAAAGCACATCACTGATAAGGTAATGAGTCAATATTACCAGTAACCTGCAAAATCTGTAATAATGAAAGTTCAGTAAGGAGCATATATTCATTGACAAACAACCTCCAAATTTCTCAAATGGACACACTTGACAAATGTTTACATAAAACCCTTCAGTGTTTTTATTTATTTATTTGACAAGCAGCAGGATCATGTTTGTCACCTCATTTTTTCTTTACATTTGAAAGTAGATACAATAGTCAGTATACCAGTTTTATTACAATATTTTTCCTAACTTCAGTACATTTAACAAAGAAAGAAAAATAAACACACGACAACTGCAAATGTGAGAAAAGAAAGCATGTTTTTTTTTAATGTGTGGCCACCAATGTGTCATTGATGTCACAACTAATTCTTTCCCCGGTTTTCTTTTTTTCCATGTATTTTCTGTCGACTAGTATGTTTATCAGCTCTTTCCTCTCAAACGGCTATAGGCATTTTCTTTATCTTATTTGACGCACAGGTGCGTGGCACTGGTGATGTTGTAAACAGCGTAAAAATCAGAACGTGGGTGGGGTCGGGAGGAGGGCCGTATGGGTGGCGGTGTCAGCTGTCTGTCTGATGTGACGCGATGACCTCTCTTGTTTTCAAAGACGGAGGCACCAGTCCTGCTTCGGTCAGCGCACGGGGTCACAGCGACAGTCCAAAACCTAAATGGATGAATGAGTCTGTTTTGTTGTTTGCTTCACGTTTTAAACCTGTATCTGCCAGTCAGTCACACGGGTTAACGTCCCGTGTGGAAGCGCTCCCTGGCTCGGCTCCTCTGCCTATGCCACGTAGCTGTATTCGTCTGCCGAGGTCTGGCTTCGCTCGATGTACTGCTTGTCAATGAGCACCTCGATGCACTTCTTGATCATGCTGATACTGGGGTTGAACCTGGCTTTGGACTGATTGATGACCTGCACACAAGAATGATAATAATGCAGAACAAGTTACTTAGATATTACAAAAAGAAGGAAGAGTTCTGCCACACAAGTCTGCAGAATGTACGTTTTCATCATTGTAATTCTCAACAAATTACTTTTGCAGACAAATTAAGCCTCTAACTAGGCCTGTCACAGTTATTACATAATTGCCTGATCTCAGCTAATTGAGGTGAGCCCACATTATGCATAACTGTTAGAATAATCTCCCTTCGCCTGAAAACAGCTGGATGATGCTAACAGACCAGTCATATTCCCATCACTATCTCCATATCTTTTTCCACCATTTGTGGCCCCCTCTTCTGCTGTGGCTTAATGGCACCAACTGTTTATCTCGAGGCCACTAACTTGAAATATTCAGCAGACTGGATACTGACAAGCATCTAAACCAAATGGAAACAGAGAACATTAAGGCTGAACAACATGCAAAAGAAAATCATGTAGTGATTATCATTGAAGATACGGCAGCTGTTATGTGAGTTACATTGTTATTGGGAATGGTTTCATTTCTTTTCCACTGAATTTGTACATTTTGTTATGGTGTTTTGACTTTTGTTGCAGTCAAATCACCAGGATTCCTTACATCTGTGGAATATGTTTTGTAGGCGCTGGTATCTCTGTAACACCATGTTACTTGTAGCACACATTATACATTTACAAAATAAATTCAGCTCATTTGATCTGTAGATTACACTTGTACATATTGCAACTGGATACCATTTGGATTAACTGTAGAGCCGAAGGGAGCGCAATAACTGGGAGAGGGAAATTTGTGTGATGTACAGCAAAAAGGTGGCAGCGAAATACCAATGGTAATAATCTAAAACTAATGGTGATGTAAAATAAACAGAAAAGGGCAAATAAATTGTTCATTTTGACTATTTGTTTAAAGATTAACTGTCAGCTAAACTTTCTTGAAGACTCACAAAGTTTAAATCCATCAGAAGAGCGAAAACAAAGGATATTTAGATGGAAACATGCAACATACATTCAACAAGCTAAACAGTTATTATCTGGAAGTCAATGTCGAATTCACTTATTCTATCAGAAGTTCTTGTTTTTTGAAGGAAAACAGTTTTTTTCCACTGAAGATAACATTAAATGAATGATAAATCCAGTCTAGACATTGCTAATGTGATAAATGACTATTCTAGCTGGAAATGGCTGATTTTTAATGGAATATCTCCATAGGGGTACAGAGGAACATTTCCAGCAACCACCACTCCTGTGTTCTAATGCTACATTGTGTTAGCTAATGGTGTTGAAAGGCTCATTGATGAGTAGAAAACTCTTGTGCAGTTATGTTAGCACATGGATAAAAGTGTGAGTTTTCATGGAAAACATGAAATTGTGACCCCAAACTTTTGCCTGGTAGTGTCAATATAGGGGGTTAAATTGTAAATCACATGAGACTAGTCTCGTGTGGAGGGCTTCAGATATAATGCTAGCATGCTAACATTTCCTGTTGAGCACTGAAGGCAAAGCACAGATGAGACGACTGGGAAAGTTAATGAAACACATTTCTTTTAAAGGGCTTATGAATGTCAGTGACAACCATCACATAGAAATTTTTAGACACTAAATAACCACCTGCCACTAACAAGTTGATATCTGTCAGGTAGGAACACCAAAGTCGATAGATTTATCCTTCAGGCGCCATGAATGTAAAAGCTCATGACAATCCATCAAATCAGTGCTGAGACAGGCCAGTATTTCTATCCCTTGAACCTCTCTCTGGTAGTGTGTATAATATTTTAATATTTTGCTGGTTCTAACTTGTCAAATGTGGGAATTTGCTGTAAAGCAGATATGTAGTAATGTTCACCGTCTGTTGACATTTTGAGACAGAATAATTATTTAATAATTGTGGAAAAAAAAGGGCTTAATTGATAATGGAGACATTAGGTGGAGTGCAGATGCTTCTAATATAATCATTTTGTATTCCTCACTGCAGAGAGACTTCTTGAAAGTTACATAAACTGTAGTCTACAACAAGTAGAAGGTAGGAGTGAAGCGGGGATATGGTAATCAAGCTGTTTTACCAACTTAACCAATGTAAATCTGCATATCTAGCTTGTAGTTGGTGTCAGCTGACAGACGTGTGATTTTCAGTGCAGATGTGCTCTGACATGATCCAAGCGCTTAGAATGTCATTCCAAACAGATCGCTCTACTATAACAGTGTTAGCTCACTGCCAAAGAATCTACCACTCGCATACATGCTGCAGCATACATACATTCAGCAGGGCACACGCATGTTTCTTTCCTTTACATACACATCTGATGACATGCTACTTTGTGTGTCTATTAAAAGTGTACAACCTGTTTTACTGCTCTGACTTCCAACAACCCTTCATTACAAACTTAATCCCTCCTCATATGAGCAAATTCCCCGTAAATCTCTCTGACATCTACCTCAGTAAAAAGCTTATTCTTTGAGTGGCATGTATGTACAAGCCATTTCCCTCTTTGTTTCCATCAACCTATCAAGTGTTCAAGTGGATTCAGAAAATGTCTCCACTCACCTCCTGGATGAGGGCATTGTGTCGGAGCACCTTGCGAGCTTTCATGATTCTCACTATAGCAGCTTGTAAATACATTTTGCGGTCTTCGTCTACAGCGCTCCTCGTCTGCTCCATTTCCTAAACACGAGACAGACG
Organism: Acanthochromis polyacanthus; assembly: GCF_021347895.1. Classification (NCBI taxonomy): domain Eukaryota; kingdom Metazoa; phylum Chordata; class Actinopteri; family Pomacentridae; genus Acanthochromis; species Acanthochromis polyacanthus. The sequence goes on from NC_067132.1 coordinate 9,843,479, forward strand.
TGGCAAGTTTAAGGTACTGCACAAATTTACCACACATTGTCTGAGAAAAGACAGAGAGATAGACCGTCTGACCTGTGGAGTGTCTTTCTGCATTGATGTTGTGATCTTGAATTTTGTCCTTTTACTCGTGAAACTCATATTTAGTGAAAACGTGGACTCGACCTCAATCTCCTCCTGTGAACAAAGGGGAAAGCATTTTGTCTTGAAACAATCAGCACTCCTTTTTACACGGCTGGAATAATTTTAGTGGTCTGCAGACTAGCCAACCATCCTTTCAGTATTATATCCCACATGGCAGCTGACCTTTTGTGAGTCGTGGTTGAGCATCTTGACGTCCAGCAGAGACTTGATGGTCTTCTGTAGCTCCTTCTCGTTCATCTGGGTGCCGTCCTGCAGCTCCTTGTAGGTCACCGTCTGGCTGTTGTTGAAGGCCAGCAGCACGGCCATCTGGTAGGTGGTCACCATGGCAACGTAGGGCTTGGACAGGTAGTTCATCTTCACCTCACCTGTGTGACGAGAGGGGAAAAAAACAACAACATGCAACATAAGACTTTGCTGGTTTGAAAATTCCACTTGGCTGCATTTACACAACAAGAAAATAATTTGCCACTTACGATTACCTATTAAGGAGTGTCCACTGGAGTTATTGTAAAAATGCAACTATAGTGGTGGGTGTCGATCGCTATTTTTTGCTCGGATTTATGTCTGATGACACATAGGTTAGCCCATGAAACATCCTAACTTGTACACCCTGCTAAATTGTATTTATTCAGCTATCAACTGCATAGCGATGCATTGGATGTACAGTGGTCTATTGTCTTTCGTGGGGGTTATGTTCCAGATGGAAATCTGTGAAGTAGCGACCATATTCATTTTATTATTTCTATATATTTGAAGGCTTCATAAACCCTTCTCACACACCGCACAACACTGCAGAACAACACTATGCATGTAGCCTAGCCGCGCTAGACAACCCACGGCAACAAATTTAATTCTCTGCCAGGGTGGGTCTAGTTACCCTCCATAAGGCTCGAGGCTGGATGCTCCTAAAACTGGCTGGACCAATCACCATGAAGTGTAGAGTCAGAAGGCGGGCGTAACTAAGTGACGACAGAGGCGCGACGATTCTGACAGAAACAACCGGAAACAACTAGCCTAGCCGCGCTAGACAACCCACGGCAACAAATTTAATTCTCTGCCAGGGTCGACAACAAAAACGACAACAGTCGTTGAGCTCCATTAGCACCGACTCTAAATAATCTTTCTGTTAACATGTCTGTAATATACTTGAACTTCACCCATTGACTGAATAAATAAGGCTTCACCGAACTACTGCATCCTCTGATTTCCGGCGCTCTTGGAGCCTATTCGTTGCGCTGATTGGTTGTATACCTACCCAATTGCTGCAGAGTGATTTGAAAGACAACCTTTTAGCCCGCCTCCCTCCCTGTCGAGCGTGCCTAGACTCTTGCGTCTTCAGAACACGGGTCTAGCGCGGCTAGGCTACTATGCATGCAGCGATCAGACAAGGCCAGATGCTGAATGCTGCTACACAGAGGAGACTGATGCTACGGTCACTGAGCCAATCAGAGCCCAGCACTGTAACCTACGCATTTTATTTCGATTAAATATTCTTTTAATATGTTTTTATTATTATTTTTAATATCATTTTATAATTTTTTAGGCTACAAAATGCTTATTTTACTACAAAAATAATTAAAATAATGTAGCGATTGCAGAGCTGGTCGCTGTGACTGAACTGTTGTGCTGCAATGCACCATGGGTAGTTTGGGATGTTGGGGGTTTAAATGTCATTATCATGGTTTACGTTGGTGTTACAGTGTTATTAGTGTTTGTTTTACTGTGTTTTTGTGGTGTAATCAGTCTAGTTAGTTTTGCTAAGTGTTATGTTGTCAGGACTGAGTATGAAGTGTGTTTGATGACTTCCTGCCACATTTTCTGTAGTTTAGTTCTCTGTGTGTCAAAATAAAAGCATCTCCTAGTTGCAGAGTGCATAAAAAATAGATATCGTTTGTCCAGCATTGTTCTTCAACACTTACATACTGCAAAATCCCATGATACAGCAAAAAATCCGTGATACTAAATGCAATTTCAAAATCTGTGATACAGTGAGACTGCGAAAAGTGAACTGTGATACGGTGAGGGACCACTGTGTTTGTGTCCTACAAATAATCACAACTGGTTGTGACACTGATGTGTTTTAACATCTATCTGGATTCACCAAATTGACTGTTCAAATTGAGTTTTCTTGTCACTTTCACAAATATTTAAGTCAACATGAAAGAAAACAAACAAATTGCCACCGTGCAATTTAGGATATCTAGGAAAAAGTGCAACAAATAAACTAATTAAACTAAACAGAAACACTCCACAGTGTTGCCATGCACAACTATACACAACTACTCCTCTGCTGCAGTCACACATCCAGGTCTGTGCTGAAAATGGTGCATTATCTTAAAATCTTACACAATCCTTGCATATTTGTGTTACCTGTGCAGAGATAGTGCAGCCAGGTCAACTTCCTCCCACTGAAGTGCTGATTATAGAACAACTCAAACTGTAAAGGAAGGTAAAAGCAAAGGTTACCCCACAAAGTGCTCCTTTGATTAGTTTCATTCTTTTTAAATTCAGCAGAGCTGCTCACCATCTGCACGCTCTTCTCTAGTTCTTGAGGGATGGCGAATGTGGAGGAGGGAACATGTGTGAGAGGCCAAGCTCCAGCCTGTGAAGCAACAGCATATAACACAACATTATCTATTTATACTGAAAATGTGACACACAATCAGCAACCAGGAGAAGACTGGACTAGAAACTAAAATGTGCAACAAAACTAATAATATTGTCATTTTTAAACCCGCATGTGAAGGTGGAGATAACAAGACTAAAACTCCCAAACAAGACGTTAACTTTAATCACATGCTGGCTGGTATTAGATAGAGCCTCCAGAAAAACATGATTATGTGATCGCATGAATTCCCGCATTAATCACCAAAATGCCGCGGATTATGCGGGGGTCAATTATTTCCCAAAAGGCCGCACAATCCCCGTAAAACGGCGCATAATTCCCGCAAGAATCTCACATTTCCACGAAAAAAAGAAAAATATGCGGGTCCTGCTTGATTTCACAATTTCCGCATAAAATGAGAAAACTATAACCAATATAAATGGAGTTGTGAGTTTTTATGTGACGCCCGGCCTGACGTCATCAGTTCGCGCATTCACACACACTGGAGACACGAGCTGATGCAGAGCGTGGCGCTCAGACACGAAAAACAAGAATGGCGAATGCTCAAAGATCACATTTACCTCCGAATATTTCAGCCAGAGACCGGGCAAAACAGTACCCAGATTTACTGCACAAAAGTGGGGGGAAACTTTTTTGCACCCCGTGCAACATCATTCTGGAGCACCGAAGAAAATCAACCGTGTTGCAGGGAGTTTGCTCTACCTCAAAGTATAACTAAGCAGAAAGAATGTTTTATTTCTGAGAAATTTGTGATTGAGGAATGTTTAAGTCATGCTTAAGCTGATAATAAATGAAACACTGGCAGCACTTACTGTGATGTGTCTTGCATGTAGAATGTCTGTTTATCTTTATATTGCTATTTTTCATTCAGTGCTAGCCTAGTAACATGATGTAGGAGAAGAATCACCTTTTTTCCCAGTTCTTACATATTTCGCATCTTTTTGCATATTTCACAACTATTCGCATACTTTGCAACTTTCCGCAATTTCCCCGCATAAAATGGCATAAAACCCCCACATATTTATTCGCATAATCAAGGATTTTTGCCCGCGTTTTTCTTGAGGGTCTAATTAGAATCACATCAGAGTCCTCCTCACAGACCTGTAATACATAGATCTGGAAGCTGATCCCCAGGTCCACCACCGTCTCCTGTGTCTTGATGAAATTGTTGAACTTGTTGTTGAGGTCGGCGCTAACGCTCATGTCTGTGTACATTCTGTGTAGTTTGCTGGTAAACTCATAGCCACAAGCTTGCTGTAAAATTAGGGGCAGAGAGTGTATGAACAGAGGGGTCAAGAAGATGAAAAACAGTAAACAAAAATGAGGAAAGTGGGAAAATTTAAACACAATCATGGTGCATCCTAAAGGAGACACAGGCACCGTCACATCAAACATCTCAGTTAATAAAGCCCAGCTGTGATTTACCTTTAGTTTGTTGATCATGGCTTCTTCTGAATCCATTGACAATGATAAACCGTGTATTAACCGCTTTGCTAACATTCTGGCGTAAAACTGCAGAAAACAGAGGAGACGATGAGTATTTTGGGACTGTTGAAAATACTAAATATGGACACACTATGAGACAAATACTTTTGAACTATTTTAAGCTAAAAACCACTCAGATGCGTGACAGTACATTATCCCAGAAAAAAAAACAACAGAGTTTTTTTTATGCTCCATCAGAAGAGGCCTTCTCATTACCTTTTGAAAGATGTCCTTGTCATCTATGTACTTGAACACTGTGATGAAGCTGGTCAGCTTATCCTCCACCTCATTCTCGGTCATTCCCTTTGCAGACTTTTTCAGCAGATTGTCACAGTATTTCGCCAGCTGGACAGAGACACCAGGAGGGACATGACCTGATCAAGGCACTGTGGATATAATACTCTGTGTGTGTGTGTGTGTGTGTGTGTGTGTGTGTGTGTGTTTGTGTGTGTACTCACAAGCTCAGGGGCTTTGCAGATGGACTTGGGCTCCCTGAAGTTCACCACAGACGTCAAAGCCTGACAGACATCAAATAAACACATTCAGTCAAACCAGTTAAATTGCGAAACCAGCCTTAACACATTGACATAATTATACTTTTAACACATATGTAAGTGTAGTTTAGCAGTTACAGAATGTATACTGGCAAAAGGAACTTGCCAAAAACCTCACTATTGTCATCTGGTGACGGATATAATTTTATTTTTTTAATGAGGCACCAGCTATTGGAGTCTGGAGTTTAATACCTTATCGAGTGCACTCATGAAGTGCTGATCTCCATTTAGAACTGTGTTAATGAGCTGAACAAATTTACTGTGAACCTCCAGCACTGACTCCACAAACAGGGTTGGCATCTGGAGGAATTGGAGAGACAAAGATCGATCAGTGAGGACATTTCTGAGAGTCAAAAAACAAAACAACATTACCTTCTGTATTTGAACAAAAGACAACTAAAGACACAGCACTACAATGTCTCAGAAAAAAATGTTATGTTCTAATTATACCTCACAAAAGACAGAACAAAATTAGGATCGGAGTTTAACATGCAGTGTGTCATATTAAATTAAGCTGTCAAATTAGGCTATTTTTCAAGTTCAGTTTTTCAGTGCAGCAACTTGTGTTAAATGCAAAACAACTGAGAAAGGAAGAATAAACCTTCCAATGCTAGTTCAAGGGCACTCTGTAATTCTGCAGTGTGCACAGATGGAGATGTGCACACACTGCTGCATTGCTCACATTTTCCTGAGAGAGGTTACTGGTGCCTCGGATGCCCTCATTGTGGATGTGGACCTGCAGCTCCTGGATCATGTGAGGCAAACCATTGGACACGGCCCGCAACAGGGTGTACATGTTGGCCATGTCTAGACAAAACAATACCACAAGATACACAGTTTGATCTCAGTTACTCAGTGCAATGTGTGCACCGTGTAGCAGCATACATGAATGAATATGCTTTATGAATAATAGGGTTATACTTAACCAAACAAAATTGTATCTGCTCTTCAACCAAAAATCAACAGAGTAGCTCTACATGAACTAAATGGTCCATAGTGCAGTGAATGCAGTCTACCAGCTGGCCTTATTAGCAGAAATGAATTAGAAGTAAATATAAAAAGCTAGTATTTACAGCACATTTTATCATTTGAACCAGGTTATTTTACTGAAAACGTAACAACAGGCTCAGACCTACTCATATGATTTCAGAGAACAAACTTTATCAGCTTCTAATCATCAGCACAAGAACTACTGAGGAATACAACACAGACAAACCAGCCTACTTTTAACAAAATGCAGCCAGACAGACGACTTCTTTGACACACTGTCATTTAGTTTGTAGCTTCCTCTAAATAAAGATTAAGAAAACAACCTAAACAATAAATAAATTAGGCTGAGCAGTGTGCATTAAGTTGGGTGACTTCAAAGTTGTGAAAAGGTGTAGTTGTTCACAGATAATTTGTTCCTCCTGCTGCCAAATAAATACATTAATCCTGGAAAGCTACTGATGTTGCACATGTCTCCTTATGAAACTAACAAGAGTGACTGTTTATGAGAGCAATCAACAAACCAGTCGACCTGGAGACTACAGCCTCAATGTAAAAGAGCTTTTGCAGCTCTCAGAGGGATCTCTGGAACTGCATATCAGGAAAACAAGCATTAGGACCAGGGCACCAGACTCCCACCAAAACGGACGCATTCGACACCTTTTTTGAGTGTGCGAGTTAAAATGTCAAGCAGTCGCATTGTGTGAGGGCATGGTGATAATTAAGCTGAACTGGTGTCACTCTAACTGGCAGAAGCAGCTACTGCATTAACCCAAGTGTTGGAAAGTAGTACTTTTATAACTTTGGTATACTGTGGTATTTACACTTACTCCACAGCACGCAGAAAAAAATCACTCGGTTTCACCCAGGACAAATCAGACACTACAACGCCCTAGCTTAACTCTTTTCAAAAATCATTTTTGGTCACACACTTATCTGAGCAGTGCAGCTACCAACCAGCAGCTACTGCAGCCTGCAATGTGGGGCGTTTAGGGAGCACTGGTAAATTGTAGTGTCTATCGATAAGAAAATGTTTGGCAAGCAATGTGTTTTGCCTGTAACAAAGTGAGAGGTGCGACCCAATGAGGAAGTTAGTCTGGAGCCCCGATTAGGACATAAAAGAAAAGAGTGAACTGACCGTCTCTCTTCTCCTGTCGAATAATGCTCTGGCACTCCCCATGCAGGAACTGCAAATGATCTGCCACCATCCTCTGCTGGCATTCGTGGATGACTTTGGCATAGGAGCTGGGGTGCAGGTACTTCCGACATCTCACCTCTTCGTCTTTCAACCGCGCCAATACCTGGAAGCAGAGAACAATGCAAAGACAGGGGCAGATCGTTTAGTTTCATTTAAATAGAATAGAAAACAATATGTCAGTGGGTTATGTATCATAACTAATCCTGTGTTGTATATCACATACTTCTTTCATTTTCTCTAAGAAAGTGCAGAATATTGCATACTGCATGCACTCAATTAGGACATACTTCCTTCCTTAACTTTTCACTATCTTGCTCAGACATCCGTAGCAGTCTGTCATGCAAAATAAATCATCTGTCCGTGTCTTCACTGTGAATCAGTAGCAGTGTGCACAGCTAATTTTACAGACGTATCCAGGGAAATTACACAGTAAACCAAACACTCCATAACAACTCGGTATGAAACAATGCACTTCAATTGTAACTTTTAAACCTTTCAGGACACACACATATCCTAAAACTGGCATTCCCTACAAAATACTTTGGCCACAAAGCTCTTTGGTGAAGGACAGTTGAGGTTTATACGTAAAGTCTTCATGCAGTATGAACTTGTCAGATACATGTAGCGTGCAAAAAATAAATAAGGAAGGAGCAAAAAATATGCCTCTCTAGTTTTAAACTGGATAAGACAAATGTGTGCTTGTAACGGAGCCTGTCCAGACAGGAGGGCACTGTAGAGAGCTATACAGATGGTGCTGCTCTTTAACAGTCATATCACACACCAATCTTCCTATTAACTTGACAACACAGTAACAGATCAAACAGGAGAGTAAGGCATACTGTCCTAATGCCTCTTAAAGCTTTAATGATGATCCTGTTTACAGGCTGGAGGGATAAATGTATCAGATAAATCTGATTAATGCCAGAGTGAACAAATGAGAGAGAGAAATAAAGAAAGGGAGAGAGGGAGGTCGAGGCAGCTGAACTTGCCCAGGGGGCTATAATATCAGTCTTAGTGGGTCAATGGTAGAGCTAATACTTAAGATTAAAACCCTTATGTCACCACACTGACATGACCTGACAGTTCACACACACACAGGCCTTGAGTGAATGCAAACACATGCATAGTAATCAGAAATCCAGCACTGATTATACCCAAACCAACTGAGCTACATTTTAGGTTTTTAAATCCATGCAGATCACAGGCAACTAAAAACAACAACAAACGTAAAACACATGCTAACTGCAGGAGCCTGTACATGGCAACGTGAACCTCTCCAGTGTTCACATACTTTCATTATCTCTCCTACCTTCTCCATATACTGTGAGCAGTTGGATTCCTGCAGTAGATTGGAGGCTTCCTGTTTGTAATATTCTCCTGTTTTTGTCAGAAATGGCCCTTCAAAGATTTCCTGATAAAACTGCAACACAGAAAGAAAATATGGCACACGATGTAGTAAATATGCTTATACACAGGTGGCAACTGTAATTTTGTGGATAATGCTAAATAATTCATTTAAATACACTACCGTTCAAAAGTCTGGGTCACTTAGAAATGTCCTTATTTATGAAAGAAAAGCAGTTTTAAAAAAAATAATATTAAATGAATCATAAATCCAGTCTAGACATTGCTAATATGGTAAATGACTATTCTAGTTGGAAACGGCTGATTTTTAATGAATATCTCCATAGGGGTACAGAGGAACTATTCCAGCAACCATCACTCCTGTGTTCTAATGCTACATTGTGTTAGCAAATGCTGTTGAAAGGCTGATTGATGATTAGAAAACCCTTGTGTAGTTATGTTAGCACATGAATAAAAATGTGAGTCTTCATGGAGAACATAAAATTGCCTGGGTCACCCCAAAATGTTGAACGGTAGTGTACATACAACTTCTACAAAAACTGAATGACAGAGTTATGTGTTGTCTCACCTTTAGTGGAAACTTCTTCTTGTACTGTTCAACATGAACAAAGGAGTTGATGACCCCATGGATTACCTTCTGGTTGGGGTTCTCGCCACAACGATCACTGTAAGAAATGATGAAACTGTTTTAAGGTCTTGTATTTTGACAGAATTGCTGGGCACTGGAATTGTTAGTATGGTGAAAAGGCTGCTTTTCTCTGAACAATTTAAATACACAAAATTAGACCATGTCTCCATACCAGGGGTACCTTAACAACTGACAGGACCAAGTCAATGTCAAAACTCTCAAAGAATTATGAAACATGTTTTTCCAAAAGCACCATATTCTCCAAAGATACTGTAGCTGCTTTATGTAATGGAGATACTGGTAAACAACAGGAGTGTAACAGTATGTGCATTTGTCCTAAATTGTTTGGTATGCAGTGTTTGGTTAAATCTCGTGATTCAAACAATTACTGTCACAAGTCTATATTTGTCGATGTGCTCATTTTTAGAAAAAAAAACTCTCGTGCCCATGTTCCACCTGTAACGTGTTGGTAGTGCAATGGTTGTTGCCATCAGCTGTAGCATGCAGGCGGAGTAGCCTTAAAAGCTGGACACACACTGTGATGTACATGTAACGTTTTAACTCACACTATACGTTTCTGTTGGCCTTCCCGCCAAACCAGAATCTGCAACTTCTCTGCTCACAGTGCACAGGTCAATAAACAGACCACCATGAAGTGCTCACAATGAAAACTGAGCCTCCTCTATGTGCTGTCCAGTGACAATCCCAGTGAAGCCTTTTCAAACAAGATGGGTATGTCCTCAGTGCTGCTAATAACAGAGAAAGGCGTGTTGTTTTGTACACTTCTACCACTGAACTTGAACTGCTGCCTTTACTCGTTAAATAAGTTATGAGTATGTTGCACTTGGCCTAATGGAGAATTTTTGATGTATTTTACACTTGAAGGTGAACAGGTCAGAGCCTTCTGGTATTTACAGCATGCCATGCATTTTGCATAACATTTACACACCTACTTGCCAGCATGTGGATTTGTGATGGCAGCTGTGAATTGTGGAAAATAAAAATGCACCAAGATTTGTGCAGGGAGATATGAGCTTGACTCAAGGACTAATTACAGCCGAACAAAGATCTGAAATTAATGTCACAGAGCATTTTCAAAGTGGGAAGGAAACACCTCAAAGTTATCTATGCTTCTCAAAAACAGGTGTCCAGATCTAGATATAGAAATCAGTGCAAGTAAGGTGAATTTTATCTTGCTTGGGCTAAAGGATCAATAAGTTATAAGGTAAGTTGGGTGTTGCTCATACCATTAGTAAGCTGCCGTCATTATAATTCAGCTGTTAAAACATAATGTTGTGCACATTGTGTGTTCACTGCAGTTTCTTTAAATCAAACAGTCTATGTCAAAATATACTATTTTACTTGATTTTTGTTTTTTTTTGCATAATCCTAAAATTTTAAAGATGTTGGCTCCTACCAGATTTTTGGTATTATGACATCTCTAATCCAGACATTAATAATATGGAGCCATAGAAAGTAGGCAATACAGTAAAGACAATCAAGGACAAAAAACCCAGATTAGCAAAACATCTCATAAATTAAAATAAACCAAATAGGAAAGCCAGGATTAAAAAAATCATTTCTCCTATCCACCAGTGCAGAATGAGGGAATACTCCTCGTAGCTCAGAGTGCATGTGAAACATACTTTTTGATTTCATTTAGCAACATCCGGATGAGGACAGCCTGTAGGGGCTCGATCATTAACTTCCTCCACATGTCTAGCGCCAACTGCAATGACAAATAAAAGACAACTTATTAGCAAAATGCAGAAAGGTTATTCTAGAGAGGCAGTATAAAGAGAAATGTATACCTGAATGTGAACCACAGACGTTGAACCCCAACAACCTCTTTGTCATTCTGTGTGTGCTGTTTTTGTTTGTATTTAATCTTAGACTAATGGGGGAAGAAATACACATCACTCTGGCACAACATTATAACCACCTGCATAACATTGTGTAGGTCTCCCTTATACTGCTAAAAGAATTCAGGGCATGAGGTGTCTAAGACATTGGCAGTGGATATTTATGTCCTTTGAGTTGTGGGGTAGGGCCTCTCTGGGTTGGAGTTGTTTTGGTGAGTCCACAGATGTTAAGTCAGATTGGGATCTAGAGAGTTTGGAGGCTTGTTCAACACCCTGGATTCTTTGTCGTGTTCCTCAAGCCATGCCTATGCAGTTTCACTGGCACAGTTGAGTCGAACTGACGTGAAGAGTTGTACAAGGACTGCAACAATGTGTAGGTAGGTGGCATGTGCCGCAGCAACACCCACAATAATGTCAGAACCCAAGGTTTCTCAGCAAAACATTGCATTGCAACAACACAATCAATCAATGTTGTCAGTGGTTTTAATATTGTGGTCGATCGGTGTAGGTGTGCAGGAAATGTTTTTTTGCCCATGTGAGAAAATGAGTCAGTACCTCTCCGATCTCCATGAGTGGCTCATTCATGTCCACTCCCCCGTAGCCGTACTGCAGGTCTGCTTCTGTTAGTTTGTTCTTCTTGATGAACTGAGTGTTGAGATACCTAAAGAATGTGAGAAGGGGAGGTTAAGATGTGAAGACATCAACTGCATCTCAAGGACTTGAAGTAGGAGTAATCTCATGTCTCATATATGTGTCAAGAAACACAAATACTACGAGAATGCTGCTGGGCCTCCGGTTTCTAAGTTCAGTCACTCATGGAGGCTTCGCTAGACTGTCATTCTTTTGACACACTAATGGTGTATTCAGACCAACAGTAAAACAGCAACTTGCTGCAAGTTTTTGTCAAATGGAGTCGACAATATGAAGCCACAACTGATGCTCATCAATTACCACTGTATGACGCTCAACCAATCAAACCTGAGTTGGACTCAACTTCACTTCAATGACACGGTGAAGCATCAACCAACATTATGTCTATGTTTCACTAAAACATATCCTTGCTGTTAGCCAGGTCGGAATGTTATTTAACTCTCTCATTTTCCTTTAAACCCTTGAGCAAAACTTCCAACGACAACTCTGCAAATATGTAGCTGGACACACTTTGCCATTTTGTTACTCTATCCCTTGTACTGTAAACATAACGCTTACTTAATGTGTGACTATTTAATGACAAGCTGTAATAGTCCAGAACTCCCAATCAATTAATAACATATCTGACAGAAAGCATTTTCAGAAAACATTCAAGATATAAATACAATTTCAAAAACACTGTTTATTACTGCGGGGAGTTATATTCCCTTCAGAGTTAGGACATAACAATTTGTGTTTGGCATTTCAGGAAATTACAGATTAACCAATATTCCAGTTATATTTTGTTCAAGAGGTTTAATTTCCGGAATTTCCTTGCACACTGTGTATAATGACAATAAAGCTTTCTCATCTTCTTATCTTATCTTTACTAAGCACTTCTTCCAGCCAAATTAATGGCAGTGTTGACATGGAATGGCTACCCGATGGACAAAGCAAAATGTTGACATTAGTATTAATAACTGCTAATAACTGCTATCATTAACCAGTACTAATATACACAAGCAATTCATGTCTTTCTTAAAGATTAGAAATGGCTTATTAACAATTGTCAAACAGATATAAAACTGTATAATACTAACTTAATATATGAATGAAGGAACCCTTCCTAATCTTAGGCTTATTAAATTTTTTTGGATACATCAACAGTGAATAATTGACCCTTGTATAGTATGAAAGGTGTTGGTCAGAGCACAGTTCCTCACTGAAATGTCAAAATTACTTCTTTTACCCGAGCATGCAGCTCTACAGAGTATTTTAGCACACTGTGTTGTTTTCACAGCCCACACATTTACTGTTTGTTTGTGTCTCTCTGCTGTCATTAACCCCCTGTAGGAAGCTGCAAAAAGCTCTGAGAATACCACCGTGCACTACCTGCCTGGCACCAAACAGTAGACACACAAAGTGATTTTGCCAGCTGGTGTGCATGGTTAACAGTTAGTAGAGCTAACAGAACAGACTTACTGCAGCCCTCATTGGAAACGTTTTAGTATTGCAATGAGGCAGATTCATTTTGTACTGTCACCAGTTCATATGGTGGATACTCTGATGCTGAAATGCATCTAGTGTCAGTGGGTTTCATGAGCTCTTGTATTTGTCAAAGGATGCAAAGAGCAAGTTGCCAGCACGTCTACTTCCAGACAGACTAACGCTCATCATCAAGCTGATCCAGTCTGCCTTAAATGGCATGTACAGCCATGGCCATAAGTTTGGACACAAGTACCATGATGCTTGTGAATCTTAGAAAATACCACAAAATTGTCACTTACAATATAAATACCAGTCATAGCCATCAACCCAAATGAAATACAGATATTTCCAGTGCATAAATTTGATGTTTGACAGCAAATAGTATATGAAAAACTTTCGTCAGTCAATGACAAAATTTGTGCAACAATTTGCAGTTAATATTCCAATGTCAATATTTGCTGTCAAACATCAAATTTATGCACTGGAAATATCTGTATTTCATTTTGGTTGATGGCTATGACTGGTAAGTGACAATTTTGTGGTATTTTCTAAGATTCACAAGTGTCATGGTACTTGTGTCCAAACTTATGGCCATGGCTGTAGTCTTCACAGCTGTGCTAGCTGCCTCTATCCATGGCATAGCTATCACATGCCTGATTTCTCTGTTACAATCAAACTTTTACAAGCATAAAACAGCAGCATGAAGTGCTAAAAGACTAGTGATGGAACCTTAAGAATTCTTATTGAATGTCTTCATGGGATGCTTTGATTCAGTTGGCACATCAGTCCACCTCTAATGTATGATGATTACCATCTGACAGGCCCCAAACTTACACATTTATCTCATAAATAGCTATATAAAGGACAATATGCAATTCTCTTCTATAATAAGAACTCAATACTGCTATGTCACTACTAAAGCCACGAGACTTACTTTCTCTCTTGCATGCACTGACATAATAAATTACAAAGGCATATGTATGCGCTGCCAGTCTGGTGGGAAGTACACATAAAAATAGATTTCAAAGCTCTCCAAGGGAGTATTGATTTAGAACAAATCAGGACACACCAAATTCCTGTTGGCACCTCACACTATGCTTTTCAAGGTAATATTTTAAGTGTGGATAAACTGTAGGAAGGATTATTGGAGCTTGTGAGGGAATAAAATTAGCACAGTCTGCATCTAAGGACCCTGACACACTGAGCCAGCTTCAACGAATTAAGACCTGACAAAGATGGACACATGTATCAGCTTGTACCTTACTTAAATGCACAACAGTAAATACAGCCAACTGACGACAGACATGTTTTGTTCACTCTGGACCCGGTAGCCTTCATTAGTACTTCAGCTACATTGTAATACAAAACAATAAACATTTTGCCATTTCAGGAAAAAGTCTAACCTTGTACTCAAAATACAAACTAAAGATGAATCTGACAAAAAAAAAAACTGTAACTGTATAGTTTTGCTTTTCTACTTGCATGATCTTGTGTTTATGAAAAAATAAAGGTGGAGAAAAAAAGGAAATAGTAAGGCTGAATAAACCTTGTGACTCACTGATAACAAGTGCTATATAAGCATATCAAGTGGAAACAAAAGACATAAAAAGCGGCAGGATTACCTGTACAAGCAATCCATGTAGTCAGCTCCTTTGCTGTACTCGTCCCAGTATCTGTGGTACATCACTAAAACCTTCTCCTCTGAGTCCAGAACTTTCTAAAATACACACAAACATTGCAGGCATTATGGAAAGCAGGGCTATGCAGCAGTACAACAAAATGCACTTTTTTTGCAACCACAAGAGAGCTTTTGTGAGCGTTTACCTTGTATAACTGCCGAACATGATTCTCAAGAAAGACCTTGGTCTCTGTGTATAATTTTTCACCCAGAGGCTCTGGGTATGCAACACACAAGGCATAGATGTCACTGGTGTCAAAGTTCAAGGATAAATAATAAGGATGAACATTGTTTCATTGTGTCTGCATATATGTATGCAGTTAATAAAGGCATAGCATGCATTAAATATAACATTAAGTGATGTTATATTCTCAGCTTTTGTCAGAATGAAAAGCTCTACATTTTTTTTCCTGACACTTAACACATTAAGCATTGTACCTGCTTGCAAAATTGCTTCAAACTATTAGTGTCTCACTGAATTACCAATATTTGTTGTTTAAAGTCAAACACATTCAGCTTTACGCAAAGCAGGAAACTGCTTTACTCTACTGAGCAGCTGTGTGATGTAATCTCCATAAACCCTGCTTTGAAACCTAAACCAAATCTTGTAGTGCAGTTTATATTTCATTATGGAACCTGTTGGTAAGGATACGAGAATCGATCATTCCACGTGGCTCTCTCCACATAGTCGAGCATCACAACAGCCTTGATTGTCGTCAGTAACTTGTTCCATGTCTCGTCAAAGTCCACCACCCGCGGCTTTAAGGACATTGTACAGTTTCGCTTTCAGCCTGACAATACAAAGACACACATACAGGAATGAGTAAAGGGATTAAAAAGGGAACTGCTGAGATCTTGCATTCAGTTTCTTTATTAACTGTGTAACCATTCACCAGTCAGTACTAGAGTTTGGCTTGTTTAAAGACATTGAGCCAGACATATGTAGCAGTGGCAACAAAATGAAAAACACCTTAGCACGGTGAAAAACCTATATAATGACAAAAATGTATTTGAAGAATAACTTTTTTAAATTCTTTAATTGAATATATCATAATCACAGAATTAAGTCCTGACCTCGTCTTTTTTAATTTCAACATTATCCATCTTTATAAAGACTTTAAAATAACATTATTTAAGAGCACCTGAACTGCACAGTTGCCAGGATATAGGGGAAAATATACAAGCACGTCAGCAGAAATTACTGGAACGATAACTAGCCTGAATGAAAACATCTGCTCAAATTACTATGATAGCAACAGATGAGATCAACATTGTAGTCAGGTTCATAGCGATAATACAAACGTTCATAAACTGTGAACGAATCGGGGTAATCATCAACCAGTAACAATAACGTCAAATTGACCGAACGACACCTTCACATATAATAATTAATAATAATATCAACTTCTGGGTCTGTGCCAGAAGAATCATAGATTACATTCCAAGTAAGGGAAACTGGGCCCTGTGTTGTTTCTCGTCATTCAAACCAGTTGATTTCACGTCACAGAAAACATTGCAACATCATCATGCAGTTTTTTTCTTTCTCGGCAGTTTACATTTTATAACGTTCGTCTCACAAAAACAGACGTTACTGTTCCTCAATAAACAGTCTTCCTGCAGTCATGATAAATGTAGCTAAGTTAAGGTTACTAGCTAGCGAAATGCCAATCCCAAAATAGGATGGCGAGCTAAACGGCTAACTAGCTTCCAGCTAGCATGCTACTTCTTCCTGCTCAAGTCCGCACAGTTTGGAGGCATCAGCTAGCAGCTAGTCGGCTAGCAGGGAGCTAACGATAGCTCAGCTATCGCTAGCAAATTGTCATCATCTTGGCAATATCCCTACATTCACACTGACAGCTCGGCAAAACATTGTGCTACTGTTAAACAAAACAGGTTACTGAGGTCAAGCAAGGACTTTTAAATAGTACATACCTCTGTACAGTAATTACTTGTTATAAAAGTCAGGTTTCTCCGCTGTCACAGGCTTGATTTGTCTCACTTACAGGTCTTTCCTACCTCTTGGGTTATACCATTGTGTTAAATGGGGAAGTTAACTAACAGGTCTAATTTGGTCAGAAAACACACATTTTAATTCTAACAAGATAAAATGTCTTTGCTAGATATTCAGTTTTAAACAAAATGTACAAAATCTGTTATTGCCGAGTAGAATAAGACCAAACGCAAACGAATTGTAGTAAGAAGAACGCCCACATTACTATGGTATCGCCTAAAACTACGGAAACCCCTTAGGAATTGCGTATTAAAATTAAAACCATAGACAAGGTTATAATGTCTTGTATTACTTTGCTGATTAGAAAAGGTTCATGTGTAATTCTCGCATATATCTACAGTGAATTACTAAGCAGCTAAAGGTTTGTACGCCCTATGCTGTTTTACCTACTAAATTGAAATAAACTTGATGGCTGTGGGATTTTAAAATTAATTAATTAATGCATTTATTTTTACTTACTGTATTCAAAGCTTATGTTCTTAATGATCAATGCGATGTCTGCCTTTCATTTTTAAATCGAAGAGGTTGGGAGCCGATTAAATACAATAGCACCAAAAAATACGTAATGCAAATGATAACGTTCCTTGGTAGAGTAGAAAAAAAGCAACCAATCAGAATCGTCGAAAGAATTCTGCCAAATCAGTTCATCATTAACATAAGCTAAGGTTTATCTGATCTTCATTTGTGCTCATTTATACAAGAACTGCGTATTAGGACGTGAGTACATTGCCATTACAGTACAGCTTTTTTTTTAAACAAATAGGTTATTTAATTCTAACAAGCTAGTTAATGTTAAACGTAGACTACAGGGTGGGGAAGCAAAAATGTCCTGTCAGGCAAAAACAACTATAAATGGGTCTAACGTTTTTTATTCTTTGGAATTTTGAACTGATTTCTTGAAGAACACAAATTTAAAGTTTCCAGGACATGTTTATTCAATGTATCCTCCATCAGCCATGATGAAGGCCTCGATACAGGCTCTGAAAGAGGCACAGGCCCTCCTGGTATCCTCCTTGGGGTAGGCCTCCCATTCCCTGGAGAACGCAGCCTTAAGTAAATCCATATTGGCATGAGGGGTGGCATTAGTCCTCAACTCAGTGGCGCCCCATCAGAAAAAATCCAGGGGGTTTAGATCAAGTGAGCTGGGGACCAAATGCCTTTAGGCCAGAAGTTTGCCATATTCTACTCACAGAACATTTGGACCTTAATTGATGTGTGAGCAGGAGCCCCATCTTGCTGCCACACATAGTTGTTGTCAGGGTAGGTGG
Source organism: Acanthochromis polyacanthus (assembly GCF_021347895.1). Classification (NCBI taxonomy): domain Eukaryota; kingdom Metazoa; phylum Chordata; class Actinopteri; family Pomacentridae; genus Acanthochromis; species Acanthochromis polyacanthus. The sequence continues at coordinate 9,861,400 of NC_067132.1, forward strand.
CCTTCAGCCAGGACAAAACGGTGTATCTCAGAACTTTGTAGTACACATCAGCCCCAATTTTCTGATCTGGCTTGAAGAAGTACGGGGGCATCTTACTGCCATCTGAGCCCAAGACTCCCAGGATCATCTGGAGATCTCTTGGTGCCCAAACTGGATTGTCTGGCATGCTGGATGCGGGGAATGTCCTTCTGATGGATTTGGGCATCCAGGAGATTACAAACCCTATTTGACTTTTGCTTGTTTCTTGCTCACTTCACAATGCACCAAGGTCTGACAAATACTAAAAAGATTGGTTAAAGGTAAGGAACTTTGATTTTAATTATTGTTTTGATTACCCTCACCGTTTGGGCAGGACATTCAAATTTGTCAATAGGACATTTTTGCTTCCCCACCCTGTAGCTTAGACAAAACAATAACGGTTGCTAAAATGTCAGTTAGCTATCAGCCAGCTTGATCAATTTCTACATTTTCTAAATAATATTTGCTTTATTTACATTTGGTATCAAGCTGTTAGTACTGTGTGTTTTAGTCAAACTGACCTACTCAGAAATTTGAGAGCAAACTTCCATTTCTTGACTTTCTCAGCAAAGGGACATATCCAAGACAAGTATTTGTAGTTAACTGTTTCCATTCACGGTTTCATCAATTGTATCTGAAACACTCCGTCTATATATATAACAAATTAACCCACCATGTTCAAATATTGGGGAAAAGACTCTAAAGTATTATTTATCACATAAATTTAACAGAGTCATTTAAATATTATGGATATAACTTCACAACATAATTTGAAATACATATTTTCCTGATTAAGTAGAATATTAAGATTAAAACCCTACAATTACTGAATATGCAAACTAACTGACTAATTTCATTTTTTAATTAATGTTAAGAAGCTGCACAATTATACATGGACATACTGATGCAGAATAGAGAATTGTCTCACAAACTCCAGGAACTGATAGGATCAAGCGCATATTTCAATAGTCAAGGAATGAAAGGACAAATGTCTGACAGATACTAGCAGGAGATGTGACCATGCAGATACTGTAGCAAAGAAGCAACTCCTGTTTAGTTTTATTACTGTGCCTGACATTGTTTTTCATCTCCACTGTTTAGGTTCACATTGAAGCCCTAATCTCCCTCTTACCACTGAAGTGAAATTAGAAAAAAACACCTCGACCGGTAGCTTAAGTCAGTGTCTGTCAGATTGCAACCATATGAAGACGACCACAAATTGTAACCAGGTGGAAGTGAGTCCAGCTTTCAAACTCGTGGTCACCAGGTCACCAGTCACTGCCAGTTCTGTAAGCACACCTCAACGCTCATTTAGCAACACTGTTTATCTAAACACTGCACTCTATCCAAACTGGCTGTGGCTGTATCTTCTTTTATGTCCATTTTTGTCTTTACCAACTCACTACCAACTCACACAGAGGCCTTGCTTGGTGTTCAAAAGTGTTACCAACCAGGTTAGATTTTTGTGTTTGTTCAGATTGTGCTAAATACTTTAGTATGCAAAGAGAACAGTTTTACAGTGCTTAGAAAATCAGACAAAAACAGTAGCCCCAAATTGACAGAAGCACTGAGTATAATGGTTCTGTCACAATACTGTGTATGGATTTGCCAGACACTGCTTTTTGCAAGGACTTTAGGCCCATCTTAAACCACTTTTAAGGGGTGTTTGCAATGGTTAGCTCAATCTATTCGTATTAACTAGTCCTTTTTACATTTTTACCCTCCTAGTTTGGTTTTCTCAGGGATATCCCATCATGTTCCCGATTCAGGGGACACAGAACCTGCCACCTACAGCCACGACCAGCAAACAAATACCTCAGCCTCAATCAAGAAGTAGTTTTCTGTCCTTCGGGAAGACACTCAGTCGCGTGTAGCACTATTATATGTCCCCATTCACAGGTAACACCTTATTTTTACAGGCTTATGTGTATTTTTGAAATATCACAACAAATACAGGCATTAAGCTGCATGGGGCCTATAGGTAATGATGCCTATTATTATTCATAACCAATCCAGATGTTGTGATAAATAACATCCCATTAAATGTACTATATGCAATCAAAACGAGATGAAAAGTGAATATTGCAGTAATCACTCTCAGGGTGGCTAAAAATCTGAATCATTTTGCCCCGTGTTATCATGATGTTTTTATCCAACTGTCTGGATTTTTTTCAAGGTGGTTCCTTCCAGTTCCTCCCAGAGTGGCCACAGATCTCACCATCTATCAACACGTACAATTTGCGAACACCAAGAACCCAGGAGAGTAAGGATTGTCTGTTTCCCCCAGAGGAGTATGTTAAGCCAACCCTGCTAGGTAGCCTCTGATTTCTGTATTTGAGCTACTGAATAATTAGGATGGGTAAAAAAAACAACAACAATAGTTACAAAAGTAGCCCACATAGAATCGGATTCTTGCAAAACTACACAAAAGGAAAAACAAGGTATAAATTGCTTGATTTTTTTGGTGGATATATTGTCTGATTTTGGCCTCACAGGTGCTTCATCAGGGAGGTATGTGAGTTCATTGAAGATTTTTTTGTTTGTTTAAAATGCCCCTTTAAGTAAACTGACAATTGATTAATTGATTAGTTGTCAACTTTTAAGCTGAACACTAATAGATTTCATAACCAATTAATTAGTTTGACTAATTTTTTAAGGAATAAAAATTAAATTCGGATTCCAGGTTCTGCGAGAAAGGCACTGACAGCACAGAACTCCACCAAAGGCTGCTCAGTCTTTGTATCATTTCTGACAGATGAAATCTTTTATAAAAAATGATGTTGCACTGAGCACAGGAGTGTGTTATGCACGTGTACATTATGTACGGATACTAAATCACATGACCTAAATATGTAGCGGGAGGAATTGATGGGACTCAGAAACACCCCCACAATTTAATCAATTGTTCCTTGTATCATTTGCAAAGGATAAGTCACAATAGATTTGTAGTAGCATCACAATCATGTGATCATCAGCAGGCAGCTGATGTAGTGTTCACTTGTCATAGTTACAGTGACACCGTGCCGCTATCTCGCAATGATACAGAAATCTTTAAGAAATCCGTGGATCGAGACTATTAGCCGCATCGCTGCCAAAATATAATCAGGTGGTCATTTCTGACCTTCCCTGAAAATTTCATTCAAATCCATTATTCCAATTATGAGTGACGTTGTGCACAGACAGACGGATTCACCGATTCACAGAAAGACAAACGTACGCCGATTGCCACATCACTCCGCTGCGTATAAAGTAAAAGTTTGAAGATTTTCTGGTTTCTTTCCCTTCCAAGACAGCTAACTGAAAATCTTTACCTTCCTAAGACCTGGCGTCCACATATGTGGACATATTTTCTTTTTTCAAAAGAGCGTATTGTTCATAATAATAATAAATAATTATTGCAATAATAATTACAATATTATATATAACAACAACAATAATAATAATAGCAATGTAATATAGATATAATAAAATAAAATATAACAAATGTAAAAATAAGATAGTAGATATTATCCGATTATGATATTTACTGATTACTCCTTATCCCAAATAACCAGAAGAAACCTAAAATTAAAGCCCAACCAAAGCTCAGGTCTGAGGATGTTAGAGTTGTGCACAAAACAAGATGTTTGGGGATGTCATTTTAGGGTTTGGAAAAAATGCATCAGCATTTTCATATTTTCATTTTCTGACATTCTATAGACCAAGCAATTACAGTAATGGATTTTTTCAAGAAAATAACCAACCAAAAAAAAAAAAAAATTCAGCCCTACTGTTTATACCAGTGCATATATTTGACAGCTGCATTAAGTGATTGCTATCACAAATTTACTACAACGTGCTGTTGTGTACGCAACTTATTGAATAATCATATAATGATACAAAATGTAATAGGGTACTGACAGTAAAGTAAACTCACAATGGCCATGTGGTACTTCAGGTAAACTACGGTAAAATATTAGTACATATACTTTAACTCTGCCTCGTAAGTGCATGACTTTTGCTTATTAGTCTAAAGAGATCTAAATGCTTTTTCCACCACTGACTTACTGCCTGGTCAAATGGTTGAGAAATTATTTTGCAAATTCCAGCGGTAAACATCAGGCGTCATTAAGCTTCCGTGATGAAACTTAAGTCCTTGATATACCTCTGTAGTGCCAGCAGAGGGAGCCAGCTCCTTTAGTTTTGGAATATGAAGGAAGTCATTCAGTGCTGTTGTGACAGAAGTTACACATTCATACCCACAATAACTTTATTCGTAACCTATAACAGGCTGTATTAGTAACCTGACTTTAATTTTTAGACGTTATTTGGATAAAGGTATTCACATAGTTTGACACCTGCTGCTTTCACATGCTGTAGGAGTTTTGTTCTGCTCTGAAAATGCAGGTTTCCGTTCCTCTCGTCACATGATACGGCATCTTTTTATTTACAATGGCTTTAACCAGAGGCACCATTTTGCTTAGTAATGTTGACGATATCAAGTGTTATTTCTGGGATGCAAAAAGGAAACATTAATTACCAAAAACTCGATTTGTACGTGTATATTCAAGTCCAAATAATCTCAGCCTCCACTGACAAGAAGCCGTATCCTTCAGAACAGAAGAAGAGCTTCAGTCTAGCTGCAAAAAATTCCCTTCCAAAGACAAACAGCAGAGCCCCTGACTCATAGCAGCACCGTGCTGGGGTTGGAGCAAACCATACTGTTGACATCAGGAGGCCAGTGATGTCATGGTGATGTCAATGCCTCTAATTGTAAATTGCACACACAGTCCCGCTGTTGGCTGTGGTAATATTTCACTGAGAGAGAAGACACTGGAGCAGGCAGTTTCTCTTGGAAAACCTGGGAGCAGATACAGTATGGCTGTAACTGGGGATGAGACAGAAACAGGTATGTCTCTTTTTCTGTCAGATCTAAAAGTATTTTGGTTTTTCTTTTTACATTGCTGTTCAGATCAAACATTAATTTAGAAATCTCTTAAGTGACAGTCAGTGATGAGTAAGAAAATTCAACCATTCAACTACTGCTGACATGGAAAAATTACAGTTGTTGTGAGACTGGCATTTTAGGGGTTACACAGTTGTTTATATTTTTTAAGGGATTTTTTCCCCAAACCAGCTGAGATAGCTTAATAATTTCAACAAACAACATCACAAGTGGGCTCCTTTTAAGGGATTTTTTCCCAAACCAGCTGAACTAGCTTAATAATTTCAACAAACAACATCACAAGTGGGCTCCTTTAAATAAGCAGCAAGTGATGAGTTAAAATGTTAGTCTCGTTTTCCACAGTCAGCTGCAATAAGCTTACTCCGGTAAGAAACATTTTCACAGGCTCTGCTTATCTCCTCTCTCTGTTCTCTCTGTTCTCTCTGTTCACTCTGTTCACACTCTCTCTCTCTCTCTCTCTCTCTCTCTCTCTCTCTCTCTCTCTCTCTCTCTCTCTCTCTCTCCCTCTCTCCCCTTCTCCCTCTCTCCATGAAATGCTTCAGTGCTCTGCCCACTCAGAGCACATAGCAGCAGTGGCTGACGTCACTGCTTTTCCTGGAACAGGCCCCCAGCAGCAACATGTTAATGTGAATCAGTGAATAAGATGTACGCTGACGTCAGCTGTCGGCCACACTGTCATTACATGCCGCTGCTTTTGCAGTTCCGCCGTATCGCAGAATTAATCAGCAACATATTATGATATGAAATACTGACACTGTGTAAGCAACAGAAGGAGAAGTAGATAAGAATGGCACCATCTCTCACTGTGGATTCATTTCTTTTGCAGTGTCACCCACCTGTTTGAAAACATTTTAAATCATGGACTTTAGATGAAAATATGTTGGGTTTAGTCACTCATGCTCTTTGATTATTTCTTATTGTTACTATAGCTTCAACAATATTCAACAGTGAGCAAGTGATGAAAAGAATTCAGATAAGTTGAATTTGCAGGAGCTTTTGATTGGGCTTGCTTGTTAAAGGATGTAAATAGTTACAGCATTATTTAGGCCGTGTTATAGCATGATGATTATATGATAGTGATGACCAGCCCATCACTAAAGTAAAACAGGATGCACCACACCACACTTGTACGCTCCCCTATTGTTACAGAGATTACTTATTTATACCCAGTCACTCTTGTGTAGCTCCTCAACCACCTGACAAAGAGTTCACACAATATACAGATAAATACATCCAAGATCTGTAAATTATAGCTTTAATCTGTGAAAAAAGTAATCACAGTTCAATTAACATAGCACTTTGCCTAAAGTATTTTTTATTTGTGTGTGTTTATGTGTGTGTCTATTTCAAATTACAAAACGTTATGCTAACATTTGCCTCATTTACAGACCTAATATTAGCCTAATTTACACTTTCAGATATTCTCTCAGACTATCTACACTATATGAATACTGCTAACTCTGCAACACACATTTCTCCACAGAGTTAAAATAGTTAATATGTATAATTGATAAATGAATCAATTAATCAGCTCATGACAAAATAATCTGAAATTATTTTGATGAATGATTACTTGTTTCAGTCACCTTTGAAGCATATATAGCGAAACATCATACACATCACCTGTGGCTCTGGGAAATTAGAACGCATGATTTTCTTGACAAAATGAGTAGCACATTCATAAAAAAACATTACTTATTTGATAATATAAATAAGAATTAGATGCATCTTGTATGCATAGCTGAGATAAAGTAAAATGTACCTTTGCAAATAATTTGCAGTAAAGTTTAATATATTTAATTTGACCCTGAAAACTGGGATTTTTGTCAGATATGTTACAGCTTATAACCATAAAACTTTCTTGTTTACATCATTGAGTTGTAACTCACAAAGATTTTTGTTTAATTGTGTAACTAGGTGAATTAAGCTTCAGTAAAAAAAACAAAAACAAACTGGACATCTGCTGTTGATTCCTGCAGATGTTTCATCTCTCATCAAAAAGGCTTCTTTAGCTTTAACTGGCGGATGGGGAGTTTCAGATATGTACTGTAACCCCAGACACTCATGGCTTATGCTCTATGAATTATGTTTCACATGCCTCAAGGTATGAAACGTCTTCAAGAACCACGAGAAGTCCTCGAAGGATTAACACGGCGTGCATGACTGAGAATCTACACAGGCAACCCCATGGATTAAATCACTTGAACCTTATTAATCTATTCTTAAGGTTGCGTATGAAGTCCTGTCAAATAACTGCTGAAACCCACTCCAAGAATTTGACACGCAGTTTTGTGTCTCTTCAGGCTCTACAGGTGGTTTGGCGAGCTGCCAGCTGCGTAACCCCCCCTCCGGCGTCCCCCAGTATTCAGCAGGAGTCAGTGCTCACAGCTCCCAGAAACCTGTAGAAGAAGCCTTACAGAAGAGGGAGCTCCGCTTAATGAAGAACAGGTAGAGAGGAGCGGTTATTTTCACGAAACTGGACATCGTAGCCTGGGCGATAAAGCAGTCATATTGATCTAATCAGCCAATATTACCTTATTGCTATATCGGTATTAGCATAAAAAAATCCAATGATGGGCCAGGCTCCACTGGATATATTCACTGTCTATCCATGGATGGCATCTTTAACCCTCTCCCTGCTGTGCCAGCTGTGTAATATGCAAACATCTCAATGACAATAAGTCCATGTAATGATAAGATTCAAAGCCTATAATCAGCCCAGGGTGGTTATCTAATAATTCTTAGGTTGTATGCCTGTTATCCACTCTGTAATGTATGTTTGGAGTGAGGAGTGAACAGGCTCAGATCACCAAGGGTCAGGACTTTGCATATGTATAAATATGCCCTTTGACATGCTTTTTTTTTTTTTGCTGTGTGTAGAGGCTTTTAGATACCTTTGTGTCCCTCCTAGCTCTGAGTTCTACTTTTCTTAGCTGTGTTCTTCATGTTTTTTGTCTATCCACATGATCTTGCCTGCTCTGTACAACATCCTCCTCCTTTAGTTGACTCTATAATGTGAGGCCCTGAAGGTAGCTGTTGGTAGCGTCTTCATAATCATGTTAACATTCTGTGCCCACATGAAAAATCCGTTTTGTAATATTTTTTTGTGATTCATAGGTGCAATAAGTTTTCTCTTAAATCTGGGAGCGAAGCCAAGGTGTTCCGGCTTCTTTTCTCTCTGTAACTGTTGTTGTTCCTTCCAGGGAAGCTGCCCGGGAGTGTCGACGAAAGAAGAAGGAGTATGTCAGATGCCTCGAACAACGAGTGGCTGTGCTCGAAAATCAAAACAAGTCTCTGATGGAGGAGCTGAGAGCCTTAAAGGACATCTATCGCCACAAAGTCGAGTGATTCGTCCGAGCAGACGAGAAACCTGGATTGTGTGGACTGTGCCGGTCTGTTTCTGTGGTGTGTCTTGAGGACTCTGCTTTTACATAAACACACACTCACACAAAACACTCCCTGTCCTTGCTATTAAATGTGTTTACACGATGATGTCAATGTTTCAGGCTCAGAATTATCCAGGCACCACCAGCAAAAACAACCTTGTTTCAGGTCAGAGTTATCAGTGAGCTCTATGAGGAACTATTGGCCCAGACAGACTTCCAGAGCAAGAAGGAAGAAATATGTGTGGACACCTGCAGACTCACCACGCCTTACAGGAGACTGAGAACCAGAAGCTGCAGGACCAGGTGCTGAGGTTAAACTAACAAAAGAAAGATCTCTCACTTATGCCTATGCTGCCATCACTTTAACTGCACTGCATTTTACATTCCTTGTAATCCACTTTCAGGATTTGGCTCTTTTAGAACACTGTATTAAGTGATAGTGTTTGTGATGGTATGGAGGTTTGTTCAGGGAAAATGCTGCCAGAAGCCAAATGTTCAATCACAAGGGCATCACATAGTTTGTGTTTGATTTTTAATTCACTTCACAAATCCTAATGCAAACATACTCCAGGGGCTCATTAGTCTGATTCATCCTTCATGTTTAATGCAGAGGCCTGTCAGGATGTGTTGTGCATCAGTGTCTGCTTCAAACAGTGGCGTTTTTTTGTTTTGTTTTTGCCCTATTTCTCTATAGTTTTGAGCTACTGCCACACAATTGATTGTATATTTAGTTAACAAAGACACGTTTGTGGAGATGGTGGAAATGAACTTCCTGTTAGGTTTACTTTTTGTGTGTGTGTGCTTTATATCCGTATATATGGATGCATTAAGAGTTTTATTGATGTGTCATTTGTTTTGATGGCAAATTTGTTTGCTAAAATCCACCTATTTCACTTACAGTTGGTATTTTATTTCTGTGACACTTCAGCTGTTGTCTTGTTATGGTCACACCAAATTTGAAGTTTCCTTAATATTTTTCAAATGTTTTTGCTTCAATAAAGTTCTTGTTCCAACTCTGTGTGCTGTTCTGCCACACAGTGAATGCCAGTCTTCTATGACTAACATATGTTACAGTTGGTGTTTGGTGTAAGCACAGAGGGGAAAATAAGGAGAAAGACGTCAGAGCATTTATGTGTTGAAGCTTCATTATGAGTATTTGATAGAGCTTTTATCGGTCTCAACCTTGGGTTTCTGCACGGAACATGATATGCTGTCCGTCTACGGACGACTCGACTTTATTGCTGGTGACTGTCACCAACAAAGCGAAACCATTTATCTTCTCTCATATCTTTTGCTGGTTTCTGCAGATGATAGTCTCCAGAACATACTGAAAGAAATTAAATTATAATGAGTAACTGAACATATTGTCCTTAAACTATAAACAGTTTAACCTAGATATGCTAAGAGGAAGGAAAGATTGGCCTTTTTTGTTTTTTGTTTTTGTAGTCATGACAGTTCCTTGCTTACTAGGTACAAAATTTGTTCCTGTCTGAAATGAACCTGTTTCCAAAAGGGAATAAGTGTGATCCCGCTTTGATAAGAATGACCGCAAAACAAAAAAACAAACAAAAAAAGCTAAATAGCAATGATTGGAAGTTTTCTGCTGGAATGCAGTGTGTCTGTGTCACTCCTATGTGCAGTTTGGGGTAGAGACATGGAAGCAAAACAACAGCGGAAAGAATCCAATACCTCTGAGACTTGTCTTGCACCTGGGCCTATTGTGAAACCTTATTCCTGTCCAGTCTATAACAAAACACAGGCAACTTCCACCCTGGTACAGACAAAACTACACTGAGGAATGCAGCGGTTGGGAACAGGAAATAAGCTTAGTTTGAGGTTCAATGATACATTTGTTAGCATGGACTACATAAGAATTTAATCACTGCTACACCAGAGGAACCAGATGAGATAGTTTCCATTGATGCATCATAGGTTTATAGGAATTTAAAGATGCCATTGTTCTTAATAAAGTTACTGATCATCAGAAAAATGCTTTCACATGTTACACCCATACAGCTTACTCGTTAGTTTGTGATCTTCCATCTGTTTTTCATCCCTCCTATTGTGGGTCACAGGTGGACTAAAGTCTAACCCAGTAGACACTAGGTGAAAGGCAGAACCAGTTTGGGATATTGGTATGCTTAATTTGAAACAACTACTTCTATAAAGCTTTAAGATAAATCTCAAAATGAGAAGAGAGTGTACCCCTCGTGTGGAAGGTGCAGGAACATCTTTCAGATCACTCAACACAGCCTACAATGTGTGTTTTCAAAATGTAGTGCAGCTGCAGCACCAGCAGGCTACACTGCAGCACCACACCCGACACTTCAACCAACATAATCACTCAGAAAGCCCGTCTGTTTCCTCATACTGTACATCCCTCTGTCTTTGGCACCAGATATAGCCTGAGGCGTCAGATACAGTCATATTGTCTTGCATTTCAAAGTGACATCTTAATGGACTGAGCGTTTCCTCAGGAGTCCACTTTGTTTACATTAATTTCTACAAATCCCACCTAATCCCACCGAGAGATTTAGTATAAGAAGTCATTTTTACTCTGTACACAGGCAGAGCAAAGCCCTTATGGATTTGACAGTCATAAGTCAAGATCAAACAATTAACTAACAAACACATATACGGGTAAGAAAGTTATGGTAGGAGTCCATGTTTGTGTTCATAACATCATAAGCAGAGACACAGGCGAGCTCATCCACCTGCCTCAGCATTAATAAGTATAAGTTGTTATATACTCTTTGTTTATTCCACTTAATAAGTAAATAATAAATGAATGAAAATGAACAAATCAGTGATCATCCTTAGTAAACAACCTGAATACTTGATTCTATTCTATTCTATTCTATTCTATTCTATTCTATTCTATTCTATGTGTTTCTTGATGTATTGTATCCCCCTAGAGACTGTCATAATTGTCCATGTATTACACAGTTGTGACCACCCACTTGAACCGGAACCTTTTCCATCACAGCCACAGCGCTGTAGGTTTTTAAGAAACGTTTAAATGCCGCCGGAAAAGTTGGAATTTCTAATACATTTAATATCCGATAACAGGAGAAGAGAACACACACACAAATGAACAGCAAGCAACGGTGAACAATTAAAAGTAAAGGAGCACTAACACCGTGCACTTTCTTTGTAGATTGTTTAATCACATTTCAAAGTGAAACAACAAAAAGGGACAACAATAATAAATCAAAAGCACAAACAAGTTAAATACTGTTCACCTCAGATCATTTTTCACGTTATAGTCTCGAAATATAGTTTTTGTTACTATAACAGTTTCAGGGCTTTTCTGTGGATAGTCCGCCTGACAGAATGCGTTTAAATGTGACAATCAAACTCAGTTGTTGAAACTCCGACTTGACAGTGGGCACCTGAAGGCACCACGGCAGCGGATGTAGCAGCAGCAGTAATCTACAGTACACTGGCAACCATGTAGCGCCGAGAGCAAAAATATCCCCCCGACGAGCTTAACTAACATGTTCTCCTCTTTGTTCGTGTCGACATAAAGCAACACAACATGAAAATGTGTTTCTGAAGATACCTGGACGCTCGGACAGGAATTACGAGGCGAGGGAGTCGACAGTGAAAGCGAAGCCTGTAATACAGAGGCACTATCTGCCCTCGCCTGGAGCTGTGGAAGGGACGCTGGGCTGCTCCTCTGATTTATTAGCCTACCTTTGGCGTTTTTATCAGCTTTAATGGCTACTCCTGTCCAGCTAAGCGCGTTTTAGACGCCAGAGAAGGGCGTGTAACGCTAACGGATACCGGGGCTAGTTTGTAGTTTGCACCAGGTCTGTCCATCCGCGTTACCGCCCCGTTTTTTCTCCGGTAGTACAGCTCAGTGAGAAGAAGAAGGCTGAAGGTACCGCGTTGGGTGTTGAGAAGAACCTGCGGACACCATGGGGAATACAACCTCCTGCTGCGTGTCGTCAAGCCCCAAACACCGGAGGAGCAACCACTCCAGGCTGGAGCCCTACCGGCCGGAGCCCGAGCTGAGCCGAGAGGACACGGGCTGCAACCTCCAGCACATCAGCGACAGAGAAAACATAGACGGTGAGATGCAGGATGAATGCTCTAAGGAACATCTAAACAGCACAATACAGGAAGCAAATGGCTCACACATGTTCTCCTTTTCTAATTATCACCCATTTGAATTTTATTATCATGCTGTTGTTTTGAAAATAGTTGTGATGAGTGATTTATTATTCCGTAAATACCCACCTCTCTGCAGATTTAGGCTGTGGTATTAACAGATAATGAGATCTTGCAGCCTCTGTGCAAAATCCCACCCACCCATTATATCAATAACTACAATTCTGTGGGCTTCTCTCCCACTGGGCTTCCAGCAGGCTGTAAATCAGACATACTGTATAACAGATTTCAAAACGAGGGATGCTAGAGGGAAAACCAGCCAGTTTCCATGTTATCTTCCATTGTTATTACATTAATAAAGCTCTCCCTACCAAGTCCAGAAAGCACACTGAATGAGTCTGCTGACTTGGACGCTTCATCTTATACCATTTTCACCATGTGGCTGTGTGTGAGGGAATGTGTAAGGTTGGTGCGGTGTGTTGAAGGATGTAGGAGGTGATGTGATAATGATGGGCAGTGAATAAGGCGGGGTGTTCACTTACTTCTGCTGGTGAGCTGAGTAGAGCAACACTTTTCAGCTCTCATTAACACCAGCAGTCACACACTACTGTACATTTGAGCAGCGAGACATTTAGAAATCCACACAGCTGTTGGAGGCAAAAGATCTATAACGTACATGTACAGACGTATAGGCCACAGTGACGACGAGTTTATCGAATCCTCTGACTCTAATGAGGTCTATTCAGGTATCCTTGACAGCAAAAAAAGGAACCCCAGTGATTAGTAAGGCAATGTGAAGGAGGGGGAGGAAATCATCCCAGCATGCCACCGCAGTAAGGAAATTATGCTTGAGGAGATGTGCAGTTCCCAGAAAATGTGCAGGAATCAGCCCTAACACCAGTTGCTAGAGAAAACTCAATGCATGCCATAGTACAGCTCCCAGTGTGACATCACATCATCTCAGCTCTCAAAATGAGTCAAGATCATAGCCTTGTCTCACAACACAGAGCATAGCGAAGACACATAGCACACACACCCCATCACAGGCTGGTTTGATGTCAGCCAAAAACAGGTCAAAATGCCACTCTACACTATGTCCGTCTCAGTTTCTCTGCCATGGTAGGTTTCTTCCTGAAGCTATATTGCTCAGTCTACATGATGCGCTGTGGAAAAGGCCAGTTGACCTTGCTGTGCCCCTCCCAGTGAGGATTGGGATTCCTGGAGTTAATAATCAAATAAGCCTCAGGCTCTGAGCTGCGCCTTCTTTAACTACTTTGTAAATAATGGAACACACCGGCAGTGGGTCTGATGAGTTGACTTCTATGGTTATTTAATAACTATTTGGATGGTTTCACTGAGATTCTCGACTGGAGAGAGATTTCTTTGCTGATATCGACCCGTTTCAAGGAAAGGATTTTAGTGGTAACAGGCTAAGTAAAGTAGGCCAGACATCTTCTCTCGCTGCTTACTTCTTTTAGCTCCTCTTGGGGATTTCAAGGCATCCCCATCTCAGATGTGATATACTGATATACTGTCTACCCTTTGGGTCTGTCCAGGGGTGTTCTCTGACTTGGATGTGTCTGGAATACCTTCACAGGAAGGTGTGCGAGGGGCATCCTAATCACCTCAACCAGCTCCTCTCTTAGAGACGTAGCAGCGGTTCTACTTCAGGCTTGCCTGGGTGAGCTCAGGCACCTTGTGAGGGACACTCAGGTTTGATTGCTTACACCTGCAATCTCATTACTTATCATTACCCAATGTTGAGACGGTGATCCTACTATTAGTATTTAATTTTTAGCATTTTAATGCCTGAAATAATGTATAATGCATGGTAAAGCCAAGATCTTGGTCACTATGAGACAGTACAGAAAATTCCCCCTTTTACCCCTTGACTAAGGAGTTTTTGGAATGGTTTAGAACTTCAGCAGCTACATATTTATTGGACTGGTCGTGGAAAAAGTAAACTGTAAAAGGACTGTAGATAAGATGCTTTAGAATTAGGACTGTTTGTAGACTTTAAGTAAGGCATGTCTAATCATCCACCCATTATCTATACACTGCTTAATCCTCATTGGGGTTGTGGGGAGCTGGAGTCTATCCCAGCTGACTTAGGGTTAAGGCAGGGGACAGCTGGACATGTCACCATTTTATCACAGGACTACATATAGAGACAGACAATCACACTCATATTCACACCTGTGGACAATTTAGAGTTACTAATTAACCTGACCATGTCTTTGGACTAGGGCTGCACAGTGCCGTAGTGGTTAGCACTTGCACCTTGCAGCAAGAAGATCCCCGGTTCAAATCCCGGGGTGGGCCTGGGATCTTTCTGCATGGAGTTTGCATGTTCTCCCTGTGCATGCGTGGGTTTTCTCCGGGCACTCTGGCTTCCTCCCACAGTCCAAAAATCTGCTGAAGTTAATTGGCTACTCTAAATTGTCCGTAGGTCAATCATCAAATAAATAATTAACTGATAGAATAAGCAGAAGATGAATCCATGATGAATGATGTCTGGAGCTTGCACAGTCTTATCCCAATGTGTGTGTAACTCCAGTAGATGTAAACATGTTGCCTGGAGGCGACCACTGGAGGTCAGTCTCATGGATCGTTAACGGATTATGTTTTAGTCATTAGCTGTATTACCATAAAGTACTTTTCTGCTCATTTTGAAGAATTGCATTAGAGAAAGAATGGAGGGAAATGGCAATAATGGGGAAAAAAAAACTTCCAATTAGGCAAACATTTCTTTGCTCACTTGAGTTTTTCTCTTTGAGAAAAACAGAGTTAATACACACA
Organism: Acanthochromis polyacanthus; assembly: GCF_021347895.1. Classification (NCBI taxonomy): domain Eukaryota; kingdom Metazoa; phylum Chordata; class Actinopteri; family Pomacentridae; genus Acanthochromis; species Acanthochromis polyacanthus. Next base: position 9,876,661 of record NC_067132.1, read on the forward strand.
GTCACTGATGCACCTTTTCTGAATAGGTTCTGACTCGGTTGATCAGTCATGTGTGTTAAATGTTTGTTTTTTCCGTTTCTTTTGCTGTCGTACTCTTGTCTGCTCTGTTTATTACAACCATGCGTAACGCAGCCTGTTCTGCTACCTTCTGATGACACTGCAACCTGGTCTATTCATTCCAAAGCAGTAAATGGAAACAAGACTGATTTGCATTTTGTTTTTCTATTTTTTTTTGTGACATCTCAAAGGTTTACTTCAAATTCCTTTGATATGGAAACACAACTATCTGACAAGAGGTTAAAAAAAAAGACAGATAAACCCCAACAAAGCTTTGGTTTGTGCCTTTTAGAATAGCTTGGAAGGGAAAAGTAAGAACAGGTTTCAAACTGGTTGTTAGTGTTTGTCCTAAGCTGTTTACACTAGTCTTTAGGTAGTGACCCTCTGACCCTGTCACTGGCCCTCTAATAGCATTCCACAGGCAGAAGACTCCTGTGTGTATCCTGTGGAGAACCACAGCTTTGTCCAACAAAATGAATGCATGGGAAAGTCACATGTACTGTCGGTTATCTTGCCAAAGCCTGGTTATAATGTAATCTTGAGTGCAGTGTGAAGAGTAAATATGAAAACTTGGACGGAGATCGTGTGATGCAAGGAGATTACATGTCTCTTTTATGAGGGAGTTACGTAGGTGGAGATGATGTATGATGATAATCTAACTCTTTTGCTTGATTTAGTCTTATCAGAACAAATAATATGCAGTAAATTTGCCTGCATTCTGCTTCTGTTTGTGTGTTGTGTTTCTTTGTGTGACCCTAGCTGTGTTGAACTTGTGATTACAAAAAAATAAATAAATGAGCCATGAAAACTGCTGACAGCGATGACGACACACGCGCACAACATTGCATGTGCACAAACAAAACACGTACAGTTCCCATGAACAGCCTCCTTATGAGAGGGTCTTTCATGTGGCCCTTTTCACAAAACAGCAGCGTAATCTGATTTGCCTGAGTAATTGCTCACTATCTATACATTCCTCTCTTTGTTTTCATCAGAACTTACACAGCTTTCACAGATAAAGAGGCTGGAGATTTGGGTTTCTTATGATGCTTATTTGTCTCAATCTAAGCCCGTTTGTGTTCAGTCTAACATGCTACGGGGGTGTTGTTTTTTTTTTTTTTTTACATTAAATATAGCCATGCTCATGTGGTGGCACAGGCCTCTCAGGGTCAAGCCCATCACCTGTGTTTGTTTGTGATAAAGATATGTTGACTACCACAGGCACACAGGACTAACGGGTAGTTAAGTTTTATGGTTCCAACACAGAGGTTCAGTAATTGATTCCCAAGGGAAGGAAATCATTCGTGAAATGCTCCCACTCTCCAGCTAGTGTTGTTTGACCGGTGACTCCACTGGTCACCGAGCAGATTTCATAGTCAACATGCTTTCCAGTCCGAATGCTCTTATATGAAAAATGCATCGGTGGTTTAAAAAAAAAAAAAAAAGATGTGTTTTCTGAAGTCCAACAGGACATTGAATGTTGTCAGCCAGCAGCAGTAATGTGGGTATAAAGGCCTTATCAGCATGGCTTCACACACCTTAAAATATTCCTTTGCGCTTTTCCCTTCGTGATCTTTAATACAGTAGACAATCATTATTTGAATGACACTACACTTGAACTTGCTTTGACTGCCAGCATACAGGAAATCAATTCTAAAAAAACATTTTCTCACGGTCACATTTTCACATTTGAAAATGTTGTCTTTTATTTTTAGTTTTTCAATAGCAAGTGAAGCTGTATGAATGCTCTTTTTTTTAGCTGAAAATCCAACTAGCTGCTAAAATTGAGGTGTTTTTTTCAGTTTGCATAACAAGAAGGTTGCCCTAGATGAAGGAAATGAGAGGAAGTAAGGGATCATGAGAGGAAGTTACATGCTGTGGTAATGCAAACCACAACAGCTGTGATTTGTCTGCTTTGTCTATGTGATAGCAGTATGTCATGTAAACATGCATATCGATTTCTGCAAATGCAATGCGTCTGTGAAACAAACTGTAATATGCTCTAGTTTACAATTGTATCTGGCTTGTTCATATGTAAGAGCTAGTACTTTACCAGTGTAGCCATGCTGATTTCTTGCTTCCATGGACTCATCTAGTTCTGACATCTTTTTTGTTGTTTTGCAATAATTTTGGTAAAAATCACTGCTGTTCAGCATTTTTATCTCCATCTCCAGTATGATCTGCTCTGCTTCAGTCGCTGCACTGGAAAAAATGCCCCTGTCAAAACATGAAAAAAAACTTATTTCAAGGAACTTTTACCTTGAAAAACGTGAAAAAATCTGCCAGTAGACCAAGTGAAAAATGGCTTTGTAAGATTTCTTGAAATAAGATATGATATTTAGAATATTGAGATCTTAAAATTAGCTGGGAAAACGTATTTTAAGCTGTATTTGACCAGGATTGCTTAGGTTTCAATCTTAGGTGTTTTAACCCTCCTGTTGTCCTCATTCATGGAACCAAAAAATATTGTTGCCTTGTCTGAAAAAAATCCAAAAATTCAGCAGAAAATTCCCCAAATCTTCAGGAAGAAAATTCTTTAAAAGTTTCCCTTAAAAGTTTTATTTTTAAAACAAAATCTCCAAATTTGACAAGAAATTTAAAAAAATACAGAAAATTGTAAATATTTTCAAAAAATAAATACAAATCTTCTAAAAAATCCTAAAAATATCTAATGTGATCACATATATATCAGTAAAAGTTCTAATATTTTCTTTAATTTTTTCTGTTCTTAAAGTAACATTTTTTAAACATTTATTTTTTCCATCAAAAAATGTTTTAAGATTTCCCCAAAAATTTTGAAAATGTGGAAGTTTCAACTGTGAAAGTATATATTTTTTCCACATTTTAAAACTTTGAAATGAGTCAATTTGACCTGCAGGACGATGGAAGGGTTAAAACTAAAATGATTTCAAGATTGTTTGACTTAACAAGATATTTAAGATGTATTGTGTTAAAACAAGTCCCTCATCTTGCTGAAATGTCACTGGTTAAGTGAATTTATCTTAAATCAAGTGGGATGAGACATTTTGACTAAAAATAGACTTGGTAAGATTTTGAGTTTTTGCAGTGTGTTGTTTGAAGTGCACCAAGAAGCATTAGCAGCATACAAACCCCACCAACAACACCAAGTGTTTTAGTATGCAATTACAAAGCAATACAGAGACACTAGTGCACAAGGAAATACTCACAACTTGCATGCTACAGCATGGGGTCTGCAAATACTCAACTCAGGTCTGTAGATGATGCTTAAGGTTATCTCTGTTGCAGTGCCTAAAGCAGAGAGGGACATTCTTTGTCAATTCTAGTTCCAACTCCACAGCTGAGCAGCTATTATTAGTCTAATTTGATCAGAGCATTGTAGTGTTGTATTGCTACCTGGCAGCTCTAAGCAAAGGTAAAATTAGGACACTTGTGATGTCTCAGCAATACGAGAGAAACAAAAGAAATGTGGAAAATGAAACAGATGGATCTCTCACCCTGTTTGGGTTTTACTTACCACAGACATCTGTAAATGAGCAATGGCTCCAGGCCTAGCATTCGTCTCTGTCTCATCAGTGTTAAAGTTAGTTATTTCTGGAGCATACACACACATATTGATGAGTCTTGCTTGCAGGCTAATTGAAATCTGGACATGGATTATTCATGCCTGGTTGATGAGCCTGGGGAGTCTCCTAACTACGAATTCCAGACGAATTGACCTAGATCCATACTGTATGATATGGTTTTGTTTTGATAGTGGGTGGGATGAAAAACGCTGCTAATTGTTGTGGGTTTTTAATATTTAATATGTACACTTTTATATTTACTTTTACCCAACATTTTCCCTTACTAATGTCATGTATAGTCAGAACATTAATGCAGAATTTCGTATTCGAAGATGGCCATAACTATAGATTAGTATTTTTAAAAAACTACTGAGAGAATCATGAGCTAAAAACACATCAAAATAATCAATACTTGAGTTCTGGTTGAAGATAAGACAATCTAAGGATTAATGTGTTCCTGCAAATCTTTTTGGAATAGCTACTGATTCCCTCCATTTCAATAATGTTATCTCATTTTCATGTTTATTTTACCAGGTTTTAGCGAAAATTTGGACTAGACGTGAAACTAAAAATGTTATTTCGTCTGTGTTCACTTCGAAGTTGTTTTCTTGCTGAACTGAATAAATGGGCAAAAGTAGGCACAAATTGTCTAAGAAAATGCTGAAAGAACGCAAAGCTCAGACATTTTCAAATTGCCTGTTGTGTCTAATTTTGGTATTTTTGCTTAAAAAAGAACAATTATTAGATGTTCTGTTGATTAAGGAAGATGAACAATTCCTGGAAGTATGTTAACATGCAAAAAGTGTTTACATATTTCATTCAATATTTATTCACCTGTTTAACTAGAATCTTTACTGGCTAAATTCCATCATACAAAAACAGTCAAGTTTCTATTGTAGCATGTTCAGAATTTCTGTTAAGGAGTTAGAAAAAAGTTTGACTTAGTGTCATTGTGTGAGAAAACACATTGATCTAGGCAGAGCAGAGTTAATAGCAGACTAAGTATGGATTTAATACATAAGGCAATAACCACTGAGTTTGGCTAAAGAGTAGAACTAATGGTGGATGCCTTTGTAGAATTTCTGCATGTCTGGGCTGTCACAACCTGAGCAACAAATGTTTAATTTTTTCATCAGCTTCAGAAAACCTCCGATTATTTGTATACACACATTTATACAAACATTCTCAACAACTACTGAGACATTTATTTATTAAGAAATCCGTCATAAAAGAGGCAGCAACAACATTTCTGGTTTTAAGAGGGAGATTAAATTCTCACTTTGTCTGACTTTGTTAAGTGTACTTTTTTCAACACTGTCACCAATGAGGTCACTATTCCCGTCTCCACCCATACTGAATACTGCAGTCTCATGCAAATAGGGTTGATTGTTGAAAGGGATTGTGGGAAATGTAAGACATTAACAGCCAATGGATTCACAAAAGGAGTGTATGTCTTGTTCAATTCGTAAAATTAATTTTAAACACTTTGGAAATAGATTTGGAATCAGGAAAAGTGAGGGCAGGGATGTTTGAATTTTACACTCAATGCAACAGCAGCAGCACCTGAAAATGTCAAACTATCCTCCCAGAATGCGTCACAAACACTTCTTAGTGTTGGTACTTTTTCTTTGCTGCTTCACTATTTGCAGTGGTGGTTGTTTAAAATGGCGTTGTTTCTTCAAGCCACTAACAATATCTGGTATTTCTCCAACCAGACTGGCTGATTTACTGCTTTCATACACTGTGTCTGTGCAGACACTGACCTCGGCTCCTGGCCACTTATGACCTGTCCAGTTATAGTTTTTTATTATTCCTATTACTGCAATATATAAAACTATCCCTATAGAGTTCCATACAGGTTTTAGACTTGGTGTAGAAACAGCACCAATATCTAACCAGTAATCAGTACTAGCAGATACAGATCATCATCTGTCTCGAGAAAGAAGAAACTAGATTAGTTCATCTGGTTTGTCTTTGTACAAACACATGCAGAATGTTTTACACTCATTGTATTGTTAGCATATTTAAAAGACCATAAGCATTGCCATAATTTTGCAGTTAATTTGACAGCTGTTTTAAGATTTCTCATGGAATAAGGCTATTTTCACAGTGTGTCAAATATTGGCAGTGTGAAGCACATTTGGCTGCCTTGTAACGTCTTTTCTGCCAATAGCATGCTATCAATATTGACTTGTCTCTACCACAGATAAAATGTTTTGCTGAGTCTCAGATGTTCTCTGGGCTGCTGAGAGCACCATCTAATACTACCCCAGACTGTATGCTGGGTTTTCTTCTCCCTTTTCCATAATCATCAGTAAGTGCAGTTATCTTATCAGCACAATTGTATTCAACTTTGTTTATCTGGGAATAATGGGTGAAAGACAAATGGAAAGCCTTGCGTCACAGGTCGGTCTTGCCTCATATTCAGAAAGCTCACATGCATGCTGACTTCGAGCAGCTGACCTGTAAAACCTCATCAGGCATTACAGCCGGAGGAGTTGTGGTTTAAAAGACTCAGTAATATGGAACATGGTGGAAGTTGTTGAGAAATGGAATCATTTCTGATGTAATCTGGGAATTTCTGCCCACAGCTCTCCACTCATTTTTGTGGACATGCACTGCAAAAACTCAAAATCTTACCAAGTCTGTCTTATTTGTAGTCAGATTGTCTTATCCCACTCGATTTAAAATAAATTCACTTAACAAGTGACATTTCAACAAGATGAAGAGATTTGTTTTAAGAAATTGTGTCTTAAATATCTTGTAAATTCAAACAATCTTGAAATTATCTTGTTTTAACCCTCCTGTCGTCCCACAAGTCAAATTGACCCGTTTTAAAGTTTAAAAATGTGGGGAAAAAAAACATATTTTGACAGTGAAAAATTCCACATTTTCAAAACTTTATGAGAAAGTTTTGAAAAATTTTTTGGTGGGAAAAAAGAAATATTAAAAAAATGTTTCTTTAAGAACATTAAGAAAAAAATCAACCAAAATCCAGCAAATTTGTTTTTTTTCTTGCTAAATTTGGATGTTTTCTTTTTAAATAAAACTTTTAAGGGAAACTTTTAAGGAATTTTCTTCTTGTAGATTTTGCAAATTTTTATAAATTTGGATTCAAATTTTTTGCTGAATTTTTGGATTTTTCTTCAGACAATGCAACAATATTTTTGGTGCCGTAAATGAGGACAACAGGAGGGATAAGACACCTAAGCTTGACAATCTTGGTAAAATTTAACTTAAATAATAACTTAAAATAAGTTTTCCCAGCGAGTTCTAAGATCTCAATATTCTAAATATCCCATCTTATTTCAAAAACCTTACCAAGACATGTTTCACTTGTTCTGTTGACAGATTTTTTTCACGTATTTCAAGGTAAACATTCTTTGAAATAATTTTTTTTTTCTTGTTTTGAGAGGGGCATTTTTTCCAGTGTGGGTGTCTTTGTGCGTCTATGAGATTGAAAGACCTGTAGCAGTCTTTTATTTACCACACTGTGTTGGGTATTTGTGTTGTCTCTACACTAACAGGACAGCCTCAGCAGTTAAAGTAGACAAACTGGAAGCATGCTCCTGGCTGTCAACCTATTAAGCATGAGAGCTGCATCAACCGGCCGAGAGCCCACGTGGTTGTGGTTGGTCGGGAGAGTCTGAATCATGTCTGCTTAAACAACTCACAATCACTGCCTTACAGAAACTATTTATCTACTTGATGACTACTTATTTTTTGCTTGCAACGTCCTGCGATGTCCCTAAAGGAATAACTAATCATTTCAGAGAGAACAGTTTCCATTTTAAAAACAAATTAACTGATTCACAGAGTGTTAATGAAAATGCAATTGCCTGTGACAGTCTCATTCTGGTGTCTCGTTTGGTTTGGTTCGGCTCGACCTACGCGTGGGAAGATGTATCTGCTGCCCACAAATTACCTGCTCGTGTGTTCACTCACAGTGCTGCTGTCTCTGGAGAAATTGACATTATAATGGTCTTCTGCCAGTTCTGATAAAAAGATGGGAGGAAGCTTGTGGCTCACTGGTCGGGAACACTTGGAATCGCATTATAACAGGAGAATGTGTCTATGCAAACTTAATTGCATTTTCAGTGTTCCTGAGTTGTGACAGCTGTCGTACTTTTTATAGCCAAAGTATGAAATCCTGTGAAACACTTACATGTGTAGTGGTGGATGAAGCTTCTCACTTGAGCTTCACAGTAAGGCTCGAAAGTTTGCAGTCTATATTTGCACAATAAGAATGACGTTGTGTGCACAATTTGAAACTTCACTCCAGTTTTCTCTGGACTTAGCTTTCTGCATTGGAAAAATGCTCCTCTCAAAACAAGAAAAAAAACTTATTTCAAAGAACTTCTGCCTTGAAATAAGTGAAAAAATCTGCCAATAGAACAAGTGAAGAATGGCTTGGTAAGATTTCATGAAATAAGATGTGATACTTAGAATACTGAGATCTTAAAATTAGCTGAAAAAAAATATTTTAAGCTATATTTTACCAGGATTGTCAAGTTTACCAGGTTTGTCTTCATTTAAGGCACCAAAAAATATTGTTGCCTTGTCTGAAAAAAATCCCAAAATTCTGCAAAAAAAATTCCGTAATTTAAAAAAATTGCAGAATCTTTAGGAAGAAAATTCCTTAAAAATTTCCCTTTAAAGTCTTATTTAAAAAAAAAAAAAGTGCCCAAATTTGGTAAGAAATATAAAATAAAAATTGTAAACATTTTCAAAAAGACGAATAAAAGTCTTTCAAAAATTCCTAAAATTATCTTAAGTGATTACATATATATCAGTAAAAGTTCTAGTATTTTCTTAAAGAATATTCTGAAAAAAATCAACCAAAATCCTCGCCTCGCCGCGCTAGACCCAGCTCTTAAGACACAAGGGTCTAGGAACGCTCGACAGGGAGGGAGGCGGGCTAAAAGGTTGTCTTTCAAATCACTCTGCAGCAATTGGGTAGGTATACAACCAATCAACGCAACGAATAGGCTGACGTAGTTCCGAGAGCACCGGCGGATTGTGGCTAATCCCATTAGCTTCCCAACCAGCGGAGCCAACTGGTATATTAAGGATTTGCCATATCCCGTCGGCATAAGTCCAAATACGTCTTTCTTCTCAATGAAACACTTCAGTGCCGTCCTTTGTTTATCTTTCAAGTTGAATTTTAGCTTCAAATCTTTAAGGGCTGTGGCCAAAGCCGAGTCGAAAGATAACTGTTTATTGTGCGCCGGTTGTTTCTGTCAGAATCGTCGCGACTCTGTCGTCACTTAATTACGCCCGCCTTCTGACTCTGCACTTCATGGTGATTGGTCCGGCCAGTTTTAGGAGCATCCAACCTCGAGCCTTATGGAGGGTAACTAGACCCACCCTGGCAGAGAATTAAATTTGTTGCCGTGGGTTGTCTAGCGCGGCTAGGCTACCAAAATCCAGCAAAACTCACTGGATTTTGGTTGATTTTTGTCTGAATGTTTCTGAATCTTCTGAACATTTTTTTTAACATTTCTTTTTTTTCCATCAAAAAAGTTACAAAATGTCCCAAAAAACTTTGAAAACGTGGAAGTTTTCACTGTGAAATGTACGTATTCAAATTTTAAAATGAGTCAATTTCACCTGCAGGACGACAGGAGGGTTAAAACAAGATAATTTCAAGATTGTTTGACTTAACAAGATATTTAAGATGCATTGTCTAAAAACAAGTCCCTCCATCTTGCTGAAATGTTACTGGTTAAATGAATTTATCTTAAATCAAGTGAGATGACAAATGACTAAAAATAAGATAAACAGACCTGGTAAGATTTTGAATTTTTGCAGTGTGGAGTTCTACCAGACAAAGGAATAATTATAATAAATGCTTTGCAAAACTCACAAATGCACTGTAGTCATGGAAATGCCATTTTTCCTTCAAATTGATTTAACATTGACATTTTTAAGGTGGATACTACATTAGACCTGATGGATAGTTTTAGGGACTGAAAAGGAAGAGAAAAATATGAGTAGCAAAGCAAAATAAAACCCCGGGTTTAATGAAATCATCCTTACCTAATGGAAAGAAAAAAGATGACAAAGGCAAATCCAGATGTGTATGTGGAATGTCAACGTTTATAAAGCCTAATGGGCAGAAGACCTGTTAAAGTCGTCGAGGTGCAGCCATGTCGACACAGAGCTATTAATAGGCGTTTTGAGTCTGCCCTGATGCTCCCTTGGGACTACAAAGAGCTTGAAAATGGGTTTCCCTTCTTGGCTGCTCTGAATATTTTGATCGGAACAAGCTGATATTGTTTGAGAGAAAAAACAACCTCAAGGATTTGTGCACTGAATTTGCTCAACCTCTGTTTGTTTTGGTTTGTGCTGTCAAAGTGTTAAGCTCAGGCTTTTGGAAGACGGCTGGGTAGTGAAGCGTGGGAATGCCAATAGCCTCTGCAATCCAAGTCTTCATTTTATCGTTTGGAGTGTATTCTCTAAATCCAAATTGTCAAGAGTGTGTGCTTCTTCTAAGCAGGATTTTTTAAAAAAGAAGGAAATGCCGGTGGTTGAGTGTCTGAGTAGATTCTCATCAGTGCTCTCAAATGGTATAATCAGAAATCAGCTTGAATAATGCAATCTGTCTGTTTGCTTACTGAAGTGGTGCTTTCAGCGACATGCCCGCTTGGGAATGAGACTCAGTGGCAATTAGATGTGGTGTTTGGGAGCTTTAGAGATCATTTGGGCACAGCTGTCAGCAGGCCACTTGCATTACTTGCAAATTTGCCGAGATAAAATGAAATCTGCTTGTGTTGCATTGACCAATGATGACGGAAACACCCAAATTCTACACAGCCTGCATACAGGGTTAGTCTCTGTGGCCATGTTTGACCTTCTTAAGCTCTTCACAATAGGATTGAGAGGAGAGATTTGCATTTATTTCTCCACACCCTATTCTGAACAAGTGAAAGAGACAGAGTGGATCCAGGCGTTACCTCAGGTCCTTAAGAGACACTTGGATTGTTAAAATGAATTACTATTGACGAGCTCCAGCCAGCTGTCTATCTTATCACTTTTTGTTCACCACATTGTTTCAGTTGTACAAAAAATGGTTGATCTAATAAATTATCAATGCTTTACCTGCCTCATTATCTGTTGTTGAAATTTCCTCTAGCAATGCAATTAACGTCTAACGTGCCCCTGTGAAACGAAACGAATTAGACAATGTATTTATACAAGAAGAAGATAAAGGTTTTACGACCAGGAAAAGACGAAGGTGAACTCCATTTCCTGCAGGCATTTAAAAATAAGCCTCACTCAAGACTCAAGGAAAGGGAATTCAAGGAGGAAAAGCACAGATTCACATATTCATTCTTATAACATGACATCAGCCCTCCAGCTGCTGCTGTTAGAGTTGCTGTATGAAGTAGCATATTTTTTTCCCTCTGAAAGTAATTTCCTTGCTTAACCAGTAAGTTCTAATTCGCAGATTAAAGTGATTGACAGTAGAGTCCCCCTGCGGCACAGCACTGTAATACTCATTTTGATTTAATCTCATAATAAATACCAGTATTTCTAAATCAAGTGAGAGCTTCAACATAGAAACTATGACATATAGCTGAAATGCAGTAGCTTAATGCAGGTAAGACCCAAATGTAGAAATAGGAATAACTATCAGTATGCTAGCAGCAGATGTTTTCATGCCTGTTGTTACAAATTTTATACATGCATTTTTTTCAAGCATGTGCATTTCATGTGACTTCCTTGTAAGGATGCTCACAATCATATGATCCTCCCTCACAGAAGAAAACATCTGAATACTGCGATGGAGCAGGGTAGATGTAGTGAATGAAGCCTTGTTGTTTGCGGTGGCTCTGGTGGACTGATTGAACCGTCTGACTGAGCACACAGCCATCAGATGGGACCGCTGGAGTTGCTGGTGATGGTTTGGTGAGCAGGTGTGGAGGTTATTGCATACTGCTGATTGGCTGTTGGAAGTTGCCCTTGGCCTGTAGGATGTGGCAGCAACACCTGACAGGCAATAGATAGCTTGACTGAGCATAATGGGTCATTGCAGTGCACTGGAAAAAATGCCCCTCTGAAAACAAGAAAAAAATTATTTCAAGGAACCTTTATGTTGAAATAAGTGAAAAAGTCTGCCAATAGAACAAGTGAAAAATGTCTTGGTAAGATTCCTTGAAATAAGACGTGATATTTAGAATACTGAGATCTTAAAATTAGCTGGAAAAACTTATTTTAAACTTTATTTAACCAGGATTGCCAAGTTTAGGTGTCTTAAAATAAGCCAGACATGCTAAGAAAAACATAGTAGTTTTTCACTCAAAAATAGATTTTTGCTTTCATGTAAAATTTGAGATGTGTTTACCCTCCTGCTGTCTTCATTTATAGACACCACAATATATCGTTTTGTTGTCTGAAAAAAAAAAATCAGCAAAAGATTCCCTGAAAACTTGCAAAACCTTCAGGAAGAAAATTCCAATGATTCCTTAAAAGCACCCCCCCCCCCCCCCCCCCCCCCCAAATTTGGCAAGAAAATTATTGTAGATATTTTCAAAAAATGAGTAAAAATCTTCGAAAAAATCCTAAAGAATATCTAAACTGATTCCATATATATCAGTGGAACTTGTAATATTTTCTAAAGAACATTCACAAAGAAATCAACCAAAATCCAGTGAAATTCAATCTGAGCACCAGGACAACACCAGGGTTCAACTTTTTTTGAGTTTTCTTGTAAAATGCAACTCAAAAAAAGATAATTTCAAGATTGTTTGACTTAACAAGATATTTAAGGTGCATTATCTTAAAACAAGTCCCTCTGTCTTGCTGAAATGTCACTGGTTAAGTGAATTTATCTTAAATTGAGTGGGATGAGACATTTTGACTAAAAATATGACAAATAGACTTGGTAAGATGTTGAGTTTTTGCAGTGTGTGATTATGGTACAGCTAATTTTCCATCTGTTCATTTTATAATGAAAGAGTCATTGTCTTTTTTAAGATTGGCTTTCAGTTTTAACCAATCTCAAATTCTAATTCTTTAGTTCCTCTGTCCATTTTTTTTAAACTGCTTCTGCAGTTCATGGTCACCTGTCTCAGCACATATCCTGCATAGAAGAAGCGTGGACAGTTTGTTTCAACAAGCATCTCTGTCTGTGCCAACGTCTTTGTGTGTGCATGACTGAAAAGCCCTTGTTATTCTGCCGTGTTTGTGTTCATTAGTACATGTTTGCAAATCTCGCATTGTGGGTATGTGTATGATTTAATGCCAAAATGTTTCTGCATGCATGTGCCGCGCGGAATTGTCAACACAGGCGGAGAATGACAGAGCTTGGCACAGATGGCCTTCCTGTCATCCCCAGCTCCTGCCACAGCTTGACACTGGATAAACCTCACAGAGGGACAGAGACAGCAGTTTGGATTAAACAAGGAGCTGTGAGAGGAGCATGGAGTGGTGGCAGGCTAATGCATCACGCTTGAGCAGCTGTCACTGGTCCAGCAAACACTTATGTAATATTTATGTATTTAACCTTTAGGGCAATTTCTTGACAACAGGTATGGAGGCATCTTGATTCAGAATGGCTGTAGTGTGAGGACGAAAGAAGAAGACGATACATAACCAGACTGAGATGTGTTGTGTGATTGGCTGTTAGGTATTAGCTGCTGTATAGTGGTGATTTCTGTGGTTTGATTCCTCTACTCTTGGAATTTGACCTGAAATACATGCAGCTGAGGTTGATGTGCATCACCCTGCAGTATCATGGCACCTATACAACACATGCATCTATCCATTCTGTTGCCTTCAGACACAATTATATTTTCAGACTGTGTTCTCAGATGTAAGTACAATGTCCAGAAAGGAATTTAATTTAGCCTTTTGAACCATTACATTTAGCACCATATTCCCACTGTCAAATTTCAGTTTTTTAACATTCCTCCAGCCCTGTCTCCCCTAATTGGCCATCTCTGCTTCATGTGTCAGTAGTGAAAATGCTTCAACATATTCACACCTCTGCTCTGCGTGTGTGGGTTTATGTCTCTGAGTGTGTTCATGAGTATCTGGCTACATGTTAGAACTGCTACAGATTTAAAAAATATGTTACATTTCAGTGCTCTGTATATTGATAATTATTAATAATTTGAATGACCTCTTTCACAAAGACCAGCAGTGAATTGGTCTAGGTTTTAATTTTCCCACTTTGGTATTTTTATCAAGTTACACAGGTGATAATTTCATTTAGTCTCGCTTAGCCATCTCCTTCTGTTGAACGTAATGGTTTGGATTCACTTCATAATTAGCTTGCTAGGGGGAATAAACAGCTTGTTGGCATTTCTTAAACAGTAACAATCATCTTGGGCAGGGCTAATTACAGGATGACATTTTGGGATTTTATCAAATACATGAAGGGATGTGAGCACTGTCATTAAAACAGATCATAAATTGAAATAATATAAATCAGGGCAACCTTACTACATATTCCAAATTCTTAGTGAACCTTAAAATTTTTGGTGTGGTAGGTTGCTGCCCGGACATCGTTCTTGTTGAGTCCTGTGTCCAACTGGATTTTGAAAATGGTAACATGCAGATAGCAAAGGGCAGGACAGCACCTAGAAATCAGCAGCCAATGGCCGGTTTATACCCACAGCCTTCAACCAGTGAGTCAGACTATCACAACAATGAAACACACAAATAAATAAGCGTACATATACGACCAGTCAAAAGTTTGGACACACTTTCTTATTCATTTAAATGAGAAAGTGTGTCCAAACTTTTGACTGGTAATGTACATAAATAGCAATAATTAGCTTACAGCAAATACAACCCCTGTTTGTGTATAACACAGCTAGGGTGAAACTGCCACATCGTACTACAGTCAAGGTGCCCAGTGGTTGGCATGGAGCGGGTATCACCGACAAAGACCCACACAGACTGCTGCACACCCCTACATCTAGTCTGTCAGTCCTTGGTACAGGCTCCTGGGAGTTTGTTTCTTAAATGGAGGTGTTGGGGTTCACAGGGTTGTGGTTGTAGAGGGCAAAAGGGCTCTACTATTAAGGGATGTGCTAGACCAGTGGTTCTCAACCCTGTTCCTCAGGACCCACTGTCCTGCATGTTTTAGATGCTTCCCTGCTCCAACACACCTGATTCAAATGATCAGCTCGTCATCAAGCCTCTGCAGAAGCCTGATAACGAGCTGATCATTTGAGTCAGGTGTGTTGGAGCAGGGAAGCATCTAAAACAGGCAGGACATGGGGTCCTGAGGAACAGGGTTGAGAACCATTGTGCTAGACTGTTTATGATAGAGGAAGGAAGCAAGCTGAGGGTTGTTTATGCAACCACACTTTGCGTTTTTGTTTGCATCTTAAGCATTTATCAAACATTCTACCAGACACTTGTCTCACTGTTATTGATGCTATTGCTGGTAGATATTGCTATCCTTGTATTACCCTTATAAGCATGTCTGCTCATAAAGACACATTAAATGTTTTAAAGTTATCACAGACAGCTAGGCTTGCCTGTTTCTCTTTATCTCCTTACTTGAGTTGATTCTTTACTTGCAGCTCGGCAGTGTCCTACTTTATGAAACTGTTGATGTCAACACAAACCCTGACCCTGGGGCAGTGCAGTAGAGCTTTTTCACTGATCATTGTGGGGTTTTCTAAATGTTGAAGTGACCTGTCTTCCCCCAGATGTCTCTCTTAACAACATAAATTCTGTGATTAGACTGTAATACTGGCATGCATTTCTGTTGCACTTGTACTCTGTTTTTGAGAATTATTGTCATTGTTCAAACAGAATCCAGCAGTAGAAGGCATTGTTTTTACCCTCACCGTCCTTCACAACCTGTGAAAAAGAATTACTTTTTTGTTTCTGTCAGTATTTGAAGGTGTGCAATCAGTGTAAGAAGGCAATGCATTGGATTTTGTGCTCATGCGCTGCCTTGCACAGTGTCACTGTGTCTGTAAGTACAATAAGAGTTAGCAGTAATTAGTGCATTACAGTGTACAAGCAGGTGGTTGAGGCAGAGAGAGATACAGCAATAGAAGGGAAGAAAAAGACAGCAGGCCCGGCTGTCTGTCTTTGCCTTTGATGGGCCTGCCTCTACCATCTGAATCGTTTCAAGCTAGTGTTGCCTAGTTACAGCAAGCAGAGGATGCAAGGGTTGGGAGGGGAGAGAAACAGAGAGGTTGGGTTTATAGCTCTCAGCTGGGTGCAGAGTAAATGAGTCCTCTCCCTGTCCATGGACTCCTCAACCCCTAACACCCATTACTTCCTTCTCTACCTCAATTTGGCCCACACAGACAGAGCACAATGAAAAATGAAATAATCTCCCTCGTTTCACAGTCTTCTAGTTTGGAGGTTGGTTGAAGTCATGCTGTTTAAAACCTGTTTTAATATGTGGTGTGACATTGTGTCCTCTAATATTTACAGCTCTCATCTGCTGATGTCCTGCAGTCTGTAAAGTCAGTTTTTGTCCAAGCTGTGTGACATTTACGTCTGGGTGATTTTGCTTTGTAAAAGGCTACTGTTCTGCTCTGCTCTTGCACCTCAGCATTTTGAGTGTTGTGTTTGTCATTTTTTTGTTTTATTTTTATTAACAAAAGGTTCGAGGATATAAATTTGAGTTTTAATGCATCAACTGAAAACATATCACGTGATTTAGCTTCTTGGATTACTTAAAATCTGATCATGTCTGTCACGTTTGCAGCAGTGTTGTATGTTAGGCAGGAGGCAACGTTAAGCCTTGGTGTCATCAATAATACTTCAGTTTATATACATAGCCTCAATAAACACATAGACATATAATAACTGATGATGCATTGTCACTGCATTAAACCTGACTGTTGTGCTTAAATGGCTGGAAAAAAATGAGTCACTGGCCTTGCTAAGTGAAATGTCGATAACAATTTGGAGTGTAGCCACTCTCTCCTGGCCTTCGCAACATTTTTTATTTTAATATCCATCCGCCTGTCCTTGCAGCACCACTCATTGCTGCCGCTGTCCCCTTGGAGTATCAACATACCTTGAGGGAGATTTATACAGAAAATATGACTTTTGTACAATAGTTTTTATGGAGCTTTCTTTTTTTGTTTTGCTGTCTTGGGAACAGTTTTCCAGCCTCTGTATTTCTCTCGCCTCGACTGCACTGTTTCATTTTAGCCTCACCTAATTACAGCAGTCTGTCAGCTGTAACTGCAGTGTTGTGCATTTGACACATCAGTACTTGACCAGATAGACTGCCAAGCGATATAACTGTAACAAATCACAGTGGTGGACTGTTTGGATGCATTAATCTAGTGTAAAATTATCCTTTATCATAGCTCCTCACTATATGTGTTACTTATGTAATAGTATAGGATGTCTTCCTGTCTCCTGGCCATAGCTGCACCTATGCATTTTTTGGAGTACATTTTTAAGAGAATAATCTAAATTCTCTGATTACAGCTTTGGAATTTGGACATTTAAGGGTTCAGTAAACAATAAAATTAATGAAACACGGATTGACATTTTTCAACATTTTCACACATTTAAAAGAACAAACTTATCAATTATTTGAGGAAATAATCAAGTGATTAATTAAGAAGCTTCTACCTTCCACTGGAAAAAAACAGTGCACAAACATAAGAAGCAGTTGGAGAGAAGCAGTTTCTGACTATTCATTTCTTTTATAATTGTAGCATGATAAATAATTCACATGGATGTAAATGTTTCTGTCCTTGGACAAATATAGTTTTTTTTTTTTTTTTTTTAATTAAAGTCTTCCATAAGAGCACACTTCAGTGGTTGACCAGTGACAAGTACAGCCTCTGATTGGTTGGCAAGTGGCAAAAACATCTTCTGACTGGTTAACAGACTCACCCTAAGTCATCATGGATGGCTAGTGGAAGACCAACAACTATGAGGGTTTTCAGCACAGAGATGGATAAGACACCACGTTATTTGTCACTTGCCCACTTGGACAACTGCATGGCAAGCATTGATGATGAGCTCTCACTGTGATCCAAGCTTAAGCTTCTCAGCATTTGCATGAATTATCATGAAACCTAATGGCATTTGGTTCCTTTTCTAGGTTACTTGCAACATTTTGTGACCTCATCATTTTCCATGTAGCTCCAATATTAGGACCATATTTTAATTTGTCTCACATTTTGCTGTATGACAAAGTTCTTGCAAAACAAATGGCATTCCTCTAAGCCTCATCTGTCTTTGTGGTTGGCACTAATTAGAATCTTCTAGTTTCGCTGACAGTTCAGAATAAGTTGGTGAGCCTGGAAAACATTATTCCTGCTGAACATCAGCATGCTTACACTGTCTCCATGCTCACAGTGTCCAAGTATTGATCCACAAAACAGTTAGTTGGATAGACTCTTATATCTTCTGAAAACGAAAGTGTTTGGTCATAAGCTGACCAAATGTGAAAGAGAAAGCTTTTCTAACCCAGTCACAACCTCACTGGGACTTGTCTTTCTCTCAGTTTGTGGTATTTTTGTTCTACTTACAGATGATTTTTTTCTGCCTCCCGTCTGACTCGATGCAGTGTTCACTTACACTTTCACATAAAAATGGAGGAGAAATTGAAGGATTGTTTCTTAGTAATTATTTTCCATCAGATAATTCAGTCAAGTGGCACAGCAACTGTATTTGTCTGCTTTTAAATTATTATAATATTGTATACATATATAAATGAACAGAAACACTTGGTGTGTGTTTTCAAGTGTTTGAACTGCTGTGCGTGTCTAGCTTGAAGTGGGAGTGGGGATATGCTTTCTGTTGAGTACAAGTGAAATTTTCCCAACTCATTCCCCTCCATCTTCTCGCCCCTGTTGGCTTTTCTTTGATAAAAGCTCAGCTCTTTTGTTCTGATGAGTCTGCATCACTGCACAGAGTTTGGCAGATGTCGGGGATCAATGATACTAGCTCAGGGGTGGTTTAAACTGTTACACGGAGCTGTAATGGTGCTGCTGGGGGTTTGCTCTATTGCTGTGTGTGCCTTAATGTCTGTGTGTGTAGAGAAAGCTAAAAGGAGGTTGAGTCATTGAGCATTAGTCTTCCATTCACTTTGTTTCCCATTCATGTAGTCTCTCTACTTACCTTTTAATGTGTTTGAACACAGATTTTTGCCACTGCACAAATTAAACTGAGCTTAATTTGAAAATTATAATTCTAAGTGTGTGGGAAGGATTTAGGTAGTAAAACACTGGTTGTTATGATACAAGCTTTCCAGCACCGAGAAGAATTTCCAACTGTGGCAGGTGAAATAACACTATTAGGGTGTTTCCCTACTGACTAGCCTTAACTCTGACCTGCTCCTTCCTATCACACAAGCTCTTGAAGCACAGCAGCTGTTTCATAACATGGCTGAATGGTAAATGCCACCACACAGGTGACATACTTTCACAGAGATGCAGGGTTTAAGGCACAGCCAGGCTTCTAATAACTTCCAGTGCATGTCTTCTCTGCTCTCTGTCAAGTGTTTTGTTATCCAAAGGTGAGACACTTAGCTGTAGAGATGTGCCCTCTGTCGCACATTCACAACCTATAAGTTATTCACTAACAATGCCCACTGAGTGTGTCGATGGCTGTGCTCGCTCTTTTGATTTCTTGCTCTGTTATCAGGGCCAGCTCACAGTATCATGTGGTGCCACGGTCCTGAAGTTTGTGCTGTGATAGCGATCAGATAAAAGCTGTTTTCCTTTGCTGCTCCAAATTGTACTCAAGAGGTCGTTTTACACCAGAAAGCAGATGGATAAGATGGGGAGATGAGAGAGAAAGAGTGGAATGAGTGCCTTAGATTGTATAAGGTTGCTTTACAAGCCCGCTGTTCAGAGAAACCTACTGAGAAAATATTGAATAAGACAGATTGTGTGATTTTAATGAGCCAAATCATCACATACAAGTTTTGAAGACAGATTGCATAATCCTATACAACAACAACAAACCGGTCTGAATTGAAGTTACAAAAATAGCCTCCAGTGTGACACTAACTACAACCGTGCAACGCTGTGCCTTTTAACACATCTATTTTCAAATCCCAGCTACATCTCTTTTCTCAAACACTCCATTACAAGATGTCCTGTGTGCCTGCTATCTTAACAATGTGGGCGTGCTGTTAGAGAGCATGCTGTTGACAGCTGGACGGTGGCATGCTGTGCCATCTGGATCCCCTCTGGCTGCCACCTCAGCAGGGGCAGCCAAAAACCAGCCAAGGCCCCCGTGTCTGGGCTGAAGTTGCAACCTGAAGCCACCCTCATGGCAGACTCAAAGAGCATATGGGGGGCAGAGTGCCAGCTTACTGCTAACAACCGTAATAGCTACACTGTGTGTACAGATACTCCCGTTCACAGCATGACAGCAGCATTAAAGGAAGCTCTTTCTCTGCAGGTGTTTGCAACTGTGTGCATTTTGAAGGTTTTTCTTGGTTCAAAACAGGGCACAGATGGCTTTCATCTTTGATTTGCTGTACTCTGACTGTATTTTTGCAGAGAAAGAAAATTTAAACCACCGCTAGTTCCTACACAGATGTCACAGACTACAAATGATCCTCTCTTCCCTCTCGACTCTGAATCAGAATATGCAGGGAGGTAAAATACTCAGAAGGATTCAGTAGAAGTGAAAGAGTAATCATTTGTTTGAATTTTTGATTTTATTTTCTGAAGAAGACACAGCAAAGATTTACTCATAGTTTTTGTTGGATGTAATATGTGATTTATAGTTAAATATAACCAAGGTTGATGTCTGAAGGCACTATTTGCTCACAGAGGAATGACATTTGTGAAAGTATGCAGTGATAATAATAGGAATGTTTGTTTTTGGTAAATCAAATACCCGGTCTGACAAATCAAGGTACTTTATCACATCTATCCAGAAAATCATTTACAAGAATGCACCGCTTTGAGAACAATGGTAAGACATTTTAATTAAAACTGCAAATGTCATCCTGTAACTGAACCAAATGTCATTTAAAAAGAGAGTAAAAACACACACCTCGCAGGTTGAAAGACAGACTTTAGAAAGCTGCACACGACTAACTTTGATTTATTTCTTTCAATTAGTAAAGGCCACAGTTTCAACAATCTCTCCAGTAGTTGTTGAGATATTGAGTGGTTGTATTCATTGCTTGCAGCGTTACACACAGCGGTCTAATACGTATCAGTCCAGGTGGTAAATGCCAAATTTGAGGTGATATGTTTGTACTTTTTTATTAAACTAGTCTGGAGCACTTGTACAGTCTGTGGCCCTGAATGTTTTCAGAAAAGGTGCCTTGTGGCAGCAGTGGCAACATGGACACTGTTCAGGAGACAGAATAGGTTTAAGAACAACAAAACAATCAGATGTGTCTCTGACAGAATATCTTTACAGTAACTGTATTGTCAGGTTTAATGAACAAACCAATTAAGCTTTTATAGCTCTACTTATGCATGTAACAGATATGATAGTATGAAAGTTAGCCTAGGTTTGTGGATACTGTGATTTTCTTCTCATAATGTCACTGAATTGACCTTTAACTATTCACCTTGACGACTCATGATGATGTGTATGGTATCATGTAGTGTCTGTCTATCAAAAATATGGGCAGACATCACAATTTCTGTGTTTTCATGTTTGACTAAGGACATAGAATGACTGTCTTTGCCACCACGAGGTGTTTTTCTGAAGGCTCCATTTACATGTTCATATGAAATAGTGAAACATATTTTTCACCTATACATCACCTGGACTATATAAAGATGTTTCGTCAGCAACAATAATCCTTCATATATCTTGGTATATATATATATATATATATATATATATACCATCACATCACCTAATCCTGCCCTCTATTTATTATTGTCTGATTGTGCTGCCTTGCACTGCTGTCACTGACAGGACAATGCCCAGATAATAGATTTGCTTTGCTTTGAATGGACCACTGGAAAGGCTCTTTAGCTTGCATGAGGGAAACTGGCAGAAGTGTATTCATTTATCAAACAAGAATACGGGAGGAGGAGCAGTGGCTTTGTTCATGCCCTTTTTCTTCTGGCTTCATCCTTTGTCTGTCCATGTTCTACGAGTGTTCTGTAAGGGTTCTGTAGGAGCGTACGTGGTGTAACTTTATACAAGCCTGGCTTAAATCCACACACTGACCTATTCCCTCCACTCTTTGTTCAGTCTACCTCCCTAACAATGTGGAACCACCACCCCTTGCTTCATTTCCTCTCTGCTTCCTGAAACACAGGAAATTGGGTGCTTTCGTCTCCCCCAGGTTGGAGAAATGGGGGAGAGAACTTGGGGAGGGTGGAACCACAGCAGAGGTCACCGACACCAGAGGGAGGACACACCCTGGGTCTGTGGATAGAGTCACCTTCCTGTCCTAAAATGTTACATTATCAGGAATCATGACATCAGTTTTACTTTCTGAGTGATGCTTCATGCAGCTGATGTGCTGCAGATGTTTGTGTGAGTGCACGGTGCAGCTTCATTAACTACCTTCAGTTCTCCTTCAGTGCTCTTTGCTTCTTCCCACACACCCATCTTTTATTCAACACCGTGTGTCACTTCCTCCTACATTACGGCAATGTGTGTATGTGTGTGTGCGCCAGCATCCTTTGAGGCTCTTTAAGGGGCTCTCCAGCACAAAAAGACAGTAGTTCAAAAGAGTTTGGACACAATAGCAGTGACCAGCATGCGTAACCTGCAGTGCACTGAAAGAGGCCGTGTGATCTCAGGTGTGCTGTGTAGTTATCATCACATAGTGTGTTTAATGGCACATAGAAACCAGAGCTTTGCATCAACGAGGCCTATGTAATCTGGTGTCAAACCAGCTTCTGCTCCTTCCTCTTCTCCTTTCATTGCCCCTCTTCCCCCTTGCTCACATCTTCTGTTTTTTCTCATATCCTCTCCCCTCCAGCCACCTTCAGTCTTTTATCATTTTCTCTCTTTTCCCCTGCTGTCTCCTGTCTCCCTGTCAGTCATTTTTCAGATCTGTCATTCTCATCACTTCATTTTCCACTCTCTTGCCCTCTTCTTTGCCCTTTTCTCTCTCATTATCAGCCCTTCTCTCTCAGTCTGTCTGTCTCTTGGCATCTGTTGCTCTTTCTCTCTATTAGTCCGTCTGGGTGTTGGTGTTTCTGGCCCTTCCTGTTTCGCTGACATCATCCAAGAAATCAGGAAGCAGCTAATAGAGCCACCACCTTTTACTTTTGTTTCCTCTGAAGTTTACATTTGCTTGTAATGTTACGTGTGTGTAGTATTAGAATTTTTTTCCCTGGGGTTGTCGTAAGATTTAGGAGTTAGTAGCATAGTGTTAGTTAATGTTTAACCTTAACGGAAGCAATATTGATCATAGCATTAAGATTGTTCAGGTTTTTAAACCACCTCACCAGGTCATCATAAAATCCAACCATAAAATCAAGCTAGGATATAAAATAGCAATCCACCTCTCAAAGAACAGTGTTTTTTCTGTTTCACTAACCACTGATATGAACATACTGTTTCCATCTGCAAAATATACTTTCTGTAAATGTCTTGTTTATAAGTTAAAAATAAAAAGTCATGTTTCAGCATATTTTGGCATGTGGGATTTAATCAGGGCAAAGAACTGGGACACTAAATTGATACATACAGCAGCCATCTGCCAAGGCAGCAGTCTGTAGCTAGTTTTGTTTGACATATATGCATCTGACAAGGGAAGGCAATATGTTTACAGCAAAAAACATCTATCAAATAGAAACAGAAAGGTAATATTTGAAACACTAGCTCTATTCATTCTTTTTGTTTGTCTCTTGACGCGTAGCTGGATGACGCAATGGCCATCTTTGGTGGGAAAATGAAAAGCAAAAGTGGCCTACACTGTCAAAAAAATTTCCGTTAAAAAACGGAAAAAGTACTGGTAATTAATTGCCAGTACTTTTTCCGTTATTCTACGGACACTTCCGTAAACCCTTATAACGGATATTTCCGTATATTTACCTGACTTCTTCTGTATCATTTACGGACACTTCCGTCAATCGTAATATGGATAATTCTGTACTTTTGCAGTAGTTTCTCCGTTTTTCAACGGACACTTCCGTAAACCTTTATAACGGATATTTCCGTATATTTACCTGACTTCTTCTGTACAATATACGGACACTTCCGTCAATCGTAATATGGATAATTCCGTACTTTTGCAGTAGATTTTCCGTTTTTCAACGGATGCTTCCTTAAACCTTATAACTGATATTTCCGTAGATTTACCCTACTTCTTCTGTACCATATATGGACACTTCCGTCAATTTTAAAATTGTGTACAGTTCAAGGCCTTTCCCTTCAACATCCCCCAATCTGAATAAACCAAAGATATTGAAAGAGAACAGTTATTTATTTTGTTTTGTTCAAACAGTTGTATGTATTTACTCCAATTTCTTAAATAAACATAAACATTAACGTTCCAACAACATACAACTTCTCTATTAAAAAAAAAAAAAAAAGTGCAACAAGTTTTCTATAAAACATTAGTGCAGCAATACATATCCATGAAATTGAGGTTATGGTGCCAATCGTCCATAGTTAAAGACATTTCAGGAAAACGATAAAACACTGCATTTGCCATTGCTGTTGCTGGTTTGCCTCTCAGTGGAAAATGAGGAACCCCCTCCAGGAGGAAGTAGAAATCTACCCCTCCAACTCCACATTCCACACTGACAGACTCAGTTCTACCAGTTGTTTAGCAGTGACAAATATCACTCAACTTCCCTCCACTTGAACATGGGGGATTGGAACCCATAGAATTTATGCTGTGCTTATTTTTACATAACCCCTCCACCACCTGTATATCATACAAACTGAATGGAGACATTTGCACAAAAACATAAAATACAATAGAAAATAATGGAGCTCCCACTTTGAAGTTTATCAAGCATTGTCATTATGTTCAGTTGCCTTATTTAAAACTTTTTCACAATGGAAAATATTTTCCGGACTATTGAGCGCCTTCACAAACATCCCACTAGGGATGTCCTGATTCAATCACATGGCTCCAAGTTTGTCCTCAATCAAACCTTTAAATTTTCTGTAAAATATACATATATTCAGATATAATATTTAGTTATTTACAGAATTTGGACCTAAATGTTAACATTTCCTACATTTTTATTATGGTTCAGTGTAATCAAATTTATATTAGTTATTTCTTCAAAAGTACTTTAAAAAGTACTTCTTAAAGTTTAAATTTACAGAAAAACTTCCTGTATCTTTATTACAGAAAATATCAAATACTTGACATAAATACTTGATGCTTGAAAATATCAAATACTTGACATAAATACTTGATGCTTGAAAATATCAAATACTTCATATTCATTCAAATACTTCATATTTATATTTTCAAGTATCTGATTGGGACTCACTATGGTTTCAAAAATCGAATGACTGACTCGGGGACAACAAAAAACAAAAAAAAACAACGGGCCATCCCTGGCACCATCACCATTTGCCACTGTTGATGTCGGCTCACCTGTCACGTGCAAAATGAGAAGCCCCCCCTGGGGAGACGCAGAAACTGTCCTACAACTCCCCACTCCCCATTCTCCACATTGACAAACTCAGCCCAATTTTAAACCCTGCTGTGGCAAAGATCAATCTCCTCACCCAAGTCCCTCCACTGAACTTAGGGACACAACTGATTTGTTTAGGACATACAGTATTCACAAAATAATGACCCTGCAGAAGAAGAAAGTCACCCTCTCGACTCACAAAGTGTGTGGTGAGCTCTAGAGGTTCAAGTGCAATCAATATTGAGGACAGTCATGTAAAAGAACATTTATATTATGGTAAAAGACTGTTTTACTTCAGAACTCCATTTTTTTGGATTCACCTATTCAAACAAATATTGTGTATGCATGTGTGTGTTACTTTCAGTCCACAAAGTTCTGTTTTGCGCTTCGAAAAAAGCTCAAATCGCCCATTCAGATTCCTTCTGCTTGCATTCGAACTCCTTAAGCTGAGTCACCAGCCTGGACACCTTTGGAGGAATGCCGGTCTGTTTCTTCCCGGTCACCTCAGCCTTGGAGCCTCGCTCAGGATTGATCCCAAAGAAAACCCTGAGAATCAATAGAAATATATTAGCCACATATGTAACTACTGTACTTGAATGGCAAAGATGTGGGGGAAAAAAAGTATCTGAACCCTTTGAACTTTTTGCCATATTTCAGGCTTTAAACGTAAAGATATAAAATTGGAATTTTTTTTGTTAGGAGTCAACACAACAATTGTGAAACAACTGAAGTGGAAGAAAATGTTAACCTTGTATGCAATCTGAATTCTCGCGGTATTTGTGAGTTCACAAATGACGAGAATCCATCTTGCCATGGTAATCTCACAGAATGCTGCATTATTTAAACATTTGATGTTGCAATGTTGATCTTCAATCATGCTAACTAATTCTATGTGTGATAAAGAGTCAGTGAGTGACTTGAAATGTCGCTGAACTAAAATCTGTGTGCAGTTGCCTTTATTAAACCTTTTTCACTATGGAAGACATTTCATGGACTAATGAGATCATTCATAAATAAGTATCAGTTTTATATTATTCAATGATAGAATACGTGATTTGGTCAGTATTCGTATCTGAATACTGAATTATAAGTACCCATACTCTTACCAGTTTTGAAAAAACTTGTGTCTGTGCAACCCTATCAGCAGCGCAAAGTGGGTCAAATATGATGGTTCATTTACATTATCTATACTTCAATCTGTACTGAGTACTGTATGGAGTGTTTAGTCTATCACACTGTTAAATTTACCTCTTTCTTGGTGAAAAGTTGTTCAGGGTCTTCCTTGAAGTATTTTGCAATGCCACAGACCAGCTGTATTGGACCTTCACCAGTCTTCATTCCTTTTGAGTCAAGGAAGTCAGTAATGCCCTTTTCCTTTTTGGAAAGTTCCTGTTGAAGATTGAAGATGTTACTTTATTGTGTGCAGGTATACAAGAATATAAATTATTTTGGTTTTGCTTCCTCAAGACAGTGCAGCCGCATAAAACAATAATGACAGTGATAACACACCTGTGCCAGCTTGTCTTGTACGGAGAAGCCAAGGAGTTTGGATGCATGGTCAAAAAGGTACGGAACATCAAACAGGAACGGCCACTCGTCCTTCATGACACGAACATCTGTTTCATTGTTGATGGTTTCACGCTGGAGGGGATATGTCTCACTCATCAATTTTCGAACCGATGACTCCTAAAAATATAAGACAACAGAATATTAATGCAAATACATTTCTGTGAGAAGTCAAAAAAAACAACAACAAAAAAACAACATTTAATAGCTGATCTGCAAGTTCACAGTGCGTCCAATTGTACTTTTACTTCTATATTACTCAATCAAAAAGTTCTCCATAAAACACAAGTAAATAATGTTAACAGACCCACCTGAAGATCACTGGTTTCGAAGGCACGTTTCAATTCTTCTTGTTTAGACAGCAGGTCTTCCCTCGACACTGTCTCCTCAATGACAGGATCCCACTCCACACATCCATACCGCGCTGAACTTCTGGACTTTCTCTTTGTTGGACCTTCATCTGCTGCTCGTGTCTTCTGTGAGCCCTGTGGCCTTGCCATATTTTCAACTCTGTGTTCCAGCTGGCGAAAGAGAGTTTCTGAACCATCTTTTGCAAATGGTTTATTTCCAAATGGCTCTGTCAGCTTGAAGGAGGCAGGATATTGCCCTACAATCATACTTGCGATTTCCCTCAGCTTTTGTCTACCAGGTCTTCCAGGGTGTTTATGGAGGTAATCATCAGCAATTATGCGAACTATTTCTCTCCTGTGTTTCCCCATTATGTACTTCTTTTTATGCAGGTAATCCATGACTTTAGAGGAAATTTTGTGCCATGGTACAGAATAAGTCTCATGGGTTGGGGAGTCTGCCGTTTCAAGTGATGTTGGGGGCAGATGAAAATGCTTTCGCTGAGGTGTAGATGAGCATCCAGGTGAAGAGGGGCCAGGTGAAGAGGGGCCAGGTGAAGAGGGGCCAGGTGTAGAGCGTCCAGGTGTAGAGCGTCCAGGTGTAGAGCGTCCAGGTGTAGAGCGTCCAGGGCTTGTGAACTGTGGTGCAGCTTGTGAATCTATAAATACACATATCTCCATAAATGAACCACATCAACAATGTTGCCAATTAATTTATAAGAAAAAAAATTATTAGGCAAGTTACTGTACATTGAATAAATTACATATTTCTAAATCAAATGTGTTTTTAAATCAAATTTGTCAAAAATTCAAATAGTATTTTTGGGGTTACTATTTGGATGTTAACTTGAGTGTAATATGTCACAATGTGAGCTTATGTGCCATTTTATCTATTTCACAACAAAAACATTGATTGACTGTTTCCGCAGTCAATCAAATAGGATGAACCATTTATGCCATAGTATGTAAAATAAATAACCCAATAACCCTAAAAAATATAAATTATATTTACACACTGCCAATGGCAGTTTGCTGTCTGCCAAGACCCTTAGGGAATGAGTAACCTACAAGTGGAATCAAATGGATCCGCAATTGTCTATTTGGATTTATTTGTACACTAAAGTGCAATTCAGAAGTTGAAGTATGAAATTCAGTACTGTGCAGAATTGGGGAGTGTGAGTAAAAAAAAACCCACAAAAATCTTACCTTCTTGTAAACCTTGGATAGCTCTGACGAATCGTTTGCACTGAATGAGTGGCAGAGTGTCTTTAATCTCCACAGCATCCACAAGGGCCAGGTCATCTACCGATAGAACTCCTAATTCCTCCAGTCTAGCCATGAGGGCATCCATCTGGTCGCTACCGAGTGATGGCATGGCTTTCTTAACTACATCTTTTACAAATTCCATGTTGGTGTGTGTTTAAGTGGAATCAGCCACCTTGCACCTCTCTGGTAAGAAGAAAGTGGATAATAATCATCAAGTGTGCTCAGATTACGGCAGGTGAACTGGTCAGAATCTTTTTCATGAACTCCATAGAGTCCAAGCTCAGGTATCCAGCTGGCAGTTTTCCCTCGAAGCAAAAGTAGGACAGTAGTTTCATTTTTTACAAAAATGCTTGCTATTTGTCCTAACTGTAGTTGTCCTTTGGTATATCTCAGTAAGACAAGCATACCATTTGCATATGTAGTGCCTTTAACCTGGACCTTCTCTGTGACAACTGAGTTACTTGAGTTCAAATCAAATTCTTCAACCACTGTCTTTATGTTCTGCTGATAGAGCTCTGGGTAGAACCGTGTAGAGTCCGAGACATGAACCTGGGGCCCAAACAAAGTACCAGTAGACTGATAAGCCTGAAACAACTGGTGTCGATCAGCCAGAGACTTTGTTACATTTATGAAGTTTTTGCTTGCCCTGATGCACCTTTTAAAATAAGAATGCTTTGATTCAAAGCGCATAGTCCATGTATGTATGAGTGGACCAAATTGTAAAGTCAAGTCTGCATAGTGCAGCAGATAGTGATGTTTCGGTCTAAGTGGAATTCTTGGGAATAGCTCTTGCCTCAACTCCACATAAAGTTCAATCAGTCCCTTCATAAAAGCAATCTGTGACTCTGAGAGCCGAGGTGCACACACAAATTCAACAAGCTCTCTAAGAAGTAGTACCAGTTCCCATACTGCATTGTCAGCATCTTTAATTCTGTCATGCACTAAAATAGGCAAGAATCTCAAAAGCCACCTGTTTTGGGCTGCATGCCCTCCAAGCCTTGCTCCTGTAGTGGGAATCATATTGAGCTTGTCACTGGTTTCACTGGGGAATGAGTGGAGTCTTTCATTAAGAAGCTCATAGCTGAACCACTTTTCTGTTTTGATTAAGAACTTCAAGCAAATTGCTAAATCATAATCAACAACCCCTTCGAACGTGTCATGTGCCAGACACGGAGGTAGCCCTGGTTGACAGACATGGAAGTTAGACAGTTTGTTGAAAACACTGTTACGTTTCACACCATGATGAGTGACTATATCATCGTTACTTTCCAGAAGCTGCACAGTCTCTTTGTAATCAGCTGGATTTCTATGAGTGAAAACTGTGAGAGGATTAGACTGAAATTCCTTTTTTGTTGCTAAACAGTATCTACAGAAATATTCTGCTGAGCTGAAATTTTCTGTGAAGCCACCAATCATGTGGGAACCCAGATTGTCTCCCATTATGCATGCAACAGTGCCCTTATATATCTTTCCACCAAAAGATATGCCCTTTTCCTCCAGCATACACAAGTCTGACACAAGCTTATTGAAAACCTTATCAATTCCAAAATATTTACAATCTTTCTCTGCACAGAGTAATGCCAACTGTATTTGATCAACAGTTGATCGCTGATGTGGATGAAAATTTCCTAGAGTGAAGTAGACACCTAAAACTTTATGCTTTGTCTTGGCAGACCCCAACGGATTAGCGACTTCAAACGCATCCTGAAAAAGCATGACCTTTAAACAATCTGGGTCTGAGGAAAACATGGCATTATTTTTGATAGCCCACCCATCATTGACATCAGAGAGGACATCATCTTCAACATTAGTACTAGAACTGTGCGGCTCTATACCTCGCTGTTTAAGAATTACTCTGAGGGTTTCCAGCACTGGAATGTAATGATAATGTCTCTTCTCCCCATTGCTATTGCGACCGAGATAGACCTCAACAGGCTCAACATAGTCATAGTGTGCCTTGTAATATTTCAGTCTTCTGTGCTGTGTAGTTAAAGGACCGTTTTCATGTAAAGCCTTGTGCATAGGGCTCTGCTCATATAATCTATTCCCAAGACATGTTAATGTCTCCTTTGGAACACCATACTGCTCAAGTTCACGAGCTAGCACATCCATAGTATATTCCTGTTGAATATCACTGAGAGTTCTCATTTCATTTACCATTTCTGTTATTGTTGAGGCTGGGACCAAATATTTAGCCTGCAAACCCAAGTAAAACTGAGCAAGACTCTCTGTGTAATTGTCTTTCTGTTGATCACTTTCAAAATTATCACTGTGTCCTGTATCTACATTAAAACTTTCAGGTTCTTCAGGTTCTATGTGTGATCCTTCACCTTGCAAAGACTGTTCTGTGACTTCACATAAATGTACAGGGGCTATCTTGGTAACATCCCACCCTTTATGGTATCTGGACAGATGTGATAAAAAAGATGACTTAACATTAAATGTCTTAGAGCATCTATCAAAGGGACACATTACAGTCAGACCCTCTTCTATATGACCACTCATATGACACCTAAGACTTTTCAGATCACCATATTCACTGCTGCAAAAAATGAATGAGCACTTTAACTGTACAGACACATTGCGGTTCCATGTTTGAGTGCTCCTTCTGTCTACATGTGTTCGTGCCATATGCACAGCAAGGCTATTGTATGTGCTAAGCTTCCTTCCACAATCTCTGTGGCCACATAAAAAAAACACATTACTATTATTTCTGTGTGCTCTGCAGTGTTTCAAGTAATCCGTCGAAGATTTGGCATTAAAGCCACAAATGTTACAAGCCAACATGTTTAAGAAGAGATAGACATCTAGCCTTCAAAATAGCATAAGCACGCCAGGTATTATGACGCGTTTCGCCGACGATCAAGCAAAATGACACACACGCACCTCCAAATGCAAACAAAGCCACCACAGAGTGATCCGTGAACCCAACATAGCTTCAGACTGGATGAAACACACTGAGCCCCTGACTAAAGTAGACAACCACACGAAGCTAACAAATGCAAAAATGTTTACTCTGCCGTATGACATTGATTTCTTGCACGGCTCGGCGCACGCGGGCGGTGCAGCTACACCGGAAAGATATGGGAAGTCTGGGGAGACCGCGCGCCCATTAGCGGGCTAACACGGACTAATGACTCATTAATGACCCACGTTTAACAATACCGCACACATTCAAGACACGATACTTACTAGACTACCAACTGACCAACAAAACCAGTTTAGTGTGTGAGGGGGCCAGGGGGGACACAATGGTCTTGTTGGTCCTAAATCGCGCCAGCTAATGCTAACGAAGCGAGCGGCTACTGGCTGCTACTACTACTACATAGCATGCTAACTGCTCGGCTCGGATGCCACTAAGCTATCATTTTAACATTAACACTCTTCCATATACTTTATATATTTTTTAAAAAATAACTCATTGCACTAACCCCTAAAATAAAATGAACCAACGATAAATTATCTTACTTTTCACCGAGGGAACGGGGGCTGTCTGACTAGCAAGGGGAGCTAGGACAGAAAGCCCGCCCGCCAGCCAGACACATCCATCCATCCTCTATACACCGCTTTATCCTCATTAGGGTCGCGGGGGGTGCTGGAGCCTATCCCAGCTGACTTGAGCGAAGGCAGGGGACACCCTGGACAGGTCGCTGGTCTGTCACAGGGCTACATATACAGACTAACAATCACACTCACACCTACGGGCAATTTAGAGTAACCAATGAACCTCAGCATATTTTTGGACTGTGGGAGGAAGCCGGAGTACCCGGAGAAAACCCACGCATGCACAGGGAGAACATGCAAACTCCATGCAGAAAGATCCCAGGCCCAACCTGGGATTCGAACCGAGATCTTCTTGCTGCAAGGCGAAAGTGCTAACCACTACACCGCTGTGCAGCCCACCAGCCAGACACAAATAAATGGAAAATTAACTCAACATTTATATTTTGTTTGAGAAATTGGACTCGATTCCAGTTCATTAAACACACAACCAACCTTTCTCCTCCAATGTGACGCTAAAAGACAGGGTGTGTGAGCAGGCGGGCAAACAGGCAGACGAGCCGAGGCGAGTAATGGCCGACGCTGAGCAGGTGCTGAGGGAAAAACTACCCATGATGCTTTGCGAAACGGAAAATGTTCTGTATTGTATTTAACAGACCGGTTCCGTCACAATTTCACATGAAATATGTCCGTTATTTTACGGATTTTTTTTACAGTGTAGAAAGACAGAATTACATATTGCATGGCTTACTTACTTAACATATTGAAATTATTTGACTGGTGCATGTTGACAGCACACTACAGCATGAGATGAGTGGGGTCTTATATTAGCTGACATTTTCTTGTAGCCTCAGATTATCTTTTTTAGTTTGCCTTCTGTAAACACACACAAATAGTTTCCGAATAAATTAGTCGTTTCACAGTTGAGTAATATTTTAGGTTATTTCAGAAGCAAAACTGCCAGTTATTGTCTGCTTAAGACTCCTCAAATGTTCGATTTTTAAATTCTATATAAAAATAGCTGGGGGAAGCAGTCATTCCAAGTTTAAAATGGCATAAATCACACCAAAAAAAATCCACCTGTTTTGGTTTGGTGAGTTTTAATCTGACAAAGCATTTTGTTTCGTGATAACAAAGTTGTTGTTTTTTTAATTGTGTCTCTAATATAGTTCAGACATGGGATCTTGTGAATATAAAAAAACTTAAAACCTTACTTGATAGGAAATTCAAGTTATGACAAAATTTCAGATCTTCTTTTACATAATAAATATTAGGTTGAAGTCTTCCAGTTAGTTTTAACTTGTTTAAATGGTTCACAAAATCAGAGAGAAGATCTCCAGGCTCACTGCAGCAGCTAGCTGTGCTTACAGCAGTCAGTGATGCACTCAGAAGATTGAGGCTGGACAAGTCTGCTGTCAGCAGCTGACTCCATCAGCTGTGCGGTGCTGAAAGGTCTGGCATTTTTGCCTTTATTAGATAGCGACAGTGGAGAATGACAGGAAATGTTGGGGAAAGACAGCAGGAGAATGACATGTAATGAAGGTCTGGCCAGCTGGTAATCCAACAGGTGACTCACTGCTGACGGCATTTCCGTACATGTGGTCTGTACCTTAACCGCTCTGCTGTCACGCTCCTCCTCTGAAAATCTTTTCCTTGTCATTAATTGCTGTTTTTCTTGCCAGCTAATCTCTGATCCAAGAGTTCATTCTGGGTGACACATGTGCAGACAGTGATTTAATACAAATCTATAGCATTGTTTACTTAGTCTGTTGATTAACAAATCACCGTTTCGATGGCACTGGTGCTGCAGATTGTTTTTCCATTTATTTCAGACTATTACAAGAGACAAGGTTAACCCCTAAAGCCAAAATGAGATGTTTTAGTTGTACTGGTCAAACATCACGACAGGATGATTAGAATCAGTGGAATGTCGTTTTGTTAGAAGAAATACTAAGATGTCCAAAAACTTAAACAATTAGTTCATCCTGGCAGCAGACTTTGCAGTTGTCTCTTTTTACACCCCACAGTCATCTGCTGCTGAAAAGCCACCATTAAGATCATATTTCTGTTCAGTGTCCAGGTGTTTCAGCTCGTACATTAGTCAGAGAGTCTTTAAATCAAAACTCCAATTTGAATACTGCTTGTAAAACTTCCGTTTTCTGTTCTCTACTTTCAGATCTGCCCATGGAGTACAATCCCTCAGATCATCCTCGGGCCAGCACCATCTTCCTCAGCAAGTCACAAACTGATGGTGAGTTCTGCTCTGTTCTCTTGCCGCATTTCATTTCTCTACATTCCACCTTTGAAATGCCATCACTCCTTGCCTACAAATGAGACCAGGATTGTTTGAAGTGTGGACTGTTTAGCGCCATTTTATTGCAGTCACTGTCAGGCGGACATTAGACGTGCTAGGAGCAGGTCAGTGGAATATAATGTGAAGTGAAGCAATATCCCGCATTATTGTTGTGGTTGAATTTGACCAACATACATGTTTGTTGTGATAACTGCTTGTTTGGTTGATTAAGGCCACTTAAAATTCTGGATTGTGAGTGGTTGGAAAGTGTGGATTAACATTTAGTAACCGCTGAAGCAGACAGTAAAGACAGTGTTGCTGTTGTAGATTAATGCACCGCCTATTAAATGTAGGTCAATGATGTAATTGCTTGCAGTCAGTTTGGCACTAAGAAAGTGAATTTAGCTACTTTGGTGCACATCAAACTGCTTGAAGTTTGTGAACACCTCTAAA
Source organism: Acanthochromis polyacanthus (assembly GCF_021347895.1). NCBI lineage: Eukaryota > Metazoa > Chordata > Actinopteri > Pomacentridae > Acanthochromis > Acanthochromis polyacanthus. The sequence continues at coordinate 9,911,186 of NC_067132.1, forward strand.
TTATAGTAGACATACTGTACATAGTCCCGTCATCGTGACCATGCATATGGATGTTTTTTTATCAGTTGCTGCTGATCCTCATAATGTGGCACCACCTGTTGACAAAAATCATTCAGTAGCAGTGTTGCCATATGTGGCAGATTGCACATCAAGTGATAAGGCAGCTTGCTAAAGTGTTTTCAAAGTATCTTTTTGCTTCAGACTCGAGCAAGTGAAACAATCGCATATGCTTTGCTCAGTGGGGAAGCAATCTGTTTCATTGATGCAGGGATTTCAGATGTGGAGTTGTACAAAGGTAACATTGACCAACATCCTTTTATTCTGCATAAAAGCTTCTGACAGCATCCTGTGAAAACTTTAAACCTGCTGCATTTACATCAGATTTGTGGAGACAGTAGAGCCTCTCGAAAAACTAATGTTATATAATGAAGTCAAATTTGAAGTTATTTTTGTCTATTATTCCTCAATTTAGACTTCTCTTTCTTCTAATCTTTTACTTTGATGATAAGCTTTTGATTCAGCTAAGCAGTGTGTAGCCTGAGGGCTGATATATTGATCAGATTCAGATGCACCATGCTCTTATTAGCCCTAATTAGGCTTGTATGTGAATGTCTGCTGGACTTTGTTCTTAACATAGTGCACATGAATACCATTAAAGGAGTGAAATACTCAATTAAGTAAGTGGGAAGAAGATCTGGATCTGAAACATTTGACTAATGAATACGCCTCCTTTAAAAGCTTACAACAACTGTTCTCCTTTTGATATCACTCCATCACGCATGAATGAGTTAATGAGACACTTCATAGCATGATGAAGCCTTTTCTGAGTATCTGTGTCGTAAACAACCCTAGAGACAACTTGGACTTTTGTTTTTCAGTTGCTGTGCCCAACAAGAAAGGTAAGCTTGTGTGTATCCGGTCTCAGTAGACAGGTACCATTACGCTTACTGTGTGTTTGGGCTTTACTCTTGTTAGAGAATGGCCCCTTCGTGTGACCTCAAACTGTACTGTATTCTTGTACTATCCATGTTGTCTTCTGTTAGCAGGTTACATGCCTTCGCTGCTGAGCTGCTGATATCATTGTGTGTGTTTCTTCCATTGCACATTATGAGTATGGTTGCATGGCCTTAACCATAAAAATGTGTTGTGGTGTTGAAATGACACACGTCGACCCAATAACTTTCTGGGTGTTAATTGCTTCTGTGATATTTTTACTTACTATGGGCTACTTTTTTTGCTACTATATTCAGTCAAGTACCACTAGGAAAACAGCAAAACCCTGGCTGTTGGTAGAGATAAAGAAGTTAAATGCCATGACTCATTGTGCCCTGATGGTCCACCTGGTTGAGTAGGTGCTCCATGGCCGGAGTGCTTTATGCAGTAGCCTGGGTTCAATTCCAGCTTAACTGCTCGATCTCACCCTCTCTGTTCTGTCCTTACTGATCTCTCCTCTACTATTTCTGTCAAATAAAGGCAAGAGGGGCAAAGAAATGCTGTTTTAAAAAAATGCCATAAATTATTAAAAATATTAAAGTTGATTTTCCAAAAATAGAATAAACATGTATTGTGCATAGGTAATACTAATACTATGAAAATACTGACACTATATACATTGAGATTTTACTACTTACATTTTTACAATCTCCACAAACCAGATGCTTTTAGCACGGTTCTCTGAGCATCAAATGTATGAAGGTATTTTCACTGAATTTTCCAACATCTTGCTGATACTTTGCTCCTTTGTATGTAATCTTTCAGCCATGCTATATTTGTTTATTTTATTGCTTAAGTATGTTTTATTTTCCTCTAAATCTCTCTAACTTGTGTCTATACTGGTCCGTCTGCTCTGTGTAAACACAGTTCAGCCAAAAAGTTCCCTGAATTCTTGTCGTGTGACTGTCGCTCACAACTGAGTCAACTGGTTCTGGTCAGTTGCACCAAGGAGTGCAGAATATTTGGTTTTCACTCAATTTGGTTTGGGCAAATGGTTCATTTATGGCAAATTTTTTAGATGAGTTATTTAGAATAAAATGACTTAGATATAGTTGTTTATGCTGACAAAACTGCACGTCAAATGATTCATTCATTCAAGGACCATCTGAAACTTCTGTCAGATGGTCTTTCTGTTTTTACATTTTCTGGCTCTGATAAATGATGGAACATTGGTGACTTATTTTGAAAAAGAAAATACACCTTTCATACCTGTCAGCTGGTTTTGGGGTTCAGAGGATCAGGAATCTTAAGAGAAGATGTAAACGAAACCAAACTTAGGATTAAGCCATAACAATAAAACTGATTTGACAGGAGCACCACACATTGCTTAGAAGAAAATTTAAAGTATCAAATGTTGATGTGTAAAAATGGGTGGCCTGTGTCATGAATCCTTTTCAGAAACTGCTCTCAGGATTGTGATTTAGCTGTTTTCTCACTAAAATATGCAGGATCTAATTATGACGTAAGAGACTGCTGCTTTTTGCTAGAAAGCAGCGCACACTGTCATGACTGCGCAGTGGAAAACCATGTGCATTAGTGTGTGTGTTTGTGTATCAGAGAGATAAGATACAGACAGTACAGAGATGGAAAAAAGCGAGACAGCGCATTGCAACACTGTGTGTGATTCTGCATCTGCTCCAGTTTGCTTTGCTAGCGATCCTTTTTCCCCCTGTGTGTTCCGCTGAATCACAGAGAACATATATGCACATGCTGTGCACTCTCACGGATATCCAAACAGACTCAGCTGTGTATACCGTATTTAGAATGATACAGCACAGCGGTGGATGAAATGGTTTCTCTGAATCTAACAAATCGTAATGTCCATTAAACAGAATTAGCATTGCAAATGACCAGATTTGTATGAACAGAAAGAAATGAAAATAGACCAGTCTAAATGACAGCGTGCACTTGAATAAACCTGCCACTGTGCTTGATTTAATTTGGAACTATGCATGCTAAAATGATGAATGGATTCATTAATTAGCTCACACTCATTCCCTCACATTAAGACACATTTGCCAGTGTAATAGGAGAGAAAAAAAATACTCACACGCTTTGAAATATCCTTTTTTATATTACAAATGCTGTTTGCTGAAGCTGCTTTGGCTTGTTTGGTGTGGTGTTGATAAATTAGGGTGTTTATGTATTATTTTCTAAAAATCTATGTTGACAGGGAACTTCTGAACCCTGGATAAATGCTGCTCCCTGTCTGTGAGGGTTGTGTACTGCACTGATGCTGAGCTTGAAGTGACACCTGTTCTCCTTTCTTTTCAGTCCGAGAAAAGCGGAAGAGCCTTTACATCAACCATGTAAGTACCCAAGTAGCATAAAAGGCATGTTTATTTGACAATGAAACTGTGAAACAATTTAATTACTTTTCTAGCTGTGTTATGCATTTGTTGCTGTGCACATAGTAATTTTAGTATCTTGTATTTTTTGCAAGTTTACACACATTTCGGAGAACAAGGTAAAGTCCTCAGAATGACCCTTAAACATTTGATCATTGTCCCTTCCTCTTTCAAACGCCACAGATTCCGCTTAGTGTTTCAAGAAAAAAAGCAGAAGTTGTTTCATTTTTAGATTTAGCGCATATGTAGTTCAAGCAATTCCATCACATTATGGTGCAGTTCATCTTTGTAAATCCCAAGAGAAGGAACTGGGGATTTGTCGCAATGTGCTTTTTTTTAACAAGCTATTACAATTACTGAATTCCTTTGAGGCAGGGCTGTATTATGAACAGTCTCACTCTTCAATGAGAAAACGATTGCCTGTCTAAGTAGCAGAGTAGCATTGGATCAGTATGCACCAGCAGAAAATGATTTGCAACCAAATGAGCTGATGAAAAGAAAGGTCATGAATGGAAGTTTGATCCCCCTCTGAAGATGCACTCCACCATAAATGTCATTCCCGCATGCAACCATGTCAGGCGCTGACAGAGGATAGACAGAATTAGTTTGTGGGTTTACAGGTGCCCTACTTTCTTCAGCTGGTAGCAGGCCTTTGACTGACCCAAGTCTGACAGAAATAGAGACTGACCCGCATATATGTGTCTGTTTATTTGTGTGTATCTATACATGAACTCCAGCATCATCCAGGCCCAGTGAGAAGGAAGTACAGCTCATGTTCCACCATATTCCTTGATGACAGCACTGTCAGTCAGCCCAACCTCAAATACACCATCAAATGGTATGTGCCACATTTCATATTACACATTGGGTAATGCTTAATCTAATATTAAAGAAGCAGTTTTGCTTTTTGTCCTTTTATGCAAATTTTTGATTGAAATGCTGCGTCTCGTTTTTGTCTTTACAGTGTAGCCCTCGCAATATACTACCACATAAAGAACAGGTATGTATCACAGAATCTATAGCAGACAAAGATGAACCTGGACAGAAGCTGTCCATTTTGGCATAGAAAGCTTATGTTAAATTCTCAGCTCTTCAGATACTCTGACATTCTGTCTGATAACTGACTCCATATGAAGCCATAATGAGCTGGAAATCCCTCTGTGGAGAAATGCAGTGACATATACATAAGATTAAACATTCACTGATATTTGAGTGCATAGAATTTCCTCTTAGGTTAAAAAGAAACTCACATGAGTCACATGCAAATAATCTGCCTTTGTCCATAGAGGAAAAATCACTTGTTTGACCTGAGTTATTAAATTTGAACAGAGTTCTAAAAGAGGCTGGAGTGCAAATATGATGCTAAAGTCAGCTAAAAAACCCTAAATGACAAAGAAGTTTCTATTCATCATGGCATGATCGTTTACTAATTTTATTGCCATGTTACGGTTTGGCGACTGTTGTAGATTTATTATTATTTTCTTAATATTTTACCTTCTCTAATACAGTTTCTGCCGGTATAAATTGAAGCTCTATGCTGAAGGTCTTTCTAAGGCTGTCACTGACACAAGATTGTTCCAGTACTTTGTTTAATCAAGACATTACTCAAGTAGTCATCATATGTTTATGATTCTGATAAATATATATTTTTGGATGTCCAGGAAAATGACTTTTGTTGTGAGAATTGAGACTGTTCTAAGTAGGCTAACATTGTTCACACTGTGCTACATAACAGAGAAATACAGAAGAATAAGCCTGAAAAATAGAAATATTACAAGTACAAGCATGAATCCAACAACAGCAGCAAAACTTCTATTGGCCCTAGTTCTTTCTTCACAACATTTTTGTGAATTAAACTTCGCTCACAAACTAGAAAAGCAGGCTGCCTCATACAGAGTTAGCATATTATGCTAATGATCAGATCTTATCAGCGTATACCTTCCTGTGAAATAACAATTTGCAACGAGTCTGTGGAGGACAGGTTGGATCTCAGGACAGAAGAAAATGAACAGAGAGATTTTAAAATAGAGAATAAAGATGTTCTTGCCTGAGGTCTAATGTTGTGTGGTTTATATTCACTGTTACTGGTAGGAATCCTATAGTGTTTGCACTGTCAGTAAATGCCGTAAATGGTTTATCAAACAGGCATATTTGAAATGGACTCATGCCATCTGTTTTTATTTCCTTCTCTGATATTTTTCCTGCCTTTCTTTCATTCCAGAGATGTCGACGGAAGAATGTTGTTAGACATTTTCGATGAGAAACTGCATCCACTCTCAGTAAGGCCTCAGCTGAGGATAAATTTCCATTATGGGCGAGCTATAGAGCTGTCAGGATTCATCAGGCAGAGAAGCCACACATGCTGATGAACAGCAAATAAGCTCACATGCATCAGATAGTGTAGAAATTTGCTCTGTAATCTCAGGAGCCATCTGGTTCTTTCAGACGTATTTTCAGTTGAATATATTTTCACACACAGAGTTTAATTCTGAAAATGTATACATCCAATTTACTTGATGCTCCTCATTAAAAACTTGCAAAACACACCCTTCCAAAATAAAACATACAGCAGTTTGTTTCCATTTTTGAAAGCAATCACATCAAATGGGGTGCTTTTCCATCGTATTTGATTCCATCCTTTGTTTTCTGGTGTTCCTTGTAGAAGTCTGAGGTTCCTGCTGATTATGACAAGCATGATCCTGAGCAGAAGCAGATCTACCGCTTCGTCAGGACGCTGTTCAGTGCTGCACAGCTCACTGCTGAGTGTGCCATCGTCACTTTGGTGAGTCTGTGTGTTTGTGTATGTGTGTCTATTGCAGTGCTGACACTAGGAGGGAGTGTTGCTTCCTGGGTCTCTTTTTTTTTGCCTTCTCTGCTGTCATGTGCTGCCGTCTTACCCCTGCCTTCCTTAGATTGTTCTCTCTTTATTTTTGGACTTCAGTTCCTCCTCTAGAATCTTATAAAATGCTCAGCATATCCCTCAGGCAAATGTGCCCAAAAAATGTTGGAAAGTGAACTAATTTTCACAAGAGAGACCAGAAAATTGGAAGATAACAGAAGATCAGTGGCAATATTAGTTTGATCCGTACAGTTTCCTTTCAGAATGACTTTGGTGTGAAGTACGTCTGTGCCTGTAGCGAGAATCTAATTAGAATGTAATTGATGCTTTGCTGTGCATTAGGTCCTCTCTCCATGACTAATGACATCTTGTATTGCTCACCTGTGCATCTCATCTCTCTCTCTCTCTTCTCCATTGACTAAGTCTCTGTAGCATATTACATGCACTTTTTCCCTTCTTTAAGCCTTAAATTGTTTAATACTTGATCTGTTTTCATTTAATTACACAAATATTCAATTAGGATTTAGAGAAAATATGGTGTCATGTTGTCAAGCTGTAATCTTTTATGAAGTTTAGAATTAGTGTCTGCTTTAGAATACACTAATTTCATGAAGAGGAATATGCATATCCACTCATAAGGGAGTAAGGGATAGAGCTGATATACTTCTCTACTTATCTATACTTTACTAAATTGTATTAGCCATGCTCATTTGGAAGTTAATTCCCTCTCTGTCCCCACTCATCTGCCCAGAAACATTTCTTACCAGTTACCACACGTTGTCACTCTGCCCGACACGTGCGTCCCTGGAGTCCAGGAAAGTGCTTGGTTATTATTTACTCATGACCTAGTATTAAGTTGCTCTACTTCCTGACAGATGCACAAATGTGTCAGCTGCATGTGTTCAGATGGGTGTGTCCTGTTGTCCAGAAAATTGTTGGAAAGCAATTACATTGAACTATTTAGTCTCAGTGTCTGCATTATTTTATCATTACACCCTTGTCTTACCAGACATTACATTAACTCTTTGACGCTTATTGTCACAAATTTGCATCATACCACATTCATTCAGACTGCAGCTGAGATAGCGTATTCGTTCCCTGAATGCCGGTTTGTGCATATTCAGTACGTGCACGGGTTTCTCATAGGACTGGTCGGAGTGGGACCTAATTATTATACATCTGTTATTATTATTATATATGCTTTATGTGTAATAGACAATTTAACAGTCTCCACTTATTTTAGCATCAGCTGGAAAGCAAAAACACGCAAACATTTTTTGAAATATAATTGTAAATAAATTCAGATGTCAAGAGGCTAACCCTCTCTACCCCAAATAGTTTCTGGGTGTTTTTTCCTCCTGTCCCATTGGTACTGACTGAAATCATTTTTCTCATGGAAACAACAAGCATGGCTACAAATAGAGGGAACTCAAACATCATCTTTTGTGCAATCTGATATAGTTATGATGTACATCAAAAGCAAAAACTGAATTCTTGGTTGTGCAAAGGAGCACCAATTTGTTTTCTTTGTTTTACTTGATTTGTTGAGTGCAAATCATTTATTTATCCATCAGTCATCTATACACAACTTGTTAGGGTTGCAGCGTGGCTGGAGCCTATTCCTGCTGACTTAAGGTGAAGGCGGGGACACCCTGGACAGGTCACCAGTTCATCACAGGGCTACACATAGAGACAAACAATCACATTCACACCTACAGACAATTTAGAATAATCAATTAACCTCAGCATGTTTTTGAACTGTGGGAGGAAACTGGAGTACCCGGAGAAAACCCACGCATGCACAGGGAGAACATGCAAACTCCATGCAGAAAGATCCCAGGCCCAGGCCGGGATTTGAACCGGAGATCTTCTAGCTGTGAGGCAACAGTGCTAACCAGTGTCCAGCCCACAAATCGTTAATTGTTGGCAAATTTTTATTTTAAGCTTAGCTTTGATTCATTTTCTTTTCTGCGCTGCATGTCACACATGATGAATTAAAAACTGCTGAAACATTGAATATCTGTGAATTCAATTTTATGGGCCAGAAGACGATATGTCACCGAGAAAAGAAGAAGAGGGAAGAGAACAAAAACGAAAAACAATCAAAATGATAATAATTTAATGACCAGTTAATTCAACAGACTTCTTTAATTTACAGATGACACTTGTCCATAAGTAAACCGTTAAACACAGCAAAAAAGATGAATTTATCTAGTTAAAATGTTTTTGTAACAAATTCCAGTCATTAGCAGGAGCAGACTGGAATGACAACAAACTAAACAAGAAGATGCATTTTAGGTTTTTTGTATGTATGAGAAGCACTAAGTTTTGTACTTGGCCACAGATGTTGACTACAGTAGCTAATAGTTTGGTAACTTGGTCCATGTCTTTGACAAAAACTGTCTAAAACTTAAGTCCACACAGAGCACAGGCTGGCATTTGGCTTGCCTCCTCCATTCCCCCAGAGTAAAGTGTGGCATGCCATCAGTAATTGAATGGGGCTGTTGGCTGGTGGTTATGGGGTTAGCTGAGCTGACACAGCTAACTTTAGACAGGGGAGTTGAGATGGAAGCTGGGCATCTTCCTTCCCTCCACAGTCATTACATCATAGAGGAGGAAAGTGAAGGTTTCTATCGTGGATGGAAAAGTCAGAAATCCAGAGAGTGTTCTTTTGTGAAAGCAAATTAGTACTTAATATTTCCAGTCGACAGAACCAAGAACATTTCATGCACAAGCAACTCATTGTAAGATATTAAGCTACTGCTCCGCAGGTCATATTCTGGCATTACCAAACCCAGTTTTGGGTGATTCACTGGTGTGTCACACAGAAAATGAATGCTCCTGAACTGGCCACAGAGCAAAAGATGAAGAGCAGGAAATAATTTCTGTGTACTAACAATATGAGTCCGAATGATCTCAGCAGAAAACAAATCATAAAGGTCCAACATCAAGAAAGGTGTTTTACAGAGTAGGTGGTTAAAAAGGAAAAGAGAGACTGGTAGTTTTGTCAGATGTGTGTGTGTGTGTGACATGAGCCTGGGAGTCACAAAGTGTAATCATTTGGGTTTATTCTGGTTGAACAGGGCTACTGTCGGCCAAACTCTGCTTCTACATCCCGTGTTGTGCTTGTTTGTATAGTGAGCGTGCCAGCATGGGGTCTGGTTCTTTTTTCATGCGGGCTTTCTTCAGTGCCTGCTGCCTGCTGCCAGATCTGAGCCACAGCAGAGATAAGCTAGCATCGCCTGCAGGCACAAAGCCCAACCCAGCGTGACATGACCAATTAGCCACCTGAGTTGTTCGAGTGGACAAGTCCAACCCAGCTGCAAAATGGGATATTTTTACTTCCTTTTCACAACCTCACATCCTTCTCCTTAAATCTCCACTGCCAACCCCAGACTGCCATTGTAAATATGAATTTCTTATTAATAGCTTGCACAGTAAAATAAAAGTTCAATTCCTAAAAAATAAAAATTGTCCAAACAATAAGCTAGTGTTATCTAAGTAGATGGTACCAGACCTCTAACAGATGACCAGTAACTGTCTACCAGTATTCATTTCAGGTCTTGAGGGCACATTACAGTGACAGCTCTGCCACTGAGCACATTCAGACAGAATTACAAGAAGTGAAAAGCACAGTATATTCCATTCTGCCATAAAAAATACAGCATCTCTGCAGTCACACTTGTCATCTGAGAGACGACACATTTCGAAGTTTTCAGCAAGTCTTAACTTTTCTGAATTCAGTTGAATGTGCAATAAATATTATTTATGGAAAATGAAAAATCCCCAGTGAGCCAAGAAAGCCACGGGAACCAATAACACCATGCCTGTTTCAGAAAGTTTGGCATCATTCCTTGAGTACAGCAATTATCATGAATGCAAAAGCTGAAATGGACAGCAGCATAATGAAATATTTATTGAAATTACAGAAATAAAAGTACCATAACTGTTTATACTGAAAACTAATGGAAAATTCTAATTAAAATACATACAAGAAAGCTAAAACTAAATATGGCAAATTTCTGCTTGTGCACTCTTAACAAAAAGTGTCTGTTAAATACTTTAGGGAAGAAATATTGTAGAATTTTGGGGTATGAGCTTCAATGACAAAAATGTGAAAGACGCTGTAAGTTCCTTGAGCAAAATGTTTCTTTTCTCCATGCAGCGAGTCACTGCAGCTCCAGTGCTTCAAGCTATGAAATCAAATAGAATACTTTCTGTCTCAGATTGTAACAAAATGATTAGTGGATCTGAAGAGTCATCTTTTGTACAAATATTCCAGCTTGTAAGGATCAGGTGCCTGCGGGTTCTGTGCGCTGTGTGATGTTTAGAATGTGGGAATTCTGGCTACTGAGAGACAGAGAGAAACGGAAAGAGAGACGAAGGGGTTCGATTGGCATGGATATTTTATGAGGGAGCTCCGGGGAAGCTGGATTTCATCAGCCTCTGACATCTTGGAGGAGGAGTAGGCAGCGGACTGAGAAACAATAAAGCAGCGAAGTAACTCTCCAAATGAATGAAGGCAGTGAGAGCAGAAGGTAATTAAGTACCGAAGAAATATGAGGAAACAATTGATATGATTGCTGTTGTGTCATTTACTTGCTTTTCTTCTGTGTGTTCTGCTAAAATTATAATTTTGCATCAACTAAAACATCAGAGGTTTCAGTTTGGTAATCAAAGGTGTTAGCATATGAGGGGTGAAGTAAAAGCAGAGGATAACAGTTTAGTGATTGACTCATTACACTCAGTGTGTTTGACATTTGTAATGAGTGTCATAAGTCTTGAGCTAGTTTGTCAATCTTTCATTTCATTGTGAGATCTGTTTTTGATTTTATTTCTCATCCTTGCTGGAGCTTTGGGGAAAAAGACACACTTCACAGATTTCTCAATTATTTATATTTGTTCAAAGAAGATAACAAGAGAGTGTTCTTCTAGGGCACTTATTTGTGACACATTTCTTCATCTCAGGTGTATCTGGAGAGGCTTCTGACCTACGCTGAGATCGATATTTGCCCAGCCAACTGGAAGCGTATCGTGTTGGGAGCCATTCTCCTTGCTTCTAAGGTCTGGGACGACCAGGCGGTGTGGAACGTCGACTACTGCCAAATTCTCAAGGATATCACTGTGGAGGACATGTGAGTCACTGGAAACGAACCTAAAGAGCTCATCGACACAAACTAATTGAAATGCGCTCACAAATGCAACTTGCACACAGAAGGGCAATTATGTGTTATTTCCAAAGCAGAACATATCTTGTGTGATTTCTATGCTCTAAATGTAATTTTGCTCACAGTTAGTCTAGCTTAGCCTCCATGACCAACTTTTTATGACCTAGTTTTTTGTTTTCATCGCATATTCTAATGAGAAGCTGAAAACGCCATAAATCGGCTACAGGTGATGTATTAACTTTACTGTTAGCTGGTTCTGTTCATGTGCAACGGTCAGTAATTCTCTGGAAGGATAAAGCCATTTACACATAGTAAACAACACAGAGCTCTTTTATCCAAAAATATTACTATAAGGTCTTAGAAAATATCTCATCAGGTGGACAGACTTTTGAAAATAGCCAGAATACTGCAGCTCAGCAGGTGAATAGTTGCAAATTGGATGATGCTCAAAGAAATATATTATCAACTGATGATGAAGGAATAGAAATGAGCTGTAATTTCTCCCTTTTCTTTTCTGTGGAAGCTGTGTTCTGCCCCACAGGACAGCCATGACTGAGAAAAATCTGGACTGGTTCCACCACAACAGCTTCTCTCAAAAGCAAACCAGTGTCCTTGAGTGGGAGGTGCAGAATCACATGACTGAATATAGCATATGATGGTTTAAATATGTAACAGTAGCATAGGAGAGCATACTGTCACATATTTTCTTAGACTGTTGAATGTTCATTTAGAGACAAGGAGCAGTTTGGAGCAGGGACTGTGAGTTTGCATACAAACAAACCTGCAAGGTGTCTGTTGAATGGCACAGCATCTGTAGCGCCAGACCTGAAATGTAGCTTTTCTGTGTGATGGCCTTCACTGAAAGACACATAGCTTTTACCCATGGTTTGATCTTGTTAAATTTCTGGAAGTCAGCTGCTTTAAACCAAAGACTGTAACTGACAATTGTTTTCATTATCAATTTATCTGCAGATTATTGTCTCGAATAATTAATTTTGTCTGTTCTGGGTGGAAAAAGTAGTGACAACTGCCCTTAAAATTCCTTAAAGTTACAGTGCCAGAGTTTAATCTGACCAGCAGACCAAAAACTGAAGTGCAAAGTAGTCCCTTCAAAACTAGAAGATCCTGGGTTGTAATTTCTGGCTCAGCAGGATTGCTTCTGTTTCCATGTTCTTTCTGCATTAATTCTGACATCAATATTTAAGTGCCAGAAACTGCAATTCTTCCACTTGGGGCTGGCTACAAAAATGAGTTCAAATGAGTTAACCCGTTGCGCTTCAGTGTTCCGCCCGCCGAACACTTTGAGATCTGCATAAGCATTTCCTTAAATGTCTGAAGCTGCAAGTGCGACTATACAAACACTATACGCCGATGGAAAGCTTAGATTCTCATGAATCCGCCGGTATAAACCACTTTCAGATGCGATTACCACAGCGGGTGAGAAAAACACATTTGTCCGACAAACAACGAATATCCATCCATCTGTTCTCTGTACACGGCTTCAACGTACACAGCGCGACTCACATTTGCGGGTTCATTATTACACACAGATGAAAATATTCCACAAAAAACGGCCATAATCCAACCTTGGACATTCAGACGAAACAAGCCAGTAACATATTTTGTCCAAAACATGTCTTGAAGTCAGTATATACTCCAGGTCGTTTTCGAGGAAATGCACCTCGCGATGCGCGTCCAATATTCCCTGTATTTCTTGTCATATTTTTATTTACAAATAAAATATTAGCGATTTTTTGTACTGAAAATGGCTGGAATTGGCTGTACCTTATAGGGCTATAATGTTCAGTTTAACACCAAGTATAACCTTGTGCACAGCAACATTTAACATCTAGCACCTCCCGGCTAGTTACGGATGTATCTTTAGAAAAATATAAACAAAGCACTGGCAGTGCCTTTTAGAAGTGGTAGGCCAGTGTTAAATTTATGTGTGGGTACGCTAGGATACACGCAATGTAAATGTTGCTATCTAACCAAGTTTGTAACAGTACAGACAAAATCTTTGCCCGTAATGTGTCTCCACTGCGCTATAAGGGCAGTAGTGTATGTTTGTAATAAGTAGATACAACTTACTGCACATACACTACCAGTCAAAAGTTTGGACACACTTTCTCATTCAATAGTTTTTATTTGATTATTTTACACATTGTAGATTAATACTAAAGACATAAAAACTGTAAAATAATATGTATGGAATTATGTTGTAAACAGAACACTGTTAATCTTCAGTAATAATTGAATGAGAAGGTGTGTCCAAACTTTTGACTGGTACTGGTGCATATGGAACAAAATCCTTCAAATAAAGTAGAAAAGTACTATAATAACAACAATTATGTCTCCAAGGTGTCCACATAAGATGAATATAATCGCGGCTTGAGTTTGAGGATTAAATTGCTTTCGATATAGGTGCACGTTGAAGATGGGTTGTGCCAAAATCACAGGAGACAAGTGTCATCATATAGCAGCCTCACTGAGTCAATATGCCCCGCACTGACATGCAATGTATGCACCACAAGGTCAGCAGTAGAATGCTAAACTGTTTTTTATTTCAGATCTTTAAACTACATGGGACACATCACTGCAGCATGTTGTAAAGACAAGAGCTTCTGCCGTCACTCTAGAAGCTTGAACTCAGAAGTGATCTTGTGCGGAGGTCGATACGTCACGTCTGAACAGACAGATTGTTATTAATTTCCTCTCTGCTACTGTGTCTGCTATCACCCCATTTAGTGACCAGCAGTCAGAGTGTGACTAGGCTCAGAATAGCCAGTGTTTGTGGAGTCAGCCTGTGTTCAAGAAGCGTTAAGAGTCACATGCATGGTGGTCTGGACACGCTCAGGGTGACCTCTGCACATTTTGTTACACTGCTGTTGTGGAGCTTGGTTTGGCTCCTAAAGACTTCAGCCAGGGAGCAGCATCAAAGGCATCATGATGCAGACTCTAACGACGTACTGACTACGCTCTATTAGTGATGAAGATATTAGAGATAAAGATGAGCGCATATCAAAGCTTATATCAGCTCCTCTTGGATCATTTCGCTCAGAATAAATGGTAATAATCTGCATGCTATCGTGTCATCATCCCATAAAACAACACTGCTTTATTAGTTTCTAACAAGCTGACAATGACAAATGCACAAGAAGCCCTCTGAAACAAAATTTATTTTCCACGGTTTGGCTTTAGATTTAATTAAGAATTTAATTTGACACTGCTGTGTGTCATACTTGACCTCCCTGTTGACAGAGAGGAGGCATCTTGAGCATGAGGACACACCGCTCTGCCCTATATACCACATCCATCTCAAATCCACAGGAATCTTGGCTGGCTTATCCTGAGGAGGAACACGATGCTGCAGACATGTTGCCTCTGCTGCCACCTCTGACCCCTGCTGCTTTCACACTCCTCTGCGCTGGTGGCTGTCTATTCTTGTCCCTGCGCTCAGATTCAAAGAGCGACGTCTGTAGTCCACCTGTTTAGGACTCTCCCCAGTCAGTAGAGCTCAGCACGTGCTTTTGCTGTGGTCCCATATGGCAATTTACCGGACGGCGACTCAGTATTTGCCCGTATCCCTGCTCTGGAAAAATAGCCCTCTGAATTCCCCTTCCCACCTAGTGACCTTAAAACAACAGCAGAGATGTCTGGGAAGAATGTGGAGGAGCAGCGAAACACACACTGGAAAAAATGCTCCTCTCAAAACAACAAAATAAAAACAATTTCAAGGAATTTCTACCCTAAAATAAGTGAAAAAATCTGCCAATAGAACAAGTGAAAATGTCTTGGTAAGATTACTTGAATTAAGATATGATATTTAGAATGTTGAGATCTTAAAATTAGCTGGGAAAACTTATTTTAACCCTCCTGCTGTCTTCTTTTACGAGCACCAAAAATATTGTTTCCTTGTCTGAAAAAATTCCAAAATTCAGCAAAAAAAATTCCCCCAATTTCTGAAAATTTGCAAAACCGTCAGGAAGAAATTCCAATAATTCCTTAAAAGTTTCCCTGAAATTTTTTTTTTTAAATCCCCAAATTTGGCAAGAAAGTTCTCAAAAAATGAGTAAAAATCTTCCAAAAAAAAAATCTGAAAAATATCTAAAGAGATTACATATATAACAGTAAAATTTCTGATATTTTCTTTAAGAACATTCACATAAAAATCAACCAAAATCCAGCAAAATTTGCTGGATTTTGGTTGATTTTCTATGTGAATGTTCTTAATAAACATTTTTAACATTTCTTTTTTTCCCACCAAAAAATGTTCAAAAATTTCCCAAAAATGTTGGCAATGTGGACATCAGAAGTTTCACTGCAATTTTTTTTTTTCCCCACATTTTCAAACTTTAAAACGGGTCAATTTGGCCTGCAGGACGACACAAGAGTTAAACTTATTTTAAGCTATATTTTACCAGGATTGTCAAGCTGAGGTGTCTTAAAATAAGCCAGACATGATTTTTAAAAAATGCAGTTTTTCACTCAAAAATAGATTTTTGCTTTCATGTAGCCTCCTAATTTGAGATGTATAAAACTCATTTTGAGTTTTCTTGTAAAATACAACTCAAAACAAGACATTTAAGATGCATTGCCTTAAAACAAGTTCCTCCATCTTATTGAAATGTCACTTTTTAAGTGAATTTATCTTAAATCAAGTGGGATGAGACATTTTGACCAAAAATAAGACAAACAAACAAGAAGATTTTGAGTTTTTGCAGTGCAAGGAATAGCTGAATGAGTGTCACGGCAAGATAAGAAAGAAGCAGCATTATTGGGAAGAGTTTGGCTACCGTGGGGTCTAAATTTAGCTCGTCTGTTGCTGCATGCCTGTAAATGTGCGTGGGCGAGGAACAAAGGCTAGGAAGAAGCGATGGAGAGTTACAATGCAAAATGAATCGGTCATGACTGGAGAGAAACAGATGAAAGCAGCAGTCACCGCGCTGCAGAAGGGATCACAGAGCTGTCGAGCATGAGGCAGTGCATGACAATAGCATTTTCAGGATGTGGGATTAATATTCTTTCTTACACATCATGCTCAGAGCTCCCTGCTTAGAAAGCATTCCCTTTCATTATGAGGAAAGGCTTATGTGTGGTGGGTGTACTGGGGATTTACTCAGCGCATGTGTATGGGTTCGTTATATGGCTGGATTTGCCAGGAGGAAGGCCTCCTGTGGACGAACGCTTCCTCTCTAGTCTCTTTGTCTCATCTCTTGCTCTATGCAGGATGTCGTTGTAGACAGGAAGATTTTTAATAGTCTAACTAACTTTATTGCGATCTCAGCTAGGTCTTACTTCTAATCAAATCTGGTGTTTCCAGCTTATCAAAGGCTCACATCTCTCCTCTGTCTGTGTTAAAGGAATGAGCTGGAGCGTCAGTTCCTGGAGCTGCTGCAGTTCAATATCAACGTGCCGTCCAGCGTCTACGCCAAGTATTACTTTGACCTGCGCTCCCTGGCCGAAGCCAACAACCTCAGCTTCCCCCTGGAACCCCTCAGCAGGGACAAAGCCCAGAAACTAGAGGTGAGGAGTGAAAACAAACACCGATTTTGAATTCAGGTCATGCAAAAAAAGTATCGGGGGTAAAAATTCATATCGTTTTGATCACATCTGAAACAAACTTAGGATGAGAAATACAATGAACCGAGGCCATCTGGGTAATGAGTATTTTGAAGATCCTCTGCTCGACACACATGCACAAAATAGAGCGTAGATCCTCTGCCGGGTGAAGGACGATGTGGAGCCGTGTTGCTGTGTAATTAGCTTCACTGCCTCAACATCTGTCTCATCCCTCCTGCCCTGCAGCCTCGCTTTCGTTAGTGTTTGAAATATCACGGCTGTCCTTGTCTAATTTGTTTTCTGTCCATAAGATCTGCTTCACCAAAACTTCTTCACAGCAGACAATTTGACATTTTGTGGCAGGAAAAGCACAGCTGCGATTAGACACATCAATAATGTTTGTAATCCATTTAGTTTTAAAAAGAGATAAAAGTGAGGGTGGTCTGTCTCCAGTTAGCAAGTGGAATTATTAAATTCATTTACTTATTTACTCTTTGTTGGTACAACTATTTCCCACATTATCGCTAATAATGAATAAACAAACACGTCTTGATTATCTCAAAATAGCCAAAGATTGCTGAGAACGAGTCTGGCTGGCCCTCTGTTAAATGTCCCAGAAACTAAAAGAATACAGAAGCCAGTAGTCATAAAAGACAGGACAAAATTAGAAGAAACAGATGAGAGATTTTCAGCCAGAATGCTGAGATTTCAAAACTTTTTTTGTAACTTTTCTACGACTGTACTCTTGTCAACTTAGGAAACTTTCCGTTTTGGAAATATTTCCTGTGTTTAGTTGCTATTTCATTGCTGTTGAGATATATTGGGAACAGCTTTGTAACAGAAAATGGCACTTCAGACTTCATACCATTGCTCTCACTTGCCCATGCTATCTGTACTGAGCAGAGCTTAGATAAATTTCTCCAAACATGCTTGTTGTGTAAACACAGTCTGTCACAGCATTGTAGAGTAATGACTACACAAAGACATGAGACTGCACCTAAAATCAAGAACAGAATCTGCTCCACTGCGTGACCCAACAACTGAAATTTCATTTTGGGGAAGAAGACAAAGACACAGGCTACCAAATCTAGTGGCCAAAGAAGCCGTGCTGTAAACGGCACACGCTGCAGTTGGAGCACTCACATACCAATGTGCCACTGTTCTGGTTGGATGTGCCAATTTTTGTTCCTCAGCCAACTCAGGATGTTAAAATCTTGACAGGGCAGGCTTAGTGTCAGGGTCACGGGCTCTTTTCTTCTTACTTCAGTCGTAGCCACAGACCCATCGTATCACCAGCGATGACCCGTCACATGAAGGTTGGATCATCCAAACTGCTGCTGATTGGAACCAAATTTGGTGTTTTCTTCTCTCCAATTTGCAATCTGTGGAGCAGGGGTCAAAAAAATATGTGTAGCAAACATCCCACTGTTGTGGTATCACACAGTCTCTGAACAGTAACTGCTCATACATCCTGTAGGGCCCTGCTGTGAAAGCCTCCATGCATACACAGTACAGAGGTACCTCATCTATTAAGGGGGTTACATTCCAGAACCGCCCACGATAGGCAAACATCTGCAAAGTAGCGACCATGTATTTATTTTATTATCTATATATATTTTGAGGCTTTAGAAACCCTCCCCACACTCTTAGTATAAATCTTTCCTATGTTCTTAAACACTTTCTACACTCTTAAAGCTACGTAATTAATGGTATGCATCTTCCTCTGGTGCTTGGGTTCGGTGCCAGAAACTTTAGAAGGTGCAGAATGTTTGATCGACATCGTAGAGCTTGTAATAAAGACGAGAAGCTGAATGCATGCTATACACAGGAGACAGAGGAGACGGAAGAGGCTGATGCTACGGTCGCTGAGCCAATCTGCGCTACACACTATGCATTTTATTTCGATTTAATATTCTTTTAATATGTTTTAATTACTCTTTTTTATATATTTTTTAGATTGTTTTAATTTTTAGGCTAGAAAATGCTTAATTTATCCACAAAAATAATGAAAATAATAAATATTAGGGGTGAAACGAAATTTCGTGGAATAAAAAATGACAAAATAAAATTCAAAGACGCACGAAGTAAAAAACGCAAAGGGGCGCTGCACACCACTGAGACTGATGATTTTTGACCCTCCTCGCTTACCGTAGCAAAACACTCGCTTCAAAACGGAGGAAGACGAGGTTAAGGAATTAGCTGACGCTCCTTCATCAAATAAATCGATTATTTATTTTGTACTGATGCAGCATTATTTTTTGTATATCTAATAAAGAAAATGACATTTTGCATAACTCCTTACTGTTGGGGATTTTCTTTAATCTTTATTTCATATTGTGAGTATTTCGTATCGTGAGTTCTGTTTCGTATTTCATATCGTTTTGTGAGTTGACCTTTTTGTTACATCCCTAATAAATATATAAGAATACCTATATAATGTAAAATCCCTCAATATAATGAAAAATCCGCGATACAAAATTAGATATATACAATTTTAAAAATCTGCAATACAGTGAGACTACAAAAACTGAACCGTGATGTAAGAGGGAAAACTTTACGACCACTCTCAGGACCTTTTTTCATATGCTCATTTCTTGTACACAAAGACAAACACACACAGACAGAGATCTCATTCAGTCACTTTTACTAAAATTAATCTAAATTTCATTTGTGCTTTTTTTGACTTTCAGGCAATCTCTCGATTGTGTGATGACAAGTACAAGGACTTGAAAAAACTAGCCAAGAAGCGGTCGGTGAGCGCCGACAACCTGACGGTGGTGCGGTGGTGTCCTGCCATCATTTCCTAACACTGGTCGCCTGCAGAGGAACAGATAGACCTGTAAGCTTATTTCTGCCTGGCAAACAGGCAAACCAGGTGGGCAGCAGTCCTGTGGATCAGTGGGTCTGTCTGGAATATACACACATACAAACACACACTTTCACACAGTCGAGCACTTTTGCGAGTGTGATTGCACCCTCTCCGGTTGTTGTACATAAAAGAAGTCCCACTGGCTGCCTGCACTGAACCAAACGGAGCGGAGCTGAACCAAACTGAAGTGTGTGAGCGAAAGTTGTCGGAATGAAGACCTGAACTGCAGAGGAAAAGCAGCCGGTTGGAAATGCAGAGATTGAGAGACCGTGTGAAGTCGGAAAACAAAAATAGGAGCAAGCTTAAAGAGCAAAATACAAGAAATAACAGCAGCAACAGCGTCCCACGATTCCCTCCGAGGCTCAACTGAAACGAACAGTTGATTGAGGGAAGCTGTCTACATTCCTTTCATTTTAATCTTCTGGTTCAGTCAGTTCCTTAGCTGAAGCACCAGATGATCTTTTGACAGCTTATAGGCACATTGCAAATTTTAAATCCTCAATTCCTCAATTTGTTTTGTTGGTGTTTGTCTGTTCTTTTGCATTCCCATCCAGCTGAACTCACTGCTTGCAGATTCAAACAAAGGAAAGACGTGTACATTTCCATTGTTAACTTGAGGGTACAGCTGATACACTTAACTGGACTACATATCATCATCATCAAAAAAACACAAAGAATCCACTGAGTTTCATTTAAATTGTGGCCAATTAACTGAGGTTCTCATGCAGAGAGCTGACAGTATGAAAGCACGTCTGTTTTTAGCTTGAAGGCACTTTGACAGGAAATGGGAATTCAGAATCTAAAACTTAGAGCTGCAGAATAGTATCTGTAACAGCCAGGACATCAGCCAACACTCACATAAAGCAATACTCATGCACCGCTTTGTTATTGCGATTAATAACGATGAAGCGTGCATACTTGGGAGAGGACTGACTGGAAGACAAATACGAGACATACTGTAGAGCTTATGTTGTACTTTATTCACTGCCATCGTCCTGACCTGTGGTGCCTGTAATAAGCTAGTTTAACACTTCTCCCCTTTCTACTGGAGGAATAGAACAAATTACTCTGAAGTATTTTTTTCTTTAACATTTTATATGGTTCTTCCAGCTTCTAAAGAAACAGCACAAATGGAAATATTGACATTTAAAAGCCACTTAACGCATGATTCCTCGGAGCTGTTTTTGTTGGTCTGGAGAGGACCCAAATGAATGAGAAAGCATTAAGTGATGATGGAAACACTGCTTACAAAACGATAGATTGTATACATTTTGCTAAATTGTCTTTGTACAGTGTAAATACAGCGCCAGTGTGCAAAATCTGTAGGACATATTGTAAAGAAGAAAACAAACAAACAGAATGATGTTAGAATATTTATATTGGATCAGTTTTTACTGTACATGATGGGGGCGGTAAATATGTCTGATCCTGTGTTCATATGACAAATCAAGTAAAGAGAATGGTGAAGTATTAAGATTTAAATGGGAGACACCACTTGAGGTTTGTCTGTTCCTTGTCAATGTTTCGCACTGCAGAAAAGGCCAATTTTTTACATGTTACATAATGTAAATGATATATAGATACTGCAAGACAATTCAGGCTCATTTTATGATTTTTTTGTATCCCCACTTTGTGGAAACGTTGCCAGATTTATATGTTTATGATTTCAGTGATGACTCATGTTTCTTATGGAGCTCTGAAACCAACAAAATGTGGTAAAGGTGATCAAGTGAGTCTAAAATATGCCGAAATACATCAATAAATATCACTGTTTCATTCAAGGCTTTCTAGTTTTCCATTTAGCTTCAATTATTTGATGATCATTTTTTTCACTTCCCAGCATTTTCCTGCTTTTTTGGTCTTCACAAACAAACATTTATCTATTCCTGAAATTCCAAATGGGCTCTTGGCTGCTCAGGCTCCAGTGAGACACCATGACATATGTGAAGCATCTTCAGCTGCACAGAGGATTGTGGGTCAGAATGGGCAGAAAAGCATGCTGACTTACATGCTGCAAAATGAAGCTGGATGTAGTAGGACTTCCTGTTTTTTAGCATACTGTATTTGACATGCAGTGTACTGGAATGTCTTACTATTTTGTGGAAAGCTGTATTGTAGGGTTAGATTATTAGATCATGGATACTGGAACACACAGTGTATATAATGGTGGATTTAGCCTCAGGGTCTGAAAAGTAAAAGCAACACAGAAGTGACTTGCATTTTTTTGAAAGGCCAGCAGGGGGCGACTCCTCCAGTTACAATGCAGCTTCTGATTGTAGAAGTCTATGAGAAATGACCCCACTCCTCACATGATCTGTTACCTTAGTAAACATTTTCCAAATGAGTTTATGGTCTCAGTTGCTAGATTTAAGTCTCCTTTAACACAACATGATGTTCATTTTGTATATTATGGTCCCTTTTCAGAGTGAAATAGAATATAAAGCACGGTGTGTGTTTTTTTTAAGTCACTACTATATCGGTGTGTGTAGAGTCCTCAAATTCTCTGGAAGTTTCACCAATCGCTTGTTACATCCTGGTTTCAAAACACCAAATCAGCAATGATCAGACTCCAGGCTTCAAAATGGCAGTCCACAAACTAACATAACTGTGTTTCAATAACTTATATTTATGCACACTTTGAAATATTGCATTAAAGAGTTAGTAGTGGGAGTTAAAAACATCTTTTCTGAATAGGTTCTGACATTTAACTTTCAGCTCTTTGTGTTTCTTCCATTGTCTTCATCTCAAGAAAGTATAAAACTTTGCCAATACCAGCTGATATGAAAGGACAATTACACCTTTCCCAGTTGAAAACAATGCCTAAAGACTTTTCTCCATATTTCTGTTGTAGATAGCCATGGTTTTGTTTGTTTCTTCTTCCTGTTCCAGGTCTTTAACAGTTGGTGAGCAACTGATTTTGTGTCTACTGTTGCAGCCATGCCTAACATAACCCATAGTAGCACCTTCTAATGACACTAAGCAGCCTAGTTTGCTAGTTATTTGCTCCAAAGCAGCTAATGCAAACGAGACTAATTTGTGTTTTTCTTCTTTTTCTGTCACATTTCAGAAACTAACTTCCAATTGACTTGACAGTTGTATGAAAACAGATTTTATATGCAGTTTATGAGCAGCAGTCATTTCAATTTGATGATTTTATCACTAATTAGCTGACTGATTAATGAAAAGATTAACATATTTTGCCAAATCATGGGAAAAATATGAAATTTTGTATTTCTTTTACTAAACCAACAATATTATTTACTGATGTATTCAGTCATCATCTGATAAGTTTTGCGGCATTTTGTCAGTTTCAGAGCATCATAGTTTCTTGTATTACTGGATAAAAAACAAAGCTGTCAAACAGTATTTTTCATCAACAGTCACTTTCTCATTTGCTTTTTTTTTCTTGACCTTTCTTAAATCAAAAATAGGAAATATACAGGGATGTAGCAGAGGGTAAACCTGCAGATTGAGTTTATTTGGTTTACATTGTTTGGGTTTTATGAGGATATGGGTTGAATAAAGTAAAAAGTAATGCTTTTAATATATTAATTTGATAATAGCGGTTGTTTGCCTTACGATCAACTGGACATTCCTACTCCACTGTATCACTGAATAGACATAAAATACGTGTATGCTGAAAAATATCATGCCATAACCTGGAAATGACTGTTTCTTTTTTTGTTTGCTTTTATGTTTTAATGCATTTTTCTCCATAGAATTAAAAAAAAGTCAGAAAAAGGTTGAATTTCAAATGTGACATCAATGTACTAGCCTTTTAGCTTGTTTGTGCATTCATTAGCAGCTTCCACGACTGTGATTCAAGTTGTTTGTCAGGCTACTGGAGAATCGGTCGGTCAGTCAGGTCGGTTAGATGTGCAACCCTGACTGCAGGTGTAAGAAGGGACAGAACTGTACCAAAGTCACGGAAGAAGTGAAGGACGAGCATGTTGGACGTGTTGCCTCTGAACCAGCCCACTTGCACATGAAGTAAATGAAAAGCTCTTGGAAGGGGAGGCGTTTGTTCTGCATGGTGCTTTGAATGAGTGGAAAATAAGTGTCTTTAGGGGACGTAAAGTTACTGGAGTTGCTGTTGTGAGTTCGAACCATTAGAGATATTCAAAGATTGTATATCCTATTTATTGTATGTGGTGTGTGCATACAGTCCAGAAATCAGCGCTGATGCTGTGTGCTCAGCTGTGGTGACTCCTGAGCTGGAAAATGTACAACTCGGACAGACAGCAGAGACGTTGGGCCTGTGGCGTCCTGTCGGCTGGTTACTAGGTGTGTGTCATAGCCTTGTGCACTGAACTCTACCTCTGCATAGAGTTTTACTTTTTTCTTGATTTATTCCTCCTCTCTAACAATGACGGTTTTTGGATTTAATAAATTCAGCTTTGATCATTGACGATTTTCCGTGCTAACGTCAGTCAGCTGCTGTAGCCGTGACCTTTTCTTTGTTTTTCATCGATGGATATTTCAACAAGTTGTACTGTATTCTGTTGTTACTGTCATTGGAATTATTTCCTTTCCAGTGAGTCGGTCTTTTGTTTCCTGTTCTCAGTTTGCCAAACTCTTTTCTCTGTATGTTTTCAACTATGATTTAAAGAACTGCTCCCATTTCTCTTCTGAAGCAATGTTTAGGAAAAAAAAACTGTGCAAGAATTAAAGTTTAAAAACTTGCAATAAACACAATGTGTCCTTTTTATGTTGCAAAAGCTGCATTTAGACTGTAGGTGAAGGTGAAAATCAGATTTTTATGTTTATATGCTGACAGAAGGAAGCTTTTCATTGCAGTGTGAACACATGAAATCTAATCTTTTCAGTTCTAATTCTGGTCTTGCCTCAACAGAAACCTGCTGGAGAGTGTTATGAAGAGGTGCTGACAGATGTACAATGTATATCTGTGCAATATCACTTATTATCCAGTGATTTAACATTTGTATCATCTTACAGAAATTACATTACTTCTAAGTTAAACTGTGGGTATTTGCTCTGATGTTTAATATAAAACCAACTATCTGTATTTACTATATTAAAAATACAGACACAACAGTGGAAACTCTAAAGATTTACATTTTTGATTTTTTTCAGTACTTTTGTTTACCTTTATTTCTAATGACAGACTTATTCCTCTATAGTATGAAAATCCCAGATTTTCTAGAGAGATGTTTTGCCAGATGTCTTCCTTTTTCACCTGCGTTTGCTGGAGTTGTTGTGTTGTTTTATCTTTACAACACCCCAAAGTGATCTCCTGGATTGAAGTCAGATGACATTCTTTGGGCCAGGCCGTAGTTTTCACTTCTTCAGAAGCTCTACTATGATTTTGACAGTGTGCTTTAGATCATTATCATGCTGGAATATTCTCTTCTGAGAAGCTCTTGCAGGACTAGGAGTCATCTTGGTCAGCCAGTATTTTAGCTTATCTACAAACACTCTTGGCGCCATCTATGGATGTCCTCTCCCCAACACCCTTGTCACTCATGCAGCCCCATAAAATCACACTGTTGACCTTTGTGCTTCACTGTCAGGATTAAACATTCCACTATCCAGGTTCACGCAGAACATGCTGGGCCACATTTGAGCCAAACAAATTATCTTGTTCTTGTCTGATTGAAGAAAATCCTCCCAACATTCATCTTTCTTCTTTTTAGGCTCTTAAAAAAGTGTTATGATTGCAATTTTATTCCTAAGTTTTATCTTGGTCACCATCCAAAGAGCTTGATGCCATGCAATGTCCTTCACATGCCTGAGTTGTCACAGTAAGTCCAGTTTCCATTGGTATCTCCTGTTACCAAGTCTGGAGCACTTGCCCATATGTGTTTCAGAACTAAATTGTGCAATAATGCAGTATCTATCTATGTGCTGCTGTTTCAAGAAGATGCTCTCTTCAGCTCTGATAGTGGTGCTGTGGTTATTCTATACCTGCTGATTACTGCTACAACTCCACTGATTTGAAGTTGTTCACTGATCTCCTGTGTCATTGTCAACTTTGTGAGGTCTCACATTTAGATTTTCCAATTCCTCTGGCATTCTTTTACATGTGAGCGGATGATTGCTGACATGCAGATAGACACAGCCCATAGGTCAGAGAAGGACTCACTTTTTTGTCACTATAGTTTGTTTTGATGTTCCTGAGATCAAATACTTGTTGACTAGAAGTAATGCAATTGCTGAGAAGTGATATAATTTTAAACCAATAAGTGATGCTGCACACTTGTTGGGTACTATAATCATTGTCATTCTAAAATTTGGATAAAATCTGTTTCAGTGGAAGCCATTTCACATCACAAATCCCACCATTCCGGCTCTGACTCATCCTTCCACTCGTAATGGAAATAGGAGCCAACGTGCCGTCACATGAAGCATAATTAAAAATTGAGTCTTTCTTTGTCCTCACCTAATTTATCATCATGCTCCCCAGATTTACAGGCTTCCCCTGCCACACGCAGCTTCATAAAAAACACTGCAAACGTATCCTGTCATGCTGGAGTCTGACATTTGGCCACATTTTACAAAAACAAGGCGTGAGCAGCCAGACAAAATATTATGTGTTGAGCAAAAATCAGAGCCAGAGCGCCGAGGCCTGGCAGTGTGAATGCATCCTCAAGATAAGGGGAACACACTGATGACCACCATCTCATCATTCCCGCTGTTATCACAAGTGCTTTCTCACTTGGTTAGGGACAATATTCGATCCGTACTGTATTGTACAACTGATTGCTCCGGGTCTCTTCTCCCAGAAAGACCCATTTAAAATGGCTTAGAACGAGTGGTAATACAGAGATTACACTCTGCCATATTGTCACTGAGGGACACATTTAATCCTCCGTATTAGCCCCATTGCATTTCAATCGCTGCTCTGTAATTGCTATCCAAATCAGTTCAAATCCAATGAAGAGGTGCTGTGAGCTTTAGTGAAAGCAACTGTCTAACATCTGGAGTGAGGCATCAAACATCAGCTCGAAATGTATACAGTCCACACTCTCACCAATGAAACACGTCTCTGGCTGATAAACACACAGAGCTTCCACCTCTTTGTTCTGCTGGCAGGTTATTTACTTCTGACAAATAAAGGACCTCCACTGTCATTCCTCAAGAATCTGGTCCTGAGTCAGTCAAAGGATTCATCAGCATACACCCACCTTGGATTAAGAAACCTTTCACAGCAGATATTTTGATTTGTCACAGCAGGAAACAG
Organism: Acanthochromis polyacanthus; assembly: GCF_021347895.1. Classification (NCBI taxonomy): domain Eukaryota; kingdom Metazoa; phylum Chordata; class Actinopteri; family Pomacentridae; genus Acanthochromis; species Acanthochromis polyacanthus. The sequence continues at coordinate 9,938,166 of NC_067132.1, forward strand.
CAGAGGGGAATTAGTGACATTAAGTGTTCTACTAAGGCTTGTTGATAAACCTGCATGCACATCAGCAGGACCTTTGCTCAGTGGAATGGAGAGTTTATTAAAGCACCTTTGCTTTCCAGCTGTTTCATGTCAAAATGTCTGATGTATAAAATACAGGAAAATTGTTACTGATGCATGACGTATACATTGCATCCAAATGGTACATTTCACATTATAGCACAACCAAAGCACCAGAATTCAAGACCATTTATTATTTGCAATGACCCAGATGGTTAACTGTAACAATTATCCTCTTAACAGCTTTATCTTGTGGCTCCCCCCATGTCTATATTAGAGAGAAAAGCAAGATCAAGATTTGTTTTTTAACTGTCATTTCTCTGTGCAGTATGCATACACACAGAAAAAAATAAATATCCTTCAGAGTAGGTTAAAAAACGATTATAAAATACATAAATGTAGCTCTCTGGAAAACAACATAAAAGCATGCAAGTGCAGTAGCGGAGCCGGAGTCTGAGCACAATAGGTTAAAGTGCATTTTTTAAAAAGGCACAAAAAGCATACAAACTGAGGAGAAACTATAAATATGTTAGATCACTAACATGAGAAAGCATCAGTGAAGAGCCTAGCTGCCCACAGGCCATTATACACAATTAGAAGTGATTGTTTAGCTTTGTTCAATACAATAGAAAGATAGCAAAAGAAATTTTATCTGAGCTTTTCTCTGGTAAAAAAAAAAAAAAAAAAAGCTGCCTTTTACAGCTGGAAACAAAGTTAATGAGAGAGAAGTAAGACTGGTTGATCCTTCATGTCCCTCCCAGGCTTCCTGAAGCTCAGTGTGGTGCCTCCAGTCATCACCATCTTGCCAGTGCCCAACCAGGCTGTGAGCATGTTCATTCTGACGTAAAGTTGAGTTCTTTAACATAAGGTCTGTGGCTATTGATTCGTTTTTGAACGCAGCCTCAAGTGGTCCATTTGAGGAACTGCACATTTTGTCATGTCCTCAGTGACTTCATTTTCCAGCCTGGAAGTTTCTGCTGGACTGAACCCAAAACAGTAGCATTAAAGACACTCTGTTGCTGACGGAACCAGCAGAATCGGAACGAAAATTCTCACCAGGGTTCGTCAGTATATTTAACTGCTATGAAAAGATTTTCAGTGCAGGCTTTAGGATGAAAGACTGATCCACTGAGACTGTAGCATTTCAGATGATAAAGGGAAAAATAAATCCTTTTGAAACTTGTGAGAATTATATTGTTTTTCTCAGTGGGATTTCTCCAAACCCGTTTTGATGAATTCGATGCACAGTCAGAAAATACTGGATCACCAGGTTGTCATCCTGCATTGTGTCTGCCATGCTCTGTGCTGCATTATGCTCGGCTTTGAAACCGACCGTGAAAGTTTGTTCCACCCGTGCATTTTCTCCACAGAAATGTCTTATTATTATGCTAATTCCCTGATTGCTAATGAAAATGGGGAACAGCTGCGGGACCATGTGGGTGATCAGGTAATGACTGAGGCGGGAAGTCTCCCAAGTAGCTGGGCAGGTGGGGAACAGCAGAGTTTGGAAATTAGAACGGTGGTTAATATGCATGGAAAGGTACCGACTGCCAAAGCTGGGAACGAGAACAAAAAGGAAAAGGACGAAAAACTTTTGTTAGGAAAGCACAAATTCTGCCAGTGTGCAGTGATGGAAGCAAATATTCTTAAGTACTATGAAGCAATGTAATAAAAACTATCACATGTAAAGTCCCGACATAAAAATGATGTTTAAGAAAAAGTACAGAGGAAATATTTGCAGCAAAATGTAGTTTTAGATATTGAACGAAAGAGTCCCTGTTAATGTTGTAGCTGCTGCAGATGGAGCTACTTTTAAACTTAAATATCCAGTTTCTATATGAAGGCAGCAGATAAAACTGTTGAAGAAGAAAAGTTCAGATGCACAAATCTGTCTTCAGTTTTTGGACTTTTTTCATTAATCTTTGGACTTTTTGGTGAAATATTTACTGTTAGAACATTTATTGAACTTAAAACCACATGAGAAATAGAAAGGGAGAATAACTAATGATTTCACTCATGTGACCTGACTACACACTGCTCTGTGGAAGACACCGATAAAGTTGAGAATAATTTTTCCAATGTGCTTTAGTTTAAAAGCCCATAATATAATCCATTATGTAACATCATCTTTAAAAAGAATTAAAGCTGTCAGCTAAATGGAATGCAAGAGAAAATAAAATAGTGGAAGTATAAAGTAAAGTACAAACACCTCAGATGGTCCTTAGTATAGTACATGAGGAATGAGCCGGTTACTTTCTACCGCTGGCTATATAGCATTCAAACACAGCCGGGAAGGTCAGACATGCACTGCTTAATGCATAATAACAGTGTGCTCAAATGTATGCAATCCTCCTTGAAAATTAAACACAGATTCATGCATTCATTATTCACACACTCTGTGAATAACAAATGAACACAGATGAGAGAAAATGCCTTGCTCATTGTTTATCTTTTTCAAGCCTGCTTTGTCAGAAAAAGCAGTTTCTACGACGAATAAAATTCATCCAGATCCTACTTTTTACTTCCTGTTTGAAAAGAACTAACGTGTTTGGAGAAAACTCAACATATTTACTGTGTGAACATAAAGTTTTTCATGTTGGAACAGGTAATCTGCACAACCAGTGAAAATGAAAACGGGTGTGCATCATCATCCTTTAAGCAGGAAGCGAACACTGTCCGATATAAGAATGTTCAGTAAATGATCCTGTATTGAGCCAGTGGTTTGTGGTAACAGTTACTTTTATATTATGTGGCTGGTTAAATGCCATACTTTTGTAAGTTATTGAGCCTTCTTCGGTTCTTTGACGCAGTATAGCTCACCTGCGCCTACTGAGCAGCTGGTACGTTCCAGTTTAAATGAGTCTGAACCGGTGCCTGCCGGTCTTCTGTAACTGGAGTGAAGGAAGCAATCTGACTGAGGCCGTGGGTCTCAGCTGCCACCTTTACTGCAGCATTGTTGGGGTTTGTGTTTTCACTTCATCATAAATTTTCTCATAAAACTCAGCTTCAGCTGTTGCATTTTTCATCATCCATTTCATGGCGCCCCAATTCCACGCAGCCTGACCATTATGTGAGGTGTGAGCATTACAGCGCCCATTTAAATGCATTGCAGGTGTAAATAAGTTATATTTTTTCCAATTCTACCTCAAGACAAGTTCAATGTCCCATGCTATTTTATGTAGTTCAGAATGAATTATTGTACCAATCTGAGTGCTGCTATCCATCCTAAATGTTGCATGTGGGATTTGTAGTGTGAGCCAGCATGGAAGTGCTAATGACTGCTGATCTGTAGTGATTATGAGCCAAGCCAAATGTCTGCAGCCATGTGTCCCCAGAGACCTTGTTCTTGAGAGAGGGTGCATGCAGCTTGTGAGAAAGAATCTGATTTGTAACTAACAAATTAAAATCAGAATATCTCACTTTCTCCCAGAAAATAATCTCACTATGATATGCAATTGTTAAACTTTAGAATCTCTCTTATTTCATTAATCTGAGGCGTCTAAATCTTGCTTCTTGATCATAATGTAACTTCTGCTGCATCTCAGATTAATGAATAAACGTTTTATTTTTATACCCATGCTACTTGACTACACAGTAAATCTTCTTCAGTCACAAACTGGCATCAGCTGTGGGAAAATCCAGTTTACAACCTACTTAGATTTCATGAGAGCTAATCTGCAGTCTGCATATCTACACGTTATCTTGATTTATCACCAAACAAAGCATCAGTAAGTTCTTGTATTTTATGAACCTGCCAGTCTGAACTCGCCCGTCATTGTGCTGGAGAACTGAATAGAATCATTTACAATGAGTAAGCCAGGAGGCTTGTTTCTCTCCTGTAAGGACAACCAGCAGCACCAAAATATCTCTGCAATGCCAGGATGGCGACATGCTTTTGGAAGTGTGTTAAGAATAGACCCACAATGGGGCTCGCTCCCGTCTTCTGTTGTCTGAGAACAGACAGTTGTCTGCAGGGGACAGAAGAAGAGGTAAGACAGAGTATTTCTGTGGTTTGCTTCATTCAGTCTGTCAGAGACTTGGGTCACTCAAGTGGATCAAACTGGATATTACCTAAAGGGATCGAGCACATGCTCCTACAAGAGAACTGGAGTGTTTTTTGCCTGCCGTTCACCTGGACGTTGCTGTGCTGCTGGAGGCCGCTGTGAACCTTGATAGAAAGGGTGGAGATGGAAAGAGGAGAAGACGAGAAGTAGATGGATAGGCAGTGAGGTGTTGGCTTAAGGGTTTGCCCTCTGAACTGGAACTGGAGGACAGGAAGCTTCTGGAAGAGGGCCTTGAGCACAGCAAGCATGGCAGGATCAAGTGCCTCAGAGGTCCTCTTTATCTCTGTCAATCACAGCATCACTTTGATGGGTGAGTTGGCTTGATTAACTGAATGTAAATAAAAAGATAAGTTCTATATGAAATATGATGGCTTGTCTATGGCGCTGAAAACCTTATGTTCAAATCTCAGTCAATTTAGTTAGCTAAAATCTGTTAAATTTGCTACACATTCATATTCATTCATGAGTCATTGTTAAATCAGCACAATAAAATTCCACTATTTCATTTTTTCCCTTCACAGGAAAGGTGTGGCTCATTGTGATGATCTTCCTCCGTATCCTGATCCTTCTCTTTGCTGGTTATCCTCTCTACCAGGACGAGCAGGAGAGATTTGTGTGTAACACTATTCAGCCGGGCTGTGCAAATGTCTGCTATGATCTGTTTTCTCCCATCTCTCTCTTCCGCTTCTGGCTGGTGCAACTCATCACCTTGTGTCTCCCATACATCATCTTTGTCATCTACGTGGTCCATAAGGTGTCAAACACCCTCACAGTTGACCTGAACTCCTCAGGACGCATCAAAACTTTTCAGCTGTACAAGATCCATCAGGAGTCCTTCAACAAGATGCCTGTGAACCAGACGCCTCTGGTTGAACATCCAGGGTGGGCTCGGTGCTTTACTGGAGCCTATATGCTCCATCTGATGTTCAGGACGCTGCTGGAAGCAGGCTTTGGAGCAGCTCACTATTACCTGTTTGGTTTCTACATGCCCAGAAGATTTCTGTGCCAGAATCCACCCTGCACCACCCAGGTGGACTGCTACATCTCCAGACCCACTGAGAAAACTGTGATGCTCAACTTTATGCTTGGTGTGGCGTGTCTGTCCTTGTTCCTAAACATGCTGGATTTCATCTGTGCCATCAAGCGCTCGGTGAGGCAGAAGAGCAAAAGAAAGTTGATGGTGGAAGAAATATTTGAGGAAGAGCAGTGTTTCCTTTCAGCTGGAGGAGCCTCCAGGGTGACTGACCCAAACACTTCCCTCGCACATCAAGATCTAGAAGTACAATCTAGTCAAGTGGGGAGTTTCAGGAAGAGGCGAGCCAGCAAGGGCTCCTGTGCAGGAGGAACTCTTGATTCAGGTCAGGAGCCTCCCTCTCTGGAGCACTGCTCTTTGCCTCGCTCTATAGTACCTCCAACCTGCAACACCAACGGGAACAACGGCTATTCAGTTTCCCAAGAGGAGCTTCCGGACAAGGATGGCAGTGAGGTGGCTCTCTGTCCTCAGGAACCCATGGGGACACCCAGATCCATTCGTGTTAGCAAACGCAGCCGACTCAAACCTCCACCTCCACCCAGACGGGACCTTGGACTGCCCCTTGGGGTGTCAGCAGCCCCAGTCGGGAATGCTTCCACAGCAACAGCAATCTGTACTCGGAGGGCGGGTCAGTATGTGTTGGTGGAGTTGGGCAGCCCCACAGAGCTACAGAGCAATGATGATGGGCAGGATAAGAGATCAGAGTGGGTGTGACTGACAGGGTTGTATTGCTTTATCTAGAGTTTACTTTGCAACAGAAGAATGTTGCAAATATTGGAACAACGTAAGGTGAAGCAAACAGCAGCTGCTGGGGCTGACATTCTGCCATGTTTTCTACCTCTTTTTACACTGCAGGCTGCTCGCTCTCATGAGGAGAATCCAAAGTGGCAATGCATTCACCAGACACCTTAGACTCATGAAGCATAATCCTATTTGCTGTGATTTTTATCATGCTATCTGAACACATCTCCTTTGAGGAGCACTCGCCCAGTGATGCAAAGTGACAAGATTTCAACAAAGCCTCTGAGAAAAACAAGTCAGGAGCGACAGAAACTCTAGCCTTAAGCGTCCTTGACCAAATCTCAACCTTGAAAAACATCTAAAAGAGTGCAGTCCACCTGTTTCTTCCCATGTTTGTTTTACCTCCCTTTCTCCATAAACAAAGGCAGGTCTTGACCTGTGCGAATGACACCAACCCCTCACCCCCACCACAGTCACTCTACATGACACCGGCATCTTCTTTTGGTCTGGAGGTCACTGGGGTCAGAGTGGACATCGACAGCCTTGGGGTTGTTCACTCAGGTGTTTGGGTGACCTTTCAGAATGAGAGGATTGGTCCAGAATGAAAGGCAGTAATCTCACTGAAGGTGCTGATACCAGGCTCATCGAATGGAATTGGATTCCTCCTAAGAAGTGAAGGACACTATGAAGGCCCCTAAAGCCGACATAGGATCACGAAGCAATTATGTTCCCCCATAGGGGCCCTGTATTTATGGAGACAGCTCGTCACTCTATTTCAGGGCCTCGTGGAGCTTAGGAGGAATACAAACCATAACATACACTGACACTAGAAATAGAGCACAGCAGCCCTGTGCAAAGTGTTGCTGATGCCCTTCAGGATATCTGCACTCTGAGCTTTGATCAAGGTGAAACCAAAGCCACAGCAGAGCAGATTCATGTGGGTGAGACGTTAGTGCCCCACTTTTGCTCATGCCAATCAAAAACACCATAATAACTTGTTCATTTGCTGAAATGTGTCCATGGTAGCCTGTGTAGCCTGTCAGCGTAGTTTCTTAAAATTTGTAGACTAATTCAGGTTAGACAGCGAGTCTCCCACAGTAAATCAGTGGCATCTCTTTGTGCCTGTCGCCCTGTAGCTGAGAGGCTAGTCTCTGTGTAAAGGGATAGCTCTTGATCTTCGTCCTCTTGTGGTCTTTTTGAAGATGGCAACAAAAGCTTCCAGCCTCATATCTCACCTTGCTCTCAGAGTGCAGCGCCCTGGCTGTAATATGGGTGACCACATGGGGTTTTCATCAGAGTAAAGCAGGGGCGATGAACATTTCTTTTACCAAAGCTGTTGTCTGGATCAACTGACTTTTAATCTAAAATGAAGCTGTGAAGAAATTGCTTTCTAAAATATATCACTCAGTGCCATTTTTGTTTAATATTGAATGATCTGTGTTGTGTTCTCAGTTTACATTGAATTCCTTTTTAATATGGTCAACTTCCGCTAGAATATCAGATGAATTTATGTTGTTTCATACACTGTTGAATGTGAAGTTGATTGCTTTAAAAGTGAAAATATATAGTTTTTGTTTGAGCCCTTATTTTTCTGTGTTTCACTCATTGACTCTCAAATGTGAAATTATCATTTTTTTGGCTTTTATAAAATATAGGACAGTGGAGAGAGAAGCAGGAAATGTGAATAGAAGAATGGGGGAAAGACATGAAGTAAATGGCCATGGGCTCAACTCATGACCGCTGTGTTGAGGACGAAAGCATCTGTTTAAGGGTCACCCGCTCAGCCAGTTGGGCAATCTGGGCACCCTCCAATGAAAAATTTGACTGTTGATCAACAATTCTCAGTTTTTAGTCACTATACTAATGTATATATAACACTAAACAGCATTTTTGTAGCTTTTCCTGCTCGCTCCAGTCAGTTGTGCTGCAGCAGTCACGCACCAGTCCTATTGTGTGAAATCATGCTGCCCTCCAGTGACACAAAATGTGAAATGCTGTCCTTTATTAAACCAGCACTTGAAATCAGCTGCTCTCTGCTACTGTGGTGATGGACTTTGATGTGTAATATGGTTTCCTGCATTTCCTGAGCTTCACAATTCCTCAATATTACTGAAATGGCTTTAAAAGGAAATGCAAAGTTACTTATCATGATCTGTTGGATGCAAAGATTTCACACTATTGTCACTGATAATAAATATGAAGTTCATTGATGGGCGATAAGCCATGACTGTCAAGATATTACAGAGAGTTTTGGGGGGATCTCAAGTTGTTTTTGTCATGCAGACTTAGAAGTCAGAGTCGTAGACAGGATGGGATTAGCTTGTCAAAGGGCCCCGGGGCTAAAATGAGCTGTCTGGCCTAATCAAGCCCCTGCAGTGTCCTGCCTTTTCTTTATCACTGTAACCTTCTTAGTTCCAAACCTCAATCTTTGTCTAACTTTAAACAAGCCCCCGAGTGCCCAAACTTTACCAAAGGAAGGAAGATAAATCATGTTTCAGTTGCAATAGGTGTATATTATTGTACTGGAGGAGCAGATACTGGTGAAAAAGCAGTTTGCAGGTTAGTTCAATCAGGCATGTTGAGCTGCACTGCACTCGATGTATGTATCGACCATACATAGCACTATAATTTAGCTGTTTTTTCAGGCTGCACAAAATGTATTGCTATATCTTTGACATAATAGTAATAATGATGATAATAATAACAATAAATTTTATGTGTAATGTACTTTTCATTTAGGCAAAATCTCAAAGTGCTACATGTCAGTGCTGTAGTTTCCCTGCATTGCTGTGAGCTCTTATTGCCCCTCCACCACCCCAGCATCCATCTGTAGGCTCCAAGGAGGAAGAGCTGCTCTCATCACCCCCAAATATAGCCTAGCCGCGCTAGACAACCCACGGCAACGAATTTAATTCTCTGCCAGGGTGGGTCTAGTTACCCTCCATAAGGCTCGAGGCTGGATTCTCCTAAAACTGGCCGGACCAATCACCATGAAGTGTAGAGTCAGAAGGCATGCATAACGAAGTGACGACAGAGGCGTGACGATTCTGACAGAAACAACCGGCGCACAATAAACAGTTATCTTTCGTCTCGGCTTTGGCCACAGCCCTTAAAGATTTGAAGCTAAAATTCAACTTGAAAGATAAACAAAGGACGGCACTTAAGTGTTTCATTGAGAAGAAAGACGTATTTGGACTTATGCCGACGGGATATGGCAAATCCTTAATATACCAGTTGGCTCCGCGGCTCTGCTGGTTGGGAAGCTAATAGGACTTAGCCACAATCCGCCGGTGCTCTCGGAACTACGTCAGCCTATTCGTTGCATTGATTGGTTGTATACCTACCCAATTGCTGCAGAGGGATTTGATAGACAACCTTTTAGCCCGCCTCCCTCCCTGTCAAGCTTCCCTAGACCCTTGTGCCGTCAGAAACATGGGTGTAGCATGGCTAGGCTACCCCAAATATGCATCAGGAAACATTTCTGTGTAATGATGAACTTTGAACCATAAGGTCAAACTTTTTATTGTTTTGATAAATGTGTAAATGTGTGAAATATATTCTTAGAGATGTTTCCCAATCATGATAATAACACAGCATGACTGAACTCTGTTCAATAGGCTGCTTGCTCATTTGTATTTAGAACAGCCAGAGGAAATAGTTCTGAGAGTGGAGCAATGTTCTTAAAATCGGTTAAACTACAAGACTCTTTAAATCTGCCCCTTCTATTCAATGATGTTTGTGTCTTTCTATGGTGGACTTATGTTTTCTTCTTCCATCTGCATCTCTAATATTCCTGCCAATTGTCGCCGACGGCTTGCTCATAGGGAAGTAAGTGTTTAAGTTCTTCTTTTTTGTCTTTTTTTTTTTTTTTTTTACAATTTTTGAATGTTACAGCATTCAGCTGTTTTTTTGTTTTGTTTTGTTTTTTCCCTTTCCCCTTGTCTGCATTATCTTTCTAGCTGGCCACTGTATCCGATGACAGCATCGAAAAGATCTATGCATTTTTATCTTTGCAGTGAGAAATATTAAATGTGAATCACTGCCAGTGACCTTCACCGGCCCTCCCTTCAGGCTACTCCATCAAATCAAACTTTATTAAACCCCTGATGTGAGCTGCAGGGGAGGGCTGTGATACACCACAGTGTGAAAGAAGGGGAAATAGTGACAGAAAGGATGAAACAAGACAGACGGGGAGGACGACAAACAGGTAGGGTGATATCAGCTAAAATGGGCCACTTTTTGGTAAATCGCTTGAAGCACTAACAAAAAACAATGTATTCTATTAAAATGTGGTTTTATGGCTAGTAATGGTTGTTTTCTTTTAATTTTGCATTGAAATTATCTGGTAAATAGGATTGTTTAGTTCCTACAGGTCTTGATACGTCAGCTGTGCCAATTTTTTTACACAAGCAAAGTTCAGGTAAAATGGGCCAGCTGATCAGGTAAAATGGGACGCTTATCAGGTAAGTTGGGCCAGTCCAACTACAAAGGGATAGTTATCAATTTTTATTGTAAAAAAAAAAAAATGTCAATATGGCAACTTCCTCCTTGCCTCATCCTTCTCTCTTTTCCTCTCTGGTCCTTGTTCCTCCTCTCTTCATCTATCCTCAACTGTTCTCTCACTTTCTGTCTCCTCTGCTTGTCTCCTTTCTTCCTCCATCTCTCAGTCCCTCTCTCTTTTCCTCTCACTTGCTTCTTGTTTGCCATACTCACTGCAGATAGTCAGTGGATTGTTACTGAAAACACTGATCATCATTATTTTTAGGCAGATGCATCCTTTTCACATAAATGCCTACTCCGTTCCCTTCAAATGTGTACATGTGTGCATGTGTGACTGACAAAAAGGGTGGCCCATTTTAGCTGAAACTAGGGGGCCCAACTTACCTGAATAGGTTCAGCTAAATTGGGCCACTAACAAAAACGTCAATCTTTGAAAAATAATGTCCAAATACCAAACTTTAAGCATTATTTCTGATAGGTGTCATCAAGACAGATATTACACATCAAAAATTTTATATATACACGTTTCTTTAATTGACTTATCATCCTTATAATTTTTATCAGAAATTCTTATGCCAGTCCACTCACCACGCAGTTTTCCGGTGCAGTGTGGATTTGAATCTTATCGCCGCCCACAAAAACAACCACAGACCAATAAAATCTGTTGTTTCATGTTAAGTACAGTTGTGGCAAACATTTGAGACCATTTGCTGTCATTGGCTCTAAAAATCAGAGGGGCGAGGACATCCAAAGCTTAAATGGCCCATTTTACCTGATGGCCCAATTTACCTGATATCACCCTATTGTTATTAATTGTGGGTAGCAGTACAAGTGCTGTGCTAAGCTAAATCCATACAGGAAATAAAGGCTGTAAGAAAACCAGGGACACCAGAGATGTGGGGTCTTGATAGTGGGGAGGTGGTAGGCCCATAGGGATGAGAAAAGGAGGGAGCATGCATCACATGATGTAAAAAGTGTGTTAGGATGCCCAACTCAGCATGTTCTGACGGACCCAATCACTTCTAGAGTAAGTCTCGACAGGAGCTTGAGTATCTGTCAGCATGCATGTGGGTTAATCACCGAATACCCAAGTACCTGCCCATATCCTGGGTGACCACAGCAAGGGGTCCTCCCCGAGCCAGCAGGGCACCCAAGACTCACCACACGGCCCCCCAAAGCCACCGGACCCAGGAACAACCCCAGGACCCCAAGAGGCACCAATCCGTCTCCCCCAAGTGTGGGAATATGGCCTTTTATTTATTGTGATTATCTTTATTTGCATGATTATTTGGTGTGTGGTTTCCTTATATTTTGTTGTGAAATTATTTGTTTGATTCTTGTGTTGGTTTCCTAAATTGCATGTTTTGTTGTGCTGTTTTTCTTTGCATATTCCTTTTTTTTTCTTTTGTTTCTAATGAGTTTAGGTCACACCCACTACCTGCCGGTGTGTATTAGAACAGACTGTGGACATTGGTTGCGCGCACCTGGTGCCAATCAGTTGATTACACAGGACTGAATCTGGGACAATGACAGCAAATAAGAGACAATCAGACGGAGCGAGGCAGAAAGCTGAGAGAGAGGAGGAACGGGCAGCGCGGCAGCGGAGGTGAGCCGCGGGAGGTGAGCCGCAAGGCCCGCGGCGGTGTGAGCCGCAATGGCGAGCCGCGGATAGACAGGCAGTGCGGTGGCGGCAGAAGTAGCGGCGAACAGCAGCGTGCAATGGGCAGCACGATTGATAACCGGGCAGAAGCGACGGTGGATGGCGGTGTGTAGCGAGCACCGTGGCAGACTACTAGGCTGAAACAAGGGCGCACAGCACCGGTACCGAGACAGGACGACCGAAGAGCGAGAGAGAGACGCACGGGAGACACAAAGTGGGCCAGGTCTGGAACGCACGGCGGTGCTCAACACGTGTTTGCGGCATACTGGGCGGCTTGTATATAGCCGCCCAGACCCGGTGAGTCGCCACACATGGGAGGGATACGCGTGGGTCCTGTTATTACTTCCCCCACTGGCAGATCCTCTCTTTCTCCCAGGCTCCAGAGCCTGCGTGATCGCGAAGCGCAGCGCCGTGGCCCCGGAGGACTGGAGAGGCTCCCCGGAACCCTCATCAAAGAAGAGGCCCCGCATGATGAGCCTAGTGGCCACCCATTCATTAGTGACTGTATTTTAAGACCTTTTAGTCTGCTAAATTTTTATCGTTTATTCTTAAATGTTTATTTTTTTTAGATGAATAAATTTATTGGAACAGAAAAAATTGTTTTACCCTCTGTTATGCACTGCTCACCTCTGGGTTAAGAACCTCTTTTAAAACGGGTCCTGGCGTTGTCAGTTTTAATTGTTGTAATCCAACTATTCAATTTAATTCTATTTTAAAGGCGTTAATCTGAGAGACATACCCCACTCGGCCGTGACACAAGGGCACCCAGGACAACACCGGGTGGTGCGGGGAGGAAGCCCTCCGCAGACAGCACCCGCCCCCACCAACCAACCATCCCCCGGCCCCAAACCAACCCTACCCTCCGCCCCCAGCAGCCCCCCAACCCCCACAGCAGGCCAGGGGCCCCCAGCCCCCCCTGGAGCCCAATGCCCAGGGACCAGGCCCCCCCCGGCAAGGGGACCCATGACACGGCCGCAGCAAGGCCAGGCGGGGTGAATTGTGGGCATGCGGTGGTGGGGTCGAGCCTAGGCCCCGCCTACCAGAAGAGCCAGGGCCAAGGGACGAGCCGGAGACAACCGTCCGGGTGACCAAGGGGGGCCCGGACCACCCACACAGAGCGGCAACCCAGAGGCAGCCCCCCGCGTTGAGGGTTAGGGTTAGTGGGTTAGGGTTAGGTTTGGGAAAGACTATCTCAATGACTCCCCCCATCCTAAACAGGACAGTTTGGTGTAGGGAGTCAAAGATAAGGCACGGGCTGACGCACGTTAGTCAATGCTCTCCAATCTTCATCTTATATTGTGTCCCAGGGACTTTTGAATTTCAAGGTAAGTATGTATTGGTTGGATCTTTGTTTGTGTAAATGCAAATTTCTGATTGTTGGTCTTTCTTTTTAGGTTCTTGAGGGTAAAACGGTTCTTGTTGTTCTCATACAGTCTTTTGCTGTTGTTTTTTCTCGTGGTTGTTACTCCTTCTGGTTGAGGCCATTCGGGTATGTCGTGTTCAGTTTTTTTTGTCCATCTCTTTTCTGCTGCTAATCTCTGTTTTAGGCTCCAGTTTGGATCGTGTTCCAATCCGCGTAGATGTAAGTTGTGAAGTCCATGTTCCAGGAAGTGTTGAACTAGGAAAGTATTTTTCTTGTGTCCGTTTCGTATGTTATATTTGTGATGAGAGAGACGAGTGTTTAGGGTGTTGCTTGTTTGTCCCACGTAAAGTGTTCTGCATCTTCTGCATTGTATTGTATAAATACAATTGTTCCAGTTAAGGGGAATTCTGGGTGGTGTGTAGGTGGCTCCTGTGGTTTTGTTCTTGATCGTAGTGATTGATGGGAGTGGTTTTCTCGGGGCTGTGGGTTTTGGTAGCTTGGATGAGACGAGAATGTCCTGCAGGTTTGGGTTCCCTCTGTACGCTGATATGGGCTTGAAATTGGTGGCAAGAGTTGTTCCTTCCAATGTTTCCTGAAAGTTTCTTCGTTCTTGTCTGTTGGCTTGAACTGTGTAGGCTGAAAATGTTGATATGACTGGGATGATTTGTTTTTTGGTGGTTCTATTATATTTTGTTGTTGTGGTCCAGGTGATGTTGGTATTCGTTTTTTGATAGATCTAAGGAAGCGCCTGCTGTAGCCCCTTCTCCTAAGTGATTGGAAGAGTGTTTTTGTCGCTTCTTCCTTGTTTTCGGTTTTTGTGCAAAGTCGATCAAATCGTAGTAGTTGTGATTTTTATTATTCCTGTGAAGGTGTGTGGTGGGTGGAAACTTGATTTATGAAGGAGAGCGTGGGTATCGGTTGGTTTGAAGTATACTTTCATACTTAGTTTTTTTGTTTAGTGGAAGTCCAAGTCTTTATAGACCACTGTGTCCAAAAAGTTAACTTCTGTGTCGTGGGTGGTAGGTACCAGTTTTATCGAATCGTGATGGTTGTTAAGGGTTTCCACAAAGGTTTGGAAGTCTTCTTCAGAGTGTGTCCAAATACCAAAAATGTCATCTAGGTATCGGTAGTACTTGGTTGGGAGTTTTTTGCATTTTTGGAAGACGTTTTTTGTCGGCTGGCTTGATTACTAATGAGGTGTCTCTTCTTAGTTCTTTTAGGGCTTGGTATTCCTGTTTTGTGAGGTTCGGTTTGTCATTGGTCGGGTCTATGTTTAGACTTTTTTGGTCGGTCTTAATTAATTCCAGGATTTGTGGGGGTATTTTTGTGGGATCTGGTTCCCACTTTGATTTTGGGTAGAAGGGTTGTTTTTTTGCTGGTGCGGAAGGGCCGAAGTAGGTGCATAGTTTCACTCTCCTGTGGTATTCTGTGAGATTTGTTGCCCAGGAGGCTCTTTTATTTGAGGGGTTAAGGGGTGTTGGAATGAAGGAAAGTCCTTTTTTCAGCAGTTTTATTTGTGTCTCTGTGAGTGTCAGGAATTTTGAAAGGTTAAGGATTTCTTTGTTTGAGGATTTGGAACTGTTGTGTGGGTTGTTTATCCTAAAAAAGTCAGCCAGTGTTGCCAGATCTTTGTTGCTGTTTCAGGGGTCCAATGGATGTGGTCCAGCTCTGTTACAAAGAGGCTCGGGTCCATCTGTGGGATGTGTCTCCCAGTTGCTTCAATCAGTTGGTTTAGTTGAATGACGTTGGCCTGTTGCTGTGGTGGTAGATGTTGTGAGAAGTTGATCAGTGGTATGTAGACCTCTGCCTCCGGGAATGTTCTTCTGGTTGCTCCGAGCAGTCTGCCCAGGTCTTGTTTCAGCAGTGAAGGGTTTCCTTGGTTCTTGTTAATTCCAAAGGACAATACTATTTTGGAGATTGTGTTGGTTGTTAGGGAGTTGTGCAGGAGAATATTGGTAGCGTGGTGGATTTTCGCTCCTGGGTAGCAATCTACCTGGATCCTTTTGTCCTGGACGAGGGGCAGTCTCGCCATGTTCGAGTCTCCCATTACGATGACGGGTCTGGTAGGGTGCAGCAACCAATTACGTTCTTTGTTTCCCCGGTGACCGTAGAACTTGTAGTAGAGTGTCTTTCCTGGGTGGGTCTATGTCGGTCGATGTGGATGGTAAGCGTTTGGGGCGTTTTGTTATTATCGATATGATTGGGGTCCCTTCTCTCTTCCCATTATTAGGTTGGTTCTGTCAGGAGTTCCACTATGTCTTCGCGGTTTGGGGTAGGATCCCCTGTCGGTTCTTTTTGGGAGTTGTGGAAACCGAATCTATTGGGAGGACCACGTCTGAGGTTGGTATTGGCGTCGTCTCCGTTGGGGTAGGGCTCATCAGTTGTTGGATCAGTTCGCTCGTTTTTATTATCATAGGATTTTTTAGGGTGCGCAGGTCTCTCTTTGCCCATCTAATGGCTAGTTCCAGGGCTTCTTTCCAGTCCGTAGAGTCGAGGGTGGAAAATGTTGCTTTATATTCTTCCATTAGTTTCTCATAATATTCCTGTAGAATCATTGTAGTGGTGTGGCTCCAATTCTTTGAGTTGCCTGCCTGCATCATAGATGTGTCTTGGGTAGTAAATGCTGGGTGGATTGCTTCAGTCATGTGTTCCGCCACTCGCACTATCCGTTTTGGTGTCTTGGATTCTGGGGTGATTTTCACTGATAGTAGGTGGTGGAATGTTTTAATGAATCATACGAAGGTCCTGGATAGCCATTGGAAGTTGTTCAACTCTTTTGGTTCCGACATGATTAGGGTTAGGGTTGCGGTTACGTGGGAGCTGTCTAGTGCACACAGTGTTAGGTAACAGAGCAGCACATCAGCTCAGAGTTACTTCCAAGGTGTGTGATTTTACAGAATTAAATCGTGAAGGTTATGAATTGCAGAAGCAGCCCCTCAAGGTTCCGGTGACTATAAAAGTACTTATTAAGTACTTATTGATTTGTGATAGAAAAATTTTCCTTATTGAGAGCAGCATTTTTTTCATGGTAAATATTGTAATATTTTAAAATTTTTATATATTGAGTACAGTAGTAGTAGTATAAATAAGAGCACTCAACAGTGCAGTACTCTGACAAGGCTGCTCAGTCGTTGCATCATTTTCAAAAGATGAAATCTTTAAACAATTCGTGGTTCGCAGCGCTCAATTTTTTAGAAGCAGTAGGATCACAATCATGTAATCATCAGCAGGCAGCTGATGTAGTGTTCACTTGTAGTCATAGTTACAGTGACACATATCTCACAGAAATCTTTAACAAATCCGTGGATCCAGACTATAAATCGTATCACTGCCAGAATCAAATCACTTAGTCCTTGCGTCCTTTCTGACCTTCCCTGAAAATTTCATCGAAATTCATTAGTACGTTTTTGAGTAATATTGCTAACAGACAGACAGACAAACCAACGCAGATCGACACATAACTCTGCTGCGTTCTTTGTTGGAGTAATAAAGTAAATCATGTCCTTTGGTGTGAATTAAAAGTGAATCTGTTTGCATTTTTGCAGTGGTTTATTATAGCGTTAAGAGCTCGTTGCCAATCTGTTTCTTAGCTGAAGAACTGCTATCAAAATGTTTCAGTCTCTTCATTAGTCCAGCAGTAGCTATCAATGACAGAAACTATGTTGTACGACCAACAGGACAAGATTTTTTTCAGCAATCTTAACAGGAACCAGTGAGGCAGAGATGAAGTTAAAAAAGGAAACATAAAATAGAATAGAATCACACATCAGCATTTAGCCTGCTGTAAATGTCACATGTGGCTGCAGTTCACCAAAGATTTGTCTTGGCTCTAAAATGCTCTGCCAAAACACCATAAGCTCTTGTCCATAGCCATTATTGGAAGGGTTTTGGCTGATTCCTGAGCCAGCTGGAAGGAGCATCGTGGCTTCACTTGGATGACCTCGAGGTATTTTGGTGCGGGAGCAAAGGACTCTGGGAGAAATGCAGTGCACAATGGAAACACTGGAGAAGAACATTGGTATTCCATCTGTGGGTGCATTCGCTGCCACTCTGTGTACAGTGGGCAGTGTTAGCAGATTGTTCACAATCATAGCTTCTACACAGTGTTGTGTTCTAGTCACAGCTACAACCCCGATTCCTTGAGTTTTCTTTCACAATGCAGCCTCCAACATCATCTGCCAGGTTCTGTTTGGGATAGCAAATGTTGGTCTCATTTCTTTTTCCACCATAAAATGAATGCAACTTGAAAAACTGTTCATCTTTCCCTTGATTTAGAACCTTTCATTAGGCCTTTAAGAACTTTGAGGTGAGTATGTTCACTGGGCCTGTAGCGCTTCACATGCTCTCTTTGATAGAATCATTAACATGCTCTGCTGTCTTTATTTACTCCCCTGATAGTCACCAAAGTCAAACATTTTCTCATTCTTAACACGGGGGCTTTAATTGCCATTGTCATGTTTCCTTTCTCACACTTGCAAAAACCTTGCAGCTCGTCTGATTACTAAGCACAAAGAAGGCAGAATCCCTGAAACCGCAATACTTTCTGAACAATGTGGACAAGGCGTGTGCTGCACAAACTTAAATGTGAGAGAATTGTGGGTCATTCCAGAATTTGAGGACATTTTAACGTCCCACTTATCAAATTTAAAATAATCCATGTACAAAACACTAAAACATGCAGTTTTTTTGTAAATGTACTTTTCCTGAGAGAAGATCAAAAAAAATAGAAGAAAATAATGTTTGAAAATATTTTTTAAAATACCAAATAAGTCTGGAGTTCCCTGTAAAATGCAGTTTTTCTGTTATCCCATCCCCTTGATGACCAAATCGAATCTCAAATAAAACAGTTAAAATGACATTTAAATCTCCTTTTCTGGTATAATTTTTTCATTGATGTTTCCTTTAATTGTGGGGGGAATATTTTAATCAAAATAACACTTTAAATAATAATTATTATTATGCATGGAGCATGTGTCCCAAGGCAACCCTGTTAGCATAACCTGTTTAGCTACTGGAGGGAGAAGAAAACAGTGAATCAACATCATCAAACAGTTTTCAAAACAATAGGTAGAGCAAATCTATGTCCTCTCTTCTATTTTTCATATTTTCATAACATAACAGCTAGCAAACAACAAATAAACATGGAATAAAAATGGTACTATTGATGTGTAAGCTAAGACAATCAAGCCTTTGATAGTTTATTACCTATTATTGATGAATATGGAGCAGTAAACTGTCAAAGAGAAGGTTTATTTTTCAAAAAATTTGAAGCCAAAGTATTCTCCAATTTCTTTTTACATTTAAGTAAAACACAACAAAACAGCACGAACTCTTGGGCAGATCAGGGTTCACTGACTGCTGAATCACATCAGATGAAAATATACAAATTTGTTTTACTCAGTTTTCTACCTAGTTTTATAAAAGCCTTCTGCCTTTTTCTATTTTGTTTAAAAAAAAAATACACATTTGTCATCTTCATAGGAGATTCTCATACTACAAGTTTAGTGGGTTTTTGTTTTTTATAGTTTACTTCCTGCAAAGTCTGAATTCTAACTTTCTTCCCCTGCCTGATAAAGCATCAAAACCTTCAGTCTAATCGCTGTTAATCCAAGCTGTGACTGATGAAGTCCAGAGTCTCCTCTTAGTGTCTTCCACTGTGCAACAAAACAACAAACTCATGGGACATTCCCAAGCCATGAAATGAGGGAACAAGTCAGTTCAACTGTTCTACACAACTGCTGCTCCACTATGAACTTACAAAGAACTGAAGCATTTTTCTCTCCCTCTGCTCTCTCCATTTCCATCGATCATCTAAAACCTGAGCTGGTTGCTGAGTGAGGAGGAACAGTGGAGACTCCTGAAAGAATTCAACCCTGAAAGCTTCCTGGATGACCAGAGGGACGTTTGTTGACCCTCGCTACAGGAATGAGACCCCAAACCCCTCTGGACTGTACTTTACAAACGATGTATGACCGATTTCAAAATGATGTCTTTGGTGCTTTTATGTGTCTCTAAGCAGGTCTAGTTCATATGAAGAATTTCCTCATCATGGTGACTGCTGAAGAAGCTCAAAAATTCCTCTGAGCTGAGCGTCCTGGACAACCAAAGCAAACACCAGGATGCTGACTCCCTTTGTCTTCCAAACCTCCTCCAGCTCAGAGCCACACAGTAGACAATTTGTAGTTAGACAGAAGAAACAACGAAAATCTACTGAATGGTCAGAAGATTTTTTTAAGCATTGATTTTTTTAAAAATATAATTTTTGAGAATTTCAGATTACAGGTTATGTCTTTCATTGTTGACCATGAACCAGACTAAGAAGACAAAAAAATCTTCGAATAAATACGTAGATAAAATAAGTACAAGGTTCAAGGTTACTTTATTAACACCTGTGGGTTGATTTGCTTTGCAGAAACAAATGATAGCATTTGGCATTCCACAACAAAATGCACACTGAATCTGACAGGCAGGTAGTTGATTGAAAAAAGACAAAAAAGCGCTCAGTGTTCAGTCATTCACCATATAGCAGCAAGGAATTAAAAAGATAAGATAAACTAAATAAGATCAAGATAAATAAAAAATAAAACAATAAAACCTTGGGGAAATAAAAGCAATTTCTGATATAAAAAACAGAATAAGAACATAAAATGTAAAAGTCACAATGACAAATACAGCTAAAAAATTGTAAAAAATAAATAGAATAAAATAAAAAAGTGCATTTGTCACTACTTCTTGTACTTCTTGTTGAGCTGCATGACGGCAACAGGAACAAAGCCGTTTTTATAACGCTTTGTCCTGAACCTTGAGCCTATAAACAGCTGGAAGAAGCTGAAGTTCACCTTGTAGAGGATTGATGCAGTCCTCTTCTTTACCTGTTTAGTGTACAGGGAAGTTGGACAAGATTGTCACTCACCAATCAGGCCACTGGACCATCTTGCTGTTTGGTTTGATGAGTTTTCTCTGTAACAGAGGTCTGACCAATGTAACAAAAAGGTAGTGTCTACAGATACGGACCCGTACCCGTAGCCTGTGGCCTACGGATACGGCACTTTCCATTTGCCAGACAGATACGGACCCATACGCGAGTCTCGCGAGTCAAGAAGCTGCTAACCACTGCAAACTGTTGAAAGGTAAGCAAAGGTTAGGGTTAGGTTTAGGGTCCGTACCTGTAGTACCGATGCTACGGGTCCGTACCTCTAGCGTCTACCGGGAGTCACGTGACCAGATCTCGCGTATCTGATTGGCAAATGGAAAGTGCCGTATCCGTAGGCCACAGGCTACGGGTACGGGTCCGTACCTCTAGCAACTACCAAACAAAAAGATAAAATAGACTCAATAAAAGAATGACAAAAACGAGTCAAGATTGTTCGGTCAACATGGAAATGTGAACATTTTCTGAGGCAGTGAAGGCGCTGATGGCCTTTCACTGCCTCAAGTAAAGTTAAACTGTAGCTGAAAAGAAACTCATGCTACAACAGGTTAGTGCCACAGTGGGCTGAAGAAACTAATATTTTGGATTATTACTTCCAGTCTTTTTTATCTTTAAATACAATATTGAGTTTTAGTTTGTTATACAGTGTGTCCATTCACCACAAGATACATTATGTCTTAACACACACTAAAAAAATATTTTGCTTGCTTTCTGTCCATCTACAATCTCCATCTGCAGGAGAATATACAACATCTATTTGATGGCTCCCTCAAGTGTACAGATCTGGGTACTGCATTTAATAAAGTTTATGATTAAGTGTTGCACAGGCAAGATTCATGTGGAAATTTACAATAAAATAGTGGTGTATTACTTTTATTTTATTCCTTTATTTGGATTACATTGATGTAATAAAAAGTAGAGCATACTGTCATTTAGATAAATGGGGTACCCATCCTAACAGACACTGTGTCCTGTCTCCTAATATAATGTCATATGTGGATTTCAGCAGACTTTTAGTGTTAAACAGGAACTCCACAGATTTTAAACAAAGTGTCAGAGAGATGGACCTACATTACCCATGATGCCAGTTGCATCATGGGTAATGTAGGCATCAGGCTTTGTCAAGACACAAAAATGCACACACTTTAAAAATGTTGCACATCTTTCAGTCTGCTGCTTTTTTTTTTAACTTGTTACTTTCAATTGTCCATCGTATGTCTGGTAATGCTACAGGGGTGTAAACTGGTTGGATGTTTTTGTACAGTTTGTATCATGTTCTTGTAGAAGCAGAGATCTCCGTAGTCGTTCTTTCACACAGAGACCATCTGCAGGTGCCATCAAGGCTGACGTCATCTTTCTCTCACTGTTCTGCTCAACATTTATCCACCGTCTGAACCGTGACCCTTCGCCTCTCATTGGTGCTGAGTGTGGTACTGTTAGCTGGAGGTTCTCCCAGCCTGCCGTAGCCTCGGCGAATCTGGGAAAACACTCGGCGCTTCAGATGAAAGAGGTTTTCCTTTTGTGTACATGTCAGTCAGTCAGGGAAGGACTGAAGGAACACAGTGTTCTGCTCCTGCTGTGTGTGTGTGTGTGTGTGTGTGTGTGTGTGTGTGTGTGTGTGTGTGTGTGTGTGTGTGTGTGTGTGTGTGTGTGTGTGTGTGGAGGTGGGGGGTCCATGGATTGGAAGAGGCAGCAGGGGTGCACTGTAAGGACTACTAAACCACAGAGGCATTGTTGCCGTGCCAACGGGGAGCCGGCCATTACTGCTGATATCTTTGTTAAACTGGTGCAAACCCCAAAATGATGTATTTATTGTTCAAAAGCTGCACCACTGACACAACATTAACTTTAACATCACTGTTGTTTGACCTTCACTGCTTGACATATTTTCTGGCCATGTGGGTTTTTTTTTTTAACAAACACAACAGAAATATGGGCAAAGGACCATAAGAACAGACCTAAACTCTCTTCCTAAATTCACTTTTAAATGTGCAAACCAAACTGCAACAACTTTAATGACTCTCACGTCCCTTAGAAACCATAACCTTGCAGCCTGACAGACCTCAGAACGCTGAGCCCCTTTATTTTCCAACATCTGGCGTCTCAAATGGCCTTCTGGGAATAAAATGCCTGAGCTGGAGGTCACGAGCTTCAACATTAATCTAAATGGGTCACAGAAACTTGAGGTCACTGTTATGCTTTATGCATAGAAGAATACACCCATGGAAACTCTGGGGTTTTATTGCTATTGTTCATCTTTCCCGGAAAAATGGAATCTGGGAAATAGGGGAAAATGATAGAAACCGAGTTTACATTCTTGTAATGCATGTGTATCTGCTTTGAAACTGGAGTTTTACAGGAAATATAACAAATGGAGAAATATATACGGGCTGATTTGTCTGTCAAAAACAACTAATGCAGATCACAGGAGGCCGTCCACATCTGCAGCACGTCCTCTCCTGCATTAAGAGATTAAACGGGAAAAAAAAAAACTTTACCCAAGTGAATCCGAGGGATCGATAGTATTAAAAAGCATGACCTGCGTTAACACCCCTCCGCTCTCCTCTGTCTGCCTTTCATCAAACGCTGCCATTAATATTTGATAGGCAGCAAGTCAGAATGTTCCTCCTGGCTGCAGAGAGTGATCAGGAAACAAGACAATTCAATCAGAGAGAGGAGCTGCGTGGCTGGCTTTCTGCACCGTTTGAGAGGTTTGTGTCTTACCGGTTTTAACCTGGTTACCGTTCTGCACCGGTGCAGCTCAGTGATGCCACACGGACGGAGAGAGCGAGCCCTGACAAGATCACAATGACTTCTGCATAAAAAAGCAAACATTTAGCTTGGATGCCTGACCACTCTGAGAGCTCTGTGTGAAGCATCTCTTAACAACACTCCCATACTTTCTCCTGGTAAATGGGTTGGTGAAGTCTGAGCAGTGTGCAGGTAGTCAGCTGATAATTACAACCTATGTGTCAGGACATGCTGCTTTAAGTGCTCGGACAGTTGGTTTGTGGGGCCATGTAGTTGGTGATGGTGAGTTTAGTGTGTGTGTTTAGCAGTTAATGGCACTTTTAGGTTTGTGTTAAAAGGCAGATGCATAAAAATGGTTCTAAATACTACTTACCTTTAACTGAAGCTGACTTTTTGCAAAATCTGAGTGTTTCTTAAATGCAGACTGCATTGACTTGTACGTGTTTGTAAAGTTTGGATCACAGTTTGCTCTTGTTCTCAACTTGGAATCACACTCTACACTTTCCACATTCTTTGCTTCTGCCTGTGCTCCGCCGGAGCAATAAATCTGGAAGCACCTTTTCATGGTTGTAGAAGCAGCATTCTTTCAGTTTTGACACCCCTGTGTGGACGCCCTTGGAGCGGTGAGGTGCTGCTTTCGCCACTAGATGGGGCTGCACAGTAGTGGCATTGGCTGGAGGAGCTGGCAGGAGGAGAAAGCTGCAGCTGCACACTGAGGTTTTTGGGGTAAACACCAGAAAAAAACGAGCCGCAGCAGTGAAAGCAACCATTTGATGGAAATATAACAGAAAAAGAATCTGAGCGTGTATTGCAAGAGAAAACAGAACAGTGCAATGTTTACACTTTTCACAGACTCCTTTCAAACTTGAGACTAAACCATTAAAACTCCCAAAAGTAGCATTAAAACTACCCAGAACTGATGATTATCTATGTGGAAGAATAATGCTAAAGAGAAATGCAAGGAAAGCTTTTTTTTTGGCTCGTACTTCTGCCTTTAGTGCCTCGCTGACAGCAGTGATGCAAGAACTATATGTGTAATGTACACCGCCAGCAGATGCATGTCTGCACTGCACTGAAAAGAGTTTTTTGGGGGCTTCACATCTACAGTGTGAGTGTAAAGGAATAAAGCAGGAACAAAGCAATCACTACAAAGCCCACTGTCACCATTGACCAGTAAATCAAAGGCATGTCTACGCTGGGTTACAGTGTATCATCTTATGCCAGCGCTTTGGGTTAATTGGGACCAAAGCAGATACATTTGTAGCGAAAAATGCCTCGATTAAGGGCCCCTAAGATGTGAGATCATGTGAACAGACCACCTGTGGGGCTTTCATTGCTATTTCAATATCATTCATGTCAAGGCCCCTGCACTCGCTGACACAGCTTGAGCCGAGGGAGAAGATGTTTCAATTCAGGCCCCGGCGAAAAAACCAAACACAAGACGCAGGGGCTCTGGCAGGTTTCAGCTCTGACAAACCTCCCCGGAAAAAAAAAAAGCGAGGGGTTCCAAAATGCTCTTTCAATTGTAGGACGTCCATCAAAGCATCCAAATGGGGACGTTTAGAGGGAACCTTGGCACATCAGACAGACACTCCTAATACACACCACCTTTATTCTAGGCTGCTAAAAAAGAAAGATCAAAGTTTCTGCAGATGAAAAGGGCCCGTTCCCTGCATTTATACCCCCATTCACCCACTCCCTCTTTTACTAAATTAAGAAAGCAGGCTTCGGCAGGCATGTGAAGAGGACTTTAACAATTATGGAGATGCTCCAACTCAACCCCTGCCTCTAATTACCAGTCTCTGATGGTTAAAAGGGCTTCCTTTTTAGCTGGGACTCTCAAAAGCTGCTATTGCCGCTGCCATCCTCGACACGGTGACCACAAGGAACCACAAAATATGCCTGCACAGGCCGGGACACAGGAAAAACATAAGCCCTGTCCCTGCACGGGAAAACACTGCACAGAGCTTCAGATTTATCAAATGTTTTATTGTCAAAATAGAGGTCATATTTGCTTTCTCACAAAAAGAGACATCTACACTTTGTACAAATTTACAATATCTTATAAAGTTTTCTTTTATACACAGATTTACAGGTTTTTACAGGAACTTTTATATAAATACATTTGAAATTACAAAAAAAAAATGAATGACCCGTAAAATACTTGGGCACTATTAAGGCTTAATTTAAACCATCTTTGATGTGATTGAATTATACAATGTTATCTGGCACTATGTAGATAAAATGGTAATAAAATCCAAAAAACTGTGTCTCTGCCTTTAAGCAAGTAATGCCCAGTTTTGCGTAAAAAGCCTCAGTCTGTACCTCTAATACATACAAACAGGACAGAGGGGGGAGATGACCTGATGTGGGAAAGCAGGTACTTTAGTTTGGAGGAGTTCTCCCCACAGAGGTGTGTGTGGGCGGAGAGGGGGACACCTCAGCAGCAGTTCATTACCATGCAGATTGCTGGAGACACAGAGTGATGGGCTATCTCCCAAACAATTAGCAGTCCTCATAAGCTGCGTTTTCTGCCATTCAAACCTGGGACAATGGCATCTGCTTGGGGCAAGACACGGAGCTGGCCGTGCCCGACCTCCACGTCAGTCCGGTGCTCACGTCGCTGTACATGGAGCCGCTGGTGCCTTTACTGCCCCAGCAGCAGCGGGTGCAGAAAGTCCTCCAAGAGTCCAAAGTTTTCCCAGACCAGATCCACACCCCGGACGTGATGCCCACAAGAAGGCACATAAAGTACTTCAACATAAAAACTGCATAGTCCGGAACTCTGCGGTCCCGCTCTAATAGACAGTTGGAGCAGTTGTGTGTGATCTCCCAGCTCTGCCTGTTGTGCTGCTCGTAAAAGTAACAGGCGACTATAATAGTGGCTGGCACCGTGTAGAGAACAGTGAAAATCCCTATCCTGATCATGAGCTTCTCCAGCTTGTCAGTCTTGGTGCCACCCTGCTTGATGACGCTGCGGATCCTGAAGAGGGACACAAATCCCGCCAGGAGGAACATAGTGCCGATGAATAAATAAATCACCAAAGGGGCGAGGACGAAGCCCCGCAGATTGTCCAGGTTCTGGTTCCCCACGTAGCAGATTCCGGCCACGGAGTCTCCGTCCACGGAGCTCAGCGCCAGCACCGCGATGGACTTCATGCTGGGGATGAGCCAGGCGGCCAGGTGGAAGTACTGGGAGTAGCTGGCGATCGCCTCGTTGCCCCACTTCATCCCGGCCGCGAGGAACCAGGTCAGAGACAGGATGACCCACCAGATGGAGCTGGCCATGCCGAAAAAGTAAATAAGCAGGAAGACCACGGTGCAGAGCGCAGGGCCGGTGGTCTCGTAGTGGATGTGCTCCAGGTCGAACTCCCGGTTACACGCCACTTTCTCGTGCCCGGCGATGAGTCTGACAATGTAGCCGATAGAAACAAACATGTAACACGCTGACAGGAAGATGATGGGCCTCTCTGGGTACTTGAAACGCTCCATGTCGATGAGAAAAGTGGCGACGGTGGCAAAAGTTGACACGAAGCACAACACGGACCAAAGTCCTATCCAAAACGCGGTGAACGCTCTCTCGTCGTGCGTAAAGTAGGGGTTGTGGCACGGTATGGCGCAGTTGGAGATCTGTCCGGTCTTGACCCGGTTGTAAAGCGGGTGTCGGTCCGTGTTCACCGGCACCATGGGCTCCAGACACTTGCACCCCGGCTCACACGGAGCAGCAGGCGGCTTGTATTTCCCAGGCGCGCCGGGTCTGCCAGGCTTATTTTTAGGAGGGTTGTAACCCTTACCGGGGTTGTTGGTGGGTTTGGAGAGCACCGGGGACACCGTGGTGGAGTCGGTTCTGTTGTAGTCCATGCACAGCGTGTCTGGGTTGCCCTGCACCGGCAGCAGGTCACACTTCATCCTGTCCGGCCAGGGGAAGCCGTACTGCCTCATGAGAGGCGCACAGCCAGCCCGGGCTCTCTCACACACGCTCCGGCACGGAGGCAGAGGCTTTTTGTAGTCCTCCAAGCAGATCGGTGTGTACATGCTGCACAGGAAGAACTTCAGGTCCGGGGAACACTGGATCTCGACCAGAGGCCAGAACTGGTGCACCTCCAGTCCCGCCTCGTCCTGCGTGTCGTGGTTAAACTGGTTGGGCATGTAGGTGTAGTTGTAGCCGATCCCTTTGCACAGGGGCACGGCTATCTCCTGGCAGGTGATCTCCTTGGCCGTGGTGCAGCTGGATCGGGGAAGGAGAGCGAGTGAGAGGAGCAGGTAAATCCCAAACAGGTCCATCTCTCCGGCGCGTCGTGTCCCCTCTCTTCTGCTCTGATACAAACAGCAATAAATCCTCTCAGCCGTCTGCTTTCGACCCCAGTCCGCTTAGACGTTGCGCGGCGAGCCCATCTCGCTTCTCTCGGGATCTTGCACGGAGTTGCAAGCAATGTGCAAGCCGTGTTTACTTTGAGCTGAGGAGGAGCAGGAGGAGGAGAGAAAACAGCCTTCAGGGCGGCGAGCGGCAGTCAAGATGGCTGAGAGGAGAATCCAGCTTCTTGTGGGAGCTGCTCTCACTCCTCAGTCTGTTTAAAAAGAACAAAAATCCAAGTGCTGCTGTCCGATCGCCACAAACGGGAAAATGTGGGCCTCCTTTCTTTCTTCAAAACACAGCGACTACATTCAGTCGGCTCGTCCCACCTCGGTCCCGGTTCCCATACAAATCATCAGCTTGGAGACGAAGCGGTGCCGATATATACCAGCGGCTGGCTGGAGACGCCCCCAGAGCCGCTGCTCCAATCACAGAGCGGCAGGGGCGGTGCTTTCCATCCGTCAATCAAGTTTTTCACCTAAATGTTTTGTTATATAGCTCATGATCACACTGGTTCTGTCACTTTATGCTGCTGCGGGGTCCAGGATGGTGATGAGGATGATGCGTAAAAGCGGATGTTTAATACACTTTCTACCTGATCACAGCTGGAAACAACAAACTGAGAAGGAATCAGCGCTTTTGTATGCACATTATACAAGTGTGCAGACTTTAGACTTTGTATTTACGACTTTCTACAATGCCCTCAGCCTATTCATGGCTTTAATAAACTGTAATAACGCTGTCATCATGTCTAAAAAAGTGTCGGAACAGCTCTTTTAAACAACACAATCATCCAAATTACACCAGAAATGCAGTAAACAGGAATATTTTCTACTCTTTTCACCATCCCTTCCAGTGTTCACTGTCTTGTAGCTTTCTTTAACGCACAATCTTTGATGGTGTCACAACAATGGTACCACAGCACACAGCAGGCAGAGCAGAGATGCTTCCAGCTCCAGATGATTGTTTCTGTGTGTGTGAGAGAGAGAGGCCAGTTTGGTAAATTGGCTAATTTGCGCGTGATAAGACTACCCAGGGAGCTGTCTGTCCTTGTGAAAAGCTGTTTTATTTTCTAAATGAGGTGCTAATGTTTCGTTTAACGCTTGCATAGAGCTCCGCGGGAGGCGTAATTGCGCGAGGCAAAGACCAAGCAGCAGAGCGCACAGAGACAGTGGCAGAGAACTCATATCAGTGTTAACGTGCTTACAGCGGCTGTCTGGGGATCTCAGTAGTGATGTGACAGTAATCTCATTGTAGTAAATGTTTTTTTTTCACCCACTATTTCTCTTCTCTAACTTCTCTACAAAGACTCGCTGCAGAGAGCATTTATGAAACTCACTGTGTCCTCGGTTCTACCCTCAGAAATGACGGTGTGGCTCTTTTATACACACCTGATCTCAGGGGGCTCATATGTACACTACCGTTCAAAAGTTTGAGATCACTTAGAAATGTCCTCATTTTTGAAAGAAAACAGTTTTTTTTCAATGAAGATAATATTAAATGAATCAGAAATCCAGCCTAGACGTTGTTAATGTGATAAATGACTACTGTAGCTGGAAACGGCTGATTTTTAATGGAATATCTCCATAGGGGTACAGAGGAACATTTCCAGCAACCATCACTCCTGTGTTCTAATGCTACATTGTGTTAGCTAATGGTGTTGAAAGGCTCATTGATGATTAGAAATCCCTTGGTGCAGTTATGTTAGCACATGGATAAAAGTGTGAATAAAAAACATGAAATTGTCTGGGTGACCCCAAACTTTTGACTGGTTGCTTATTTACTCTGCCTGCACTTCTGCTGTGGTTATATAACAAAATACATTCACTTGAGCAAATATCTGAAGTACTTGTGCTTTATTTCCATTTCTGCTGCTTTATGCATCTGCTCCATTACATTTTAGAAAGAGATGGTTTTACTTTGTCCAGCAGCCCCATTCTTAAAGAATTAAACTTGACATACAAAACATATGATGAGCTTCCCAGCAATGTAACATGATAACATGGGATCATATACAAATATCATGACTCTTTAGGCACATTTTAAATGAAATGTCTTGGTATTTTAAGCTTATGTATACTTGTTGAATTACACTACTTATCTAGTCGATGGGAATTCACTTGGAGGACTCTGTAAAATACATATGCAGTACATTATATATACAGATCCTGTGCAGGCACACTACAACTGAGTGCAAGCTCTGTTGCTTCTAGTGATGTCGTCTGCGGACACAAACTATAGGCTGCATGTGTGCATTTTCAGCATTATTGGCACAAACTCTTGGACATCTGGTTTCATGAAGAAATTTTTATCTTGCGGACTTGAGGGCACAAAATTCCACTGTCCTATGGAAGGAGCCACAGTGTGTAAAACACTTTAAACAGTTCTCTTGGATTTAAAACCTATACAAGTTCATACAAATATGTAAAATCACAATAATTAAACTTGACATACAAAACACTTTAGGCACATTTTAAGGGAAGTGTCTTGGCATTTTAAGCTTTTATATATAATTTTACAGTGTTAAAATAACATGCAATAACAGCTAATGTTATGGTAAGATCAAGGGGAGGGGGTCTTTAGTATTGCAAGGTGTGCACTGACACACAAAATGCAAAAAAATGATAATATGTGAAGTGATTTCACATGAAATTTACATGATTTTTTCAATATATCAGGCTGAAATATGACGTAATACTGGAAATTAAGCTTCCAGTAGCACATACAACATTAAAACTGGCTGCCAAAGCAGCTCTGACCTATGAAATCATGGACATGGGACTTCTGGAGGTGTCCTGTGGTGTCTGGCGCTGAGACATTGGCACCATTTCCTTTGGGTCCTGTGGGATGCAGGTGGAGCATCGGTGCATCCCGTAGATGCTCAACATAAAAGCAGATGGAGGTTTGCTTGGTCTGCAGTAAAGTTTCATTTAACAGCCACATGAATGCCAGGTTCCCAAGGTTTCCCAGCAGAACACTGGTTCGTAACGAGGCTACTTAAACTCAGCTTCACCTCCACCAGCTACAACATGAAAATGCCTCACACGCATTAATGCATAAGTAATCAAATCCGATAATAAAATATACATAAAAATATAGCTCGGGGGTCATTTTGCAGCATAATGGGTATTTTTACTTTTGATACCTTGAGGACGTTTTCCTCTTGATACATACCTGCTTTTACTTGAGGAGTTGATGCAGTCCCTCTATAAATACTACATAGATACAACAGCTTTTATATACAAGAGCAGAACTTGAGCTAAAATCTCCAAAAACATCCTATTAGAAATAATCTCCCCATATTTCACACAGCAGTAATGAATATTTGTAATTCCCCACAGAATCCAGAGTGATATTCACACTTCATTCTAATATGCTGCTCAGGATTATTTTGTCTGTGACTTTAGAAAGCTTTTTTTAAAATTCTCCAATAAACTCAACAGATGTGTTATTGAGATTTAATTGTTGTGTCATTATCATCATTTACAACAGACTATTCCTTGGATGGAAAACCATGCAACTTCTGGTAAAACGAGACAGGCAAGGGCAGACATGTGATCAGCACATCTGTTCGAAACCTGATATTCATTTCACCAACAAGAGAGATGTGTTTTTGAATAGACATTTTGTTCTCTACTGTGCACGCTCGTACACACACACACACACACACACACACACACACACACACACACACACACACACACACACACACACACACACACACACAGCTCCTGCAGTGTGCAAAAAAAAGCCAATGTGTGGTCTCACAATACAAAAAAAAAAGAAAAAAAAGAAAAAAAAGCATCTTTCTCCCAGTTTCCCATCCAAACATAATGCAGTGCTGTGTGCGGGGGCCGGGGTGTGGTGGTGTTGGAGTTTAAGTTTAGTGGTATTATGTTTGGAGAGGAGCCAAGTCTTTATCATTTTAGGCAGCTTTTTCTTTCTTTCTTTTTACAACCTCAACCAACTGAAAGAATAAAATAAGCCGGAGTGAGCTGAGCATCAGGAGAACACAGATTGATTAAGTGACTCGCCAGTGTGAGATAACAAGGAAGGAGCTCTGTTAATGGCTGTTTGCTTTTGATTAGGAAACAAGACTTGGGCCAGCCAGCGCCGTGGAGGTATGTGAGTGTATGTTTGTGCACATGATGGTTGGTGTGATATTTTCCCAATAATAAACTCTGGAATCTGAGACGTGTGAAAAAGGACACATAATAAAAAGGGAGTGAGGGTAAGGTGCTGGTCACAGTGTAGGAGAGTGATGGTGGGAGCACAGGGAGGATAGATGAGGGCAAGACAGGGCGCCAGGTTTCTTCTGCACACCGATAATGATTTACTCGGAGGAAGTGCAACTCATCTCCTGTTTGCAACGCAGAGCTGTGAGAAAATATCTCCACAAGCCGAGCCTTAGAGAAACACTCTGCAACCAATGAATAAAATCCACAATCATGTCAAGATCCAGAGTTAATGTGTTCAGTTTAAAGCCCCACTCTGTCAGAATCAAGTGCTGCCGCGGAAGAAAGGAAGCCCATCAAGTGTGAGTGTGTGCCAGATCCTGGCCTCACCTCAGAGATGGTGAGACAGAGATATGCTAATGCAACTTTATCTTGTAAAGGAAAGCTTCGAGGAGATTTAGCCAATCTGCTGGACACAATTCCAAGAGCCTCGGTGGCATTTAGCGGGCTCGCGCTAACCCGGGGCTGCTTGTTAAGACTTCATTAGCTGTGTTTGCTCAGGCCTCTTCTCTCCAAAGAGGGCTCCCCAGGCTCCAGCCTCAGCCCCACTATAGACCCTCCATATGGGGCTTGTTTGCTCACGGCTGGCCTGGTAATCACTTTCAGGTGGAGCTGGAGGAGACTGAGCAAGGCTGAGGGGATTTTGGAGAGAGCTGGACACCTTCCCTCCCCCCCTATGTCCCAGCCCCCTCCAGCAATCCCCTTTTTCCACCGGGGTACTCCTGAGGTGACAGAGCGTGCAGCGTGTACCCTGTGAATTAACTCACCTAGGGCCCATTACCTTAACAAACAGAGCCAGCCCCTCCAATCAGCCTACTGCTGAGAGGACAGGCAACCCCTGTAAATCCTTTCTTATAGCCACTATCCCTCTCTGTGGGTGCAGAGTGACAACTCCAAACTTAAGTGAGACAATCGAGTCTTGTCTTAACAAGGCAACTTTCATTACAGCAAGAGGAAGCTTCTTGTGAAAACTGAACTTCATTTCCTTGAGGTCACAGGACTTGACATGAGCCACCTGATGACAGCGAAGTTACGTTTACAGGCTGTAACAGATTAGGTTGCATCTTGCTAACAGAGACAAAATGGGTAAAAGAGGAAAGAGAATGAAAAATATCCACATAATAATCCAGATTTCATTTGGGCAAAATAACCATCCAACTCCTATTAGTCAAAGAATTATAGAGGATGAAGTGGGTCAACTTTCTACTGACTTATCAGATCTTAGAGAGAGATGTTGGTGTTGATTCTCTATTTTAATGTTTTAATGCCCCACAGACAAAATTTTCTTCAGGTTTCTAATGGTGGCTTATGTATAAAAGATATATTACATCTAGTAGCTTGCTAGAGATAAATAAATAGTTATAAATACTATTTATTTATCAGTTATACGTAATAGCGTCTTTTGGGTCAGCAGGTTGTGATAAATTCATGTGAGTCATTATTAATATAGACATTTACTAAAGACGTATTATTATTTATAGATGCAGATTTAAACTTTGACGAGAAAAGCATTGATTGTAGATGGAAAACATTTTGTTTGCTGTCCAAAGCAAACTAAGTATCTTGAAATTTGCTTCCCATTTGGTAGAATTTGCTCTAATAAAGTCCCACTGTAGCTGTAGATTAAACCCCTCATAATTACTCTGCCAAGGAACGCGATGAAGTTATGTGACGATTGGTGTTGGTTTGTCTGTGAGCAACATGACATTTTCAGGCAAGGTCAGAAATGACACAAGGACCAACTGATTAGATTTTATCAGTGATGCAGCTTATAGTCTGGATCCATGGATTTGTTAAGGTTTTCTGTATCATTGCGAGATAGCATCACAGCATCCCTGTAACCATGACAACAAGTGAACACTACGTCAGCTGCCTGCTGATGATCACATGATTCTGATCCTACTAAAATTCAACCGCTGTGGACTATGAATGTTTTAAAGATTTCTTCTGTTGGAAATCATAGAAAGACAGAGCAGCTTTGGTGGATTACTGCGTTCTCTAATTGCTTTTCTTGTTCATCTCTGTGGTTTTTCCTCCAAAAATATTCTTTTTTTTTTTTTAGAATGGCTTAGATGTGCACCAGCATAGTTGCTACATCTAGAATGTCCACATCTATGAAGTTATTTCTTCCTTCAACCCATCAGTCCACCACCTGCAACAGCTCAAGCTCACCAGTTCACCATCGACGTCAACACCATAAAACTACTTTACACTACACAATGGTTAGCTATAGTATTCAAGAAATTCAATTGTATATCTCTGAAACAGAAACTGATTTTGAAGAAGGACAATGATTTAAGAAAAACGTCCACCCAGCAAGTTGCTAAGATAAGTTCTTTACGTATGGTTTATATGAAACCCAGGAAGTGTGAATTAGTCTTTTTTGGATTGTCATCAGTAGTATTCATTGTTATGGCAGTAGAGTTGACTGCTTATTTCACTCATGATGTTTTGCCAGGGAAGGACTGGGAAAGAAATTCAGAGCTGGACTTATCCAGGAGGCACTAAACAGAAATCTCAGTTATAATCTGGACAATTTATAGTTCAATTTTAGGTGAACTAGCACTTAAATGCTGATTATAACACTGTATATTTTATGTAAATGACCTGCTTGGTGGAGCTTTAATCCTGTAAAAATCCATTTTATTTAATACTGACTACTATTCGTTTGACATAAACAGTGAAACTAAGTTGCTAAGCAATGATGTGAATCAGTTACATAACGTCACAAACATCTGTAGGGTGGTTGTCTAAAATTCTAAGAAAAGCAGATCTACTTTTCACTTACTCAACTAATTAAAAAACAACATTGCCTCCATGAGGAGGTTCTGTACCATTCTCCTGCAGCCAAAGAACCGACTGTTGTTGGCTGCTGTCCCTGAGCCAAGTGACTGAGTGAATGTGTGTGTCTGTGTGTGTTATCGTGTGATTGTTTGGAGTTTTCAGCCATCCAATGCAATGAGAATCTGGCCAGCCAGCAGAGGTCTGCTTTTGGCTGCTATGACGCCTGATACTTGACACTCCTGTCAGATTTATCTCCCCTCTTGTAAAACAGCGTGCAACTTGTTCTCTCCATCCAGAAAGGTAAGTGAGCCCACAGAGGGTTCTCTTGCTCAGAAACACACACACACACACGCTAACCCATATAATAGTGGGAGCTATTTTTTTAAACCCTGCGTGTAACGAGAGACGAGGCCTGCGTGCCTGAAATGACACATGGACGGTCCTGAAGCAGGTAGACTTGCCATCTGGTTCCAACACATGGGGTGGAACACTTGTCTTTGGATCCTGTAGGTCTTAATTTCATTTTCTGGCCACACTGCCTGTTGTCGTTGTCGTTGTAGCGCACAGTGGTGGGATTCTGTGGATGGCCAGGCCTGCTTGCTTCAGCGCTGACTCTGACCAGACTGCAGAGGGGTCACGAGGTGTCTGCCTTCATTTCTGCAGGGAGGAAAAAGAAAGCAAGTCCTGCTAATTAACTCGTCTCATTACTATTCATGCAGTCTTTGAGTACATCCCATTCCACCTTTACCTGTGCTCCTTCAACCTCTTCTCAAGATATTAATGTCTCTTCATGTCAACTGCTATGAGCTAAAAAACCCTTTAAGATCCTGCATTGTCAGCTGGGACTCTGGGGATGTGTCTTGAGCTCTATCATTGAGCATTTCTGCTGTTTAAACACAGTGATGGAGACATTAGTATGTACAGCGTCCCTGAACTCATAACCTGCAGGTTTCACAGACATCCGACATTTTTTGTTGAGAGATTTTGCACTAGGCCTGCACTAGGCCTGCACAGCGGCGTAGTGGTTAGCACTTTCGCCTTGCAGCAAGAAGATCCCGGTTCGAATCCCGGGGTGGGCCTGGGATCTTTCTGCATGGAGTTTGTGTGTTCTCCCTGTGCATGCGTGGGTTTTCTCTGGGTACTTCGGCTTCCTCCCACAGTCCAAAAAATAAAAAATAAATGCTGAGGTTAATTGATTACTCTAAATTATAGGTGTGCCTTCGCCCGAGTCAGCTGGGATAGGCTCCAGCACCCCCACGACCCCAGTGAGGATAAAGCGGTGTATAGAGAATGGATGGATTTTGCACTAGTCTGGCACAAGCTCGAGTATAATAAAATGGTGTGTGTATGTGAGGAGCTCCATTATAGGTGTCGTTATGCATTTAATCCTACTGTATGATGTAGACTGGCCAAAATGGATGCCAGTGTGAAGTGGATTACACAGGACCTCTTGGAGTCCTGCTGGAGTCCTGCTAGGTTTTGACTATACTCTGTTACAGACAAATACACAGACACTAGTGGACACAAAGGATGCATACTTGTTGAACTGAAGTACTTTTGTAGTCAATGGGAGTCGACTTGAGGACTCCGTAAAATACATATGCAGTACTTTATATATACAAATTCTGTGCATGCCCACTATTATTGAGTGCAAGCACTGCTGCTCTACCAGCATTATCGACTGCAGACACAAATTTTGGGCTTCATGCGTGTATTTGCAGAGGTATTGACACAAACTCTTGGGTACCTGGTTAGATGAAGAAATTTTTATCATGCGGACAAAACTGTAACAGACGCCAATGGAAGGAGTCATGGTGTGTAAAGCACATGTTAAGCACTTGAGTTCATACAAATACGTAAAATCATAAGTTAAGTCAACAGTAGGTGGTTGTAGCATCTTTCAAACTTATAAATGAAAGAAAATCTTCATTTGTTGCTAATATCATGCTCACATGCTAAATCTACAGTGACCTGCAGACCTGCATAGACATCGACTGTCCACAACACTAAACCTGCCTCTTCAATATCATTCCACCAAAATAGCTCTGACCCATGTGCACATGAACACAATACTTCTGGGGTGTCCTGTGGTGACTGGCAGCAGACATTGACAGCAGATCCTTTGGGTTCTGTGGTCTACAGAGAAGGGCCTCCATGGGTCTGACTTTTCTGGCGCATATCACAGATATTTGATTGGTTTGGAATAGGGAGTGTTTAGAGTTATTTATCAATGCCTTGGGCTCTTTGTCGTGTTCATTGAACTGTTCCTGAGCAGTTTTTGTGGTGTAGCAGGGTTCACTGTCCTGCTGAGGGAGGCTGCTGGTTAGGGTTGCCAACCGTCCCTTAAAATATGGAATCGTCCCATATTGAGCAACAAAATCCCGTGTCCCATATGGAACGCACTTTGTCCCATATTACCGTGAGAATCAAAAATAAGTCTGCAAAATGTCAACGTAATCAATGAATATCAGGGTGCTTCATGTGAAAATTTATGGTAATCTCATTGCCAGCCCTCTCTTACTCTGTGACCAATGAACTGACAGCACACTCACACATGAGTAAGACAATACAGAATCCAGCTCATCTCATTGGTCGAGGTCCTTTCACATGGAAAGAAGGTATACCGGCAAACAAGAGACGACAACAAAGCAGCATGGATGACACTGACGTGGATGACAATTTTCAGGCCTCGGACACTGCCGATGGAACTCCTCCAAGGAAGATTAAGAGGCTGCAGAAATACACAAGCGAATGGGAACGAGAATACATGTGGGTGGAAAAAGGCGCACTGCACTGTCTGTCGGCACGCGTTTTCTGTAGCCCATGGCGGACTTTATAAAGTTAAACAGCATGCATCTAGTGCTGTACACGTTAAAACCATGAGACACAACAAAACCAGGGAATCCTTGACCCGTTTGTTGTCCACCAGGCAACGTCAGAGGCAGATATGGTATGTAATAAATAAGAATGATTTCTTTTTACCCTTTAAGTCCTAGTCTGTCATCAGTGTTTGGGTAAGGCAATGTGTAGTTTTATTTCATTTTATTTTTCATTGACAGTGGGTTCATTCATACCCTTCCAGGAAGCAATAGAAGTAGCCACTTTGTTCCCAGAGAGAGGAGAACTGCCCTGTGCGGTTAAATAAAAGCTGCAAAAAAAGCTTAATTTCACAGTTTTTTTCCCCACTAATAAACTAAAATCAACTTCTGTTTCAGTGTTTTTCTTAAACCATCAGTACACTCTTGTAGCAGGAGGTAAATTCTAAATAACTGCCAGATATTGAAATTTTCTTCTGAACAAATGGGCACAAATGCTGACTCACAGGACATTTTCTGACCCTTTTGTAGTCAAATTAACAAAATTAGCCCATAGATAGATAAATAGATGGATATAACATGCATAATTTATACTGTACAGGCAGTTGATATACTGCCCATAAACCTTACATATATACAATAAGGTTTCTTCTTTGCATATAAAATCATGAAGAGATTTTATACTCTTCATGAGCCATTAACACTACTGAAGCTCCAGTCTGCTGGGTGTGTGTTGCCCCTCATTATGGGAGTCATTAGGTCATTCCCTCACACAGTAGGGTTTAAGTGCCCTCGTGGCCAGGTGTGAATGGGTTGTTATTTTGCGCTGAAAAACAAATTGTTGAATAATAATTTGTTTTCCATGTATTTGTATCACTCAAAAACATGCATCTAATTAAACTCAGGTTTGATTCAAAAAAGGTTAGCTACCACTGGTAGCCGGGAGGGGTGAAGGCAATCGGGTCGGCCAGCCCTGCCAGGGAGGTGTCCCTTATTTATTTTTCAGGGAGTTGGCAACCCTACTGCTGGTGCACCTAAGGTTTCCCAGCAGAACATTTCATTGTACCATGATAATCAATGCCGTTCATTTCAACAGTCAGTGGTTTTAACGTTGTGGCTGACTGGTGTAAAAATGCATTGTATGCAGATGAACAGGTAGATAGTCTGGCTAGCTGGCAGGCTGCCCTGGAAGTAGCTAGTTTTTAATCACCAGCAGTAGCATGTCCATATGGATGTAACAGTCCTCCACATAGTATGAATTTCCTGCTGGAATGAAGCAGTTTGAAGCTGGAGCTCATGTGGTCTTGCTCGATAAAGGTCAACTGACGAAACAATTTGGGGAAACGTGCTTATTCTTGCCAAGATGAATGCTGCTCTCATATCTGTAAAATGTAAAACTACAGCTAGCAGCTTAGCTTAGCATAAAAGCTGAAAGCAGGAAGAACGGCCAACCCCGTAGAACAGTTTATTTCAACTGTCCAAAATTCTCAGTAAGTTTGTTCTAAATTGACAAATATTGTCCAGACTTAACTTTGTGCCACAGTTAAACTTATCCATCTATATGAAGTCTCAGTCAAAGCACTCCCAGAGCACGACTCCAAAGAGTCTCGAAATGTCTATGGAGGCATGTACAGTTCATCCTTTATGTTTTCCTTCCTCACTCGTCCTCTCTGCAGCACCATCTCCCTCTCCCTGCCTCCCTCCGTCTCTGTGTGTGGCGTGCTGCGAAACAGATGGCGAGGGCAAGGATGACCGCCAGACAGAAGGAGGGAGAGAGTGAGAGGCAGAAAACGACAAGGTAGGGAAGTGGGAAACCACATCCAGAAGGTGAGAGACGGAGAAGCAGAGAGGTAGCAGATGTGTAAAACACAAACGACCTTGTGGAGTTTGTGACTCGTTCTTGGCGGGCTCCGATCAAACCCGCGATCGCTCTCGCTGTGCACATCAGAGGCTGAGCGATGCCCCTGGTGAGCTACCCTGGGCATCCCATACTGCTCATTAGCAGTCTGATTAAGACATGTTTATTTATGTAAACACAGGCTGTATTTACAGTATTAATCGAGCCTTCACACTGCGCTTACATGGGATACTGTCAGACAGATTTGAGTTGGGGAACAGTTCCTGGCATAAGGAATATTTTTTGAAGCTCTCTGACAAACATCTGCGTCAAGCTGGGGGCATGATGAGACTCCTGGGTGGGTGGTGTTTGTGTAAATGTGTGTCAGCGAGAAGAAAATCAGGCTCCCCAAGGCCAGATAGTGGGACATTGATGACCTTATCTGCTACAAGCTTCCCACCCCTCCATCTCTCCATGGAGTGGATCGCCTCCTCATCTCGACAAGCTTTACCCACCCCCTTCATATAAACGCTGACAGGCATATCATTTCTCCCTAAATAATTAATATGAGTTGATAACAAACAACATAGTTACCCTCGTAAGGTGCTCATACTGTGTCACAGACACTCCGCATTGTTTTCCACTAAAGGTGTGAGGTGCATCAACATCAATAAGGTAAGAGTGGAGGTGTCTCAGCTCAGAGATGTTGCCAACACATGATGTAAATATAATAAATGATTCTGACAATGTAGCATCAAAATATAAGGTCATGGACATACAGTGCCATTCAAAAGTTCGAAGTCACTTATAAATGTTTTAATTTTTGTAACACCAACATTTTTTCAATGAAAATAACATTGAATTAATCAGAAATATAGTGTAGACATTGTTAATGTGGTAAACAGCTGATTTTTAATGGAATATCTCCATAGGGGTACAGAGGAACATTTCCAGCAACCATCACTCCTGTGTTCTAATGCTACATTGTGTTAGCTAATGGTGTTGAAAGGCTCATTGATGATTAGAAAACCCTCATGCAGTTATGTTAGCACATGGATAAAAGTCAGTTTTGATGGAACACATGAAATTGTCTGGATGACCCCAAACTTTTTTCCACAGTTGCAAATGTAAGCAGGGCTTTCTGTGCTCATGAAAAGGAAGGAGAATCATGACTTAGTCTGAAAATGTTAATGTTAGCTGATGTCTGACAACAAGTTCCCATATCCATCCTGCCAACGTCATTGTTACAGAAGGTGTGGAAACACCTGCTAGGAACAGTTAATGTAACATTTTTCACACTGAAGAATTATATCAATTGAATAGTGGTTAGTGCTCTAAGCCAGCTTATAACCAGGGGTGAAACCAAGGTCATAAACTCCATTCAACTAATAGTGACACTGGATAGAGGACTCTGCTTGATTTTATAGAACTGCAATTGCATCAAGTAACTATTATTTCTCCGACAGAACCTTTTGGCGGAAACATTTCTTTTCAGTCATTGTTTCCATGCAGATGCTTTTCAACAGCGCAGCCTCCGCCCTCATTCAAACACATATAACCAAGTGGTTTTGACCAACCAGAATATGTTTTATACTGGTTTTGTTTTCAAGCATTTTGTGTCATTGTCAAAAATGTAGACAGTATACAATCACATCTGTACATATTTTCTTTGTTAAAGTGTGTATGATTCAGGTTGAGCTGTAGATTTAGTTGACGCTCTTTTACAGACGCTTAAAGACCGTAGGGATGAAACCTACTTTGAAGATTCTGGAAACTGCTGCTAAACAATGAGAACTGACCCAGAACCTGCAGCCAACAGAACGAAACTAAAGGCTGGATGGACACAGTGTGATGTCTCATCTGGGTGGTTGTCCTGAACAGAGTGACACTTTTGACATAAGCGTCTAAATTATACCTATCTCATGAGATTTATCAACAATTACAAAACTATCACAACCATTTCAGACTTTTGTTCAGTTGAGGGTTGCACAAAAAAGTGCATTATGCTGTTCTTATGCTGTCCTGTCAGTATTGCTTACATAAGCAAATGATAACAGTGAGAGAATCAAAAAATGTACTTTTGTGCTTACAGCAATATGCAATGCAGAAAGAAAACAAAAATTAATGAGATATTGACACAACAATCCTCCTTTGTTGCTATTCTTCTATTGAAATTTCTTTGTGAGTGTAAGAAGTTAGATCATTATTTATAATTTCACCTACAAGCTCAGACTGGTCAGTTATTTTCTAACCAAAGCAGGAAGCTGTCAGTGTGTTCAGCTTGAACAAACAAAAAGATGTTGACGAGGATTCAAAGGTCTAGCAGAGTCAATGAAAAGACGCTATACCACCACAGATGGTAAATATTTAATGCAATGCTGTTTGTTTCATAGGTGTATTGATTCTCTATATTCTTTTCTTTAAATAAGGGCAGTGGCTTTTCTGACTGATTACCTTTTCATGCAGGAAATGCACACAGTTAATGTGTTGTTCCTACATGATGTAATGGTTGTGCTTCCAATCTAACTGTGTAATGTCCACACCAGGAGATTAAAGCTCCTGACAGTCTCCTCCACCTCCTACATTAGGAGGGCTGTTTCTCCAGCAAATGGTAATTGGATCAATTGAAACCATGGCGTTTCTGAAATGATGTGAGTGGACTGGACTGAGCTCCTTTGAGGGTACTTTGTTTTATTTTCCCTGATTGCATCAGGCAGGTAAGGCTCTGGGTATTAATGCCTCGACTCTCCAGCCGCTGATGCTATCTCCCCTCAAACAGACTGAGGACGTCTTTATCAGCCAATGACACCATTTAGATTGGCATCTCCAGACAAAGCATGTGTGCTTACTGGGCTGCTAAGCTAATTGCACAATTGGGGAGGATAAATACGAGGGTTGTGACCACATTCTTATTGAGATTTTACACAAATTATAGTGTGGCTTTACTGCTTGTTTTGTGTGACCTGCTGGCTGTTTTGGCTAATGATTAGGATTAGTTAATCTGTGACATTTTAGCAACTCCAGCTCGTCTGTGCAGAGTTTGTGCGTCATAGTATGATATCTGACATACAACTACCAAATATTCTCTGATGTTATCTTAAGACAAACAGTTTATGGAGAAAGTCTTATATTTGACTTCAGATGTGTGTTAAGCTGTCATTCTCAGCCATGTAGTTCAGCTGGACGCAGTATGAAAACTAATAAATCCCCGCTGCCAGTTGCAAAAAAAAGAAAGTAAAACTCTGGATGACTCTGAGTACGATTTTAATGTGCCAGCACCAGAGGTTGAGGAGAGAGGGCAGTGAAGTGGAAGGGAGAGCCTCCCCTGAGCTGTGCTGTGTGATGTCTGATTGACAGGCTACACGCTAAGCTCACCTGAGCCTCTGACCTCCCTTTTTACATCTCTGTGACTCCTCTCCTCCCTCCTTCCCTTCTTTTTTTTCTATTTTTCTGAGAGCGGGGAAACCTGAGGAGGGCCTGATCCAGGGTGGAATGGCTTCAGGCTGCGACCTGCTCGAAGGAGGGATCACGGGGAAACAAAGGCCATTCAGGTAAAGCGCTCCTAGCTGGCCTGAGACAGACAGGCTCCCAGCACAGATAACACTGAGGCTAATGTACTAGCATTTGCACAGTCAATGGCACCAGACTCAGGCACGGCGAGGTGGGAGTGGGTTGGAGTGGGTTGGTGGCGGTGGTGGGGGTGTTGTTACAATCAGTGAAAGAAAAGGAAAAACAGACTGACAGGTGAGTAAACGCAATGCTCTGAAAGCCCCACTGAACATTCCTGAAATGACTACGCAAGTGTTGAAAATATTCCATACAAAAGTAGTAATCCTCTTTATGGAGGCTAATCTTGGGCAAATTCAGAACTTACAAACCACATAAGAGGACTTGAAAAGCTCTCCCCACGCTCGCTCACTCCAAAACAGCATTTGTGGACCACACGACTCTTTGCAGGGAATCAATATGCTTTGTGTTTGATTAGCACCTCTTCGGCAAAGTGCTGCAGACGGAATGCTGATGAGTGACTCAGACGTCCATGGTAAATGCAGCAGGAAAAATTCAACCTTATCTCATCTACCTGACTGGTCCGCTCTTGTTTAAGGACTTCATGGCTGCAGCAGATACAGCTGATGGAGTCATTCTGATAGAGCAGATGTCGCCAAAGGGAAGAAAGTTAGCAATGCATCACAACACCACCTTGGGTTAAGTGATCATGGCGACCTGACATTTTTGTGTCTTCTGTTAGCATATTCTCCCTGTATACGTGTGTGTTTGTGCTACTTGATTTTCTGGTTTCTTCTCACTCCAGCAGATAAGAATGTCAGATTACAGCTGTTTTTGGATCCAGGCCTCGGAGCTCTGGTTGGTCCACAAAAGCCCAAAAAGTCTGTTTGTCCACAGTGGGAAATTCGTAAAGATTTAAGAAAGGCAGGGTGGCAACTTTACAATTATCTGAGTGAAAAAGAAGCACCTTGTAAACATAATATACATTAACATACACTGATACCATTCTAACACTCTGGTAACAATACAACAAAAGTAGCAGTTTGCCAACTGTTAAAAACCTAAATAAAGAAGAAACAAATAAAACTTTGGTCATCTACAATAGAAAAATGATTACATGTTTTCAAGAATTGTTTTTCAGTTTGGAAAATTAAGTATTCTATATATCTGGTATCAGACATGTTTCATGCTGTCTGGTGAGCAAGACAACAAAGATGTGGAAACAGCTGATCAGTCATGTGAGATAAATGTTCGCTACATCAGAACGTAGTCAGAATATGTGCAACAACTGCTTTAAAAAGGCAGTTAAAATAGTCAGTGACCACCTCAAGTAAGTGTAAAAACGTATTTGTGGAATTTCTTTCAGTTGTTTCTAATGCAGTAAAAATTATGTTGGGGAAACACAGTGAGACAATGACTACCATTTTTACCCAGATAAATGAGGCTAAAGTAACAAAAACAACTTCAGGGAAAGTTAGAAAAGAAATGTAAACTTTTGTTAAAGGTTAGAACAGTAGCTGGAAATTATATTTTTTTACTTCTTAGCTCTGAACTGATGCCTCTCTACTGGAGCAACTAGCAGCTAGTTAGCTTAGCATGGAGAGT
Source organism: Acanthochromis polyacanthus (assembly GCF_021347895.1). NCBI lineage: Eukaryota > Metazoa > Chordata > Actinopteri > Pomacentridae > Acanthochromis > Acanthochromis polyacanthus. The sequence goes on from NC_067132.1 coordinate 9,982,404, forward strand.
GTAAACAGACAGCCTGACTACATCCAAAGGTAAAAACTTAATTACAAGGTTGTATCTGATGACTTCATACAAAAAACTATATTGTGAAAACCACAAGTTGTGGTTATCAAGGGTTATGTGTCACAGTATTTCTTGGCCAGGTGCTATTTTCTGTACTTTTTTTTATTACCATCTTTAAGGGTTAATTTACTGTGCAAATTAAATGTAGCATTTTTATTTTTTTTTACCTTTGGAGAAACTGATAGGTGATTTTATTTTTTTAACCTTTGGACAGAGCCAGACTAGCTACGCCCCACTAGCATGCCAAGCTAAGCTAACCTGCTATATAGTGGTAGCTTCATATAAGATTTAGCAAGAAAGCTAGTTCAAGAAAATCACTTTCAAAAACTACAGTAATTTTCATTTGGTATCTGTGAGTCATGGTTAGCCAAAAGTAACCATATCTAACCACCTGCATATGAACCTCCACAACTTTACTTTTGATATTTCAATGCTGCATATTTATAGCTACTTTTTATCCATCTTCTCTTTATGCTGTAGAAAGGTATTTCTCTCAGCCTCAGGTAGAAGAAGCAGCCTTTAAATGGACTGGCACAATATCCAATCATGGCAGTGAATCTAAAATCTGCTCACAGTTTTGAACAGGCAGCTTCAGTAGTTTCTGTGACTGCATAAATGGTCCACTGAGGACGCTGCGAATGGGGACCCTATGCTGATTATTTTCACAGACCTTAACCCATCCGGCTAAACTGAAATCGGAAAATTGGGAAAGGGTTGTAGAAAGGTCTGTCTCTTGCTTGTGCCCACAGATCCTGTATTGGCCCTGAGCAATAACATTGGGCTCCCAGCTGAAGGGGACCCCAGAGCCCACGGTCCCATCTCAAAGGTGCTTTAAAGTGTCACCGTGCACCATTAGCATAGCCGCTCACCCTGGGCTGCTTCCCACAAAGCCACAGTGATGAAATGCTATCTGTAGCTAAAGTGTAGGTTTGAATCTGCGTCTCCCCCTTCCCCCCTCTCGTCCATCTTTTCCATCTCCCTCCTCCTCGTTTCTCTGAGCAGGTTTCACTCTTGTGCCTGTCATTCTTCTGCCTTTTGTATCTGTGGGTCTTTTCGCTATTGAATGCTGTTTTCTCTCCCACCCCCACACCCCTCTCTTTCTCCCATCTCCTCCCCTGCTCTCCCTCCCTCACTCGCTCACTCCCTCACTCATTCACTCTAGGGCCTAATTATGAGATAGCTTCGAATAAATACATGTATTTCTTCTCCTGCGAAGGGGGGCTAAAATCCTTGTACTCCACATTTTTTTTTGACGGTAGGTTGAATTCTAGGCTCAAGGAGGTTTTATTCAGTGAGGTCCCTCTGCAGATCGGAGTGGTCGCTGGGACGGGAGATTTCCTAGGTGCAATAATTGTGTCTCATTAATTCTTACTGTAATGCCGGGTAGCTAAACAGGCTACGCAATTAGGGGGCTGAGCCTTGAATAGGCCGGCTAATCAGGGGACAAAAGCTGCAGCTCAGAGGCCATTAGACCTGGAGGAAGTGCTTCCATTGTAAGGAGTGGTCTGCGATGCCTTCATCTCCCTCCAGTGCGAGTGGGGAAGAAACCTTTGGGGGGTTGTTCCACCTTTACTGCTCAATTCATAACAATGTGCCTGTAATACCTCCAGCTTTTCGCACAAACAAAGGTTGCATCCTGCTCTGGATTATGCAGGCTCAACAGTGGATTTCCTGGTTCGAACACAACAAAACTTTTTTCCTGCATTGTGTTGAGGCAACTGTGCTGTGGATCCACATAAAGCGCCAAAATGCCACTTCTCTAAATGAGTATATCCCAGTTGGTTGGTCTCATAGACGTCAAGTGCATCCAGAGCCACTTCCCCCCCGCTGTCCCTCCTCCACTTCCACCTCCTCCCTCCTCCCCCTCGGTATGTACCCCAGCAGCCCACGCGCTCCTCCAAACTGTCGACTCAGGAGTCTGTGAGACCTTTCTGCCATCTGGGAAGGGTGGAGGAAAGAAGAGAATAGAAGATCCCAACATTATCTCTCCCCTTGCCTTTCTCCTTCTCCTCTCTCCCCTCTGCGAGCTTTATCTTTCATCCCTATTAATCACATCGTCAGGCAGCCTCGATGGAGAATAAATGAACTCTCCTGGTCATTAAAATTAAGCATTGAATTATTGACATGCAATTAGCCTGCCATTTTTTTTTTTTTTTTTTTTTGTGGGCAGACACTGAAAACTTTCTCCCTGCAGCGAGAGGGAAGAAATAATATGACTGCTGTAGTCATCAGAAACGGAAAAAAAATAGGAAAGTATAAAAAAATATAACATGCCAGAAAATTCTAACTGGGAAAATCCTATTTATCACATAATAAGAGCACCAAGCCTGGTTCCATCTCATTTAGCTGAGTTTTATTCCCATAAGGAGTGGTGTCTTGTGCTCGTTATCTGCTTCGTTATGGAGAGGCCTGCATGTGCTGCCGCTGCTGGATTATACTGTGGATTATGTTAATGTTGCAGAGACACACGGACACACTAACATTTAGGTGATCTCTCCCTGTTGTTCATGCCTATGTGCTAAACTTGTCTATCTGTTCTCATTTTTGCATTATGCAGATTCCGTTATTGTAATAACTGAACAGATTGATCCCTAACTCTATTCGCAGTAATCCCCCATCACTCAAAACACAGCCACAATTTGAAGCAGGGTAGAAAAAAGGCAGACAATATTTTGGGGAGATGCGCCCACATATTCTCCTTTCACGTTCACTTCCAATTACAGTGACAATTGCCGTGGTAATTTTATGAATAGCAAGAAACACTTACTGTGCTTGTTAGTCAAATACACATTCTGCAGCCTTTTCATAGCAGCAGAGCAGGAGTTTGACAAGCTGTTTACGCTAAGCCTGAGTAAATCAAATTCGGAGTTTGCCTTCCCTCCCCAGTAATCTCATTTTGTTTACCGCTAACGCTAAGTACATTAGCATCTGCAAGGCCTGCCTGTATTTACTCTATTTACCCTACTGTACTGGCTCTAAGCCAAACAGGGACTAATGTTACGAAATGAGGGTAACCAGCTGTATATTCATGAACAACTCGCTCCTAATCTGACACCGAGGCAGGGATCCAGAGCAGGCAGAGCTGCAGACGGAGTATAAACTGACAGAAGATGTGGTTTTTGCCTAAGTGAATGGAGATATTAACTGCTTTTAAGCTGCAATATTTTCTTTCTCTCCTTTTGGGTGTTTATATGGAAAAGTGAGGCATGACAGGAAGGGAAATAGCAAAACTCCCTCTCAGGAAACCAAAAGATACACAATAGGATGTAATGGTTTGGGTTGGATCATACCAGAGCAGTTTAGCTACTCAAGGATCACAGAGGAAGTAAGGGTAATTTGAACTTCTGAGTAAGGAGGAAGCATCATTGGGGTCAAAGACTGTCAAGTTTCCGCTCCTCTGTAGTGTTGCCTCCTCTGGCCTTTCAGAGAGAATGGGGCCAGGATCAGATCTCACCTGTTGTATGCATCCTCCTGTTTGTCCACAGTTCCAGGGTATGACCACAGCCCGGGTTCCCATAACCTGCGGCCTCCACGCCTCATTAGGCGGCTACATCACACAGGAACGCTGACCTGGGCAGCAAACACACACTGCCTTTACACAGTGGACTAATGTAGGGTCAACCAGAATCAATCAATCAGTCAAACTTTATTTGTACGGCACCTTTCATACAGTTTAGTGAAGTTCAAAGAACTTCACAGATCATAGATAAGGGAATAATAAGTAAATGATGTCTATGAACCTTATTTAGCCAAAATCTGGGCTAAAGAGGTACTCTACCATTCAAAAGTTTGGGGTCACTTAGAAAAGCATTTTTTTCAATGAAGATAACATTAAATTAATTAGAAATACAGTCTAGACATTGTTAATGTGATAAATGACTATTCTAGCTGCAAACAGCTGATTTTTAATGGAATATCTCCATAGGGGTACAGAGGAACATTTCCAGCAACCATCACTCCTGTGTTCTAATGCTACATTGTGTTAGCTAATGCTGTTGAAAGGCTCATTGATGATTAGAAAATCGTTGTGCAGTTATGTTAGCACATGAATAAAAGTGTGAGTTTTCATGAAAAACATGAAATTACCTGAGTGACCCCAAACTTTTGAACAGCAGTGTATATTTCAGTTAAGTTTCCAGGTATCTCAAACAGGGAAAAAATATTAGTCCAGCAGCATCAGTAATTGGCACTTTAATAGTTTTATTGGATTCTAAAGTGGACAGTAAAAGTAAAGGATCCTGCCAATCGACTACTTTTATCAAGTGTATCTAACTTTTTTTTCCTTTTTAGTTTTAATATCCCAGCCATTTTACTCACACAGTTCAACATGAAAGTCTGAAAAGTTTCAAGTGGTTTCTGGTTACAATTCACATGGACACAGGAGTGTAAACAACAAAGTGATATGACGTTTTTAAGCAGAGGTAGATGGTGGTTTATATTCCTGATCATAGAATAAGAAATGTGCATGTGTTGTATTTGTTCTTCTGTTCAGTGATATTGGCTTTTCTGGAAAATGTGCTTATTTTCTTGCTGTGTGTAAATATGACGCTACAATCAACAGCTAGCTTAGCTGAGCAGGAGGAAACAAATAGCTGGGCTCAGTCCAAAAGCAACAAAATCCATCTAGGAGGACTTCTAAAGCTCACTAAGTAATGCGTTGTATCCTGTTTGTTTAATCAGCACAAAAATCAAAGAGGAAAAACAAGTTGTGGTTAAAAAAGTCTGTTGTGCACTGAACTGTTTCTTGGTTGGGAGCAGTGAGTTCCTGGACAAGTCTAAAGATATGAGGACAAACTGGGACTGTTGCAGACTTGCATTCAGACTGCAGATCCACACATGCATCTATACATTGTATAATCAGGAGTACATGTAACAACACAACCTCTGGATGACACAAGGAGACCTTCTGCCTGTAATTGTCTGAACAGTGAAAAAGTGTGTGACTCCTTAACATGAAGTAAGACCAAGTATACAATGCAAGTGTCCAGTATATTTTGTATCTTAGTTTTATGTTCAACAAAGCTAATCAGCTGCTGGTTGAGACATTATCAAGGGAGAAACTCACCACTTAAAACATCCTGAATAGAAATCTACCCAGGACTCCCTTCACATGCTTTATCACAGCCAGATTGGGAAACATCCAGTCAATCATGTTGTTACACTGACTTACTCGCAAAGTGTTTTTCCCTCCAGATTCAACTATATAGTCCTTTTCAGACATGCACTCCTTTCTGCCAGTCTGATGGCATCTGAATGTGTCAGCTCCATGTCTGAATGAACACCTTGGTTCATGACAACACAATCTGAACTGCATGTCATTGTTCTGTGAATATCATCATGCATGGATAGCAGTTTCAGTGTTTAGGAAATCATAATGGATAATATTAGTAATAGCTATGGTCATTAGGTGTTTGGACAGTTTGATAAGCTGGGTATTGTTCTTTTTTAAATTAGTGCTTTGTTATTCATTTTGTCACTTGATGTTCTGTCGCTTCTCAACTGTAAAACAAATAGAATGCATGGACTCTGTATCTTTATATCACTCAGGATGTCTGAATGAACCCGCAAGGAACATTACCGTAGAAGTGAGATTTGTCTTGTTGACTGAACTCTGGCATTCTATTCCTAAAAACATCTACGTATTCAGTTAGGGACACTTTATTTTGAAATACTTGAAATGTTAGTTTAAAAAAATAACAAGATCATGATAAGCTGATTTCAACTGTGTCTTAAGATTGAAGGAATCACTTAGTCACCTTATCACTCCTCCTTGACTGAGCGCTGGTGCAAACAAATGATTAGCAGCAGTGTTAATGACATATTTCATTTGACACTGCAGATATCACCTATTGTCTTGCTAATGCTGCTGTCCTGTATGAACAGATGATCTGATACATTTCACCTCCACAGAGGACAGCCTCACATTCAGTTAACATCAGGCGCATGCAGCACCTCCTGTAATGGTCTGTTTAGAGGTTTAAAACTGCCAAGAAGTGCTGATCTCACTCAGATTGTAAACCTAAATAAAGCTGTATGTGCTTTAATTTACACTCTTTCAACTTCCCAGTTAAATGTAGACAAGATTTTTTCAGTGTTCTTAATATAGTTGATCAGGAAGTTCTCCACATTTACAGAAGCCAGACTTTCCCTTCACCCTGGCTGCTTTCTAGTGGTTTTGCAGTGGCCTTTAGTTAAATTAAAGCAACGCCTTCTTATTCATTGACATATACACATGTTCTCCCAGCTCGCAAGCGATGAAAGCTTGAAGAGGATTTCAGCACTTCATGCCTGTGCTTAATTCCCCCCCCCATTTTACAAGGATCAAACACGGTCAGACTGTAGCTGCTTCGGCAGGCTCACCCATCCTTCTTCTGCAGCTCTGAGAAGTTCTAGCGATGGGAGTATTTTAGCCCTGTGGCAATGCAATCTCTGTATCCCAATGTAATTATCAGAATACGACATTCTCACTCGGTGGTGAAGGCCAAAGTTTCCTGCCATGGTGCGTGGAGATTTGATTTGATTGAAAAGGCTGTGCTTGCATGCACGTCCTCGCAGGCTCCGAGGGTTCTGCAGCTCATGCACTAAGCCTCCGTGTCCGTGCACAATAGTTGTTAAATGCATGACTATTTTCTCTTTCTCTGAATTATTCCTGCATAGAATTTTGAGAGGAACTGGGGAGACATTTCCACACAATTGCCGCGGTAGTGTCCTGAAAAATGTCCAATAAAATTAAACCTATATTGAATTTTGAAACGGGACCGATGGGGAGCGGCGTGAATCGTCTCCCCCTGCGGGCTACCTGCTTTTCAGCTGCTGCTTCCTGTGACACATATCTCATTGCATCTGCTTGAGGCATTTTACTTCACCGTGTCAAAACACAAATGTGTGTAAAAACAAAACATCCATCCAGGGAGGGGTGGAAGTCAGTGAAATATCTTCTGTTTCATTGGCTGCTGGGATCACTCACACATGCCCTCAGCTGACTCTGCTTATTGCTATACGCTGTAATGTAACTGTTGCAGCTTTACATTAGTTGATTTGTGCTACATGTCCATCTGGACGTGTGATTAATTTTTAAACTTCCTGTTTTCATGCTGCATCCTGATTCTATATGCAAAACCGATTCCAGAGAACACACCGTGGAATACACTGCTCAGCTGGTTAAAAATTAATAGGAATGTCAACGCCTGAGTATTGTGTTACTTTTTAACCATGCGCTTCGTTAAATATTCAATCTCAGAAAGACAAATGTTACATTCCTTTACCTTTAGTTGTGTCTTTGTCTTGTTGCTTCCCGGCATCCCCGCTTTCTTTCTCTCTTTCTCTTCCCTTTCTCTCCTGTTGACTCTGATGCCCAGGCTTCCGCTTAATTGGTGTTTCTGTTGAGCTTTTCCGAGTGTGAAACAACAGAGCTTCACACCTCAAATACAGTATTTATTCATTATTTTGCACACAGTTATCTGACAGCAGGAAACCTTATTAGGCAAGCTAATTTAAGGGGTGACTAGCAATCCAATTAGATCTAATTGGAGGCTGATAGAACAGCCTTCAGAGGTAACCTGCACTGACTCCGGCCACCGCTGCATCCTCACACCCCTGGACGCCTTCCTTCTGCCTGCATGAGCATTGCAGCCGCCTTGCTGGGGTTTGGTTAGCGAGTCAAACCGCTGCAATCAGGTAATACTGAGACTGTTGCATTATACGACGTGACAATGGAGATCTATTCATGGTGGTGTGACGGAGCAGAGGGGCTAATTCAGCGAGGCCTTCTTACAAAACGGGGGACAATGTCCTGGGTGTAGAGGTGTTGTCTCAGGGCTGAGACCACCCCTGCAAACCTTCACTCACTCTCACACAATGGACACTGGTGGCCTCTTCGTTAACACTTTAGAAACATGAACTATGGACGTAAATCCACATTTACAAAAGGTTCAGACGATGTGCCTCAAAAATAACACACTGCTTTTTTTGGTTGTTCAAGTGAAGTCATGTTATTCATACAGCACATTTAAAAGAGTGTGTTCGAAGATATAAATAAGATTAACATTACAATTTACCAATCAAATTGAAATGCTAAGGTACAATTGTATTTATTATACAACGATACCTGAATAATTATAATATTATGGGTAGAATTTTGAAATATCATGGACCTGCTCGAAAAATATGTTATCTATCCATCATTCTGCAAATCTTACCATAACATAATTGTACATTCTTTGACTCCTACATCTGCTCCCGCAATATAATGATGTTCTGCTTTTACTGCTTTTAAAGCTCTCTGCATGTGTCCTCGTGTGCATGTGAAACTCTCTGAACTTTAAAACTCTACTTGCTAGCTCTTTCTGCTGTGGCAACACACAGTTGTTCGGAATCTCTCGTGAGGTAACTTATAGTGTATCATTAGCAGCTAACATGCTGTCATTTAAAAAAAACACCCAAATTTACAAAATTCGTTGTATTTTGAAAAGTTACAAAGTTAGCGTCCATCGTACTGCCTGTTACATTCATGCAGCAGATGTTTGGTGCTGCTTTAAATATGCACATTTCAGCCTACACCATTTGTCCTGAGCTGTATTTTGTTGCACTGTGGGTAGTACTTATTACATATATGAGCAGCAGTACATATATTTAGTACAGGAGAAGATTCTCTGGCAAGAATGAGCTCGATGACTTAATATCATTTCGCTAAGATGGGAATGTTGCTTCTACTCTGTCCATCAGCTGACATCTGCCCTTAGAGTAGCAGCGTTATTGGCACGATCGACCAACACTGGGCCACTGGAGAAACCAAGACATGACGATTTTGTTGGTCCTCTGGAACTTGGGAGGGTGATTAAAGGACAGCAGGAAGAGCACTGAACAAATATTGAGTCTAATGCAGATAATCGGCTAAAATGCACAACGTTGCTCAGTAATGATGTGAAGCAACCTTCATTGTAGGCCATGGAAACTGAACTTATGAAAAGTGGAATACTTGTACACAATGGCAAAGTTGTGTTTATAAAAATACTTAAAACCAACATTTAGTATCTGTTTTGGAGCCTTTGTGCTGCATCACATGATGTTCCCCATCCAATGCTGTTGAACAGATGTTCAAATTGTTATTTTACTGAACACACACGCACGCACGCACGCACGCACGCACGCACGCACGCACGCACGCACGCACGCACGCACGCACGCACGCACGCACGCACGCACGCACGCACACTGTTTTTCTATCATTGTGGGGACATACCATTGACTCCCATTCATATCTAACCCCTAACCCTAACTCTAACCCTAACCTTAACCTTCACCAAAACAATGCCTAACCCTAAAGAAACGTTTTTGCACTTTTACTTTTTTCAGTAACAACAACATGGCCAAGAAATCACTGTTTAAACTTGTGGGGACCGAAATGAGGTCCCCACAAGTGACATTGTTTTCGGTTTTCCTACAGTTGTGGGGACATTTGGTCCCCACAAGTATAGCCAGCACCTGAGCACACACACACGCACGCACGCATGCACACACTTGGATCTGACTTGAAGAGAGTGATTACTTACCGCTTATTTTACATTTTATGTTTTTTCATTGTGGAAAGATCTGTTTCCACTTTGACATAAAAAATCTTTTTTTATATAAATTAAACAAATCCAAATTAAACTGACCATGATTCCATGATGAAAAGAGTAAAACTTCGAAGGTGTGGGGATATTTTTATAGGCACTGTACACCTAGTAAAATGTAAATGACAAAACTGAACGTAATTGTATAATGTCTGTTTTTGCAGAAGTTCACTGTAGACATAGAATTTTCATCTCAAATTATAGATTTTGTTCTGTGCTGGGTTTAGGTGGCATGTGCTGCACCATTATTTATTAGAAAAATTTCAACAATTTTCCTGTATAATCCGTAAATGAACTTAAGTGAAATAAAAATATCATCACAAAAATACAGCAAAACTGTAGAAAATCAGAAATTTGATCTGACTTGAGTAAACCTGAGTGTCTTAATCTTCAAATCTCAACTGCCAACTATCCATCCATTATCTATGCACCACTAAATCCTCATTAGGGTCATTGGGGGCTGGAGTTTATCCCAGCTGACTTATGGTGAAGGCAGGAGACACCTGGACAGGTAACAGTCTGTCACAGGGCTACACATAGAGACAAACATCACCCTCACATTCACCCCTACAGACAATTTAGGATCACCAATTAACCTCAGCATGTTTTTGGACTGTGGGAGGAAGCCAGAGTACCAGGAGAAAACCCACACATGTACAGGGAGAACATGGAAACTCCATACAGAAAGACGCGAGCCAGGGCTCTTCTACAACCACAAATAGCCACTGTGCAGCCCTGCCAACTATCTCTAAATACAATATCCTGACACTGTTGAACAACCAAGCCATGTTAGACACTAACATTAATTAGTTAAGTGTCTTTATGTAATGTCATTTACAGGTAACGTTACTGCCATGGTCATAACTGCAGTTTGCTGAATGTATCCCTTTACCACTGATGGTGCCCAACAAAGAAGCCCCACAGAGGGAACATAAGGCGTAAACACTGGACCTTGAACCGATGTGGCATTAGAAGACCTTCAAAATAGCAGGTAACAAAACAACATCAAACTTTATTTAGCTGTTTTTCTGGAGCTTTCAGTCAGGTTTTATGTACTTCTTTGCAGCTGATCCAGTTTTCAACTTCAGTCTTTCAATCATGAGAACTTCTCGAAATGCTTGGAAAATGAGTCATTTTCCTAATTTCATGACAGCTGGATATACGGTTTGATAAGGTAGGCTGTGATGTGATCAAAGCTCCAGAACAGCTTCTGAGTAGGCCTTGTGGTGAGATTGTTGTGTGTTTTCAAGAGTTAGCTTATAGACTCAACTGATTATATTTCAATTCAGATGGGGGAAAAAAGATTCAAACAAATTCAAACAGGAAAATTGGATCAAATTCCTAAACTAAAACATTTCAAGTCTTTGTCAAAAAAAACAAAACAAACTGTAACTTTCTCCCCAGCAGAGATGACTGACTGCTGTCACTTGCTGACACGTCCTCATGCTGGTAATCCAAAGAACATGCTGGGCTGTTCCAGGAATGCATATATACAGTAGCACGAACAAAAGCAGATGAAAGTGTGTGCAACCGGCTTCTGGTATCCTGGGAAATACACACCAGCGGCACTTTTAAGCCTGCTAATGTTTCCTCTTTTGGGGGGGAATCCAGTGTCTAAAAGTGTGTGAGATCAAGAGGCAAATGAGTGGGGGTATTCCCATATCTGATTGGCCACTGACTTGCTTTGGAACGTGATGCAAGTAATCGCAGGCTCCCTTTGAAATACCTAACGCACCATTTGCAATTCTAAACATCTTGCTTTACATTTGCTCACTGTAACCTGGACATGTGTGTGTATGTGTGAGTATTTTCTGTACGGTTAATGTGCTTAAAATGAATAACATATGGCCCTTAATAAGAGCAGTAGTGTTGGAAAAAGCAGGGACACGTGAGAGAGGAGAAAGACAGATGCAGGATCTTTGCTGTTTAAAGAACTGCCATCATAATTCACCTCTGAATTTGAATTGACAGGAAGCTGTAAAGTGCGGAGTAAATTCTCAGAGCAGAACCATGAATCAAAAGAGCTGTTTTAGTGAGATCCTGCAGAATTTTACAACACTGAGGGTGGACACCTGTCATTCTTAAGTATAGCTTTAACACAGGACTGTTTCACCTATGGTAACCCTCCTACACAATGATATAGGAGAGAGTAGGAATGTGAAGGTTTTTTTCTGTTTTACTGTGATGGATTTTTTTACTGCCTGCTTCTCAGTTTTTGGGTAAAGTTGTTATTTTCTGAGTTATAACTCCTAATGGTGTTTGAGCATAATGAAGCAGTGCCCAGTGAGTACATCAACTTGTCATGATTAGTGGAACAGGAATAGAGATTTTAGCTATTTAGATTCATTAAAATGGCTTCTGGGAATGCAATTACCAATGCAAACAGTCCTCGGACCGGGCTCATTGGAATTCCTGCCGTATAGACACGAGCGTCTCCGTCTCACTTCGGCAAGAGGCACACAGCAGACAGACAAGCTGTCAGAATCGTTATCGTCGGGACTTCATCTCGTTAATTTGGTAGATGGGAGCGCGGGTGTTTGCCCTGTGGAAATCTAAACACACTCGCAGGGTTTCTCTCACCCCTCCCCTCTCCCACACCTCCTCCCTCCCCACCACCACCACCACCATCCACGGAGAGCGAGCCAGGCAGCCGGGGCCCACACATAGCCTGCGGTCATATCACACCCAGCAGCCTGGCTGGAGTCAATATGACCGCGGGCGAAAGAAAAAAAAAAAGGTGGTTGTAGCTGGTCCCCCTCAATCTGAGACCTGGCACGGGCGCTCATTCAATATGAGTACGATTCTTCCACCTTCCCTCACCCACCAATCGCACACACACTAATGCACATTTCAAAACTTGCTCTCACTCAGCCCCTGTCACTCCCCCACATCACCACCACCACCGCCGTCTTTCTGCTCTCCTCTCCCACTTCAACCGACTCCGAGCTCTCTCTGGCTCCTACTCAACCTCTGCTTGCTTTTTCTTGCAAGTTGTACATGCTAGTTTTTTTCTCTTCTTCTTTCATTATTTCATGAAGGCGGATGGTGAAAGAGTGCAGGTATGTGTGTGTGTGTGGCACAACATTTTTGACAACCAGATTTGATTTGACAGCAGATGCCTCTCCTTTTCCCTTCTCTGCTGACCCTGCAGACCAGAATGTGGAAAGGGGTTGGAAAACGAGGCGGATTTGGTCTGAAAATACCTTTTTATTTATTGCAGTTTGGTGGTTATGTGCCTTGCTGCCCCTCGGCTCCAAAGTTTACCCATCATTGTCTGCCTCACGTTGTCTTTCTTTCAGAGCTGAGAAAAAAAAAGTTCAGTTGTGGGAATTTGGAGAGGAATAATGATGAGTGCGTTCGGAGTCATAGAGGAAGCACCTTGCAACTCAGCTTAACATCCACCCCTTCATTAAACTGACGCACACACCTTTTTCTCTGCTGGCTGAATCACTGTCTAAAGCTTGAAAATTCCACGGAGCAAATGAGTCATAGGTGACATAATGAAAAGCTAAATGACATGGAACCTGAATTAAACAGGGAACAAAAACGAGAGATTTCGTTGTATCCACTGCCGGTAACTTCCATTCAATTATTAAACAGTCTCAGTCATTATTTGAAGGGGTCATTCATGGGGTCAGACAGAATCTCATCTTGTTTTGTGTATCTGCTCCTCTTATTATTCATTTTGTCAACTGAATATTTATGACTAAAACACACATTTCAGGCAAAGCTGTGCAAAAGCTCCCCACGTCGAGCCCCGCTTAGACATCTCAAAGAGAATATGCGAACACAAACTGCTTTATTGCGGTGTGTGTGAACAGCTCTGTCAAACGTCTGTTTACCATCTCACGTTCCCACAGGCACAAACCTCTCGACACAGGCTACATCTATTTTTCCTGCCGAAAGATGCCTTTAAAACAACAACGTTTTGCTGTCTCTGCTTTAAAGGTGGGAATGATGTCAGTGTTACAACCTCAGAGGACAAATTACAGTCAAAGCAACTTGCTGTGTAAGACACTTGATGTGTGTTTTTCTGCTAAACAAAATCCCAGAGTTTACAGTAGAGTTACAGAGTTGAAATGTTTCTGCACTTTCTCACTGTGGTAAGAGGTCATGGTAGAAAAATTGCACAACATTTTGCAAAATATGCTTCCTTGTCAAGATTTTTAAAAAAGATACCATTGTTTTTCCATTGAAAATGAAAACAGCTCGACTGATTCTTCAAATGGTCTCTTGGAGTCACTTAAAAATCAACCTTCAGTTTTTACATTTTGACTTTTGTACAAGGGCTGCACAGTGATGTAGTGGTTAGCACTACACTTGCAGCAAAAAGATCTCTAGTTCACGTCCCGGCTTTCCTGGGATCTTTCTGCATGGAGTTTGCATGTTCTCCCTGTGCATGCGTGGGTTTTCTCCGGGTCTTCCATCCACAGTCCAAAAACATGCTGAGGTTAATTGATTACTCTAAATTGCCAGTAGGTGTGAATGTGAGAGTGATTGTTTGTCTGTATATGTAGCCCTGTGACAGACTGGTGACCTGTCCAGGGTGTCCCCTGCCTTCGCCCGAGTCAGCTGGGATAGGCTTCAGCACCCCCCGTGACTCTAGTGAGGATAAAGCGGTGTATAGAGAATGGATGGATTGATGGATTTTGTACTACATTTGTGAGTTTTAAAGGTGCTAGCAGAAAGATTTTTTTTTTTAACCATGCTAGGCTGCAAGGATGCTCATGTCCGTTGGTTGGCCCATGATTTCAGTACACTGGAATACTTTAGCTACAGGATAAATTGACGTGAAGTTTTGTAAAAACATTTAAAAATGACTAACCGAATGTCATATTTTGGTGATGTGTAATTAAATCATCCTACATGTTTCAAATAATGCCAAAACCGTGAGAAATCATGGTTTTCGTCAACTGCATGTTATGTTTCATTTTGGTCACCTGTCAATGGGACTAAACACTTGACAGTAGTCAATGGTGAGAGGACCAATAACTTTTAGAGTCCATTTGAGTTGTGCCAAGAATAAATTTGTCAGTTTAAAAAATAATCTTGCGAGTCGCAGTTTGTCTTAAAACTGTTAGATTGTAAATGTTTTCATTCACAGAAGCACACCAGTGACGACAGAACAGGAAGGTGGACAGCTGCAGCTGGGAGCAACTTCGGGTGTCTTGCCCAAGTTTCACACAAATAAATTTTATTTTATTTTTACTGTCTGTATGACAATTTGGAAATTTCTTGACTCTAAAGTGATCTTTAAAAATGACAAACACCACACGTGCAGTACTTGGCACAATTCAAACAAAGTACCATGTGACACACTCAAAGAGGCAGGACTTTGCCTCTCTGTTGATTGGAGCAGTGGAAAAATATCTCAGCAACTTCTGGATTGATGAAGTGCAGATATTCATGTTCCCCTGAGGTTGACTTCGTATAACTTTGGTGAGTTCAAGACTATTCATCTAGGCCATTAGCAGGTCTGAATTTTTTGGATAAGTTAGCAAGTTTTAGCATTGATGCGACTACTTCCTTAGTGTTAGCATGCTCAGGCCAATGCTAACGTGCATGTGAGCATATTGGCATCTGCAGTTTAGCATGTAGCTTCTAACCCCACGGTGTCTAGAGTTACTAGGAGCTCTGTGTCTAGAGTTGCTGTTTTTAATGCTAAGCTAGGCTTCTCCTGGCTCCTGCTTCATATCTAACAAATATACAATCTCATCAAAATTTGTAAGAAATCAAATAAGTGTATTTCTAAATACCAAAATATTCTTTTAAGAGAAGTAAGGATTTGTCAAGTGCCATGTCCACAATAAACATTACAAATACCTGGATGCAGGTAAAAGTGGCATAAAAGTGAGTGTATCCTTGGTTCAGATGCCCAGCTCATTTGTTGCTTGCATTAAGCCAACTAAATACACAGCAGATCACTGCTTCAGAGCCCAGCATTCCAAATATAGATTTCACTGTCATCTTTAAGTATGCAAACGATCTGTCTGTCTGGCTGTAGATGGACGGCTCATGGCTGCATTCCAGGTTCTCTCATTTAATACCCAAATTGACGTCGCTCTCTGCCGTCCTTTTGTTGCCGCTCCGCACTGAGCCTCTCGCCAGCCAAGAAAACAAAAAAGTCAGTTATACGGCGGCAATTGATGCGACGGGCATTTAGAAAGGCGATTTCTATGGTAACAATCCTCAGGAACATTTCATTTTCAGCATCAAATGGGTAAAAACGTAGCCGTGATAATTAGCTCTGTGTGCGTAGCTTAATATGTGTGTGTGTGGAACCTGCTTTAAAGGACTTCAAAAAGCCTGGAGGAAAAACACAGTTTGGTGTTTTACGACATCTCACCACTCTCTCTGCTGTCAGTCAGCATTAGGGGCTGTTTTTGCCTGTTGTATTTTTCTTTTGTAATCTAAAGCACCTCTTTTTAAAACGACTCTGCTAATTACTTTATTTAATCGGGTGCCGGCCGAGGAATTATTTTTGTAGCCCGGAGCTAATTTTGAACCTGTAACAATAGCTTTTGGAATATCAGTTTAAGATAAAAAGCTTTTATAGTTAATCCCGGAGGCTGTTATATCTACATATTTTGATTCGCACTTTCATGTGGACCCTTCAAGATCACGAGGATTCTGATATAGTTGTGTTGCACCTGAGGATAATATGAACAACAATGTAATTAGTGTGACAGAGCAGGAAACAAGGATGAGTATAATATTGAAGAAAACACGTCTGTGTAACTGGAATATTCTGTTTGACTGCAGTGTCCTCCTTTTTTTGACCACACCTGTTCCTTCCCCAGCACCCCCTAGCCCACTCTTCTTTTTCCATTTTGAATTAGAGAACCCGAGTACTGGGCAGCAAATGGTGTTTGAAAGACCCCCCCACCCACCCACCCAAAAAAAAAGGACGGGTTGGGGGTTTGGTAGAGGTGGAGGGTGGGCAAAAAAAAAAAATCAAAGCGAAATCGGCAGAAAGCGTACTTTCAGAGGCTGCGGCGCAGTTGAACTGAGCAGGCCCAAGTCCTGTGAAAAGAAATGGAGACAGCCTGAATGCAAATTAAATCCCCCTCATTCCTGCAAATATTGTCTTAGCCATTAGTGCGGGCTTGACTAGAAAGGAGTGGTCCCACTCATTGTCGCTCGGCCAGGGAGAAGTCAGGGGAAGAATTCTATTCAGTGGCCGTCTTGGGGGCTCGGTGCACTTGGGCGCTTGTTTGGTACCATTCAAACGCCACAGACCGTGGCAACAAAGAGAGCTTTTCAGCGTACCTCACTGTAAAAGCATGTGAAAAAGAAGAAAGGAGGTGGATAGGAGGAGGGAGAGAAGGGGGTGGTTGGCGGGGGGTGAGGAGGTGAGGGGAGGGGAGAGCCACACTGGAAAAGTTGAGGTGTAGGTCCTGAATGGAACTGGGCCTGTATGTTGTTTTTTAATCGCCCGGTTTATTTTGCTAGGTGGGATATTGGAGCGCTCCATGCAGCTCGCTCAGTTGGCTCCGCTGGGTGAGGAGCTTTGGATCCTGCACACAAACATGTGCAGTCTTTGAGCGGCTCGCCTGGCCGGTCTTCAAGTAGCACCCATGAGAAGACCAAAAGAGCCATTTCAGCATAAAACCATATCTGTCTTGTCTCATCTGAAGCTGGTTGCGTATATTTATGTATTTACAGGCTTTTATATCACCGGGCTCTGCTTTATGCATCAACTCGAGTTGCTGTTTGCTCAAAAACTTCATCACTCGGCAGGTCTGAAGTGGACTATTCACCCTGAGTGACTTTCATGCATACAAAAGACAGGTTATTTTTTAAAGCTGAGCACATATATCTGAATGGCGGGCCCCCCTTCTGTTGAAATTCCAGAGCCTTCTGCTGTATCCATCGGCTCTTAAACCAAACATGACTGTTCACGAACGGATTATTTGTGTTTGAATCCACATGAGAAAGTTCAATCTGCAGCATACAAGTGGATGAACATTCACTGAGCCAGCAAGGTTGGACTCTGCCATCGGCCTCACACATTACTGAGCACGAAGAAAGACTATTACGGAGAGGTAGCTCACAAGGCCCGTACACAGGAGTGAAGAAATCAGTGAAGACATGCCGCACAGGTTTGTGTTTATGTGTATAGGTGTAGCTGAGGTGTGTGCAGAAAGCAGAATAGCCCTTGGCATCCAAGATTTGTTTTGACTGGTGCGTTTACAGCTGCTGCATAGCATGGGCGAGGAAGGGCCTGGCCGAAGTAAAACAACCAAATTCTTACTTTTCGTCTTCCTTTCTTTCACTCTTCCTCCTCTCCTGTCTTTGGAGAGATGGCTCCCGGCCAGCCAGCTGTATAATCAAGCCCTTCATTTATACTTTATTGACAGATGCTACTTCTAGCCTTGGTTGGAGGAATATGGTTTGTTTTTTGAACCTCTGGGAAAGATTGAATTACATGGCAGGGTGATATATGCTTCGGAGGGCTTTGTTAATGTTGGACTACAGCTGCACGGTAGAAGTGGAGGAATGTGGTCCTCCATTTTGTCAAGAGGGAGAAAGCCTCAAAACTTGGACTGAAGTGAAAGAAAAAATAGTATAGAAATGAATGCCGTTTTGGCAGCATACAGTCAGGTGGAACTTCAGACTGCTAAAATATATTGTCTCATATCCAAAGACACCTGAATCCCCCATGGAAAGTGGAGAATACAGTTGTTCAATCTTGTATTTGGTTGTACGTATTTCAAAATTCACTGCCAAGAAACTGAGTAAACTAAGTTTTGCATTCCTCCTGGTTTACATTTAATCTATGGATTTTCAAATTACAACCCCCCCCAGAATCAGATCATTGTACTCCATCTTTTATATTCATATCTATTTAAATGCATGTTATCACTGCTAAAGGAGGATCTACTAAATATTGATGTAATTTTTCTGTTGGGGTGCCCAAATTTATGCACCTGCCTACTTTTGCTTAATATTATTGCACACTTTCTGTAAATCCTATAAACTTCATTTCACTTCTCAAGAATCACTGTGTTCTTCTGCTAAATGAATGTTTAACTGAAATTGCTGATCCGAACAACTAGTGATTTATAAAGGAAAATCTTGAAAATGACCAGGGATGCCCAAACTTTTGCATACCACTGTATGCACGCTACCCTTCAAAAGGTTGGGGTCATCCAGACAATTTCATGTTTACTATGAAAACTAAGTCTTCCTAGCAGGTGTTTCCACACCTTCTGTAACAATGACGTTGGCAGGATGGATATGGGAGCTCGTTGTAAGACATCAGCTAACATGAACATTTTCAAACTAAGTCTTTATGATTCTCCTTCCTTTTCACGAGCACAGAAAACCCTGCTTACATTGCAACTGTGGAAAATTGTACCCTACTGTCCAACAGTTTGGGGCCATCCAGACAATTTCATGTTTTCAGTCAAAACTCAGACTTTTATTCATGTGCTAGCATAATTGCAAAAGGGTTTTCTAATCATCAATGAGCCTTTCAACACCATTAGCTAACACAATGTAGCATTAGAACACAGGAGTGATGGTTGCTGGAAATGTTCCTCTGTACCCCTATGGAGATATTCCATTAAAATCATCTGTTTAAAGCTAGAATAGTCATTAAATTCAATACATTCAATTTTTTTTATATTGCACCAATTACAGATAAAATTGTCTCAGGATGCTTTACAGAACCCATATGGCTGAACCGCATTAACAATGTCTCGACTGTATATCTGATTAATTTAATGCTGTCTTCATTGATAAAAACTACTTTTCTTTCAAAAATAAAGGACTTTTCTAAGTGACCCCAAACTTTTGAATGGTAGTGTATCTATTTTTCTTCTGGACAGTGGAGATCGTAGGTTTGGTGTCCTTGGAAAGTGAAGTTACACTGAATCTAAAAATATGTGTGCCCTTTTTGTATGTTTAGATATGTCTGAGGTATGAATCAGAGAAGGAGTCTAAGTTTTGATGCAGGTTGTTGGAATGTGGAGTAGTACCTGAATTTTCCGTGTGTCCACACGTCACAGCTCCTGCTGCAGCTTCAACTGCTCTCTACTCACCCTCTGAGTGTGAAAGCCCCAATTTCCACTAATCTAATGCTGATCTTGGAGTTTACCTGCTCCCTGTGCTTGTGAAGGTACCTGGCGACCTGTCCAGACTGTCCTGCCTCTCACCCAATGCCAGCTGGAGTAAACTCCATCCTCTATAACACAGGACAAAGCAGGTAGAGCTAATCATGCTGATCCTGACATGCACGCATCTTCTTTGTAAATGGCCTCAATCCTGCATGTGCAAAACATGCATGTGCATCCCTCCCCCTTCCCCTCCTCTGTCCTTCTCAACACCGCCTGGCCAGCAGGCAGATGGGTCCCCCCTATATAGAGCCGGGTTCTGCTCGAGGTTTCTTCCCTGTTAAAAGGGTGTTTCCTTGCCACTGTCGCCTTTGGGCTTGCTCTGGGGGGTCAGGCATATGGGTTCTGTAAAGCGTCTTGAGACGATTTGACTGTAATTGATGCTATATAAATAAAATTGAATTGAATTGAATTGAAAAACGTAAAACTGATGGTAAAAGCTCAGCATTCACCCCCCGTCATTCTCTCACTCCAGTTCATTTCCGACCAGGTCTGTTAAACAGCACCTCAGAGTTTCCTGTGTGCTGCCTCTTGCTACGAAAACAACCAAGAAGACTCTGAATTACTGCACGTGCTCTTTAGTTTAGTTTCAGATAATCCGTGTGAGCCAAGAAATCCTCACTCACACGAACAGAGGAAGCAGAGGGTGCCAAGACAATCTGGAGTGGAGGAGATGGCAGGTTGGTGTCGGTGACAGATGGAATGGAGAGGCTGACTTCTTTATTTTAAGGACAGTATCTTCTATCTCTTCCTGCCAGCCTGTCGGCTCCCTCTTTTATCGGTGCCTCCGTGCTGTTCGACAAAGGGGGGGACCATCTTTCACTTCACGCTGCTGCTAGAGAGAGTGATACATGTTCACGGTCACACAGTGACAGGAGAAGGAACTCACAGACAAAACAGATACATTCATGTTGTTTTCCATATGCACAAATACTATCACAGGCACAGGGATGTTGCTGGGAATTCAGAGGTTTGAGAACCACAGGCTGTGGAAACATGAACATCTTCCTCTTCAGTAGAGTTTAAACATAGACATCCGTAACAGTTTGTAGGAAACATCCCTCTTCAATAGTGACCTACCAAACTTCTCATAACTGCAAAAGTGTTGCAGGAGTGAAAATGTGAGACAGAAAATCAGATGTTTGGACAGCAGTAGTTAGCCGGGTCACTGAAGGATTACCCAGGCTTACTCAACTTATACAATACAGTTCAAAAGTTCGTGGTCACCCAGACAATTTCATGTTTTCCTTGAAATCATTCTTTTATTCACGTGCTAACATAACTGCACAAGGGTTTTCTAATCATCAATGAGCCTTTCAACACCATTATCTAACACAATGTAGCATTAGAGCACAGGAGTGATGGTTGCTGGAAATGTTCCTCTGTACCCCTATGGAGATATTCCATTAAGAATCAGCCGTTTCCAGCTAGAATAGTCATTTACCACATTAACAATCTGGACTGCGTTTCTTTCAAAAATAAGGACATATCTAAGCGACCCTAAACTTTTGAACGGTAGTGTATGTTAATGCATTACTTGGGTGTGTTAAATGTGCAAAATTACAAAGGCTTTATTACAACAAAAGTAATAGAATTTAAGATGAAGACTGAAGTTATAGAGAAAACACTGGTAAAGGTATGCTAAGTGAAGAAGATGGAGGGGCACTATTGGCTACAAACGCAATCTGTAAACCAGAAATAGCTAAAAGATGCAAATGAAATGATGCTGAAAGCTGCTCATGCTGCCTGATGCTCATGGGGGCCTTGGTACCTGTAAAGGGATGATGGAGGATGGCGAGGCCACGAGTAAACTAAGGAAAAGGTAAACTGAGGAATGCCATGAAATCTGCACTCAAAAATACCAACACTACCTGTGAAGTGATGCTGAAGACTGCCTGTAATAGGCCTGGGTTTCACAGGAATATGCCCCTGTCACCCATGCATTCGTTCCTTCCTCAATAAAAACATGAGGAAAGCAAAGGACATTTACTCATACACAAACTGTTTCTATAGCAGTTCTTTTTTCTTTGATTTATCCATCACAACTATTTTCTGAACATACAGATAGTTTTCAACACAAGCTGAATTCTTTCTGAAACATGAATTAACAACGCCCAGTAGCTTATAAATTAATTAAAATGACGTAAAAGGTACCACTTTCACATTTAAAGAGGTTACTAAACAAAAGATGAGTAAAGAGAACATCGTGGCTTTATGGGTGCTGAATTGATCAGTCAGGCTTTATTTAGCACAATGTGAAAGCATGAAGTGGTTTACAGATGAAAAGAATAAAAATTCAATCAAATACAAACATCTCCCCCATACAAACATCATGTCATAAATAAAGGACTCAGTGAAACAGGGATTAAGGAACTGAGGAAACACTATTATAAATAAAAGCATGCAATGAGGAAACCCAGAGGCAGAGTCAGTCATAAAACAAATATAGAATAGCAAATAGAAAATAAAAAAAATTATAAACACTTCATTAAATAGACAAAATAAAAAAATCCGAAATAACTTTAGCTTTAAAATAGTAATAATAATAAAGAAATAAAGTCAAAGGCCAGACTAAAAATTTAGATCTCGAGTCTGTTGGATTAATAGCAGCAGGAAAAATATTACATGAGAAAAGTAGATCGACATTCCATTATATTTTAAATTGTCACCGTGTGCCTGACTTTTGTGTTTTTCTTTACTTAAATAAGGTTAATTCAACCATTGCTTGGTTGAAAAAAGGCCCAAATTGGGGTTTAAAAATTCACCAGAAGCAAAATATTTACTCTTTGATGCTCACAATTTTCTGGGTTGAGACACCCAGACTCCTATTTAATGTGTCCCTCCAAATATTCATACAAAATCCTCTGGGATGCCAGTATTGCCTGTAAACCACTCCTGGAAGTTTCAAGTGCTACCTGTAAGCTAATGGGTTGAAATGCTTCAGATAAAGGAGGTTCCAGAGCATATTTTGGTCGACTGTACTGTAAATATGTAATAGAATCATTTGTAGAAACAAATTTTGCATTGATGAACTATGAAGCCATGTAGAAACTACACCACCGTTCCAAAATTTGGAGTCACTTAGAAATGTCCTTATTTTGAAAAGAAAAGCCATATCAATGAAGATAACATTAAATTAATTAGAAATACTCTCTAGACATAGTTAATGTGGTAAATGACTATTCTAGCTGGAAACGACTGATTTTTAATGGAATATCTCCATAGGGGTACAGAGGAACATTTCCAGCAACCATCACTCCTGTGTTCTAATGCTACATTGTGTTAGATAATGGTGTTGAAAGGCTCATTGATGATTAGAAAACCCTTGTGCAGTTATGTTAGCACATGAATAAAAGTGTGAGTTTTGATTGAAAACTTGAAATTGTCTGGATGACCCCAAACGTTTGAACTGGGAGTGCAGATCCAGGTTTTATTTTTAAGCACACTTCTTTTCCTGTGCAGGATTATTACAGACACTTCAGGCTCTATTACTTAGTCTGCTGTCTGACATCCAAACAAAGTGTTCCAGATAATCTGGTTCCTTTTTTTTTTTAAAAATATGGCTGACTCTACTGTCACATTTCTTATCTTGTTGTGATTTGTTGTCATCGTCATGTTGTGATGAATCTTTTCCACTTTGCACACTTGTAAGTATTATGACTAAGTCTGGTTTGGGAAACGTGTGTGAGGAAAAAAAAAGTGGAGGTCAAGTGCAAGATTCCAGAAAGGCGTGTTGACATCTGTGTTTTCCACTTACAGTGAAATTCTGCCAGAAGACGGGAACACCTCAAACCCACATCCACTATCCACTGCTACTGTGGCTTTGTGTTTTTTAAAAATATAGCTGTAATGTGCCAGAAATGCCGGCAGAGGCACAGTTTCAAGAGGATAATTTAGCGTATTTCTAAATATGCCTTTCGGTACAGGTTGTGGTGCAGACAGCCACACCTGGACATAGAACCAGGACTATTTATTGTCTCTCAGTCTGCTCTCTCTCCGGCTTGCTTTCCTACCGGCCTCCACTATTTCCCCTTCAGCAATGACAGGATTATGTCTGACATGTTTAAGGAAGTGGCTTTGGCAGGCGGTGTAGAAAAGGCAGGCAATGAGACACACACACACATGCATGCACACACACATGCAGGTGCATACACATTCCTGATGCCAGCCTTGACTCAGTAACCTTGTATAGCAGGGCAGGTTTCAACGATGTGTCTGTCTGTCAAACCGAGGCTGAAATTAATCTGCGTGTAAAGAGAACGGCGGAGATGAGGCAGGGAGGCTTTAGCATTAACTCAGTTATCATTACAAATGTCAGGCGGGATGACAGGGGAGGGCCGATGCTGTTGGTAAACCGATCGCCGCCGCTTGATTCGAGTGGGGAATTATCCCTGCTTCGTTAAATGGAAGCGTTGGGACAGGTGAGCTATTTATTTACACTCCAGCTCGTGATGATGGCTGGTTTTGTATTGAGGAGGCCTTCACTTGTCTCCTCCGGAGCTCCATTTGGCTGCCAAGAGCATGACAAATGACACTTTGAGAGGAAGAGGAGCGTAAATACACTCCCCAGCTCTGGCTTGCATGGCCCAATCAGACCGGCTCCATCTAGCGTTTCAGTACCGCCGAGCCAAATTCCTGAAAAATGACTTAATTGTGGGGTAGATTTCCAAATCACGATTTGAGGCGAAATGACAGAGAAAAGAAAAGGAGAAGCCAGGGTGGGGTGGGAGCCTCACATGGCTCTCTTCGCTTTTGTCAACAGGTGAAATCATGAGGCTGCAAGCGAGGTAAAGGTGGAGGAACAGAGTGAATAGAGGACAGGGATACCTTCACAGGTTCCCCCAGAGGGAACCCAGACAGTAATTGTAGACAAATGTGTCCAAAACGAGGAGAGCTGTCTACATCCAACATCCTGTGCTTTCAGTCGGGTTTTTATCCCAGAGACGGAGAACAAATGGCAGGAACTGAAGTGCCAGGATGTGCTGAGGGGCTCCCTATACCTGCTTTTAAGTTGACGTGCCCGAACACGTCGTCCCCTCCGTTTCCCCGGAGGTTCGTTTTTTCCAGTGTTGTGGCAGACAGGACGCACTGTATCTCTGTACCCACAACCTCTCTATTCATCAACTTTTATATGAAGTCACAGGCTGTAAATCAATGCTCCAAAGGAAGAGATGGAGAGAAGCGGGAGATGTTCAAAGCGGTTGAGGGCGTCTTTGAAAATCTTGCATCGTCACTAGCAGGTGTTTTGATTTATGGTGTTTGTGTTTAATTGGGGCATTTTTCAGATTCACATGAAAGGGAGGGTGAATTGATATTTTTTCAGGCTGCGACTGGCTCAGTTTGGGCAATGAGAAGACACAGTGGATGTTTTCTTCTTCAGGATGCGTCCCCCCCACTGTGCACCTGGAAAGCACAAACATTGTAAATGCTGCCTTGTGGTATTTCAGGAGTTTAGTGGATGGCTTTATAAATAATGTCTCATGGAAGAATTAGCAGCTCTCCTTGAGGGATTTTTTGTCCTTCCTCAGGTGCCTTTCAGGTGTTTCAAGGGGTTTTCAGTGTAAAAAACTTCAGTCTGTGATTGTACTACTTTGATGCAGACTGACATGCAGAGTGTTGACATTTATGGGACGGATTACCATTAAGCTTATTACTGCCATTGTTGTGAGTTTGATCGAGCTCTGAACTTTACCACCACTAGCTTGTTCAAGTTTTCCGTTATTCTGAGAAATAACTTGACATCTGCTTAAAGGATTAAAGTAGACTATAAAATGAGGTTTTAGTCATGACAGTCCTCCAAAGGTGAAACCAAAACATCTTGATCACCGCCTGGTTGGCTGGCTGTTAGGCTGAGAAGTGTTTGATTTGATATGCAAAATTTTCAATGTGTAGAAGATGCATTTTAATGATCAAAAACCCAGTTGATCACGTTCATTTAATTGTTTAAAAGCCAACATTCTGATTGACATTAAGATCTTCACAGGTTACAGCACTGTAAGACTGATCTTCAGGACTACAGCACACATAATTATCAAGTTTGCTATACACTCCATCCATCCATCCATCCAAAAAAAAATTAGGTTTACAATTATATGCCGATAAAAGCAGCTGTATCTCTTTTTTTTAAAATCACAAGTTAGCATGCAAACATGGTTAGATAAGGTGAATCTGACAAATAACCTGCATAATATTTACAGCAAAAAGACTTTTGCAGACAGTTACATGCAGGATACAAAAGAAGTCCATACGATGGCTTAAATGTCAAATGATTGCATCTTGTTTGTAAAATGACAAGAACAGCATTTACTCTCATGAACAATCAAAAACACATACTTTAAAAAGATTATATTGAAAATTCATGCCCCAAAGTAGAAACTTAACGCAAGCAAAGTGAACACACCTGTTATTACTTAGAAACAAGTTAGAAAGTCTGAGATTGCTGAAACCAAATTAAGGACACTTGGTAATTTCTAACTGATCAAATTACATGAATGTCGTCATAAAAAAAAATTTGTCAGCTGCTGAACCTGATTAACTTTTGGCAGTTTTCTCTCTGGACAATGATACAAGAAGATCAGAGACCAACTTGAAATGGACTGAAACATAGATGCAGTAATCTGGGGTCGCTCGCTCTTAAAAAACAGATGGGCAAGTTCCTCAGACTTGGCCCAGGGGTTATCAATGGAAATCTGAGTTTCTGTAACAACTCCCAAAGAGCTGTGAACAAAATGTCAACCTGGACAGAGTCCAACAAAAATAAGCCTTGTCTGCTCTTTGGCACAAAACTGCAAGATGAATCTTTGCTTAATAACATGAAAACAGCCTAATTAATTTTAGGAGCACAGTCTTTGGTCAGACTAGACCAAAATACATTTGTTTGGCTGAGGCCCCGTACACACGAAGACGAAACACTGAACAGTTTCAAAAACGATCGCCGTAAAGACAAAGGCGTCTCAGAAAAGCTATGCGTCTACACGAATGCACTTGATATGCATGGAAACGCTGTAAAACACATGCCAGACCTCTAGGGGCGCTGTAAACGATATGACGGAAACACGCGCAAACAGAAGAAAGAAACTGTGGGCATGCGCACTTGTTGTAAAAGTTGTAAACAGAGAGCTTCATCAGCACATTTGCTACACTGTACGCCGCCATTGTTGTTGTCGTGGCCGCGTGTGGCGCATGCGTGTCAATGAAGATACGAAACTATGATGCAAGCGTTTCTGAAAAGCAGCGGATCGCCCGTACACACGGAGCTGTGTAAACGGCGTTTAAAAATCTTTCCACTCTGGAACCCGTTTTCAAAGATGATCGTTTACAGACCCCCCAAAACGCCGTCTTCGTGTGGATGATACGCAGATTTGGCAAGAAACTTATGCGTTTAGACCTCGTTTCGTCTTCGTGTGAACGGGGCTTGAGTTGGACTCGGGCATGTTTGCATGAACCCGACAACAATGACAGCATAGTCCTGACGGTAAAGCACAGAGGAATGAACGCGCTGCATGAGTGCAAAAGGTGTTGAGTGGGGCCTATAGTTTTATTGTATTCAGTCTAAACTTAGTTTCCAATTCAACAAAATATCAAATAGTCTGCTGTTTAGTTTGGACATAATGTAATTATTGAAAGGGTACAATTTTATATAATTTGACATTTAGGCGATAAGCACTTATGTCAAATACAGCACTCAACTATAAAGTCTATGCAGCTGTATAACTATAATTATGATTTGTCAGTTGCAAGAAAGTAGCCAAAGAAGTTATGAGACCATCCTACACACATTTTAACAATTATAGCAGTAGATTAACAACTATACACAAAACTTAAACAGTGGGATTTCTTGCGCAAATGCAGGAGGGTGTGTAAGAATGCTTCATGACATATAATTATAATACAAAATGACAATGAGAAAGTGAATGCAGTGGATGAGAAGGCCAATTAATAACCAGTTAGGACTGGTTGTTCAACAGTGTGATTGCCTGTGGGTAGAAACTCACATTGTGAAAGTGGTAATGTTCTTTCACTGCATGAACGCATCAAAAGCACTGCTGTGCATCTGTGCAGGCCCACAGAGCTGCTTGCATAACTGTAGACTTAGTTGCTGTGGACTTAGTCTTGTTGTAATAAAGTCTTGAGCGGTTGGTGAATGACAGATTCTCACACAGTCCTGAAGGGTTGACTGGTTACTGTGTGGCAGCAGCCAGGACAAGAAACAAACACAGGACCAGTCTGTTTTCCACTGTCACATTTCACATCGGTAGTGTCTACAGATACAGACCCGTACCCGTAGCCTGTGGCCTACGGATACGGCACTTTCCATTTGCCAGACAGATACGGACCCGTACGCGAGTCTCGCGAATCAAGAAGCTGCTAACCACTGCAAACTGTTGAAAGGTAAGCAAAGGTTAAGGTTAGGGTTAGTGTTAGGGTCAGGTTTAGGGTCCGTACCTGTAGTACCGATGCTACGGGTCCGTACCTCCAGCGTCTACCGAGAGTCACGTGACCAGATCTCGCGTATCTGATTGGCAAATGGCAAGTGCCGTATCCGTAGTCCACAGGCTACGGGTACGGGTCCGTACCTCTAGCAACTACCTTTCACATCACAACCTGAGGAGAATGGTAACTCAAATGTTAGGGAAACCTCGGGTAGGCTGCATCCCATCCTGTATAAAAGCAGGGCTCTAAGATTACACACGTCTCTCATAGAAAAAGTTACAATAATAACTAACCTCACCAGTCCCCTGTGATCAGTCTTCCCTGATTGCCTTTTGCTTTTTAAACATTTCCTCTCTTTGGTTCTGGTGCATGAACAACATGCCATACAAAATAAAAACTAATTGCACACTCTCAGAGCAGGCCATGTTGTAATGGGGTGATCTTTTTATACTTTATGGCTGTTATTCTTGGCATTGTCTTTTATTTTTGATTTATTATCTAATGGTAATAGATTGTGGTTCTGGTAAATACCGCAGCTGTCCGCTCAGAAGTGTGTGTCCTCTGGACTGCTCACCAGCAAGGCTAAAATAAGTCTCGGTTTGTTATGCTTGTTTGAACAGAAGCTGTGGCCTCTTCATTTTGTGGTTTTCAGCCGGGCTCGTGCTTTTTTTTTTTTCCTTTTTTTATTTCTCTCTAAATATAATCCCGAACACCACTACCTCATCTCACTCTCTGTGTGCCATTGTAATAACTGACCAAACTAAACACATGCATTTTTACATTTTAATTTACTAGTGGAAAAAAGACCTCGGAAACTTCTACGGGACATTAGTAACTGGCTGATTTTATTTTCTCTAAGCCAGACGCCGCAGAGCAAGTGGGGCAATTCATCATAAAACATCCACTTCTGCCAGCTTTTCCTCAGCTCGTACTAAATGCTGGAATTGTCTCGTGTGTCAGCAATGTGTCACTGGCTCCATTGCTGAAGTCATTAAGATTGAGTAAACCACTAGAAATGGCCAGAAACAACACATATTGTTTCATTCCAGGGGAGTGCAGTAAGAACTTCACATGGTGAGATGTACTGAGGCAGTGAAGGAAAACGTCTGAAAGGCCGAAATCAGCGAACAGCTTCACATGGAAACACACCTGACTAACGAAAAGCCGCGATAAAACGAAGCGAAGAGCTAACTAATACCTTCAGCTGTCAGCCTAATAATGTAACGCCGCAGAGTTGGTGCTACTTCAATGACCTGAAGCGTGGACAGATTATATGCAAAAAAAGAAACAGTTGCTGTCAAAACTGTGCCCAAGCAAGTGCATCAGCAGCACCTCATCTGTTTTCCACTAACACACTGAAAGAGAAATCACAAGCCCCAGTCCGCCAAGTTCAGTCTGCTGAGGGCAGATTGAACTTGGCGGATGTGTGTTAAACGGCCAGGCCCCTGGAGTACTAAATAATGATTCCCAGTCGCCGCTCGCTTGCTCTCTCGGTGCGGGAGTGCAGCGCTGGAGAAGTCTGAATGGAAAAATCTTCTGTCCAAACAACAGCCTGCTGCTGTCTCCGCCGTGCACCCTGAACGTCTGTCATCAGCCGTCCACATTGTTTTTGAACAATTGGCACTAATTTGCCATCTGGTTGAGGGAGCCTTTGTTGCGCGGGAAGGGAAGCATTGTGTAGTTATCAATGGCGAGTCCACTTAGGGAGCCACCGGTGGACAGAGACAAATAAAGAGACAATGGTCTTTATCTCGGCTCCGCTCTGGTTAACTTCAGTGTCTTGACTGTTTATCAGACAATCTTGGAGAAGTAGAGCAAGTACATTTTCAATCCAGGCTGACATGATGAGATTGTTTCTTTGAAAACATGTGATATTCCAAACATTACATCAGTTGAAATTCCCTCTGCTCACAAACTAAGGATCTAAGGGACATCTTCACCACTGCAGACGGAACTAACACAACCAAATATAGAAATGTGCTGAAACAACTCTGTCTCCACAAAATAACTTTTCTATGAAACTAAACTGCATTCCCGATTAGGTTGTGGTGAAACATTTTCTGCAGGATTCCATTTTTTTTAAAAGATTTTTTTTACAAACACATTTCAGATCAATATCCTCCTGAGAACAGAGTAAAAAAACATAATTCAAAATTGAATCTTTTTTTTGTTATTTCCTGCCTTTATGGAGCTAAAATAACAACTCACAATTTAGAATTTTATAAAAAATCTTTTTAGATTTCACAGCATGTCCACTATAGTAGGCAACAGAAAGATTTTACCATAAAAAAAAAACTGCATTTCAAAATTAAAATAGGCTGACAAGAAAATATGCCAATCCATTTTCTAATTAAATTTTAAAAAACTAAATTAAATAACAACAGTGTAAAATTTAAGACGTTGAATGAAACACAGTTATAAACAACTATTTATTTATTACATTAACTACTTTACTCACGTCCATTACAGCTGACATTCCCATACAAGCCGTTATTTTTCCTGACCAAAAGTTAAACTGACCTCTGACACCAATTTCTAATTCCTGAATAAACAAGAAAATACATGACTACCATAAGTAAAACAACAATATTTCAGCAATATTTGACTTGGCTTTTCTCTTTTCTGTGCAGGTGAGTTTTGCAGCAGTCTCTATTTTGTCTCAGCATAAAAACAAAGTTCCCATTTTCCCACCCAATCACGAGATATGATTGGAAAGGCCAGGATGTCCTCTATTGAACACATCAGGGTTTAGTAGGGTAGCTCAAATGAGTCAAGATATAGAGCAAAAACAAATGTCCAGTACAGGACATACATGAATGAGCTGGGTGTCATTAGGATATAATCTTCCAGTTTTATTCCTTTAAATATAGCCTGACCCTGTTTCAAATTATAACCAAACCGTGACATTTTGTAAGTAAACTTATTGAACTTCTAGCAAGTGCAAGTACTAATCATTGTGAAATTGTTTACCGAAGTGTGATACTGTTCTAAATCTAGCCATGTGGGTTTGGTGCTTGAATCTAACCAGATTGAAATGGACATTAAACAAGGAAAAATGTTGAGGAAATTTTATGTCCCTCTATAAAGGTCCCTCACAGGACACAAACACTGTTCTCTGGGGTAAAAGTTCTGTGTCAGCTTACTTTTCTTTCAACACAGAAATGTGCTTTAGTTGTATAGGAATGTAACTTTTCAGAAACTCCATGGTCCAATGAAAAGCAGTTATTAGTGAGAGTTTTCTGTATTTGTATTTGCAGCAAGTTTTGCACACATTGTCAAACTGGTGACAATGTATACGCTGCAGTGAGCTCTAAAATACAGGAAAAGGCACTTTTTTTTTATACTGGGGTAAAAATCTGCACACTCTCAGGCTGACATAGTTTTCTGAGCTCCACTGATAGTGTTTCAGATACCATGATGTTACAAGTTTTTTTTTTTTTTTTTGCAGAATACCCAAGACATTAAGAAGAAGTTGCTTTCTCGGAGCAACAGCAACTTCTGTCCTGGTCTCAACTCTTCTAACCCGCTCACCCTCCTACTGCCACCCCCCCCCACCGGCTCCATCCTTTGGGGGGGAGAATGCACAATGATGTCACCGCAGCTGAAAGAGTAACAAAGCACCGGTGCCTCTCTTATTTTTCCAGTTTGTTTCTCTCTCTCTCTTTCTCTTCAGCCCCCCTTCCTAACACCTCCTCCCCTCTCTGCCCTCTCCATCTCCCTCACATTTTTTTGTTGTGCGTTACTCCCATCACCTCTACCACCATCCTCTTCACCCCAATCCATTTTGCAGCCAGGGCCCAGAGAAGATGAGAAGTGGTGCTTTCTGTCCACAAATCAATAGGCCTTACTCACCTTTGAGTCAAGCTGCAGAGGCAACATCACCACTGTATTCGACTGTACAGTATGAGCAAGGGGGGAGGGAGGGAGGGAGGGAGGGAGAGACAGAGAGAGCGAGGGGACCCAGGGGTGCTAGCCTGCCTGTCTAATGCATTATTGAGGAGTGCATCTCAGCCATCAGTTGCAGGTAGAAGGCTGAAATAGTCTTATTAGCTGCTGCAGACAGAAGTGTGGTGGAAAACACAGCTGACCGCAGCTGAAATTCAGCGTCTGTGAGGTAGAGGCTGATGTTACTTTGTGTGCGGATGCTCAGGGATTTGTCTGGAGGGACTCTGGAAAACTTGACTTGAATTGAAATATAGCCACTGGATTCTTTTATCGAGTCATAAATATTATTAAAACGTCATGGAGTAATATATCTTGCTTTTACTATTGCCGTCTGAGAAGAGATTTTTAGGTGTTTCTGGCATATTTTTTTGACAGTTCCTCCAGGAAAGTAGACCCCTTCTTTAGTCAAAATACATCTTCATTGTTTTTCTGAATATGGATCCATGTTGCTTTATGAGACCCCTTCTGAGTTCGACAGTAGATTTATATCAGTATCTGCTTAATTTGTAATGTGTTGGAGGCTGTTTTGACTCCATAAGCGATGGTCCTTTTCATTGAATTTTCAATAGACATCTCACCCTGAGGTTGCGCTCTTGGAAAAATAATCTCTTTAGGCCCTGTCAGCATGGAGATCCAACAGCATACTTAATATATTATATACAATATTCGAAACCAAAAACCCAGAAAGCAAGTTTAATTTGGAAAGTTAATTCACACCCCAGTGGGTCTGTAAATAGCATGAAAAACCAATGAACATTGACATGCTATTAAAAATGCATATCCTCAATAGGAGTATTTGAATCAGTCATCTATGAATCAAATATGGGTGCTGTGGTAAACGTCGGACATGTAACTTATTCATGTAATGCTTTTAAATTTATTTAAATATCATACTAAGACGAGAGAAAACATTGCTGTGCTGCTGTTAAAATAAAAGAAATGATAGCTTATATTTTTAAGTCAGAAATATTGCCATGTTCTTCCCTCACTCGTCTGTGTTTTACAGATAGTGAACAAACCACAGCAAAGCTTTGACAAATGCAGCCTTCTTCTGCCATAGTTAATATTAATGGCTTACAGACATAAAGCAAATACACATGCATAATCCCATGCAGAGGTTGTCTGTATGTGTGTCCTGTCAATTTGGTGTAATTGGTTTGTGGAGTGTGCTGGAGCGTCTGTCAGCGTTCAGCAAATGGCATTTCACAGATCTGAATCCTGACATTCCTCCATAGATAATGAACGAAGCCGCATCTGTTGATACGCGAAGGTCCCTTTTGTCAAAGCGGGATGTGGTCCGTCCTTGTTAAAATGTGCAACTTTGATCAGTAATAAAGGCGCAGGTGTTGCACTGTCGTCTTCATCTGTGACGAGCAGGCAGTGCAGTGAATGATCCAAATGTACACGTTGCCTGCCTGTCCGTTTAGAGCAGCAGTGAAGCCTCAGTAATGTTTGGCTGCTCAGACTTACAGTACAGGAGGGAGCTGTTTTTGTCTAATTAGGCAGAGCAGAAAGGGAACTTTAACTGGGGCAAAGAGAAACCAGGCCAGCCCCTATTATATTTAAAATACCTGATGCTCTGAGACAGCACTGTAATTGCAGCAGCTAGCAAGCCTCAGGATGTGCTGTGCAGACCCACCTATCTTCCCATAGCCCAGCTGGGTCTGGGAAAAGTAGTTACACAATGTTGTTTAATTGTGTACAACTTCTTAATCTCCCAAGACTAGTTAATTAAATCTTCTCTGCCTCTCATACTTGATGGTTAGGCCCAAAAGCAATGAGCCAGATCCATGAGAGTAAACCATGTGGACTTTTGGGAATAAAGCCAGTATTTCAGCCATGATTACATGATACAAGGTTGATATCAAGTCATCATTGAGAATTGGTGAGAGTAAATGACTCCCAAGAAATTTTTCCAGTTGCTGGGAGCTAACTAATTTGAACAAGAAGAAAAAAATGATATGATTAAAAAGAAGTATGCACATATTGAGTCAGCTGTAACACAGATCTATGAGCTGCAGCTGGGAGTTCATAAAAACCGGCTAACAAGTAAGCCGAGGGCTCTCAGCAGTTAGCTAAAAGTACTGGATGAATGGTTGTAAAAGTAGCCTGATGGATTAATGATGAAGCTCCTTAATTGGTGCTTTCAGCCTTTCTGCTTTAGAATCCAACAGATTTGCACATTAACTCAAGTGTGCTAAAATAAGGACCAATAGTTTTTGAACATAGCTGCAGCTCCACGAACACGTAGGAAATGGAGGAACATATAAGTTAATTTCATTGGACTTTATGATACATTTTACATTGAAGATGGTGATGCTCTTAATGTTCTACTCAGTGAGAACATTAAGATCAGAAAAATGCCACTTGTTGTTTTCTCTGAGTAAACCAATCAATGTTGAGCCCATCACAGGAGATTTTCAAGGCTGCTCAGAAGCACCTAACCTCGAGCTTGTACTTTTTTCTCTCCTGAAATCAGCCCTTACAAAGGTTCTACAGGGACGGTTTCTGCAGTTGGAACATGCACAAAAGATTTGGACTTCCAGTCCATCACCGAAAGCCCCTTCCGTGGAAAACAGCCTATTGTGTAGGTCGCTCTCATCCTCTGGGGGTATCTTGTGGTGTCTGGCACCTAGACATTGGCAGCAAATCCTTTGGGTCCTGTTGTTAACAAGGTGGGGCCTCTATGGATTTCATGAAATCTCGTTTGGACTTGGATCTAAGGAATTTGGTGACCGGGTCAACACCTTGAGCTCTTTGTTGTTGCAGCGCACAGTGTTTTGTTGGGGGATGCCGGTGCTGTTGGGTAGTGCAGTTGCCATGCAGGGTGTTGTTGGTCTGCAACAACATTTATGTATGTGGTGCGTGTCAAAGTTGCAAGGTTTCCTCGCAGAACATTGCACTGCAAAGTACAAAAAGATGTTGGTGAGTAAGTAGTCTTTTAATTGTTGAAAATGTTAGCTAAAAGTAACATCCAGTTGCATTAATTTCAGTTGGTAGAAGTGCAAATACGAACTTGATCAAAGTGATGTAAATGTGATGATTTTAATGATATAATATCCACTTTTGAATATTGTTAAATCTCATCCAGTTTAAAACCAGTTTAGCGGACATTTTTTTCATATGACAGTCAACAAAGACCCGCTTAAGTTCAGCAGGATTATGGTGGTATCTGACAAAACAGACGCTCAGAACACAGATGTAAACTGCATTTTAAGAAGAATATTCACAGGCTGCTACTTGACTCAACAACCCATGGCTGACAAGTCAGACTGCATTGCTGCTCACATTAGTTTGGTCGTCACCAGCCTCACAGACGTGTCACATCCAATTACCTAAAAAGTGAACTTAAGTGATGTGCATCTGGAGCAACTGCCATCTAACAACTACACTACATCTCATTATATGAATGGATTCACTGGCCCGTAACACAATCTCCTATTCATGTGTTCAGACGCAGGCAGATGCATGTATCTCTCTCTCACACACACAAACAGAGCTGCTGCTCCACTGAACTGTGCATCCCCTAACAGGTTCTCAGTGCAAGTGAGGACTCCTCCAAACCACTCCTGCAGCAGCTCATAGTGACATAACTGGACACAAAGGAGCTTTTGTTGGCATCCAGTGATACTGAAACTGCCTTTGTCATTCCCTCTATACAT
Organism: Acanthochromis polyacanthus; assembly: GCF_021347895.1. Taxonomy (NCBI): domain Eukaryota; kingdom Metazoa; phylum Chordata; class Actinopteri; family Pomacentridae; genus Acanthochromis; species Acanthochromis polyacanthus. The sequence continues at coordinate 10,018,236 of NC_067132.1, forward strand.
GCAAGACTCATTACGATACTGAAGCAGATTACTGTCAATAGCTTCAGTGTATTATACCGTTAGCGAGCGGCCTCTCATGAAACGTTAGAGGCAGGATAACCTGTAAAAGCCTGTGTCAGAGACCAGCAGATAACACTAAAAAGCTCTATCCTTGCTGTCCACTTAAAGTGGCCTAGTTGTGGTGTTTCCCCCACACACACACACTGGATTGTCTCACATTCCTTTGCACTTCTCTAATACTGTAGGTAAAATGCAGGCCGGCAGTGGGACACACCCTGAGGCTGAACCCAGAGTGACCTGATATCTGTCTGCCAGGTTTAGGGGAGGGTGTTCTCCAGGAAATGGATAGTTGTCCTCTGCCCTGCTGACCCACAGTGCTGTTTGCACACCCCTGTTTACACAACACTGTGCTCAGTTGCACGTCCTTGAAAAGTTAAGCAATGTAGAAAGACTGCGTGGAATCTGGGGCAATTTATAAAATTACTTGATAGGAATGCATTGCAGGTGCTCAACATTAAAATGACCGTTTGCAAGAGCCACAAGCAGGATATGATGGCAGTACATTACTTATTGTGGTATTTCCTGCCTGATATTTTCAATGGCAATTTGTCAATACAAAAATCTGTGGCATTTTTCTTCCATCAGATTTTCTTTGTTCAGAAAATAGTGTCCGTCACCACTAATGGTGCCTCCTCAGTTCAACTTTTCAAAATAAATACCTCAAGCTGCATAAACACTATGTCCTCAGCTGCTTTTTGGAACCAAGATATTTATGTAAGAACAGCCAAAAAAATTTCTGAATTGGTTACAGGTAGAAGTAGTACTCAGAGAATTTTTACAATTTTAAATTTCAAGCTAAAGTGCCAAAAAAGCAGAGCTGAGAAGTGATCCTGTACACAAACTGAGTCATACCATCTGCCGGTGCTGACGATAACACTGATATATGGCAAAGCTTAAGGACCAACATCCTCGGTGTGTGTACAACAGCCAGACTCAGATGGCATTGTGATTTAGGGAACAGAACGTATGGACCTTTCCTTGTCTGCACGGTGGTCTGTGGTTTGAACACTAAACAGCCCTGTGGAGGTACAATCCCAAAAAAGGGGTCCATTCAATCAGTCTAAGACGTGCACATGTAAATAAACCTGTATGATGGTAGCGGTGGGTGGCTGGGTGGCGTTCTCTGCGTGGAGAACTGCAAGCCTCAGGGAAATAGAGCAAGAAAAAGCAAGCAAACCGTGACCCGAAGTGATTTGTACCTCTAGAGTAACTTCATTGGGACCCTTGGGGTGCCATACAATGCAGCGTATATTGGATTTGTTTACACCTCACTTGGCCTCAAAGGCCACCACGACGGGTGGTGGTAGAGGGAGGGTCAAAGACGGGGATCATGGCTCCATTTGCAGAGTGAAGGCATGGAGGGAGAGCCGTGTCTCTCTTTTGAGCACAGACACGAGGTCAGCGGACTCCAATCTCGATTCTGTATGCTCCTGATGGACGGACAGGCTAATAACTGTTTTGGGATCAGAGGGAGATGAATGCCCGTCTCCAAGCAGACAGGACACACGCAGAGGCTGCAGACAGGACTTGACTTGTGGATCACATTAATCCCATCGGTGCGGCTTAACTCCTAAATTGGTGTCAATCTTCCTAACCACAATCTTTATGTAAATAGAGAACATGCAGACGGACTGGGAGGTGATGTTGAGGAAAGTGACAGAATGTGTGGTGATATATTGTAAGAAGAGACTGAAAGATTTGGCATGTTGATGTTTACCAGGGAGTCTGCTGGAGTGGCAACAGAGACACTGCCAATTGTCTGCTTATTTGTGAAGAAAAACTGGCTTACAAATTCTTGAGGATATAAAATCTGGAAACTTTCTCGCAAATTCCCTAAATTTCAGGCCCTGACCGGCAGTCTGCAGAGTAATGACTGAACTGTCTGACAATGTGAGAAGGGTACAGCCGTGGACCCGAGGCCGTTGTGTAGTTAAGGGGATCTCAGTGTGAGCGTGCAGGGCCAGGGAACAGGGAGCTGCCTGCCAGCACGAATGCAGCTGCAGGGCTTAAGGAGCCAGAGGCCCGGCTGTATGAATGCATCAAGTAGATGTTAATTGGCGGCCCCCGCTTTCTGCCACTAGTTGAACTCCTCCTCCTCCTCTCCCTCCCTCCTTTTCTTCCTCCCTCTCTCCCTCTTTTTAAGAACAAATGCCACATTCCTGCCATCAGTTATCTGCTCTGCTGACAGCCTCAGTGGCCCGTGGAGGACTCCCCCCTGCAACCTGTCCACTCCAGGAGGAGGCCTGTTTACACAGCGCTGATTGGGAGTGCCCTGCACTGCCCTTGTGACCTCTCCCCCCTTCTCTCTCCCCCTCACTCTTTCGCTCTCTTTTCTCTCCCTCTTTCTTTTCTGCACTCCTATTCTGTCTTTGCCCCTCTCTCTTTCTCCCTTCACTCCCCCCTCTGTGGTTCTTGCACCCTCACAACCCACCCCTCCGTGGTTCTCTGAAGCACCCACAGTGGAACGGGGGGCGGCGCTGCTCTGCGGAAGCCCAAGGAGCGGGGATGTAAATCAGTCATGGTTTTTACAGGCCTTCCTTAAGTGAGCCCAAGGGCCATGGTGGGTCTCAGCAGTGGCTGGCCCAGATTTGCAGCTTATTCACAGGAAAAGAAGTGACTTTTGTTCTGCTTATAGACGCACAGTTTCAACACTCCAAGTTGTTCTGAGTTAAAGAGAGTCAGAGTTTGGCTCATGTTTCCATTTCATTAAAATGAAAAATAAGATGGCGGAAGAAACTGTTTGGGGAATGACAGCTGTGGTGCATGTGAACGTTGACTGGACACTTGACAAGTCATGTAGATGATATGTGAAACTCTGACAGTTTCTAATGTGAAAAAAAATAACTGGGTCAGTGTTTTTGTCAGCCTTGGGTTAATTATTTGGGTTAACTTTTGCACAAGCACCTGAAAGCTTCATCTGACATGTTTGTGAATCACTCCTGAAGTCACCTCTGATCAGCATCATTTCAAACATCTCATCTTGTCCAATGCAATGCAGCATACCAGCCCTGCAATATATACTGCACCTTTAAAGCTCAAGCATCCAACTGATGGAGCTATTTCAGTCTGTACCAACCAGTTGACCTACTGACTTCACTACAGTACAGTCTAAGAAAGTAATTCTGGGACCCATTCCCACTACTGGTATGCATGTTAATTTACTGATAAACTTTTCAAGTTGCAAACATCACTTTAATGGGCAGGGGTGACAAAGTAATATTAGTAATTGCATCAGCTTAGTATTGTGTGTTATTTAAATATAAATTTCTGTAGTAGTTGATTTAAAGCAAAATTCAGGTTGAAGTAACACAGAAATCGCTTTGAGAGCTTAATATTTATTCAACCCGAGTTCAGGATTTTCACTTCCCTCCTCTATCTGAACATGCCTGCATGAATTCAGATGGTTAAGACTGGTAATTTAAAATGCCCTTGATAGTAGAGGAAAAGCTAATTATGCTACTCAGTAGTTTGTTGGTTTATGTTACATCCCCATGAAATGGGGGGATGTGGGTGTAACAAAAGATGGAATTAGAACCGAGTTAAAGACAGAGGAAAGTAATTGATTAGCAGAAATAACATCAACTGAAAGCAAGCTTCTTCTAAGAAAAGTTATGACACTGATCTGTAGGTTTGAGAGCCTCAAAGTGCAAGACACCACAGTAGCTGCTGAACTGGCAAACCAGCAACAATGTTCAGAGTGGCTCCAGGTGCACCTGGCTGCTCTGCTGCTTGTCGGAGTGTGTAACCTAATGATGAGCAAAAAGTACACAACCTACCTACACACACATACACAGCACTGAGGGCTGCAACAGTTGAATATAATAGACAAAAAGAAGTCATTATAACTCCAAAATTTAAATGTAGCTGATAACAAACAGATCTTATGCCTTTATTGATCCAATGATTGTATGTCAATTGATGCTACATGGCCACACAATATGGAGTTGCTAAGAAAAAATGTGTAAAACTAATATATCTGCTCTGTTTTCAATTCCATAAATTAACTGTTTGCCCTGCTGTGAAAACAGACTTCAAATGAACTGCTAAAGACTGCGAGAGAAGAGAGGGCGTGTCGAAGTGCAGTAGGGAAATAAAAACAGAGGCCGAGTGAGAAAAGATGGGGGAAAAAGGCAGATAAGGAGGGGAAGAGGGAGAGGGTGGGAGGGAGAGGAGTTTAGAGACAAAACTGTACATCGACGTGGTTTATGTCAGGGGGCCGGGCGCACGCCTCTGAAGTCTGGGGCCCCTGAGCTTCCAGCTCTGTGAAAGCTTTCCCTGGAGCTTGTCATCACATTGGGAGGAGGCTGCTCGGAGGCGTCTGATATCCTCCAACAGCAACCGCCAAAATCTGTAGACTGTGTACACTGCACTGCACAAAAGAGAACGGGGGAAGAGGAATGAGGGGAGTCTGAACTGTAACTCTGACCCTAACTCTGACCCCATATGTGAAAGGAGAATTGGGTTGCATTCAGTAAATATAAACAATCAAGTCCCATTTTCTATGTCATATCCTTTTAAAGAAAATGTGTGATGATAATTTTTTCTCCCTTACTCTAAAGGACATCTTAAGCACACCTACAACTCTGCTCAAACACTGTAAAACTTCTGTACCCTTCATAACATCATGTTGTAATATTGGAATAATTCAGTGTCTGTAGAAAAATTATGATACAAATAACCCCGTGTTTCAAGCTGACAAGTTTGGTTTCTAAGGTTTGTTACTTATGAAACCCTAGAAATCTGAATCTGTATTTTTGAGACTATCATCAATACACCACAGTTACAAGGTGGAAATGCTCGGTCATGAGGCTGACTGCTAATTTAGCTCATGATTTGTCCTCGAGATTATTAAAAACAACTTATGGGCATCTTACACACGTGGACAAAATTGTTGGTACCCCTCAGTTAAAGAAGGAAAAACCCACAATTCTCACTGAAATCACTTGAAACTCACAAAAGTAACAATAAATAAAAATTTATTGAAAATTAAATAATCAAAATCAGCCATCACTTTTGAATTGTTGATTAACATAATTATTTAAAAAAAAAAAAACTAATGAAATAGGGCTGGACAAAAATGATGGTACCCATAACTTAATATTTTGTTGCACAACCTTTTGAGGCAATCACTGCAATTAAACGATTTCTGTATTTGTCAATGAGCGTTCTGCAGCTGTCAACAGGTATTTTGGCCCACTCCTCATGAGCAAACAGCTCCAGTTGTCTCAGGTTTGATGGGTGTCTTCTCCAAATGGCATGTTTCAGCTCCTTCCACATATGTTCAATGGGATTCAGATCTGGGCTCATAGAAGGCCACTTTAGAATAGTCCAACGCTTTTCTCTCAGCCATTCTTGGGTGTTTTTGGCTGTGTGTTTTGGATCGTTGTCCTGTTGGAAGACCCATGACCTGCGACTGAGACCAAGCTTTCTGACACTAGGCAGCACATTTCTCTCCAGAATGCCTTGATAGTCTTCAGATTTCATCGTATCTTGCACACTTTCAAGACACCCTGTGCCAGATGCAGCAAAGCAGCCCCAAAACATTACTGAGCCTCCTCCATGTTTCACCGTAGGGACAGTGTTCTTTTCTTCGTATGCTTGGTTTTTGAGTCTATGAACATAGAGTTGATGTGCCTTACCAAAAAGCTCCAGTTTGGTCTCATCTGTCCAAAGGACATTCTCCCAGAAGCTTTGTGGCTTGTCAACATGCATTTTTGCAAATTCCAGTCTGGCTTTTTTATGAGTTTTTTTCAGCAGTGGTGTCCTCCTTGGTCGTCTCCCATGAAGTCCACTTTGGCTCAAACAACGACGAATGGTGCGATCTGACACTGATGTACCTTGGCCTTGGAGTTCACCTTTAATTTCTTTGGAGGTTGCTCTGGGCTCTTTGGATACAATTCCAACGATCCGTCTCTTCAATTTGTCATCAATTTTCCTCTTGCGGCCACGTCCAGGGAGGTTGGCTACTGTCCCGTGGGTCTTGAACTTCTGAATAATATGAGCCACTGTTGTCACAGGAACTTCAAGCTGTTTAGAGATGGTCTTATAGCCTTTACCTTTAAGATGTTTGTCTATAATTTTTTTTCGGATGTCCTGGTACAATTCTCTCCTTCGCTTTCTGTTGTCCATGTTCAGTGTGGTACACACCTTTTCACCAAACAGCAGGGTGACTACTTGTCTCCCTTTAAATAGGCAGACTGACTGATTATGAGTTTGGAAACACCTGTGATGTCAATTAAATGACACACCTGAGTTAATCATGTCACTCTGGTCAAATAGTTTTCAATCTTTTATAGAGGTACCATCATTTTTGTCCAGGCCTGTTTCATTAGTTTGTTTTTTAAAATAATTATGTTAATCAACAATTCAAAAGTAATGGCTGTTTTTGATTATTTAATTTTCAATACATTTTTATTTATTGTTACTTTTGTGAGTTTCAAGTGATTTCAGTGAGAATTGTGGGTTTTTCCTTCTTTAACTGAGGGGTACCAACAATTTTGTCCACGTGTGTATGTTCACACAGCTGAGTGATAAACCAGTCTGCCAAAAGTTTGGGTTTTGATTTAAGCGGGTGATGCTGCATTAGGAAACATCTGCTCGGTAACTCGAGGTGGCATGAAACATATGAGGGTATGCATCACAGAAGGTGTTCGGGAGGGAAAGTGACAAAAGACTGAGCCATGTGGCCAATACTACTGAGAAAACTTTGTCCACCTTTTGTGTAAGATGGATTACTGAAACATGCATGAAGTCCTACTCTCCTACAAATTGGTAACAAGTTTCATTTAAAATAAAAAAAAAAACTCAATTGATGGTTGCATGAGCTTTCATATCCAAGTTTCAATTCAAGGGTTTGAGGAAAGGTAGCCAGGACTGATCCCTCCATTAAAGTCCTGCAGATGACACTGAATGCCACAACAGTTCTTAAAACAAGATTTGCATTAGAAACTAATGAAATTACCCTCATCCCCATGATCAGATTTTCTTCACTTCTTTTCAAATAAAATAAGATTTCACTGCTCAATACCAGATTAAATGACTTGTTAAGCTGGGCGGCTGGGTTCGTTTGGTTTGTTGAGGAATACTGATGCATATTGTATGTTGAATAGGGACACAGAGGGGAGGGTGTGTGTGACCTCAGAGCAGTGACCCAGAGTGAGACCGTGTCCCCTGGTAGTCCTGCCTCGTTCAGTCCCAAATTCCTGAGCTTCTCCTGTCTTCGGTCAGCCACCCTCTGCTGACAAACAGCAGGGTCCATGTTCCAGCTAGGGAGCTTCCAAGAAACCTGTCTTATATTGTTTACTGCACGCTGACCCATGTTGGCACAGGACCAACACCTTCATGCACACATAGGAATATGTGCATGAATGCAAACACACAGACGGCTTTAGGCTGATTCCCAAAGTGTCTTCAGAAACTGTCATTTACCCTATTGGTCTGTCATTAAATGCATTTGAATGGGATCAGAGCGATTAGAATTTACAGTGCTTTGTGGTAAAAAGGGAGAATTAAAAGAAAAGAAAACAGTCAATGGAATAAAGCAGACAGTGCCTTCATGTGGTTATGCTTTTGAAAACCCCTGAAAGTCAGAGAGGTGTGTCTTCTTCTGTACTGAGCTGAATAGACAATACCTCCGGGGCTTGGATATTTATCTTGTATGCACGAATATTAGTCATGGAATATTATGGAATTTAGGGAGTTGTGTTTTAGACGGGTGACAATGTAGAATTTAGTTAAATTATGAAATTTAACTAACAGCATGAGATAGTTTTCAGCCTTGGATGAATTGAAGCTGGACTATTTTGTCGTAAAACAATGACAAACTAGGATTACATACACCATTTGATCATGGAACTAAATTAAGTTCAGGAACTCATGAAAGCATGAATTAGCAAGCAGATGGGATAGTGAGAAATATGAAGAGCAAGACGATTCCAAAAATATAATAAAATGCATATATTAACAAAAAAGACTTTTTGTTTTAAAAAAAGCTTCATTTTAACAAAATATTGTTTGGTGCTATAGTTGCAAACTATTCCATAGTCTGAAAATATTAAACTGAACAAGTACATAGCGGTACTCTAACTTCTGTTTGGCTGAGCTACAGCCCACCTTCAAAGTCTGCATGGTGTCTATCGCTGCATGCAAAGCACATAAAATTACGGATGCTTGTTGGGAAACTGCAAATTCAAACTTACAATCTGGTCTAACTTGGATATGGATTGGAACAAATTTAGTGTCCTAAATGTTTAACTTATGTATGACAAACAAGAACTTGTCAGGAGTCATACAAAAACATTTTTCCCTTTCTTTAATTTTTTTAACTCTCCTGTTGTCCTCATATATGGTACCCAAAAATATTGTTCCTTTGTCTGGAAAAAAATCCAGCAAAAAATTCCCCAAATTTATACAAATTTGCAAAATATTCAGGAAGAAAATTCTGTAAGTTTCACCCATAAGTTTATTTTTCTAAAAAAAAAAAATCAACTAATTTGGCAAGAAATAAATATTGTAAATATTTTCAAAAAAATGAATAATCTTCCAAAAAATCCTAAAAGTGTCTAAAGTGATTCCATATATATCAGTAAAAGTTCTATTTTCTGTTAGAACATTTGGGGGAAAAAACAACACATATCCAGTGAATTTCACTGGCTTTTGGTTGTTGTTTTTTTCCCCCCTGAATGTTCTGAAAGGAAACCTTTTTAATTTTTTTCCACCAAAAAATTTTCAAAAAATTTCCGGAACATGTGGAAGTTTTCACTGTGGAAATGTATATATATTCCCCCCCACACATACATTTTCAAACATTAAACGGGTCAATTTGACCCGCAGGATGACAGAAGGGTTGGCAGAGCTTCAAAGCTTCTGGTTAGTAATCCACTACTCTCTGCAGTACTTGCCAAATAATGGTACATGTCCACAGGATCAGTTTTTTTGTCATGGACATGCATCGCACTTGAAAATGACCTGCTTGGTGGGTGGGTCACCTGACAGCACTTGAGCTTCAGTCCGGTATACATGGGACCAACGTGGCAGCTCAGTGGCAAACTTTCTTTTATTCCAAAAACGGTTCAGCAAAAGTATTTCTGAAAGCATTCAAAGTGAGAAATAAGCTGTGCAGTTGTTGAATCCGTTTAAGCTGGATGGCTAGTTTAGACGTTTGACGAAAGTTTCAGGAGTTGCCAAACCTCCGCTCGCTGTAGTGAATTTGCACAAAGTAGAAATAAAGTCTACTTTATGCAAATGAGCTGGAGGCAGTTCCAGGGAGATGCTCTGGAACGCAGATTGAAATGCACCACAATGAAACCAGCATGCAATGTGATGTGTTTCACATGGACAATGAATAGGATGCGAGAAATCAATGGATCCTGTGGACACAAACCATAAGTTGCCCTCCTGTTGCTTCTACCACCTGGTTACAACTGGACCCACATCATGCATTCCTGGCAGTGCTGTATGTCAGTTTATTTGAAGTCACTTGACTGACAAATACACCCAAGTATCATCTGCGTAAAAGTGAAAAGATGCATAAAGAGGCCCAATGGTAGCATGAATGGAAGTCACATAAGCAAGCCCAAGGACAAAACGTTTTAGCACTTGATGGCTCCAAACCACAGTTAACCATCACAGAAAATGGTCTCTGTTAAATAGTTTTTTGCTTTACTAAATACTTTAAATTGTAATGAAGATCCTGTGATCAACTGTATTGAAAGCCTAACTAACATCCAGAACAACCAAAACTGAGAAAGTGCTACATTTTCATATAGGAACAAGTAAAAATCCTGATCCACAGTGTATCATGAGTATTTATGACAAAGTCAAACCCTGCAGTACCAGACGCAATACCAACGCGGAGTAGAAGTGATTTGTCCTGGAGCGGGGAGCAACACTGATGTCATGGTGTGAAATGCAGGGGAAAAGGCGTGTGATTGGAGATGAGGTCTCTGGCTTTGCCTCGTTGTTGTCTGGGTAATGTTTAAAGGTCAGTGGGAGATAAAGGCGTGACTGACAGTAAGGACAGGCCTGGCGTTGGATGGGTCAGGGGTCAGGCCTCGGCTGAAACACCCCGATTTATGGCTCCTCGGGCCGCTGGGTCAGGAACTCGGCATTGTTAGGGGATGTGATCATTTCCATAACAGTGTCTCTGTGTGTGTGTGTGCTTCTGTGTCCATGTGAAGGAGAAAGAAGCTCCCTCTGAGCAGCTATAGTTTGTGTAATCCTTAAGAGATCTGGATGGCTGTGTGAGGGGGAAAGAAGCTTGTGTGTGTGTGTGCTTGAGACAGAGACGTGGTGTCTGAAAATAGCAGCGAGGAGGCTTGCTCTGCTGTTTGCCTTCCCAAGTTTGATTTGACATCCTAATTGCCACATGGAGGAACAAAATACTCTGAGGTTCCCCAAATTGAAGTCGATGTTGAACCAAGCGGGCTATGTTTAGCGGCTTGGGCTATCTGTGGAGGGCCTACATTTACTGTCGCTCACTCTTCCTCTCTCTGCCTCTGCTTCTGTCTTTTCTCTTTTATTTTTCATTTTTTCTTCTCCCTCCTGTGTCTCTTCCTGAAGGAGGAAATATGGAGACAGAAACAGAAGATTGACTGGAGGGTGCCGGCACAAGAGAAAAGTAGGCAGAGAGTTAAAGATAGAGGGAGAGAGAAAGGACGAGCAGCAGAGACAAATTGGAAGATCACTGCTTTTTATGCACCCCTCCAGTGAAACTCCCCAGCCAGGCCGAGCACACACAGACACACTTCTTCCTTCCTCCATCAACCCTCCTCAACTACCCCTCCCTTGCTTTCTGTCTCTATACACCCTCTAGCAGCAGCAGGCAGCCCAGGCAGGTAGCTGACAGGCAAACTGAAGCCTGGCAGACTGGAATAATTACATGTGGCTGTCTGCGTGGAACATGACAGCTCTACTTTCAATTAAGCCCTGAGAATGCATTTTCATCACCCGCCGAGAGCTCCTGGCCTCGCCCACCTACCAGCCTGCCAGCCCGTCGTCCACCGCGGCAGGGCATGGATCTGCAGGATGGAGGTGGAGGGAGGGGGTTCTGCTGTATTGACGAGGACGTAGATGCAGCCTCCCTCAAATTACGACCATTAATGAGGGCCAAATGTGTGCAGCGCGACGCCTTTCCGCGCCAGTCAAAGGGTGAAGGGGGGAATCAAAGTGGATGGAAGCTACACGTGGAGTAACAAACCAAAATAGTGACAATTAACCTATGAACTCTGCTTAATGCTGCCCGTGACCGACTCCCGCAACACCCCCGTCACCACAAAAAACGGATGTATCAAAGGGGTGACACTGTTCTGATGCTGATGAGCGCTAACAACAGAGGCAAAATGTTGGGACAGGAGTCTGCGCTCGCTAATGGCTAGCAGATACACTGTCTGCGTCGCTGCTGTATCATGACAAAGTAAATTTAGTGACATTTTGATGAGTCGGATGTGGAATTTACAAGCAGTTTAATTTTTTTTCTACTTATTTTTTTTTACCCCAAGTGAGAAATAAAGTAATAAAAATATCTCGCCTGCAGTGAAGTACATTAGTAGTTGACATCCTTCTCTCCCCGTCCCTTCCCTTAAAGTGTAAGGGGTTAATTATGAAACTGACCTCCGCATTCCAGCCATAGCAGCGAACGGACACGCAGATCCTGGGGAGTTTTTACCTCACAAAGGATGCGGAACGGAACATTGCTTATATTTAGCCAATCATAATTTACATTTAGAGTGATTACTTACCCCCCTCCTGAAAGCATTTCAAAACTTGCCTCTACAAGTAATGCTACTTCCAAATGAAATGCCGCCAAGTAAAACTGACAGGAAAAACGACCACATTTGGTGCATTACAGCCACTAGATGTAGGTGATAAATGTCAAAGATTCAGTCAACAAGTCCAGCAGCTAAAGCTAAAGCCCTGAGACAAGGATGTGAAATGAGAGAGTCCGGAGAGCGTTGAAGCATTTGTTCTGTCCTGTGTCAGTCCTGGATCAGGATGTATGAGCCCACACTCCCACTTGAGACTCGTACTGGAGTATGGATTGAGCAGCAAGGTCAAGGAGGTGTGAATTAATGGTACAGATAATCAGTGGGTTTACTGAGACAGCCCTCCACAGGCTTCCTCCCCTGCTGTGTAACCCCAGCAGCCCCTGGCGTACTCCAGGCTCCCATGGCAGCAGGGGTAAACATGTGTATAAATACCCTTTTGCTTTGCACTCACACACACGCATGAACGCACCCATGCACAAACACACCAAGGACGCATAAAAACTTACAAACAGAATGTAGGTATGTGCACGTAGCGCATACACACATAATGGAAGAATCTGAGAGCGGGATTGACAAAAACGCCTCGGGTAAAATGAATTGAATCCAATGAGATGTATTGGGAGGATAGATATGTAAAGGGCTGCCGCTGACAGCTGCTATTGCTCCCTCGGTGGCTGGTGCCAAATGACAGGCCTGCAGAGAAAGGTGCGTTTGATAATACATCCACTACAAACCAGCAGATCCTCGTTCCCTTCAGTCTATTTATATTCGTTTTTTATTATTTTTTTCCTGCATTGTTGTCTGTGCTAACCTCGAGTCAAAGCATCTTGGGCTGCTTTTACAAGCATACATGTGAAATGCACTTTGTTTCTTTTTGTGGGCTTTGTGTTGTTGTCTTTAAAAATAGCACATCTTCAACTTTTGGCACATAGACAGAAAGGCGCAAATGCACAAACCTCACTTGTATTTCTGCTCCAGCTTCCTGCTCCCAGATGCCTCGGATAAATATTCAGGTAGCAATGGGTGGAGGGATATTTGCAGCGCGGTGGGGCTAACATGTTGCATTGGGCTCCTTGAGTAGAGAGGACAATGACTAGGTCCACAGTGCCCCTATTAAAGCAGCAGCCTCCAGGCTAGCGGATTAGCCTGAATAGGCTGTGCTCCCCAGGTACAGGATTTGGTTTACATTAGCCAGCTTTGCCCTTGGCTGCCACTGCTAACTCCTGTTCAGGTCACTTAGCTCTGGCTCACCACACAGGACACCCCTTTTTTGTTGTTGTTGTTGTAGCATAATTAGAAAGAAGAGCTTAACTGACATTACTTTGTGCCACAAATATGTTTGCTGTTGTTTGAGGAGGCACTGGCTGTGCGATTGTTAGGGCAGATGCTCAGAGGGAGCGGGAGCACTGCGAGAGGAGAAAAATGTCTCACTTTTCAACAGTCTTGTGTGCATGACAGTGAGGAGGGCATGTAGCTCGGGGCAATGGGACCACTTTAAATTTTAAACACAATTTCAGCTTTGCCTCATTTCAATGCAGTACGGCTGGAGGTGGAATCGGAATGCATAAAATTGACTGCATGAAAAGATAATGTATAATAAATGTATTCCACATTGGGCGCCGGTGGATCGAATCATTGATTAGCAGCGGCGGGCTCAGTGCTAAACATTCTTGTTTCATACATATTTCATTACGCCTCTGACAGTGGCTCGCTTCGCCGTCGTGGGACTGTGACAGATGTCCATTAGTTGAACCCAGGACCAGTGGAAGGGAGGTCCTGGTAACCTGTACCACCCCAGATCTGGTGTCCCCATCTGGCTGACTGCATGGTGACTGGGTGGCCCTTCTTCCAGATTATGCTTCCTATCCAGGATGTTAAGCCTGACTGAGAAATACTCTTTGTTATTGCTGTCCATATGGTCCCAGTGTGCCTCTACTTACTTCCTGTTTTACTTACCTTTCCTTTTCTGCTAACCCTCTAGACGGGTCAGAGTAGTGATGGGCAAAATGATTTTTGATTGGGTTCACCATTGTTTGAAAAAAATTGTTCTGATTTGTTCAGTAGCTTATTCATGAAAATGTGTTAGCATGCCAAGTCAGGCAGTTCAGTTCAGTTGCATCCTATGTAATTGCAACAAAAGAACCTTAACCTCACAATCTTGCGTGATATTTTCCACCATACCAACATACTATTTTCTTCGTATACGTAAACTTCTAGTCAGAAGTTTGCACACACCTTCTCTTTCAGTTGTTTTTATTTGTTTTCTACATTGTAGATTAATACTGAAGACATCAAAACTATAAAAGAATACATATAGAATTATATTGTAAACTAAGTGTTAATCTTCAGTATAAATCTGCAATGTAGAAAATATCACAAATATTCATTGAATGAGAAGGTGTCCAAACTTTTGACTGGTAGCATGATATTACATGCCCCACAGGCCATATTTGACAGGGGAAGCAATTCTTAAGTTGCATGTCTGACAAGACTAATCAAAAAACTATAACCCCTGATGAGTAATCAGTGTTCAGTTTGTGTGAGGAACTTGTTCCTTATGAGAAAATACTTCATGATTGTCACATGGTTGTTTTTTTTATTTCTATGTATTTAATCTGGTGTGTCCTCCTTGCATGCATTATTTAGGATAGTGTTTGTTCAGTTCCTCAATCTGTTTTGCAGTATTGTTTGCCTTTTTATTGAATTTTCATTCCTTAGCAGATTGAGCAGCAGCACCGTGTCAGTCATTGTGTCTGAGGCCTGACACAGCACGTTATAATACAGAATTTATGGAGAATTAAGATCTTCCCACAGGGCATGGACAGCATCGATGAAAAGCGCATAGCTACAAATCTAGGCATCCCAAACATCAGCAGCATCTACCTCAAGTCTTTCAATGAAGATTTCATGGTGTGGATGATGAAGACTGTCCTTTTACAGCATCTCCTGTTGTACTAACATACACTATCGGTCAAAAGTTTGAACACACCTTCTCGTCCAATGGTTTCTATTATTTTCTGCATCGTAGATTAATACTAGACATCAAAATTTAAAAAAACAATACATATGGAATGAAGTTGTAAACAAAAGTGTTTATCTTAAGTATTATTCTAGAATGTAGAAAACACAAATTAACAGCACTGAATGAGGAGGTGTGTCCAAACTTTCTACTGGTAGTGTATTTGCAGTTGGTAGACGACATAAAACGTACGCGTAAATTAGCCTTTATTTCTAACTCTTCTGCAGTGTGACATCAAAATAAAATATAGCAACTTGTTTCAAGGGCAGCTGTGTCCTGTCTCAGAGCACCCTCTATAAGACAGAATTTGATCAAACTCCACCTCAAACCATGTCAAAGCAACAAATAGGGACCAAATAGTGTACTCAATAAGGGGGAAAGAAAACAAAATTTAAAAAAAATATCCACAAAGCTTTACATTCATTCAGTCCTGCTTGACCTAAAGAGATGGAATCATGAACTGAGTTTCCCCAGATGAGGCCCTGATCAGTGATATTTCCCACGGGGAAGGTCTTCCCATGGTGGTCCTGACACTGAGGGCAACAAAGGGATAACAACATGGCCCACAAACACAAATATCCTGAAATCAGACTCCTGGGGGACCTCGTAGTCTGCTTAAGGATCCCACTAGTAGTCTATCACACCATATTTAGCTGCAACAAATTCAAATGTTGGTACTTTAAAATTGTCTAGGATGGGACAGTCAGCATGACATTTGAATCGTTTCTTTTATGCTTGTATGCAACTTGAACCGAGTTTGTCTTTTTAAACTCTCCCCTGGCAGGAAGAGAGATTCCGCCCATTTGGCGACACAGAGCTACATGACGTGCTGTTGTGATTTTGGAAGGTGTATCTACAGCCTCTGCAACCTACATTTACCCATAATATCTCTCTCTGAATGGATCCAGTAATGTGCATCTTCCCTGAGCAATAATTTCAGCCTTTTTTGAAATGCTGTGATTCGGCAATTGAAGGGTTTACCCACTTCTATGAACATCTTAAACACAGCCTGCCATTTTGGCTGTCTGCTGACATATATACGTCTATTTCACATGCATATGCAATGAGTCTTTCAGGAATAATGCATGAATAAGAAGCATGGGAATAGAGGTCACTGGATGGTGAAAAGCATTCACGATGACCAAACTACATTTAATTTCAAGCAGACTGATAACTTTTAAAAGTTTGTGAACTTTACATCTGCTTCTATCATCATCATCATATAAAGTCATTTGCAGCCTTTTAAATGGAACATGTTTCATGTCAGAAAACAATGTTGTATGTCTACTGATCTCCTTCGCATTTCCAGTTCAAAGAGAAGCTTTAGACACATGTATTCCCTCTTCAGGGTCTGTGCTTTTTTACAGCGTGAACACAATTTGTCAGGTGAAGATGAGGGAAAAATGAGGCCAGCATATGGGCCCCCTGAGTGTGTATGTGTCTGTGTGAGAGTTTTTCCTCTCTTTATTTTGAGGAACTAGAGCGTCGTCTCAGCGCTTCGCTATTCCCTACTAATCAGGTGCTGCCAACCTGCCAGCCAAGGCGGGACGCGAGGCCTTTCAAAACACTCTGCTAATTAACAAGCCCCCAATGCATCCCTTCCGCTTTTACAGCACTAGCACATCTGCCATAGAAACTCCAGAGAAGAAAAACTACATTATCATCAGCCTGAGTGGATCCCTTCACTTTGCGCACAGCCTGAATAGATGTGTGTGTTGTGTTGTGTGTATGCGTGTCAATCGCAAAGGTGCGCACAAAGTTCTTCACACGAGCTCCCAATTTTTTTTTTCTTGAAAGTGTTGACGGCTTTACATTGGTGCGCTGCTTGTGTAGACATTGGCAAGGCGTCTCCGCATCTATCAAGCAGCTGAAAAGCTTGAATAGGGTTCCCACCGTCTTAATGACTGTTTACATGTCCCCAGTGCAGATTAAAAGATGTTTCTGGTGTCGCCTGGGGTCTTGCTGCAACACATCTTTGACAACCTTCTTGCATGATTAACTTCAAAAGTGTTCTTGTTTTCTTCACTTTTTCAGTTTCTTATTCCTTTATGCTTCACATTGCCTCGAATTAATGCAAAAGCAGATTGCACAGATGAGTGTGTGCGCGACTAAATTAAATCCTGTATTAGCAGTAGCCAGGTAATAAAATGTGTTGATTTCGTGGGAGACTTGGTTTGAAGAGGGGGCGCTGGTGACAAAATAGCCTCAAGCCTCTTTGCAATCCTAATATTTACATGAATCAAAATCTAGTGAAATGGACTTGTGCTCACACAGGTAGAGAGGACTTTCATGTAAAATCAACACTCCTCATGTTAACTTGGTAGCCCTTTTAACACGGAGCGTAATTTACACAAGACTCTGTCTTTGAAGATCCCCAGAAAATTAGACAAAGCCGCCACAGTGACCTTGTTTACTTTGGAGAGGTCTGCTGGAGCTCTAAAGGATCCATACATTCACAGTTCTACTGGAGTTATGACTTTTTCCAGGCCTAGAATTCCATCACCTCTACGTTTGCCAACCAAAGGCCGGCTGTGGCCCACAAGATCCTCTCAGCTCATTTCCTCTGTCAGACAGCCATACCATGCTCGTTCTGTGCCTCTGATGGAGCCTCATGCTAATTTACTGCTTCTCAGCATCTGCCCCTCCAACAACACTTCATAAAATTGTCACAGAGCCACTCCAAAGTCCTGGAAATGAGCAAAAAGTGGATTTTTTTGGAGGTCAAATGTCTCGTGTCCAGAGGAGAAGCAGAAAGTCACAAACAGTAACGTCAAAGTCTAACTTTACACCGAACTTGTGCTGTTTTTTGAGAAGTTTGCTATATAAAATTGAATTTTTTAATTACAAGCTGATGACATAATTTACTTTGGATTATTCAGTGAAGAATGAATAAACGAATGACGGAAAAGTTTTGATTTGTAGCTGTAACATAAACCCTTTCCGACACAGAAAATGTAACACTGCTGCATTGCGATAGCTTTGTGTCATTCAGACACTAATGACTCAGGTTTAATGTTCCTTATAGACATGCCAGGACCAGAGAAAGTCACATGTACAAGTCCTTGTATGCTGCCTGGTTATCTCTGAGCGTAAAGGGGGAGCCATTTATGCAAAATAATATGGCAAATCCAACACAATTGCAGGCAAACTGGCAGCCTGTTAAAATGTACCGCATCAATATTTCATAATCTTGAGTGTCGTTTATTAACATAACGTTCAGACTTTTTCCATGTTG
The DNA here is from genome assembly GCF_021347895.1 of Acanthochromis polyacanthus. NCBI lineage: Eukaryota > Metazoa > Chordata > Actinopteri > Pomacentridae > Acanthochromis > Acanthochromis polyacanthus. The sequence continues at coordinate 10,036,315 of NC_067132.1, forward strand.
AAAATGATAGGGGAATGTCCGAAGCTCTGATCTAAGATTCCCTATGCAATTTTATAACAAAAGCAAGCACATTAAATTCTGCCATCTAATTGGAAAGGGGTTCACATTTGATAGGGGCTCTATATTGTACTTTATTACGGAGTCTGTTAGCGTGTTTTTTTTTTTTTTTTGGGGGGGGGGGGTGAAATCTACATACTAAAAATGTGAAAAGTAAAACTGGGTTCTTGGGTTTTTCATTTGAATGAATATGTAAATACAGATGATACTTTACATGCATCATTGAAAAGATGTGTTCTTACTCCTTTGCACAAGAAGGTCAGAGATCAGGATCAACTGCAGGCAGGATTTAGTGTCTGGAGGTCATGTTTTGTTTTTTAAATTTTATTTTTTACATTTACTTTTTTCTTGGAATTTGATTAGTGACCTGTATGGATTTAGTATGTGCAATCTTTAAAAAAAATAAAAAAAAAAAAAAAAATAAAAAATATATATATATATATATATATATATATTTTTTTTTTTTTTTTTTCAGGACAACTTCAGTACTTTAATACTACACCAAAAATAAATAACTGCATAAACGATTCAGTATTTCCCCACCAGAATCTTATCCTCACTGTGTTGCAAGAAGTTTGCAATATCATTCAAAAACTGACATATGCAAAATACAAAAATAACTCTACTTGGGCACAGTATAACATTCCTGCATCCACACTTGTGAAGCTTGTGATGATCTGTCTTTGAGAGATGGGTCATAGTTAATTTCTGAGGTTGTGGTTTTGTCACAGTAGATTGTTGCACTGACAGATGTGCAGCTCTGTGTGTTGAGATTACTGATCCTTTACAAACCGCTACAGCCACGTTAGCAACTGTATGAAGCTGTATGTGGTCGCAGAGGTGCTTTGAGGCTAATGCTGACATGCTCCCAACTATATCTGCTAGCATGATGATGGTGAGCTGGTATACTGTACCTATAGGTATGCTATACCATTTCAGTTTAGCATATCAGCATGCTAAGATATGCTAATTAAAAATAACACAGTACAGTTGCTGGGAATGTCATTAGTTCAAAAGGTAGATGGTCAAATTGAGTGCAAATCATTCTTCAGAGGTTCTATCTGTATCCAGTTTAAAATAAGTCAACCTCATGGAAAAATTCACTGGTTACCAATGTCTGAAACGTTTGTACTAGATTGTAAGCATAGACAATAATAAAAAATAAAAGATGGACATCCAGGACTGAAAAGTGAACCCAGCTGTAAACAAGTGCTGTAAACCTGCATTATTTCTAACATCCAACAGGGGCTGAGTCCTCTGGTCGCAAATACAAGCTTGATCATATAGAAGTCTGAGAAAATGACTCGACTTCTCACATTATCTGCTACCTCAGAAAACATTTTTGTAATATCTTTATGGTCTTAGTTGCTAGTTTTAAGTCATCAATACACCACAATATTCATCCTGTAAATAGTCCCATTTAGAGTAAACCAGATAATCAACACGGTTTACATAACCTGATGATTAACAAGTTGCTACCAAATGGGTGAGTGTAATGTCTTTGGGTTCTTAGAGGGTTATGGTTAGACCAAGATGATTGAAACTTGTGGTCTCAATCAGATCAGCTCAAGAGGTTTCAAACTTGAGTTTTCAAAACTCAAGCTTTGGGAGAAGAACAGACGGGAAGACCTGCAGCAAAAGGCTGTGAGCTGGAACAGAACTCAAGCCAGAGTTTTCAAAACTCAACTATGAAACATCTTGAACTGATTGAGAACCCAAGTCCACAAACCAGTGAGTTCCATCAGTCTCTATGTTCATCTTTTCTTTACGCTGTACATTAGTCAGGACCAAGTGGCAAAATATTCTTGGTATCAAGTAAAGCTTTCTTCCAGGGTGCAGGGTAAGATTGATTCCAGTGTTAGCAAAATCTTGGCTATGCCCCTGTTCCTTAACCACCCGTGCTCCCCTTGATCATGCACTTTTTTCATTTGTTTCTCAACTTTATTATAATTTTCAATATTCCATTTTAAGCTCTTGGTGATTGCAGCAATCACCAAGAGCTTACATAAACCCCTTTTAGCATGACAAACATCTTCATTTACTTTATATTGTGTACTGAACTGCTTCTGCTGCATTGATTGTTTTCCTAATTATAAACAAAAGAACAAAGTTCACCCACTGTTATATATTCTTCAGAGTAGCCTCGGACTTGCATCACCATCTCATTAGTTGTGCTACAGTTGTAAGACTTTGATAGTTCCATCCTATGTTGCTAAATGATTCCAAAACAAAAGCAGAAGCCGTGTCTAAATGCCAGTAAGAGATTCATACAGCAATTGCAACCACAGCAGAATACAGCAGCAGAGAATGTGGCAAGTGTGTTTTAGTTAAATCCTGTGCCTAAGCATTGTAGACAGACATGTATTTTTTTGGAAGGGTGGTTGGGGGTTTACTTCCCATCGACGGCGAGGAGGCCCAGGCAGAAAAACGCCAATCAGAAAGTAAGCCGGAATCCCATCATCCCTTTTCTGCCTAGAACACCTTCACTTTCCATTTGCTTCAATATGCAAACCAAGCTGTTTAGGGATGAGGAGAGAGGCTCCTAATGAGCTGCCTGCATCAAGCCCGCAGAAAAAGAAGGACCCCTCTCCGTAGCTGCTCAAGAGAACACCTCCTCTGGGCATGCTCAAAAACAGCAAAACAACAACAACTATACAGCCACGGCAACACAAACTTGATGTGATTAACCGGTGGGAATGACAGTTATTGTGTGAGAGGCTGGATGCAGAGCAAGCACATTTGGAAGGCTTTCGACTGCAGGCAGAGAGCGTACAGCTGCAGCTTTGCAATGTGGAAAAGTTTACATGGTGAGATGTCAGCTGTTGATGAGATGTGTTTGACCTCTGAGTGACAAAACTCTAACTTTTTTCACTTTATTTTCTTCTTCCCATGCTTGTTTAGTGTCTAATTGTTGCAGTGTAACTTGAAGATGTCCATAACCGACATCAGGGCTGGTTGGCTCATGTACTCAGGAGATTGGCTGACATCCTGTACTGTAAATCAATCTCTGTGAGAATAATGGATAGGGATTTAACAGACTCTGTTGATCATCTGCCAGAAAATGCTATATAGATTCTACTGTACCCTCAAGGCACTAAAAGATAGAAATGGTTTCCTCCAAACAATAAATTAACATATTCTTAAATTGCACAGTGAGAACTTTGTTTTAGTTGATGTAAGACGCGTATCTCTGGAGTAACTCCTAGACCGTATTGTGATTAATGGAAGGGTCATTACACTATGACTGGTCCCCAAAAACATGACGCGTACATATCGGCGCACTGACGTCCAGTTCAATCCACGGTCCAATCCACTGAACTTTTGCACTTTGCTCGGGCCGGCCAGTGTTTTGTTCCGCCACAAACCATCACAAACAAAACACGAGGGCAGTCTCGTTTCACATAATTGCTCAGCCAGAAAATGTCCATTACGCTCTTGTTTTCCTTGGCATACGGACTAGAACTTTAAACCATGAAAGAAAAGCAGTGTGGGAAGTTCAAATGGTATTGTCATTAACGCCTCAACACAGTGATCATTCACAAGGGGCTTGCACGTACAGACAATGCCGGCCTTTCTTGCTGTGGCGCAGATGGCATCGTAAAAAAAAAGAGGCCTTCTCTGCAAACACCAAAAGCAAACACACAAACAGTGGTGACCCTCTGAGTCCCCAATCCATCTTTTCTCCTGTTGGGTGTTTGTTGTCTCAGAAAGATCAAGGCGTTTTCGCTGAACTGATGCTCCCATGCTGTTATGCACGCTCATTTTGGGTCACTCTTGAAATGTAAATGGAAACTTCTCTAAATGTTATATTTCATCCAGCTTTTGTTTTGACTTCATACTTGTGCATCAAGGTCTCAGAAAGCTTTTAATGTGCAGTAATTTATTGTTGCTCATCAATCTTTGTCAGTGCTTCAAAACCCTATTAGGTAAAGTTCCTGGTTCATTTACATGCATTTTTGTCTGTTTCAGTCAGTGGAATTTGGTGAACACACAATGCAGCATGAGGCTGCCGGCTCCATTTGGTTTAAGGCAAATTGGCTAACCTTTTCAAATGGCTAGTGCTGGACCCCATCTCCTCCAAGACCAGTTGGGTATCTTGTGTATTGCCCTTCAGAAACACAGATGTTCCATCTCCAGAATGTAATGCAGCCTTTCTTAGGCCTAATCCCTGGATGCTGGCACGGCTGCAGCACAAATATTTCCAGAGCTGCTGCACTTCTGTGTGCAGCTGTGCCGCAACATTTGTCAAATCTTGTCATCAAGTGACGGAAACGAGGGTGAAGAATTTGCTCATGATAGCATCGCACACAAGCAGAAACTCATACTGGTGCATGTCAACACACATGCTGCACTGCTCGCTGACAGGCATGCGCACAAAGTGATGCATCTGAGGAGTAAAAAATGTATTATGAGAGACCTTAAAATAATTAATTGGTTAAACCCACATGCTTCAGGACAAGTACTTACTGAGCACAGTTGGAGCAGATCTTTAGTAAATTAATCACTTTCCTTCTGTTTGGATAGATACAATGCCATTTGAACTCTGATGCTGCCAAATAAAACAAGACAAAAATGCTGACATCTCACTGTAAACCTCCAGCTGCAGCGTAATGATTTTCTCATTAATCTTAAAGGAGCAAAAGATTGCAACAAAGATTCCTGAGTTTGCAAGACTCTGTCTTAAACTCAGGGACTTAAAAATGCAGTGTGGAGTGATGCAAAGACCCAGTTTCCCCCAGAACTTACTACCTGAACCGATCCATTTTCGCTTTACTTGCACAATTGAAATATATAAATAGCTGTAAATGAACTCAAATCATCAGTAAATGTAACATATTTGGCAGAAACAATCTCAAATTATTTTGCTGCTCACTATGCAGTTAATTGCCCTTGAGGCTACTGTGCAGATAAAGTATATCGTCCAGTCAGTAAGTTAAGCTGGATTCTCTGGTCTTGAATCACAAATTAAGTCAAGGCAAAGTCTCTTTACTTGCTGCATCGATCTCAGGATGGTGAGCACTTTCCACGCAATTAGTGTCGGGTTAGAAAACATTTGGCAAGGATGTGTTGTAGGTTTTCACGGAAAAATAACAGAATCAACACCAACAAAAAATAGTGGCTTATTTGGCTAGAAAATGAGTCAATTTAGATGATAAAAATACTGCAGTTCACAATCATTTTAATTTCTGATTTGTTTGGGATAAAAATTCAAAAATCATTGTTTTTACCTGCTTCCCACACACTAAGGTCATTATAATCCATGCTTATGAATTTACACAAATCAAATTTTTACCTGCTGCACAACTTTTTTTTTTTCTTAGCACATTACCCACAAATTACCCAACCTAGTGCAGGTCTCTGTAGTTTGTTCATCTATAACCAGGTGCAATAAGCAACCTTAAAACTGAATGTCTCACATATACATAAATTCCTTCAGTATTTTTTTTTTACTTTTTGTGACATTTTTCTGTTGTTAATGATAAAGTTTGACATTCGTGATCCACAGACAATGAAGCCTGCTCATTTCCCCTAACTTTTCTTTTAGCATCTCCATGAGAATGATGTGTGGTTTCTGTAACAATACCCCAACAATTATTGAACTTATCTGTGTGTGCGATTGTGTTTATTTTTTTTTAAAAATTGTCTAATACTTGAGTTTATGCCTCCAGACTTGCAAAACAATGAAATTTGCATTATCCCTGGCTAGATTTTGTTTGGTGCTTATTAACAAATTCTAAAACATGCTGAACCTTAATCGGGTAAACATTCTCTTAATATCCCGATGTTGTTCTGTAGTTGTGAGTATGTTAGCGTTTCACCCAAGGTTTATTGATCTTTTGCTGTAGAGTCTTGGTTGCGGATAAGATTTTAGCTTCTCCGGTCTTTGATTAAACCCTAAAGACTTGTCTGAGTATAAAAGATACATATTTGAATGATACCGTCCTTCCCTAAAATTGCTTTGGAGAATGTTATACTTACCACGTCTATGAGGATTCCCATAATGCAAGTTTCATGATCTTCTGTAGTCTGTGTGAATCCTTCATGTTAGCATGCAACTCAAATGTGGCCTGTTGAGTGGCTTTGCTCAGGGCTATAGTGTGTATGTAAAGGATCTACTGTGCACATATGGAACGGGGACTCCAAGGGGGCTAGAAAGTGGCTTTATATGGAACTACAGTTGCCTCCTCTAGATTACGCAGATCTAGGTTTCTTAGATTTGTTGTGTATGAAACCTGGAAAAGGCTGTAATTTTTGATGTTGTCATCGTTACACTGTAGTTTCAAGGTGGAAATGCGGTGAAGGGTTTAGTTCAGGCAACTGGACTTATTCTTGTAATCTTGAAGACGTTTCGCCTCTCATCCGAGCGGCTTCTTCAGTTTTAAAAACTAGTTTGGAGAGTCCCAGGTATTTCAGCACTAGAGGTGAAGGTGGGGCTAAGGCTGATGGTATCTACTGAAAGACTAAAGAAATCTTTCAACAACAGACAAGGTGGAAATGCTCAACCATGGTGCAGACTGCTCATTTTTATCAAAACATGCTGTCCATCACACTGAAAAACACCACATGGATGTGTTAACAAGGTAAAAAAATATATATAGTTATTCAAGTGTACACACTCTCTAACCTAAAGGATGACGCATTACCAAACCTGTGTCCAATTAAAGCAATATTGTGAATCACATAACTGTTGGGAACTTAATCAACCAAACCTAAAAGTGAAGCATCTCCATCATGATTCAGTCTGAGGAACGTGGTAGGTGTGGTTTCAGTCCAAACATTGACAGAAGCTGTTACTAAAGCAGCTGATTTATGAAGTGTTTGCTAATTGAGTTGGTTTATGATCTTCACACGGTTCAAACTGACCCAGGAGAGCTTAGCTGACCCCAACACACACACACACACACACACACACACACACACACACACACACACACACACACACACACACACACACACACACACACACACCTCCATGTGCCAAAACTTCCTTCAGTGTTCTGCTCCGTCTTTCCTTCTCTTTCGTAATAAAATTCCCAAACATGTTCCAGACTCTAGCACTGAGGTCAAGCACATTAGTTTATAAAAAGACCACATTATTTCCTGTTAATCAAGTTGTTATTTGCTCCCTTCCACTTTCAGTATCTGAGTGCTTTGGACCCAGTGGTAAATATGTCAACAATTATAATTTGAACTTTTCAACTCTCTGATTTGCAACGCCGATTTTTATTTTTGACCTCTGAGGAACATTTCAATTTATTCAGCTCCCTCTCGTAATTTATTTTCACTTCTTAATGAGAATGGAGTTTAGGGAACTCGGGAGATTGCAGAATCTCTGCTCTGCTGACTTGTTGTTTGATAATTCAACCTCCAATTATTAATCTATTCAGCTTGACCTGGTGTTGCTTTCCCTTCGAGATAACCTATCAAACAGGGGAGATTACATGGGTATGCCAATCATGAGCAATCCTCATTTGTTAAGAGCAAAATAATGAAACCAAACAAAGCAGAGCACAAACAATGGCAGCATACAATCAGTTGACAAGAGGTGCTTATGGATTTTCTTCAAATTTCACCCGTATAGTTTTATTTTAGTCCCAGTTAAAATTGGATATTTTTCACCCTACTGTTGGTTGGGATAAGGATCCAGCATGGTGTTGACTTCTTTTGCAGGCCGTCGAAGTTTCATGAATGATTAAAAACGCTGGGCCTAGAGCTGCTCATAAATAAACAGCAGGCAACAGGACTGAACAGGCTTCTCATGGACAGGGAGAACTGACAGATTGGCTTTCAAATCATACCATTCAGTGCTAGCTAATCCACTGTATAGTATTTTTGTGTAGGAGCAGCCTGGTCAGGAATCATGCATATGGACAATGGGTTAGAGAGGGTGTGTAAAAGCAGAAGAAAAAAACACTCCTGATGAGTGGAGCATGCCCTTGTAATACATATAACTTCCTGCTCCTATTTTTTTCCAAACAGTGAACACAGTGAATACAAATGAGCGTGTGCTTCAAACCGTTCCATGCAACCTTTTCCAGTAAATAAAATGTCATCCACATGTGCAGTTGACAGAAAACCAGACCACAACAACAAAACGCTCCTGGTTCTCTCATTACCTTGAGGCGATATTAGGATTTTTAGTCTTCAGTTGGTCCCGGAGTGAGTTGAAGGGTCACAACATCCATATGTGGTCCTTTTTTTTTCAGCTGTTCTCCTCCAAATGAGAGTCAAGGTGCCACAGGACGACCCTCCATCTCAATCTTGCAGCATAATGAATAGTCTGAGGCCAACTGCCCTGCACATGCTGAACTTTTGGCTTCAGAATCACATCTTGGCCAATTTACTCCCCCACTGGTATCCCTCCCCCCCTTGAGGTCAAGGGCTTGGAAGCAGTTTGCCGCTTCAAACCAAATCACTAATGGCTAGAAATGGCTGGGATGCTTTCCATCAGAGTTGCAGGTTTTGTAATTGTATGCACATCCGTGTGATTCGCCAAAACAGCTGAGAGTGACACAGAGCTGTATTTCATGAGCTTGTTAGCATCTGCACGCAATGGGGAATAAGCTGGACTGATTCTCTGTCTGTTTGTGAGTACAAGCAATAATATGACAAGATGAAGTGAAATTGATAAACAACAACAAAAAAGAAATACCCATGTTATCAAGATTATGATATGTAATCAGCTGCAGTGTGTCATACCAACGGTAAAATGACTGCAACGTTTCTGAGGTGTTTCATTAAAAGTACAACATCTTTGTGATGTTATTGCTCGTTGGAGATGAAAGAGAGGGGGGATGTTCTGATTTGTTAATTGGTGTGTTTATTTAACAGGTTGATGAAGCCGTTGGTTCGATTTCATGTAAAAATAATGAGGTGGTTTCTCTATAAAGCCATGTTCAGGTGTGATGAGCGCAGAGGCTGGGATTTCAAACGTCCTCCTCTTTGTCGCCGAGTGCCGTCACCTGACACTCTCCCTTTCTTTTTCCTGATTTACCGTATCACTCCAACCAGATTTGTGACACAAATTGGGATATTATGACAATGACCACAAGGGTTAAATGTTGTTCGCCAACACGCTGACTGGTTCCCCCACTTTTCCACCCTCCTTCCCCCTCCTTCGCTCTTTTCTCTTTTCGGCCCATTATGTTGTGGCCCCAAACCTGCTAAACACATTTCTAAATGACACTTACTGCGCCTCTCTTCAAAGGAACCTTGAGTTGTGGATTTTCCTCGCCTAATGTGGCATCTTTGGCTGCGCAATGGAGTGGAGGGATAAAGGTGGGGCCCACAGGGGGGTGACAATGGCGGTTTGTCTGGGGGACGGCAGGGAAGGGGTCAAGAATCAGAATGTGGAGGACATTAGCAGTCAGCAGATTGATACAGGACCATTGATTCCCGGCTTCTTTTTTCCTTCCTCCTGGACATGATCTGCATTGCAAATGGCAGTTCTGTCGCTTTGGCCTTTTCTGGAGTCAGAAAAGATTGGAGGGGGAGGTGGGATTGAGCAGGGAGATCGGGGGTTCCCACAACACACAGGCCCTCTACACTCCATAACCTCGCACTCCTCCCCAAAAAACCCCTCTGCAGCACGCCTCCTCCTCCCCGAGTCCGAGCCCTTGTCCCAGGATCCCACCACAGCTGCCTCTGCAGTCTCCCAGGACTTCTCCTCACTCCTGAGGAAAGCACAACAGGCTCATTGTTCTACGGGGAGGAGGCTTGGACAACTCTCCAGCTCCTAGGTGTATTGTCTCCCCTAACAAGCCCCATAAGGTCTAAAAAGGGGTCTGCGCAAACTGAGCAAGGAAAGTTAGTTTTCTGCTTTTTGAAAGCCTGGTAATGAGGCTGCTCCTTTTGGCCTCAGTAGTGCAACATGTATATCAGTGTTTAAGTCACACTCACACATATTCACACGTTTATTTTCCAAGTGAAAACCTTCTTTTATGCCACATTACATTGTGAGCGTCTGCTTGGATTTGGAAGCCTGGTTTAGCAAAATTCTAACACTCCCTATAACAATGCTGACGCCTCGATTTGGCAACAGTCTGACTTTAATTCCCTGGTGTTGGTAGTACCCATGAATGTGATCAGCGTAGGTAAAGGTTGTTGCTCTGCTTGCAGTAATCTCTTCTGTTGCATTTTTTTTTTAAAGGTATGCTAGAGGAGTTCTTGCAGATTTTGAAGGTGTAATTACTCTTGTTGTTGCTTTTTAAGTAAAATTATGCAGCATCAAAACAGATTGTTGTTCAAAGTTTCCTACAAAACCACCCTACAATCAAAATAATAATCCTCTGACTCTTATTCTGGAAGAACACAATCAAATGGCAGATGTGTATATTTCCTTGATCCTTGCGAGTTTCGAGAGAGAACCGTAAAAAGAGTTTGACAGCGTGAGCCGGACAGGCAAGCAGGCACAAAAAATGCAAGGCAAAAATAAATAAATGTCGACCACGAACGCCGCGAGTGTTCCAGCTAATAATGTTCCATCACCTCACAGAGACAGTGGAAGTGATATGCAAATGGTTCTTCACACACACTGAGCATGTCCTCCAATTATAGGCTCTCATGTTGCTACCGGCCACCTCTGCGCAATTAGCCCCCTCCGTATCCGACTGTTGAGCCATGTTAGCGTGGTCTGGAGGCAAGTTAGCATTGCAAATGAAACGAGAAGCAGCGTTTCCAGGGGTGTCATTATAAATTAGTGTTGCATGATGGGCACAAATTGCCATCCCTGCTCAAACATGCATCTCCAATAAGAGCTAGCATATTCCCTAGGAAATGCTATTTATCCCGGTGTAAATGTGCAACGAGTCCGCTCAGAACACGGACAGACCCGTGCATGACAAGTACGTCTCTCGGGGCCTCCGTTATCTGAGAGTGGAAGAAAATGTTGGAGTTTTGGTCCCGAAGCAGACATTTATACAGTTATGATTTATACCATTTGGTTGTCTTTATAAACTGATACATTTTTAAAATCTTCCCTCTCAGCCAGGACAGTGTCTAATATCTCCGTCTGGGTTCGCAGCTGTGAAATGTGAGCTGTCAGCGATGGCTTTAACCCCTCAGATGACTTGTGCACTGCAATGTGTTTCGAATAACTGGCCAAGTTCACGGTATCAAAACATCAGCCAATATCTTGCTCATACCCCAATATGTCTATATGAAAATGACCCCCTAATTTCGCATTCAAGTATAATTTATCAACTTTTAAAGTAGTTTTCCCATGTAAATACATAGCAGATGCATATCTCTCTGCTTGTATTTTAACACAGCACATCTATTGCTTAACTTTTTGAACCCCAAACAGTTTTGGGGTGTTTCTTTGCTCGTGTCACTGAGGGCTCATTCTTCACCTCCATGGAAACTGCACAAATATGACTGGAAGCAGTTGTAGTCCATGTTTCATGTCCACAGGTGTAACCAACAACAAAAAATGCTGCTCTGCGTATTTTACATATTTTGCAACTTAAATTTTCAATTCTTTCCATACTTGTCTCCTACAGTATCTGCTCTGTGTAAAAGCAGTCTGCAGTTCAGCCAGAAGGTCGCAGAAGTTGTCATGTGACTGTTGACTGCAGTTGAGTCAGTAATGGCTTGTCAGTTACACCAGGGACTGCAGAACTTTTTGTGCTTTGCAGAACGTGGTTACTGCAGCCAGTGCATTTTTTAGACAAAAAAATCTAAAATTGATTTTGATGAAATATCGATTTTTTTTTCTTTTCTTTTTTGGGAGGTTCAGAGAGTTAAATCTGCCTTTTAGATATGACTCTCCAAGAAAACAATACGTACCCGCACCATACTTTCCTTGAAATAGAACAATATGAATATAATTGTCCATGTTAATCCCAGCTTACCAACTGATACCGATGACTGCAAACCAATATTTTGTATAGTCTGAATGTTGGCATGGGCGTCCTTCAGGAATTAGGTGAAAACAATATTGTTTTGGAAATAACCAAAAGAGAAAATCTGTACAGGGGAATAAAATCAAAAAATGTGTTCCAATCATCATCATATATCATGAATTTTTATACATGGTTAACACTGAACTTACATGATACATTAAATCTAACGTCAATTAATGAAAAGGCTCGCTGTGGAGGAGGTGGTGAATAAGTCAGTATCTGCATTAGTACAGCTGATTCTATTGATTAGCTTTGAATTTAAAATTTTAATTTATCACCTGCTCTATATAACCTTCCTAAGGCAATGCAAAGACTAAATCCATTCTTATTCACTTAAGTAAGCCATATGAGTTTCAGTGCACCATCAACTCTTCATCTGTGTTCCTCTGTTTTGCCAATACTCATGGCTTTATTACTGTGGACCCTGGTTTAGCATTTAGCCAGTTTCTGGCTGTGAGACACTGTTCCACAGTCTCTGGTGTTTGCCATCCTAATCAGCTGCATTGTCTCGGAGATGACCCAACTCTAACCCTGAGCCCGCCGACTTCAAGGCTGCAGCAATGGATGGCAAGGCTGTGTTTGCAGCAAACACTGATCTAAATTCATTAACCCTCCCACAAACACTTTCCCAAGGATTGTTTCCAGGGCCAGGCGATGCATCTGAAGGAGCACTAGACAAGCGGTCTCGAAGCAGTTCATGGAAATCCTTGTAGTTATACATAATTGGACCAACACTGCAAAGGGAGAGAGCGGGCTCACTTTAACAAAGTAAGAGCTAGAAAAACTGTCAAGGTCCTAAGGTCAGAGGTTGACCTTTTATTTGTAGTTCTTCCTGTTTCCGTTTGGTTCTGGCAGCTCTACATTATGTAGGCGTCCTATATATCACCTATGAAGACTACTGAAAATACATTTGGTTGTATTTAAGTCAAGCTGAAAAAAGAAGGTAATATCTCTTCATTTCTAACTGCCATTTAACCTGTTACGGAGTCGATACTTTCAGCACTTGCTCCATCCCTTGTACTAGTTGAAGAACCACACCTAGCTCTATTTTGGGATTCGTATCATTGAATGACAGAACTCTAGCTGGAAAAGTTTTCATTCAACTGGACCTAAGAAAGGAAGACAGCAGTGTATTTAATCAACAGTATAGAAACTCGTGAGAGTTGGTGCTAATACAAGCTAGGCTAACCGGCTTCCACTTTCTGGGCAAAATTCAAACTTACAGGACTAAATGAACTGATGAATTTATCACAACAGAATGTGTCATCAATCTATTGATAAGCATAATAAGATATGCATCATTATTAAGAAAAAAAATTGAATTTGAATTTAACAATGAAAAATCTACAAATAGATTTAAAATCCTCCACCAGAGGAGGTCTGTGGGTGTACATGGGGGTGAAGAGAGGTCCGGCTGGGTGTGGAATGGAGCAACTTGGAATACCTGCACAGAAGCAGTGGGGAGAGTGATGGACAGCAAATATCAAGAGATACAATTCTACAATTTCATTTAGCTTTTATCCAAAGCGACGTACATCTGAAAGTAAATGCAACACAAGCAAGGATCTAGTCAGGAGAAAACAACCTGGATAAGAGCCATAAAACAAGCTCGAGTGTCATAGTAGGATGTTTATGAGCCAGGATGGGAGCAAACATGGGGTTTGCTCAAGCAAAAAAATGTTTGTTCATTGTTTTCATGGCAGTGTGCATCTAATAAAATCCATCCTACCATCTCTTAAACCATTTTATATCGCTATTGATGAAGTATGTTTTGCTACTACATATCTCTATTGTTTTACACCTCAGGCCTAACAGCACCTCCCCAGATCCTGAATATTGTGAAGGGATGATGTCTTATCATTGCTAACAGTTCAGACAACTTAACAGAAAAAGCACTTGTCAGAAAATGTGCAGACCATGTAGCCATAATGTGTTCCAGCCTGCAGCACACCATGGTAGTTGACAGTATATCTGTTAGATGTCAGTCAACCACTGCTGAGAGAAACGCTCTCACAGTGGTTTAAAGCTTGTAGATGTTATTTCTGTTCTCATATCTAAACATTGTGATGTCGTTTTTATGTCATTATAGTTTATATGAGGAGAATTCAGATGCCATTTAGAGACATTGGCCCTGGGAATAAGTCTGAACAGAGAGATTCTCCTTTCAGTATAGGGCACTTTGATTTTCTTGTATGTCCTTTAACTTCACTATGCAAATCACATGACTCATACTGTACATTTTCTCCTTATGAAGCACTTGTATAATGTGCTGAGTCAAAACACTGTGCCAGGCATAAGAAACCTGAGATTTAAACAGCACATCTGAGGTGAATCCTGAATTTAATCCTTAGTATAAGTAAGGGAACTTGCGGCCCGGGATGACTGTTTTAAATGATTTGACTGAATAAGTGTGAGGTAGAATGAAAATTCAAATGAAGAGGAAGAGGAGATGCAGATACAAGGAGGCAGACTGATCTGAATACACAAACCAAGCAGAGGAGGTGTAAGGGTGGCGACATGCGTGGATGACACGGCTGGGGGAGAAAGAAAGGGAGATGGAGAGAGACATAGTGAGTAGTGGCATGCGTGGCGTCTAAGCCTGGAGTCACATTATGCCAGCTCACTGGGGCACCACTTGCTCCATAGCTGCCAATAAAAAGGCCTCTTCTCCCCGTCCTCTGGGAATGATATCTGGGAGAGCTGGGGAATCGCTGCTCTCCCTTTAAGGCCTGTCAGACTTTGACGGCAGCCATAAATTTAATCCTCGGACCTGCTGGGATGCAGAGGATTCAAGCAGCGGGAAAGCCTTTCCTATTTCAAGGTTCTTGGCTGGCTCTGGGAGAGCCTGCCAAAAAAGCTTTAAACCTGATGACAAATTCATTTTGTGCAGCTGCACCCCTCGCCCACCGCGGAAATGGGGGTAAATGACACCTCTACAAACAAATATTAGAAATTATTATTTCAAGGAAGGGAGTGTCTGAAGTATGCTGTTTGCTTTAACTTAGCACTCGAGACAGAACTAGAGAAATCATCCTTCCCTTCATCTGTCTCATTAGACGAACAGAAAAAAATATTCTACTTCTGGTTTCTACTATTTGGGGTGGTTGTTTTTTTGTTTGTGGCGTATCACCAAGCCTCCACTTGAGCGTGTGGCCTGTGGCGCTGTGGGAGTCCGTCTAGCTGGAGAGGCATTTTGATATGAGTTGATTATGTGGGGAGACAGTCGCTGAGATGGCACAGAGGCGGTGGAAACTGATTTTTACAGCCATCCACAGAGCGGATTGCAATAGCATCAGCAGGGTGGCCCGAGGCCTGCAGGGAGAGAGGTTTATGAATATGTTTGTATCCGAGTTTTCCCCTCCTCTTAATGTTGGGGCCATGCTAATCGCTTGGTGCTCTGACATCTGGAAGCCTCCCAGTGGAGGGCAAATCGCACAAGTTTTCTACGCCAAGATTTCCAGAATATTTGAAGTGGTCACACCTAATCTATAGAGATGAGAACCATTAAAATGGAGAAGGGCGGATTTTTCTCTCCTGCCGTAACATGGTGAGCTTGTCAGAAGTATGTCATGCCATCTTTGGTCAAAGAGACGATTTCTAGTTTTTGCCAGATCAATCCCTCTGATTTTCATCTCCCTTGGACTTAATGAATTTAACACAGGACTCTTTTCTTCCCTCCCTATCGACTTACTCAACATTACTTGTGAAATACTTATAGAACAACTTATTTCTGAATCATATTTGTGTCGACAGACCAGTGGCATTAGAATGTAATCTTAATAATATATGTATTCTCTGTTGCATTCTTTATAAGACTTTGGCACTCGGTCCTTCCTTCTGAGCTTTCAATCACGGAGCCCCAGGGGGTTGTGGATACCTGCTCTTTGAAGCAGTCAGAAAGAAGAGAGGGAGAGAGCAGAGTCAGGATGTGGGAAAAATCTGCCTCCAAATACAGTGTGTTCCAGGAAAATAGGTGACCACGATTTAAATAAGTGTGTGTTAAGGTGTATTATGTAAATTAGTGAATATGCAACTTGTGGAAATGTAGGCAAACAGGGAAAGCAACATGGATAATAATACTGAGATGGTATTACAGTACCTTCTATAGGAAGCAAGGAATCCTATATTCAGCTAAGATTTCTGCAGTGGAAGCAATGGAATGTCTCACATAAGGAAGAAGAATGTGCTCAGAGGTGATGCTCCCGAGTGAGCAGTCTTCCTTTTGGTGGGATCAGGAAGCCTCAGGACGAGCATCCACCTCAGTCTGACGGTTCCTGCTGTTGGTATCAGACTGCTGGTCCTAACGTTCCACTCAACTCGTTGGTTGAATTATCAACAGTTAAATTTATGTGAACTTATTTAATATTGAACCTTGACATGATCAATTTTTTAAAAATGCTAGAAATGTTCTTCAAACTGTTTTCAGTTTAATCTACCGTTTCTTGCTTACATTTTTATTTTGTCGCCTTGTATTTTGTCTTTGTTTTTTCACACACAGTTAAAACAAATAACATCAGATCACCTGTTAGCTGGAGAACACAGCATGTCAAAGTGATTCAAAATCCCTTTGAGACCACTGTGAAAGCACATTGACAAACCAGCTAGCCTCCGTTTAACCCTCTTAGCCCAGAGCTGTTTTCAAGTAATTTCACTACCTTTACTTTTTAGCTCCAGTCTTGGTCATTATAAAGACTAGACATACATGATGGGTATTGTTTTTATTTTGTTTGTGTTTTTCAGAGGGTTGGGAGCTACTCTTAATACATACATACATATATATACATATATATATATATATATATATATATATATATATATATATATATATATATATAATCACTTCCAGATTTTGTAGGGAATCAAGGGAAAAACATTTTGCATTATGAAATTATTAAAAACAAATTTTACATGACTTCTGGCAGTCCAGATATATTTTCATAGTTGTGTCAGTGAGATTGTCTGGAATCTGGCAATATCAGAACCATGAAGGTGGGATACTGTATGACTTAGAAATTTTGGAAAATATCTGCTCAGTGCCTAAGGGGGATGAGTGTCGCTATATTATTCATGTTCACATACAGTTGCCTCCATGCAGAGCAGGCAAACCAGGCAAATGTTTGTCAATATCGATGCAATGATGACAGTTAACATATGAAGAGTTCATTTGCAAAAACAGGTAACTCCGTTTTCAGAAAACTCTTTATTTTATTGTTTACTTGAGATAATAATAATAATAACACTAATAATTTATTTTTTCTCTATTTTGTCATGTATTTTTCTACTGAGTCAAATCCACTCAACTTCAGTTTGATTGACATTGTCTCAAGTAAACAAAAAAACATTTTTTTTTGAAAATTGTGTATGTCTTAAATGTTCTGTCTTTTACATGATCTTGTTCTTTGCTGTCTTATTGTGCTGTGATGCCTTTATGTTCCTGCCTGTGTCAAAGCACTTTGTATAGCACCTTTGAAAAACTGAGGTTTACAAATAAAGTTAGAGAGAGAGAGAAAACTTATCAAAACGGAGGTATCTGTTTTTGCAAATGAACTCTTCATATCCAGATATGAACATATTTCTGCGATAATGAAGTACTTCAAACAAGACTAATGGGTGTGGAGATGCACGCACAGCTGGATGAATTTGTTAACTGGTTAAATTTGACGCACATTCAAAACTTTCTTTTATGACACCTTTTTGCACAAACAAGAAAACAGCATTGTTAAAAAAGGTCAAGCCAAGCAGTTTCATTTAATGAGCCACAACTCGCTGCAATGAGTAATTTGAGAGTGATTCAACCAAGAAGAGATGTGATATTTGGGTCATTTCAGCTTACTAGCCAAGATGGATTGTGATCTTAAATCACTCTAGACAACAATCAGCCAATGACCCGATGCTTTCCCAACATCCGATCTGGAGAGAATGAGGATTTATGTTAGTCCTGGAAGCAGTCAAAACTATTTTGTCTCCCTGTTAGCATTTTTTTTTTTTTTAATTTCTTTTTGGGTTCATATCTACGGCACATATCAGTTGTAATTCTTAACATTTTCTAAATTTTCTTTCTGATTCAATTACAAAAAAGGTGCCAGCTGTCACTTTTAATTGTTTTCTGTCCTCATTAATTTATTTCCTCTGTGCAGCTCGATGTGCTGCACAAGTCCTCAGCAACCCCTGTAGGTCAAACTGAGCTAACAAAACATTTTTAGGGCTCACGGACAGTGAAAAGAAACACCAGGTAGCCTAGCAACAGAGAGTGCTAGTACACAGTAATATGGATATTTTCCTAGATAGATATTTTTCCCTCCATTTCAAAACACAATTCTGTCCATATGAACATTGGAGCTATTTTTACATTCCTGTGTGTGCAGAGATATTTTGTGAAACAAACACTAACAAGCATGCTGAGCCAGTCCACATCAACAATACATCAAATACCAGAGAAGAACATTCTGTCATTTCATCACTTCTGCGGACTTTAAAGTGCAGATGCTGTGGACCAAGTAACACTGGACACAGCAGACAGAGGCTTTTGTGTGACACTGAAGTGGTGCAACGATGTCAAAGTGTAATTGCTAACGATTTCCAAATGTAAACCGCTCTATTTGCACCAAATTGTGATGTAAATGTTTTGCCCCCTAAATTCTGCATGTCCACACAGACACACAAACCAGAAATAATTCATCTTAGAAAATTTTAAAAAAAAATCTGTTTAATTGACCTAAAAGCTGTTTGCACATGGAGGAAAGGCACAAAATTACTATATCTCAGTGTAAACCTGCATCTGTTCATCTACAAATAACTGTATTTTCATCATATAATGAAGTTTAGTTGGACAAAGTCAACAGCAAACATAACCTAAAGCAGAAATTTACTCAATTGTTCAGTTTAGAGAACTAATTTAAAATGATGTGTTCTGGTTTCAGTTTCACTTAACAAGACAATTCATTGCAACACTTTATTTTAATATGTTTCTTCACTGCCTGAATATACTTTACCTGGAAATAAAGAATGGAACACAGTGGGGCTGGCAAAGTTTTCAGTTCCATTTTTGCATCAACATACTTTTGAATCGCACACTTCTTCCACCTGAAAAGTCAATAGCAATTGATCAGAACATACCTGGGCTTCCCTGCACTGCCCAACACTTCAAACAGCAGCACCCCAGTTTGAAAAGCTAAGGTGTTACTTTTTATTCCTCGTGCATCAAACACATTCTCGATCAAACGTCAAACTCTTCAAACAAGGTGTCATCTGCAGCTGTCCAGTCGGGTTTGATGTGAGGAGGTGTAATGATACAAAGGATGTGCTGAAGCTAAGATTGCCGCCACCTTCTCTGATATCTCACAATAAAATATCTAGCAGCAAATCAAATGGAAACTGACAGGGTACACCACCTTGTTCTGTCTTTTCATTCATGATTCATAATTTGTATGTCTTTTTCAACCGGGAGCTCCAGTTTATTGCCCACCAGTGCCACAGTTAAAATCAATAGTGAGGATTGTGTTTTAGCAGTCACAGATGCAGACACACTTGCTATTTGGCTGCCATACCTGTGGGTGAGTGTGAAGGAAACCACTAATACAGCTCCAGCATGGTCACAAATCAAAACCAACTCTCTAATGGCCTACCTGTTTACACAGGAAATCAATCCATTTGAACTATGTACAATTCGCTACACCACTTTACTTGCGGCTTGCTGTTATTTTTTTTAAACAAAAATGGACACAAGCGTCTCTGGTTTCACTGCGGGGCCCAGTGGAAGCCCGCAGCCTCACGCAGGTCCGAGAAACAGAAACCCAGCTCCAGTCCAATTTGCTGCAGGTTTCCCTGAGGAGAGGAGCGGTGTTGATTTTGGCACACGCTCCCAGACCCAACCAACAAATCCTGCCTTTTTTCCAGACATGTTGGCTCAGGATCTCAGTGGAGAACTGGGGAAGAAGAAGAAGAAGAGGAAGGAAAAAAGAGAGAGGGGGGAAAACAGCCCCAGGGCTGGAGGGAGATATTGTATGCATGTGCACTCAAGCACAAGGTTTGTGGCCAGCTGCTTAAGGATTTTTCTGGGGAGTCAAGATTATCCACAGAGTCAATAGAGTGAGGGAAGGAGAGAGAGGGAGTCTTGTCTGCTTATGCCAGTGCAACTCAATTCTGCTGGGTAACAGAGAGACACTGTCAGCTCTGTTTTTTTTTCCCCCTCTTTTATTCAGACCTAGCCGGTAATACAGCAGTTGCTCAACATGCACACAACCATTCATACCAAAGATCTGTGAGAATACTGGCTTCCAATGAGTCCATTTTAAGTCCAACACACCTCGATAAATCTCTACAGAGGATTTGACAGTCCTGGCCTGCAGAAATGTATGACAGGCTTCACACTCTAGGTAGGAATCCTGTCAAAACTCACTGTTAAGCTCGCAATCATTCCCATCCCTCGTTCTTTTATTTCACTCAAAGAATAATGATGTCTTATGGGATGTTGTTATCTTTATATCTTGTATAATTTTAAGCTTTCATTTAAGGTACTAAAGTGTGAGTGAGGCACACACACAGTTAGCGAGGGCGTTGATGAGGAACAGCATCCCCTCCTCCTGTGGTTTGAAATGGAGCGGGATAAGAGCTGTTGCCAAGGTCACAGCTCTGCATTTGCACAGCCATGGTTGTCAAAGGCTGAAAGGGCTCAAGCCCTTGAAACACCTTCTGGCGAGCTCCTCCATTCTGCATGTGGTGAAACTGCTAAAGGCAACAGAGAGGGTGAGCGAGGGAGGCTGGGAGGATGTGAGAGGGACAAGGCCAACGAGAAGGGAGTCTGCATTTCACTGATACCAAACCCTACCACGCCGTCACACTTTCAATAATTGTGAGGGACAGGCTGTGGGCACCTCTGAGCCAGAATGTAGCCCAAAATAATACCCCTCCTCGGGGCTTCTCTGGCAGCCCTGCACTGAGGCCTTGACAGCAGCGCCATGCAAAGCCATTTAGCAAAGCCAGTTAGGTACCTACAGTAGTTCGGGACCGCAGTTAATTTTGAAACTTTAACCCACTTTAGCTCCACCTCTTCCAAAAGAATGAGACATTCCAAATGTCTCAACTGAAGCTCGCTGAATAGTCTTTTCGGGGTGCTGCATTGTGGATGGACAGCCTATTCAGGCAGCTTTTTAAGGGTTTTGTCAGACAGGAATTTAGATTGGAGTCTTACATGACCTTTCCCAGGGGTCACTGGTTGGATCTGTTGGAGCTTTTGTTGGCACACCTGGGTGATGAAGCCTTGACAGACCTACAAGCTCCCATTTCAGGTTTTGTCTGGGCTGTGATAGAAAAAGCATCACAGAGCAGAGAATAGAGAAAGCAGGTGATTTTATCAGACTTGTCACATGTAATGACCATTTGAGCTGAGACATACAACTGATATAAAAGAAACTAAATCTGACTGAATTAAAGCAGAAAGAAAAAATATATAATAGGTTTTACCACTTGCAAAATGTGTACTTTTTCGCCTCTTCTTATTTGGTCCTTGCATGGCAGCACAATATGTGTCTAAAACACAGCTGTTCAGGCTGAAGTTGCTGCCAACACGACCCGAAAGCACAAAGTGGCAGCAGAGCAACATCAAAGGACAATAAAATGTTGTGATTTACCTTAAATGGGATCACGAGCGAAGGTGAAAAAATATCAAACATATTTACTGTCAGTACCTGACTGAAAGAAACAGAATATTGGTAAACATCAGTATGAAGAGATGTGTATTCAATTTCTAAGTTTTCTTACTTATTTATGACACCCAGACGCACAAACACCACCATTTTTACCTGTTATTGCATTACACCATATGCTGGATGACTCAAATACTCAGAGTGGACTACTTGTTTTTGGATTTTACCTGTAAATTTATTAATGAAAAATAAAATAAAAAAATCTTCAAATCATCACACACAATATTGCAAGGTCGAAACTTTAAATTAAAAATTAGTTATTTATTAATTCAGTGCAACTTTCAATGTGAATAGCAAATTCTACTTTTTTATATGAAGAAAACATGATATTTTGTGTGTGAGGTACATTAAATATTAAGGGGAAAGTTTCACTATCTGGTAAACATGTTTGCTTTCTGTATTGCAGAGTGATATCTGTCAACATTGGGATTTGAAATCGAGGTGAATTTTCCAGCACTCCACTCTGAGCCAGTCAACATTACTGCCACTGTCCACATACTCCACACACTTAGACGTTACGGTCAACACATAGTGAATCCTGAAATCTCCACTACACAACCACAGGCTTCATAAATTATTAGAACAAGAGTTGGGTTAATTAGTTCTAGAGTCAGTCCTGATCTCTTTGAGTTAAACTTTGCGAAAGCCACTTTTAGCGGAATGCTTAGACGAAGGAACTCCTTTAAGGAAATGTAGCTTCAAGCTGTTGGGTGCCTACATTTCCATCGGGGTTAAATGATCTACGATTAACAGACAAATGAGTCATTGAAAAAAATAGGTAGTTATTTTTACACTGAATGTGACAATAAACAACTACTCCACATCAGTCCAGTAGATAGATCCTGGTCCATGTGGTAGAAATGCACTGAGTTCCTCTTAATGTCCCCTCAGTGTAAAGTTCAGTGGATAAGTTCCTGCAGTGGAAACGTGGCTTATGGAGGCCCTACACAACTTGTGTACTAGTACATACATACATTACCACTCAAAAGTTTGGGGTCACTTAGAAATATCATTATTTTTGAAATAAAACTTTTTATTTACTGAAGATAACATTATCGTAAATCCAGTCTAGACATTGTTAATGTGGTAAGTGACTATTCTAGCTGGAAACAGCTGATTTTTAATGGAATATCTCCATAGGGGTACAGAGGAACATTTCCAGCAACCATCACTCCTGTGTTCTAATGCTACATTGTGTTAGCTAATGGTGTTGAAAGGCTCATTGATGATTAGGAAACCCTTGTGCAATTATGTTACACATGATAAAAACTGAGTTTTCATGGAAAACATGAAATTACCTGGGTGGAAAATGAGAGGTCGTAAAATATGAGGCTTATGAAAAAGAGGAGGGTTGATATTTACTCAGATGGAGTAGCTGTGAAGATTAATACCACCACGCAGTTAGCTTAGCTTAGCATAAACTCTAGGTAAAAAGTAATACTAATATTGTGTCCAAAGTTATAAATATCGAGTTATCAGCAATTTCCATGCTTACTATTTAACAATTATATACATTACTGTAATCTTTATAACCCCCTACAGCCTGTCTTCATGCTAATTTAAGCTAACTCCTTCCTGGTTCTGAAATAGTTACATATTTTGGTGCACAAGACATATCTTTCAATCCTCATACATCGTTTGCTTTCAGCCCTGTTTTCAAAGATACTGTGAAACCACAGAAGATGGTAAACCACAGATCATACAGGGAGTAGTATGTTCTGTGTCTAGTGAATTGACTTTGACATGTGAAACTGGTGGAATTCCCCTTTAACACCAACTCTGTGATTTGTCTACATTATCATTAACTGTCAAATTATGGCACAGAGTTTACTGTTAATTATATTTGCAGTAAAAACAGTCAAATCACAGCAATTATTGCAAATCACTACATTTCCAAGTAATGTCCAAAGTAGTTCTAACCAGAATTTAAATTATATTGTGGCTTTTTGGCAGGCCAGTGGGTGGCTTCTACATACAAAAACAACATATGAAAGTAGCCAGTGGGCCATAATAAATAAACACCCAGCACATATCCCAATCAGTCATATTTCAGGCGTTGCTGGCGGGAGATAAAGTCCAGTGCACCAGCCAGACGGTGATGCACCCCCACATGTACAGTAATCCAAAATAATATTAGATCAGAAAAAGCCAGTGTTGCTATTATTGTGAAATATTACATACAAATGTAAATGCAATGTAAATCTATGTTTTATTATAAAAAAGATAAATGCCAGTGGTCTCCTGCTTTCATCTGAGCAGTCACTCATTATCTGCTTCTTGCACAATATAGAACAGTTTGTTTTGCCCGTAAACTAAAATGTGCAGTGGGTAAAAACTACAAATTTAGTGTATGTTCTATATCTAATTTTAGCTATCAAACACCAAAATCAGAGCAGATGTTACCTGCACAAACAAACACAGCTGAGTGAGAAAGTCTGTTCTCAACCACTAAGTGTTGTATCCCTGCAAGGAAATCTGGGAAATCTGAAAATAGCCCCAAGGCTCCCAGTGTTATTGTAGGGATTGAGGTGGATGATGCAGAAACCATTGAGCAGCCACACTGGGATGGCATTGGACCGGGCTTTGTTTGGATAAATACGTTCCGAGATTACGTGGTTTGCCAAAGTACAGCCACTTGTTTTTGCTTGTTCAAACACTGGGGCTGTTTTTTCTTTGAAAAGCTGCACAGGAATGAAAAAAGGGGAGAAAACCAAACTAGGTCTCCACATGTTCAAAATGTCCACCTTGAAGAGTGATATGCAGCCTGGAGTCGTGGCAGAGTTGAAAGGAAGAAGCGCCTCCCTGAAAACTTGAAGCATCTTAAAGTTACTTTCTGGTGCTGGATGGTGTTTGTGTAACTGCCTTATGGAACATGTGCAAAAAGAAAGTTTGCTGCATACTTCAGCTAAACAGTTTGCTGCAACAGCCTCTCAATATGGTCTGCTGTTTGAATAAGGAAATTATTATTAAAACATACCTGCGAGCTTCCGGCGGCAGCAGACTGACGGGGCCTTCAAAGAACTTACCCCCATCGCCTCTCTCTGGCTGCAGTGATCATAAAGGAGACTTTCTGGGTCTTTTCATAAAGACAGAGTTCAGCGGGGTCAACACCGGCGCGTCGCGTCCATATCGCTCTGGCTTTCTGAACACCTGGCACCTGCTTTTCTCCTCTGCGAGCGGAAGCCAGGTCTGAAAAGGAGATAAAGTGCTGATTGTCCCTTTCCTGCCTTCTTTTTAGACGGAAGTCGGAGGCATTGAAGTGAAACCACTTGCCTTTCAAGATGCCTCCCTGGTTACTCTTTACTGCCAGGGAGTCTCCTCACTAGTCTCTACTGATTAATCAAAGTGCTCCATCATCAAACATTGATGCTCCGGCGCCTCAGCGGAGCGTGTAATGTCTAGATATCATCATGCCCTCAAAATGGTAATTGAAGGGCAATTGCGCATGCCATGTACAGATACTGGATCTACGGCAACCAATATGCAAGACGTAAAGCGACTGCATATGTTCCAGCTCTTTATGTACGGCAGCCAGCCACACATCCACGAAAAAAAAAGAATACAAAGAGAGAGTTCAAAGCCTCTGAGACCCACATCTGACAAAGCTGCTCTTGGATGTGATGAAATGCATAATGAATAAGCTTGTATGTACCTGCATGGGACCCTCCTGCTTGTTCAGTGCAGGACTTACTTTGATTAGTAAGAATGAGGGAAAAGGAAGCTACTGGAGGTTCTCAACTGAGTTTGCACACATGGAACTGCAAACTGCATTTCTCTGTATAATATACTGTATGGTGGATCTATGTTTTTAGTTGCATTAACAAAAAGGGCAGCATGCTATCATTTTAGATGTGAGGATTTGTCAGTGGGCTGGGAACTTGCTGAAGGACTTCTTGCATCTTGCTATGCTGCAAAGTCGTGCAGGTGAAGTCTGACTATGCTTTGCCTTTTTACTGTATACGAATAGTTGTGTGTCTACATGTGTAGCACAATGCCGAGCTGTGAACCTCGTTATGGAAAATGTAACTGTAGGGTCAAGGACCAAGCAGCAACGTCTGGAGCTGGAAAGTGAAGCCAATTTGGTAATGCCAAATACTGCATTTCCCTAAAATGGTTACTTGAGGCAGTTTTGAAAAGTGAAACAGTCCTCATTGACCACCAAGTTAAAATGTTCACTTTTATAGAAAGAACTCTAATGTGTAAAGCCGAGCAAAAAAAAAAAAGGTCTCTATAGCTAAGTTCCTTGTTCATGATAGCTGTACAGGGGATGCATTTTTATAGAGATCATAAATTTCATTAGCCTAGCCACGCTACACCCATGTTTCTGACGGCACAAGGGTCTAGGGAAGCTCGACAGGGAGGGAGGCGGGCTAAAAGGTTGTCTATCAAATCCCTCTGCAGCAATTGGATAGGTATACAACCAATCAGCGCAACGAATAGGCTGACGTCGTTCCGAAAGCACCAGCGGATTGTGGCTAAGTCCCATTAGCTTCCCAACCAGCGGAGCTGCGGAGCCAACTGGTATATTAAGGATTTGTCATATCCCGTCGGCATAAGTCCAAATACGTCTTTCTTCTCAATGAAACACTTCAGTGCCGTCCTTTGTTTATCTTTCAAGTTGAATTTTAGCTTCAAATCTTTAAGGGCTGTGGCCAAAGCCGAGTCGAAAGAGAACTGTTTATTGTGCGCCGGTTGTTTCTGTCAGAATCGTCGCGCCTCTGTCGTCACTTAGTTACGCCCGCCTTCTGACTCTACACTTCATGGTGATTGGTCCGGCCAGTTTTAGGAGCATCCAGCTTCGAGCCTTATGGAGGGTAACTAGACCCACCCTGGCAGAGAATTAAATTCGTTGCCATGGGTTGTTTAGCACGGCTAGGCTAAAATTTTATTGTTTCAGGGCTTAAATTTATCCTCACGTACAGGTGTGTCCACAGGTGCAAAGGGCAGTCAAAGGCCCGCCTCAGCCCTACTTCAATTCTTTCCTTACTTTTGGAGAGTTTAGATACATAATGGTTTTCTGAACAGTAGTTTTGTCTAACATCACAGAGGGTACATGAGTCTAGATAAACTGTCAGTAGGTGGCTTTCCACTGCATGAACTTGAAGTTGAAGTTGTGAGGTGGTGCGAACATTAAAAAGAACTGCTCGCTAATGAGGTAGTCTGTTTCTATTGTGGTTTAGGATCTGACAGGCTTGGCCATGATGTTCACTCCCAAGTGTCCCAAAAGCAATGGCAAATAGTAATAGTCAGAGGATGTAGAGATGCAGAATGAAATGGGGCATGCTGTCTTCTTTGACTTTAACCAATCAACGTCAAGACCCACATGGCAGTTTTTCAGGGCCACTCAATGGTGCCTACACTGGTGTAGGTACGTTTTATTAAACCCCCCTGAAATGGGGTGGTTTCAGGACTGAGTTAATGTGGCTGGAACAGGTTTGGGCTGCCCTAAAAAAGGACCACAAGCTCCGCCAGTGTAAGACAGTCTGAAACCCAGACCACCTCAGCCTTGCACTGAAAAAGAACAAATTGACAATGGGTGAGCATTTAAATTGCATTTTATGTTCTTCACAATGTGCTCACAGTTACATGAATATATCCTTTCCTAGTCCTATCTACAGGCGATATAGTGCCAATCCACAAAATGGACTGATACAGCTGCCATATCACAGATTCCATATGCAAACACTGTTTTTACGGACAACTGGTCAATTCAAACAAATACAGACAGTGTAAAAAGTGTGCAGTGTGCACATTTGCTCTCTTACAGTCATCTTCTTTTAACAGACACTTCCTTCAAGGCGAAGATTTGCAGTTTGTTCCACAGTCCACGCTGGTGGCTGTTTTTGGTGTTATGGTTGAGTATGATGACATTATTACATTGGTTTTAGGCCTTAAAAATAACTTGTCTGTGGTAGGTAGTTGGAGGCATTTTCCTGTAATTCAGCTGGGATGTTATATGCTCTGTAGGGCAGAGAGAAAGCGGGATGCCTGCTGTTTAGAAAGCGAAGTGTGTGGCCATGGTGTTGTCTCACCTAACCAGCAGTACCCTGATGAAACCCAAGCAGTAAGACTAACGGGAAAAAACTCTTCATGCTCTCTACTTAGGAGGGCGAAAAGGCTGTTTTAGGAAAAAGAGAAGAGAGAAAAGTTGGCCTCCAGTTAATACTCCCTAATTTCAGCTGATATTTATCCAAATGCTGACACCTATAAACCACTGACATAATGTTCTCCTTCATTTCCTGTTTTGCATTGTAGCTTAAAATTGCTGATGTCCTCCAGTATGAATCACCTGAGAAAGCGTGTACTTTTGCAAATGAACACATTGTCTTATGCTGATCCTCACAGTCTGTACATTTGACTTTGCTTTCACAGTGTGCTCTGTTCTTTAAAGCTGAAATGTCTTTCAGCGTGTTCAACACCAGGGCACCACCATCAACACTTGATGATTTATCATGGGAGCCCGCTGACAGCTTTAAATGGGGAATATGTTGAGGGACATGATGTTTTTTGGAACACCTTTTCATCCTTTAAAATTAGTGGAAACAGAGGGAGGACAGGACAGATTGAGGACAGCTGAATGAACACTTTCCCCCCTTCTGTCCTTTATTTTTCCCCCCTGTTCTGTTAGTTAGTAATATAATTAAACTGTGCTGTGTGGGTGTCACAATCTATGGTTCTCTGCTGTCTAAGAAAGGGTAGAGCTGGGTGGTCAACATGTGTGAGCCTTGCCTGTGAAATTAAAGAGTAAATGCAACAGGGTTCTACACTGAGGAGCCAAAAAAAAATAAGAAAGGGGGGGAAAAAAAGAGAAGAAAACACCGGCCCCTATGAATTGTATGAGCTTCCCTGTAGTTGAATTATAGATCTGCTCTGGTGTTTTTGCCTGGATGATTGACAGAAGGGGTAGGCACATCTTCAGACCCCATGCCCCTGCCATGAAAGTGAAATGAAATCTCAAAATGTACCGCAAGAGCTCAGCAACCCTGAGCATCTCTGTTTCTGACTCAATGCCTGCATTAGGCAATGAAATCTCCTTATTTGACCATAGTGGCTTCATGCAGTAATAATAATCTACCCTTATAAACTGTGACACTTGTGGGAAAGGGTCCTGACTATACTACTTGCCTGTGCATAACTGTCATTCACTGCGTTTGTGCATGTTTTCCTGTGCCTCGCTTACGATTTTTCATGCACTCTTAAATTTTCCCAGGGCCAAGTAAGTACATTCACAAACTCTTCGTGAAGCATTTCATACTTGAGGTGTTTTCTGACAATGAATTTTCTTATCAACCCATTCTCAGACACAATGAAACAGAGGCACAGTATCTAATTAAAAAATGTAATTTCAAAACAGTCCACTAAAAGAACTCATATGAGCATTTCTGAACTGGTACCATGACCTTACTTATCCAAACCTTATTGCCAGACCTAATGTTCATATTGGGCAGTTCTGCAAAGCCCTAGATTACATTCAGGGAAAATGTTTTTTTTTAAACTTCTATTGCAAACATTTTCACAATAGTTTTCTTTCTACATTCTATACAAAGTTAATGTTCATGCCATTAAAAAAAACACAGTTATGGCACGGTTCTTATGCAATGGTTAAAGTTAAGCAACTAAAACATTTGGATTTAAAGGTTCATCGCTTCCAGAAAAGGTGACGTTTCAAGTGATGCCATGGATACCCCTAATAAAATAAGGAAAAACCATAATAGTTGCTAAAAAGCAAAAACATAAGACATCAACTTTACATGTCTGAACCAAAAATGGCATTAAAGCATATTAACTTATAGTATAAACAGCAGCATGTCTGTTTTTCAATCAGCCAAAAACGGCATGTCACCCCACTGTTCAGATCACTTCACTGGCTTCCAGTTGCTGCCTGCATAAAATTCAAAACTCTTGCATTCAAAACGACAATGAAAACAACTCCCTCCTACCTGAATTCTCTCATTCCAGTCTACACTCCCTCCCACTCACTATGCTCGGCCAACAAAAGGTGCCTGATCCAACCACCACAACAGGGCTGGTCAATAGCTAGACTCTTCTCCTGAGTTACCAAACTCTGTTCAATCTGCAGAGTCTGTCAGTCTTTAAGAAAAGACTAAAAACCTAGCTCACTGAACATTGAACTGAATTTTGACCCACTGAAAAAGAAAAAAAAAATCCTATTACCTCCTGCACTATTATCACACTTGAACTTGTTTTATGACTCGTATCCTGGTTGGTTTCTTCTGACTAGATCCTTGCTTGTGTTTTATCTACTCTCAGATGCACGTCGCTTTGGATAAAAACATCTGCTAAATGAAATTGTAGAACTGTAGAATGGTATAAGCATGTTAGCACATTACACAATGCACAATGTCTTCATGAAATGGTGCTGCTATTTCTGAAATTTGCATTATGACCATTTATTTTCCATATGTGCTTCATATGTTTAAAGGTATAATTACACTGTTCCTTAAATAAAAGCCCTGCTAACTTCAAACCAGTGAGAAGCACATAACTTATTCCATTTCACTGGTGTTGTTTTACTCAGATTGTTTTAATATTGTTGGTAGATGGTGTGTTCATGTAGAATTATTCAACAGTTTTAAAATACTGACTCAGAAAGTACACTTTTAGGACCATTAAAGAAACAAGTAACTGTTGGAGTGTGACGGAATGCAATTTGTTGTGATTAAGCTGGATGTACAACATGAAAATCTTTCACCGGATGTGTATATTGATATCTGACAATTCTGTAAAACCCTGGATTACGCTGACTGCCAGTGTTTTCACAAGGTCAATGCCAAGATTTGTAATATTCTCACATTTTACAATATCTGTGTAAAGATAGAATTGTCATTCATTAAAAAAAGCACAAAAAAAGAACTGCATGTGCGTAATGTTGTGAATGTTCAAGTAGATGAAAATTGTAAGAGCTGAATTGCTTGTGTAAATTGAAATTTGTAGAGATACTGAGTGAACCTGGAAGTGACTTCCATAATCCACTTCCGATTTAACACTTTATATTAAAGTTCGGTTTCTTTGGTCTTTCTTTGGTCTTTGCCAGGTTGTTTTAGTAGGCTAAAGAAATGTGGTAATGATTTTAGGAAACTGGTGGTTATAGCTAAGTCAAACAGACAGGTAGGAGGCTGGATGTAAACAGCAGCTTTTGGTTGTTGAAGTTGCGCACCTATCCATGCACCCCAACCTCCTCCCTAAAGGCATTTTCAGACAGAAAGTAAAGTGAATTTCCAGCTCACATCACTGACACATACTTGACGACTCATCGTTTATCCATCTCAAATAGTGAGTGTGCAAATTCTGTTAGCCGTAAGCTAGCTAGCAACAGATGCATCATTTGCGTCTGTGGAAGTGTACTTGTCTGATTTCAGTTCACACTCTGACTGAACTCAGAACTCATCAGAAACTGCTGTTTTCTGTTATATCCCTCCAGTCTCGCTGCTTTTTTCCTCTAATCTCTGTACATTTATTAGGTAGATTGATAAAGCTGCGGGATTCGCCTAAGGCAAACTCACGTCTAATCGTGTCTTTCCACTGACTTTGTATGCAAACGCACTGCCGCAAAAATTCTCTCCACAATTCTGTCTGAACATATACTAGAAGGTTTTGTGGTAACGATACCTTCACTACATTACGCTGCTTCCACCTTTGCATCCGAGACTATTATTATTCGCAGAACCACAAGAGATCCTTGTCAGGAAAACATAAGCACTGTTGTTTTTATCTGTTTATGGGGAAGAAAGTCTCACTCAGTCTGGCAAATTAAACTTATTTTTTTGTACCTGTATTTCCTCCCAGGTATGTTCAATATAATCAATAGGAAAGATTGCAATAACAATGTGTTGTTTTGAATGCATTTCTGAACATTGTGCTTGAGGAAAATGTGTTTTTTTTTCCCAGCTATGAGACAGAAATGTCATGCACACAGCGAATAAGAAAATAATAAACTACATATTGAGTTTTCTTGTTTTTGTTTGTAGGGTTGATCTGTGATTTGGCTTTCCTGCTTCAAGTTTCTAGTGCTTAGTATTCTGGCTACAACAGCTGTGAGGAACCTTGTAAAGAGTATTCATCATTAAAGTTCAGTCAATCCAAGTGTATGGCTTCCTCCCTCACTCAGCGCATCACACTTCCGCAGGGCGTACAGTATTTAATTTAGTCCAATCTTTAAAAATCAGCAAAACCATTCTTCTTCTTAATGGAGAGGAAATGTGCATGGCATGTCAACTAGTGGTTAACCTCACAGAAGTTTCCCAGTGTTAATCTTGGAAGAGCATCTGAGCTTTTTAATAGGAAAAGCCAATTAAAAATCAGTTAACATCTCTGAATCCCGCTATATACCTTTTCCTTTAAAAAAAAAATAATAAAAAAAGACACCTGAATAGCCTCACTGTTCCCAGCAGTAACTGAGAGACCCATGACTGCACCTAATCCGCAAATTATATAACACACGGGCCATTTCCCTATGTAATTCTGCAGGAAACAAAAGGACAGTTATTTCAAGGGAGCAGTTATTCTGCACAGAGCTGGCAGGGGCACAGTGGCTGCTGGAGAACAGCCTTCCCCTCACTCTCTCTCTCTCAGCACCATGAAATGAAAATTTACATTCGCTTAGTGGAGCCGTGGTGCTCGGTGGTAGACAGCTGTATTTTTAATGAGAGCGGGGAGATTTAATTACCTCTGTTTTAGCGGGCAAGACTTCTGCGGTGCAATGACAAGGGATATACAGTGCAGGGAAGAGGTGGCAGATGATTTCTCTGCTCGCATCCCAGCAGTCGCCGAGTCGAAGTGGAGCGGAGCTAGCTGGCACAGTGGCTGCAATTAATCCAAATTTATTCCACTACTGTATAAGGCTGATCTGAAGGAGACGGTGGAAATAGTCAAGGTGGTGAGTCTCCACAAGAGAGAGAGGAAAACAAATAAATACACGCTAAAAAACAGCTGCAATCCCCAGATACTTTGCTGACATGTAACACTCATATTCTAATGTGATTATTAATGTTGCGAATTTTCCCCTAAGGCCTTGTTTTTATCGCATCAGCAAAACTTCTTCAAGGCTACATCTGACATCTTCATGCTTATTTTCAGCTGCAGAATTCAAGCTTCTACAGAGGTGGGATGACAACAGGGTATCTGATGCAGTTATCAGCCCCAAAACGCTTCAACACATGCCAGATAAACCCCTTCTTCTGCAAATTCATCACTCTTTGAACTTGCATGTAGCTTCAGTTCAGACATAATGTGCACTCTGTATTCCAATCAATGAGCGGCAGTCACACACCATCAAAAAAAAAACCCTCAATTGTTGAGACTGAAAGATTATCACCATCTTCATTTCAGCATCAATTGGCAGAAGAATCAATTTACGCGGTATCTGGTATCTCCACCCACCCATATGCACACGCGCAGACACACACACACACACATACACACACACACACACACACTAGCTCGCAAACACACACGTGCATACACACACACACACTCTGTGGCATGAAGTTCTATTTTATCATCATGGGCAATAATGAGAAACAGCAGAGTTTCTCTGAGCTGGTTTTGAGTCTTAATTCTATCTGAAGGCAGATAAAGAGGGTTGTTTTGACCATCATGCTAAACAGAATAGTCACAAAGATGAAACTGAAATGCTGATGGCCATCAGAGCTGTTGTACAAAAATGATAATGAGTCAAGGTCAAGGCAGGAACATACATTCTCTCTTGCTTGAAGCACCATGAAAAGGTCATATTCAAAATGCAAAAACAATTTCACTGTAATTATGCATATTCTGATTAGCAGCTAGACATAATGAAGGAAGGAATGTTGCAGAAGGGCTGGTATTGTTATTGATCATGTTTACGTTTACTCATTAAAACTGGTTTCTTAATAAAGTGGCAGTAGCTGCTATTTCCTCCCCCTTGGACAGAATGTAGCAGTGCTGTAGTTTAATATTAATTTCTTTAGCTGCTAAAATTCACAAACTATAGGGACAAACACAGTTGACTGCTTAGCTGCAAAGTTAGCTGCTACCATAATAGA
The DNA here is from genome assembly GCF_021347895.1 of Acanthochromis polyacanthus. NCBI lineage: Eukaryota > Metazoa > Chordata > Actinopteri > Pomacentridae > Acanthochromis > Acanthochromis polyacanthus. Next base: position 10,070,023 of record NC_067132.1, read on the forward strand.
TTTTCTGAAGATTTTTGGACGAAAACACCAGGTGTCATTTTAGCCATAAAACCAAAACTAATAAACTAAAAAACAATGCTAAAATCATAGAGCTAAGGGGCCGCTCCATAGGATAAGTTTGTCTCGGTATGGCACGAACACTTCTCACTAAACCTACAAATGATTATACAAAAAAGATTCCATTTATTATCAGCAAGGCCATTGTTTGTATATTTCTCTGTCTATACAGCTCTAATTAAAGTGACAAACATGCAGAAATCAAAATAATACCTCTACTTAAAGCTGGATTAATTGGTTTGATTTCTTTTTTCTTTTACCGCTGAAGCAATACAGCAAGTGGGCAAGTGGCAGCCGACAGGACTGAAAAACAAAGCCAAACTGCAGTTCCTTGAATGGCCATCGACGCATGATCCAAAAGCGAGTTAATCCTGATAGACCCACAAGCCAAAAAGTCCAGCTTTACAGTAGAAAAAAATCTATTTACAGCCTGCTACAAAAAACTATTTTAACCTCTAGCTAATTTTCCTGTTCAGGAAAACTGTACAGTCGGTGAACTTTCATGTAACTCTCTAGTTTAAACTGTAATAAGGCTCAAAGTTATGCAGAATTCAGGGTGAGGCTTGTTTGATTAGTGGGTGGCTGCCACAGGGCCGTCCATGGCCCAGACATGTCTGCTGGTGGGTCACAGCTCCACCAACGTTCCACCTCTTTGCTCATTTTTTGATTAGCTGGTAGTTTGGAGTCAGGCACTACCAAGATGATTGCACCTGGAGCCACCACACTGAGCTTCTAAACAGCTGCTCAGGAAAACCATGGGTGATGTAACAGAGTGTTCATCCATGCCATATACGGCAGTATAAGCAAAAAAAAACAAACTTTTTTGTCTAAATCACTATTTTCACCTCCACAAGCTTTAGGAAGCAGTTTTGAGAGCAACAGCTAAAATAAAAGTACAGTATTGAGCTTTAAACCACATGTTTTAGCCTGAACCTAATGTTTAGGCAACCCTGCAGCGCATCTTAGCAGGATGCAAGATGGCGCTGACCCAGAAACACTTTAGGTGTCACCATGACTGAGCCTTGGCGAAGCAGGCCGAGGTGATAAACCAATGTAGGGCAACAGCAAACATTGCCTCAGAGACAGCGAAACTTACTGACACAGCTTTCGTGGAGCGAGGCGACACCATATAGACACCCGCACATAAGGGAGGCAACAGTCTCTGATCGGGCAAAACTTGGCCGATGCTTGTGGACCTCAGAAAGCAGTTGGTCCTCCCAAGAGAAAGAACAACTTTTTTCTGCCATTACACGAGGATGTAATCCACAGCTCAGAAAAGAGTCCTCATCATTAAACTTACCATCCCTTGGAAGAATGAATGACCACAGCCCATGAAAGGAAACGCCTGAAATATACAGAGCTGGTTGGAAAGCCAGTATCTACACTGTAGAGGTCGGATGCAGGGGTGAGCAAAGTGGTAATCCAGCGGCTCCATGGTGTTGGCATGACGGGGACCAATTTATGGACAGCTTTTAAACAGCTATGAGAGCAAGGCAGAGAAGGCCAGCTACTGTGGCTTCAGAGGAAGGATAGCGTTTAGGGGTTAACCCAGAACTAAGGGCAGGAACTGGGAGTGGTGGGAAGATGTTCCCATTGTGCCACTGCTACCCTGGAGTGTACTGGAGAAGGGCACAAAACATTAAAAAGGACTAGCAATCAGTTTATGACCATGCAGTTGAGTGGAAATGCAACAAGTTGAAGTGTCTAAGCAGGAGTTACACCTTACTTGTGCACTGAACAGAAAGTAGGCAAAGCACACTTCAGTCTTTGGTGTCCATGACTTCAAGATGTCAATTTTGCAGTATAAGAACAGTGAACAAAATCTAAACAGCAATTCTATTTCCTTCAAATCTGTTTTGCTAAGGAAATTGGTAGTGAATGAACGGGCATGCTTGTGGTAGTATACAGCCACACCAACAACTAATGCCACCAGTACTGCAAAAAGAAACATGCATCTAAGTACCCAATGTATCAATGACAACGCACGACTTAACAGTTCAGGGGAAAATCATATCTAGTCACACACGATTATATTCAGTGAGAGCCATGATTTAATCAGGAAAGTGATGGAAGCTAACAACAATACCACAGCTGCCTGGGGATACTGTCTGTATAGAATTCTTGATACTCAATTATTTTAATCCAGAAGTTCATTATTTATTAATTCACTGGGTCTGGCGGTTCATAATTTAGGTCCCAGAAAGTAAAAATTCAGCTATGTAGCAATTAAGGGGATGTTCAGCAACGGAGCCCAAATTCACCTCCAGCTAATGTTTATAATATTCAAATACCGCCATGGATTCCATTCCTCGGTATCATTATGAGTCCTCACTGCACGGCAACTTTGAGTCAAACATGAGAATAGTTGGAGGCAATGTGTTCCTTGGGGTTTAGTGGAAATTAAAGTTTTAGAAATTGGTTCATGCCAATCAATGCAGCAAGGAAAGGGAGGGAGAGGCAAACTGCGGGAGAGATGCAGGAAGAGAAAATAATGAGGCCAAGAGTGCAGGAAGGATAAACCGCCATGATGATTGGAGTGACAGTGACTGAGAGGAAGAGGAGGGGGAGACAGTCAGGGAAACCCAAACTCGCTGAGTTCATACTCAGCTCAACGCACCCAAACTCCTCTGCAGCACTTGTCTCCTTACAAACTGCCAATCCACCCAAAGTGTCTCCCCGCTCCATCATCCTTCGCCACTCCATCCTACCTCCCTCACACATTCATATTTTCCTTTCTTCCCACCTTCCTCTATATCATTCACTCCTCCTTTCCTTCCTTACTGTTTGGATTTGGGCAGACTTGAACTTCCCCCTCCTCTGTCCCCCAGCCAGCTATGAATCACATGGAGGCCAGGGACCCAGAGGCTGCCAGGGCCTCCTGATGACTCTCAGCCCGGCCATAACAAGTGGCTGACAGCTCTATTTACATAAGACCAGCAGGCAGCGTGGAGAACCAGCCCAGTCTAAGTTACACACATACACAGCGAAAAGCAGATATGTCATAATAACACTTTGTGTGGGTATGAATGAACGTCTCACTGCGAATAAATACGGGAGATGCACAGTCAATAGGATTTTTTGGCCTCGGGGCGAAGATCCGAGCATTTGTGTTTTTTGGGAGTTTTTCCACATGAGTGCAGCGGGTGATGGGACCCGGGGGACGGAGGGCCTTAGACCTCTATATCCGCCCCCGTCATACGTCTCTCATCACTAGATACCAAGGAGAGCAGAGTGAAGTATAGCCCTGTTGATTGATGTTTAGCTGTTATATTAGGGCTAATGTGCCTCTTTGACCTTTCATCTGGACACGAGTGCCGACCTCTCTGACTCTAATAATACATCTTTGGCTGCATTCTCAGAAGAGGAAACTATGATTTAAAAACTGCAAAAACACGTTAAATTCAGGAGCAAAAGGGAAATATGGTATCTGCATTTGATATCAAATTCTAACCTCTGCTTCAACTTGAAGTAGCTGTTTATTATTAGGCAGACTTTCCCATTTCATGTGAGGACACCAGTTTTGCAGGTGTGTTGCTGCTTATTTACCCCGGTGGGTAGCTGAGGGGGGAGATGGAGAGCGCATACTATCTCTCCCAGACTGACAGCTGGGGAGAATGTTTATGAAATAAACATGGGCCTGATGCAATGCTCAGAACCCTGCTCTGCAGTGGCCTTGGAAGCCTCCTGTATCATCCCACCAACCCCCACTCCTTCCTCACTTTCTTTCATTCTTTCTATCTCTCTGCAGCACATAAACACACATCTACACACTGACACACACATTCCCCAGAGCCGTGGATACAAAGGTGCTCATGGGCCTAATGGGGTCAAACAGACTGTAAATCAATTGTAAAGCCTTGTCTCCAGAGCTTGCTCCTGAGGACAGGCTGTGCCACTGAAGTCCTTCACTCTGCTCCACACAAACAACCACAGCATACAGTATGTGACACATGTATCAGGATGCACTATGACTGAAATCACTGGGAGAATTTTAAAGTACAAATGTTACAAATGCAGTGATGATAAATGTCGCCCAGGGTGCTCCAGACGGCTTATCAGTACTGAAGACATGTGTGATGGATTGAGTTCATGGCTTGGAACTCTTTGTAAACTCACTGTACTTTCCTGAACTCTTCTGACAAACACAAACACACACACATACAAACACACACATACTCAGTCTTCTTAGGTCCAAATAACATCCTGCCCGGGGAGACATTTATTCACAGTGAAGAGGTTCGCTATAATTTTTTAAAGGAATTTGAATTCTCATTGCTTTTTGTTTGAGTAAAGACAAGTTATAAAAACAATGTCGCTGCTGTGAATAATTTGCTGTTCATCAAAAATTAATAATTTTAAAACATATTTGAGGAAAACATTGTAAAGCCAGGAACTGATGCAAGAGTGGAGGGGAGGTCACTTTTATTGTCAAAACTTTAACAACGCATCTGTTTCTGAAACTGTGGCCCAACTAGAAGCTATTTTATGGACTTCACATTGAAAATGGCAGAAATTCACTGATTTAATCTTTAGCCGTGCATTGACCATATGTTTTTATTAGTGTGAAATCCTAATGTTGAAAAGTAACTTGTAGGAGAAACTGTTAAATATAAGCATTGGAGTAAGTGCAATATGTCCATAAAATACAAATACCCAGGTACAAGTAAATCAGATTTGTACTTTCTAATTCCACTACTGCATGTGATTGTATTTCCATCACTGAATTACTTTCATGTCCTATAAATACACCCCAGCCAAAGCTACTACATGTATAAGCCTTAACCAAAAATTAAACCAAGTCTCCATATGAACATTTAATGGCTTCCCTAATGGAAAGTATTTTTGTCCCTAACCTTGTGAAACCCATTGTTGCAAAAATACTTCAGTTTTATTTTTTAAGATTATTTATATGTACTAATATATATATATTTATAGCTCACTTTTTTCTATATTTGGATTTTACAGGGCTAATAGGTAGGTGTGTCCACACAATGTCGCTGCCTAAACAGATGTAGGTCCCCACAGCATCATCAATATAAGTACATGTAATCACACACCATTTAAAGGTCATAACACTGACATACATTTATTCTCTGGAGACTTACCCTAACTGAAACTACTGCTTGCATAAACCTTACCCTAACCTTAAGCCCTAAGCAAGACTCTGCCTTTAAAATTTAATGAATAACATCATGGGGACTGGGTTTTTGCTGTGTAAACAAATTTATGTCCCTTCAAGTAGAGACGCTCACGCAGAGTAATCTAAACAGCAACACGCGCTGCATGAAAATACAGCACAGCAAGCAACTTTTTCCTGTCTGTAGTCTAAGCAGTTTGTCTGTTTATTTCACATAAGCAATACAGAATCATTAAAATTTATTAGAATTATTTACAATCAACAACCAAATACAAGTCAATTACTTTAAAATTGTACTCTAATGAAATGGAAAGTTTCTGCAAAAGGAAATTTAAAGGCTCCTCCTATCATACAGTGAAGTTTATGTAGGCTATTTATAGGAAAAACAATAGTTTGTTTAAGTTATTTTGCTCATTACAGTTGCAGTCTTAATTAACTAGTCTCAACAAAGGACCAGTGCTCCCGTACACTGCCCCAGTTTATCCCCAGGACACATTAATACATATGTACACTACCGTTCAACAGTTTGGGGTCACCCAGACAATTTCATGTTTTCCATGTAAGTTCATACTTTTAATTACGTGCTAGCATAATTGCACAAGGGTTTTCTAATCATCAATGAGCCTTTCAACACTATTAGCTAACACAATGTAGCATTAGAACACAGGACTGATGGTTGCTGGAAATGTTCCTCTGTACCCCTATGGAGATATTCCATTAAAAATCAGCTGCTTCCAGCAAGAATAGTCATTTACCACATTAACAATGTCTAGACTGTATTTCTGATTAATTTAATGTTATCTTCATTGGGAAAAAAAATGTTTTGCTTTCAAAAATAATGACATTTCAAAGTGACCCCATACTTTAGAATGGTACTGTATGTGTTTACAGCATGTATTCAAGCAAGTACTTTGCACACCTCAAACGTAAATCACGATCATACAAGACATTCACGAGATTTTGGAAACCATGTTAACATGTATGAGCACTTTCAATATTTTACGAGCACAAAACTCAGGAACTGACAGGTCTAATCTTGGTTTTGCCCTGTAGTGGATTTCCAGAGGTGCCTGGATTCTGATGAATTCCTTACAGGTAAACACCACAGACACATGGTTCCTAAAACACCTCCAACAATCACACAAGGCCACACAAGAAAGAGCCTTTGTTAAAGTTTCAACAGGCTGATTCGTGTTGTCAGTAATGTGTTAATAAATGATAATGTTAGACGTTTGGCATGCTGCTTGCCGGCTGACTTGAAGTGCTGTTGAAAGGCTAATGGTGGTGCTGCATGTTTCATTAGCAGCCTGCAAATTACTGTTTCTGGAAATTCAGTGGTGAGCCAAAATACAAGGTGTGCTGAAAGAAATATCTGCTTTTAGGTGTAATGGTAATTCTAGGTCTGATAATACTTGATTGCTCTCTGTGTACATTATACATAAGGACATATTGACTGCAATGAAAGAGCAATCCTGCACAATAGAGTGTAGAAGAGGCATTTCAACAGCCAATCAATAGGACAAAGTTTGTTCTGATCATGGCCTTGAGATGTTGTTCATTACAAATCAAGTGGTATTGAGCGAATAAATCTATTTAATATGCATCTAATTCCTTAAAGTAAAGACAGAAAAATCCCTCCAGATGAACTCGGGGATCAACACTTCACAAGCATCCAAAATTCTGACTAATGTCCTGAGCAGCTTGAGCAGTTGCTAGGAATAACAGGCCCCGGTCACTGTGGAGTATTGGCCTCTGCGCGCCATTATTTCCACAAACGACCGGAAAGAAAAGTCACTTGCTGGAGTAACAGCTCCCTGGACAGGAGGCTGTCGTGCAGACTGTGAAAAAAGACACAGTTCGGTTGTTTGCCCATGCTGCGAGGAAGAAAGAACACCAACATCCTGCTCGAGTGCTCGCTGTGTGTGTGCATTAGCGAGGGGTTTCTTTAATGATGGGTCCATGATGGAAGGTAGCCCTCGCTTGGCCTCAACATCACATTTCTCTCCACGAGCAAAAGTTCAGCAGGTTTAAAAAAGTAGCTCTAAACTCTATTCACATCCATTCGGATTCAATCCTGCGGTTTGAATGCTTTACAGAGGCAGTTAACAAGACTAATGGTGCTTTTTGCTTTTAGCCCCCTTGGTAGAAACTCAAAATTATGTCTCTTTTTATTATCATTGAGTGAGAATGAGCTGGAAATCTGAAATGTGTGCACAATTACAGATGTGACTTCACGTATTTGAGCGAACAGACAGACTGTTAGAATAAGTGACCTCATTACCTGAGTCACATCCTCAAGACTGCGTTGTTAATATTAATTCTCGGTTACATCTATAATGTTTACCTAAGTAATTGTTAGTTCCAGACACTTGGAAAAATGTTGTTTTTTGCTCAGATTGTAGCTTTATTTTTACAAACTCTTCCTGGGCAGAGCCACTTGCAATAGAGAGACATTTCCATTAGATAGGTTTAACTTTGGTGGGTGAGTCTAAACTGTGTTGGGTGTGGTAGCTGAATAAGTGTGAATGTGAATGGTGTATAGAACAGATTACTTTTACTTCTTCACAGAGTTCAACCTGCCACTAAGGATGTTTATCCTGCAAAACTTCTGCCCACCTCCATCTTCAATTACTGGAAGTTCTTGAGAAACTTCCAGTACAGCCAAGGAGAAAATTCATCTAAAAAGAGTGGCAGTTTTAACTCTTGAAATGAGACTACCCTCCCATTAAAAAAGAAAGAAAGACCCCTTAGGTCGTTCACGCAAGCAGTCTTTTTAGCCAAAAAAACATGTTTATGTTCAAGTTACAGTGTGAGTGTAGTAATTATGTCATGTGGAAAGGTGACTGTGCTAAAAGCTTAGTTTTCAACAGGAGGTCGGGTAGCTGAACAGGTCGACAACGCTTTGGATTTTTAAAACAGGCGACCCCTCAAATCTAATACTTTCTATCTTAACAATGACATTATTATTGTAGCTATAACAGTCAAAATCTGACCATATTAACAGTGGCTTTCAAGTCATATATTTAGCATAAAAAGTCAGTGATCGTATTTGCTTTTTGGGATGGACAGAGATCCAGATTCAGGCATCATATAGGTCTGTACCAGGCGTGAACTAACCGTGACGTCACCTGTTGGTTTCAACGCCGAGAAAATGAAGCCCGGATTTTGCTACTCCATTTTTTGGAGCCAGTGACGTAAAAAGCGTCATCAAACAGGCTGGACCGGAGCGCAACTCGGGGCAGGACCAGTCAATGGGACTGTCAATCAAGTATAGCCACGCCCCCTGGCTCGCCAACTTTAACGATTTATTTAAAATTCAGTATTGATTTATTTTAAGATCGGCCACCTGATCTCTCATTTTGACCATGAAAACTAAAGGGAAAAAAATCCTGAGCTGTAGAAAATCAGTCTATCACATTTTATTTTTTCCAAAAATGAATTGGGGTCTATGGAGCAAAAGCTTTATGGAGCCAACCCTAGCGGACGGCGTGATATTGCAAGTTTTTGACACTTCCGGGTGGGCTTCAATTTTGGAGCCAGATGCTACGTCCATCTTTATATACAGTCTATGGTCTGTACTGTACATGACTTGTTTCAACTTCTATTCTGATGTAGGTGCTACTGGGCATTTTACATTCAGATAGATTTACTAATATATTATTTTGATGCACAACTGCACTAATTAACGTCTAAAACTGCCGTGTTATACTGATGTGATTTTTGCACATTAATGCTATCATACAAAATTTCTCTCTGTTTTTTTCTATCTTTTGCACTTCTAAATAATAATACATACATTTTATGTTAAAAATTCTTTAACAATAAAGTTTACCCTGAATAAATTTGTGTACATATTGTACCAAATATGAGCATTTGTAGTAGAAGACTCATGTCGAGGAAGTCTCCAATTTATCATCCTCAGCAAATCACAGTTGATTTGGGAAGGAAGGAATTAACATACACATCTACCATCAGCTGCTGTCAAGTGTTTTCTCCATTCTGTGTTTCCAGTCATCAGTGCTGACATGTGACTACTTCTATTTAAGGGGAAACAAGTGATAACTCTGTCCATTAACACGGCATTACACAGAAACCCTCAAAACTTGACTTCTGTTCCAATAAGTGCCTGGGAAACATTGCCTTGATCACCCCGTTCACCTCTTTCTACATTTGACTGACATGTTGTGATCACATGCATCCAAAGTTCACATTCCCCTGGACCAAATTTCCCCTAACACCACTGTCAGTCAGCATACTGTAGAGTCATTCCTGATGTTATCTTAATGTGTATGACTCAACCATCAGCACCGATTCCACTTCAGTGTGACTAATTGGTTTGGCAGACTCATTCTGCTATTTCGTTGTCTCCGGCTGAAAGCTTAAGAGGATACCTGCAGTCTTTCAACGTCAAACTGGAGAACTAGTCCATGAGAAATGAAGTCTTTGTCTTCTGGCAATCTAAACTCACATGGACAGACTCCTGTAGGCCATGAGTTATAGAGACTGTACTTTTACGGTCCTCTACCATTGTAATGATCGGCTGTGGTGCTTCATTTTACAGGATATTGTATCATGATCAGGGATAGCATTAATCATGCGAGACAGCCAGAGGGGCCACTCAGCTCCTGTATTCTCAGCTTGATGTCATTTTTCTGTATCACAATGTGGCTCAAGGTTAAATGAATGCAAGAATAAAATACATCTGAGGTCAATAAGTGACTACCAGTAAGACTCTCCAGTTTCAGTATACCTCTTCAAATTGTGTTCACATTTTAACCTTCATGATGACAATTGTGGTGTCTCAGTTGTCTGCAAATATGAAGAACTCGGTTACTAAAACTGTGTTTATGATGGAGTTGCATGACATACCGTTAATATAGATCCTTGCTTGTGTTGTATCTACTCTCAGATGAACGTCGCTCTGGATAAAAGTGCCTGCTAAATGAAATTGTAAATTGTAAAATTGCAGTGTATCTTGTAGAAGAGACTGGAAAAATGGATACCAGTGTCAGATTAAGGAGGGTCTTGAATACAAGTTTGAGAGCATTTATGGGCTTAGGTACTTCAAAAAGACCTTACTATAGCCCAGGTTAAATAAAGAAAGATAAAAGTCCAAAGGAAGAAGAGGCTGAGGAGGTTGCATTAAAAGAGCCCCAGCAAAGACGCTCACCTGAAGACTAGCCAGAAATCCTGCCAGAACCAAATTCAGAACTGGTTGTCAGTTATCCCATCTGTCTGAGTTGCAGCTAGAACCAGAAGTTCTAGCTACTACTCTACCTAATTATACTACCTGCATGTCATCAAATACCTAATCTGCCTACAACAGTAGAAGCAAGTCCACCAAGGGAGGAACACAGCCACGAGAAGCAGTAACAGGAGAGTGAATCGGATTGCACTGTGCCAAAGAAGACGGGGAAATGATTCATACATTCAGTAAATAACAATGATGATGCATGAGTACCTTTAAAGAAGTAATATGAAAAAATTGTGGCAAAGCTATTGTACCAAAATGTTATGATAATCAAAGAAGAAAATAAAGTTATTTGTAATAATACTGTCTGCGTGATGAAATGTGTAATTCACTCTCATTATGTAAAGGTGAGGATGAGGAAGTGAAAGCACAGAACGGACACAGATGGCTGGGAGAAATGGGAAGTCCCGGAAGTAAAATAGGAAACAAAGTTTGTAACAGTTTTTGCCTCATAAAACTGCATACTTGCAAATTTATGGGTCATCGGGTGGTTAAAAGCCACTCTATATGAACCGAGGTTATTCACCCCAGTACTTCTCATAATTGGAGGTAATTTGACCCTAATAGGTCAGTGAAACTAATCACAGCCACATCATGAGCTTGATCACCCTGACTTCACCTGGCTAGCCGGTGATAACAGATGATCTAATGTCCTTAGTAAAAAGATTAAAGAGACAGCAGGCGTCCACTTATCAGCCATCATTTTGACGGAAGAAAGACTTTTAAGGAACAAAGACTCAAGAAAGGAGACTCAGAAACTCATCAATTGCACAGAATGATGTTCGCAGCATGCCTGCGCTGCCACATTCTGGCAAGAAGCTGAAGGAGGCCTGAGGGCCTCAGGAGATAGGACTGTAACAGCAGCGGAAGATTCTTTTTGATTTTATGAAACATCTGCTAAAAGCAACAATTCTGGAGAATTTTGGATTGATTCTTGAATCAGTCACACCTCATAGAATCCAAGGAGGTCATGAGAAGAACAGTGATAAAAATAGGAAAAGTGATTTAATTGTTGACTGTATTTTATTTATAATATATGCATTAAGTGTCACAATTTATTCCTTTTAGCTTCTGGAAATAAGCAAAGGCTTTGCACCTTGATTGTTTTTTGTCTGTAAAAGCTTCAGTAGCCTCTACTCAGTGACATTTTGTGTGCGACTAGGTCAGGTCTGTAGACAAACATTCTGCTGCTCGGGAAATTTGGATTTAAGAATCTGGACCTGCCGACAAGAAGTATGTTAGTACCGGTACTCTTTAGTTCATGTTGGATGAATCCAAATGCAGATAGATAAGTTGGGTTTCAGAAAAAGGTGCAATTTAATAATTAAAGCGGAAACAAAATCTAATAAATGGTCAACAATGCAACACAAAAAACACAGAGAGCAAGGTTTAGCAAGAATTCAGAAAGGCAATTAAAGGTAAAAAATATAGGCTAAATACAAAGTGAAACGAAAGAAATTACAGGATGAATGTAGGCATCAAAACAGCCAAGTAAACAGTCAAACTGGTAAACTAAAAGAGAGAGAAACAAGATCGCGGCTGTGATATTCATTTGATTGAAAAGGAACAGACACAACAGTAGCTGCAACAACTATAGATCTAGACCATGTAAAAGAATCAAAACCTTGAATTGAGGTTGTTGAATTAAGATTAAATGTTTCCACAGTCATTTCATAACCCGCTCTTATATTTCTATCCCCTTTCAGACTTGTTTCAGTTAATTTGATGTCATCTGAATGTGTCACTTTCATGTCTGAATGAGCAACCTTATCACTTTTCATGAAAATCTTACTAAGTCAGACTTATTAATGCAGCACAAGTCTGAACTTCATGACATGCACAAGCAACATAGGCTTTTTTTTGACTTGTCTGAAGCCATTTGGGGAAAGCATTTTAGAAGTTCAAACATTATCTATCCATCCATCCATCTATCCGGATGTCACTGCTTACACTGCTTAATTCTCAGTAGGGTCGTGGAGGGGCTGAAGTCCATCCCAGCTGATTTAGGGTGAAGACAGTCTATCGTAGGGCCAATTCAAGCACTAGCATTGGTCAAAAACATTGCCAGGAGCAAAAACACAGCTTGCTGCCAGAATCATTAAACACATTTCTCATTCACTCTTTCCTACAATTTCCCACCTATTGCAAACTAAAATGTCCACAAAAATAAACCTTAATAGTGACGAGAACAGATGCACTTTATGCAGGATTTGACAAAACATTAACTGCTGAAGCAGGGCTGAAGTCCAGTTCGCTGCTTCCAGCTGCTTGTAGGACTCTTTCCTCTGAATTTATGAACTGCCTGCAGCATCAAACAACACAAGATCCATGTGAACATCTAGAAAGCGAGAGAGGATTTAAGCTTGTGGAACAACAAAAATATAATCAATAATAAGAATTATCTCTGACATGGCGACAGGATTGATCAGGATCCGATGGTACATCCCACCGTCTACTGTTCTTCACTTCAGACAGGAGAGCTGTCACACACATTTACAGCTTAAAGGCTGCAGTTAAATCCTTGTAAGTGATATAAGTGGCCATCCTCAGGTTGAGTTCAAAGCTCCATCGTAGCTTTTGGGATATTTTTACTTCACAGTTGTTATTGTTGACCTGGCTCTGTCTAAATGGTATCAAAATCTGACTGTCAGCACCTAAAAATCACACACATTTTTGCTTGTTTCATCTGGACAGAGCATGAAAAACTAAAAAATGCGGCTGTTGCTTTTAAGCGGAGCCGAGCTACGGCAGTTACCTTGCTTAGCTTATGGCTGCAGGGTTATTGCTTCACATCAAATCAGTGGTAAAGCAAAAAGAAAAAAAAAACCGTAAAAATAAATCAATAAATGTATTTCACAAGCATTTGATTTATTTCATTAAAGTGTAAAGAATATTTTGATTTGCACATCAGTAATTCCATGCAATCTTAGCAAACTGCATCTAATAATGAGGATTATATGACATGATTGAAAGCTTCCATATAGCCACCAATTGAAGCCAGGATTTTACTGCTGGAAATGTTAAATACTGTGCAGCAAATGATGTAAAATTGAACCACAGTTTAAAATGGCACCTCTGGAACAGATGTATTGTACAATAGCACATGCACATTCACTCATAAGAACCACTTCTGACTAAAGACGGGTCCAATTAAGAAAGCTTGTGTGTGGGGCAGACAGATTCAGACATGGCTCGAGGGCCTGTAATGCTGCAGGACACGGGGAAGGTGGGGGCATCTCACCCTCACCCAACTCCAATTACACTGCTTCTAAACTTCTTACTGTAAAATTTCCATATTTCTCCCAGAGGCCCAATGAGGAGCGCAAAGCAATATTTCTGGCAGGAGTAAAAGAACCAACACCAGGGAATCTCCCCTTTAAGAAAACCTGAGGGGGCAAAGCAGTAAATTCAGCTACTTTTACGGCGCTGTTTTCAAGATCTGAGGAAACTGAATACAGCGCTGATATAGCCTGGACGCTTATTAAGCCCAGCCTTTTGTAACAGGAGAGAGGCTTGTTCTACAGCAGGTACACTTGCCAAGAAAGGGTGATTTCACTGAAGCGGCAACACCAGACCAAGAGGTGGTGAGACAAGAGGATTACTCACTACCTGAAACATGATGTGGACAGGAGAATGGCCGCGTTCCAAATCTTTTCAACCACGCTTCTTGCCCTGGTTGTAAATGTTTATGAATCCACTAATTTGACAATTCTTTGTTAAACCGCGGTTGATGTCCACTCAAAGCGAACAATGACGTTACTGCTGTGATGAATGGGAAGAGTTTACATTTGAAAACATTAACTGGAAACGCTCAAGTTATTCTGACTGGTTTCTGGTCTTTTACAGCCGTTTAAAGTTTTACTGTTCAATAAAGAGTAATTGGGGTGAGGCAAAACCAGTGGCGCTTACCTATCAGAGTGACATGATTTATATGAAAAACACCCGCTTGTGTATTTTTTCAGCCAGCCAAAGTAAACAGTCTCGTTATTACTTGTTGCTGCAGACTTACACAACCTTCAGACAATGTCACAATTCCTGGACTTTGCTAATACTGTTGTGAAATTATATTTGCATATTGGGAACTCAGTTCGTTTGCTGCAATCACGTTCTGTTCCATGTTGTCATTGAATGCGCAAAATATTAGGAACACTTTAAAATATTATAGAGTCCTGAGCACCACCACTAATCACGACAACCTCAGTAATCAGCATAAAGCCAAAGCATCAGCTGTTTGACAACATCAACAAATATTAAAGCTGTAGAAGCTTCAAAAGAGTAAAAATGTGAGCAACTGGTAAAATGGTTGTTAGGGAATATTTGTATCGTTCAATTGTAATTTTATGATAACATTATTGCTATTGCATTGTTACTTCATTAACTTTAACTTACGTATGCCATGGTAATACATTCTAACAAATCCATCTGCTTACACTGCTTAATCTTCATTAGGGTAGTGGGAGCTGGAGCCAATCCCAGCAGACTTATGATGCTTTTCCACTAGCATCTACTTGGCTTGACTCGGTTTTGTGAGGTTTTCCATTTTCTACTCGGCTGTGGCTCCAAGTGAACTGAGTCGAGTCGATTAATGTGACGTCTATAGAGTGCAGGCCACTGATTGGACAGGGAGTGATGACACACAAGAGTGACTCCTTCACAAAAACCAAACCCGGCATTTAAAAAAAAAAAAAATGGCAACAGCGACAGTTCGCATTGCTCATCATGGAACTTGGCAAAATTTTAATATGTCAACCAGACCTGAACTGTGGGCGTCGCCTCGATGTCCTCCATTGTTGTGTTGCGTTTGTGTTCCACACAAATGATGTTGAGAGACTTTCGGGCTGCCATGCTATCACGATTCCACCCACGATGAAGTGGTACTCAGCTGTAATGGAAAATGACCTAAACCGAGTCGAGTCGACTGGACAAGTCACCAGTCTTTCACAGGGCTACACAAAGAGACAAACAATCACACTCACATGCACACATACAGGCAATTTAGAGTTACTAATTAACCTCGGCATGTTTTTGGACTGTAGGAGGAAGCTGGAGAACCCGGAGGAGAGCCACATTTGCACAGGGAGAACATGCATACTCCATGCAGAAAGATCTCTGGTTCGCGTCCAGGGATTTTCTAGCTGCAAGGTGATAGTGCTAACCACCAACTCACTGTGCAGTCCTATCCTAACAATTTGCAAAATAGTTGCTGTAAAGCATTTGCATTATCCAACCACTCTTTTTGGCTTTTTAAAATTTAAGCTACACAAACATAACAGATACTATTTAGCTGTTTAGTCTGATGTTATTGGAGTAGTATTTTATAACTTGAGGAAGACCAATATTTTTTCTGAGAAGTTGTTTGAAATTGGAAATTTTACACTTGTGTCAGATCACATGTGTCATGTATTAGCAGTCTAATGCTAACTCTGTCCAGCTGATTTAGCTTTACATTACACCTGCCAGGTATTTGATGTATAATATCTGTATATGGGAAGTACATTAGTAACATGTGTCTCCAATCAGTAAACACAAGGCTACCTTTGAACATATGAATAGCTGTTACAACTGGCCCTTTGGTACATTTTCTTACAAACCCTTTCTTGTTAGGACTAAGTGCTGTGGGACTGCACCTAAGTAAGTCTGCTCTTTCATGTAGGTTTTAGGTTTTTAAGGAACACTAACATGGCTGTTAATATAAACAGCTCCAGTCTAGCATGTTTGGCTCTGAGGGAGGTGACGTGACGACAATGAGCTCAGGAGATGGTATAGAAGGCGTGGAAGATTGTGGTTGGCACAACCCGTCTCTGGCCTTGAGGCTTTCTGGGAGCAGCTGGGAGCTCGGCTCAGGTGGAATGAGGTCATAGCAGTCATGTGAGACAGGGGTAGGTAGGGACGGAGACTCAGAGCAGCTCACTGGGTTATTGTCCCACGGCTGCTTCCCTTTGTGAAAATGCATGTGGATGTACACATGCTGACATGTCTGCTATAGACATTAAGGACCACAACCTGTATTTACCAAGTGAACTTTGGTACTTAAGTGAAGAATAAAAAAGGCACTTTTTTCCTACACACAAACATCAGATCTTGTGAATAAAAACCAGCTGCCGAATATCGTGTAAGCAGAATATCTTGTCATGTTGCCAGAAGAACTCTGACCCAGTGGAACATGGACACAGGACCTTATGAGGTGTCCTTTGGTGTCTGGTACTGGGATGTTGAAAGCAGATCGTTTGAGTCTTGTTGGGTTTGTGTGGAGTTTGTTGCTCCATATCCTGTGGCTACATGATCTGCTTGGGATCTGGGGATTTTGGAGACTAGGTCAGCATCTTGGGCTCTTGGTTGTGTTCCTCAAACAATCCTTGTCTTTGTTGTGTGGCAGGGCACATTGTCCTGCTGGAGGAAAGTGGCTGTCATTGGTGGAGTGCTTTGTCTGGACAGTGTTTAGATGTGTGTCAGAGTAACATCTCCATGAATGCAACAAAAAGGCTTTTAAGTAGAGCATTGACTTCTAACAAAATCACATCACATGATAGAGATTTTAATGTTGTGGCTAGCTTGTGTAAATTCGAGTATACTTTACTTTTTGTCAAACAACACCAGTACATGCTCTCAGATACAATTCAAAAACCTTTTTTTCATTGAGTTTTGATCTCATGAGAAATGTAATACTAAACTGGCCTCACAGTGAGTAATGCTCAGAAAGTGTCCTAAATGTCTGCAGTACAAACACATAAATGAGCACACACCATCTGCTGCTCAGACATGTTCTGTAGCGATTGTACAAAATATCACTGGTGTGGATCAATAACATGTTAGCTGAAGCAGTATGTTTAATTCAGAATAGGTTAGTTTTAACCTGTGATTTGCTCTTGATTTCAACATTTAACAAGATGTTACACCACCGTTTTTAGCATTGAAAAGGGGTGCAAAAAATAAATAAATAACGATGACATTGATTTTGTTCATTTGATTTTGGGCTTCTTATTCCAGTGATATTTAGAATCAGTGCAGTTCGGTTTTCTTTTTGTTCCCTTTTCAGCTGAAGTCTCTCTCTTTCTTCCCAATTCTGAAAAAAAAAAAACCTAATACGTTTTAATTTCTATGACTGCCACAGGAAACAATAATTATTTCAAACAAATAAAATGAACTTTTTAAAAGCTTGAATGACATGTTTTTTCTCATATTTTTTTGTGTGCAATGAACAGATATATCATTGTGACCAAATTATAAGTGATTACTGATGCTGTTATTTGAAGTTGCTCTTTATAAATAACTTGCTACACTCTACTGTAAGTTGGAATAGGTCTCTGGACAAAAGTAATTTATCCTTTAGCTTCAGTTCATAGGATTTTGGCCCTTTAAAGAGTTTCTACACTAAGCGTAATCCTCTGAAGAATGATAAAATACCGTTCCTAAAAAGACAATAATTCAAATATGTAAAAGAATATGCTTAAAAAACAAACTGGCGAATGTAATACAACATGTGTTGAATAATCACTGTCATTATAACATAATGGTTCTCATGTTACTGCTTCAGAATAAATATTCTGACATTTACAGATTTCAAGCAGACTGTAAGCAACTGGGAAACAAAATGTTCTCCTGGAAAAGACATGGCTTACTCAGACACTCAAAATAGGTTATTTTTGCTTGAGTAATAAATCAGAGGAGGGTAACTTTTTTCTAATTTTAATAAAAGAATGATTGAAGATTGTACATTAGATTAATTGACCTGTCAAAATGAGTCAGTGCCTTGTGTCTGGAGTCCTTTTTTAAGAAACAGTATATCAGGTCAAAGTAACAGTCTGGTGGTTACACTGGACCAGGAGACTCGTCTTGGGAGTCTGTAGAGGAAAGTGAGATGTGCGCGTCTTCCTGAAGGTTCCATAATGCATCCTACAGGCCCAAACATAAACCATCCAGCTCACGTTGCACAACCCCAAAGGAAACGTACAGCTTGAGATAAGAGTCTGAACAAACATTTCTTTTTTTCCGCTCATGTGTCGATTTATTTTGAGCCATTTGTATGTAAGGTCAGACAGAGTCACCTCATGTTGGAGGATGTTGTGTCTCTGGATTTTTCCCAGGCTTGTTTCGGCTTATATAAAGCATCACAACTACAAAGCAGTGTGAGGCTGCAACGTGCAGGATTTACAGCATGGTGTTTGCTTGCACTGTTTTTTTGTGCTTTATTGATGCAAAGTTATAAATGCATCTTCAACCAATTTTTACAACCGGAATTAATCTTTGGATTGTTGTGACTTTGTATAATGTAACGCAGGAGATCGTATTACCTGTGTAAGTTGCATCAAGACAAAGATGCAACAAAAAATTCAATTCATTTTTTAACATGACCTTGTCTACACGAACCTATAATCCTTTAGGCCTGAAAACAGACCCTCATTTGGCCTAACAAAAGACCTGAAATGGTGATTTCCTCACCTGGTATCCTTTTACAGGAAGAGATCAGATATTTTCCCCACAGAGCTCAAGGTGGAAATATGAGAAGGCTTTTTCCCAATTGCTCTGTTCATATATTGTTACATACTCAGCGGAAACGGTTAAGTGAGAGTGAAAACAGCCAAGATGATCCGTCTGAGTGATTGATGTGACTTTTCAGGTGATGTTCCCATAGGTCTTTCAGTCGCAGTATCCACTGTACTTTCAAAGAAAGTGAGACACTTTGACAAAGATTAAAAAAAAAAAGAAATAAAAAGGAGGAATTCTGCTGATTTGCTTTTATTGAACTCCTGATAAGCACTTGGAACGGGCAGCAGTATCGTCAGCTGGAAAGTATACAGGAAAGGGGGAGGAAAAAGTTTGTAACTGTATCTGAGACACACCTGCTCTTAGCAGGTCAGCTGGCCTGTGAAAATCCAGCCTCTTTTCATTGGCAGTGTTAAGAAAATCACACCATGCCTTGCGCAAACTTCACAATAAAGGCAGCAAGAACAGAAGGCCGGATTTGCTCTTTTGACCCTGTTATGTTTTCACCGCTTTAAGTTTGCAACACTCTGAGCTCCGTGACTGTTTTCATCAAAGGAACACTGGCCTCCTTTGGAGACTCGCCCTTCCGTGGGAAGATTCATGGCGAGACACAACCGCAACTTGATCCACTCCACATCCATTGATTACAGTGTCATGACCCACCATTTGTGCATGAAGATCATGGAGTTTGTAAGTACTGTAGGTCATTTGTCTTGTACATGCACAAAAAAAGACAAGAGAAAAAAAGAAAAATATAAATGAGTGTAGGAAGTTCTTAAAAGTTTAGTGTCCAGATGTATGTATTTTTAACATTTTAAAATAAGAGTGGCTCAGGTATTTTTTGTTCGCCATCCCAGTGAAGTTGTTCACTTTTTCCAGAGTGAAAAATCTCAACATCTGCAAGTTGGATTGAAGTGGAATTTTTTGTCGGCTGTCATGGTTCTCTGATGGTGAGTCCCTTTGACTCTGATGATCCCTTGACCGCTGGTTCAGTTTGTGTCATGAGACTGTGACCCTCAGGTTGTACTGGGGCAGTTGGCAGCTGGGATTAGAGTCAGTACCTCCAGTTCTGAGGCCATGGTTCTGTGTCAGAATCTGGTGGGCTGCTCTCTCTGGGTGAGAGGTGAGTTCTCGCCCTAAGTGAAGGAGCTAAAATAACAGGACATGGTGTTCACAAGTGATGGGAAAATGAAGATTGAGATAGATAGATGGACTGAAGGAGCATCGGAAGATGGACTGAAGGAGCATCGGAAGTTCTGCAGACATTGTTTCACACTGTCAAAGTGAGGAAGGATTTGAACCAGAAGGCAAAGTTCTTGATTTACCAGCTGTTCTACATACATTCCAGCTTCAGGTATAGTGATGAGGTTTGTGCAGGGAGCTTGGAAGAGCATCGCTGCTTCTTCACATTGAAAGAAACCAGTGTAAATGAGTGATTGGGATGCCTCATGGATGCCCTCCTTTGGAGTTTTCCAGGCACTTGGAACTCGGAAAAGAGCCTGGGGTAGTCTCAGAACTGCTGGGGGATTATGTACCTCATCTGGCCAAGGAACACCTTAGTATCCTTCAAACGGATATGTTGGAGGTGAGTCTGGAAAGATGTCTTTAGCTTGCTGACACTGGGACCTGACCCTGAATAAGCAAATGAAAATGGATTGATAGATCTTTCTCAACTAAACTTAAATTTGTGCTAATTAACCAATATATCTACTAAACATCAGTGCATACCGTATATATTGTTATGCTGAGCAAGTTAGCAGATTGACTGGGCATTTAGCTCAAAACCTAGCTTCTCGTAGCCCCTAGCATGGCTGGAGACAGACTTATTGCTCCACACAGTGCAGTGAGCATTTTATGAGTTTGGGAAATATGTGTCAACTTTTAAACAATCTTACTCATGTGAGGAAACCACAGCACAGTAACACAGTGTACCATTACATTCAGGGAGAAACCTGCAGACGGTGATGAAGACGCCGATAAACCCATTAAGCCCAAATTGCACTGTGGCATGGGAACACACTGTGGAGCAGGCCCAGACCAGTATATGTCTCATCATCCAGCCCAGCCACAAGCCACACACTGATGATAATGAGTCTCTGTCAGTGGCATCCAGCAGTATTGAACCAGATCCTGTGTGTCGAGGGAGCAGCCGAGGCAGAGGCACATCCCTTATACCTCTAAGTCCTGTCACCAGCTTGTATTCAGGCTTGGCTGATTAAAACTGATGGGGTGACATGATTGTGACCTGTATGGATTTCTGACGCTCCCAGGCACACTGCCCGACTACATGTGTCTCCTTCCTTTGACAAAACCACCTGGGAGCCCTCCGAACCGAGCTGTAGAATGCATAATTTAAGAGGCAGCAGGCAATCAATACCAAAAACAGTAGCGACAAGGGAGGGAGAGAAAGAGCTGGAGAGAGAGAGAAGGAGGAAGAGAAAGAAGAAGGCATCTAAACTTCCCAGCTATGTCCATCAGCAGCAGCAGCCATAAGTATTAACTACTAATCCTAGTGTGAATTTCCCATCTTGACATGAAATTTCTGCAAGGCACAATAATCCCCTTCAGGACTTAAGTCCATGCAGACCGGTACCTCTTAGATGTTAACATGATACATTATCATCCTGCCACAACAATGTTTGCCATCTAATTCCTGCAGGCACTGAAACTTTGTATTGGATAAAGATGAATACATTGTTTTTAACCCAACACATTGCAAACCGTACTTCTTGACTGCAATAAATTAAGTAAAATGTTGAATTAGAACAGAAATTATGCAGCTTAATTACCATCTTAGTGATTAAAAGGATGTTTTAAACATGATGTTTTTTTCCCCAAACTAGCCAGCAAATAGAGCATATTACAGAATTCATTTGAAATGTATTTTTCAGTGCAGAATGAGATTGAATTGTGTTTAACTTCTATGATTGACGTTTGCTTCTCCCCAAAAAATTCCTTTCCATTCTGGCACTTCCTCACTGTCACTGTCTCACTCGAGGCTACAGAGAAGCGGTGGCTTTCTAAAGATTAAGGGACATTTCTCGCATGGCTTCTCCAAAAAACTAACTTGTAAATTGGGAGCCAA
Organism: Acanthochromis polyacanthus; assembly: GCF_021347895.1. Classification (NCBI taxonomy): domain Eukaryota; kingdom Metazoa; phylum Chordata; class Actinopteri; family Pomacentridae; genus Acanthochromis; species Acanthochromis polyacanthus. Next base: position 10,092,037 of record NC_067132.1, read on the forward strand.
ACCACGCAAGGACAATGACAGGACGAGTAGGCAAGCATCTACACTATGGTTAGCATAATGGGACATAATCACTTGTGTTATTACTCCTGGCACACAGACTGCAGTCTACACAGAGTAGGAAACACACCGCTCTATACCCCTTAACCTCGCGTGGTGCGGCACAAGTACCTCGAAACAATGAAGGATTTATGAGCCCGATTTAAACTCATTATTGCCTCCAAGCAAAAGGCAAACTGTGCTGACTGTGTGGTAGCTGGAAGGTGGATTTGAGGTATGTTGCACTTTCATGACTGGCCATTAAATGTCTCGTTTTTAATTGCTTAATTACGCTACAAATGTACTGTTTCAGCAGGTGCAGCAAGCTCGCATTAGTCTTTTGTCTTCTATTTTTGTGCTTAAGACTGTTACATTTTAAGAGCTGCAGTGTTTTCCTGCCATTTAAACTGCACTAAACACATCCGTTGTAGGTAAAGGTGTAGTGAACTGTGTTGCAGTCCTTGTCTGCCATTGTCCTGGTCAGTGTGAGGTCCCTGAACTAGTTTACTGAGAGCCTCAAAGGCCAGGAGTGTGTCAGTGGGAGATGAGCCCTGACAGCCTGCAGCTGGACAGGGACTTGCTGCCTCTTGTGTCTACACCTGGCTACAGTGACTCACTCCACAGTGCCGGTGAGTTACAGTTACAGCAGAGAAGTGTGTTATTCTACTGTACTTTAGTTATTCATTCAAATGAAGCTCTGTTGTTTAGTTTTGTCTCCGTATTTTCAGTAGAGTGAATGCTTCAGGGTAGAGTGGGATTGGAGCTGTGGAGTGGTTAGACAGTTATCCCAGTGCAACTCATGTAAACTCCAACAACTTCAACAGTATGTTCTTGGATCATCTACAAGCATTAACTTATAGTCTTGCATTGAAGATTTAGTAAAGAATCTTTGGGGCTGTGTAACACCTTCAATGTGAGGACAGGATATCAGAAGCCTTGCCGCTTAACATTGGTTCTCAGAGCTCAGTAAATGTGTTAAATGCTTTAAAGCTGTTTTAAAACTGCTGCAAATGATACTTTTATAAAGACAATGTACTAAGTGACTACGAGAAAACAATGTGACAATGGGTAAGGGGTCATTCTTGGTTGCAATGGGCAGCTGTATTCTGTTGAAAGAGCTATAAATAAGTTTACTCGGCACCAAGACCAAATAGCAGACAGACACAGTTGCTGACAAGATGCTGGACATACCAGCAGAGCAATTAGCTGCTAAAGAGTCACATTTATGAGTAAGGAGTTGGGAGAGGCCAAAAACAGCAAAAAGAGTATTTATGCTCATGTTGCTCAGTGGTAACTGCGAACAAGTTGATGTGCTCAGTAACTAAAGGTATATTCTAAGTACAACTACTACTTTTTTTTGTTTTTTTAGGTTATTAGATAAGTAATAGCTAATATCTCATGTTACACATTTCATTGTGTTCAATCAGTAACCGATTAAAGTAACATGTGCAACAATGAAGAAAAAACCTGAAACTAAGATGCAATATTGTTCAGAAAGTAAAATCTACAGTATGTAGAACTGTGTGTTTAGCATGACTTTGTTGCATTCTTTGCAGCTGCTGTGGTAAATCATGCTAATTTCAGTTCAAAAAACAATTTAAAATCTGCTCCAAACAGTCAAACAAACTGGATAATCCATCTCTGTTAATCTTTTCTTTATTGGGGTCCAATTAATTTCCTTTTCATTTCATGGCTCATTATTGTACTCTGTGTGTTCATCAGTTTACATCTCACCTCTAATGACCTGAGTGGGAAGGCAGAAACAGTCTCAGCATAGCTGGACTTAGTCCAAAACACACTAAAGGGACCTTCATTACAGAACAGTACTGCAGATGGTGCAATGGAAAAGCATACCACATTTCTAATCTTCTTGCTTTTGGCACATTCTGACCAGGGTAAGTAGAGTGTACACATGTGGATGAATATGCATGTAACATATGATTCATATGCTATAACTTGGGCAACATATTGCACAAGTCCAGGGCAGGAATATTGGGAAGCCTGGCCTCCGCTCTTTCTGTTGAACACAAATGCATGGCACTTTGGGATAATTGGAACTATACAGAGACAGTCTAGATAAAGGGCTTATGGGAGTGAATAGGTTGAATCAAAAAGGCTGCCTGAATGACTTGCCTCTGACTCTGCCTTGATTGACACTCTAAATACAGTCATGACGGGGGAGCTGGAGCTCCAGCTTAGGGAAAGCTTCTGCCTGGGGTTTTCCTGCTCCCTTGTTTTTAATTAGCCACGCTGAAACCTGTAACTGGAGCTGGGGCTTAAACAAATTTAATTGCTACATAATAGCTAGTTTAATACAATTGTGGAGCAATTAGGATGGATATTTGTTGCCGGCTGGCATAATAATGCTTGCAGTGTCTTACTTTCTCTCCTTCCCCTCCTTGTAGTATTGAAGTGTTTTCTGCCAGGGGATTTCTCCGTGGGCACTGGGCACAGATGTGCTCCTGAGTACAGCATATGGGGCTCTGGCTCCATCAAAAACATTGCTCCAGAGTAGCATTTACTCAGTCATCCCCCAGTCCTGCAGAAATATCCCAATTAGAATTAATTACTCAGTCTCAGGCTGTGGTTTGACTTCCACGTATGCCTGAGATAAGCTTAGCACGCCATAGGCAATTTGTTATAGACAGTCGTGGTGAAATTTCCAGTGCTGATTTGTGGAATTCACCCTCTTGGCATGTCTATTCAAGATTTTGATTGCATAGCATACTGTACCAAACTATAGGCAGACTGCAGCACCATCAGCTATATGACTGTCATAGCTGTCAAATGTCTCATTACTCCATGTCAAGTCAAAGGTGTGTTCATATTCATGTCATGAGGCTGAGCTGTATGGGAAATGGTGGCACAACCCATTATTTATTGAAGGGATGGTGACAGACAATGTACCTGAGGAAGTCTGAAAAGTGAAAAATAACATTCCTCTCCCTTAATAAGGCTGTCTTGTCAAACATTTATGGGACAGAAAGAAAACAAGGGCAGAGGCATATGGTTATTGACATCATGATTGGGGAAGATTGTCACAGGATACGGGTTAGGGAGAGTACCAAAGAAAAATCAGCCATTGTGTTTGGAGGAAGTGCTTATCACTGAATAACCCCGAGGTCTTTTCAAAAGAGCAACAGGCTGTGTTTTGTGGTGTTTTGTGTGTGTGTGTGTGTGTGTGTGTGTGTGTGTGTGTGTGTGTGTGTGTGTGTGTGTGTGTGTGTGTGTGTGTGTGTGTGTGTGTGTGTGTGTGTGTGTGTGTGTGTGTGTGTGTGTGTGTGTGTGTGTGTGTGAGAAAGCTATAACCCATATCTATTACCAGGAAACAGCAACACAAGAGTCTCACTCAATACATATTTCCATTATTTGAAAAAAGAAAAATATGACACCTTGTCATGCAAAATCCCTGCAGGCAAAGTTCAAATCCTTAAGTAGTATTCATTTTGTGAATGAATATAAGGTCTGTGCTTACATGCGACTATTATTTTCTCCCTTTACATATACAGAAAATGTATTTAGTGTTCACATACATGTTACATACAGACAAATTGACATGAAAAAGTTGTACCAAAATGCTATTACATACAAATATTCTGTGATAACATGTAACAGAACCACTGTCGGATTGATTTTATTACTTACTCTATGGAGAAAGACTGTCATTTTAGAAGTGTTCTCCACTGGGTGGTAAAAGGACGGTCTGTGATACGATGGGCTTTTGTAATTCAGACTAATAATGCAGATAGGTGCAAGCCTCAGTCCATCATTAGCAAAAATGTTGCTGCAATTTAGCAAACGAGGCAAACAGGAGAATAATGCAGGTCCCTGGTGGTGCTTCAATTATTGATACAAACTCTAATTACACAATTATCAGGCAAATGGAGCTGGGTATTTGAGGGGAACACGGTGGAGTGCTCTGAAAGCCATAATTGGGATCTGATGGTCAGGGGCCGCTCATTAATTGACCCCTGCTGATCTGAGCTGAACAGAACCGTCAACAGCAGCCTGTTAACTATGCAGCATTCACATGCACCAAAGCACTGTAAATGGAGGTGGCAGCAGCCACTCTCTGCTGGAGCTGTTGTCAGCTGGAACTGTGGGTGGATGATTGGGACGGGCTGGTAACACACTTTTTCAAACCCCCTACCCGGCCGCAACATCACCAAACAATGAGAGGAGACGGCTTACGCCCAGCGAGGCTCTTTGAAACTGAAGATTCAAACAGAGAATGGCGTGTCTGTGCCAGCAGTGAGATGCGGTGCCCGCTGGGCCCTGGAGGCTTTGGCCAGACAAATACAGTGCCCAGAGGTGGCATCCATTTACTGGTTAGCAGACATTTGGGAAGCACAGTTGAGCTACCTCCTTTTAATGGACAAAGAAGTTGTGGCTCCTACAAGAGACAATGGTGACAAACAGACAAATTATGTTAGTTTCATGCAAAGTCTTAGTCTCAGCATGATATTTCACACTACATGTGGCCACAGAGGGACAGGGAAAATGGATGGGGGTGTAGTTCATGTTAGTGAGTTTGATGTTCCACTCAGGAACTGGCCCAGTGACCAGGCAGCCGTCCAGTAAGCTGTCCAGCCACCCCATCAACCAGACAAATGAACAAAGTGTTTGTGAAAAGACATCAGCAGGGGACACCCTGCACCTGGGGCTGAGTAAACCTTTTTTTCATGCTTTTCAACAACTTACCCTCTTTCTTTTTGGTCCCTTTTTTTTTTTATCACCAGGGGGTATAACACACTTTGAAAAAGAAAACATTTCCTACCAGCTTGCCTTAAGACAAGCCTTTGTTTCTTTCTCACCACCTCCTGTTGGCAGAACACTGTTTAATAGTCTGCTGATAATGTTCCTTTTCCGTTGCTAAGTCCACAACCATTTCTGCATGCGGCTTAAAGCTGGAGGAGTTTGTTGATAGCAAACATAAATCACCCATATGCTGCTTGAGTTTCCAGATGGTAGCCATAATGGATATATGCTGAAACATATATTTAGAGATACTGTGATTGACCAGCAGACATGAGAGTACAGAGGTCAGAATGTTTATGTCCCTCATGATTATAAGTCATTGCAGTTCAAAACGTTGGGGAACATTTGGATGATGCACAGGGATACGGTTCCATCCTGTAAAAGCTCTGAGTCCATGGGGATTTGTGGATTAACTGTTTGACCCCCTCAACCTCAGAGAATTAACACACCAGTAACTTTCTGCATGAGCCTGTACTGTTTTCTATGTTGCATCATGCTTGCATCATTACTTAGCCAGCAACTACACATTCCTACTCACCTTAAAGTGCCTCAAAAGTAACTTTAAATTGAAAGATATATTTAAATTTTTTAGAAAATAGGAGATATTTTTCGACTCAGGGATATTCTGAGAGTGATCATGCAAGCTGAGGGCTATACTCTCTTCACATTGTTATTATAAGTAAACCCCACAATGTGCTCGTATGAAATTTTAAAAAGTTAGGACTAGTTAGCTTCTTTAAGCGCTATGCTAGAGCACAATGGAGCCAATTATTTAAAGAAACTGTTTCACATTTTGGGGAAAATTCTCATGAAACAGTGAAATGAAGAAAACATGGATATCACTCCCACATCTATCCAGTGAATGTATCAGACCAAATCTAGCAGCCGGTTCATTTACCATGGATGCCAGTCGGGCTCTACCCAGAGGTAAACCCTGCAACCCAGCACAGCTCACTATGTAACTTTTGTTTGTTTATTCTGTACAAATACCAGTTTAAATGACTTTGTGATTTCACATGTGGTTCAGCTAGTTAATTATTAAGCTTTAGATGTTGTGTTTTTCGCTCTGGGTTTACAGATCGAGCCAAACCCCCAAAACTCAGAAACATGGACTCATGTTTGATATCTTCACATTTAAATCAGGCTTGCTATGATTATGACGGAAGCAGCAGAAGCTGACAGTTATCTATGCAAAACTTTCCAGGCAATGAGGCTAATGTTTGCTCCAGACATTTACACTGATAATTAAAATGTCACCTCCAGCTCACACTGAAGAATAAACAAACCATGTAGACCACATCTCTCATTGTCTCATCCAGAGTCACTTAGAATTCCACTTATTTTCTATTATTAATATAATTACAGCAAGTTGCACCACAGTCTCGAATATATTTACAGTGGTTTTCCAATGAGACCACATGCAGTGGTGCACTGCTACTTCTAACACAATGATCTCAATAATGCCCAAAACTGTGTGGTGCACAAGTATTTTCAAATCTTGCAGTGTGTGCATGCTTGATATTAGAGAGAACCATATCATAGCTTTTCGCCAAGTGCATATTGCAACCCAGTTTCTTTTGTTTACGCAGTGAAATTACCCCGTGAACATATCTTTACACCAGAGATTGTGACATTGGGTGAATTTCTTCATTTATACAGGCTTTGTTTGCCATTGCACTGCCTCCAGAATTTGCCAGGCATTCTCTATGGACCAAATCCATCTGTTCAGCCTCAGATCAGTGTCCAACTTCACTCGAGCCTACTTGTGCCCACAAACTCAGCCAGAAACCTGGGTGTCATGATTGATGACCAGCTGACCTTTAAGGTTCACGTGGCCTCAGTTTCTCGATCTTGTCGTTATGCCCTCTACAACATCAGGAAGATCAGATCCTTCCTGACCCAACAGGCCACACAACTTCTGGTTCAGGCTCTTGTGATGTCACGCATTGACTACTGCAACTCTCTTCTGGCAGGCCTCCCTGCATGTACAGTCAAACCTCTACAGATGATCCAGAATGCAGCAGCACGTCTGGTCTTCAACCAGCCCAAAAGAGCTCATGTCACTCCCCTGTTTAGCTCCCTTCACTGGCTTCCAGTTGCAGCCAGAATCAAATTCAAAACTCTCCTCCTGGCTTACAAAACATTTACAAGAACGGCCCCAGCCTACCTGGATTCCCTGATCCAGGTCTACTCCCCTTCACGCCCACTTTGCTCTGCATGTGAGAGACGCCTGGTGCTTCCAGCCCAACACGGCTTGATATCTCTAGCCAGACTCTTCTCCTCTGTTGTTCCCAAATGGTGGAACAATCTACCAAACTCTGTGCGTTCTGCTGAGTCCCTTTCTACTTTTAAGAGACAATTGAAGACTCAATTGTTCAGAGAACACCTGGGCACTTAATCTGACTCCACCTTAGGGGTAGAATAAGTCAGGTGGTCCAAAACCCAGCATTTATTTAGCGCTGACAAAGATTTAAAAAAAAAGGGGGGGGGTTGGCAATTCTTCTGCAACCTTTGACCAATCGCACTTGAAGCACTTTTTGCACTTACTACAGGTTTTTCCTTATGTACATTAAGATGGACAGTGTGTCACCATTTGATCTCACTGTGCAAAAGTGAAGTTAAAATATTTCAGAAATGGTTGCTGCTGTTTTGTGCTGGTGATATGATTTGTGCAGAGAGCCTTGTAGTAGTAATGGGACGATGGAGACGTGGTATTAAAGTCCAGCTGCCTGCTCTGGACTCTTGTGGACGCTCATTTAGTGATGGAGCCCATTTTTATAGGGGCGGCCAGACCATTACTCACAATGGGGAGGCACAGAAAGTGATATCTTGTTAATTTTTTTTCTGCTTGACAAATCGCTGTTGGCAAAATAGTCTCTTTTTTGGTCATTTATTTTGATCATTCACTTATGCAGGCATGACTGCAATGAAGAAGTACACCATGAAGACAATGTAATCTTTTCACGTAACCCCAAAAATGATTTAAAAAATGACATTGGTATTAGGATATAACTCCAATTCTACGAGTCTGTGCATAGCAATGGACTTCACTCTTGAGTAAAGTTTGGTCATACCTGTGCGTTTTGTCTATTTCTCATTTTTTAGAATAAATATGATGAATAACTGCTTTTTCCATTGGCTGACTGTGCTCTTAACCTTCTAATTGTAACATTAGCATTAACTTACAAATTAAGTTATCCTTTAAAACCTTTAATTCACTGAAAAACTGCAAAAGTTTATCTAGATCAGAATATTATTTAGTATACTTTATTGCAGAACAACAAAAATATTATTGTTTTTGTATTATTTTTTGTTTGGTCAATGGTCAATTACCCAACTGCAACCAGCCATAAGGGGGGGATCACTATATTTTCTGCTTCTATAGTGCTATCATATCATCTATATCTAGACACAATCTGCGGTCTAAATACAGTATTGGTGCTTCTTCACTCTAGAAATGTGATGACTCCTTGCATAAAGATTCTGAACTTTAATGCTGGATGTGTGTGGAATAAGAGAGGTATTCTGATTTTTCCAAATGAGGATGGACAGGTGTACATTATCTAGCAGGTTTCCACATCAGTAGCCCAGGACACGAACTTTCAATGCACCAAAACGAGGACAAATTGCAGTTATTGAATGTAAGTCCAGCTCTATGAGCCTGTAGGAAACAAAATAAGTGTGTTAAGTTGGCTTACATGATGAAGTTTACGTTGAAGATGGTGATATTTGAGAGAAGAAGATAGCTTGTGGTTTTCACCAAGTTTAACCAATCAGCACTAAGACCCACATAGCAGTTTTTCAGGGTTGCTCAGAAATGCCTACTCTGGAGTATGTACAGTTCTCAACTGAAAATGTCCATGAAAGAGATTCGACATGATTATTCCTCCAGTAGAACATGGCCTATTGATGTATGTCATTGAATAGTGAATTGTCTTTTTCATTTGCTGTTTATAATATATAGTGTTAAAAGTTGTTGTTGACACATTGGTGAAAGGTTAGTGGCTGCTGTGTTGTTACTCATACCTGAGGCCATGTGTCCTGGAGGTACCTAGAACTTTAAGTGCCATCTGCCGAATTGCGCTGAAATTTAGCTCCCAGGACATGTTTCTTTACATTCCTGTAGAGGGACAGTGTGGCATCAGTGTTGTCATATAACTCTGAAGAAGAAACAAAACAAGTACCATATAGTCAAACTATTCATTTCGATCTCGTCTTGCTTCAGTTTGGATTTCAGGAGCGAACGTGCAGTGAGAACTTGGGTGTGAATCTTGTGAAACACGTTCCTGCAACCGAAGACCGAGCTCTTTAAATGTGTATGCTAATTCGGGGCTCTTTTTCTGGGGTCAGCGTGTGGATCCTTTTCCCGGTCGTTAATGGAGGTGTAACTGGACTCAAGTGTGTAATGATCTGGTTACCCTGACATTTCTAGAGAGTAGCAGCCACATGGAGAGTGGACACTGGAATGCTAGCCTAGAATTCAAATATAGATCTCAAGCAAGTCAACTCTCTCTGGCAGTCAAGGAAGCTCCTTACTGTAGCTCGCCTTGTCTCTTCAGTGAAGCACACTGGAATGAATAACTATGTGAATTTTGAAAATCTCTACTCATTGCTGTGTTTCCACGAAGGAGCTCTGTAACCCCTCCTGGTCAGCATTCAGCCACTATCATCACAGTCAAAGTGTGAATAGGAGACTCATTCTTCATTGTCCCAGACTGGTCTTAGTGGGAGTTCACACACTGTGTCTGGAGTCTGGAAAACTGCACTGCGCTACAGCTCTCGAGACAAGGGAATAGCTGTCAACTTCTGGAATGTTCCTGTGAAAATAAACAATGCTCGAGCTTCTCCCTGCGTTTCCCCTCCTAACTCTCCATTTTAACCCTCTCTACTGGAACCTTTATGCATAAAACAGTTGTGGCATATTTGAGAGGAGAAGTAAATCAGAGTAATGTCTCCTCAAGGTTGGAGGCAGTCAATTCTGGCCCTGAGAGTGCCATCTTTCAACTCCTCAGCAAAAACATGTGTTCAAGGTACGGTTACAGGAGCCCGTCCAAGTCAGCCGCAGATCGTATTAATCACATGTCTTTCATCATGGCACTAAAAAAAGAGATTTTCTGTGTTCAGCGCTTTGTGGTGTTAGCGGTGCACACAGGTTAGATTCTGCATTTTGTTTGTCTGCTTGCACTTTTAGAGTCAGGCTGCAGAAGGCAGAAATAGCATTCTATCAAGTCATCTACAGTAACTAGGTTGCAGATAATCATGTGTTCTACTTGTGAAAGAGGCTGACTGCATGACCTGGTTGAGGTCAGTTTAATAAGAATGCAAACTCAGTGTATTCCTGTGCAAAAACTCCACCAGAGGCACTGAAAATATACATGATGTGTATTATGTGAAGTTTAAAAGAATGCATAAAACTCCTTTTAGCCCATTTACAACAAAAGAGCCTTTTAGCATTCACTCTATTGAAGTAAAACAAAAGACATTTTCAATGACATCTCTTTTTGTGAGAACAATATGTAAAACCTGAGAAATAAAATATTTCACATGTAGCATAATCACAAAGCATTTTTGAAGAACAAGAGAGACGAAACAACTCACAAACACTAGAATTAAAAACAAGAAAGCTGTACATACCATGAAACGCAATAAGTGCAGTCAGATTAGGCCTGTTCATCTGTGCTTTGATACAACAACATCACAAACTTTTGTAAAGTGAGGATTTGCCATTCACTTCAACATAGCAATCTAAATGTACACCGTGTATGTCTTATTTTCCTTATTTACTGTATTACTCTGCCAAGGAACACGGCGGGTAATGTGATGATCGACGTACATTTGCCTGTCTGTTTGTCTGTCTGTCTGTTCGCAACACTTCTCAAAATTGGACAAACAAATTTAACCCTCGTGTTGTCCTTACCAAAAAATGTTTTCTATGTTGCCGTGATTTCTGATCATCAATAACAAATAAACAAATTGCTGCATTTCTGACAATACCATATGGGGGAGTGAACAACCTTGGTGGAGTACTGCGCTCTCTGAGTGCTTTTCTAGTTTTTATTATTCTTCATTTATTTTTTATATTTTCTTATTTATTTTGCTGGTGGTGGTGTTTCCATTTGTTCAGAGTGAAGTGTGATACTACACAGAAGTGCTCTGTGCAGTATCATAATCAGTTCACTATCACAATATATGTTAGAATATGCCTTAAAATGTCATATTGATATAATAACTGCCACAAATGTACAATGAGATAGAACTGGAAATTGCATATTAAGTCATAAAATGTAGAAAAAAAAGTACATTTTTATGATTAACCACAAGAATTCCATGAGAAAGACATGACACTGGAGGTTTTCTGCATCTGACGTCCTAGAACGGGGCCTCCTGTGCACCCTGAAGTATGTTAGGCCCCTAAAAATTCTCAATAAAGTGGTAGAGATGTCTCAATTAAGTTGAGTTAGTACATCAAACCATCACTATTAAAACATGAAAACACTTTTAATCAGTCCATAATATAGTTATGTTTAAATCAGTAGGTAAACATGCAAAGCACTACAACAATTTCTGTACAACTGATACTGTCATGTGATGTACGTGTAACATGACACACCAGCAGGGGAAAACACACACACACACACACACACACACACACACACACACACACACACACACACACACACACACACACACTATATGTCCTTTAATGGGCAGAATGACTCACATAATTCTATATTATGCTACCTAAAATACAGAGCGTTTTGTCATTATTATCCCCAGATTTATTGCAGATGCAAACCACCACGTATGATTCATTCAGCTGCTGACTAACTCTGTCCGGTAGGCGTTCGGATTTAACAAGTTGCCAAATCCAGATAACTGTCCTCGTAGTATGGTGGGGGTAAGAAGGAACTGAAGAGATGGTAAGAAGGCCGTGGCCTGAGCAGAGACCTGCAGCGCAGACTGAGCTCTCTCTGGTTTCGTTGCCTTGGCCCACATACAGAAACAGTGAGGCCTTTAACTTATCAGGAGCTGGCTGTCATCGGGGGAATTTGCAGAGTGAGTTTGTTATTGGATCCTGGGTGTGGGTGGAAAAGCAGTCAGGTTGTCTTTCTAGACTTGTGGTTTTATTGGCTCTAACATGACCATGGCTCAACTGCCTACCAACCACAGAGTATTAGTGGATCTTGGCTTCTTGGTCTCTGTTGTCCTAGTGCTGATGACACATGACCTATCGATCAGGGACCAATCAGCAAATTCGATGCTATTGAGTTGTAGTGATTTACACCACTTCTGTCATTAAAATGCACTTACTTTCTTTCAGAAAGTCAAACATTCATCATCCCACAAGACTTGGTATGAATATTATCATTCATAAAGGTTTAAAGGTCTGAAGGAAAGCAAAACCTACAATATGTTATTGAGTTCACTGCTGTGTCTCACCACAGAACCACTGAGAGGGCCAGAGAGGGAGATGAACTTCACCTGTTAATGTCATCAGGGGATAATGTCTGCATATCCACACACGTAAGCTTCATATCTACACACTATGTAATGATTATTATGCTTAACATTTGCGATTTTTTGACTTTCTCTGAACATAAACAACTCCAGATGTACAGTATAAAACAACATATGTTATTAAAGGGGCTGTTCCAGCTGTTTTGTTCAGGTAATGCAGCTCTGAGCTTTTCTTTTGTTCATGGAAAACATTTTTGACATGTTGCAGTGAAAAGAGAAATGATGTAAATAATAACATTAATGATGATTGAGCTCCATTTAGCTTTACTGTGTATGCCATGATGAAAGTCACTGTTGGCGTCATTGGTAACACTACGCTTTTCCTGCTATGACGAATCAAAATGGCAGCTGTGAAAAAGGCCCACTGCAGTCAGATACAAGCAGTTTCTAAAGGACAGATATGCTACATATGCTAGCTTTATGTCATGTTTTTACAGAAGGGAGTTACAAATGAAAGGAAAAACCAACATGAAAAATCTTAGGTGTACATGCTCAGCCACTACCTGTCACCAGACCAGCTTCAGTGCACCTTGGCAATGATTCTTCAGGGCTGTGTCTGAAATCACGAATTGTGCAAAGGAGAATGCTAACAGAGCGTGAAAACTTGTCATTTACAATGTAAGTAGTTTAGGCTGTATTGTTGAATTACATTTTACCTGTTTCTTAGCCATATAATGAACTGTGAATTTGATGTTTGCTGCTACAGTGCAAGTCTTGATTAGCAAGTGATTCAATTATTTGCTTGAGTAGTGTCCAAAATGTGACTTTTGCTAAGGTGCTCCCTACATAGCTCACTATGTAGTGGTCCCTAGGTAGGGTCTAGGGAATAGGGAGTGAGTGGATGATTTTGGACACTCTACTGGAAGGAAGGACGCCATTCTTTCCAAAGATGCAAATTTTTTAAGTGCTTTGATAAAGGTGATGGAGAAAGCTGGGCAACATGCCAAATTCTGCCACAGGTGTTCAACTGATTTGAGACCTGGTGACTCTGAAGGCTTTAACGCATGATTCACATCATTTTCATCAAACCATTCAGTGCACTATGGAAGGAATCACTGTCATCCTGGATTAGACCGCTCCCATCAATACAAAAATGTTTCCTCATAGGTAGGGAGTGCATCCTCACTCTTTGGGGACAAGTGGAACCAAACTATCCCGGCAAACTGCCCTCACAGTGTAACAGAGCAACCAGATCGCCCCACTGTAGGCTTCCAGGGGTCAATTTGTTATCATTCTCAGTGGCGATACTATGTTTTGTAGATGTAATGTTTACCATGCTCACCACCTTAGCATGTTAGCATTTTATCATTTGCTAAGTAACACAAAGGCTAATGTGAATGCAAGTTTTGCAGCTATCTGTTCATAATCCAAAGCACTGCATAAAAAAATGTTCACCTGTCGACATCACGAAAGGAAAAGTTAAAAGACCATCAGATTTATTACTGTTAATTTTTTGGGGGACCTCAATTTGTGTAACAAATTTTACAGCAAAAGTTGTTGAAATGTTTGACTCAGAACCAGAGATGTTAATGTCTGGTGGTAGTGTTAGAACAAAGGGCAAAAACCGGGCAACCTGGTAATTGCAATTCATCCTCTAGAGATCGTGAATATATTTGCAAAATTTCAAATCAATATGAGGCCTTTTTAAATCCATGGAGTCATTCTGCCAGTTCAAATGTAAATCATGATGATCACATTGAGCTGACTTGAACTACAATACACCCTTGCATCACCACAATGCAACACCTGATTAGTATGTATGATATCAGTGTGAAAAAGATCTAAATGTACGACGTGAAATCCATAATCTTAACATACGACTGTGAAAAGACATTGATGAGAACAGTGTTTGTCATGAGGAGTAAAGGGGCAGTGAGGGCTCTATCACAGCCTGTGCTCTGTTCTTCAGCTTATACTCAGCCTCCCAGTTCAAATACACAAGGCCCAAACCAAATATTGCCCTTTGAGATCAGCCAGGCACTTGATTATTTTCTTTACAAATTAAGTTTCATTATTTTGATGGACTCCGTCCACTTGGTCCCAAATCGTTGTTGACCCTCACAGAGTATGGATGTCATTGGAGTTCATGTAAAGAGCAGAAAAGGAAAAGCAAGAAGGCTCACTGAATACAAAATGTAACTTTGTATTTTTTTAACTGTAGTGCCCCGACAGGAAAAGATGAACTGCTCATCAGGTCACTCGGTACTGTACTGAGACAGAGAGAACGTGGCATTTGTCTCCTGTCTGCCGTTTATTTTGGCCAAGAGGACTTCATCCTCTTTTATTTGATTACACAAACCAAAATACTGACGCTGAAGCTTGCAGATGGGAAAGTTTTCACTGGACACAGCAGCTAGAGGCAGGCCTGTCTGATGTGACCTTGGATATAATTGCATACAATTAAAGCGTTCTGCATTTATTCTGACATAAATGATGTTATGCAGGGAACTGAAACGAGAATGCAGTGAAATTCAGATCCATATGTAGCACTATCTGCAAACAGTTTTTCACCATCATTAAAAGTGACTCCTGACTTGTCGATCGGCAAACCCTCATTAACTTTATGTCATTTTATTCGTCTAAAAAAGCAGACTGTTGAGCTATCTGATTAGTTTGTTGATTAACACATCTGAGAAGGAATTAGAGCCAGTGGAGCATTCAAGGTCAAGTTGACTTTCCCTGTCACCTCCTTAACGTGGCGTGAAACCAGTAATATATTCTGTTTAATGGAGTGACACAAGGCATCGCTGTGGGCTTGACCAGACGGGCTTGATCATGACCATCGAGCCAGAAAGTTGGTGCTGAGCGGCAGAAGGCGCACCAGGAGCCCTCCTCTATTTCAATGCGTGGCCTGACAGTCAGCATTTTGCTGATGGGGACCTAATAAGGCTTGGCGTGGAGTGACCTCGGTCCATGCCTGCTGACAGCCTCCAATGCCACTCCCCCCCTGCTCCTGCAAACCTCCACCACCCTGCTTGAGCCATCAGGCGGCCCCTTCATCAAGGAGGCCCATACGTCTCTCCACATCGGGCCCAACTTTGACTCTTATCATGGAAGGCCATTGCTCGTGTCAGATGGGCTTAATGACTCAATCTGTCCGATCAAATACACTGGACGGCGGTGGTATGCTTGGAATGGAATTGGGCTTTGGCAGAGGGGAGCCATGTGTGTGTGTGTGTGTGTGTGTGTGTGTGTGTGTGTGTGTGTGTGTGTGCTCAGGTGCTGGCTATACTTGTGGGGGCCAAATGTCCCTACAACTGTAACAAAACCGAAAACAATGTCACTTGTGGGGACCGAAATGAGGTCCCCACAAGTGACAGTTTTCGGTTTTCCTACAGTTATGGGGACATTTGGTCCCCACAATATAGCAAAAACATGGGCGCGCACACACACACACACGTGTGTGTGTGTGTTGTGACAAAAGGGCTGGTGAGTTTTTCTTTTCTCTAGTGAGACTTTTTAATTGTTTCCTACCAAGACAAATAATATTTTATGTACTTTAACATATACAGAAATAATACCCAACACGCCATCCTTGGCAACACACCGTTGAAGTAGCTGTGAACAATTAGCTGAGGGGAACAGAACAAACCAGCTGGAATGATAAAAGTAAAACACAATTACCTTGCAACCTAATTTTCATAAATTAGGATAACTTAGGTACTACATAAAGGTATCCTTGGCAATTTTGGAAAATAATGATTTGCTTGATGGGAAGGCTGATACTCCAGTGTTTGTGCATTAAATATGTAATTACAGCCAGCAGCAGGTGAGTTTAGCCTGGCTATTTCCAAATGTCAAAAAACAACACCTCTTAAAGGGGAACTTCGGTTTTTTTCAACCTGGGGTCTGTTTCCATATGTAATTTCATACATGTGAGTGATGGAGAAATGAATTTTCGACATAGCTCCAGTATTTAGCCAGGCAGGCAGCTTAGCGTCTCAGCTAGCAGCTCGACTAGCGAAAAGTATGGGGCAGTTGGCCCCCCCGCGTCAAAGTCCGCCCTAATGTGCTTTTGCCCCACACTGACCGGCTCAGATGGTCTCAATGAGTGTCCCACAACATACTAGAGATGAGAAGTGAACGAAAAACTCCACATTACCTGGCGATTGCTCTTTGTTGCGGTCTGTATCCAAATCTCAGAACGCAAATCTCGTTCCGAAATCGCGCGAGAGCTCATGCCAAAAAAACAGTGATTTCAGAACGAGATTTGCTTTCTAGCGTCCTGAGATTTGGATACAGACCACAACAAATAGCGATTGCCAGGTAATGTGGAGGTTTTCGTTCACTTCTCATTTCTAGTATGTTGTGGGACACTCATTGAGACCATCTGAGCCGGTCAGTGTGGGGCAAAAGCACATTAGGGCGGATATATTTAAATAGAAATGAAAGTGGAATTATTTGTTAGATATGAGATTGTTCATGTCAATTGCCAATGACGGTTGCTACTGAACTAGCTCATTAGCTCATTAGCAAGTTAAATCAACAAGACTATTATTTTTGTGCCACAAATTATTGCTTGTATAAAAATGTATCATAATTAATTTCACCAGAGTAATTTTATGTAGTTAAGATTGTGGTTCTCTCCTGCAGCTCATGTGGATATTTGAGTGCTTTTGTCATTTTTGTCTAATTATTCTAGACTAGGAAATAAACACAATGCAGTGCAGTATGCAGATAGCTAAAGTGCAGTATTTAGAATAATGGCAACTGTAGTATGTCATTGTCTTTGACGCGCTGGACATGTTCAATTTCAACATACTACTTAATATTTATGGTCAGAATTAGCATACCAGTAATTGACATTATGCCATTTCAAACAGACCCTTGGAATCAAGTTTCTTTTCTCAATTCCGAGTTAATCTACTCATTATAAACTACTCTTAAATCCCAATTATGTCAATTACATTTGGTGAAAAACAAAACCAACTTTCTGCAGAGCCGGGCACCACCAGTGATAATCAAAACAATATGTTGCTTTGTATTTGGGTAAACTGACCATTTCAGGAGAACGAGACCAATGTCCTGTACTTTCTGAAACTACAACAGCTCCCGTGCACTCTGACAAGTAAAGTCTTGACCGTGCCCTGGGCTTTGCTAATGGAAGGCAGACAAAACATTTTCTTTGCTTGATAGCATCTGTTTGCACTCCAGAGTTGGCCAGATATCAAGAGCGGTCGGCACATTTCAGGCAAGTGCTAATGAATGTAAACATCGCTGTGATAAAGACAACTCAGCGTGAGGAAACATAGCCTGCGCACAGAGGGTAATTTAATCCATTTTTTCAAACGCCTTTCGCCTGCCACAATGCTCTTATCATCCTCATCATGAGAGACGTGAAAACAAGCTCAGGGATGAGTTGTGTCAAAGAGACGGCAGCAAACAGGCAGAAACAGGGAAGGAAGACCTCCTGTTGAGAACATGAAGGAGGACATTTACACTGCAAGGAAGGTGAAGGACACCTTGGGGTGCTATCCACTTAATGGAAAAAGTGATGAAACTTTAGATTCGTATTTTTTTCATTCCCTGATTAGGAAGGAGTGTTTTGGGTCGTCAGAGTCAGTGGGGAGCTGATTGAATTTGTCTTGGTTCAAAAACACAATTACTGGAGGGAGAAAGATAAAGATGCCTTCAATTAGTTCTCAGCTTCCACATATAAATATTACATGGCAAAATTTGTTTCTCATTAATAAATTCATTTTCTGATTTGTTTATTGTCTGTGACTTCCCCCCCTCATAGCTTCTACCAGAAGGCTAAAGCACCTCTTTTTGTTGTGCTTATTTTCTGTATGTATGAGGGTTATACGTTTCCATAATTAGAGGGTGACATCAGCCTGTGTAGCAGAGAAACCCCACCCACTGACCTGTGGCCTGGATTGACCCTCATTAGTCAGGCCCACACACAGTATTTGTGCACAAGGCCGTCAGTTAACCTGAGGCCGAGTCAACCCATCCATCTCTGCCAGCAGCCGACTGCAGCTGATAAGAGGCCAACATGACCACCCAGAGCTATTTCATCAGGTTTTATTGGGAAATGTCATGAAAAAATATCTTGGATATTTGTCCAATGTCAAACTGACAATGTGAACAAGACATTTTTGCAGCAAAACTGACTTGACTGTAACAGTCAATCACAAAGGAAAACCACACTTGAGACAAATTCTACATTAATAATTAACAAAAGCAAGACAAGCAACATACATGACCAGTCCAAAGTTTGGACACACCTTCTCATCCAATGCTTTTTTATTTAGTTCCATTATTTTCTACATTGTAGATTAATATTGAAGACATCAAAACTATAAAATAATACATATGGAATTATGTTGTAAACAAAAATGTGTTCATCTTCAGTATTAATCTACAATGTAGGAAATAATGCAAATAAATGAAAAGCATTGAATGAGAAGGTGTATCCACCTGTGTCCTTTTGCCTGGTAGTGTACATGAAAACCAACTGAATACCATTTGAAATTTTACAGAAACACTAAACATTTTATCTTGAGGACTATTTAAAATAAGTTATTATCAACAAAACTTGTTGAAAAATGTGCGGAAGCAGATCAGACACTAACTTCTGAAAGTGCCATAACTAAACTGGGATTATCTTCTTACCATTGAGATAAAATGAGCACTGTAGAACTATTAATTCCCCCCAAAAATATTAACAAACCAAAAAATCAAAAAGGAAATTAAAATTCTAATATTTCCAAAATATTATTCAAAAATAATAATCAAAAACTCAAACCAGCAAAATTGCCCAGCTCAAACTTTATATCATCCTGCTCCCTCACTGCCTGCTGCTACTGCGTTTATTTACTTTCTGGAGCTGCTCGTACTAAAATCCAGTGTGTTACTTTTATTTTTAATGGCAATGTAACCAGAGCAACACATCGAACACACTGAAAATCCCAGTGTAGGTAACATTGCCAATGTTACTGTTAGCTTTGATGGTATTCTCACAGGTCACAGCTGTGTGGAAACTGGAATACTTTGCGACATTCAGAGCGGGGGGAAACTTAAAGAGTGATTTGAAACCAGTGAACAAGGACTGGTTGGGTTACTTTGTTGTCATGTTGCTTTTTGTACTTCAGTGCAACGTAAATACAGTATATGTGAGCACAGAGGGCAGAAGAGAGGTAAACAGATGTAAACACCAGCTGTGTTTTAATACAGCTGAATTCCCTATACAGCTATTGTCATTTACACAATTTTTTCCGTCAAACAACAGAAAAAGTGTAGCACAGCGACTAAAATGCAGCTCATTAGGACAACATGTTAAGAGGCACTTTTCAGCCATTTCTTAGCTGCTGCACTGCAATGCTAAACTACTGATTTTATAACCAGGACATTGTCGGACAAACTCACCAACAGAGAAGCAATAGAAAATCCTGGTCTCAGAAACACATTCTGCATTTTTCTACGAGCTGTGTTCATCACAGGCACAGAGTCTTATTCCTGAAGGGGCTGTGGAGAGCAGAAGCTCAGCTCCAAATGTAGCTATTGACACTGAAACAGGCCATTTACAACAGGGCTAAAGCCAGAGGTTATGCAGTCATAGTAAAAATTAACTGTCTTTGCAGAATTTTAGGCTGAAAATTGAAAGACATGCTGTGGAAATATGTGAGACTTTCAGTAACTCACTTAAAGGCATTAGAGGAGATTTAATTTCCTACGACTTTGAACGTAGCATGCGCATGCGCACATACAACCTCTCCCTCACCCCCCTCTAACTTCCCCCCTCTTAACATTTATGAAGAAACGCCCCTCCAGAAACTTGCGTAGCACTCGTGAAGTTGTCTTTTACGGCTGGGTCCCCCTGGATCTTTATCTGCCATTATGTAAAAAAAGATGAGCAAAACAAGTCGCCAGCTAACTACGAAGCTATACCAAAGCAACACATACAGAAAACACGTAAGTCCAAGGCGTACGTAATCTACGTAACTAGGCCTGAGCCGGAAGATTTTTGATTGACAGGAAAGGGAGCAAACCAAACGCCTCGGTCCGAGCGCGTTGATTGACTGATGTTTTTCAGGTCCTGTCATGTCCACAGTTATTTTTTTTATTTATTTTTTTATTTTAGAGACCATACATACAAGTCCACTAAAGGTCAGTATATTCATTTTATGTGAATCAGACAAATTAAACAAAAAAAACATCCTCCATAATGCCTTTAAGTGAGGCACATATACATTAAAAGCTTTGTTTGAAGATATTTTATTAGGTAAAAATATGAGCATTACCTATTGCCTGATATTTTGTAACAAGTTTCCAAAATTCTGAATGTTATTATCAGGCAGAAAACAATGTATGGCTATTCATATGGAGCACCGTTTTGGTTTTTATTGGTCTTGGTTCTTTCTTTCAGTTCTTCACCCAAAGTGTTAACAGAGTCGCTCGTCACACAGCAGACATGTGCTCTCTCAGTGGCATCCACAGGGATGTCATTTCTCATGGCCTCTTGGAAACCACAATATACAAACTGTGTCATAAGGCAGGACCACCTACTCAGAGAGGGAGAGAGCAGCCAGTGTTCACAAAGCGCTCCATTCAGAGAAAAAGCTCATGCAAAACAAACATCTACAACATGATAAGGATTGTCAGAGACACTGACTAGACCAGTGTTTATTGAGAATGAGAACCAGGCAGGCATGCTCGGTATTTTTTGTCCGACATTGTGCTTTACTTTGTGCCATCAACAAGAACATGCTTTTAAAATTCATTTTCATATTAAACAGTACTGAATGATCCTCTTTCTGCTAAAGTTTTTTGTTCAAATTCAAAACAGTCCTTCGGCATGACTGGTTAAAACTGCATTAAACACATTTATGTCAGGAGAATTAGTTGTCAAGAATTAGCCAGGTTTTTAACAAGCATATCTGACATTTATATCTCTAGATAATTAGAAATCTGATGGTCTGTCCTCAAGGCTTTATGTTGGCCTGCAGTACCAGGAATACAAACCCATAGTGGAAAAAGAGTTATGTCATATAATCTTGAAAGCAAGGCCCATGCCATATGCTTAAATGAATGGGAAATTGAATGTACTCTGATCATTAAGAGACAGATAGATGATAAGTAGTAAATTAAGTATTTTTTAGAAGTGTTGTTATGACTGTGGTCACTTTCTGTTTGTGGATGTCGGTCTGACAGTGTGCCAACAGGGCATGCTGCCATAATTATTTTTCTTTTGTGCACACAGTATGTCAAGCACATCCGTTTTGTCTTTCAGCTCTTTTTTTGTTTGTTTTATGTTTTTTTTTTGAAGGAGTCAGACAGTGGGAATGTGTGCTGGACTGATTCCACCCTAATTGTGGTGTCTGGCTTCAGCCATAAACACTTCCAACTGCATCTGCAACCTGCAGCCAGCTGTTGCACAAGGAGTGCGTCACTTTCCTCAGATTCAGTTCTTCAAGGCTTTAAGTAACTGGCTTTGAGAAACAGTTGGACAGAAGACAGTAATATCAAAATGCATACTGATACGATGTTAAGATAGATAGATATTAATTAGATATGACTAACATACCATATACACTACCGTTCAAAAGTTTGGGTCATCCAGGCAATTTCATGTTTTCCATGAAAACTTACATTTTCATTCATGTGCTAACATAACTGGCCAAGGGTTTTCTAATCATCAATAAACCTTTCAACACCATTAGCTAACACAATGTAGCATTAGAACACAGGAGTGATGGTTGCTGGAAATGTTCCTCTGTACCCCTATGGAGATATTCATTAAAAATCAGTGTTTCCAGCTAGAATAGCCATTTATCACATTAACAATGTCTGGACTGTATTTCTGATTAATTTAATGTTTTCTTCATTGAAAAAAAATGCCTTTCTTTTAAAAATACGGACATTTCTTTCTTTTTTTTTCTTTTTTCCCCCTTTTTTTCTTTTTTTTCCTTATGGATATTTCTAAGTGGCCTCTAACGTTTGAACTGTAGTGTACATAAGTGCATGTCTTGTATTCATGTGTGTGTCTGTTGTTCACTGTTGGTTGTGACACATTTGCACATATATCCAGATTTCCCCCGTTTCCTGCTCTTGGAGAGTATTTGTCATTTTGAGAGTCGTCAAGCTGTTTGCAATCTCAAATTACAGAGCTGAACTTGTAAAAGTAAGAATTACTTATTTCACTGAATGGTAACAGTACAGGAGGAATCTCTGTCTTAACCTCATCTGTTGAACGCTGACCAAAGTCTCTCATCACAAAAGAATGCACAGCTCAGTCCTTTTACCAAATCAGTATGTTGATTAAGTTAACATTCAGGTCCACTTCTCGCAGCACTTATTTGAGGAAAAAATATTGTCTTTGATCAGAGGAGTGAGATTAATTTGTTTAAAGACATTGTAAAACTGCAGTATTGATATGAGCTAAGTCAGTATGATTAAATTTCACATTCTTTCATACAAGTCACCCAAACTTAGTTGGAAAAAGCAGCATCTGCAGAAATGTGAGTTGTCTAGATCAATGGCTATGTTGATTTTATCTTTTTTTCTTTCAAAATCTGTCATAACAATGCTAACATGGCAACTAATATCAGGCATGATGTTTCCTATATTCACCGTCTTAGTTTAGCAGGTTAGCATTCTGAGCGTTGCTAATTAGTGCTAAAGACAAAGTGCAGCTGAGACTGCTGGAAACACTAAAGCCATTAACCTTCTGAGGGGAACACCAATGTAAGAACCAATAGTACACGATCAGCCACAACATTAAAACTACATTCCTAAAATTGTATAACGTTCTCTTGTGCTGCCAAAACAGTTCTGACCTATTTGGTAATGGACATAAGACCTCTAGAGCTGTTCTTTGGTGTCTGACACTAGGACGTTAGCAGTAGATCCTTTGGGCCTCCGTGGATCAAAATCATTCTGGTGTGACCCATGGATGCCTGATTGGGTTGGAATCTGGGGAGTTTGGAGGCCCGATCAGTGCCTTGGGATCTTGGTAGCGTTCCACCCACGGGATCTGCAAATGATCTGAGTGACATGTGTCAAAGCAACATGTGCATGCATGCCAGGACCCAAGGTTTCCCAGCTGAATGTTACATTGTAACAAGATGATCAATGTTATTCACTTCACCTGCCAGGAGATTTGATTCTATGGTAGACTGGTTTACATTGAATTCTATTTTGTACAGGTGCTTTTATCATTTTATCCCATTATTTCTTTGTTGAATCCAAAAATCTAATAATACTGTAATATCATCACTGCCATGAGTTATTACAGCTGCAAAGGTAACAGGAAGAGCAATATCACCTCCCTTTCTTGAACATTGTTATGACAGGAAACTGATAACTCTCACTGTATTTTGTCTAACCTGCAGGCTAAGACAGGATGGTGTGGTTTGGATGGTTTTGTTAGGATGCATATCCATTCTCTGCCAGCTCATCTTGATCTGTGCGATATTACCCTGACAGAAAAAATAGATTTCATGTGCTAGCTGTGATAAAGGAAATGGCCCTATAGTTGTTGCAACCTTTTAGAAATCTTTGCTGTTTACACCCTCACAAGCTCATGCATACTCATTTTGACATCTCGTTTTGATTCCTGTCTGCACAGATGCCGTACAAGTGGATGGAATTAGCGTGGACTGATATGAATGTGATTACAAACTAACAGTGGCTGTGAATGTGATCCAGATGAGGGATAGATGAAGATAATCTTCTCCAAAATAACATGCAAATCTTAATGGATTGCTTCTATCTTCCCCGTTTAAGTCATGTGTCACAGCTTGTGTGTTTTCAACGTGACCAATTATAATCACAATCGCACAGCAACACCAAAAGCGCATGTTTGACATTGCCAAACACTAACAAGAAAATAATCATAACTGCAAGTGCTAATATTTGCTCACAGAGTCGATGTTTTATTCATGGGACATCTGTGCCACTTGGAATCAGCCTGAAGCTTCACAGCCCAAATAAGAATTATTCAATTAAACTCTGCAAAATAGATGGGCAAATGTTTGCTGCTTTTATTTCATTTTTTATTTTACAGCCGCCCAAACCTAACCCCATAACAATGCATCAATAATCTCTCAATGCTGCATCACCTCAACTGCCAATCAGGGGATGGACTGGGGCCTGTTTGCTTTCCTGATTTGAAATATTAATACAGGTTAGCCTTGTGAGATGCAAAAATGTAGACTGGGGCACACGCTGGCACTAGAAGCAAGGCCGCAGCTTGACAAGGCAAACAAGAAGGCGTTAAATAAATGATGAGTTTAAAGGTTTGGAGAGGCTTTCTGACATGAAATAACCAATGTACAATGAGTGCAGCCTTGACCCAAGGATTTCAATACAAGCTGATCAGCATCAGCGGACAGAACATGTACGTACAGCTTGTGCCCTTTCACATTCAACAACACAGTGGGAGAAGCGCATAATACTGTACACAGACCTGGCTGGGTCAGAGTCAGTCATTCTGGCTTGAAGCAGGAGACAAACTGATAACGAGCCAGAACTCCTTCCTGACTTTCATTCTTTTCTCTTTTTCTGGAGGAAAGGTTGCAGTGTGCGCTGCTGCCTGCAAAACTAAACAACCCATTTACGCTGACAGGCTGGATGCTTGCTCCCTGTGCGCTGCGGCTGCACCGCGTACCTCACAATCCAAGCATGGAGGAGAGGGAGAGTTATTTTAGAGGACAAACGGTGAGCTTGGCATCGCACAGAGACACATTCCACCCTGCTGTATGTCTTCAGGGCAGGGGAAAAAAACAAACCTTAAGCTCTCAGCAATCATTGGCATGTGGATACCGGATGTCAAGTGAAATACATATGATTTTTACTGTATTGTGAAGCAAAGGATTTCCTGGTTGCTTGAATACAGCGGAGATTGTGGAATGAGGGATTCCAGCATGAATGCAGGAGCTGGCACTGAGAAATCTTTCACTGAGCCCAGGCCATGGCTTCCAGGGATTTGTCCAGATGAGAGCTGAGCAGGCCTGAGGATCTACTGGAGCCCTCCACACCCCGCTTTGCCTGTGTGCGAATGTGCAAGTGTGTGCATGCCTCAGAGGGACTGTAGTGCTTTTTCCAGTCCTGAACAAAATGTTGAGAGCTGTACAGTCTGGGGAAAGCTGAAGACAGGGGGGTGTCTGCTTCTGCTTGACAGATATCAGAGGGTAGAAGCTGATCCCAGTGTTAAATTCAAGTGGCCTCTGAAGATGCTGGTGGAGGCTGAGGTTGCTACACCTTAGGTTGCTACAACAACATCTGTGCAGAACAACACTGACTCACTGTCTGATGGTCCAGGTGTGCAGATCTCCAAACATGACATATGATTTTCCACACAGTGTAAGTCTTTCTTTTTTAGCTCATAATTGACCACTTGTTAGTTCCTATTGCTATGCTACCTGTTAAACTTCCAATTCTTGCTCAGCCCCTAAGCAGTTTGCAGTGACAACAGTAGCAGATGAACCACTTTAATTTATTTTTGTAACAGTAAACACTTGATTTCAGCAGCAGGTTGTTTCATTTTTAGCCAATAACTGTTGATTTTGACAGCTGCTGTCACTGACAGATTTTTGCAGTAGCTCTTAAATTAAATGATGTCAGTTAAGCCAATATTAGATTCATGAGATTGCTTTAAAAGACTGCTACCACCTGACGTTTTAATGTTCCAGGATAACTTTAAAATAAAACCCAGTAGCATCACTTGATGGCTACCAATGTGCTAAAAGTCTAATGCCAAAGCTGCATGACCAAGGCTAAAAGTCAGCAGGCTTACCACATGCATGTAGAAGATTTATAAATAAACACATACAAAAGGCTTCTAAGATGACAATCATCCAAGAAGCTATTTTCCATTGCAGGAATGAGAGGGCAGTTTTGTCCTGACCCTTTGTGCATGTTCGCCTAGAAAATCCCTGCAGGAACTTTTTCTTTGTTTTCTTGAGGGAGAAAATAGTACCTTCTCCAGGAAGCAGCACAGTCCTGCGTGGCTCAACACTGATTGGTTTACCTTGATGAAGACTAATACTGAATGGTTAAAGACGAAACACTTTTTTTTTGTTGCTTTTATTGAAGTTTTCATCAAATAGTAGCCTTCTCCTTGTTTAGTCTTCTCCCCTCTAACATCGTTATCAACAACCTAAAATTCCTCCAATAGGCATAACGCATCCTCCATTGGGTTATAGAACTGGAGTTGCATCTAGTAACTACAATTTGTGACAAAGTTGACTTTCTAGCTAAAGCTGTCAGAGCATACAGCCAAATGGAAACAGAGAAGCTGAAAGGATCAATTACAGGTCAGTTCCTGCAGTTGAAATCCACATAAAGTGTTTACCAACTCCAGCAAATCCCACTTCTTATAGTGTAACATTTGGCAAAGTGTAGACAGCCAATTGAGCAGACAGATCTGTTATTATGAGCTTAACACTCATATACGTCAGTGTAATGGTGAAATACTTTAGCTCGCAATGCCCTCTGGACATTGGAAGTAACTAGCTTTAAAAAGCTGAACATGCTAACAATCACTGAGGCTGAGAGAGTGGCAAAAACTGAAGTTCCTTGAATGACCATTTGAGGCCAGCTCTTGAAGCTAGTCAGTCTCCATAAACCTCCATGTTAAATTATATATCTTTACAGCAGAAATAAGCACAAACAATTTGATTGACTTCGGTTTCTATACTTAACTGAGCCCCGTATAACTAAAACCAACCACAGTAACTGTCATGTAACTTTCCCATTTGAATGTAGTAAGGCTTCAAGTAATGCAGAAGTAGGTGCATGGATTCTTTGAATGGAGAATGGGTGCAACTACACAATGTCCATGGCCCACCTCAGCTCCACTTCTGTGCTCATGGATTCGCCAGGAGTTAGGAAGAGTCGGGCGTGGCTAACATGTTGACGGCTGAAACCACAACACTGAGTTTCAAAACCATGATTCAGGTAATTTACGGATGACGTTGCAACAGGTTCATCCATCTTTATATATAGTCCAACCCTGACTAACCCTAACTCTAACTCATTTGCAGCTTTTGTTACAGGCCTGCTGTGACTGTTGCTACTATCACTGGACAATTGCTCAGGATCTTTTTACTGGCCGTTAAGTGTAACCAAAGTTTCCTGGTGGTTTGATGATAATGACCAGCAAAAACCTGAGGTGTGCTAACAAACAGAAAACCTTTTATGAGCCCGAAATATTCTTTTATTTGGCATGTCAAGAATCCACTATTGTCACCATAGAAACGTTCCACATACAGCCCCACATGTTCAATTACATTTTTATTTGTTATATTGGCACAGCAGGGGCGAAACTTCATGTGAAACTGAAAGCACTGTATTAATTTATTTTTAAAGGCACAGTTTTTTGTCCAGTTTTACTTTTTAACAATGCAGTGGCCAATTGGGGTGAGAACACAACAACAAAAATCTATACAAAAGGAGGAGGGCCTTGTAAATACACTCAACCTATTTGTAAAGGATTAATCTCCCTTCATTAGACCTCGGCTGTATCATAAACTAAACTTTCCCTAAGCCACAGAAATGGGCTCTTTGTTGACTGTGTTTGTCATTAAATTCCCTTCACCCTGTACATCGTTTCCACCTAAAAGCAGAGAATATCAGGGAGAGAAAAAAAATCAATTACACCTTGCACTTCTGTGTGCAAGTCAGGGGCTTTTCAGCATTGGAACCTAATTAAATTAACCTCAAAGGGAGAGGGACTGGAAGCGCGGCCAGGGCACTCGATGATTAGCGCATCGATTTATTAAAATGGACCAGCCAGCCAGCCAAGACAAGACCCTTTTTCCCGCCGGGGTCTTGTTTACTCCAGACTGAGACAGTGAGAAACGTTCTGCTCTGCTCTGCTCTCCTCTGCACTGCACTGAGGAGTTAATTAGTTGTGAATGAGCAAGCATTTCTGAAATATAGTTAGAGCTGGATATAACAGGCACTGCTTTGTCCACTGTGGTGTGGCAGTAATGAACAACCAGCAATTTAAGTTGTCGCTGTGTGTACTTGGACTCACAAACATGGAGAACCTGCAACACTTTTTCATGTCAGAAATGAAAGCAGAGTGAAAAGAATGTGAATGCTTGATGAGCAGAAGACAAATTAGGCCCCGTAGATTCCACTTTTTTCTCAAAATCAAGTTATAACTATGCAGTTAAATATAAATGAGTAAGATTTTGATGCATGCACAAAGAAAAACCCTGTCTTTCTATCCATGAGCCTCTCATCCCTTTATACACGCACACACATACGTAACACTTGCATGAACGGATCCAAATGGAACACGGGATGTTGATGCAACAATACAGTAGTAAGTCACAGTGACCTAAACCAGGAAAAGGTAAACAAACAGCAGAGGTCACGGGTTCGGAGCTCAGTGCCTCCTAATCCCCAGAATGGGCCTCCCAAAGAATCTGCTGCCACAGTGGGTCATCAGGATATCCTGGCACTGACTCACTTCGTCAGCAAGCCTGTCGCCATAAGACAAAAATATGCTTGTCACCACGCACAGGAACTTCAGGCTGAGCTGGAGATCTCTAGCTTTGTTCACATGCTGTCAGTTATGCATCAAGGAAAACCGGAAAAGCAAAAATCAAACAAATTGAGTAAGTGACCGGAAAATAAAATTTTTAATTTCAGTCAAAAACAACAAATATTCTTCCATGTCAGGCTGTCCATTATAAGAATGTGCTGCTTTTCTTTGCCTTGTGTGATTTAGAAGGAAAGCAAGAAATTTCACATCACTTTTAGGTTAAAAATGCCTGTTTTTTTTTGTTTTTTTTTACCGTGTTAACACGTCCATTAGATATTTAGCATGTTCTGGAGGACATCACAAGCAAAATAAGCAGTCAGTCTCAGACCTGAGCATTTCCGAGGTGAAAATGCAGCCGCAAGTAAGACCAGAGGTACTATATTTTGGTTTGTCCATCTATCCATCTGTCCCACTCTCATGAGCGTGATATCTCTGGAACACCTGGAGGGAATTTCTTCAAATTTGGCCCACTTTTGACTTGGTTAGATTTAGGTCAAAGGTCACTGTAACCCCATGTCCATCCAATTTTTGTGAACACACTCAATCCAGAGCACCTGGAGGGAATTTCTTCAAATTTGCCACAAATGTTCACTTGGACTCAAGGCTGAACTGTGAAGTTTTGGTGGTCAAAGGTCAAAGGTCACAGTAACCTCACATTCGTCCAGTTCCTGTGAAGATGCTAAATCAGGAGCACCTGAAGGGAATTTCTTCAAATTTGGTACAAATGTCCACTTGAACTTGAGGACGAAGTGATCAGATTTTGGTAACCAAAGATCAGTGTCACCTCACAAAGCACATTTTAGCTAAAGAATTCATTTATTTGATGCACGTAGTTTCCACAAGCACAGTATTTATCAAGGGTCATGGAAGATAATAACTTTGTCTTATGCTTTGATAAGAAATAACAGAAAAATAACTTCACAAAGATGCGCTTGGTCCAACAAGATGCCAACTGTATAAAATAATGTAGCTTTTTCTATAAAGCTCTGTGAACACATGATGACCACTTTAGCCCATTCATATGACGTCAAGGTAGGGCTTTCTGATCAATAAGGAATCTTCTATAAAAACTGTGCATTATTTTTTAGGTTTTATTTATCTCAGCCCATCATTTTTCATCATATTCAGGTCAATCTGCAACAACTAACAGCACACTGTTAAGCACATTATTTTCCGATGCTCAGGACTTGTCATTCAATCTCTGAATAAAATCCATAGCGTAATCTATCACTTCACACTGTCTCTATTGTTCTTTGAAATACTTTGCTTTTCCCCTCAGGCGATGGATTGTGTTCAATTTTCAACTTGAAATAACCTTTGACTGATTGACTGCAACGTGCTGCATTTCATCAACAGCAATATTAACGTTGGGCTGGAAGTGATAGCTTCTATGTTGCATGTTGTTCTGTTGAGTAACACCAATGGTTGTTTTGTACGATGACAGTAAATCATTATTTTAGTATGAAAAAAATACCAAAGTCTGAAACCAGGTAATACAGGTAAAAATACTTAATTGCAAGCTCTTCTAAGTGTATTTAGCTTATCTCTTGTTAAGCTGCTTATCTACAGTGAGAGGAATGTTGAGACTGTATGGGTCATTCAGTTTATGTTATTCGAAGAAATTCTGCACGGGACAATCCAGACATTGTATAGGTGCAACCAAAGGGCCAAGAGAAGGAGGAAATGCCAGACATGAGTGTACATTTAATCTTAAAACAACATCACCATTGATGCTCTCGTGTTTGGATGTATTCTTTAGCTCTCTGCTATCACTCACAATTATGATATTGTTTGGATTCCCACATCGCTTCTCATATTTCCAATGGACTGGCAGCTCACTGATGGAGAACCTTCCCTGGGGAGTCTAGAAACGCAGCCATTTTCAATGTGTCTGATCCTGCTCCTCTATCCTGAGCTGACTGTAATTGGCAGCCTCTCCTCGTCATTGAGTTATTACATTTCCCCTCTCGGCTATCCACGTACCCCTGGGAGCTCTTCACACTGTGAGCAAGTCCCGCGAGTCCTCCCACTGTAGGACACAGAGGACCTGCAATACAGTGGTCTTCATGGTAACTGAAATCTGTCTCTGCCTGGCTCTCTTTCTGGCTCTCCATAATGGACCATCATAGAGTTTGAAAGTGTATAATGAGGGACTAAGTGGAAAACAGAATGCATCGAGCATTATCATTTTGAGATTCCTGAATGTCCACAATTAATGCACGAGGGTGGGTATTTTACATTTTGAAAAGTGGGGGAAACAATTATGTGCTAATACATTAGCAAAAGGGCTTAATGCCTCGCTCTTCAAAAGCGGCGCCGCAAAGAAAGGGTGCAATAACGGTTTACTTTTCCACAGGATGCAGGTCCCTTTCAACTTGACATCTCCTTTGAGTGGTTTTTATGATGCGGCGGCACAAGGATGATTTATTCTCCTCTAAAGTCATCCGAAGTCGAAAATAAACACAGGTTCAGTTGCTGCCGGTGTCACTGCTAAGTAAACACAGACCTGCCAGCAATTAAAGTCCCAGTTTCCTCCAGTGGAGCTGACGTCTTGGTTGTGCAGCAGAGCAGGAGGGCACGGTCCATTTCCTGCGCATTTTCCTCTAGAATAATTGCAGACACTGTTTTGTATGATGAAGGGTTCCGTAATCACACAATTTCCATATTGTTGACTCATGCTTGGAGACGGATTTGTCTGCAGAAACACAAACTGGTAATTGAATGGGAAATGCAGATGCAATTATCTCGTGTGCAATAACTTGTGAGAAACTTGCCTGTGATCAGTATTTCCACTTGGTTTAGACTCCAGACTGAGACCTGACACTCACCATACCTCCTCCTCACTGTGTGAATTTAAATCAGCGTTCCCCGCTCTAACTATTGCAATCAGCAAAGAAAAACAAAACCTGGGGTTCCTCTTTATGCTGGCAATGTACAAACCAGCTCTGGTCCCAGAGCCACGCAGTGAAAGACACAAAACACATACCATTAAGAATGTAGGCCTTATTAGTCCAAGCACATGGTAGAGGCCTCATTACATTGCTACATGTGTACGAGGAAGAATGCAATTAAGTATGTCTTTCTTTGGTGAGAAGCAAACTACACAAATGCTATAGTATGATGCTGCATCTGCCTCTCCAATACCAGGCTGATTTATTGCAAGTTTAGAAGGGAAGGCATTCTGGAGAGTAACAGTGTGCCATGAGGCCACAAGTTTCAGGTGAGACCCTGTCATTATCCATAACTAACCTGCAGTCTAGACAACATTGTATATGAGAGGGAGAAGACAATTAAGGATGTTTTTAAGACAGACAGCTGGACTGAGGGGAACAGAAGATGCAAGTTGATATCTTAAAGGAAAAAATCCCCCTCAGGACCTCTAGTGTGGGTAGCAAGTTGAACAAAGGCACACTGAGAAAAGGAACATGTTCCATGAAATATATTTACACAAAAAGCATGAGATTTACTGCATGTAACCTGAACCAACATTGTCTTATTTTTTTTACAGACATACGTATGCAACGGCCATATTTAACTCACATCACACATGTAATGCAAACAACAACATTCATGGTTGAAGTACCAGTGAAAAGAATCATGTTTTACAATCACAGTGATATGGAAATGTTTGGTAAAAGGATTTCTATTAAAATGTTTATGTGAGGAAAATAAATAAGATTAAGTAGAATTAAGAATTGTATCAAATCAGTGTTACAGAAGCAGAGATATTTTTCTTCTTTGTGAAAACCTGGCACCCACAGTACCCACAGTGCAACCGTCCATGTTTCAGTCAGTTGCTATGCTAGTAACAGCTAATACAGCCTGGAGCCACTAGTCTCAAGCAGAGATTACAGAGCTCTGGTGAGCTCACTTCTTTCTAACTGCACACCTCCAGATTTTTTTCTAACTTGTAGTTTTCAGCTCCAGCCGGACTGACTGTACATCACTGGAGGGAATTTATCAGATTTCAGACAGCCACCCCGCTGGAGACACAAAAGGCTTTATTTAAACTTTTATTACCTATGCAGTAGTATTCCCCAGTAAACTTTGGTGCATAAAACTCGTTGAATATCTGCACCAAATGTCATGCCATTCCATTCAATAGTTGTTGAGACATAGTCAACTCTGTGTCTCTTAAATTTTCTTTCTATGCCACTAAACTGTTCTCAAAATTCTGTTTAGGTTCAAAACGCGCTTTTTTTTTTTTTGAAAGAATAAACTGGCCCTGCATTGGAATCTGCAGGAGGTGGTTGGATGGACGGTGGGCGTACAGAGCCCTTGGCTCTCACACCAGAGACCAGGTTTAGAATAAAGACTCCCGTCTGTGGTCAAGCTTAGGCAAAAAATGCACTTTGGCTGAAGTTAAGGAAAATTAAGTGAATGTTAAAAAAAAAAAGTTATGGTGTCTTAAGTCATTACAGTTTACAGTATTTGTTGTTTTATTTTTTCATCAAAGCAGCCTGCTATCTTTCCTCAACCATTGCTAAATGCTTAACCAAGTGCCAGAGGACCAGCATAAAACATCAATAATACTGTAGTCACTACACATGGATATTGTACTGATCAGATAGATCAGATATCTTGGGAGAATAAAAATAGTCATCAGTGTATGTACTGATACGTCCAGTGTCAAAGCGCTTGTGACTTGCTCAATGCATCAGTTATCATTTCTTCATTAGACTGACAGAACTCAAAATTCAGGTGCAACAAAATACCAATTTTATTTCCATTTATCCACGCTTGTGTCTCGGTGGCAGCAGGCTAAGCATTCCAGACATCCTTCTCTCTAACAATGCTTTCCAGTTCCTAACTAGGGATCCCAAGGAGTTCCCAGGCCAGATGAGCTATACAGTTCAGGGTCTCCTCCAGTTGGATGTGCCTGGTAAACCTCCAACTGAGGCATCCTGGAGGTATTTTGATCAGATGCCCAAACCACCTTAGGTGGCTCTATTTGATGCAAACAAGCAGTAACTCTACTCCAAGCTTCCCTCTAATAACCCTCTCTAAGGCCTCGTCCACACGAAGACGAAACGCTGAACAGTTTCAAAAACGATCGCCGTAAAGACGAAGGCGTCTCAGAAAATGTATGCGTCTTCACGAATGCACTCGATATGCATGGAAACGCTGTAAAACACATGCCAGACCTCTAGGGGCGCTGTAACAATATGACGGAAACACACGCAAACAACTGTGGGCATGCGCACTTGTGGCTAAAGTTGTAAACAGAGAGCTTCATCAGCACATTTGCTACACTGTACATCGCCATTGTTGTTGTCGTGGCTGCGTGTGACGCATGAGTGTCAATGAAGATACGAAACTATGATGCAAGCGTGTCTGAAAAGTAGCGGATCGCCTGTACACACGGAGCTGCGTAAATGGCGTTTCAAAATCTTTCCACTCTGGAACCCATTTTCAAAAATGATCGTTTACAGACCCCCAAAACGCCGTCTTCGTGTGGATGATACGCAGATTTGGCAAGAAACTTATGCGTTTAGACCTCGTTTCGTCTTCTTGTGGACGGGGCTTTAGGCTGAGCCCAGCCACCCTACAGAGGACTCCTATCTTAGTCGCTTGTATTAGCAATTTCATTCTTTGTCATTCCACTAGTAAACAAAAGGCCATGACAGTCTGGTACACATTACTGCTGATATTACACTAATACGTTCATCCCATGTCCCAATTTACCATCACTCATAAAAAAGACCTGCAGGTACTTAAACTTTTTCGCTTAGGTTCAGCAACTCAATCCCAAAAACAGAGGTAGCAACCCATAACTTTCCATTTGAGAATCATGGCCTCACATTTGAAGGTGCTGATTTTCTTTTTTATTTACACAAGTGCAATTATGTTTGTTTCAAAATGGATTGGCAACATTTCACAGTTAACACTTAAGTGATTACCATCAGGTTCACATTCTAGGAACAAAATGTTTATATTAAACTTTGAGCTAATCCCTGCAATGGAAGTGGAAATAATTCATTGGAAATGTGGAAACTTTGACCTGCAGGTAGTGCTAGAGTAGAGGTTGGTGAAATACCAAAGTAATTTGTTTTGAACTTCCAATGTCAGCATCCAATTTGACTCCATTTAGTTGCTTTTTCTAAAAAATGTTTCAGCCTAAACCAGATTTGTGGCCTAACAGACTGACAATGCTTTCATCATTTCAGCCAAGCTGCTAGCATGGCTAACAATATTGAACAGAATGCAATGGTGTCATGAGGTTTTCTATGCCTTACGGGCAAACTGGGGGTGTCAGAAATCTTTCTAGGAAAAATAAAAATTCACAAAATGAAGCAGACGAGGCAGATTCAGAGACATACTGTTAGAGCTCAACAATAACTTCTGAGGCTTCAATTTCTGGAATGTATCGAACGTCTTAGAAAGAGTGTCCAAGTGCAGCTTATCAGTCAGCAGCTAGTGAGGCCACAAGTGTTTGGGTGTGCAGTTGGTACATTCTGACAATTTTGCAAACTCAGTTCGTGCCATTAAGGAAACAACCTGTAGCCACAACAACTCTATGAACCTGACTTAACTGGCTTACTTTAATCCTAAATTTAGAGCAAATGTTGTCACAGTTTATAAGAATTGTCTGTCTTTAATTTTACAGAGAAACTGCAAAAAAAATTTCACAGAAAAGGGTGAAATCATGACATTTCTCCTGAAAAGCATGCAGTCACCATTCTCTGATATCCAACTGCATGCCCAGTTTTTGTCAACTGGGGGGGAAACATGCCAGTTTACATCACCTGGAATGACACATAGTGAGAGAACAGAGCAAAAGGGAGTGAAGCAGAGAAATTCATCTGCCAGTTCTCGACTCAGGTCTTGAGTCTTGACTGAAGCACACAAGTCTGTCCTTGTTTCACTCGCTCCACTTCACTGACTTCCATGTCAGCACTAAGTGAATGGATAACAAATGATCCAAACGGATCTTACAAAAGTCTATGTGGATAACAGACATTATTTTCCATCTCCGCACAAATTAAAACACCACCTGACAACAGGTCATCAGAGAGGAATTCAGGCAGTTTGGCGTCAGGATTGGTCAGTGCCGTTTTAAATACATGGTGATTTTCCACAAACCTTCATCTCATAATTGTGGTAAAAGCTAAAGTATGCTTGGATGGTAAAGGTTCTGGCAGCTGAGGGCAACTGGAGTCACAGAACTTTCATACCATCTGATGAAATCTGCTGATGACTTTAGGCCAGGACAATGAACTTATGTTCAATAATGAAGATGAAAATATGATTGTTTACTGGATATCCAATTTTTTACAGTATTACAAAGTTCCTTTAGTAAAAAATGCAATGCCTATATGATTTTTTTTTATATCCTAGAAATCCCATTATGAGGAAAATGAGCAGTCAGTGCAATGGCTGAGTGTTTATACTTTGAGACTGCAGTGTATCAACGTAAGTCTTAAAAACACAGATATAGACAGCCAGTCTTTCATAAGTACAAACGAGTTCTGTCAACAGGTAAGGTTGCTTTCCACATCGTTATTCATTCTTCAGAATTGGTTTCCAGTTCAAACATGATTGGCAGCATTACACCAATACACACGTGGACAAAATTGTTGGTACCCCTCAGTTAAAGAAGGAAAAACCCACAATTCTCACTGAAATCACTTGAAACTCACAAAAGTAACAATAAATAAAAATTTATTGAAAATTAAATAATCAAAATCAGCCATCACTTTTGAATTGTTGATTAACATAATTATTTAAAAAAACAAACTAATGAAATAGGGCTGGACAAAAATGATGGTACCCATAACTTAATATTTTGTTGCACAACCTTTTGAGGCAATCACTGCAATTAAACGATTTCTGTATTTGTCAATGAGCGTTCTGCAGCTGTCAACAGGTATTTTGGCCCACTCCTCATGAGCAAACAGCTCCAGTTGTCTCAGGTTTGATGGGTGTCTTCTCCAAATGGCATGTTTCAGCTCCTTCCACATATGTTCAATGGGATTCAGATCTGGGCTCATAGAAGGCCACTTTAGAATAGTCCAACGCTTTTCTCTCAGCCATTCTTGGGTGTTTTTGGCTGTGTGTTTTGGATGGTTGTCCTGTTGGAAGACCCATGACCTGCGACTGAGACCAAGCTTTCTGACACTAGGCAGCACATTTCTCTCCAGAATGCCTTGATAGTCTTCAGATTTCATCGTACCTTGCACACTTTCAAGACACCCTGTGCCAGATGCAGCAAAGCAGCCCCAAAACATTACTGAGCCTCCTCCATGTTTCACCGTAGGGACAGTGTTCTTTTCTTCGTATGCTTGGTTTTTGAGTCTATGAACATAGAGTTGATGTGCCTTACCAAAAAGCTCCAGTTTGGTCTCATCTGTCCAAAGGACATTCTCCCAGAAGCTTTGTGGCTTGTCAACATGCATTTTTGCAAATTCCAGTCTGGCTTTTTTATGAGTTTTTTTCAGCAGTGGTGTCCTCCTTGGTCGTCTCCCATGAAGTCCACTTTGGCTCAAACAACGACGAATGGTGCGATCTGACACTGATGTACCTTGGCCTTGGAGTTCACCTTTAATTTCTTTGGAGGTTGCTCTGGGCTCTTTGGATACAATTCCAACGATCCGTCTCTTCAATTTGTCATCAATTTTCCTCTTGCGGCCACGTCCAGGGAGGTTGGCTACTGTCCCGTGGGTCTTGAACTTCTGAATAATATGAGCCACTGTTGTCACAGGAACTTCAAGCTGTTTAGAGATGGTCTTATAGCCTTTACCTTTAAGATGTTTGTCTATAATTTTTTTTCGGATGTCCTGGGACAATTCTCTCCTTCGCTTTCTGTTGTCCATGTTCAGTGTGGTACACACCTTTTCACCAAACAGCAGGGTGACTACTTGTCTCCCTTTAAATAGGCAGACTGACTGATTATGAGTTTGGAAACACCTGTGATGTCAATTAAATGACACACCTGAGTTAATCATGTCACTCTGGTCAAATAGTTTTCAATCTTTTATAGAGGTACCATCATTTTTGACCAGGCCTGTTTCATTAGTTTGTTTTTTTTAAATAATTATGTTAATCAACAATTCAAAAGTAATGGCTGTTTTTGATTATTTAATTTTCAATAAATTTTTATTTATTGTTACTTTTGTGAGTTTCAAGTGATTTCAGTGAGAATTGTGGGTTTTTCCTTCTTTAACTGAGGGGTACCAACAATTTTGTCCACGTGTGTATATTACAGTTTGCTAGTGTTCAGCATACAGTAGTTTCACAGTGTTTGAGCAGGGTTATAGGCAAGCTTTTGTGCTCATGTTGCAGTGTACAGGGAGGGTTCGGTGCCTTCAAAGATCTGTACATCGGTAGTGTAACTGGTCAAGCAGGCAACCCATAAACATGGGCTACAGTCCTCGATGGGTTTGAGTCCTGCCCGTGGCCCTTTGCTGCGTGTCCTTCCCCCATTCTTCTCCCATGTTTCATGTCTCTCTCTCCACTGTCCTATATAATACAGGCAAAAAACTACCTTCAAAGAAAATTTGTATGTTCTAAAGGATATAACAGAGTACACTTTTGAAGCAGAAAGGGATTATTTTAATGAAAACAACTTCTAAATGTGGGAGTGACACACAGAAACGACTTTTTTGGGGTTAATCAGTGTTTGGAGAGGGACAAATTTGTGCTCAAGAAGACAGAATAGTTGTAATCTGTCTCTTATTTTGTTTTGGATTATAGCATCATTTTGTTCTGCACTTCTCAGAAGCCACTTGCTGATCCATGTGTGGAAAGTGTAGTTGTATGGGTGGCTATCTACCATTATTGATTACCTGTTTTTTCTTTTTAAATTTGCATAAATCACATTGGACCTTGTTGCTGTCGTTAATGTGTTGAAGTCACAGTCCCTGGTGGATGTGTGCCTTTTTATGTGGTAGGTCCTTTGTAGCCTTTATGTAGGGAGATGTTTTTTGTGGACTTTTGATTACAGCTGCCTAAAGAGCATCTCCAGGGCCCAGTATTTCAAACATAATCAGATTAAACCCAGATCTGATCCAAAATTGGGTATTTCAAACAGCATTTAATCTTGATAATTTAAATCCAGATTTGGAAATCCAATCCTGCCTTTAATCCAGATTTGAGCCAGTGTTGGGTATTTCAAAACTTCAGTCCCAAATCTGGATCAGTTTTATCCTGAAAAAAAGCATTAAATTAATCCCACCTCAGGGTAGGATCAGAGTGTGATCCCATGCATTAGTTCCACATATACTCATCGATAGATAGCTTTTGCATTTCTCGCAATCATTAGTATAAAAAGATATTTTTAATAAATTAAACCTCTTCATGTACAGTTTTTTTATTAAACAGAAAAGATCCAAATTTCACAATTGTCAGAAAAGTAATAATTCAAACAACAATAAAAATTTCCTCAACCCAAAATTGTAACACCTAAACTTAAAGTTTTCACACTACTTTTCCATTTGCTTTTCCAGTAATTGTATTTTTAACTCGATGTGTTCTTGCTGAAGCATGGTAAGTTTTATTTGTTCCTTAGCAAGTAGAATTTGCTGGTGTGCTCGCTCAGTTTCCATCTTGAGAAGTTTTTGGTAGGCATGATCCTCATCATGATGCCTCTTCCGGTGATGTAGATCTTCCACCACCTTTACCACATCTGCCTGATGAACCAGCAGGAAGAGCGGTCAGAAGTGCTTTGGTTGATTTGTATTTTTCCTAAAAGTTCTAGGAATACTTTTGTTTCCCCTTTGTTTATGTTCAGTAAAGCTACTGGATATCTCACATTTGTCTTATGTTTTTATTTTATTACACTAGTCTGTGATGCCCTTTTATAAAATGCATCTCTAAATATGAAAGGTCAGTGACAAGGCAATTGTTTAAACAGAGAATTGAAGTAAACATTGACTCCATGCAACAGAAAATATTTTTGAATGACTATATAATTTCTCTTTGGAGATTAATAAAGTATCTATCTATCTATCTATAATGCTTTTGCTTTTGGTATATTAATTTATCAAAGATCTCTGTAGCCTTAAGATCTACACAACACACATTCTGTCTCCTGTCTGTGACCCTGAGGGCGGGTTGATCCTAGGGGCGGGATGGATTTGAAAATCTCAATCCGAGAGGATCAGGATTATTCTGATCCAATCCAGCAAAGTTTTGAAATACCGGGATAGAAGATCCTGATCCATGGATCAGGAAAGTGGGATTTGGAAATCCAGATCAATTAAATCTGGATTTAATTTTTTTGAAATACTGGGCCCAGATCCCACCTGTCTCTAATCCTAGATGATGGCCTGGAGCTCCAAACCTGCACTCCAGTCCTCGTTCTCCTCTCCCCAACCGACCTTCCGTTCTGATTGGACCACTGCTCTGTTCTCTCTTCCAATCAGACTGCACCAATCACCACACCAGGGTGGTGGTAAATCTGGAGCTAAACTCACAGTCAGGGCTGCTGTGATTTAATATGAGCAACTCCTCTCTGTGCCTCTTGTTGTCCTGTGTTTCCTGTCCCCTTTAAGAAATTATCTTTTAGCTTATTCTTTGCACCTTACACAACTCTGGTTAATTACTTTTGTTGGTCAGGGTTGTTGCTAGCTTGTCTTTAAATTTAGGATTTTACTTGTTTTCTTTTGCTATTTTGTCATAGCAAGTTTTGTACCAATCCATCCATCAACCATGTTTGCTTTGCAGTTTTAGCACCTTTTTATGGTTTTAAATTGTTTTCCCAATCTAAATAGCTACACCTGATTCTACGTTCTTTCCTTTGACCTAGCAGAGCTTTCATGTAACAGTTAGCAAAAGCATCCAGTACACAAAGAACAACATTAGGCTCATTTACAGTTATCTTTGAGTCCTCCTGATAAGTTTCGGTCCAATATGCACTTGCAAAGACTATAGACTTACCAGCCCCTGAGAAAGACGTCTGTCTTGCTAGCGCTAAATGCTACTGTTTCTTCTCCAGCTAGACACTAGTCTGACTCCCCAGAAGTAGACTGTGTGTTTAAGCCTACCATTGCTCATGCAGTTCATGTGGTATTCTATTTCCCTTTTGCTTTCTGCATGTCACCATGTTCAAAATCCCTTCCAGGAAAACAACAATATTTGCTGAACAGCAACTTGCATGCTAAAAATGCTAAATTCTGTTGAGGATTTTCATCTTACAACAAGAAAGGCCTGCTTGGTTTCTTCAGTGAATAGCTAAGAATAGGTTTAAAGCATTTTGCTGTCCAACGAGGACCTTCTTCTTTCACCATTCTTACACAAATTATGGAAAATTTCACTTTTTAGTAAAGGTGCTGTCATAGCACCCTGGGTTTAGCACCGCTTAAGACAGTTGTGATTGCTTGAAAGAAATACAAAAAAGCCAGAGCATTTTTTCAATTCAAAAAGCTCTATTTTTCCTCTGGTGGCAATTCAAGGCACACAGAGCAAATGGTTTCAGAACGATAGCAGCAACTGTACAATAGTATCAGCAGCCAAATGGTAGTTAAAATATAGTACATCTTTTGTTTGTCTTTTTAAATGCCACAGGTAGTGTATAATGGATTTATCTGTTTAGTTTTTCTAAAAACAGATGCCTTTTGCTGGAAATGAGATGGTGAGCATTGATAAAAACACTAAAGCTGTGGGCTGTAATACTAAAACAAAGCGCTAAAAAACCCTAAAAGCCTCATTGTAGCTGAAGGGATGTGCAGAGCTTACAGATCATTTTCTGTGAGTTCGACAGGTTTCACAATGAACGCTTATTTGAGCTCTTGTTGAGCAGCTTTAAGTTAGGTTTGTGTTACAGAAGTTGCCAATAGCTGCAGAGAACTTTACACAGATCTAACAAAAGCTAAACCTGCTGTGTTGGACATCAACAAATAATACATTTATTTCTGTGAGTTGCCAGTACTTAGACTACTCACATTACTTACACTGACAATAAAGTCACATTACAATCTGCATTTCTTTACCTTTGGAAAAAATTAACAGAGTTCTTTTTGCTGTATTTCAAATGCTCCTCAACATGTCTACATCTCCTGAACAGAAACTTAAGCCTCAGTGTATCATACAAGTGGAAGTTATGCAATGTGGGAGTGAGGGAGGGGGAAAAAAAAAAGAGTCCTCTCCCATCTGTTGCAGCTTCCAGCTACAAGTCTGAGGACAGTCTTTCTCTAACATCTTCAACAGCAGACAATCCACAAATCACCGGGTCATATTTCATCATCAGCTGCCGGGCCTGTCCCACGCCTGTCTTCTCCACTGTGACATGTGGAGGGAGGGGAGAGAACAGAGTGAGAGATACTGGAGAAGCAGACATACTCTCGGTGGGCGGAAAGGGTATGCTGTTTGCGTGACACAAGTGGTGTGAGTTTCTGCTGAGAAAGAAAACATTGTACTTATTTTTCCTTCACAGAGTGCAACTGCAGTACAGAAAATGTCAAGTCATGAACACCCAGGTCACCCTGAAGGAAAAGAGGGTGACGCCTGTGCAGCAGGATCAGGGTGAGCAGCAGTGCAGAATCCCCCTTCATACCTCAGCTGGAGAAACTGAGCAAATATATTTGTCATAGTGGCTGTTAATATGATATTGTGTTCATGTCTTGCTTTCATAAAGCATTAAATTAAAATGATTAAATGTTAACAAACCATAGAGTGCTCCAATGGAAATATGATTTCATATTTGGACATCTGAAAGCCTAATTGATGGAGGTTTGGTGCTTTGTGCTGCATTTAATGTTTCCTCTGTCTTTGAATGAGTCATTCATGGAGTTTGGAAAATCGGTTATAATCCAGAGTAAATTCCAGCATTGCATTTACACACACAGTCTTTCTCCAGCTATAATGCACCAACTGCTACATCTAATATCACATGTTAGTGTTGGCAGATGTTTCTCATATTAAGAGTCCGTGTGGGGTTTTGGTAGCACTTGGCAGCTGTGATTCATGTCTAAATCTAAATGAGAAAGTCATGACAGTCGCATGTACCAAAACGTGTCCTGGCAGCACTTTCCAGAGTTAAGATTGAGACACAATGTGAGTTGTAATTTTATTTTTTCCCCCTGCTATGCAGCTGGCTAAATGCGACACATAACAACCACCCCAAGCAACAGCAGCAGCAGCACCAGGTGCACCCTGTTTCTTAAATCTTTTACATGGTGTGGTGGAAAAAATATGGATTTTAATAAGTCCCTTCAGGAGCAGCAGAGGGCGGGAGCCTGGGAAAGTGGACTGAGTGAGGTGTCCTGTGCTTTGCATTAGATTCTTTTTAAATGTTTTACATGGACAAACATGCAGTGTTTGAGCTCACTGAGATGGAAACTGACAAACAGCTCAGGTACTGCGAGTCTTTTGACTCACTACATCAAACCTAAAATAACTTTTTTCTGCGTTATAAGTACCAAACTTCTTGCAAGACCCAATTTATTGTTGACTTACACTGCAGCTCTGTGCACTTCAAATTTGATGCCCAATTTTGGGATGTACTATTCAGTACCATTTCCCTCACATGCTTGCTTAGCTTAAGCCTCTCAATTATTCAGGCTTGGATCAATACTCAACACACTCCTGTGAGGAAAAGCAGGGAGGGAGAGACGAATTTAAGCCTGAATCTGGATTATGGATTTGTATCAATTTATGTGTGGCCACTCAACCAAAAAATCTGTGGAAAACACAGAGAAATACGGCTAAGTGGGGAAAGCTGGGAGGCTCAGAACTTCTGTCCATTTTAACTCCTTGTTCTTTGGTGACCCTTTTGAGCCTCGACCAATTATTACAGAGCCAGCCTTGGTCTGTCAAAGGCGCCTTTCTCTTCTTAGTCTGTCCCCAGTTCACTTCACGCGCTTAATGAACAGGATCTCCATTACCCAAGTTTACCTCCAACTTTAACAACAAGGCTGTGTTAA
This sequence comes from Acanthochromis polyacanthus, assembly GCF_021347895.1. Taxonomy (NCBI): domain Eukaryota; kingdom Metazoa; phylum Chordata; class Actinopteri; family Pomacentridae; genus Acanthochromis; species Acanthochromis polyacanthus. The sequence goes on from NC_067132.1 coordinate 10,135,708, forward strand.
GAGTGCGTACTGATGGACAAGGACAAGTCACACATCAATGGCATCCCTAACAAGAAAGAAAGACAAAAACTGTCCTCTAATGAGTGGGCTTACTTCACTGGGGAGTGAAACTTTCATTTAGTGATTTTTTTGGAAGAGTTTGTTTGGATTTCTTGTTATGGCTTGGCTCCCCCTAGTGTTGTTTGTGGCAACCTCCATGTTAACATTCACACCTGCAAGTGGCACGTTTACTTTTCCAGCAATCATCATCAGGCTTCTTATCAGAAAATACACTTTTCAGATGTTCAGATAAAAATAGCAAATACTTGACTGAGCAGAGCCTCTGTGTTTAGCAAATTGTTAATACCATGCAGATAATTATATCAGCTGCAGTCCAGAGTCTGATGTCCCGTGAAGCTCATTTCCTCACTGGCACGCTAAAAATATACAAGAAGCCAAAAACTGACAGTTTTATAAGGTAACTGGGACACACACAGACATGATAAGCAAAGTCTTCAGACTTATTTTGTGTTGTCTCGGTCTTAATTATTAAGTCTTGTGCCTATTTTGAACTTGTGTGAGTCACAGAACAATCAAGTATCTACATTGTTCTCGATGTTATGACACTTGGTCCTTAAGTTGTCGAAAAAAAGTGTTGATAATTCAAGTTTCAAATCCTAAACTTCCCAGTTATTAATGTGACCTGGCCTACATTTAATATTGTATTAAGTACATCACTGAATGACTGTACTGGATTATTCACTGTATGTGTGTTCATGTGTGTGTGTCACTGTGTGTGGTGTAAAGTGTATATCCATTCGTGTGCTTCATATCTTTCACCAGTCAGAGGAACGTTCCTCCCTCGCTGGCTGCATGCAGCAGCGTGGCCTCGAACCGTGGTGCCACTCTCCACCAAAGCCAAAGCCAGAATTAGAGATGGCGGTGAAGCTTACCACGGGCCCCTTGTTGTATTTAGATTGGCAGATGAACAGCAGCTTCGCTCAAGCCGTGTTTACAAAGGGCTCCTATCCACATTTGTGGGAATTGTGCCTGTAACGCTCACGTAAACAAAGGCCCTGAAAGGCCTGTCGCTCTCCTCTTTCTCTGCTTCTCTTTTAGACAGGCATCAGTCCAATAATATGATGTGTTGGTTTAAAATTAGAGGAGGAACTCTCTTGGAAATGACATCTCTGCTAGTCCCACAGCTTGATTGTTGTCACAACGCAGGGAGTCGGCTTTTAGTTCCTGCTGGTTTGATTTTAAGACCATTTCTAAGAGTGACATGAATCACAGAGCAGTAATCACTTCAGAATACATGTATACACAGCGATATGAATGTGTTACTCATGGGGTGGCACCTGACAGGTTTCCCAACCGTATCATTGTGTTTAGTCCAAATACAGACACAAACACGCACACAGATGTCTCCTGACTGTTGTGAGCAGGTTTGGGACGACCCAACTGCACTAACTTTGCCTCATATTTTCAACATTTTAGCTCTCAGTTCCAGACAAAATACCAAAAGCAAGATCATAGGACAATGATTAAAGGAAAAACCCAAAATGAAAAATAATAACAGAGAGAGGGTTTAAAATAGTGTGCGTTAAAATACACGGCAAGGGAAATCCTATCCCCGAGAGAGGGTCAGACATGTAATTTGAAAAAAAGGCCGAGTTAAATGACATGTAGGGAGTAATTATAGAGTCGGAATAGACAGAATGAACTGAAATAATAAAATACCACCTAGGCCTGTCAAGTGCGTTCTGTGGACCGAGGGAAAGTAGCCTTGGGTTTTAAAAAGGGCAGGCTACCACCCATCCTTTCTCTCCGGCCTTACGGGAAACTATGGAGCATATAACTGTGTGCACTTTGATCACATGGAACACTCAGGCCTCTGCAGAATTGAATTAGAGTCATTGTTCCAGTACGTTATACTCGATGACTCTCAAGGTTTCCTCGCACTAAATCTTAACACTTTTAATAAAAACCCTCTCCCAGTGACATCTTGTTTTTAATTTAGGTTTCCAAACTTTTCTCCAAGAAAGATCCCGTGGAATAAAAGGATAATAATTCCAAAAGGGAATTGAAACAAATTGATCTGCACCTCATCCAAGTCAAATAGCCTCATCTTCTGTGCGAGATTTAGTGCAAGGCCAACACTAATCTTGTTTAAAGTTTAGGATACCGCACTGTAAGATTTAATCATGCTTCATCTTCATCATCATTAGCCTGTCAAAGGTGTTACTTCAAAGAACAGAGCACTTCATTTGACTCAATTCCCTCTGCCTGTCTGCAAACGATATGAGTGCCACATTACCCTCAGAGTGATGGATAGCATCCTCCTCCACCCAGAGCTGCTGCTCCATTATGGTGAGCTGTGATTGATTGCACGTGGACTCTAAGTGAAAGTGATGGATGTGAACGTTCAGTTCACCAGCCGTGGCGTTGTTTATGTGATCATATTCCTAAAATTTCATATCAGCGCCGCAACGTGTCCCTCGCTGAGGAGATACGACAATATCCGAGTGTGAAAGGAATATTTCACCAATAATATTTGTGGCTGTCTGCTGTGTATCCTCCACCTCTTCTCTTTTGCTTGGCTGCTCCGCCTCCACTGGTGTGTCAGTGTGTGTGTGAAGGGGAAACATTTCTAAAGCACTTTTGAGTACCACTATTTTACAAGTAGAAAAGTGTTATCTAAGTGCAGACCATTTATATATAAGTACAGATAATTCCCCCTACACTTAGGTGCACATTTAGTCACTATTATACAAAGCATGGGAGATTCACAAGATTACACCAGGAACACACACTTGCTTTTGACTGTAACAATACACAACAAATGAACATAAGCTCTTGACTGATGTTGAGAAGGTGAAACACTAACAAAACTCTCAAGACCAAAATTGAGCCCATGGTTTCTGCAGCTCTGTGTGTTGACTGGTGTGGATTTTGAAAGCCGACAATAAGGATGCACGTGATTCTATTCGTGCATTAGGTGTAAAAATATTTCCCCCCATGCAGAAATCTTCTATTTTTGCATATTTGTCACACGTAAATGTTTCAGATCATCAAACTAATTTTAATACAAGGCAAAGATACCCCAGAAAACTCAAAATGCAGTATTTAAATGATGATTTTATTCATTGAAAGAAAAATACTGTCTAGCCTATCTATGCCCTGTGTAAACAACTGACTGCCCCCTTGACTACAAATCTATCAGATTACCAGATTCATTTGTCAGTTGGATTTAAATTTATCAGCCACACTTATATATGATTACTCAGCCCGATCTCACGAGGATTCGTGAAACTGTCACGTAAATTTTTGTTTCGGTTTCGTGCGCACCAACACGATTTCGTCATGTTTTTCGTGCCACTCACCACGAAATGCACACCAATGTATTTTAAACAGCGGACTTTTCGTGCCACTCAGAACGTATTTCAAACGAATGGGTATATTATATTTTTAAAGTAAAACCGTTGCGAATCCAACGCTATATTTTGCATGACATCGTCACTAACCATAACGCTAACCATAACCTAATCATAATCTAACCATAACCTAACCATAACCCTAACCATAACCCGGTGGTACACTTACCAATTTGCATAGGAATTTAAAGAATGTCCGACGGCCGCAAAGGCGAACACACAAGCAGTATACGCCGATGGACAGCTTAGATCGTCATGAATCCGCTGGTATAAACCACTTTCAGATGTGATTACCACAGCGGGTTTCGTTGTGAGCAACACGAAAAACATTTCGTGGTGAGCGGCACGAAAAACATGACGAAATCGTGTTGGTACGCACGAAACCGAAACAAAAATTTACGTGACAGTTTCACGAATCCCCGTGAGACCGGGTTGGATTACTGCCAGGCTTGTTGAATTTAAACATCACTAAATAGAACCTGTCTGGCATTGTGAGGTAGTTAAAGGGCCTCAAAAAGCAGCATGTGATGCCACATTCTGAAGAGATTCAAGAACAGATGTGAAGGAAAGTCACTGACATTTAGTAGTCTGGAAAGGGTTGAAAAGCCATTGCTGAGGTTCTTGGACTCCAGAGAACCACACTGAAAGATATTATTCACAAATGGAGAAACATGGAACAGTGGTGAACCTTCCCAGGATGGCCAGCCTACCAACATGTCTTCAAGAGCACATCGATATCTAATCCAGGAGGTCACAAAAGAACCCAGACGAATGTCCAAAGTGCTGCAGACCTCACCTACTACAGTTAAGGTCTGCCTACATCATTCCACAATAAGGAACAACACTGGGTGGAAATGGCCTTCATGGAAGAGTTGCAAGGTGAAAATCACTACTGACCAAGAAGACCATAAAGGTTTGTCCGGTATTTGCAAAAAATATCTAGATGAGCCCCAAGACTTTTGGGATAAAATCCTGTGGATTGGTGAGTCAAAGATGGAACTTTTTGGAAGACATGGGTGTCATTAAATGTGGTGTAAAGCTGATGCTATATTCCACAAGAAGAGCATGATACCAGCAGTGAATGTTGGTGGCAGTGTGATGGTTGGAGGACCTGGACGACTTGTCTTAATCGATGAAACCATGAATTCTGCACTCAATCAGAAAACCCTCCTGGAGAATATCCACCCATCAGTTAATGACCTAAAGCTCAACACGAATGGTTTACGCAGCATGACAAAGATTCAAAACACACAAGGAAGTCCACCTGTGAGTGGCTCAAAAAACTAAATGAAGGTTTTGGAGTGGCCGAGTCAAAGTCTGGACTTGAATCTAATTGAGATGATGTGTTGAAAGGGCAGTTCATGCCCATAAACTAACTAATGTGACCGAATTAAGACTATTCTGCAGAGAAGATTAGGGAAAAATTCCTCTATGGTGATATAAAAGGCTGACCCCAAGCTATCACAAACATTTAACTGCAGTTGTTGCTGCCAAGGGATCAAACAATTATTCGGTTTAGGGGGGCAATTACTTTTTCACAGGGGTGATATCGGGTCACAATATTTCTTTAATAAATTCTTTGAAAACTGCATTTTATGTTTGGTGGGCTATCTCTGCCTAATATTCACTAAATGTAGATATTAGTTTGATGTGGAACATTTAAGTGTGATAAATGTGCAAAAGCAGATGATTGCAGTGGGGGGGGGGTTCAAAACACCGTCCAGTTCCAGATTATAATAACCTGATGTATTTCCCATTGTTGTGGCTGTATTGGTACTATTTGTCATACTAATTCTCTACCTCTGTTGTAGAGACTCGGGGAATCGAGTTGTACAGAACAGCATCACCTCCATCAAACTGAAGTGACTTGCTGTCTTCCCCATTAGAAGCCTTGTGCTAATCTGTCATTGCATTTAGCTGCTGAGTTTCCTCAGAAGCCTGTATGGCCACAGTGAAAGCCAACCTTACACATTTTAACAAACCTGGCATTCTGAGGTGAACATGCAAGGTGATTAGTAAAAATGATTCACGTAAAAATCGTGTTTTTTGGAAAGCTGCCGGGGGTTTGTACTAGTCACACGATACTTGCGCTTTCGCACGACTCCTTGTTTCCCTGAATCCCTAAATGGAGGAGGAGAATTCAAAGTGAGCATAACTCACAGAGCCACAATAGCCACATTGATGGGAAATGCACAAGTTTGAAATGTATTATCCTTTAATACTACAGCATATAGTAATATTTTAGACAACAGTGTGCTTCCAACAGGTTGGGTGTGGCCTTTTTCTGTGTCAACACAATAATGAGCCTGTGCAGAGAGCCAGGTTCTTAAAGAAATGGTTTTCCCAGTTGGTGGAGAAGCCCCATCCAACAGCACTGGAATAACTGTGTTTGGACTGTCCACTTCTACTCACTTACCCATGATATCATGTTTGCTACACCCAAGACTCACGAGGAGATCAGACTAGAGCTGCTAATACATTTCAGACGCTACTGAAACAATTTAGTAACATTTTATTCTTTTTCTGAGAACGATAAGTTAACTGTGTCGACTAACAGAAGTGATTCTGTAGCTCTGGTTCCATATGACAGATAAAAGTGTATAAAACTACAAGAAAAACTTGAGTTGTACAGCATTTTTCTGTACTCTGCTGGTTTCATATCTAATGATTTTCTTCTCTTTTTTTCTTCTTCTAACAACGGGCCTTCAACTCATGATGCTGTAAGATGATGGATGTGGACTAAAGCTTCTGTGAGCCGTATGATGATTTTGTAGTGCACTATATAACGGATGAAATTTACAGCTGAGACTTCAGACAGCACTACAAAATATCTGATTCACTACATAGTGTACTGTGTAGCAGTCAAGTGGATGTTCTGAACAGAGCCCCTGACTGCAGTCAGTTGCCACTCTCAACAAGGCTGTTGACACTGAATGGGATCAAATAATTGCAGCCACTTTCAGAACAATTCCCAGAAATCTAGAATCTGTTGGAGAACTTTACAGCCCTAGTTTCTGGAAAAGATCTTATATCTTACTGTTGTTTTCCCAGTTGGTGGCCTGCATTATGCTTTAAGACAACAGTGGGTAAAGCCATACATTTATGTTGCCTCAGAGTTGCAGGGAGGTGGACGGGGTGGATGGCGGGCCTACAAAGAGCAGCACCGTGATGCCAGAGTCCACAATTCTAGGTCCTGTCTGTGGCTTGGTTTAGGCAACTACAGCGGTTTGGTTAAGGTCGAGGAAAGATCGTGGTTGTGATTAAATATCCCTTCGGGCCTTTTCTTTGTAAAACCAACACTGGGATCTTCCCCAAACCAAAACCAAGCACTGCCAGTCCTAAAACATAACCGTAAAAAATCATAATAATTACAATCAGATACTGGACAAGAACTGACATTTTGATTTAAAACAAATGTTGTCCGTGTTGTCGTTTCTTTTATTATGTAATAATTTAAAATGTATTTGTTGTTGCACATTAGAAGTCTAGTATATAAACCTATTATATCGGAGCTACAGTTGTCTGTTAATTGACATACTTTTGGAAAGTGATTTTAAGCAATCACATAGGGGCAGACACAGATTTTCTGTATTCATGTGTATATAATGCAGGTCAGTTTAACTGTTCTAAAGCACTCCAGCAGCAGTAAGTGTTTAGTGAAAATGGACTAGAGAAAAGAGGTGCATCTATATCTTATTTCACTCATGTATTTTCCCTTTTAAGTGTGAAGTAAATCCAAGTCCATATTTTTGCACACTCTGACATGTTCTTCTGTAATTCTCTGTCATGTGCAGTAAATGTTCACATGGTTGTAGCAGGAGAGCTGCTAAAAATACGCACAAGTTGAGCTCCACAGTAAATCCTGTAGCGATGTCTGTGTAGCTGTGCAGCTTCACATGTAGTCCATATTAGTCCATATATGCAGGCTTAAATCACACACATAAAAAAAGATGGCGGAAAAATATGTGCCAGTCTCCAGAAATGGATCCGCTCTGTATTGCAAACAGCTTCGCATTCAACACCAGAATAGCATATTTCCCGAGCTTACATGTACGTGTGGCCCAAGCCCTAAATGGTGCACACCCAGTGCTTATCTAGGATCAGCCCAGACCATAATATGTTCAATCACACTGCTGACAGCCGCCCTGGTGTCCCCGTCTCTCCTCTCATCTGTCAGTTAAAGGCACTGTGCATGCAACATGTGATACACTGGCCTAGCGTGTCACTCCTCCAAATGGCAAGTAACTCAATTTTCCACAGATGGTTTGAGAGAGAGGAGAGAGAGAAAACAGGCTGAGATGTGTAGTTTTTGGCAAGAAAAGCAGTGATTCACATTCTGAGTATATGTAGAAGGGTAATTTCCCCCAATAGCTGTGACGGACTGTATTTTTGGCGTCATTAGCTTCTCTAAGTCGGTCAGGGACATGGAGCGTAAACCTAAATTCACTTTACCTCCATGTTTTCTTTGTGGTTTTCCCACTTTTTTTCCCTCAGCTGTTCAAAATATCTTATAGTAAACACTGTAATAACTGCTATTAGTAATATAAGAATGTGGCATTGCAGTACTTTTCTTCAGGATGTAATGTGATTTTTGTTGATATTGGGGTGCTGGTGAACCCTAACACTGGAGATTGTTGGTGGTAACCCAGCTGTGAGACTCTGCTATCACCTAGTGGCCATATGGAGGCATTATTTTAGTCTGTGCAACCAAATTTAAGGTGAAAATAATTTGCTTGTTTCACTGCTATTCTCATGAGAAAATGTTTGCCTACCATGAGGGTATAACGTAGCAGACTTATGCAAATGATATGCAAACATATCTGTGTCAGTGTTATAGGTCCTGTTCTAGTTACTGAGTCTCATTTTGCAAACGGCAAAGCTCTTTAATTAGTGCAAGTCTGTGATTGCAAACCATTAATAATCCAGCCAAGCCTTTGTTGACACGGGCAGCCAACGTTCCACTCCATTTCACCGCTGTGTGCTTACAGCTTATTCAAACATATCTGCATGCAAGTGCACACACAGAATGTGAGTAAATATGTACATTACATGCAGACGTTTGTGTGGCGTGTTAATACTGTCTGCGCTCCACTTTCATTCGCCTCCACGTCTGCAGGAAAGGTAGGGGAACATGAGAAGACTTGTTGCACTCCAGCAGCAGCTCAGCTCAGATTGATGGTCTTCGGGGACGAGCCGCGCTCCACGTCTGGCAGCAGGAAAAGGCTCTTTGGGGATACCAGCTTAATAGAGATAGCAGAGTGTCTGGCTCTGTGTGAACACTCAGCAGTGAGGGGCTGATGGATTGGTGTGTGTGTGTGTGTGTGTGTGTGTGTGTGTGTGTGTGTGTGTGTGTGTGTGTGTGTGTGTGTGTGTGTGTGTGTGTGTGTGTGTGTGTGTGTGTGTGTACTGATACACAAAGAAACGGATACCTTCCTGGCTCTACACCGAATATGACGTGTGTCAGTCATATGCAGTAGATGTTTTGAAGCATGCTGAAGATGCAGTCAGTACTTCTGGAAGCAACAGGGGTCCTCTGGGGTTGAATTCCCTTCCACTGATGTTGAAAATAATATCTAGTGTGACTTGAGGTTACGCTCAAACCGGATGTTTTTCCGTTCCTTAATGATAATTGACATACGATTAAAGATATTTTTATAATTAGACTCCTTCCAGGCTCAGCAGTTTAAATGAGACACATCAAATATTTAGAAGCATTTATGCGGAGACATGTACTGAGGACACTGGAAAATTTAAACACTGAAGCAAATCCTGCAAATGAGTAAAAAATCTGGAAATGTCCATGTTTGGCCATAAGATAATTGAGGAAGGTCAGCTTTATTCTGATTAGCATGTATCATATGTGTGTAAAAGTAGATGTACAATAATGAAGATTCATTTGTCTGCCAAATTCAGTATTTAGAAAAGGAAAGATTAAATAATTCCCCATGTAACTTGTGTGTTGCAGTTTGAATCACTTTAGTTGTATTCCAGCACACATACAAACACACATACAAACACACAAACACACAGAGTTGCAAACGTGCCAGCTGATTCTGAATTTACGCCCCTCTAGAGGCCCATCTTGCGTTAGTCATTTCACATGGCTCATCCATCACAACTTGTTGCCAGAAGCCTGTTGTTAGCGAGGCCAGACCTCTAGCCCTGAATCCTGTCCTCAGGGAGAGACACCATCGAGATAAAGCTGCCGTCTGGCTGATCTGAAGATTACAGCACGATGATGTCTGTGGAATATTGGAACCGACAAACACAGCAGAGGTTGCTGACTTGAAAACAGGGCCAATGCCCATCCTTCTTTTTTCTTATTTTTTTGACATTAACAGTTATAAGATACAGTTAAAGTAATGACAGACTGCAGCCATGCGAGACACAATGGGCTGCTGCACTCTGAGCAAAATCATAAATGGCATCAACATTAACATTCATATATTTGCAAGTAATTTGTGTGCTTCAAAAATAAATAAAAACATAAAAATACACTGATCAGACACAACATTATGACCACTGACAGATGAAGTAAATAACATCGATCATCTAATAATGCAACGTTCTGATGAGAAATCTTGATTCCTGACATTTATGTGGATGTTTAACATGTACCACCCATCTAAACATTCCAGGTCAAGCAATCCCCCCAACTCCCTACCCCCATGGCAACACCAGTCCTTGATGCCAGCTGCCACCCTCAGCAGGACAAAGCACCCCGACACGCTGCAAAAACTGCTCAGGAGTGGCTCGAGGAACACGACAGCTAAGGTGTTCACCTGGGTTCCACACTAGCCAGATCCAAATCTTACTGAACATCTGTGGGATGTACCCCAGGATAAACTTGATCTAGGTAGGCCCCACCCTGCAACCCACAGGACCCACAGAATTCACTGTCACCATCCAAGTGACACAGGACATCCCCAGAGGTTCTGTGTCCATGCCCCACTGGGTCAGAGGAGTTTTAGCAGCATAAAGGAGACCAACGCAATATTAGTCAGATGGTCATAATGTTATGCCTGATCAGTGTGTGTATATTTAATGTGATGAGAATCCATCGCATAGTTATACTGATATTTAATCACTGTTTAACCCAGAAAAACTTTCTCCTCTCAAAGTTCCAGATTTAGAAGGTTTTTTTTTCCATGATTATAATCCCTTTTTGTATTTAAATGGCCTAGAGTTTTTCTCCATTTTAGTTTCCTTTAGAAAGTGAAGAGTCCCTGCCTCTTTCTCTATCCATCTTTCCCACTTACTGCTTACATACTCTAGTCAAAACTACTCTAAAAAGACAAAAGAAAACAAAGTAATGCCATATTGAAATATTATCAAGGGGAGAAAAACAAACAAACAAAAACAAAAGCAACTTCTAGAAGGGGTCTTTAAGTTTAGACCTAAGTTTTGGATTGATCCACATTTCCAGCTACTGGGTGATGAATGGCACTAGACTGGCAAATGAAAAAGTATTCACATGTAAGTTAATAAAGGAGAGGGTAAACGTATGAAAAGTTTTGAAGCAGTAAATAATGGAAAATACCCTATACTCTTCATAAAGTCTCCCTATCCCAATGTCTCTACGCAAAGAAGATATGAGGAGGGAAAACCAGACAAAATTTAGCAGTGATGACACATTTGAGTCCGTTGCTTGTTTAAGACTTTCCTATCTATTTCCGTTCCCTATAATGACATTTTGGCATGTGTTCCTTGTATTTCTTGGACTCCAGTGTAATGTGGCCTAATAGGTTTATCATGTCAACATGTACCGCAAGCGACAAAGCTGTCAGTACAAACAGCATAACCCTATTATCAGCCACATCAGCGTGATTACTAGTATTTAATCCAATTACATCTGGCTTATGAAGTCACTCGGAGAAGATTAGGGGTTGATGCTGCCTACTACACATCACATGCTGATGAGTTCTTTTGGCACTGGACACATGTAACAGATATTTAAAGTGCTGCTGGCAGCCACTATGTGCTGAATGTTATGTGATTATGGGCTGTAGTGGAGGGTAAATACTGCATCTCTACAATTCTGAAATAGCATGTTCAAACACTTTTTGATCGCCCGCAGATCATTTTATCTTCATGTCAGCTATTTTTCATTGCTGTAAATATACTCTGTAAGCTTTTGTCGAAGGCAGCCAGAGTTCTTTTTGGTCCTATAAGATGTTCCACCTTATAATATCAAGAGGCTTCCTCAGATCTAACTGACTGGTGGGAAGTCCCGGGTATTTATTCTCACCCTTAACTCACATGACACAAGGCCCATCAGTCAGGTAGAAGTAAGGAAGCCTTTGGAATGAGAGGCTGGATGTCTTTAAGAACACCCAAAATAAAGCCCTGGAGCCTTCTTGTGTATCATTTAGGGTTACCATGACCTGGATGACTAAGAGTCTACACAGACACACCCACCCAAACGTCACTTCAGACGAAGCACACCTCGCCATGGCAACAGCACTCTCCAATGACAGCAGACTCCCTGAGAAGGACAATGTGTCCTGCCACACCACAAAAACTGCTCAGAACACTACAAAAAAAAAAAAAAACAGGCAAAATTTAAACTCTCCAGAATACAAGCTGACCAGTCAACCTCGTGATGGAACAAACCCGATCCACAGGGGTCCCACCCTGCAATCCACAAGGCCCAAAGGATCTGCTGCAAACGTTCCAGTGCTCAACACCACAAGACACGCCTCAGAGGTGCCATATTCATGCCCTGATGGGTCAGAGCTGTTTTGGTGACACAAGGGGCATCTACACTAGAGAGGTGGTTGTAAGGTTGTGGCTGATTATTGTATATTGAAAAATAGTTTTGTTTTTTTTTTGCAAATCTGGCCTCCATCATGACAATCATGGTGGTAAATTCAGGCATATTAGGAAATGAAAAAAATTGTCCGACACATGGGATGGTAGTGGTCACTGGTAATGGTAATATTCTGGTTGGACTTTGATACTGTGAAATGTGAAGCACTACAAGCACAGAATTCAGAATTCTAAACTTGGTCATTTCCGAGTTCCAATTACAAATGGCTTCGACCGTTGTGAAAAGTGTGCCAAACATCCAAACATGAGGGTGTTAGCAGTGCCACTGTGAGTATGTGGATATTAGCCTTTAGGTCAAAGTACTGCAGTACCTGAGCAGAGCCAGATGAGATGAGTTTGCTACTTTGAGTGTCTTTGGACACAAGGATTTTCTCATCTCCCCCAATCGTTAAGAGTCCAAGTAGATCCTCACGGACATCCACACATGCAGCATACTGTGCTACTACACTACAAGCACAGTAGGACATGCTTGTCAGTAGTGTGCATGTTATTAAATTGTAGCTGTCCAACAGGACTATACAGTAGAACCACTACATGCCCACAGTTTTCTTTGTGCATGTTCACAAGGAGAATAATCAAGTCCTAGCGTCGCTAATATCATGGCTGAACACTCTTAGTCTTCTTTATATGACTACTCTGGAGCACCAAGTGAGAAATCCAAAATGACCTGAGCATTAGTGCTCAGTCATTTTGAGACATAAGACTAGCTGCCACCAAAAACTAGTCAGCTTCTCCTGGTTTCTGCACATCATTTTGCATTTTTTTAAAAAACAGTGAAATCTCTGAAGAAATCTGCACTTTAGGGCACCTGTCAGGAAACACAGTAAAAAACATGAACGACATGTCAGGGTTTAGTTTGTGCAAATTGGAGGAACTGTTGAGGAATCTCAAGCACAACTTCTGTGTTACATTTTTGCAGAAAAATCTTGCTTTAGTTTGCAAAACGTTACATGAAGCATCTTTAAAGCCAAGTGCCACAGTCTCTTCTCCCCGGCTGGCTTCGACATCCTCCGCTCCCTGTGTCCATTTCCTTCCCTCGCTCCCTCCCTGCCTCTGTCCTACTTCACATCCCACTAATTACCCCTCAGCAGTGAGACAGTGTTCTGTTTAGTGACATGCTGAGACAGGCCCGGTCTGCCTGACTGGTGGCTCTGACAGCCTGTCACACACATAACACACAAACGTGCGCACTTTCAGAACCACTGTGATGGCAGATAGTGGATAGAGCTCTGGCCTCCGACCTGCAGCCTCACTCCCCTTCCTGCAACCAACCCCCAACTCTCCCCTCTCCGCCACTACTAACCTCCAACCCTTCACCCCCACTGTCACCGTGCCACACGTGCATTTAAATGAGCACCCAGGCAATTTGCTGCTGTGCTGCTGTCTCCATGTCTGCCTCTGTTTGTCTCTCTCCTCCTCTCTCTGCTGCTAATGAGGTTCTCAGAGGCTGTCAGCGCAGCCAGGAGCTGCTGGAGGGTCTAATGGAAAGTCAGAGAGATGCAACCTGAGGAGCAGTGGGAGCTGTGCAGGTCTGGGAGTCGGGTTAATTACATGAATAAATATAGCGCTCACAACAGAGACAGATTTGTTATCAGTTGATAAAGGGCCATCGTTTTCTCCGTTATTGTGGGCTCATGAGTTGTGAGACGTGGAATGAGTGCCAGACAGCAGAGTGTGTAGCTGCTGGGTTCTCCCTGATGCTGCCTCGCTGGCTGACATGTTTCCCTCCACCTGCTGAGACAGGCCCGCTGACAGATACTGAGAGATCATTAGTGTTAGCCCCCCTGACATCACTGTCTGAACAGGCCTCCTCCCCTCCTCACCTCTCCTGTTGTTACCCTGCCTTCAGTTTTGTTCTATCAGTTTGTTCCCTCTTCCCCCCCCACCCCATCTCATCATGTTCTCCTTGTTACTGCCATCGGCCCCTGACAACTGTCTCGCCTTATCCTGCATCTGCCTGCCCTCTGCAAGTTCTATAGATTGACAAAAAATGCTGAATTTCAACTTTATTTGATTTACTTGATGGTAAGGGTTTAAAAAAAGGCTGAAGCACTAAGATACTTGTAAGATCACTAAAACACATTTGAAGACACCACTTGCTGCTGGATACTGGGGTTAAATATATAACCTTTAACCATGCTGTCAGACCCAATTAAAGAGTAACTTGTGGAATTCTTAGGGGATGAATTTAGCTTTGTTTGACTTTTTACATTACTGAAATACTATTCCCAGCATTAAAAAGACCCTCATTAAAAAAAATAATTAGAAAATGTACTCAGAAAGTATAGTACTCTGCCAAGACTGCTCAGTCCTTGTTTCATTTCTGATGGATAAGTACCGATAAGTCTGCAACGGTGGATTTGTAGAAGGACTGCAAACATGTGATTGTAGCGTTCACTTGTAGTCATAGTTACACTGACTCGATGCCGTTGTCAACGATACAGGCACTGTGGATCCAGACTGTTTTGAGTAATGTTTCTAACAGACAAACCAACGCCGATTGTCACATAATGTCTGCGTTCCTTGGCGGAGTAAAAATAAAATAATAAAAGCATTTAGAGAGTGCAGTCCTCTGCCAGTGTTGCTCAGTCTTTGTATTAGATGAAATCTTTAAACAAAATGACCTTGCACTGAGCACAGGCATGTATTATGCATGTGTACGTTATGCATAGATACCAAATGGTGTGACCTAAATATGTAGCGGGCGGCAGGAATTGATGGGACTCGGAAACATTCCCACAATTTAATTAGTTGTTTCTTGTATGATTTCCTATGGCTAAGTCCCGATAAGTCCACTGCAGTCAATTTGTAATAGGATCACAATCATGTGATCATCAGCAGGCATCTGACGTAGTGTTCACTTGTTGTCGTAGTTACAGTGACGCTGTGATGATATCTTGCAGTGATACAGAAATCTTTAACAAATCCGTGGATCCAGACTAAAAGCTGCATCATTGTCAAAGTCTAATCACTTGGTCCTTGTGTCATTTCTGACCTACCTTGAAAATTTTATTCAAATCTGTTATTCCATTTTTGAGTAATGTTGCAAACAGACAGACAGACAGACAAACATACACTGATCGTCACATAACTCTGCCATGTTCCTTTGCAGAGTAAAAATCAAATGTACCACATATTTCCAATCAACAAAATTACAGAGAATCCTTACGGACAAACATTATGTCCACAAAAGACAAAAAAAAATTGCAGTATTGCTCCATGTTCTGAGATGTGAAGCCGGTCCTCACTTTGTAAGCTGTTTAGAATCCTGCAAAATGCACAAGGGCCCCAACCTGACCCTGGCGGAGGATGTTTACTACCTTGATGACAGCATGAAGAGGAAATATCCTTCTGGTTACGAAAAGAGAAAAAACATTCCATAAGAGTAATTTGTAGGAACATCAATTAAAAAAAACTTGTTTTCTCTCCTCTTCAAATTTGATGTCAGCAAATAACAATAACCATTAATCTGATGGGCAAACGTTCAGTGCATCTCTCTCTGGTTTGTCTCTTGGTCTCTTTGAGTCCTGCTTACCTCCAAATACATCCAGGGTTGCGGAAACACAACAATTTTTAACATTTAATTAACTCTAATGGACAACAGTGTTTATAAACTGCAGTTCAGAAAAGAAAACCATGTCGCAGGTGAACGTATTTTTATATGTATGTGGGGGCCGTTCAACAACGGCCTCTCCTCTCAGAGCACTTTTCTTGTCCTATTTTGGGCCAACTTCAATTATTATTCATGTTAGACTTACATAGAAATTTTAACTTTATCTCAAATGATTAGAAACTAACTATGGTTTGTCTTTGTAGGGGGAGCTTCTGATACATACAGCCAAGGTCACAAACTCCTCAGTTTATTGTACTAGCTGATGCTCTCTATTTGCTAAGGATTGTTCACGTTCTTTGGATCAGTTTATTTTGATGGTTGGATTAGGTTCATTTTGTCGTTATTACTATACGATAGTGTTGCTTATCATCAGATTACGCTCTGAGGAAGACAGCAGTTCTGTGGAAACATGTCAGCACAGGTAATACAACTTTTCTTTACTGAATTGTCGGTTCAAATAAGCAACACTATAGTTTATTTCGATGTTTGATATATTTATTTGCTTTTATAGTTCATCACAGCATCATGTACCCCTTTGACTGTGAGAACTATTGCAGATTTTGCCATCTTGGGGTGTGATACTACAATAAATATAGTCATAAACCACGCTAAAATGTATTCCTTTTCCATTCTGAAACACAGAACAGCAGCTTCTCTACTGGCAAAATGAGCTCATCCCCTCCCAAAGTTAAACACTCACCCATGACTATGCTGGAAATGTGTGCTGTCTTGCTGGAAAATGTCTCTTACGTTCAAATCTATAGCAGCTTAACCTATATTCTAACCATAACCTAAAATAGAAAAGTGGCACATACTGACAGAAACGAGCTGGACTTTCCTTAAAGATAGGAAACACACCTTGATGTGTCCTTCAGTACCGGTGAATGCTTCCTCCAATACTCGACGAGTCCTGTCAAGGATATGCAGTCCGTATTTCATGGGAGTGCTGACATCCACAATCATCTCCTGCAAAACATCAGAGTAATTTTATCTTTCAGGACAGCAGCAACTTCTTGCACAGATAATCATGACCACAGAGAACCTCCTGATCAGCCATGACCTGCATACAGTTATGGATCAATGCCCAGATATCCTGAAGTTTTGGCCCAATTCCACAACACAGGGATTCTCTACATTTCCAGCTGCTACGATCCTGCTTAATCTTGGCTTTGCGAAGATTGGAGCGATTCCAATGTACTCCATTGATTATGAAGTGTATTAACCTTTACTCTTATGTCTTATACTTTATATTTTTGCCCAATCTTGTTCAATCTAGTCCAGTCTTTTCAGGGAAATGAATTTGTGTGGTAACATGGAATATAACTTCTTTCATAACTGGAGAAAGCAATAAAAGAAGAAATCTCTTTTATAATGGCACCAATGTCCACACACACACTACAGCCTCTGCAAGTAATACTGCAAGGCCTGGTATCACTAGGATGAGATGGGGAAAATACAGCATGATTTGGTTTAAACATGAAAGCAGCAGGAGGCTCGCTGCTTCCTTGCTTAAAGTATCTTTATTTATAGAGGAAAATAAATTTGAAGTCGGGAAAAATACATTACAAGATGCTAATAACTGAGATCCACTCATATACAGAACCAACCTTCCATCAACACAGTACTGACAAGAAAAACCAAGGTATCAAAATGCAATTAGTCGTGCAAGTGGTTGATTGTGAAAATAATAGCTGTAGCTAACAGAGATATTTGCAGATATAAAATTCACTTTATTTGAAATATATGCTAGGCTATGTCTAACCAATCAATCAATCAAGCGCCATGTCATTCAGCGTAGGCGATCATTTCTCTCCATCTAATCTGATCTTTTGTGACTGTTACTCGTTCCATGTGTAGCCATGCTGTCAGTCCGTCTATCATTTTCATTCTTTGTCTGCCTCATCCTCTCTCCCATTAATATTTCCAGTTGTGACAACATATTCCAGGATCTCTTTCCTTATGATGTCGCCAAGAAATATTGCTTGCCATTTCCTAATTTTGTTCAATAGCATATAATTTGTGTTTAGTAATTTTAAAACATCTTCCTTGCTTATTCTGGCCGTATAAGATGTACCTATCATGCGTCTGTGAAACAAGATCTCTGACATTTTATTATTTGTGCTCCAAGATTCACATCTGTACATCAGAAATGGTAGAATATAACAGCTGAGAGTGCTCATATGGATGCTAATTGCTATTTTCTTGTTTGTCAGTATATTTTTCATTTTCAGAAATACTTTTCTTGCCATTGCTGCTCTACATCTGATATCTGTTTCACATCTCTCATCCATGAAGCGAGATATTTAAAATGATGAACCTGCTTCAGTATTTCTTGCTCTAATTCGTTGGGATGACATTTTTCTTTGACATTACCATTACTTCTGTTATTTTTTTTTTTTAAATTTTGTTTAAAGACAGATCAAGTTTTTGGCTCTATGTCTTAATTATGGATGCTGTGTTTTGCAAGTTTTCTTCACTGTTCACTATCAGCACCACATCATCTGCATAAAGTATGTTATTTATGTCATAACCTCCCATTAATACTCCCGTTAAGCCTTGTATTTGCTTGTCTGCTTGTCGAAGCAGTTTGCTCCAAATAAGAATTTCTTTCAATTTTCAGATTTTCCAGTCTCAATAAGATTATGTCCGTTGATTTGTGAATCAGTGAGCGGTTACAGCAGGACATCATAAGAAGTGCTGTCTGAGTTAAATCCAAGCACACTGCTAAAGGAATGTTTTCATCATTACTATATAATTGAAGTTCAATTTGTGTTGGTTAATCCATGTTTTGTTGCCACTGATGGTTGTTTTTTACTCTGTATCTTCACCACATCTAATACAGATGCACACTGAGATTGTTGAAAAGAAATGTATTACTTTTTTCCCCCCATTTTACACTAATTGCCTCTTTGGTGGGTGATGTTTATACTGTAATCTCTCCTAATTAAAGATAATACTCTATCTGTCTGATATCATAAATGTTGAGTGCATAAAAATAAAGTCACTGGAAGATGTGAATAAAAATTAATTAGCAAGGGGAAGATCAGTGGGCTCGCTATCAAGAGACAGAGATTTAAGTGAGCGTACTTGTGTTTGTATGGTCAATAAACTGAGGTTTAAGCATGTGGATCAAGGCGCTCTCTGCACTTCATGAAACTCAGCCCAGACTCTTTTAAACAGCATGACCTCATAAACCACAAAGACCAGTTTAACTGTCCAACAAAAGCAATGAAACGTCCATAAACATTATCAGCGCCTGTTATTGCAGCCTAATAAGAGTCACTTGGAAGGAGGAGAATCATGTAAATAGCTCTCAAAGTGAAGGCCAGCGCAGCACAACTTCTCAGTTTGCCACGTTGTCACAAATCTTCATACAGTCCCAAAAGATCCAGACTGAATGACTGACTGGGCCCGACAAATCATGGCACATGGACCGGCACAGGCTTTAAGGGCTGCTCACAGTTTATGAGAGTGAAATTAGATCATTCATTTGGAGGTTACGCCTCTTTGAATGCTGCCCAATGTCAAACCTAAAATATTATCCGACTGACTCCTGGGCTGGAAGAATATTAAAAAAGCTTTAGCTCCCTGAGTGCGACCTTACACATCAGTGCTTATGCAACTGCTATTTCACACATGCATGACTTTATCAATTCCTAACCCCCCATCAAGATGAGTTGAGGGGATTTTCAAGGTTTCCTGTAAATTTGAGTCATGATTACATGGCAACTTTTAATGTCACTGACTTGTCACATTATCACGACGGTTTCTGCATTTAAAGTTTCTTTCAATCAGTATAAAGCTCTGATTTCCCGACTGCAATGTGGATTTAGCTGTTGTTGTTTTGTAGCCAAAACTGAGGACAATGAGGCCATGTCCTCTGTCATGTTTCTGGGTAACTAAGGGTTAAAATGACAAAACTTGATGTTACATTCTACCGTCATACATTTTAGTCCTTGTGGTGTTTCTGAGTTGTTGTTTGGGATACCACAGATCTCACTGCTTTGTGTAAAAATAATGACTGCTCTTCTTCTGACCTCTGCAGTATGCACTGGTTCACTAGGACTTGAGGGATGGACATTTCATCAGCTGCTCATGTCTTTGAGAGCCCACACAGACGCTTTAGTAGTAGTCTGGTTGCGTAGTGTCCATAGATGGTGATCTACAGAGCATGTATGACTAAAGGTGGTGCTGTTATCCAATCTCTTTCTCTGTCCTAACTCAGCCCTTAGAAATGCAATCAATGTCATAGCTGTAGTGCTTGCTTGTGTGGGCTCTTGAGGGTTGAGAATGATTTGTGTCAGCACATATTGCTCGGAAACAATACATTTCCATAAAAACACAGCGATGACTGGGATGACAGAGCTGAGCCAGAAAGCAAAGCTCTCGATTTACCAGTCAGCCCTCATTTATGGTGATAAACTCTGAATAGTGACCGAAATAATGAGGTCACAGATATAAATGGCCAAAATGAGTTTCCTCTGTAGCGTGAGGAGCTCAGCTTTAGAGATAAGACGAGGAGCTTGGACACCCAGAGGGAGGTTCTCGTAGAGTTGCAGATGAGGTGATTCTGCCTTTATTTAGAGGTTTTCCAGGGTTGTTCAACTTGGATGAGACTCTGGGTGGACCCAGACCTGACTGGAGGAATTACATATCTCATCTGGCCTGGGAACAGCATAGGATCCACCAGGAGGAGCCGGAAAATGTTTCTGAGGAGAGCGGGATCAGGACCACAACCTGACCTTGAATAAGTAGAAGAAAATAAATGAAGAGATGAATTAGAATTTCTATTTCATTCATAGCCTGATCAGCTGCTCAGCTCTTCACTGTTTGCTAAAATGTATAGACACTATAATGTCACTTACTACCAAAAATCAGCAAAGACATGAACATCCGTAAATCCGAAGTCGATGTTTGACTGCGAATGCGAGCAGCTCAAAAATGTGAAATAAGTAAACAGAACAGTGAGCAAATGTGTGCTGAAGCTGACAGATAAACCTCCTGGTGTATTTCCTCTCTACACCTCCCATGCTAGGTTTGTGTACGTTGTGTTGATGGCAGGACAGGCACACAAGTCCTTCAGGAAAGTCTACAGATATGTCAAAGACTGGTCAAAAGTTCACAACAAATACTCATGCACTTGACAATTTGACAGTCAAGCCCTCATGCACTTGGTGGGAACGTGTCTCAAAAATTCAGAATCTGTGACTTTAGAGATTGGAATTGGGTCTATGATAAGAATCACAGTGTCTGCAGCCATCTGTGTGCACATCCATGAGAGAGTACAAACAAGACTGGAACTTAGGCAATAATATATACTGTAGGTTACACTACCTATGTATGAACAAATATATGAATAAGCATGCAGTATTTCTGTTTTTCAAAGCCAGACAAATAATAGTCCATTATTTTATCCATCATAGCATCATAACTAAAGTTTAGGTTGAATTAGACCCTAAAAAGGACAAACTCAAAGAAATGTTTAGTAATATAACTCTGCAGATCTGCATATATTGTTATTCAAACTCCAGTAAACAGATGTACAGCATCTGAAAATCCACTATACTTGATCATATTTTACAGCTGAGCTCTTCGGAGACCCTGAACAGAGGTAATGGATTTCTAAAACATGACATCAGCTCCGAAAAACTCAAAATAAGGAAAGGTTTTTAAGTATCAAGCTGATGGAAGAAATGCTAGGCTTGATTTTTGAGATTGAGGCGTCAAGTTATGATTCAAACTTACTCTGAAAGTTTGGACTAAATTTGATTGTTTTAGGCAAAAGAACTAAACAGAAAATGAAATATAGAGCAAGGAATTTGCAGGCTTTGCCAGAAGAGCATAACTATGACGAGGAAGGGAGAGAAGCACAACAAGGTGGAGGATCTGTTGCATTGTGTGCTCCTTCATTAATATCCTGAATACTCTTTGGGGTTTTGTTATTAAAAAAATAAATCAATCTTTTTAAAATTCCTACCTCTTAGGATATGGTGACACTCTGGACAGATTCCACTAGGTGGCACTGTCAGTCAATTAAAGCTAGAAGAAGCAGCAGTAGAACTCAGTGAAGGACCAGTGCATCATGACTATAATTCATTTCCAGAGTGTGTCTTCTACATGCCACTGTTACAAGTCTTCCATTAAATTAATATTTCAGTCCTAATAAACAACATGTTGACATGACTGTAATGGACAGTAATCTGGCAACATCAGTCATGACTTCAGCTCTCCCCGCTGATGTTTTGTCCAGCATGCTATCCGGAGCGTCTTTGTCCCTGTATTCTATAATTTGGAAAGGTTAGTAGTGTGCAGTGTTAGTTTGTCAGATTGGACAATTAATTAGCCCTCAAGGGTCATTCCAGTGCCAGTACAGCTCCATTGACGGCAGTGCGGCAGAACTCCAGAAGGTTCCATGTGGACTTGGCTATTTGTCGTTCACTGAAGCTTAGAGGTCTGGCCACTGTTCAAGACACAGAGACTGACTATGAGCTTTGCACATAGCAGAATTTGGCACGTTGCTGGACAGCGACTGCCACGTTCCTGTGCAAAAAAAAAACAAAAAAAAAAAACAGAAGACCGGATCTCTTTCTCTGCCCACTCCACCCCAT
Organism: Acanthochromis polyacanthus; assembly: GCF_021347895.1. NCBI lineage: Eukaryota > Metazoa > Chordata > Actinopteri > Pomacentridae > Acanthochromis > Acanthochromis polyacanthus. The sequence continues at coordinate 10,158,171 of NC_067132.1, forward strand.
CCCTTTGCATTCTGCCCCTCCTGGGCAGTTTTTTCCTGCCTGGCCTCAGATCTCAGCCCAGCTAAATTGATGTGCCCCAGCAGCCATACAAGCAGACAGGTTGCACTGGAGCAGAGCAGGCCACATGCTGCTAGGAGCCTCGGCTTTGAACTTTTACAGTGGCTCCTCTGGAGAGGAAAGAACCTCTTACAAAAGGGGGGTATACACCGTGCCGGATTTATCAGAGTTTGGTGCAACAGCATGCAGGGAAAATGTAATACTACGTGGACTGGGTGTAATATCTAACATGAACACCATGAACAACTTTTTTTTTTTTTTGCACATGACAGACACCGACATAAAAAACTACACACCTGTCCCCAGGGCTTATTTCACCATTAGATAGCTTTCAGTGTGACAAGATAAAAAGTACAAAACAAGAAAAAAATGCCTGTCCAGTTGTTGTTTAGCTCATGACATTTATTTAAATCAGATTGCTGGAAGACATTTACATAGTGCGGGAAATTGCCAGGAAATGTCACAAAGAATTAGCCGGTTTTGATAGGGCACTGAGAAATGTTGCTTTTTTGTACTCTCTGGCATTTTGGCATTTTGAGGCTTGAAAGTCAAATGGATTTCATTGATTTGTCTTCATGCTGGATGTTCCCCCGGTCGCTCCTGCTTGCGGTAGTGATTCTTGTTGTTGCTTCTGCCAAATGGGCTTTTTGTGATTGCAGACAAGGAGGAGGGGGGGCAATTGTCTGCTTTAGAGGGGTAGAAATGGAGCTTCCTTGAGTTTTGAGAGGAGCCCCGGTAAGGGAACATGCCCATTAAAGTATCACTGAGCATCTCCAAACAACCAATTTGTTTATTCCACTATTGTCTTTCTAGTGATGAAATTCAAAGCATCTCATGGGCCATCTGAGAGGCACCAAAGCGATGCATCCATTAGGGGGCACTAGATTGTAATGAAACTCTAAGGGTAAAAGAGATGCCAGTTGATGTGGACACCGTCTGGTTAAGACAAAAAAATATATACTCTGGTAAAGATGCATAAACTAAATATAAAAGAAAATCTTCCAGTGTTTCAGAGCTGACCTTCATTCATCCCTCCTTCAAACTCAATCAGCTGGAGTCTGCTATTCAGGAACATTTCATATTTAACCCCCCTTTCCGTGAAACTGCATCACTGAAATAAAAAGACCCCTGCTGGTTAGATGTAGGGGTATTTTGAAAAGGCTATAAATTCTCCTGAACAACAGCATCCATTCATTCCCAAAACAAAAATGATATTCACCGGGGATTCGTACAACACCAGATTTTCTCCTTCACACTTCATTATGCCTCCTACTGAAAGCACAGTGTTGCTTGTAAAATATATATCTTGGCTAATGCATGCTATGCGCTAATGTGTCCAAATTGATACTTGGCAGAATTTTGGGGAAAAATGAGTTGGATTTTCAGAAAAATAAAATCCGCAATTCTAACTGGAATGCATTATGTTGCCTGGAAAGCAGTTATCTGAATAATCCCTGTATTTGTTACACAGAAAAGAATTGTGTCTAACGAGAGGAAGGAGATGTGATCCGCAGCACAATCCTCAGGTAGGATTTGACCCAATTGTCCATGATGCATTTCCATTTAAATACCATCTGACATTGTCCTGTTTTACACCGTGACTATTAAAATGGGATGAGGTCTGTGAGTAAATGTCTTCGCCGGACATCTCATCATTATTCCTACATTTATTAAATTAGAATGATTTATGGCTGGTTGTATGGAGCACAGTATATTACCTAAATGACTATTTAACTGAACACAGGAATTTCATTAACTTCTGACCTCCCAAGTACAGATTGTATTGCTTCAGTGCAGCTGGAGGAAGCCAACTGCTGGACTCACTCCTGACTTCAGCACTGCTTCCTCCTTTGAGACTCTATTTTTAGTGTGTGTGTGTGTGTGGTGGAATAATTTATACTTTATTGCTGTTTATACCCTGTGTGTCATGATCTGCTGTGTCTATTTTACACTATGTAAAATGAGCTGTGATTTCTTTACTGTTAATATGATCCTGTAACACTCACATTACTGTGTATGTTTGTATATCTGTATTAATATTATTACGCTGTGGAGTTATGTGACGATCGGCGTACGTTTGTCCGTCTGTTTGTTTGTCTGTGAGCAACGCTACTCAAAAACGGATGAACAGATTTGGATGAAATTTTCAGAGAAGGTCAGAAATGACACAAGGACCAAGTGTAAAGATTTCTGTATTATTGCGAGATAACAGCATGACGACTCTGTAGCTGTTATTACAAGTGAACACTACATCAGCTGCCTGCTGACGATCACGTGATTGTTATCCTACTACAAATCGACCGCTGCGGACTTATCGGGACTTATCCACCGGAAATGACACAAGGAACAATTGATTAAATTGGGGGGGTGTTTCCAAGTCTCAGAAATTTTCGCAGCTCGCTACATATTTAGGGTTTGGGTTAGGCAATTCGGTATCCATACATAACGTACACATGCATAACACATACCTGTGCTCAGTGCAACGTCATTTTGTTTGTGGGTACGTCTGTATTAAATGGCCACATTATTTGCTGCCATGACTCCATCAGAGTCTGAAATCACCATTGAAGACGCCCCCGCCACATTTAAGTCGTTTGTGTGGCAGCATTTCGGGTACCCAGTGGAGATAAAAAACAACAACCGAGTGACGGACAAGACACGGACAATATGTAAGCAGTGTAAGAAAATAATGCCGTACACCGCGGCTAACACGAGCACAATGCTAAGACACATACAGAACTACCACAGCTCGCTAAAATCACCTGCACCTGTGATGAAAGCAGCTAAAGGCCAGACAACACTGACTGACGCCTTTGCACCTAAACTTCCAGACTCAAGCGCCAGGGCCACGGCAATAACGAGAGAAATCGGCGTTTTCATTGCAGCTGATATGAGGCCGTTTTCTGTGGTAGAAAACCCGGGATTTCATCGACTCCTCCATAAACTGGAACCGAAGTACACCATTCCGTCAGGTACGCATTTTACACGCACAGTGGTCCCGAACCTTTATAAAGAGTCGAAGACTAAAGTTTGCACTTTTTTGCACTCTGTATTGACAGAGTAGTACTTTGGTTACAGTTTTGCGCATATTGTTTGCACATTAAAAAAAAGAAATCCTTTTTTTTATTTGTGGAAAGAAGGCCAACAGTTAAAAGCTCATGCTTCAGTCATGCAAGGATGTAAGTTACAAAACATTTAAAAATGCCTGTGCATCTTTTTTGTGACTGTCAAATAAAAAAACTCTTTGTCCAGTTATATATTTTGTCATTTTAGTTTTCTTAAAGTAATGTGAAAATATTGTCTCGTTCTCGTGAACCCAATATCGTGTATCGTCTCGTCTCGTGAGTGGAGTGTATCGTCACACCCCTACTAATAAACAAACAAATGCAGCATTTAAAAAAAAAAAAAGTACATGGTACAAGCAATGGCACATTTCTGACAATGCCATATGAGGGAATAAACAACCTTGGTGAAATACTGTGCTCTTTGAGTGCTATTCTGGTTCATGTTGTGGGGACAGTGTTTACACATATCATGAAGACTTGACTTCCTTCTGGGTCCCCATAAATCTTTGAATCTTAATATGATGACTGATCTGGGTTTGGCAAGTAGTCATTATGGTGAGAGTTAGTCGCTCAGTATTTAATGTAAGTCAAGTCAGATCCTCTGAAGAGACTGAAAGAGTGTTTGTGTTTTTTTTCTATGGACACATTTAGGATAAAAGTCATTGTTGTGAGGACATTTTAGCTGTTCCTCATGATTTCAGGTTAGAACTGGGATTAGAGGTGATGAAGATATGGGGCTAGAAAATGCATTGTGTGAATAAGTATCCACAAACACAAAGATTTTTTCACGCCTCATTAAAAATGAACATGAGTCTGTCTATTCTTCTTTAATACTGTTGCTCTCAGTCTCAAGCCCACTGGTTCACAGAAAAGATGTAAGCAAGTATAGTTTTATTTTCCATAAAACAGCAGGACACTGTTTTCTGTAACAAATTAATGATGAATAAACAATTTCTCTGGACTTAAATGGAGCACTCTCTCAAGGAAGATTCTGCTAATAACTTTAACAAAGTGATGTAATGAAACAGTCTCAGAACTTTGTACCAAGTGGCCTAATTATTTTCTGTAAACTTATTTCAACAGAGTATTAACAAAGTCAGCTTTGATTGTGGTGACAATTTTGCTGTGAAAGCATCATGTTGTCTCTGATGCAGTGCCAGTGTTGGTCCGTCTTAAACCTTAAGCATGGGTGTAAAATGTTTGTTCTGCGTCCGGTAAACTGTGAAGAAGATTCATGTGGAGATGGGTCGGATCTGTGATGCAGTTTGGTCAGGGAATAAAAGGGAATGTTTGAAGAGAATCTCCTGGGAAAATTATACATTTTCCTTGTTAACATGTCCAGCTGGTGTTTTTATATGATGGAAGATGTTTCATGATTGAAAGAATCGTCAACACCATGGCTCAACAGTGCACTGATGATAGTTTAAAAAACACTCATTCAGATCTCAGAAGGGATGTTTAACTAATGGCTTCAGCAGGATTTTAAAAAATAAAACCAGATCCAAATGAGACCTTGCTATAATCAGAGCCAACCCAAGTATACCGGGGATAATAAACCTGATCCAGTGAGCTCTGAGAAACAAAGACGACACCAACATCTGCATCAACAGAAAACAAGCAGCCGCGTTGCTAAAAATCAGCAAAGCACTCGAGTGAATAAATTACACCATCAACTATTTCTGAAAATAATCTCTTTGTACCCCTACTAGGCTGGTTTCACATCCTGCTCATAACATAAAATGATCTGTAGTTGGCTGGACTGAAAGCAGTTCAACATGTGAGTCACATTCCGTAAAGTATTTGTTACGTAATTATTGATCTTTTACACAAGTTACAGCTTTCCTTTTTCTCCTGCCGTCATAATGACGCATAGCCTGATTAGATACTGTGTGCTGTTATTCCTTCTCATACCTACTGACACACAGACCTGTAGTAGTAACCCAATGGACCCATTACAGAATGAATTTGGACCTGGTCCAGCTTTGGACCTTGGTTCTTTTGAACTGAGCTGATGCCTGAGGACCTCTTGTAGTAACTCAAAATAAAATACAGTGCATGTGTTCATAGTAGTGAAGGAATGTGTCACCCAATGCAACACTGTGGCTTATTGATGGAATAGTTTATGGACAACACTGAGGCTCCACAGTAAATTACTAGACTAAATTTACTAGAACATTACCTCTCTCAATCTTTAAAACAAATAGATTATTCGGAAATATAATGTGAAGCATCTATTGCATCTCTAGACTCTAGATTCTGTAGGAATGCCATATTTAGTTTTTTTTTAATTTAAAAAAAATATATATGGGCACAACAAAACTTAAAGAGAAAACACTTTCATTTTAATTCCAGTTTACCTACACTACTGTCCAAAAGCTGTTGGTCATCCAGACAATTTCATGTTTTCCATGAAAACTTACATTTTTATTCATGTGCTAACATAACTGCACAAGGGTTTTCTAATCATCAATGAGTCTTGCAACACCATTAGCTAACACAATGTAGCATTAGAACACAGGAGTGATGGTTGCTGGAAATGTTCCTCTGTACCCCTATGGAGATATTCCATTAAGAATCAGCTGTTTCCAGCTAGAATAGTCATTTACCACATTAGCAATGTCTAGACTTTATCTCTGAATAATTTAATGTTATCTTCAATGAAAAAAAAGATTTTCTTTCAAAAATAAGGACATTCTTAAGTGACCTCAAACTTTTGAATAGTTGAATAATACTTCTGCTGTTTTTTTTTTTTTTTTTTTTACACAGCAGCCTATCTAATGCTCTGCTGCTAGAACATCTGTTTGATGCAAATTAATGACTTTTATTATTCGTTTCCAGGCCATCCTCATTAGAATTTACATAAATCTTGTATGCACATTGTTACCTACTGTAGATTTATGAGGTAAAAGTTGTGATGCGAAGTGTAAAAGCAAGGCTTCCAGTGCCAGGTCTAGTATTTTTCATTGAAGGCTGGATGTAGCCTGGAGCCCTCTATTTTCACACCATAGACACAGAGTACATTACCTGGCTGTTTCAGGTAACTGTTTATAATATTAACAGCATGGGGAATGACGATGAATGCAAGTTTAAAGTGCTCCTGAATATATATTTAATGCTAATTTTGAATTACCAGTTTTTTATTTGGACATACGATGAGTTTTTTGGCTATATTCACTAATACCATGACTTTTCCACTGCATTACATTTTGTGTCATGCACAAAGGGATTGATTTATGGTTCAAAACAGATTTTTTTTCAATGCAGATATCACTATCCTTTGTGAAACAAGGTTTATAGGTAATATATGTCTAATTTTGAAAAGCAGGAGTAGCATAAAGGGTATGAATACGGTTTCAGTGCATGTACAAAGATGCCCCCCAGATATGCTGTACGTATACATACACGAACATAAGGACCACATGAAATGGAAAACTAAATAGCATATCGTGCAGCTACATACATAAGGAAATATGTTATGGATATGTACTGGTTCTCTGTACCTCTGTGACTTTCCTCAGAAGTCGGTCTTGAAGTGTGAGATTCATAAGATGAATATAAAGAACTGCACATACTGAGATGCATACATGAATGAGAATGTCCCCCACACCAACCGTACATAATCAGCCAGCCATGTTCCTTGATTGTTCTCAGAGGAGTCTCCACTGAATTCAAAGGGTCTCTTTAAAATCCATGGAATTCACCTGGGATGGGAGTGGGTAAAAAAAAAAAAATCTCCAGTGCACATTACCTGGAGAGTCATTTTTCAGCCAGGCTGCGTGAGATTTGGTTAAGCCTGCCCGTGTCTCGCAGCCGTGCCCCGAGGTCATGTCAGATGGACAGGTCGACTAGATATGTAAAACTATTCCACAGATCCAGAGCCTGGGGTTAAAGGAGAGGGGTCAGGCATGAACCAGCCTCCTCTCTCAGGGTGACATGTCTGCAAGCAGCATTAGCTTAGAATATGTATCACGTCACTGTCGCCCTTTTCTTTGACCAGGTTAGGCTGCAGTTGAGCAGCAGCATGCTTTAACAGTGTGCTGATGGACTACACTGTATATGTGATTTAACTATGTGCATTTTGTGTACACATGACTTCATCTTTATCTTATTTTTTCCTTTCTTCAGCCTGCAGCTCCCTCCACCCCACCCACCCACTGTGCGAGTTGACAGGGCTGTTCATTCCACTCGGGATGATGATGTAGATGTCATGAATTTTATTGGCAGCTGCCAATGTCGATACAGCATTATGGAATGAACCAGTGTTTCACACAGTATCTTAATCTAATTTACAAGGCTCCCTGCTTCCTGGGCAGCCGGGATGCTGCAGGGTCGGCCAAAGTCGAGGAAACAAAGTAAATATAACAGACAGGGTGCCCTTCTGCTGTTCATGGAAAGCGCCATCCAGCACGGACAGAACAGGGCAGTGATGGTGTGTGAGATTAGAAAATACTGATGAGCACTGCCTTGTATTCATTTCAGCCAGCATTTGTTTTGTTAAAAATGCAGCATCTCACTAGGAATCCAGAATTCAACAGTAACCTATGAAACTGAGTGATCTGCTTTGAAGAAGCAGTGCGCCATTGTAGCACACATACAAAGGGCTGAGACATGGCTTTAACAACTGTATTGTATTGCTCCTGCTGGAACTGTGCTGTGCTCTGCATCAATCCCATGCAAATTGTCCCACTCTCTCTCTTCTTTTTTTTTTTGTTGAAAGCATACCCAAACACTCCCCACCTCATACATATACACATAAACACACAGCAGCACTTCCCCCAGCATCCCTCCACGTGACATCATTAGCCATAAGCAATTGCCTGACAGGCAAAAGGCAGAGTGCCAGTTTTTTTTTTCCTTTTCCTTTTCTGCTACACATAAATCTGAAGACCACATATGCTGCTGTCTTTTCAGCAATTGTTCCCCCAAACATGTGTCTCTTTCTTTCGCTCGCTGCATGGTTTGAATCAATTAGTACAGGAGCATTTAAGCAGCGCTACGTCGCCTCCCCACCTTCTGTTTTAAGATAACTAGGGAGCTTTTAATTTTAGACCACTTTGTAATTGTGAAATGTAAAGCAGCTGACAGGCAGGGAATGGTGGTTATTTACAGGTTTTCCACAGTAAGGATGGTTTAGTATGCAGGCAGACGCATCTGTAACAATGCAATTTCCTCTCAGCATCCGGGTGATTTCCTTTTTCGGGAGCCAGTGCCGGCATGACAGAAAAACCACAGTGAGTGGTAAGGTCAGCTCTTGGAAGCATTTAAATTGGGCGCTGTGTCCAAAGTGAGGCCAGGCATGTGCATTAGATGAGCCCAATGCAGTCTGGTTGTTGGTTTATTGGACTTCTCACATGTAGAGACACGATACGGACACTACAGAGTGAAGTACCGGATGTCTCATCACAACTTCCCTCTGTTTTGTCTTTATTTAGAGCCAGTCAGCTCTGAGAGAGATGGAGAGTCTGGGAGACACCAGAGAGAGGACTGTGGAGGCATTTGATCCTCGGCCACCAGGGTTGCATGTGATTACAGAAGCAAGGATCTTAATGAATACACCATCTTTGGGACATTTATGGCTTCTCTCTGTGGTGCAGGAAATTCTCAGAACACAGCGTACCTAATTATTGTTCCATGTCTCTGCTTCTCTGGAGCAGCTCGGGATTAGGTTGCTTTGCAGAGGGGAAATTTAGGAGGAATTATTGAGGGAGCTGAGTGAGGTGTTAATTCCCTTTTTCATGAATGTGCCAGCCGGTCTTTGGACTCAAACCAGCAACCTTTATGTCTCTGCGTTAAATTTGATAGATTTCACTCTTCAAGGTAGTCCTTTGGGAGTCCGTCCTGTAAACGAACACGAACGTGCAAAGGACACGCTAAAATAGAGCCATGTGGATCAGTTTGATGCCTGTTAACAGACCCACTGCTGTCTACTCACACACCAAACACACAACTAGTGGACAGTGAATAGATATTTACTGAATTTAACAAAACATTCATTGGATTACAATTGCTGACTCTGCCTGACGTGGAAATTTTAAATGGTATGAATGGAATTATTATTTGGAGCTAGGTAGGCCTCTTATTTCAAGCTGTCAGTATAGCAACTGACAACATAAAGGTTTCTCACAGATTCTATTAGATGTCAAGCAAAAAAAGCAAACATTACTTACATGAGCTGGCTGCAAACTGTCTTCCTCTAACTCATCCCATACAGTCAACTACCTCCAGAGCTGAGAAATGAAGCCAATTCAAAAGTGCTAAAACTGCAGTTCCTCGGGTGGCCACTCGAGGCTGGCTTCAAAAGACAGTCATTCCCCTTGAGACCCATGTAAAAATGTCCAGCTTTACAGCAGACATAAACATGTTTACAGCATGGAACAAAATAAGGTTTTGGTTTCTGCAGCAGTTTTCCCAGTTCAGGATAATTGTACAGAGAGTGAATTTTTATATCAGCTATCTGTTAAAATTATTGAGGCTTAAATGTATGCATAATTAAGGCAACAGCCAAATTAAGTGACAATTGGGTACTGTCACAGGAAAGGCCATGGTCCACCACAGGCTCTTCCTTTTTGCTCATTTTTGGATTAGTTGGGAGTTAGAAGGAATCAGGAACTGCCAAGATGGTAGCAGCTGCAGCCACTAGACTGAGCTTTAAAATTGCACTTCAGAAAAATGGTGGGTGATAACATGAACGACATGACTAAAATATGCTCTCTTTGTCTGCATACCTGGTTTGTAGACTGAGGTTAAAGCTAAACGTACAAAAAAATGACATAGGGAAATAAACAGATCAGGACTGTATTTAATTCTAACATAACCTTGTTTTGAATGGTCAGCTTATATGCTTGGGCAAGCAGGTCAATGGTTAAATTTAGAGAAAAAAGCTTTTAGGGATGAAGACGAACCACTGTTTGGTTTTCAGATAATGAGTCTGGCTGGAGTTACTCGGGTATAAACTTCCCCAGTAAAAAGTAGGCCGTTAACATTATGGAATGGTCAGTTACAAGACAATAGTGAACGTCAAACATAATCTAAGAGCAGCACAAGTAGAAGTTAAGTTTGCTGACATTAGCAAATATAAGCTACTGGTCATACTCAGGGATGGATCATGAAGAACTGTTCAAAGATAGCACCCCATTTATACTTCGAAAAAAATGCTGACTTTCCAAAGAGTAATGGCTTTTAAAGAGAAAATGTAGGGTTATGGAATGAATTTCAAAACCACTGAAATGTTGTCAGGGATTTAAGTGGGTAGTACATGCAAGAAAATCTTCAAACATCTTTCAGCTGAAAGAATTTTGCCTGGAAGAGTGCACAAAAAATTCATCAAGCATAGATCGATGGACAGTTATGCAAACCAACTGCAAGAAGATATTTTTGCTAAAGGGAAAATACTAACTTCTAATGCCAAGGGTCTACTTACTTTTTCCATGGAAAAATATGACATCTTTTGATATTTTGGTTGGGTAAATGACTGAAAAACCAAATTCCCTCTGAAGCTATGATCAAGTATATCATATTTGTCTCTGGGCACTGTTTCAAAGATAATTACATGTTTGCTTGTTCAAATATACTGAAAAAGTCAACAGTTTTCTGTTACTTTTTTACACTACTGTGTGTACAAATAAAATACAAATGCAAATTAGATTTTCATGTTGATCAAAAAGAGTATCTCAAGGTCTAAAATAATCACACAGCAAGTTATGACACTATCTGTATTTTTGGTTATCATTCAGTGCCTCTGATTTATTCATTTAGTTTTTGGTTTTCATTTCCCTAAGCTATCTGCGGTCTAGTTATTTTCGTGTTGACTCTCAGCTGAAATGGTTTTGACATGAGTAGTGGAGAACCCAGCAACGTCAGAGTGTCCAGGTTATATTTGGGTCAGTCCAGTGCTCTGGCACAGAGGTGTGACATACCCACACTGTGCCAGAACTGGCACGCTGCTGTGAGCGCCTCAGCTTGCACTCTGCTACCCACATTTTCAGTCCATGTCTGAAGTGCGATTCACCCGTATGGAAAATCACTTCCCCTATAACCCCCGCTGCCTGCCTCCTCTCTGTCTTCTCTCTGGTTAATGTGTTGACATGTCCAACAGAGTCACCTGAGGGGGAAAAAACAGAATCTCCTGAGTCATTGCTCCAGTTCTTTTTCCAGAAGCATGACAACGGGCCAAGACATCAGCTTTTGGCATTTCCTCCATTCCTAGCTGTGCCTGTCCAGCATGCTGGAAGCTAAATGCCATCAGAAGGGTATGATCATCAAAGTGGTCATTGCTTAAATGCTACTGGTTTCTTAAGGTTGCAGGGGGAGGTTGTGTTTATTTATGAATGTGCTGAAACCAGCCTCTGGCTCGACTCTAAAGGCATAAATCTAAAGGTGCTCATACTGAAGGCTGCATTTCTCCTGATCCCTGATGCGGAATAACGTGCAAGATCTGATCGGATCTAATTGAAAATGGAAATGAATGGAAAAAGTGAAAATGAAATTAAAGTGAGGGAGGTAAGCGCTGACGCTTCCCTGAAGACAGAGAACCACGAGGCAGCAGACTTGGTTACATAACTGTTTTCCCTCTGCTCCCTTGGCAAAGAACTGAAAACACACATACACATTCACACACATAAACACCGACCAAAAGCAATTAGGACTGAGGAAATAACAGGGAATAGGAGTCTGTGGACTAGTGTTTCCATCAGTGCTAGCTTCTCTGCAAATGGAGCTACTTCACCAGAATAACACTGAGTCAGAGGAGTGTCCCTCCGAGAGCGGTTAGCCTGCTACTAACCATTTATTTAGGCCATCATGGGCCTGAAACCACACTGGAAAGTTTGTCTGTTTTCTTAGTGTTTTCTTGAATTTCCACACTTATAAGCATGGAGAGTCCTCACAAGAACAGAGACAGGAGGAAAAAAATGAGGTTGAAATTGAGATGCTGCCATTCACTCAGTCACTTTCACAGGTTTACTGGAGTGGAGAGTTGGCTTTATGGTTGTAATGTTTGGATAAGCTTTAGGTTAAGCCATCTGGCAATGTAAATGTAGTCTGTTGATTATGCTCATTTTGTTGTTTTTTCCATTAGATTAGCATTTATTTTTAACCAACAAATTAGCAAAAAATTGTAAAGGATGTTTTTACCTTGACATGCTTCAACTGCATCTGCAGTCTTCATCATAATTTATCAATTAAAAAGAAATGCTAATCTAGTGAACTTAGTCTGCCGAACAACAATGTGCGAATTGACCAATACTGGTGGAGACGCAAAACCCGATTCTTAAAGCTGCTGCAAGCATCCATCCATTATCTATACACCACTTAATCCTCATTAGGGCCGCAGGTAGCTTGAGTCCAGCCCAGCTGACTTAGGGTGAAGCTACAGTACACCTGGAAAGGTCAACAGTTTATCAAAGGGTTATACATAGAGACAAACAATCAAGCTCGCATTCACAGCTACGGACAATTTAGAGTTACCAGTTAACTTCAGCATTTATTTGGACTGTGGGAGGAAGCCGGAGAACCCAGAGAAAACTCAGGCATGCACAGGGAGAACATGCAAACTCCATGCAGAAAGATCCTGGGAAGGACACGAACCAGAGATCTTCTAGCTGCAAGGCATCAGTGCTAACCACTAACCCAATGTGCAGTCTCTGCTGCAAACACTAGTTTTATAATAACAATAAAGCTAATGGCTGTGTGTGACATGAAAGAGGTCTTTAATGGTGACAAACCCTGATAATACCTGAGTCTGCTCTCAGCTACAAAGCATCTTTTAATAATGAATTAGATCGTTTTTCCAGCCAGCAGTTTTAAAGTTTTGATTTCTACTCATTTCTCTTATAGGTTTGTTTTTGCCTCAGCCAAGAAAAACCTCTGAAACCTAGTCTACACTTCAGCAGAAAGACAAAGTTAGTGAGTAGCTGTCTAAAGTGGAAAATATTATCCTCAGGACTTGATGGATTTCAAAAATAGTGCAGAAGTAGACAGAACATTGGAAGAGATAAAACACCAATAAAACCGTAACACTTTTCCATATTTGTTCCATGCTATCAGTTTTCTGGTGCAGCAAAAATGTTGCTGTTACAAGGTGGAGGCAAAAACACTGTCAATGCATGATTAAGATGTTTAGTTGAGATGAATTATATTAAGTTTCATACACTGCAGCCTGTGTGAATCACTAAAACACACTGGGATTATTTATTTCATTTGACTTTAAAGCTACTTAATGTGGGTTTAAAACAAAAGAAAAACAGACAAACGATACAAATCCTCCTTTTGGATTACGTATGTGGCGTAATTGTTTGTTGCATGTTGTTTTAGGGAATGAATTTCCTCTAATGACGGCTCTCACAGCCAGAGTTACACAAACTACTGTGTGTGTGTGCCCTTGGATAATGGACACTCCCTCTGACTCACAGGTCCAGTCACTCTTTAGCACGTCCTGCCACCCCCACCTCCACCCCCGCTGTCCAACCCCCACCTCTCATCCACCCACTCACCCTCCAACCATTTTTCTCATCCTCAGCATCTGACTCACACTGCCAGTATCCTGTGACACTTTCAGGATGATCACACAGCCGCCACCACAGCCGCCCCTCACCCATCCCCGTCTCTCTTCCTTTCACATATGCACACACAATCTCTGCTCTCAGACTTGCCCAGTGTTAAGTCCTTGGCTTAGTCAGCCTCTGAGCACAGCCCAAGCCCTGCTGGGAAAGAGCGGCCAGGCAAGCCCCAACAGAATGCTAATGATGTCATTAACCTCTGGGCTCTGGGGTCGGGGGGAAAAGTGGCTCTGACAGGCAAAGATCACGTCACTCTTCCACTTATTCATTATGTATTTACCATTAGACACGCACACAGGTGGCACACAAAAACAGGCCTGTGAGGAAACAATAAAGCAATAAAATAAGCCTTTTATTACATTCTGACTCAATACGTACACTGATAAGTGGACATTTCTGGACAGTAAACCCTCTGATTGCAGTCTGAGCAGCAGAGTTCTCTTATTAGAATAAATCGTCCACACCTGAGAAGATTCTGTATAATTTCTGTAATCAAATGAGATTAAAAATAAACAGGTGAATGAACAATTGCCATTTGTGATAGCGAAAATACATTAATGGAGCGAAAAGGCAGGTCGTTTTAATAAAGCTTCATGCTAGGAGGCACTGAATTAACTTGTCTGAGTTTTGAAGGCTCATATAACCGCCAGTATGTCAGCAGCAAAAATGCCAACAAAAATACAAAAACAAAATGCATATATATATATATATATATATATATATATATATGTATATATATATATATTTTTTAAAAGCATCCCTACAAGACAGACAGCAGCTAGAGAGGCAGTGAAGTTGAGAAATAATGGTTTACAGCATATAGAATATCAAGTTGCACTTCCTTTATTCCATATCGCTTTATGTTGATTTCTTATTTACCACAAGAGATATTGCCATAGATCTGACATAACATCAAAAAAATGTAAATAACAGTTAAATTGCAATTATATACACTACCAAGAAAATGTGTGTTTTCTCCTTGTTAGTGTAAATACACATATTTTCATAACGGTCAATAACTTGCAATTTCATCTGTTTTGAAGATGTCTCTGTCTGTTAATATTTATATTGAAATCAATATATTGAATTTTCTTACATTTTAATATGTGTGATCCGTGGAGCCTGAGGAGGCTATTTTTAGGGTAATTTCAATACCTTTACTTACAAGCTCTTATATTGGTCTTTATAAGGGATGGATATACGAGTCTGTTAATAAGCTGTAGCATTCACACTTTGGCCAGTTTCTTTCTTTGTGTCACATAAGCACAACTAGTTAACACAGTTTGAGCTGCATCTTTACAAAGCTTTTTTTTTAAGATAGAAAATAGGCATTTTATGGAACATTTGCTTTATATTCATGCTACATGTCAGAAAGTCAATCAGGCTGTTGTGTTGCAACCGCAGGGAAGAATAAATATTTGACGCAAACAACATTTCTTTATCTACATCTAAAAGCGAATATAGGTTCTACTGTATTTGTCAACCTCAAGCTAGACTCACATACATTGTATAGTATTTTCAAAGGTGCAGCAGCTCCCTCACAGCCATCAAGGGCACATATGTGGGATAATTTCTGTAAGCTCTTTTGCCCTTCTCCCAGATGGCTTCAAAAAACTACCAGAGGGTCCTAGATGGCAAGGTGTGTGTGTGTGTGTGTGTGTGTGTGTGTGTGTGTGTGTGTGTGTGTGTGTGTGTGTGTGTGTGTGTGTGTGTGTGACACGCAAGATAGCATGACAGAGCTGTGACATGCTAGATAGATAAAAACATCTCCGGGTGAAACTGCAATATTTATATGCATGGGTGTTACACTGTCACTTTCAATATTTTGGGAATTTTTTTTGGACTGTAACCAAAAAAATAATAATAATGAGCTTTGCAGCGTGTGTGTGTGTGTGTGTGTGTGTGTGTGTGTGTGTGTGTGTGTGTGTGTGTGTGTGTGTGCGTGCGTGCGTGTGTGTGTGTGTGTGTGCAGCTCTGCAGATTGGCACCGCCTGATTAATATGACAGGTTTTGACATGCCGGCTTGGATCTATATCGACACAGACAGCAAACAGTGCACCTACACATAGATTAACCTTCAGGACAGATTTGGGGCATTTTGACACTCTGATCTCAGCTGGTAGTTTTCCGCCCCCACAGTCCCGCTGAGTGCATCCGTCCTACCTCCACTGTCTCAGGACATTTCCCATGGAGGGATAGTGGTCAGAAGGGGTCGGGGTCGGGTGTGGGGGTGGTGGAAGTCACCCACTGCACATGGGGTTTTTCAGCTAATCGGGTAACTGATGTCATCTGGCCGGATGAACATCTGTCCAGTGTCACACACAGTGGAAGCAGCACAGACGCACGCATACAGACAGGGACATACAAAGAAGCAGCATGCACACCTGTGAAGCAACGCATAAATATGCAGAATTAGAAGCACAGGCACAAACTTCCAGCGAACAGACACACGAGCGCACGCACACACATGCAGGAACACAGCAGGAGGAAGAGGAAGTGGTTGCCAAGGAGGTGGGAGATGAGTGGGCACTAAGTAAACAACACTTAGAGCAGGAAGTCCCTATAGGAAGGTTTGCTTGGAGGAAGGAAGTGTGTTTGGTGTGTGAGTGCATGAACATGTGCGGAGGAGGTGTGGATGTAACACCATGAGTCCAGCTGACTTTGAAACCACAACACAGTGGAGTAGCTCCGTTTTCTGTGTGCTGTATCCATATCAGAAGCACATGTCCTTTACAGGGTGAAAGCCAGTCAAGGGACACATCTGGTTCCTTTCAGCTCCACTAACTTCACCCCGGTTATAAAAATTTAAGCCACTTTGTTAATAAAAGCCTTAAATTGTAGTCATTTTCAAATGCATATCCATATGTGGGCCTTTTAATGTGCTGCCACTTTGAAAAGCTCAATTATATCATGGGCAAGGGCACAGATAAGTAAAGGTAAGACTGAATACCAGTGAGGTGAAAAAGTCTATTATGGAAGAGCCACCTCAATATAGTTTTTATTTCACCTTTCTCCCTTTCTGTCTCCGAGCATGTCGAGCATGAGAGTTACATCATTTTTTCATTCCCTTTTTATTTAAGGCTCTTTAGAAATATATCAATAGACAGTGACTTTACCTCGGCTCAAACGAAAAAGAATCCAACATGTTTTCAAAGTAGGAATTGGCAAGTGATGAGTCAGCTGCTAATTTTACTTTTTGAACTCAAAGAGCCTCGAGTCTTTTGTAAGAATGTCTTTAAACTTTATATCAGATAAATGATCTAGTTCAAATGATTTATTGCCCATGAATGCAATCCTTTCCAAACTTTCCCTAATGCTGTAGCTCAGCAGTAAATGTAATGTTAAATGATGTTGCAGTATTTTTTCACACATTTGAAATGCCTATATTGACTTTGGTCAAATGTGGATTTCTGGTACTTTTTAGAGAAGACATTGACTTTTTAACCTTTATCCATTAGCAAACTATTTGAAAGGTTTATTCACTACTTTCCACTTCTTTCTTCAGCTGGGCTTTCTATTTCAGACATTTCCATTAGTTTTAGCTAACTTTTGCAGCAGTTTTTCCATTACTTTTATTAATGATTTGACTGTATTAGGTGTATTTATTACTTTTAGTGATGAATCATTACTTTGAGCTAACAGGCATTTATAATAGGCATTTATCTAACCGATTGTTTTAAACTACCTGTTAGTTGTAACAAATAATTTTGATTCTAATTTTCTGTGGCTAACTGTTTCAACTGTTCAATACTTTTAGCAAACTAATTTACAAGCTAATGACTACCCATGCATTACTTTTATCTGGCAATCACAAAATCTTTACTACTTTAACTATTTATATTGTTACCTATCACTTTTAACAATTTCAGATGTTTATATCCACTTTAGCACTTTTTCAGCATTACTTTTAGCAGATTATTTCATTAATTTTTTCATTACTCTTAGCTAACTACTTCAACATCTTACCAAATATTTTTTGGTTGTTTCAACTGTTTATCTATTGTTTTTAGCTAAATATTTCATAAAATACATTTTAGCTAATGGCTTCAACTGTCGTCCATTGAGTACTTTCAGCTAACTATTTGAACTGCTTTCAAATTACTCTTAGCTAACTATTTCGGACATGTTTAATTACCTTCAGCTTGACCATTTATCAATTACTGTTACCATTTTCAATAATAACTACTTGTAGATATTAACAGTTATGCTTCACTACTAAAATTGTTTAATAGCTAACTACCTCAACAGGCTATTTTAGCTAAGTGCTTCAACAGTTTATCAGCAGTTTTTAGCTAAGTATTTCAAGGGTTTCAAAATTACCTTTGAGCTAACGATTTCAACCATTTATACTTTACATCTAGCTCAGTTTTCGCTAACTATATAAACTATACCTGACACTTTAAACTATTTCAACTTCTTACTTGCTACAGTAGCTTGTTTCATGCATTCAGGAACAACACGTGTTATTGATATTTCATTTTTTAGCGCTTTTGAACATTTATTTGGTCCCTAAACACAAATTAGTGGATATATTCGAATAAAATCTGAATTTTCTGCTCTTTTTTTCTTCAAATTTGTTGGGCTTCTTTCCAGTCTTTTCACGAAGCACCTGGCAGCTATAAAGTTGGAAATCTCTGCAGTAATATATGTGTATTTCTTATTGTCAGCCAACATCCCTCTCCATGCTTCCTCTTCACTCCCCCTCTCTCCTCTCCATCTTCCACTGAAGTGAGATATTGTATTTCAGGCAGGCCATTTCTCACTGTCAGTAATGCACATCAAATCCCACAAGTAGGAGGGCTAAGAGGTTTGATCGCTCATAATGCCTTTACCTACACTAAAGGCTTAAGAGAGGAAATCACATTCAAAGTTGCCCCGGCTCTGCACCGCACATCTGGGTCTCCGCTGGCTTTCAGCTGTGGGTGGAAATCTTGTGGTTCATAAGGTCTCAAATAGAATCCAGAGCTCCTAATCCATCTTGATCTCATTTACACACAAGTGGCGAGTTTTGACTAATATTTTCCTTGACATTTTGCCATGACAGAATAAGAAATAGCTTAAAGAGGTCCAGTCTGGGTCTGGTCGGGGGTTATTTTGAGATCCTGACGGCGTGCATGTCCCAGGACCAATCGTGGTGTGATTGGGTGGTAAATTTGGTATAATGCTTTCTTTTCCGTGGTGTAAAAGCCGAGGAATGTGCTGCGGTGACATGAGCGGTAGTTTCCAACTCTTCTACGTCCTCCTGCTTGAACGTATCCTCAGATGACCTCGTCTGGCTTTCTTCAGGCAAATCTGCATCCAAAGGCAACTTTTTTTTATATCAACCTCAGTTTCTTTCTAATTATAGAATGTTCTCTTTTTAAAGGAAGCAATGAGGCAAACTTTTCTTTAAAACAACAAACATGCAGATAAATAAGTCCAGACATACTTGATGTGAGACCTGTCTCATTTTAGAAGATTTATGGCTATCTTGCATTAAATTGTTCCAAACAGCTTGCCTGACCTTCTGACTGAGGGCTGCTTTGGGAGAACTAACCCACAACATTTTCTTACTTCTTTCCAACCAGCAGACGCTCATGTCTTCCATGCAGCGCTGCCAGCTGTACAGCTTCTCCTTCACGCCTCCTGAGCTCCTCTCCCGTCTTCAAAGCTGCAGCCCAACACCAGGCCTCGCTGGAGTGCACTAGATGGCACTGTTTACAACAGCACCGGCTGCACCGAGCAGCAGAGCGAACACGCCATCTCACAATTACTGATTTACAATCCTTTCACTAATCTAATAAATTAGATTGCGCATTATACAGTTTGTAATTACACAACCACAATAAACACAGTTAACAATGCACATCAGCTCCGATTTCCACAGCTGTTAGTGCATTAGATGGGCAAAGATATGAAACAAGATATCAGATATGGCAATCAATGTGAAACAAGGAGCTGATAAGATCAGTCACTATTTTTTTTCCCTCTTTAATGGCTCATAATGTCATTAAATCTGACTGCCATTATTTGCAAATACATTTAGCTGGTCCACAGGGTCTGTTTAATGAAAAGTGCAGTCTTATCACGCGCTGATAGCATTTGTATAAGCTGGATATTTTACAGCTTTGATGCATCCACCTGCTTTATCACTGCACTCTGCCTCCTCTCTGTTTATCGCATCCTCACTTTTTTCGCCTCTTTGCTGCTCTTTTGTTTGTCAGTGTGTCTGCAACTCTCTGTCTGTCTGTCTGTTTATCTGCCTCCTCATATTCCTGGATCTCTTTGTGTCTAGGCCTGTGGGCAGGTTTCTGACAGGGGTTGCTCTGGTTGAGCCTTCCTCAGGCATCAAAAGGCAAAGAGAGAGACAGGCTCTGTCACATTATGCGGGCCCTCCTCTCCTGGCTTTGATTGAGAGTAGTGATCCAAAACTGATGCAGAGAGGAGCCGGCGCTCACCTCTTGTCAACGGCGGATGTTCTCCACAGGCAGACAGGCGAGCGGCAATGACAATGTTGGATACGCTTCGTGGGCTCTGACAACCCCCTTCACACTTTGACACACTTGGTGATATCTCACTCACTGTTTGCCATTGTCTTAAAGAGATATTGATTGTAGCACAGTTGCAGATAGGATTCAGATATGTGTTAAATATTACCTGCATGTAGATTCCTTACATTTCACTGGAGCTGGATTGAAGAATCTGAAAACTCATAAAACTTTTCTCTTAACTCCACTTATACCAAATTATATTCTGTTTGTGGCATTACATCTCATGTATGCAGCCTTTTCCTTGTGGAAATCAAAGCACTCAGAACCGCAATATCTTCTAATATCCCCCACTGCTAGATCTGTGTGAAGTTATATACTTCTTTCTAGTGCTGACATCTGTGGCATTTTATCAGTAAAATGAGTCAGTATCTAATTGAGGCCATCTGTATATTGCAAAGAAAATAAGCTTTTTTCAAAATTCTGTTCTGCTGAAATTCCACACTAATGGGGACTGAACCAAATGTCAAATAAAAGTCATTGCATGTGTAACTTCGGCGCTCCAATTAAACACTTTCGGAAACGGCGGTGTTGCTCAATTCTTCAGGCTTAAAAAGCACCACGCAATCTCTAAGCCGGGGTTGAAACACGAAAATCACAGAAATTGCTGTAACAAGACTTTTATGACATCAAAAGGTGCCAAATTAAATGACAACAGAAATTTTAAACTTTACGGTGACTTTCCCAGCGCCTCGTTTGCCATACTCACACACACCCAGCGCCGCAGTCACATTTGTTGCATTATGACATGTTACCCCGACATGACCTCCATTTTTCTTGTTGATATCAGATTTGGCAGGACATTCAAATGAGAGCCCACCGTCTCCCCATCCCCTCCCCTTCTGGACAATAAAATTTGAGTGTGTTTATCCTGCGGAGACTCATTTATAGCTGCTCCACCATGCACCGTGTATCCAGGCCCACATATTCATAAACCGGCCATCTGCGTGAAATGTGCATGACTTAAGAGATGTTGCACTGGGCAATGAGAAACGGCTGGAAGGTGTCATTACCATGTGTCGAACCCTCCCACATGTAGCATGCTGCCACAGCGACTGACTGATAGTTAAATATGTGGACTGTGTGGTAGGTTGGGAGTCGACATGTCTTCGCATGGCTGCTGGGTTTGTTCTGATCTCAAGCGAAACCAGCGCTCGAGACTTGTCCTGCATTGAAGTTGACATTTTGCATTAAAAGAACACATTTTTTTTCCTCTTTTTAACAAAAGTTTGCTCCACAGCTTCTGTCTCGCAGTCCTTGTGGCTTCTCCATCTGTGGCCCCTGCATGGCTGTACTGCAAGTGCTTTTGTCTGCACTTTTCTTTCTGATGATTCTCAACTATAGCACATGTTGAGATCATTAATTTCAAACCCTGCCAAAACCACTTCCCACACATGCATGGCATTCATTCCTCCCCTCTCCCCCTAGCTCACTCTTTTCCCTTCTCCATCGCACACACTCTGCTCTCTGCGTTGCTGTGAAGCTATAGTAATCCTGTTCTCCTTTCAGTGAATCAAAATCACCATGTGGCTTTGTTACAGTAGATGCGCAAGCCGAAGCACAGAGCCAGATTCCTATTGCCTTATACCGTTAAAAAAGAAAAAAAAAATGTGTAACTCACATAGCTTTGTGCATAGAAAAGAAAGAGGGAAAAGAAGAAGGGGTGAGGATTTATGCAGGCAGCATTGGCAGAATTCCCTCATACCTCCCTTGTTACACCTAACATCGCAAACCTGCACCGTTTCAAAGCAGTGGCAGATATGAAATATTCAACAGCAGTATTACTATTACAACACATAGTAAAAAAAAAAAACACAAAAAAACTGTGCATGCTCTCCCTGCACACTTTTAATTTTGAACACTTGATGATTATTGGTTCAAATAGGACTCACACTCCACAGCAGGAGTGGCTGCCTGTGGAACCAAGGCTGCATCTTTAACGAGTATCTCCCAAAAAAAGAAAAAAAAAATCTCATGGGTTGGGGGCAGAATGAAAGAGAAAAATAAGGAAAGAAAAAGAGACACTGAAAGGGAAAGTGAGAGCAATCTGCTGGAGAATGTGTCAGTGTGTGTGTGTGTCTGAATGTGTGTGCCTCTTGTGCTGCAGACAGCTCTCTGGCATTGCAAGCACTCGCTGGTCCTGAGCGGAGCTGAGCTGGAAGCCTGCTCAAAGCCCTTCACCTTCACAGCCGGGCTGGCACGATGCATTGAGCATGGCTGGCATAGCGCGATGTTTATCACACAAAGGCACGATCAAAGAGCGCTGGTATCTGGCTGCACCACTTTCATCTGGGTTCCCACAGCTGACAGTAGCATCCGTGGGGGGCTCTCCTCTCCTTCTTCTCCTCCTTTAATGGTCTCTCTCTCTTTCCCCTACCTCTCTATTCTCTCTCGTTCCCTCTTACACATTTATCACTGCAGATAGAGAGACTTTATTTGAGATTCCACTGCAAAAAATTTCTCTGCTGATCAACGATGGCTTCAGAAGCGGCCTGGGGAGCAGGCGTTCCTTGGCTTTCTGCTCACAAACTTTCCCTTCAATGTTTACAGTGTTGCTCCCTGCAGGCCAATCAGCTCGCCTCTTTCACCTCTCCTCGATGTTTTTCGCCAAGCCATCAGCAAACCAATCAACATCTGGAAAGTCGTTCCCACAGTGTGCAGCAGCACCTCACGGTAAACAAACCAGAGGGGCTTTGAAATCTCAGTTCTGCACGTGGGGTTTGACAGCTCCAGCATGAAGTTTGACAATTGGTATTCAGCCTCCATGTTGTTGGGGGGGAGAAACGGCGAGAGCAGCCAAGATGTGAGAGAGGCAGAGCTGGCTTCAGATTCAGGCGGGAAGCTGTGGTCGAGGGTTCCAGATGAAATGGGTATTTATCATTCTCTAACAGTAACACTTCAGTTTGTGATTCAGACATGCTCCAGGAAGAAGCACTCTTTCCAATAGCTGATACAAGCATTAGGCATTCCCTACATATCTCTCTGCCTCCTCTGACGTCTCGCTATACCACAGAAAAAATGAAACCCCAAACAAATGGCTTCCACGGTCACATCAAACTGCCTCGTCCGCCATGAAAAACGGTTGCTCTTCAGCGCACGGCGGCGGCAACCCCTGCGCGACTGTCAGGAAACGTACCCTTTCTCCCCCCCGTAGAGTGTGTGTGGAATGTGTGGCTACTGTTGTTGCGATCAATCCCAATTTAACAGACACCGGCTCAAAGTCAACCTTCAGGGAGCCATGAAAGCTGACAGGTGAGAACTCACTGCCGTCTCCCCAACTCACATCAAAGACACGGCAACAGTGGCGGCTTCAGTGGAAGACGAGCACTTTTGGAAAGAACAAAGAGACTTGGAGAGAGGAGAGCAGGACTCATCGAGCGACAAGGGATGGCCAAGAGGCTGAATAGCAAAAGGGCATGAATAGTAAAAACGGTTCCATTTGCCCCATGCAGATTTTGGAGAATTCAGAGTGAATGTAGCAAAAATTCAATATGATGTTGGCCATATGAGAGTAATTTGTTTGACAAAGACCTTGGATTCAGGTGGATTTTCTCCCCATTTTGCTTCAACTCTGTGCAGCAACTAAAAAAACATGTTGAATGTGCACTCCTGCTTTTCTTGTTTAGTCTGGGAATTGAGCCAGTCCAAATGACACTGGAGCCACATCTGTTGCTTTAATTGGCATTGCAGATAAAGTGTGTAAGGCCTTACAGGAGAGATCTATCAATTTTACACATCGAAGTCTGTTTACAGGTTGCGTGGAGTTTCAATGCTTTATGTGACAAATCTATTTTGCTGTGAATTTTGTTAGATCGCCTCAAGTGATGTCACTTGAGTCAGCCTTGGTTAGTGTTGAACACCCTAAATGCAGTTTGAGGCTAATGGAGCTACAAGGGCGTAGGATTTCTTGATATATGTTTGTAAGGGTTTTCTCCACCAATTATAACCGTAAGATTATAATAATGTTTCCCCACCAATATTAATGTAGGGTTAATGTTTGCTCAAATGGGGTTAAGCTTTTTATACAGAATTATTATATAGTCTACCTGATATTCGACCAGCGAAGTATTTAGATTAGAGGAATATAATAATTAGCATATGAAACACTTCTTGTTGTCCTGTCAAGAAGAGCTTCAGGAATTGTTAGGGGAATTATTTAGCTTGAGAGGTTATGTATAAAATTGAGGTAGCTGGAATCTATACAAGTTAGGGACCAAAATGTGAACAACAAACCAATTGAGGCACTGAACTTATATTTATGTACATTTATTAAACTAAACTAAACAATAACAACAACAATAACGCACATTAAGACGAACAACAACAACACAAAACAAATAAGACGGTGAGATGTGAAGGATGGGAAAAAAGGAAGGAAGAGAACACAATATTTCCACGTAACACTGGGATTAATATTACACTTGAAATATGGAGTTCTGAGGGAGAGGGATGAATAGACCACACCTGAAAGCAGCCGTCAATTTGATAGTAGGCTAATTTGTTAGCCTGTAAATATTATCTTTGAAAAGATAATTTGAGAAAGTTGCACCAAGTTCCAGTGACTGAAAGGTACTTGCGTGCCGTGATGATGATGATGATGATGATGATGATGATGATGCCTCGGTGGATGGTCCGGTCGGCCTTGGTTGATGTGGTTCGGAACAAAGGTGGACAGAATGGAGCCTCAGAGTCTGGAGAACTCTTGGGTTGGAAGCCTCTGATGACAAAGTAGAGTTCTTTCTTCGAACAGAGGATTCTGATGGTGCAGGAGGACTCTTAACTGTGATGGTGAATGAGGACTCCTGATGTTGCATGGTAAAAGTGACTCCAAAATGGTAAAACAGGCTCCTGATGGACTCTCAGGTGGTGAAAAGAGACTCCTGATGTTACATGGTAAAAGCGACTCCTGATGGACTCACAGGTGGTGAAAAGAGACTTCCAGTGGTACTTTCAGATGTGGGTCTTTTAAAGTGGGCCTTCACATATCATTCACATATCGGCTGTGGATCAGGTGGTAGAGCGGGTCATCCAATGATCGAAGGGTCAGCGGTTCGATTCCCGCTCTCGCCTAGTCATGTGCTGTTGTGTCCTTGGGCAAGACACTTAACCCACCTTGCCTCCAGTGCTGCTCTCACACTGGTGTATGAATGCGTGTGAATGTTGGTGGTGGTCGGAGGGGCCGTAGGCACGGATTGGCAGCCACGCTTCCGTCAGTGGCTACAAATGAAGCTTACCACCACCAGAGTGAGAATGTGTGAGCGAATGAATAATGGATTCATTGTAAAGCGCTTTGGGTGTCTGGAAAAGCGCTATATAAATGTAACCATTAATTAACTCAGCAGGGGTTACATTGTTAGGTAATTTCTGTAACTTTCCAAAATATTGAAATTTGAACATATTTCACCAAATTTCAATATTTTAATCAGATAGCTGATTAAAATGATACCAAACATGATCATATGTGACTGGCAGACATGTTAAAATTGTGACATTGATACTAATCACGAGGAATAAAATATTAAAAGTAAGGCAAGAGGTTGATTAATCATGAAGTCATTGAAAAGTTCACTTGCTCTATGAAATGGATGTACATAAAAGGAGTTTTATCCAGAATTGTGGGATGGTTATCTTTGTTGGTTCTGATTTGAGTTCAGAGTTCCTTGTCAGTAAGTGGAATGTCTTTGAAGTTGTCCTGAGGTTCTGAGCTTCCCCTTCAATGGCTCAGGAATCAGTCAGAATGCTTATTGGTGGCCATTTGGTCCCTTTGTTGGCCAGGTAGTGAGTGGGGGTTTAGACCAGTCTGTGTAGGGGCATCCTTTAAAGTTTGATCTGGTACTCTACTGTTGATTTGTCCCTTGCGTCTTCGGGCCAGACGTGGGAAGCGTCTTTGTTTGCAGTGTCTTGGTGTCTCAGCTCCGCTGATCAAAGCAAGTCTCGTCTCCACTGTGGCTGTGAAGGAATCTGTTCTTGTCCTGTTCCACTGTTGATAATGGCTGGTGGATCCTACAAGGGTTTGACAAAGAAGAAGAATGTATGACATAAAACCGACAACACCTGTATCTGCTGCATTGACTTCAATCTCTTTTAAAATTCTCATTGTGACTTGAACAATGCTGTCTGTAAGTGGTCTGTGCTTAACTGGAGCAGTAGTCTGCTAAGATTGCAGTCTTGGATGATTTGCAGACATTGGTGCTTGCTGACAGTAACAGCAAATGTGGTTTAACACTACCAATCCCAGAATTCTGGGGGCAGCTAACACTCCTTAAGTGGTTGCTCGCTGGTGTATCTGTTAAAATTGTAGCCAAACAAACAGATTTTCTGCCACAAGCACCTGCAATCAGATTTCTTGCTGCATAGTAGTAGTAGTAGTTTTAAACACATTACAAGGATCCTGTAAGAGGAGTTGGTCACCTTGATTACCATTCACTGTCGCTGCTTTTTTTTGTTAGATTTACCCTATGAAATATCACAAAACCGAACTGCTATCAAAAATTTGTCAAAACATCATCAGTCTGGATTTATAGATGCAATTTAGTTGGTGATTGCAGTCTGTACTGACCTCCAAATGCATTTCATGTGACGGATTAACAATTAGAGGTTTATTATGAGCAGTATTTTAACACAGTTTTGATTTGGAATAGAGGCATTTAATAGAAAACAGATATTCATGAAAGTAAAAATCTGAAGAGTATGCTGGGTTTTCCTTTCTGTGAATTTTCTGCAGGAAAGGCAGACTCTGTTACTAACAAGAAAATCTGCTACACTAAGTGTTAATTCCAGAATGTAAATACACTAAGTGGTCATTTCTGAAAGCATGTAGTATTAAAAATTACAACTTTTAAATTGAATGAATAAAGATTAAGTGGGCAGTATGGAAACGGTATGAGGAATTCTAAGAATGAACTGGGTCACTTACTGTACAGCTCTCAGTCTTCACTGAACAGTTATTTCTCCCCTGCCATAAAACCTCTGGAAGGCTTTGCAATCACGGCCCCAGTGCACTCACTTTTTATTGTCTACCAGCTGTTGGAAAACTCTAAACTCTGAAGGAGGAGAAAGAAATGGAGAAGTCCTCTGAGAACCCATTTGTACGGCTCCAGCAGTTTAAGCCGCCATCGCTGGTGTTGTAGCAGGTGTGCATCCTTTGTGGATTTCACCTTAATTCAACTTCCAGAACAACACTACACAATAATTAATATAAGTTTTTTTTTAAAAAAAGAAAAATGAAAAGATAGATAGAGAGAGAGAGAGAGAGAGAGAGAGAGAGAGAGAGTTACGGATGAGTTCCTTTTTCCTGGCTTTGTGAAGCTGATATTTCATTTTCCTGTTGAGCAGTTCCCACCCACAGGTCTTCACAGCATCTTGCTGCACAACCTGTCAATACTGTGCATGTACACAGTAAGAATAGATCAATACACTTTCAGGCACTGACAAAGCTGTGAGTATGTTAGTGAGAACAGAGAAGTAAAATTATTCAATCCAACATGAGGATTGTCATGCCAGCAAAACCCTAAAGGACAGAATGCAGCCCGAGAACTCCAATTACACCTTTCTACTAAAAGTCATTACAGCAAAGCTAATTAGCAGTGCAATCAAAGCAGGAACAGGCAGTAGTGTTATTTAGCTACCTGCTTATTGTTAAATTGCCTGTATGTGGCTGAGGCTGATGTGAGATCTTAACTCGTAGCACCGTTAGAGGAAGGAGAGAACGCTGGGGTCAATACATAGGTGTCGTGTGATATCGGTCCCATCTGATTGGCCGGTTTCACAGCTTCGTTTCTATCTCTGAGTCCTGTCCAATCATTAAAGGCCAGTATCTCTGGAGCAGGAAGTAAAGATTGTGGGCCTGTGGAACCATTTAGATCTCTCACAGATCTCCTTAATGCTGCCCATCGATCGCATTTCCCTTTTAAAAACAAATGGACAACTCTGATGGTCCAAATGGCCCTTTTCCCAATTACAGGCTTGGGTGGCTTTCAGTCCTCCTGCAGAAACACTCTGGCCTTAACTTCAGATAACTACTTAGTGGCCTGTGTGCGATCCCTCCCTGTCGGTTATGTACCTAAACACACACAAAAACACACGCTCACTTGTGCTGCTGGGGAAATGAATCATACATTTTTCAGTCTATTCCATTAAAAAAATCTTGCTATGAGGCCGTATAGCTTTGTAGTTGTATTAGTAATCAGATCAAAATGAGGATTAATCTGCTGCGTGCATTCTTCTTTTAATAGAGGATAATTTACTCCAAGATGAGAAATATTGAATTGGAGAATGTTGCACATGGGGGAAAAAAAGCACAATTTTCTCCCATGGTCCAGTACCTTATAGAGGCCTTATCGAAGGCTACACACCTGACCTCTCTTTCCAGATAGTCAGTCAAGCATGCCCCTAAACACCAGACTGATACTGTGTTCTGCTTAATCTTGGATGAGGAGCAGCGGCAACAGAATCCAAAGAAGGGATGAACTGGGAGCTGGAAGAGGGAGAGAGAGGAGAGCTGCTGTCAACAAGCTCTTATGGTGAACAGATGTGGGGGAACTCCCTCACTACTCCTTAGCCTGAAGCCATACACACACCCACCCACACACACACATATACACACACATGTATAATGTAACTCACACTCGAGAGGAGGAGAAGCAAAACAATCATTTGGAGTAAATTCCTGGGATGACTGAGATGGTTGTGGCAGATTTTGCGCAGAAAGGCCAAAATTGGAGAAAACTAAATAAGATGTTGAAGTGCGTGGCGGTAAACACCCGGGTGTGTGGTTTTACAGGAATGCCACTCTCAGTGAAGCCAGAGTGAGTTAGAAGAGTGGTCTACAGGCTTGATTTATCCTCCTTCCCGTGCAGGACGGAGTGCCCTATTTGACGGCGAAGCAGACATAAAGCAGCTGCCTCTCTGTGCGGCTCTTAGAAAGAGATGCTATCGGTCAATGGGCCATGCTTTAGTCATGCCGCCAAACTCCTTCTCCACCCTGAGCAAGCAAGCAGCATTTATTGTGCATTTATCTTCACAGGGAGTTAGTGTTATGTAACGGTATTGAACTGCTGAATTCCATCTGTGCTCCGACTTACAGGCTCGTAGGAGAATCCAAGTGAAAGGTAAACTTGATTACATAGTGTGTCGGCTTGGAGAATATTTGACAGTTTTTTGTTTTTTGTTTTTGCTTGAGTGGACATGTCACTTATTACTTAGGTTTAAGAAAAGAATGCAATCACACTACTTTTCAAAAGTTTGGAGTCACTTAGAAAAGTCCTTATTTTTGAAAGAAAATGATTTTTCTTTCAGTGAAGATAACATTAAATTAATCATAAATACAGTGTAGACATTGTTAATGTAATAAATGACTATTCTAGCTGAAAACGGCTGATTTGTAATGGAATATCTACATAGGAGAATGAAGAAACATTTCCAGCAACCATCACTCCAGTGTTCTAATGCTACATTGTGTTAGCTAATGGTGTTGAAATGCTAATTGATGATTAGAAAACCCTTGTGCAATTATGTTAGCACATGAATAAAAGTGTGAGCTTTCATGGAAAACATGAAATTGCTTGGGTGACCCCAAACTTTTGAAGGGTGGTGTTTGTCTGGTTGTTTTTCCAAACCCTCTTTTGCATGCACCTCTTCAATATTTTCAAAATTACACACTATTCTTTCTGCCTCGCTGGCTTCCTTAGGTTAAAGTCTCACTTCAAAGCCCCAGAGAAAGAGACTTTGGCTTGCATCCTCAGTGCTAATTGTCTGTCCAGATAGTTTTGTTGGTCAGGTGTGAAGATATTGGCTGTTGTTTCCAAGTCTACAGTGGAGCTCAAAAGCAATTAAGGTGTTTCTTATGAACAGTTTCTTCCTTTGTACTGACTGCTGGCAGTACATTCTGTACAACAGTGTCTTCTGTTTATGATCATCTCTGCTCCTGGCAATTTTTCAAATGCGGTTGTTTTGCAGGTATGAAGTTCACCTACTTTGGCGTGTGAGTCTTCTGACATATTCTAATTGGCACTACACCAAGTACAACTGAGGCCGATGGGAATATCATTAGTTCTGCAGGTATTTCTTAATAAGCCACAGTGTTAGAGTGAAATCTTTAGGGATCACCAAAGTTACCGCAGTTCGTGCAGAGGGAAGCATGAATTATTGTAACACATTTAATGACAATCCAGCCCACAGGTGTCAAAATATTTCACTCAGAGCCGCAAAAGCCAACATGACTAGATGCTTTTCCACTGTAGGAAATTAGGGCAGGTGCAAGGCGATACAAACATTTGCAGAAGTGACCTACTACCTGGGGCTTCAAGCCTTTCTGTCTCCATTGCAGCGTGGGATCCACTGGACTCATGACATGACGATATTTGCAACAGCTCTGACTCTGACATTAACTCAGAGTGCACCAAAACAATGACAAAAGTAGGCACCAGACCACAGTACAGTCAAGGAAGGTTGTATGAAATTGATCAGGTGAAGATTTTCACCTGCTGATGATATTAAATTAAACATCTGAAGTCATTATGATTCATTCTCTGGGCACCATGGATATTCATTAGGACAAATATCTAAAAAATGTCAGGAATATGGAGGAAGAATAAGAGCTGCAATCATTTAAGTCAGAAGTACTGGGGACTACGAATGTCAGAATATTCTGACATTCTGACATTCCATCCAATAGCTCTTGATATATTTCTACAGAAAGCAAAAAGGTCGAAAAGATGGTTGTGTGAGAGGAAAATTAGGGGTCATCATCCTCATAGTCATTACGATTTATCATCTGGGGACCATTAATGTCATGAATGATATTTCAGTTTGGACAGAAATGGTGGACTGACTGACTGCAGTTACACAGTAAATCAGATAGGCACCGAGGACAGTCAAACCAATGTGAGTATATTCGATTAAAATTAGATGCATATGGATGGAGGGAGACCCGCTTTATTGAATTTTTGGGTGAACTGTCACTTTAAGCTCAGAAAACACTGAGCTAGTGATTACTCCTGATCCTTGTTTCACATAATGTGGAATGAAGTGCAACACTACAGCGGACAAGATGTTTGACACTAATTATTTGCTTGCTTACCTGCTGTTCTGATTTTGATTACCCACGCTAACCTGCACTATTGCACCCTCGTCATCTGACCTTGGCAGAAATCCATACACAAAATTGGATTAGATGCAGGCACTGGTGTCCACAGATGTAACACTCTCTAGTTTGTGATATACAGTAAGCAAACATTTGGCTAATAGACCTTTCAACCCAAATGCTTTTAAGCCATTGACCTCTTTACTGTACCTTGCAACTTTGACTGTGCTCTTATTGTTTGTTGGTTTCATCATTATTCACTTGACAAACAGCCACTAGTAGTCAAAGAGCCCTCTGCAGGCCTGGATTAGCTTGAGAGGCTTTCATTATCCTTCGATTCAACCACCTTGATTACTTTCAATTGGCGTGAACACCTCATTTTCTAGTATAATCTAATTCAATATCATCTCATTTAGGGGCTGATAGAATGAGACCCGAGATAATTTGCTCAGTTCGGTATTGCACTGGGATTAAATGTTTGTCTTGCAAAGTAATGATGATGTGGTAAAATATGAGCTTCTATTAATTTTACATCTGAGCTCAGACAGGGAATCGGGCAGGTCGGTACAGGTTGCATACCAAGGTGTTCTGAACACAGACATACCTAATGTGACCTGATAGGAGTCAATGACTCATTTCACCTCGGGCAGCTTTGCACTTTGTGACAAGGGCTCAAAGAATGTAAACAAGTTTTCAGTCTCTGCAAATCTGGCCTATTATCTAAGGACTGCTAGAAAAGATTTGCCTCGTTGACAAGTGTTTGTTTCTTGACAGAAAAGCGCACAAAGCAAAAACACTTTGTGGAGGAGGAAAATTCTGATTTGATGTCAGATTAAGTAGCATGAGAAGAAATGTTTCTTTTTATTATTCTCAGCCTTGGAATAACTTTAAAATAAATTCTTTCCCCACATTGGTTTAGTTTGACTTGTTTGCTGCCTCTTCCTGACACCGAAGGAAATAAACAACGGGCACAATGATGCACAACCCAATTCTTCATCACACTTATTTCAGCTCCCAGTCCGACCTCTCAGGCATTAGGAGAAAGTGATCGTTGTCTTGTTCACAGGAGACAAGAAAGGTGACTATCTGTCAGCACCATCTAATGTCTTTCATTCTCTCCGTGTCCAGCCCAGTGGTTGTAGTCAAACTCATGTCCCCAGAGGTCAATCAGTCACTCAGACAGCTGCTCCAAACACAGCTCAGACTTCAGGCCAGAAGACTGCCGTGTGTACAAGCCAGCCAAATCACTTAACCGATAACTGACTTTTAGAAACAGGCTGAGCAGATTCTAAGAGCAGATATAAGATTGCTTTTACCACTGCTGGAATTTGATCAATATAAAATGAATGAATCAAAGCTGAACAATGTTGGTAATATCTACTCATGTATCCACCATCTTCAGTTTCCTCATTTTAACAATGTTAACAAAATGCTTTTAAGTCGCACTAGCGGTGTGACTCTGAGGATAGCATGTTGATTGGTCCTTCGTCAGCTTTAGTCCAAGCTAAAATGAACAACTACTGAATGAATTGGTTTGGAATTTGGTACACAAAACCAGGTTCTGTTAAGGATAAAGCCCTCTGATTTTGGCTTGGCCCTGATTTTCAGTACAGCGATACCAGCAAGTTGACATTTTGGTTTTTAATGAAATATATAGCCCTTTTGTTTCCGTATATTAATCACAATCACATATTCACAATTACATACTACCACACAGTTGGAGTGGATGGATCATCTGAACCACTGGCGGAGAATAAATGGAAATCCTGATAAGATGTTTACATGCCACATTATCCGAGTTCCGATCAGAGCACTCCAGTCAGCAAACCAGGATATGCTGTTTTTATGTGCAATGGATACTTCAAAAACCTGATCACATCCAGGACACAGGTGTGCACTCAATGCTACATGACTCAGCTCAAGCACTAGAGATTTGCTTCCCACTTAAGCCTTGAAAGACTATAAAGAAAAGTAACTTGAGCGTAAAATTTAAATTTGGTATGACACCCATGCTGCTGTTTTGATGATTTTACTTTCAGACTCTGGGGTAATCTTAACGGCAGAGGTTTTGTTCACAAAATAAACAACAAAACTTTTTGAATTTACTGTCACCATTATTCATTATTCATTCCATTTTCTCCATACTGACGCTGGCTAAAGCTCATGTTTTAGTGTCCAACTGCAAGAACTGCTCCTAGAGATCCTCTTTCAGGATTTTCAGGTACTTCTGAGCAGCTTTGAAAAACTGTTGTATGGTTAAAGTCAAGGAAGACAAATTCAGATTGGTTAGACTCAAACAGGATATCAAGAGGGAAAGCTGTAGGCCTCTCTGAGTAGCAGCTTCACCTCTTTGCCAGTATTAATAATTTTACATTGTGGATGGTGATGACTAACATGCCCTAACTAACCCTGTTGGTGTTCTATTTCCTACATGCTCATAGACGTTGAATGTTACAGCCCCTGTTGGCTGTAGCGTCCATGTGTGGAGATGGTTTGTGTGGACTTTAGATTACAGCTCCCTGAAGAGCATCTCCACATCCCACCTGTCTCCAATCCTGGATGATGACCTGGAGCTCCAAACCTGCACTCCGGTCCTCGTTCCTTTTTCCCGCCTACCTTCCTGGCTGACTAGATCACTGCCCTGTTCTCTCCTCCAATCAGACTGCACCAATTACCACACCAGGGTACAAATCAGGAGCTAAACTCTCAGTCATGGCTGCTGTGATTTAATATGAGTAGCTTGCTTTGGTGCCTTTAGTGTCTTTTGTGCTCTATGTGGAAAAATAGTATGCAGCTCCTGCTACCAGAATTGTGACTGTAAGCCAGCAGACACTTCTTGTCTTGTGTTTGCTGCAGCTGCAACAAATGATACCTTAAATCTCTGAGCTTTTATGTGTTTTGAATGTGAGCTCATTTGTTTAGTTTTTCTTCACACCTGCACTAGCTTATTGATTACTGTTTGATAGTCAAGGGTGTTGCTACTTTGTCAAGTCTGGCTAAGGAGTTTTAGATTTCTTTTGTTATTTTGTCTTAGCAAGTTTACAACTCTGTTAGCCCTGCTTGGTTTTATTTGGTTCTTTGATTTAGCAACACCCACCAACATTGTGTGCTTTGCAGTTTTATCACATTATTATTTAAAATAATGTCACTGAGTAATAAAATGCTTCACAAAACCAAATACACCTGGTTTGATGTTCTTCCTTTTGCCCTAGCAGAGCTGGGATATAACATAGGGGTATTTCCAGTAACTATTTTGTTGTTATTTCTGCACACTCTGAGTTAATGTTGTAGTTGAATAAAAGAGCTGATTAAGGGACCATTCTTATAAATGGTGGTGCTACCTCCCGAGTGTCTGCGGTGAAAAGATGTCTGTTAGGACCAGTTCATCTTGCCAAAATGGTAGACAAAACATGTTTCTCAAAAATGTAAATAATTAAAAGTCATAAAAGAAGAAAAATGCTTTCACACATAATACTGTACAAGTGTGGGCCCTTTCACTTAATATGTCTTTTGGCGCCATGTTAGTTTGTCCAATACCTAAATAACAAAACTAATGACATTCCTATGACTTCAGTTGTCCTTGGTATTCAGTGCTAATTAGCAAATGTTAGCATGCTAACTAAAAGGGTTAACATAGCAAAGACTATACCTGCTAAACCTGTAGCATTGTCACCGTGAGCCTGTTAGCTTGCTGATGTTAGCATTTAGCTCAAAGCACCACTGTGCCTAAGTACAGCTTCACAGAGCATTAGCATGACTGTATTTTCTTTTCTATACAAAAAATGGCACAGATATGACTAAGGGAGATGTGTTAAATTTACACCTAGGAGCTCACTTAAACAGTTCCTTAAGGAGAGCCTTGTACCAGGTCACCTCATCAGCCATTACTGAGGGATATAGGATGCGGTTACTAATTCACTCTCCCTACCCAGATTTTCTCAGCTTGTCTTGGGATTCAAATCTCCAAATCCTCTCCCACTCTGACTCTCTTTTTTCCCCCCTCTCCTCACTTTCACATTTACTTTCTGGTCTGCATGGACTCCCAGAGTGAGCACTATGAAGGATTACCCTCCCCAGATGTAATCCAATCAAAAAAAAAGCAGGAACTGATTTCTTATCTTTCTAAGATGCTGCATTTCCCCTCATCTCAGAGAACACACAGCCAGCATTATCAGTCATTTGATTACCCTGAGTAAAAATGGATACAGAACAGCAGCAGTTTCAGCCTCGAGAGGCCTGACTTGCACATTGAAATCCAATTGAAGACTGTACCTTATGTATTTGTTTAAGATTTCGAAATAATTAACTGGGGTAAAAGCTGTTATGGCTACACAATGGGATTAAGCG
The DNA here is from genome assembly GCF_021347895.1 of Acanthochromis polyacanthus. Lineage (NCBI taxonomy): Eukaryota > Metazoa > Chordata > Actinopteri > Pomacentridae > Acanthochromis > Acanthochromis polyacanthus. The sequence goes on from NC_067132.1 coordinate 10,193,806, forward strand.
AGACATGAAGGGTTTTTTGAGTTCAAGACAATCTAGGCTTGAGAGCACCTTTTCCCTGCCACTTTACTTTTATATGCAATTATAAAAAAGCATCTGTACACCAAAATGTTTTAGATTCAATGGACATATGGCCATTAGATGTTTTTTACACTGCATATGCACTGCATGTGTGTGTCTGCGCACAAAATCTGCCTGACACACACTGTAGTTCAGCCCAGAGCATCGTCAGGCTAACAGATGTTGGTCACAGAGGACAGCTGATCCTGTGAACTGAATGCACTTGCAAACATGTGTTTCCCTGGCTTCCATATGGATTAAACACATGTAGCACATACAACTATCACCCTGACCAACGATAACATTTTAAGCCACTTAAGGACAGTGAAATGGATAATGAAGCCATTTCTGAGGCGATAAATGCTACAAATTGTGCCCTTGGAACATTTTCTTTGAACATGTGTCCTTTCTGTCTTTTATTTCACCGCCTGAAACACCTTCGCAGCCTCAAAAGGCCTTGTTGTCTGTAAGTGTTGAGATTGTGATGAATTGATTCTGAGTGGGTGTAACATGAGAGGAAGAACGTTTAAGCAAATCCACGGTCCTGCGTTTGACCTATCAACTGCTGTAGTTTTTAATGGCGGCCTGTCTTGCTGCAGCGCCTGGCAGACGTCTCTTTGTTGTAGGCTTTTTGCTGAAGTGTCCTGAATAGCGCTTGCTGTAATTGCTAAAAGGTAATTGCGCTGGCAGGTTACAGCGAGGCTTTAGCTCCCCTGAGCCGCACCCTGATCCCTGCATAAGGATGTGATTAACTGCCATCTCCTGTCATTAACTGTGAGGGCTTTTGGCAAGCAGGCCGCTCCAAGTGTGTAATTGTCATATTAGACCCATTGCTTGGTCAGATCGAGTATTGGAATCAAGTTCCTGGTCTGAAGTGGCTGCTGGCAGGCCTTAAGTACACGGCAGAATTGACCAAACTGTTAGCACTTGTTTCCGCAGTGATATGTGACAGCTGAGCTGCCGTCTAATGTTCAATTTGCCAGTCTGCAAATACAACTATACAAATCACCATGAGGCAGAAGAATATTTTTCCTGTGAATGGTCTATAGCTCAAGGGCCAAACACCTTTAGGCTGACATACAGCAGTGGTGCTACTTTATGGAGTGTAACATTAAAGCCACAGGAATGAATCATTTGCTCTTCTGTAAGAGACAGTAACTGCCAAAAGCAGCAGCCAGCCGGGGTTCAGAACAAATAAAGTGTAACGCATGTTTACAGACCTGCAGAGAACCTGTGTGTGCTGTACATCACACTGTAAGCGCAGCACAGATTGCTGTGAAGAGCTCAATCCCTTGGCTTGAACTGGCAGAAGCAGGGCATTGATCTTCTTTGCCTTCACAGTGCTGTGATACCTCTACAGACAGATGGAAGAGGAGGGGGGCAGTCAGCCATTCACTGGAGCATGCTCAGAAATGCATATGCTCAGAGGCCTCTTGATGGTACTTCAGAAATGGGCCCGGTTTTGCCTAGATTGCTTAAGGATGGACTCATCGGGGCAGTTAGCATCACTTTGTAGCAGAGAAAACTGAGTGATGAAGGTGAAAACAAGCTTTTTACAAGGAGGTCAGGAAGAGGGGAGAGAGCGGAGCAGAAAATTGGGTGAGCCAGCGCTATAAAACTGCAACAACGAAAAAAGGAAGCATTCTGTTTACTATGACAGATTTAACACATCATGCAAATATTTCCCTGAGTGGGTTTAATGGAGCTCTAGTCAGATCTGCAGATGAATAGACAGTTTTGTTTCATGTCCCCGTTGCCATTCTGAGGTTCTCCATTTAGGGGGATTTTGTGTGGCGCAGGGATAATGGAGCGTCAGTGGGGAACCCAGGAGAAGAGGAAGGATTTAGATGTGTTTGAATTGACTCAGACATTTTGTTAAGTGTCATTGTGCATGGCCCGTTTATCACCCCTCGACTCCTCCCCCCTTTTCATTCATAACCACTCTCCCGTCTCTTTCATGAGGGGCTACGACAGGGATTTGTGTGTCTGTGAGTGTGTGTGTGTGGTTTGGAAAGTGGATAGACCAAAACAAAGGCCCTCCCGAGTGAGTCATGACGGCATTTACTGACATACCAAACACACACACACACACACACACACACACACACACACACACACACACACACACACACACACACACACACACACACACACACACACACACACACACAGAAACAAGTCCAGCTGGCTTATGGCAGCAGAAGTGGTGCTGGTCTTTATGTGGGACCTGAGTGGGCCAGGTCAGCTGAAGGCAGACGATGCTATTGTGTGGGATGGAAAGATGAAGTAACACACGGATAGAGAGAGGAGGAGGTAAATCTCTTACAGCTGTACTGTTTCACTATGCTTAACCCCAGCAAGCCAGTTCAAGGGGAGTGTGTGGCTTACAGATCCCTAACATCTGTATGTGCTGCGTGTCTGAGGAGAAAATGGTTACTAATGCAATCAAGGTCTCATTTACATCCCATAGTGCGTCCATGCTGGGCGCAAAACATGAAGCTTCATCACAGCCTCTCTCCGTCATAGAGTTTAAAATGCTTGAAGCACAATGTAACAAATTATTACCTCTGTCTTTCTCCTTTTCTTTGTTTCACTACTTCTTAATTTCGGAAAACGCCTCACATACTGGAGTCCACGATAGCACATATACAAAAAGACATATCTGGTCAATTAAAGCAATAGAAGTCAGAAAATGAACTTTCTTCACGTAGCACTTTTAAAAATCAGGGTGTCAAAGTGTTTCACAGTAACAGGAAAGATGATAAAGAGCATGTGAATAGATATTTATAAAGATAAGTGAAAAATTGTTCAAGAAGCAGAACAAATTGGGGGGGACGTCAATAAAAGGCCCGTGAGAATAGAAAAGGTTTTCGAGATGAGATTTAAAGTACTCAACAGAGTTTGCTGTCCTGACTTCAAGAGCCAGTTACATAATCCAGGAGCCTAGACAGGAAAAGCTGTGAGTCAGTGCTATATGGTAGAGCCAAATTATGTAATGCCTTTAAAGTAATTACAAGGATTTAAAGGGGAGCTACACTGATTCCACACATCAAAGTTTGCTCACAGGTGTTGCAGAACACTAGTGGGTGTGGAGTTGGAAAGAAGTAAGCTTACAGGCCTGCTGCTCAGCTCTGCTAGAGGCACCAGGCCACCTTAGCAGATAGTAGCATAATACATCTAAATCTCCATCCGAGATGTTAGAGGTTGCATTGTGGGTACTATAGGAGCCGTGTTTTGACAAAGAAAAATGTTTGCAATAACAAAGACAATATCTCTGCTTGCTGCATTGATTTTGATGTCTTTTAAACAGTAACTTCCATTCTAAAGTTCAACAGCAAATTAAAATGGTCCCAAGATCTCTACAGTTCCACTAAAAATCAGGAAACCTTGGAGCAATCAATACATTTCAATGGTCTGACGTGGAACAAAGACCAGACTTTCAGTTCTGTTGTAATTTAACTGCGGAACATGATCCAGGAACTAATCTCCTCCAATTTTGCAAATACATAAAACATGCCAACATATGCTTAGATATAGTTTAGATGGCTTTTTATGCTTGTTTTTCCTGACTAAAAATATATAAATATATTTTAATATAAATCTGACAGATTTATATTATATTTATCCAACTTATGTGTGTTCTCTCTGAGTAACAAAGCAAATTAGCTACACAGCCACAGATCTTTTACATGCTAAGAGGACATATGTGGGAATTATCTCATAGATTCAGACTAATCGTCACAGCTCTGTTTCAGTACTGCAGAAAGGTCTGGCTGCACCTTGTAATCACTCTGTCATGAAAGAAAAAACACTTTGGCCTGTTTGCATTTCTTTAGGATAATCACAGTCATCGTGGGTTGTTCAAAGCCCAGGATGCCGTGATGGTGCCCCTGCAAAATAGCGATGGTGGGTATTGTTTTGGTGGAACATTTGCATGCAGGAAAGTGAGCACTAGCCAGATGAAATGGGAAGCAGAAACAGTAGATTTATACCCAAACTCTACATCTCGTGAGTCAGACTAAGGCTGGTGTTCCTCTGTCAAACATTGCATGAGTGCCCGTGTAAGATCAATTCCAGTGTCTAAGCCAGGGATCGGCAACCCGCGGCTCCGGAGCCGCATGCGGATCTTTCAGCCCTCTGTTGTGGCTCCCGGTAACTTTGGAAAATAAATTGTTCTGCCTTTCAGGCGCGTTTCAATGCATTTTAATATAGACAATTTTATTGTGAAATTACCGCTCTTACTTTGACGTGTCACTCCACCGGATGTGCTGTGCCTGTGACATGAGAGCGCCAAGCTGATGCAGAGAGACAACACGAAGCTTCCGATTCCCACACGTTTCATGCCTTTTTAAAATTTTACTCCTGGAGAAGCAACACCTGTAGTTTCACATCGTTTTGTACTCAAGAATGGCAAGCCTGTGTATTAAAGCTCCACTGCAAGAAAGACACGTCTTTGAGTCAAAAGTACTCATGATAGGGTAATACACGTTACTCGCAAGAACACGGCTCGATGTCACATCCAGGCAGCAGGTCAGAGAGTCAGAGGAGTGTCGTCTTGGAAAAATAGGGCAGCGACTTACCGGAGAAAAGTTATTAGCTTAAGATAAATAGATTTTACAAGTTAAATAGACATTCGCAAAATATTGATTTCCAGCTAACATTACGTAACATATGAGGTCCAGGAGCAAAAATGACATTAACCAGGTAAGATAAATATTAGTGGAAGGACACAATTAAAAAATGAATCTATCTAATTAGAGGCTTTGTAATTAAGTAATCGCGACTGATTAACAAGGGCATAGAGGTAAAAAAAAGCAATATATGCAGCATTGTCTTCATTTTAAATGCCAAAAGGATTTTGCGGCTTCTGGTGTTTTCTTTTCTGTGGGAAACGTGTCGAAATGGCTCTTTGAGTGTTAAAGGTTGCCAACCCCTGGTCTAAGCAAGTCTGCAAGAGTCTGTGCGTACTCCTTCATGGACGGCCACATGCAGCGCAACATTTGTGTCAATGCAGTGATTATTACAAGAGTAGCAATGCACCAAATATGTAGATATGGCCTCATGTACAAGCAACTAAGTCTTCGAACTGGACTCCTGCAGACTAGAAAAGCAATATCATAGCAACAACTACACATCCGTGCATGTCTGCAGCTGTCCATGTGTACATCCGCATGAGAGAATCATCAAGATTTGAGGGAGAATAGGACGAATGCTGTGACTGATCCTTGAGGAACTCCACATGCTAGAGTACAAGCAGGCAGGAAAGGACAGAAAGAGATAAGATAAATTGGAAAAAAGCTATTCAAGATGTATACCAGATATCCCAAGTCATGAATCTATTCTTAAGAACTAAGATTGCGCCACATAGAGATTACTGAGGAAAAGAATCTAGAAGGGAAAAACAAAAACACATTGTTTAAAAGGCTCCCCAGAAGCAGAGCTTTAAATGTGGCTTTAAAAAAAATTTACAACTCTTCCTTGGAAAACAACACGTCATACTGCACCGGTTGAATTCCAAATAAACAAAGTGCATGTGTAGAAGCAACACACTGGTTAACTCATTGCTCCAGTATCTAACATCTCTAACATCCGCTCTACGTCCATGTTAACTTGTCAACAATGGCTGCACCATTGTTACTGTAGGCTGCGGAGGCTATCGAGGACACAGCGAACATCCTTTAAGTGTTTATAGTAGTAGAGTGAGGAGAGATAAATGAGTGGACCTGGGCTTCTCTGTGACTCACTCGGGGAAGATGAGCATTTATGAATAGCGGCTCGGCTGAACAGCACAAGCTGTGTTTCCCCAGCACTGTTCAATGGTGTTGGTGAGCCGCCGTGAGCTCCAGGAAACAGATGCGGCCTGATAAGAGGAGAGGATGTGATATCGTGCGTGTCGGTTTTGTGTAAGTGTGTGTTTTCCTATTGTAAATACGGTGTGTGTTCTCACACTTCCAGCTGCTTCCCTGTTCCATTCGACCTTTGGGACAATTGGCTCAGGGCGATGCGAGCAGCCGGCCGCTCTCAGGGAGACTAGAGGCCACTGTGACCGACGTTCTTGCCCCCCTTCATAACAGAGAGGTAAATCACGGTTGTTTATTCCATCGTCCCAGGCAATCTCCCAGGAGTCTTGCTCGCTGTTAACCTGAACTGTGCCATGTTGTACCAAGCAAGACGCCCTCCAACAGCTCCTGAAGCCTGGAATGTGAACAGGAGGGATGTGAGGGAGCCTGCTACAATCTGGCACTTTGGTGTGAGCAGAAATGAACAAGTGAAGTAAATCCCAGCTGTTTATCTACATCTTTCGGACACTGTTTGTATGGTTCGCTGGAAAGAGATATGCCTTTTGTGTGTGTATCAGCAACAGAGTACACACTTGTTCGACTGTGATTGTTTGCAAGTGCAAACTTGAGACGGAATGAGTCACACTGTCTTATTACACACTGCTGGAACTATTATAGGAAACAGAGCAGCAAACAGACAGTATAGCACAGCACATGTGGGCCCACACCCACACCAGCACATGTCTGAACTCTCATATGAAGACATACTGTTGACACAGCATGGCAATTACAAGTAACAAAGTCTCATTTATTGCAGAAGAAACTAATGACTCCCATGAGAGTCACATGTCGTTTTTTTTTAAATCTAACACTCACACACACACACCCAAAATTACACTCCTTACACACCGACTGCAAGAAGTGCAGTACATCATTTTTATTCCAGGCTGGACACGTGATCTCAGCCTTTATCAGGCTTATGAAAAGGTGACCTTTACATGAAATAAGCACAGACGCCCCCTTACATGAAGTTAATTCCAAGCAACATGATGCAGGTGTTAGCATGGAATATCAATGCTGCTATCTTCGTCTTTTTTTTACAGGCTGCAACTTTGCCTCTGAGCAAGGAAACTTTCCCCTTGGTGATATGGACTTGGTGAAAGATATTCCTGTGTAAAATTCATGAATTCATAACTTTTGAGGGTATATTTCACTACTGATCTATTGGGCCGTGATAAGAATTCAAAGGTGAATGGAGCTGGAGGACATCTTCAAAGCGGTCGAGGACATCACAGGAAAGCCAATGAGGCGCGTTGCCCTCCTCCGACATCCTCGGAATACATTCCATGTGCCTCTCCGCAATGTGATACACTGTCAGAGAAAATCAGATGCCATTGCAGTCCGCTGCCATTAACTTGATTTACACTGGGGTTTCAGTCAAACTCTGACAAAAAATGTGAAAAAAAAATTGGTTGCGTCAGCAAGTTTTATCACAATTTGTTAAACCACGCCGAGACACATGAAGAAGGACGTCAATAGTCGCACTTACACTGAAGGACACTATTAATCAAAGAGAGGGTACATGGTGGAGCTACACAGTGAAGCTGGGGTGTATATATGTTCTGTTGAACATACGCTCAGCAACCTCCCCTCTCCACTGCTTCACTATCAAAGATAACAGCCTTTAGCATGTGTCAGTCGAGGAGGATAATCCCTGGTAGATACAAGAGGACAAGGAGACAATCAAAGGCAGTTGGCTCTACTGGAGTTGACAGTGGTCAGCTTCTGGAGGTGATAAAGGCCTTTGAACCTGAATGCTGCTTGAGGCCCCCCTTTGTGTCCTCCCCCCTCCAGCCCCCCACGAGCCTGGCCGCAGAGGGCTCCACTTTGATTTAGCCTCTCGGGATCCAAGACAGCTCTCTTCATCTCTGCTGGAAAGACAGAGGCAGAGAGAGACAAAGAGCAGGAGAAAGAGGGAGGTAGTCCACATCTATCAGATCGAGGTCCATCAGTGGTGGCTACTCAACTGCAGGCCGGGTCACCGTGGTTGACCTCAAACACTTGACTTGGAATGCAGGAAAAACAGATAAGTGCTTCTGTAAAAGCAGTGGTGTCTGCTGACAACAGGAATCAGGGTGGCAAATCCCTGCTATTGTAGAGAATAATCTTGTTTCTCTATTAGCTGAAGCTGCAGCTAAACCAGAGGATTCTTTCAAATCACTTTGTAAGCTGGATCCTTGTAATAATCATAACAACGCCTGTTTTAAAACGAGCCAAATTCATAGTTCATAGTGTCATTCAAGGCCGGTCATCTCTGCCTCATTGAGTTTTATGGCTTAGACCTTCAGATACACTCAACACCACAACAGGGAAAATATGTTTCATGATTGGAAAAGTATCTTCCGCGAGGAGAGACTCCCAGAGAGACATACAGACGAAGGTTATGGAACAAAAGCTTTCCCTGCATGAACGTTGCTGTGGTTCATGTCATGTCTGCCTGGAAATCACACTGTCTACATTGGCAGTCATAGAGGATGATCAGCGTTTGTTATTCTCGGGAGGAACATGTTGGAAACACACTGAATGTGGATCTATACAGCGTACAATGTTTCCCTGAAAGTGGGACATTTGGATTAGGCCTGTTGCCTCCAATTCTAACAAGTTAATGTATTTTAAAATGTGACATTCCTGCCTCTGTCTGAAGTCTATCCTTAAAATGTAATGCAGCATGGAGCCAGGATTTTACGGTGAGGCGAGAAAGGTGAAGGGTCACAGGGGGCGTTCAGGTGAACCCGGCCTGCAGGGCAGCTATCAGTCATCAAGCGGAGGGATGAGCGCTGCAGCTCAGTGCGCTCAATCCACCATGCACATAAATCCAGTCGGTCCACCCGTTGCAAGTGTGTATGCATGCGTGGCAACACAAACGCATCCTCTACATACAACAGAGCATCTATAATTGCATCTATGCTTTAGAGCAGGGGAAAAAAATAACTTGAGGCCTGAGCTGGCTGATAATGCTGCGAAGTCAGTGGATATTTAAGCAAATTGAGTTACGTCTGGTTGAGCACATTTGTCTTTAAATCCGGCTCTGTTTTCAGAAGCACCAGGCGCACTGTTCATTTTCAGCTCCTTTGAGAGGCATAACCCCCGGAGCTTTATGTATTGAAAGAATGTGCTGAATGCTTCTGTCTTTCTTGCTGCTTGGGGATGCTAAAATGTCCTACCTGCAAAACCAAATAAAAAGCGAGCAAGAAGCTGTAAAATTGATTAATCCGGTCAATGACACTCAATATGTTGTTTCTTGTACTTGTGACCACTTGGGGCTAATGACTTGCCCTTTATTGGTAATTACTTGCAGCTCTCATCCTGGAACATTACACCTGTGTGGAACGATATCTTTATATTTATTGTCTGTCTCTTCATCGTTGACAATCAGCCAAGGGAGGGGCATGGATGGAGCGCAGAGTTGTGTGTCTTGTGCTTGATGAGGCAAAGCAGCGAGAACATTAATTATTCAATGTTCAAATCACAAAAATAAAGATGGCAAAACCAAATTGTTTTGAAAATTTCCTGAGGAAAAAGAAATGTTGGCAAGCCTCCCAAAATGCTGTTTGAAAATGCTCTTTGAAGGTAATGAGGCATGCTCGTGGCACACAGAAGCAGCGAGCAGTGCCATGGCAAAGCAGCATGTTCTCAATTGGGTTTCTTTTTTGCTTACATATCACTTTGGTAAGGCACGTGTAGTACATTTCTAATGAAGCGCCGGATCACGCCCTACCCTGGCTAAAGGCATGTGTGTCTTTTAAAGAAAGTGATGTGAGAGGAAAAAGGTGGTAAAGTGCAAGAAACTTTGCTTCTTGGTTTCATGTCTGTCGTTAGTATTCATACTAAAAGAAATTTTCCACCAGAAGGAAATGTGATATCAGTCTTAGCCCTATTAAAAAGTACACGACTCTATCTGCTGCAATGACCAAGGGTGTTATATTAAACTCACTATTATAGTGGCCTTTTTTATGAGTAATGAGATATGAGAGAATCTCCTCTGTGGTAGTTAATAATGAATGTGAGGTATGACTGAAAATAATATTTTTATTATAATATATTTATTGTGATGAAGAAGAATGTGATAATGCAGCAGTTATTATGCTGGGTTTTGGTGGTAAAATTGATATAGGGATCATGAAGAATTTATGTGAAAGAGTTTGAAACTTCACCAATCATTTATTTATTGAATGTAAATGGATAGGCCTGGTCAATAGAAATTAGCTACCAGCAAAACAGTAAATCATGAAACTCTAATTTATGTAGCAAGGTTTCAAAAAAGAATTATATTCACACATTTTTGTAGGAAGGTTCAATGAGGGAACTCAAGGTTTTGTCTTACAAACCAAAGAACCTTTCTTCATAAAAGGTTCAATACTGAGTTTGTAAAGAAAGCCGAGCCTTGTGGCTGCCTGCTTTCACCAGGGTCACTATCACTCTTATTTATTCAGACATTTCTCTGGCATTTAAAGCATCACTGTTTGTTCAGTGCAAGTATTTAGAAAAAAACACATCATTAAAATATTCTCTGCTGTATGAGCTGTCAGCTAAATGCCAATTAGTGCTAACTGTTAGCAGTTAGCTACAATAAGCTGAAAATTTCAGGCTGTCTAGGTTATTGAAATAAACCCTGTGTGTCACCAGGTAATATTGTTAAATTATCATGGAGAGGCCTTTCCTGAATTTTAAAAGCTTGTTTTATGTCTTGGTTAATTCTAGTAAGAGAGCAAACCAGGATGCTAGGTCAGCATGTTATTTTACATTATTTAAGTTATTTAGATGAGGTATCTCTTGTTAAGAGTTTAAAACTATATAAACTATTCAATTAGAGCCTATAACTTTAGGCAAAGAACGGGTGGTTCCGTCACAACTTGATAAAACTGTTATTTTTCAGTTTCACGTAGTCATAAATTTCCTAATCTGTATTTGTGTCCTTGGAGGATGTCCGCTGCAGGAACTCTGGCCAGGCATGAAATGGTCCAAACATTGACAGTCCCGTAATCAACGCATTCAACTTTTTAGTGTCCATTATTGTGTGGCTTCGACTGCAATGCTAATGCCAGATGTGCAAAAACAATGACAATGAATAGTTACTGGATGCAGCTGTAGTTCTATGAGCATGTAGCAAATAAAGCAGTGAAGGGTTTGTTATGCTAGCCACTATGGGGAAATTTAGGCTGAAATCGGTGATATTTGAGAGGATAAGACTGCTACTTAAGGAGAAAAAATAGTGCAGACTTTGTCATTCTCTCAAAATTTAACTAACTAACCCTGAACTACAGGGGAGGTTCTTGCAGTTAGAATGTGCACAAAGGTTCAGGTCACCAGAAAACAACCTGCAGGTTACTGCAGTGGAACATGGCATTTTGTTTCATTAATTATAAGGAACGCTGTACTTGTGTTGCTATTACTCTTGTTGAAAGACAACTTCTCTTCTAAATGAGCATGGTTTGCCTATTTGAATTTTTCACTAACCACAGTTTTCTTACACAAGATAGTTGGGGTTGCCCCCTGAAAGTCAGAGCTTCAAAGCAGCAGTAAAGATCCAGGATTCATTCGTGTTCCTGTTTATTCACATGACAACAATCACTGCCCTTGTGGTTAACTGATGACGTGAACTGACACTCTGAGCGGCCAAGTGTTTACCTTTTGGAAACATAAATCTGTGGGTAATCTGTGTGTGATGTAGGTCTGGTGTTATGGAAACTTAAGCAACTTGTGTGTTAAAGAAATAAGGTTTTAAGCACAAAGCTTACAGCCACTGTGAAGTGCATGCCGACAGGGGTGATTGAGTTACTGTATTCTGCGATGAAGTGTCTAGATAAGCCTACATTTCAGGATAAGAGCTATTCAGATGTTATGTAACATGTTTGCTCCTCTAAAAGAAAGGAATTAAAGGCCTAGTTCATGCAATTATACGACAATCTTTATCTGTATCCCCTAATCACCATATAGCAAGATAAAGGGTACTGGCTAATGATGAAAAGCCTAAAACCAGAAGTTTTCCTACTAAAGAGGGAAAAAATGCAACAAATATTCCTATCGCCTTAGAAAATGGATGAGTCCATATTCATCCGACAAAATTCTGATTCAGGGGCCTCTCTCGAGATAATGTGATTAGCAATATTTTTCAGAAAAACTACAACTATGTACAAATTCTAAATATGTCAAATGTACACAATGCAGTTAGTTTTCATCAGGCCTGTTAACAGTAATGCTGATGTAGTAAAAGCAGTAAATCCTGACAGTGGAGAATTGATTCAGTCAATAATTGGTTTATGTTTTTGTAATGGCTAGCACTGAATTTGTGTGTTTTTTTTCATTCGAAGGTTATTTATAAGCACCCATTGAGAATGTACCACATCTGCACAACCACACACAGAACCTAAAAAGTTCAAATATAGAACCATTTGTTTCAAGTGTGTAGTTCAGGTGAAAATCGTTTTTTAATGCACAGTCCACACAGAAACAATGCCCTTCAAATCTGTTCTCTCGGAAACAGATGAAGAGGAGGAAACCAAATCCAGCTAATCTGCAATGCATTAGCAAGCACACTAACAGTATGTTACAGCCCATTAGTGGTTAACAATGATAGCTGATTTTCAGATGGCACAGATAGCCATTACAGTAATTCGCTCCAGCCTGCGTCAACTCCCCAATGACAACCACTGCTTCCGGCTCTGACATTAGATCAATAATGCAAAACCTCCTTAAAGTTCTGCCTTGTGGTTTCATTTAAAAGCGCTTCCTCTCAAACTAATGATGCAGGTTAACTGGCTTGTCATCGTTCGGGAGTTTACGGGGAAAAGGGACAGGAGCTTTTTTAAAAAAAAGGAACGCTCCAGGGATGCGCTATGTGCCCTCTGTGTATTGCCTCTGTAGTTTTATTGATGGCTTTTCCGTGTCTTGGCTGACCACCAAATTGCTGCACTTGTGTGTATTTTGCTTTTCACAGGGTCAATACGGTTAAGAGGAAACAGTTTGCCAAGAAAGCAGCAGTAAAGCAGCTCAGAGCAAGGACTTGCAAAAACAAGGGTCATCATGAGTCCAGTCGGTGCATGTTTTTCACATCACATGCATCCAGGAATGAATGAATACACACACAGTCCATCACAGGAGGCTAACACGAAAGCTATGAAGTCCATTGATACCCACATGACCTGTCAAACTGTCCTTGAGCGAGACACTTAACTCCCGTCCATTCATCACAAGTTGCTCAGGAGACCTCAAGCACATACACCGACACACACATACATTCAGCTGGTCAAACATATGGTCCATTATGTACGCTCTTGTCCATATTGTTGTCCCGTCTGGTTTCCTCCCCGCGGATCACCCCGGGGGTCGAGCCACCTCCATCGATTGCCACCACTTATTAATCAGGCCCTGGGTGGACACTACTGGCCTGCGATTTGTTAGTGGCCCTCCAACAGGATGCCATTAGAGCGTCACTGTCGCACATTATCCTGAATAAGTCATGAGGAGGCCGGTAAAGCTGCAACTTCCTCCCACATTCGGATAAACGACTTTCAGGCAGGCAGGAACGAGGCACATTTCGTTAATATGCATGTAGAGAGGAAAGGGGTGAGGGAGAGCGAGGTCGGCAGGCAGACAGACGAAGAAAGAAAGGCAGATAGATGAGCATTAAGGACCGGGGACAAACTAAAGTCTCCATAGAGAGAAGGACATTCAAGATCAATTGCTGAGAGAAGATGCAGACTAAGTGCTTTTGTTACGGCGAGAGAGGCAGAATTAGGACTGATCGGCCAGACCTTGAATTTGGTAGAAACACAGCAATATTACTGCTACGGCTGCTGAGGGCCAAGCTTCCTCTTTTGTTTCTGTGTCTCTTTTCTCAAAACTAGTATTTATTACTTTTGTTGCATGAGAACCGGAGAGCAGACTCCAAAATAGCAGCCATTCAATTGGATGAAGATTGCTGCGGTTTGCTTTCGCGCAGCGCGGCCACATTAAACTGGATTTGTGGTCTGTTCATACTGCATCTTGGATAGATGGACATCTTTGGAAACCTATCCTCTGGAAACCTTTGTGAGGTTGGATAGAGTACGCCAGAGCCGGCCATTTTTCAGATCTTGATTAAGCTTCATTTTAACTCTATTGTCTATTTGTTTTGGTCATGAAGAAAGAATTAAAATCATTACTTTGGTTAGTTTACTCTTTAGTAAACCATAGTTGCTGTCTTTGTTTCAGTTGTTTTGTTTCCACCTTTTAATTGTAACCTGTAGATGGGTTTAGTTCAACAACTACCAGCCGTAAAACTGATAAAGCTGCTAAACAAGAGAATATCTGGGTGGTGGAGGAGCTGCAGTGTATAATTCCACAGACGCGACAGTTCAAACAGTGATTACCTCATTTGTAAACTCGTCCGTCTTTAGCATTAGCATTTATTTTTGATTAGTTATAAAGTAAAACAAGTCGTCACAGTTCTTTGGTTGTCAAGAATAAGACAGCTGCTCATTAATGGTGTCTCTGTCACAATATTCCCACTTGGAAACAGACTTTACACTTTGTGGAAATCTGATCAATAAAAATTACTTTATAGGCTCTAGGAAAGTTTGACGATATACAAAATTATACAAGAACATACAAGAATTTAGTCTCTTTTGGGGAAGACATTGCAGTACCATGACTGACCACTGTAGCAAATTATGTCACATTACCCTCCTAATAACCACAAAGTGTCCTCTGTATGCTTCTGTTTATGCATTGATTAAATCTGCTGATTAAATTTGGACAGAGCCATGCTGCCCATGAACAGTTTTTCTGCCTTTGAGCTAAGCTAATCCCTCACTGGCAGTAGTTTCATTTTTATTGTGGACGGATAAAAGCGTTATTGATCCAAATTAAGAAAGTGAATAAATTAATTAGAGTTGTTGTGTATTAATACTTAATGCACCAGTAAAGCACACAGTAAAATTCATTAATTAGGACCTTAAGGAAACACCCACATTATTGCGTAACACAGCAGGCTCATCTTGTGAAGGGACACTTAGAGTTAGAGACACATCTTGCGGCCTTTATTATTTCAGTTAATATTGTACCCAGAAAGTACATTCCACAAAAGAAATCTGAGCTAAGTTACAATAAAACAAGGTAATTACTGCTAACTAATACATACACAGTGTAGGAGAATTGGGAGATGACAGGGGCCCATTGTCTGTTTTTGTCCTAAATCAGCCACTTTAAGTATATCAATGACATGATTCTCATCTAGTCGCTTGATTTATTTTCATCCTTATGGTTTTCTTGTGATTTCAAGAAAAGAATCCTTTAAAATCAGTGGTGCCTGTACAGCTACATAGTTTCCAAACTGCTATTTAGTATCTCAGCTTTTGTTTTGTTTCATATTTTACTGCATCATTTAGTCTCATGATGGACTGCTGATTAGTCAGGCGCATTCTCTGCAAAGTGCTGGGAGACAACACTCTTGACGAAGGTCTATATAAATAAAGCAGAATTGCAGTTGCCAGCAACAACTGTGTTTCATACATACTAATATCAGTGTGCCTATGGAATATTATTTAGTGCCAGAAAGTGTATTTTGGAACTGAAGCGAAAGTCATCACTATGTATGAAGTAAAGAAGAATTCCAGTACTTTGCAACTAGAATGAATTTGACTGATTCCCACAATTGTCCAGACAAATTACCCCAGACATTTACTAGATGGATGATCAGTTAAAACAAGCAATGAACAACATTCATTCCCATTACTTTTCATCCTTAATTACAAAATAGCAACCACAAAGACAGTCCAACTAAATTTAAATAAAGAACTTCTAGATTTGTTCAACTTCCGCACATTAGTGTAATGTTAAATGCCAATGTGAATAGTTGCTTTGAATTGCCTTGTGATTAGAAAAATACTAAAAAGCACTCAGTTCTGTGGAAAAAAAAAAAAAAGCAAAGGATAGCGGCATAATTTGCAGATATCTCTCGACGCCACTGCAATGCAAACTGGTTGTGGCTCAAATGCTCATGCTTGTTAGCAGATATTTAGTGATGATAGCATCTGCTGCTTGAAAGACAAGCTGGTCCCCTGCAGGGCCAGGCTCAGTCTGCGCTCATCAATAGATGGGGTCAAAGCATAGCTCCACTGGAGATAGCAGAGGGGGAGATTTGCAATGTGAAAATATCACTGTGGCATTTACAGTTAAGGTTTGTCTGCGGGGTGAAGGAAGGTGTAGTTAACTAACTCATTGTGGAGGCAATCGAGCAGACAGGCGGCAAGACTTTTAGGAGGCTTTTTTTTAGAGCCCCCTGGCTTCTGCAGACATTAGAGGGAAGCTTCTTGTGAAATCCTCCCTGATGGGTCCCATCCTGCTTCTTTTTCATTAAAGAGGCCGTAATGCAAAGAGGATGCCCTTTGAACGAAGACGTAGAAAACTTGTCATGTTCAGCTGGGAGAGTTGTTTACAAGAACATGCCTCGCTTTTAAGGAAATTGGGGGCATGTGTCTGGGTCTCAACGATGTTCATCTAGGACCAGATCATTAGTGCGAATGGGATTTGACTCTTAGTTGAACTCTAGTTAATTAAACAAAATCCAACCAGGAGAATCTGAAGTCTAATGAATTTCTGCTGAGTCAAAATGTGTCAGTAGGCAAAGAGGATGAATCATCAGAAACAGAATTTGTTCAGGGGTTGAAGAGAAGAAAATACTCTCAAATCAGTTCCGAGGGCAGGCGAGTCAGTGTTAGATTTACTGTTTTTTTATCCACTTCGTGAGCAGCAAATACTCTCTGGGGTGACAGATAAAGAAACACAGCTGACACGTGGAGCACGAGAAGCTTTAAGCTCTTTATTCAGGTCTGTTCTTTTAATCAATCCAGGGATTGGAGGGCAGATCTTAGTCTGTTCATCCCACTAACACAACAAGTGAAAGATGCTTATTAGAGTTACTCAGGCAGACATAATGCACAAACAAGGACATTGGAGATGTTTATAATGGTGCTTCAGTGCCAGGGTCAGCGTCCGCCTCAAATCAATCAGAGGAGTTTGAATCGAGGGAGTGCTTTACAAAAGGCACACACCATCATTTATCTTATCATCTGACGGTGTGTAAGGTTTTTTTGTAAACAAATTGGAATGCAAATTGCATTTGTTTGCTTTTTCCCCTCAAAGCTTTTCAGGCTGATTTAAAGCACTTGCATATCCTGCAATCAGTCACACACACACACGGCAGCATGCATACACACAAACACACACAGAGGATAATGTTTTCTGGCATGACAGAGCTGGACAAACCTCAGATG
Organism: Acanthochromis polyacanthus; assembly: GCF_021347895.1. Taxonomy (NCBI): domain Eukaryota; kingdom Metazoa; phylum Chordata; class Actinopteri; family Pomacentridae; genus Acanthochromis; species Acanthochromis polyacanthus. Next base: position 10,210,958 of record NC_067132.1, read on the forward strand.
AATGTGCTCCCTCCCCGCCAGGTCTGATTTTCTCCTGGTTGTCACGCGGCATGTGTGCGCAAATCAATCAGGCTCCTTGTTCTAATCAGTCCCACTTATATCACCCTGCACATAAATGACACTGCTGAGAAGGGGAGATCAATAGGGGATAAGGTGAAAGTCTCCCCGCTTCCTGCCCACAGGGCACAGGGATGGGATACAGGCTGAGGAGGAGGGAACGGTGAATCCAGACACGGGGCAGACGACACTAAACAGGCTCATTCTTCTGTCTGTGATTTCACTCTCAAATGTCACTCAATGTCCACGGGATGGGAAAAAGATGAAGAAATGGATTTTAAATGTGTGCATGTCACTGTATGTGAGAGGTAAGCACGTGAAGACATACTCAGTGGTTGTCTGTATGCAGACATGCATTGATGAAATCACTGTCATTGCGATGTATAGAAATATGTTCTTGCAATAGTTCGGTGCACTTTGGCTACAATTCTGCTCGGTGGCCTTCCGGTAAGAACGGTCATTGGAATTATCCTCTTCACCGGTGTTGCAGATTTTACGTTGTATTTAGCCAAGTGTACTCACGTTATGTTATTTGTTCCTAATGAAAAAGCCACAAGCAGCAGTCATTGAATGTCAGTTGATAACGTAGCATTAGATGAGTCAACAACCCATACCACTGACGCATGGCTAACATTATGTGGTGGATTCAATCATGCTATAGCCCAGAATCTGTGGTTTAAGCAATCATGCTAAAACAGCGCTGTTATAGGTTTGGCTATGCGAGACTATGGTGCCATTAACAGGCAACCAAAATGAATGTGTTCAAAAACAGTTGGGGTTATATAAATGCACAAGTCTATAAGAAAATTGTCTGAAAATTACCTTTAAAATGTAAGGATGGTGATCATCTACATTGTTATTGTCTAAAAATCCCATTAAAATGACAAAACCAACGATGTTTCGTTTTGCAGCATTTCATGACTAGCTTAGTGCCAGACAGTGGCATTCATCTTTAAGCCCACTGGTTCATAGCAAACAGGTAAAGCATGAAACACTGGCTTCAGATCCTCTCACGAAATGATTTTCTAAAAGAACTGGACACTGTGGCTTTCAGCAAACAGAACTCAAAAAGGATGAAATTGAACTTTTCTTTGGCACTATTTCAAATTGAGGATTAATACACATTTGTTGCTCTCATTAGTTATTTACTGCAGTAGGGTGTATGAGGGACTGATTGCCCATGTTTAATGCTAATGTGTTACCCAGAACATGAGTGTGACTCAGTAATGCATTTTAAATTATCTTCTGTTGGATAATAACTTAACTCCAAGGCACAGAGGAGTAGGATATATCAGATGTTGGCTGAACAGATGATACTTTGTTGTTGTTTTTAGTCTTTTATGTTTCATCTAGAATATCAATAGACTTATCCGTCATCCCTTCTCTTAAAGATGACTGAAGTGTTTATACATGCAAAATCAAAGTCATGAAATGCTAACCCTATGTGTGTTATGTTATTTTCTGAAAGCAATTTCACTTTTTGAAGAGTTTAAACTTTTTCTGGCTGCACAGTAGCTTGGTGGTTTGCACTTGCGCCTTGCAGCTAGAAGAACCCTCGTTTTCATCCTGGTCTTCCAGGGATCTGTCTGCATGGAGTTTGCATGTTCTCCATGTGCATGCGTGAATTTTCTCTTTTGGACTCCCACATATGCTAACGTCAATGGTAGCTCTAAATTGCAAGTGTGAATGTGAGTGTGATTGTCTCTATGATAGACTGGCAACCTGTCCACCTACCTTCACCCTAAGTCAGCTGGGATAGATCCCAGCCCCCCTAATAAGGATAAACCGATGTATAGATAATGGAATTTTACTTCTTTGTTCAATTTTCAGTCACCATGTTTACTTGGTAAAATGGTTGTATTTATATCGCGCTTTTATCCAAAGCGCTTTACATGATACGTCACATTCACACACATGGCGGGAGCTGCCATGCAAGGCGCTAACCACGACCCACCAGAAGCAATTAGGGGTTAGGTGTCTTGCTCAGGGACACCTCCACATGAGCATGATGGACCGAGGATCGAACCAGCAACCTTCCAGTTACAAGACAGCCACTCTACCCACTGAGCCATGCCCCCCTTTTTTCCTTTAACAGAATATTTTTGTGTCACAGTTCACCATTTGAATATTATCATTACACATTTGTGGTACAGTTATGTCTAGTACAAGATTTAACTGTGCAAGATGAAGTAAATGTGTACCAAGGTGACTTGTTACAATGGATATCATGTGCACCTTTAAATGTCCCTGTCTGGTCAACTTCTAGTATTTCAGATCACCAGGCTGCACGCTGAGAACTCCAGACACCTGCTGGGTGCAACATCCCCAAAGTAACCCACCAGCCGTCCTCCCTGCTCTCTCCCAGCCTCCTGTGAGCAGTGAATAAGCCACGCTGTGAGTCACAATAGGTCCAGGCCAAGTCCAAGATCCAGACCTGGGTTTGGTTAAAAGTGCTGGTGGTAAGCCATAAAAGGGCAGGGATAAAACTGCAAGCAAAGAGGAGCTCTCTCCCTCCTATTCATGATTCATGAATGACTAATCTTTAATGTAAGCCTCCTCAAACACAATTTATTTTATTATTCACTCGCTCAGTATGCAGCAGCTGGACTTTGCGGTACCACACCCATGATAAACTCTGTACAGGAGGAAAAGGGTTGTGTAGCACTTGTGTGGTTTGTTATGGTTTAAGATGTTTGCTCTGAACTAATTTTTCATCCACCGCTTTGCCTCTGAGTGGAAAACTGTGCAGGAGCACGGCAGAGAGCAGTAATGGTATATTCAAAATTCTCACTATGTCAAATGAGGGCTGAGAATAAATCGCTTTCTCTGCATAGATATTTGGAAAAACACGTTTGATATATTCACCCAAAGAACTTCCTACAAAATTCTCCTTTTTTTCCCTCAGTTGAAAAGGATTCTTATCGAATTCATGTCATAAATTGATCATCATATCATTACACTTTAATACAATTCAGCAGGCAGACTGCAAAGATCCACTGTAAGACATTACAGCTACTACGCGTTTCCACTTCCTTTGAGCTCTTTTAATAAATATTAATTGTTATTTAGGAATTTCTACCACAGGGTGAGATGTCCATTTGCAGCTAAAGTGCACTTTCTAAGATTTATCAGAAAAAATTAAGTCTTAAAATAATAATCACAAGTTGTAATATGGAGTGCAGTCTTTGTGAAACTCAATCATACCTGCAGTTTCTTGTGGTATTCTACATTCCAGATTTACCTAATAAGGGAGGGACTGTACTTTCTTTGAAAAAAATACAAGTATACCTCAGTGATGTCCAAAAATCTGCATTTGTTTTGAATTTGTTTTTTAAAAAATCAATGCCAAAAAAAAGTCCATGAATGTCAGAATACCTCTGTATTTACTTTCCTTCTTTTGCTTTAATGACAGCAGTACTCGAGCTGCATGGATTTCACAAGTTCAGACCCCATAAATTGTGTGATCCCAGCATGACAATGTTCTCAAAATGCTTCTTGTCATGTTGGGAATGTTTGGTTTTCTCACTCTTCAAATGCCTTCATAAATTTTCAGAGGAGTTGAAGTGAGGTTACTGTGGAGCAGAGTCCAGGAGAGTCAGCACTCCTTGGTCCTATTTTCTTCTTCAAGTCAAAGCTTTGAGGTGTGTTTGGGCTCATTATCCTCCTGCAGTGTGAATCCTTCCCCCCAAAGATGCAAACCAGAGGGTGCAGCATGCCTCTGAAGAATGGAGGACTGCTTCTCCTTGGTTAGGGTGGAGCTGATTAGGTGCAGGTGTCCAGTTCCAGATTCAGCTCAAGCTGAATATTCCCTGCAGCACTGTGGTTTTGATCCACTGTGGTATCATTCTCTCTGCTGTCTGCCTTTTTACACACACCCTTCTGTTACTGCTGTTAATTTCTGACTTGGATTCCTCAGTAAATAGCTTTTCCATCATCCACTGTGAAATGTTGCTGTGTTTTAGGTCATCACAATCATTCATCCTTATTTCTCTACTGAGAAGTGGTTTAGAGACGATACCGGTCCTCTGAGACACTACAAGACAGTTTTCTTTTGACAGGATTTTTGCTGATTGGAGTCTTTATTTTGCAAATTTAGCAACCACTCAGTTAACACGGCTAACAAAGTATTGATCTTCTGATGGTACACTCACTTTTGGCCTACCCAATGCTGCTTTGGATGCGAGTGATGTAGTTTGCTTCAGTTTGCTTCCTCTTCTCCATGTCCCTCCACTGCCGTTAAGAAACCTACAGTCTTGCACTAAGAAAGCCCCTCTTTGCTCCGAATAACAATCTGACTTATGGCACTTTCACTTATGTCTGATGCCACGCTCCCACTATCTCAATGTTCCTCAAAAAGCAGCTTTCTGCTGGAAAGGCACAGCAATATTTATGACAGGTGCACGATCGATGCGAGGTGATTCACTTGAATAAGGCTCTGATGAATCGATCAAACCCACCTTGTCATCTGAATGCTTCTTCAATGGAAGAATACCACTCAGGGAAGTCTGACCTTTCGTGCAAAGGCGTCAACATGGTCAGTATCAGTTTGACTGCTCACCTAGAAATAGTGAAGAATCTGAGATGTTTCATCTATTTTTCACACGTTAGAATTTCTTGTCTTTGTAAATGTTTTGAAATCCTCAAACTTTCTGATCGTTTCCTAGTTTACATGAAAGCATGGCGCACAATGAATCACATTAGTTTTACTGTAATGACAACAGTCTTTCATCAGAACACTTTATGTCTGTATCCCATGGAAATTGGTAGCAGTGCCACCTTTACCCATGATGTATGTCTGTGCTAATTATAACATATGTTATAAAAGCTGTCCAATATCTATAATAAACTATCCAGATGAGATTTAATTATTACTTACCTATATATGTATACAGAACATAAAAAACACAAGGTTTATTGAAAGGAGTTGTGGAAAATCACCTATTTGATAGTAAAGGTCAAAAGGAGGAAAACTTGGAATACTAAAAATGCTCCAATTAAATTTCTATCAGAGACTGATGGCATATAAATGTGTAAAAGCAAAGCTAAACTGACTTTTAAATTAGTACGACAAAATCTTTCTCTTTTTTTCACCTATTTTTGACCCTAAACCCCCTTTCGGTACAATTTGTTGGCCAGTTTATTTTCGTTGCCTCATTATGGGGATAGTTTTTAATAATTCAATAGTAGGATCCTTTACTCTCCAGTAAATAGAATTGTGGGAAGAAAAACGGGAGGTGTGGGTTTTTCTGTGATAAATTAGAAGCAATTACATGGTAAATATATAGTACATAGCATGCAGTAATTATCATTTCACTCATTTATAATGCAGCATGCTATTTCCAAAACATCTTCAGTGAGCAGCATACATTATGTTTTGTATTTCCTGTGTATACTTCCTGGAATACAACGCAGACGGATGTATGTACGTAGGTTCCTCATGACTCAAAGACAGTAAATGGTCAGACTCCCTGTATATGGAAAGCAGCAGTAGTTACATAACAAAAGAGGAATTGAATGCTTTTTTTTCTTGCTGTCTGCCACTCATTCTGGAAAATGACTAACATCCATGCATGAGAAGTGACAGCCAACACACAAGCTTTGAATTAGCAAGGGATCTTTCTGCACAGCTTGACTAATATCTGAAACATCAGCTGCTAATGTCTGATTACAAATGTATAAAGTAAGTAGAAAGAAAAGGAGGGGAAAGCCAATTTGTGAAAGCTGTAGCCGCCTCATGCCAAATGCAAAGTAATACACGTTAACAGAGAAAATAGAAAATAAATTAATTCCACTGAGTAATTTTTTATTCAGTTTTAACTCTGGGAGTTTCTTTGATCTGGATAATTTTGATCATGTAGCTGTTTAATCATAAAATAAGTCCTATTTTTCTTACACGGCCTTTGGTGCTTTACTTAATCTAGCAAAAGAGGATTCGAAGCTATTGTTCGGTGCTCATGATTACTTATATATTTACTCCTCTTGCATTCAAAGCAATGTTTGCGGGGGGGGGGGGGGGGGAGCAGTTCATGAACTCCAAGTGTAATGGATATCAGTGCTGAAATTCCTCTGCATGCTCATACCCAGGAGGATACTTTGTCACTTTGGTTTAAAGTTCTTCCCATGAAACGGGGCTGCAAAGGTCAAGCCCCATCTATCTGACATCATTATTTCCTCACATTTCCGGAGCAGAAGGGGTTACATGTGGTAACGCTGACTTTCGGAGAGCTAGAAGGTGGTGGCGGTGGGGGAGTTGGTGGGGGTCCTCCGCTCGGGGTGTACAGAGGATGCCCGGCTTCTTTTCCCATGTTCTCCCCAGCCAATGAAAACACTGGAAAACGGCACGTTCCCATCAGCTAAGCCTGGTGACACGGCGACCTCGGGAAAAGCGTGAGTAAATACCAAAGGCAGGGCCACGGCTGGGAGGGGGTGGAGGGCGGGGGGTAGCCGTGGGTCGCTGAAATGCCTCGAAATCTGTCAAACCTGCCCGCTGTGGATGTGGAGGCAGCACCTATTACCAGCCACCTGTGCTTCATTTAGGTTAAATCCTTCATTAGGCTTTAAAAGCTCATTTATTTTCATTTTCTAATCCCCGCTGTATTGCTTTTCTGGGTCTGCCCACCTGTCAGATGCAATTTAATCCCTAAGAAGGTGGCCCTGGTTCAAGACCTGCAGGTGATACATTCTTTTTTTCCCAATTCTTCCCCCCCCCCTGCTAACCCCAAGTTTCCAGTTTTCCCTTTGTTTTCTCTTATTTGGCGCATCCATGCGTAGCAGACAACATATTAGACACCACTAATACTGAAGAAAACACGTGTACGGACATTCTCCGTTCAAAGTAAGGCGATATGCTGGTGTTATTTCTGTATCACCCAGAATACGATAGTATCACTTGTGGGTGATGACAAGCCACGACATGAGTGTTGTGAATGCATGTGTTCATGTCCTCCCGCAAGTGAGGGATGTTTATTTCAGGAATTTGTTGTTTATTGTTTTTCTTTTTGGGCCAGTTTCCCGTGTTGCAAATGGGCAAATAAGATGTTATAGCGCTCGTGATTGCGAGACTGAAAAGACCAAAATGACATCCAGATGTTCTCAATTACGCAGCCCCAGCCTTCAGTTTGTTTGTGTTACTACAGTAAGGTTGTAAGCCTCCCAGTGCAAAGGCACACACAAACTGATAACTTTTCTCAGGCAGTAAATTTAAATGGGATAGAAATAATCTCAGTCATATGCTGCACTAAGTGTTTCAGTTGGTGCAGAGAACTGTCAGTAATATAGAATAACACTAATTTGGAGTTTCTGCAGAGGCTATGGCTCTACATTTAACAAGGTTGAAAAGCTTATTATACTAACTCAATAATTTCAGCTGTGTGCCCACTGTGTTGAAAAGGACACGGCTGCTTTGCTCCATGCAGAGGAATTTCAGTGCATGCAGTTAGTTAACACTAAGCAGAACTGCAGTGGGTGTTTGGCTTCTTTGAATGCACTCTAAGAATGCTTTCATTTGCTGGAGGACATTCTTCGTTATTTTATTCATAAAAAAAAAAGTGTAACTTTTCCACTGAACATTAGCAATTTAGCCTTGTGTACTCAGAGATGAACAAAATGTTATCCAGCATCCTCATAAGACACAACTTTCAACCACATACTTGGCATGCTTCCCAGGTCTCAGAACACGATTCAGAGGTTGTTCGAGGTAACAGCCCCATGCCTAATTGTATCAGCACAACTCATCTATATTGTATAAGGAAATGTAGACTACAGCAATACTGCAATAGTGTGAACATTGTCCTGTTTTTCAAAGAGGATAGACCCATTTTTGGGGCATACTTTCAAGCCTCTGTGAGGTGCATTCAGTTTCTGAGGAAAAGACATGTAAGGGCAGACTTTGCAAGAACAATTTAGTCATGTTAGTATTCTGCAACATTTTTAATGGATTGTTTTTCCCTCTTTTTTAACAAGCTCATGTTAACTACCAACCAGCCATAATCTAAGTCGGTTGTCCCTTTACAATATTACTTTCAAAAAAGTGAAAGCAAGCGAAAAATGAAGGTGTTATGGGTGCTGCACAGTACCATTATGATAGAAAAACAACAGGAATTTTTAAAAATTGTAACCATAGCAGCCATCATTTAGCTAATTTTAGCTGGTGGTCTTGTAAGGTAGCTCCAAAGTAACATTAAATGGAATAAATTTATCAGACATGTCATTTAAGCTAGCAGTAATGGTCACTATCTGTTAGGTATTCAATTTAATCTTAATTGTTTTTCCATATGTTAAATTACATTTGCTGTGATAAATAATTGTATCCATGCATCCACTCTTCCTAGGCTAACTGGCTTCCATTCAGAGATGTGAAACTAGTTATGCTAGCTTGCTAATGTTGTGTTTCTTTAAGTTTTTCAGTAGCTCGGGATGGTGATACAAAGGACAGACAAAACTCAAAGCAGCTAGTTGTCCTGCTCATGTTCACACTTTAAGCAACAAAGTTACAACACAACTAAGCATGACCATCTACATTGTTGAAGAGTAGCCGCTGAAGTGTTGTTCAAGTGCTCATTAACGGTGTTAATGTAAGCAGGAAAAATATAACTAAACTGGATTAACCGGGAACTGACTAGTACAAGAATACAGTTTCCTTCTACTTTCCATACACACTGGGGCAGGAGATTGTGGTGAGAGAGAAATGTCAGACATGGCAGTAACGGCAGTTAACTGGTGAATGCAATGTTTGTCATTCCAGAAATGACATTTACTGTGATTGATATTTCACCCACCGTCTATCCTCCTAGTTACAGGCTGGGCAAACACCTTACATGACCGACAACTGAAGTAGCTTAGCAACGCAACCAGAAAGCTTACAGTCATAAAATAGTCCCATTATTTTTCTGACTTGTCCAGCTAGTCAATGCTGGCTGTCAACAGTGGTGATTAGTTATTTGTGCTGAAATTCATCGCTCAGAGCACCCATTGTGTTTTCATTCCTTTTGAAAATGAAATTAGCAGTCTAGGTTAACTCGCTTCAAGTCAAAGACATGGAGGTAGTGTCACTAAGCAGTATGAGGTTAGCACACACCATTTAATGACTTGTTGTTGTGAAATGGTCTGTATTGGCCTGCATTGTCTGTTGTTCTACCAAAATGGACATAGCTGGAGTTCAGCTAAACACCACACTGAAGTGGGAATGTATCACTTAACTTGTAAATGGCATAACATGCTTAGTGGATATGTATCTAAGTGAATTATACTATCTTGTTGTGTACTTCTGTAACATACACGACTGTTCAAAAGTTTGAGGTCACCCAAGCAATTTCATGTTTTCCATGAAAATTCACACTTTCAGTCATAATTCTAACATAATTGCACAATGGTTTTCTAATCATCAATGAGCCTTTCAACACCATTAACTAACACAATGAAGCATTAGAACACAGGAGTGATGGTTGCTGGAAATGTTCCTCTGTACCCCTATGGAGATATTCCATTAAAAATCAGCCAATAGTCATTTACCACATTAACAATGTCTAGACTGGATTTCTGATTTCTGATCCATCCAGGGCTCCTCAAGCTCTCCTGGGTTGAGATCAGCAGTGAACTTACACTAGTAGTATTTGTTCAAAGACTAGGAGAAAGTGATCCTCACTTTTCAATAATCCAGGACAGAGGGTGGATCTTACATGCCATTAACTGTTTACAGTCAGTAAATGATAGCACAGTCAAACTCACAGCCACTAACCATCCTGTAACCTGGCAATGCTAACATCAGGGATTAGCTAGAAAGTAACAGCACTAGCTATAATGGAACTCTCAAATGCAATAATGTATTGTCTAATTACTCCATCACAGACTTGATCAGCAGTGGTTTGTTCATCTGTTTGTCTGGCTGTGCGCAACATTACTCAAAAATGGACCAACATTTTTGGATGAAATTTTCAGGGAAGGTCAGACATGACAAGGACCAACTGATTAGATTTTGGCAGTGATGCAACCCGTAGTCTGGATCCATGGATTTGTTAAAGATTTCTGCATCATTGCCAGACAGCGACACGGCACTATGACTACAAGTGAACGCTACACCAGCTGCCTGCTAACAATCGCATGATTGCGATCCTACTACAAATCCACCTCTGCGGACTTATTGGGACTTATCTGTCAGAAATCCTACAAGGAACAATTGACTAAATTGTGGGGGTCCCATCAATTCCTGCTGCCTGCTACATATTTAGGTCATTCGGTATCCGTATAGTACTGTGCTCTCTGATTGCTCTTCTCGTTTACTACTATGAGTGTAAATACATTTCTTTAATTTAGTAATTACAGTTTTGACCAAATGCCGTAAATCACACCCCAAGGATACACTGGTGTCTTTGCTAATAAAATTCTAAATAATTTTATCTTCACTTGTGTTTCTAAAACGTGCCTACATTGCTCTCCAACAGGTTGCAGTGACCTGAAGTGAAGGTTCACAGCAAATACGTGCAGTGAACTTGTGGAAGGCGTATCCTTCCCAGAGAACAGGGGCTTCCTCTGGAACTGCAAACAGGACAGAGTGTTCTCCTTGGAAAAAAGAAAAAAACATTATTTGGCAATGAGTCAGAGCTCTTCTCAAGCCATAGGGGGATATCCCCGCTCACACTCCTCCACAGGATCACACCCAGAATGAATGGAAGAGTGTTGTGTGTGTGTGTGTGTGTGTGTGTGTGTGTGTGTGTGTGTGTGTGTGTGTGTGTGTGTGTGTGTGTGTGTGTGTGTGTGTGTGTGTGAGTGAGAGAGAGAGAGAGAGAGAGAACACACCCAGGCATATGTGACAATCTGCATGTCTACATGTATCTACTCTGCTTTTTTCTAAATTCCTCCAGACTTATCTGAGTACATACTTGTTCTGTTCAAACTTGTCAACTTTCAAACATCCCTTGTCATCCCTGAGCTGTTTGCCTGAATACATTTAAAAGCTTCCTACTAATGCAGGGAACAATTAAGTTATCAAATGGACACAACCATTATGTAAAAGGCGGGTTATATTGCCAACAATTTGAACACTGTCTGTTTCCTGGAAGTGCAGATGAAATGTCAGGGGCACAATATATCAAGGCTATTAACTTGAGTGCTTTTTTATTCAGTCTCATTATTATTTAAACAGCATAGGAAGTCACGGAAATGTAATATTAATTTTTACATGGCTTTCATTTTCATTCCAATGGAGCTGTTTAAAATTCAGGGATTTTTCAAGCAGGAAGCAGGAGGGACGGCATATTATTCTATACGTTGCATTCGCGCTCGCTTTCTCCTGGTGTTGGGCGTTTGTGGAGTGTGAAGTCATTGTGTATTCTGCAGTAAATGATGTGACAATGGACACGACGTAGGAGTGGATCTGACAACATCGAGAGAGAGGCGGGAAGAAAGTGTGTGCATCAAATGAGGCAGCTATCTTTATTTGTGTATTCAAACACACAAACCCAAACTCTGGGATGACACTCTTGCATGCATTACAACACCTTTCGAGGTATTCGCATTCTAACACAGCACAGAAGCAGCTGAGTGGAAGAGAAAGATGGGCTGGCAGAAAAGCGAGGAGAGATGTTTCATTAAATCTTTATTTTGGAATTTTAAAAAACCAGATAAGACCAATTTTGATCTACCAGAGCTCCCTAATTTAGGCCCTAATGAGAATTTTTCAAATGTGGGGAGCCTTATCATGAAAAATGGCTGGAGACCATTAATAGTTTATGGGTTGAGTTAATGATAGAGATGAGTCCTAATTGAGCTCTACAGAGTTTTACTATCCGGTGGTCCTTTTCACCGGTGCCAGGAATCTCTCTCATTATTTCAGATTTTGTTTTAAAAAAAAAAAAACGCATGCATAATGTCTCCTTTTTTTCTCGGGAAAGGATTAATTTATGTTCCCAAAAAAGACCCTGCTCAACTTTTACAAATCATAAGGCTCCGGTGTCAGAGGAAGAACTGCAGACAAAGATATATTGTTTAAATCAACTCATAATTCTAATGTAACATAAGAAGACAGTGAAAATGAAAAGATCTGAGGCAACAAAAGGCCCGCCCACACTCAGCAGTCATCTCTGTTATGATACAGTTGCCATGGAGATTTAGTTTCCACATTACTTCAACATTTCTTTCCTTCTTGATTTGAACTTTTGTTATTCAGCAACTGACCGGTCGCTCATGTAATCAAGGCCCCGCTTTCCACTGAAGCTGCATTCTTGCTCAGAGTTACGGTTGAAGCGTATAAATAGGCATTACCATATGAGCACGTCAGCCGCTTGTTGCTGTGTAGCTGCCAGCCAACTCAGTACAGTAAACATCAAGTCGCCATGGCAGTAGTCTGGCAAAACAGGGGAAACAGGAAGGGATTCCCTATTCAGCCTCAGTGACAGCCGCAAAGTCACGTGGGTTCTCGTCAACCTTTCCCTGGCACGGCCGTGGGCTTCCCCCATCTTGCTCAGTCGCTCCAACTGGTTGGCGGTAAACCCCCTCCCCACCTCCCAACCAGAACATGTGGTGGGTCTGATTACCGCGCCACACAGGCCTCGACTCAGGAAAACCACAAAATGGGGTTATATGGCTGTGTGCTTAGAGGCTTACAGCACTACCAGGCCGAGGTGCCACGCTGCGCGACTGCTCCGAGTTGAAAAATGCGCTCAATTATTAATGATTTGTGATTTCTGATTTACAGGCGAGCCAGATTACAAAACCCCACTTCTAAATAGGTGAAATATGGAGAGCTATATATACAGCTCCCCAGTCAGCCTCCAGTTCTCAGACTGAGGGCAGATTTCCAACATGGCAGATGGTGACTGTGAGACAGTCAGTGGAGAGGAAGAGCTGAGTTTAAACTGAAGAGGAAGCCAGTGTGTGTGTGTGTGTGTGTGTGTGTGTGTGTGTGTGTGTGTGTGTGTGTGCTTTGCTTGTATCAGTCCACAGCATTTCATCAATAGGAAAGTGTAGAAATGAAATAAAAACACCCTTCTAACAAGCTCACACATTCAGCGCTGCTTGTCTTGCGGCTACACATCCACCCAAGGCGATTTCAAGTGATGAGGGAGAAACAAATTGCTGTTATCAGATCGTAAGATGTCAAAATAGAGCTGTCCCACTGCCCATCATTTGTTTGCGGAATTAGAAACGTTCTCCCTCTTTTACCAGCTTCTCTATTTTGGGAGGAAAATAAAACCACAGTGGTCTCTGTGGAGATGTGGGAGGAGATTGGGGCTAAAATAGGCTTCCTGTTTGAACTTCAAATAAACACAGCACACAATGTCACCCAAGGCTTCCTAATGGGGAGGATAGATCCGCTCCTACCAAAGTGACATTTTGACTTGGCAGGGCCATAAATTTTATGCTAATCAGTTACCTTTGACTGCAGCACAAGGAACACACAGGACTTTGACATTTACACACCAAACTCGATGTTCACTGTCTGCCCTAAAGAGTCCTCTGTTGCCTGGAAATCTAATCTCCCACCTCCTTTCCACACCATCCTCATTTCCATTCTACTCATTTCCTGGCTGAAAATTTTCACAAAATACTTAAAATTCCAGAAATTAACATTGTTTTGTGTAACTTCTCTGCTCAGCAGATCTGTGAGGATGCATATCTGAGCAGGGATCCCCAGCGGGAAACACATTCACCCAAACCTCGCTCAGATCAGTTGGTGAAACCCGGCGCAGCTCCCACAACCGAGGGAATTCCTCTCAGAAATATTTGCTTTTTTGTTCTAGCGAGGAAATGAGGGTGAGTGAGGCAGAGGGAAGTGGGGGTTGGAGAGGGAGAGAGCTGAAATTGAATCACCATGGTAACTTCAATAACATTTCTCTTCCCCTCTCTCCCTCCCCCATCGCGCGCACACAAACACACACTCATATGGGAGGAAATGAGTTTCAAAACGGAGATGCCGCTTCAACCGTCATTTGTTTTTGACGCCTGCCAAGCAACAGAAACATCATTGACTTGATAAGGACTTACTGACAGTTTTACTACTCTGCATCATATTACAGCGCGGGAAGGCTGGGCGCTGCTAAAAATGCTAATGGTTCAGAGCTCCTTGCTGCAAGCAATAAAGGAGCTTCGTGAGAGTATCTTTATGTGTACTCTAACCCAATTCTGTGCTGTTGTAGAGGAATGTACATGCCACTTGCTCTCACTCTTTGCAATTTTGCCTAAAGAAGCATTCTGGGAATCTGGAGGTGCTGTCAGAAGCCAGAGGGCCAAATCTGACAGGAATGTGGCTGCAGCAGAGATACCTGCTGTATGAGACTCCTGCTGAGGAGAGAAATGTATCTGAGGATTGGCACATTTCACCCTTCAAATTCTGGGACCGCTCAAATTCTGAACCGTAAGAGCTGAATGATTATTTGATATATCAATGAATGAAGCACTCTGGCAGAATTTCAAAACAGGCAGGATTAGACAGTCTCATAAAAAAAACATCTTACAAACAAAAAAAATGATGATGCATTCAAAAAAACAAGCTTCAGGGAGCACAAAAAAAAAAGCCAAAAACACTGCAGCAGTAACTACTTAACAAAGATGTAGCTAACAAATTTAAAATTGCCCTAATAAATAAATAGTTTTATTACCAATCAATCCAATTATTCTGTGCAATGTGTTGGGTGCTGCTCATACAACCCACAAAATTATTTTTCATTTTTGCAGTTTCCTTTACCTGTATTCAGCTTTTTAGCTAAGTATTTAGGTCATTGTTTGGTTTTCAAAACCTGGAAACAAAAGTTCTGATAAACCCACTACCTGCTTAGAACCAAACAGTAATCAAATGGCTGGTGAACACGCCAGATAGACAAACTGGTGGACACCAAAAACTAAGCTAAAATGATGGACAGAAGCCTAAAGCCAAATGAATGCTGTTGCTCTGTAACTGCAAAATAAATAAAATTTGCCATATCTTAAAAGTGAATATTTTCTCTTTTTTCTTCCTCTATGACAGTAAACTGAATATCTTCGGGTTTTGGACAAAACAAGAAATTTGAGGATGTCCTCTTAAACTTTAGGATACACTGACTGATCACTATTTTTGAACAAACTGCTGTTTAGTCAATTGACAAAATAATCAACAGTTTAATTGACAATAAAAATAGTCGTCAGTTGCAACCCTAGAAATTACAAAGCACAGGTGAGGTTGGTGGGAATGTCCATTTTGCAAGTGTGTGTACAAAAGCAAACGGCAACCTACAATTTTTCACCTCATGATGGTAATCTGAGGATCCTGAATACCAAATGTTGTAGTCTATTGTAATGGTCAGACATTTTGCCCTGAACCCAAAATCTCAACCTAATAGTGCTAGAGAAAATAAAGAGTATTGAAGCTGCTAGGATGTGCCAATCCAGCTCATACATATTTAGGTTTAAACCAAAGTGGCTTGACAAAATAAGAGAAAACTCTGATATAGTGGTCGTGTGAGAGGACGATTCACACAAATAAGCTCACAACAGTAACAAGAAAAGCACTCGGAGAGCGCTGTGCTCTGCCAAGCCTGCTCAGTTGTGTCATTTCTGACGGATAAGTCCCAATAAGTCCACAGCGGTGGATTTGTAGAAGGATCACAATCATGTGATCCTCAGCAGGCAGCTGATGTAGTGTTCACTTGTGTCAAGGTCACACTGTAGCTATTCCCAATGATACAGAACTCTTTAACAAATCAAGACTATAAGCCACATGACTGCCAAAGTCTAATCAGCTGGTCCTTGTGACATTTCTGACCTTCTCTGAAATTTTCATCCAAATCTGTTTGTCCGTTTTTGAGTAATGTTGCAGGCAGACAGATGCCAACCTCCCATAACTCCGCTGCCTTCCTTGGTGGAGTAATTACAATTGATTCTCTTGGGACCATGAATGTCTTTACAAGTTCCAGCAATTTATGGCACTTGTTGGGATATTTCTGTTTAGACCAACGTGGAGGTCCAGACAGACCCTCCATACTCTTCTCAGTAGTTGGTGGACACCTAAACGGGAAGGTAAATATTGGACTTAATGTAAAAACCATGTATAGTAATTGTTTGCCACCAAGTTCCTGCAACCAACTTTGTTCAAACAATGTAGGGACATATCACATGATATGTTTTTTTTTTTTCAACAATATGACTATTTCTGACATGACCTCAACACAGTGACTTAAACTAAGAAAACCAAGGGTACACAGTATCCTATTTTTTGGACAGAAAACAACAGTATGCCATCAGTCATCTGCAGTCAGCCTGCAGGTCCTCAACCTACAGCACATTTCTGGTGTTTCAATAAAACATACAGGCAGCTGTAAATGGCATGCTTGTCTGAGGCTCTCCACTGTGCAGCACCTTCAGGATTTCTCATAATGGCCTGCTCCCTGTGTCCCCAGCCTTCATTTCTTCAATGTACCACTGGACAGTTACGTCTAAAGATACCTGACACCATATGTTTCCCTGTGCAGTAATGACTGCTCCTAGCACTGCTTTTATGGCAGCCAGCCTCTGGAGGCTCAGTGATCAGGGACATGTCCAGGCCTCAATTAGAGCTGCTGCAAAGAGCCTTCCTTGCTTACCAGCAGCTTCTTTTACGCGATTAACACCTCTGTGGGACTGTATGTATTTACTTTGTGGTGCAATATAAAAAAAATGCATGTGGGCTGCAGTTTGGAATTTACAATAAAATCCATGAGGAGAGAAGAAGGGGTAAAACCAGGAGATGAGTGTTGGAGTGAAGACAGAGACAGAAGACTGAGAGAAGCAGAATGAGAAAGACAGAGATGAAGACAGAGAGAGGAGAGGAAGACCAAAGGCATGTGGAGTTCACGATCACTTTGCTTGGCTGCACTGTGATTAAAGCGAAGAGTCCCTGGAGAGAGAGGCGGCTCTAGGCCTGCCCAGTCAGTTCTCTCGCTCCCTTGATCTCCTGCGTGTCGCCCACAGAAACATACCGCCAAACCTTCAGGAAGGGCTTCTTTTATTGCACTGGGTCCCCCATCGGCTCCAAAGAATCTGCAAAGCAAGCACAGATTGTCATGGCACCAGCTCCTCTCAATTTAGAGGAAGGAGGTCTGCCTCGGATGAGCTGCTGCCTGGATCCTGAAGAAGTTTTTTGATGTTTTAATGAAGATATCTCGCACATTTCTAAAAGCGTCTTGTTACACATGAACTTGTCAACCTCCAAGATTAGGTAAAAAGAGAATTTTTGGCAAGTGATTTTCCCGAAAGTTTCTACTTAAAAAAAAAAAAAAAACGGGGAAAAAGCCTACTAAACCTTCATTAATACCCACAGGGGGCTCTATCCTCATTTGATTGAAGTGCCTATTCTTTCAGAAAAATTGATA
Source organism: Acanthochromis polyacanthus (assembly GCF_021347895.1). Classification (NCBI taxonomy): domain Eukaryota; kingdom Metazoa; phylum Chordata; class Actinopteri; family Pomacentridae; genus Acanthochromis; species Acanthochromis polyacanthus. Next base: position 10,228,333 of record NC_067132.1, read on the forward strand.
ATCACAACCCTGCAGACTGGGAGCCGGGAATGAAGAGATGGGAAAAGAAAATGTCACTCTCAATCTTAATTAAATTCACCATTCAGTGGCGGTGGGCTGATCAGACCGTCGTGAGCCTAGTCCCTCCCTTGACCTTTTTCTTCTGGTCAAGCGACCTTCAGTCCCTGTCTGTGGAGCGTCTGACAAGGAAGGAAAGCGCCTGAGGGGGGTGAGGGAAGAAAGGCCGTGACATTACCCACATTCATACGGGTGCCGCAGCCTGGATAATTACACCGATACTCACTTAACATGCATTGCAGGCAAACCTATCGTTTATCAGCCGCATGACCTCTAGCAAAGGATCTCTTCCTCTGATCTGTCTAATTATTCCGTTCCCCGCCCCTCCCCTTCTGCATCGTCTCTTCCCTCTGCCATAGGTAGCAAATGAAAAACCTTTGTGAGCATGTGTGTGTTTATAATCTAAAACAAGTCAAAGTTGTAAACATCAGAGCTGGCTGGGAGGGAGAATTTCAGAAGTGATTCACTGATGTTTTGTGCAAGATTTAAATTAATTCCGGTTGGCCCAAAGCTATTTTGTATTATTTCTTTCCCAATGCAATACACTCATCCCTCTTTTCAGTTCTCATGCCTGTAGCCAATTGGCGCTCTGGGAGGGTGGGGGTTATGGGTGTCACTCTAAAATTTGTGGAGATGCGGACTTGAATCCTCTTAAATCTGGTTAGGTAGCTTGTTCCACACATGAAGCAGCTTCTGTTGGATTTAATGTCTATACAGAAATGTGAACAGAGCTCTATTATGTTTTGAAGAATGGCTTGGATTGAGGTTGTTTTTATTGTAAATGTTTATTTTTAATCTCAAAAAGTGACTGAATTGCTAAGTTACTGATTTTTGTAGTCTGTTAGTGCCTGCAGCTCGAACATTTCCTTTACTTTTGCTTTTAGGATTTACCTGAACACAGTGATTTGAGCATCAGCTAAATGCTAACATCACTGAGCTATCATAGTGACAAGACAATGCTAGCATGCTAATGTTTAGCAAATACAATGCTGGCTATGTTAGCAAGTTTATAAGGATGATGAAGGAGGTGTAAGTTATCCCAACAAAAAGTGTTGGACAAACTGAAATTTTGACTTCATGGTGGTGCAAAGGAATCAAAGTTTCATCCTCCCTGAATATTTTAGCCCACTCAAAAATTGTCAAGGCTTTTTACTTTGAACCAAACAGCAGGCAGACAATGCCAGAGACAAGCTAGAAATGAAAGCGACACCTAGGTTTTGGATTTTCACCAAAACAGTGTTACCTTTAGCTGAAAGCCAACATCAAGGTCCTGCGACTTTGACATTGCTCACATTTTGATATTTAGCTAATATGCTAACATTTGTGAATTACCATTAACAACAATTACAGCTAAGACTGAGGAGAAAGTCATGTGTTTCACAGAACAAAGAAAGCTGTTGGACAAACTCATTTTGAGCTTTGAAGAGAATCAGTTTCATCCTCTGGGACCCTGAATACCAGATTTTCCAGTCAATCCATAAGTTGTCAAGACATTTATGCTGAACAAAAAACATCAACCTGTTTTAGTGCTAGAGCAAAACCCTGTTACTCATACATCTTCTGAGAACATGAAGGCTTGTACGAAATTTTGTGGCACTACATCAAATAGATGTTGAAATATTTTTTAAGAGAACATTTTGATTGTGGTAAGATAACAGTCAGAAAAGTACATAGGACATTAGAATTTTTTTGAATCTCGGTGCAAAACCTCATGACAATCCATCCAATAGTTGGGATTCTTCAGTTTATTTCAGACAGATCATTCCTCCACAGGGTCATGCTGCTAGTCTGGTTACAGTCGCTTCAAAATGTTTTCAGACCTCTCCACTTATTTCACAACTTGTGTTGTAGATTTAATTTTTAAAATAAAAAATAGGCTTTTTGCCCAACAATCTTCACTCAAGAACCCACACTAACAAAGTGAAAACATGTTTTTAGAATTTCTTTTGCAAATTCATTCAAAGTTTAAAACTCAAATCCCTCATCCGGTATTCTGAACCTTTTCTGAGGCACTCCAAACTGTGGTCTGGTGTATCCTGTTTGCCTTCATTATCCTTGGAGTAGAAAACGCACCTGGATCTAAAATTCAGTAAATGTACAAAAAATGAAAGGGAGAAAACTTTGTAATGCTGAAAAATTTCTGTGAATCTTGGCCACCTGTCTGTCTGGTACACGATGTATAATTTGGAAAACGTGTTTCTTAGTGCCTTTACTGACATTAAAATGTTTCTCATTCTTGGCTGAAACACAGTGCATGCAGTGGAGAGTGCAGGAAACCCGCCAAGCAGAGTGAAAGTGAGAACTGTATGTAATATAGTATGTGCCATAAACCTGCAGCTGATATTTCTGGGTCACTTATCTGCAGGGAGCTGCGTGCACTGTTCTAACCTGTCAGCTTATTATGTAACACATTGGCCTACTTTAGCCTATTCTCTCGCTGTCTGTAATTTTCCACTCGGCCTATGAATCTCATGGGTTACCTGTGATTGCAGGTGAAACTGACAAGATTTGAAGCAGGAATTTCTCAGTTCAAGTGCTGGAGGTGCAGATGAAACAGCACGGAGAAGAGGCAGGCTAACATTGTTAGAGCCTAACTCTGTCCACTTTCAGCCAGCACATATTCAATTTACAGCTTTTGCTGTTTTTTTTTCCAGTATTTTTAAAACTTCTTAACAGCAGCTCATGTGGACAGGCTGCTGGTTGACAGGGAAGACACAAAGACAAGATTACCAAATAGTTCCACGAGGATTCAAAATCAGTCAGCACAACTTTGTTTGAGTTGTTTTATCCACCACAACACCAAATCTGTATTCACTCAGTATGATGTAACAGTGCTGATTTTGTAGATCTGTTCTTCGAAAGCACTGCCAGGCAACAAGCATGATCAACAATAAACAGTCAACAGGAAGTGTGATGCTACCATGGAGACAGTGAGCTCAGTTGCCTTGGTTTCTGCAGTACAGTGGTTTGCTTTTTGTACAAAATGCCCAAGTCATGCTGCATGAACTGTCAAGTGGTTCCTGTTTGTGGTTTGACCACAAATGGTTAGATGGAAGTGCAGAGACTGAAATGAAAAAGTAGTGAACATTTGCTGAACATATTTCTAGATGTATAAATTCAGCCAGAGAACTAAATTGCACATGACAAAAGTTATCTGTGCATCTCTCATCTGTATGCTACATTTACACTGATCTATATGCTGTCTGGTGCTTCCTGTAAATCCACTACTCTCATCTGAGTTACATAAAACACTCTGCTGACTCCTGTAAGAAATTGAAAAAGAAAATAAAGCGGGCAGAGAAAGTTCTGAAAAGTGCTGTGAGAAATGATGTGATTAAAACATGATGCATGATCAGCAACATACTGACTAAAACTTCTCAAACTATAAAACCCCGATCACAGGTAAAGTAATTCATGTGTTGCCCATTGCTTTGCAACTGACAGTTGGCTGCTAGTGGATGTCCAAGCTGCCTAGAAAACCCTGATTGTATATTACTATGACCATTATAACTTTAGTATTTAACACACTGTCTGTGATACTCAATGTCAAAAGTAAAGACAAGTAAAGAGTGTTATGTGCTGTTAGATCCTGCTCATTCTCCATAGGTACCTAACTCACACAGTCATTAAGCAGCGATTTCTAAAAACACTGGAGACCTCAGAGACAAGTTGTTCTTCCATTTCGCTGTGGTTGAAGTGGTAGGAACTAAAGCCATGTTTCCTTGTCGCAAACACGAAGGTGTCATGTGTTGGACAACAGTACATTATGGTCACATTGGTAGTCTCTTCAAACACATCACTTCAAAGTTCAGAATAGTTTCTTTCTGTGTCCGTCAGTTCATGTTGCCTCTGGTTAATTAGCCTGCCATCACTACATATCATAAAATCTCACTTTTTTAGTTTCTGGTCGCCACGTCACTGCTGATCTCTTCCTACGTGCAGCCCGTTAGGTGTTTCAGATTTACTTTATTTCTTGGACACATGCTATCACTCGAAAAACTCTAGCTGATTTATGCAATACTTTACACATCCCTATGCTCTGGTTTGTCTCCATTCTGACACAAGCCCCAAGACAAAACAAGCAAAAGTAGAATAGTATCACCAGCACACAACATCTTCAGCAGAATGCACTTGACATATTATACATATTAGCAATTGTGAAACTGCTGCACCAGTGTTATGCAGATGATGTAGATTGTGATGATGTAGAGGTGTAGCTTGTTTACTTAATAGTTGAGCCTAGTGGTTCCTAACCTAGGGATCATGCCCCATCCAAAAGGCCACATAATTAATCAATCCATGAATCCATTTTTGTCCACTTAATTACAATCAGGTTGTAGTGGACGCTGGCCAAGCAGGGCATTCAAGTTGTTTCCTCTCCAGCAACATTTTCCAGCTCCTCCTTAGAGACCCCAAGACATACCCAGGCCAAATGAAACATCCAGTCTTTCCAGTGAGTTGTGGGTCTACCCCACGGTCCCCTCCAAGTTGGACGTGCCCGGAAAACCTCCAAAAGATGGACTCCCAGGAGGGCATCCTGATCAGCTGCCTCCTTGGGATGTGAAGGAGCAGCGATCTACTCTTCAGCTCCCTCTGGATGTCTGAGGTCTTCACCCCTATCTCTAAAAGCTGAGCCAAGGCTTCGTCACAATCACAATCTCATTCTTTCAGTCACTAGCCAGAGCTGATGACCATAGGTGAGGGTTGGAACGTCGATCGGCAGGTAAATCAAGAGCTTTGCCTTCAGCTATCTCTTCATCATGACCATCTGGTTCAACACTTGCATTAGTCCATCTCATGCTTCACCTCTCTGTCAGATGTGAACGATTCTTAAACTCTTTTGCTTAAGGCAGCAATTTACGCTCAACCCAAACGGATCAATTCACCGGTTTGTGGTAGAGAACCATGGCCTCAGACTTGGAGGTGCTGACTCTCACATTCACCTGCAATCCGTTCCAGTGCATGCTAAGGATCACAGTCCTGATGAAGCCAATAGGAGCATGTTTGTCTAAGGAGACATCAGTGGGGAAGGTAACTTCTGCTACATGTTTTTTGTAACCTTTTTTCTAATCTGGTAACTCGACATTGAGTATAGATTAGTAATTACTGCTTCTGCTTATTTAGAATAAGGCTTTAGGACGTGAGCCAAATCTAAGAGAGATACAGAGTCTTTCATATCCTAATGGAAAGGTTGCCTCACCATGGGAGTTCCCCATAACACTTAGGGTACAGCACTTAGACACAAAATACATTTGAACCTATAGCCCACGGGAAGTCATTAAACCACATTCTGGCACATGGATATTAAAAAAGTGAAAAATTACCCCAGTGAAGAGACGTCAGACAGAGGGAGAGCCTCTGTCATGATTATCATATCCATCTGTAACCCTGCATCAGGCTGCCTCATACAGTGCCACAGGATCTCCTGGCAAGATGTTAATTGATAAGAAAAGATGAGCTTGTGAGTGGGGAGTGCTGGTTCAATCAAAAATAGGACTGAAGGTGGAGAAAAGAGGGGGTGGAAAGAAAGTAAATGTTGCAGCTCTCTATAAATCATGAGACTTGCACAAAAAGCCATCCATCCACAGCTGGAAAAGACCTCGTTGGGGTTGAAAGGTCAAAGGGTTGAGTTATGTTAGAAGGTCTCTCCACTCCGGGGGACAAATTTGACTGGTCCCCGAGTGAGACGAGACGAGGGTAAAGCCATCGCTTTTGTCGGGCAGAACTCGACCTATGGGTTTCCCAGTCTGTTGCCATTGACCATATACCCGGAAAAAAAGGTTGAGCGCAAATGGCCCCAGAGTAACCCTTCAATCCTTCATCCTGAAGTGATAGCTCTCTCCTCTGCATCAAGTCTTTTAATCCACACTCCACTGTTCTGCCTCGCTTATATGTCAAAGTGAAAAGTTGCGCTATGGCACTTTCCTAGTTCTTCCCAGCCTCTTGGTCAATATTTCTCATCAGGTGGGGGGAGACAAATGACCCCCAGTGCATTGACCTTGCTGTGGTTATTGGCAGCAGGAGACCATTTCTGCTCCGTGCTTCACATTCGGCTATTAAACATATCACTGTTACTGCCTCTTAATTAGATAATTACTACATTCCTCGAAGCATTCCTAAAATTTATGTCCATGCTGTGCGATTGAAGTAGTGTAGAAATTTACAAAATTTGTAAATGATACAAACCGTGTTAACATACGCTGGCGTGTAAAGGCTGATTTAAAAATTAATGAGCCTTAAAATTTTAATTCCAAATGTGATCCTAATCTCACCATGTAGCCGCTATCTCCAGTGTAACGAAGCCGCAGATAGCACCAGTGAAGGAGCAGGGGCAATGTGACAGAATTCGCATGCAGCTACCCAGGAAATATTAACCCAGAAAGGAGGTTTAATGAAGCTCTGACACCCTAATGAATGCTGTTCACATCTCCCTCCTTTTACATGAGCATCTCTAGAGAAGTGACTCTGAATTCTGATGTGATGATACTGTAACTCCATCACCGAGAGCTCCCTTTAAGGATTTCTCCCCGTGTCAAAAGCCTCCTCCTCCGCATGCGGAGCCATCAGTCTGGGGGGCTATGGGGCAGGTTGTGCTTAATCAGCATTTCAAAAGCCGCTCCACTGTCAATTATCCGAGGCTGTGCTCCCTCCAGTCTGTGCACATGGGCTTCATTCGACTACAGGGATGTAAGGTCAATGTGTGTAGCGTCTGAGGATGACATCACCCTCCCTGGGAGTCTGTGCTAGACATGGATGGGGAAAGAAAACAACATAAGGAGAGCTTGATTTCAGCATCTTCTATTTCTATTCCTCTGATTTTCTATTCCGTTGCTGCAAAAACCCGTCACATTCTCTGTTACCATAAAGGGGCGTCTCAGGTCCAACGGTCACCCTGGGAGGCATTCATGTGTAGAATACAATTTAAAATTCCATCACTCAGTGTGATGCTATGTTTTATATCTTTTCCATTAGCTCCAGATGTCATACGAATACCATATGTAAAATTGTTTTGCATTTGTTATCCACACAGAGAGGACAATCTGTATGCTTTGCTGCCAGACTGTAGCATAATTCACTACTCAGCCCATTGACTACTGAATATGAAACATGCGTTCCATATCAAGCCACTTCTGTCACTGGGCCAGTGGAGTGGAGCGAGCACACTGGAGTTTTCTCGGACTTATAAAGAGGCACACTTTATGGTTTCAAACAGAGATATTAAGGCAGTAGATCTCATACATTACAGTCAAGGGAGTGGTGGGATTGCTTGGTAATTTCCACACAAGCGTCTCTCTCCTTCCCACAGTTTTCAGCAGCTCCTGGATAGATAATCTCATTCTATAGGTCTGCTCTGTTGCAGCTTCAGTTTTGGACACACGCCAAAGATATTTTGCTCATTAAAAGTAAGAAGTGAGGAAAGCCAGACGGGATGTAGCAGCTCGGAGAAAAATCCTCCCAGTTTGATTCAGTGAAGGTTGGTTATGACATATGTTGAAAGTCTAGTGGGCATCATGTGGGGAAGGCTGAGGTTTGGTTCTACAAACATTTGTCAGAGGTAGAGCTACTCTGGAGGAGGTTAAACTTCACTGGTGTCTTATGTTTGGTCCAGATAGTCAATGTTATTCACCTATGCCCATGATATTTGTTATCTGGATGTTAATAGACTACAGCTGTTCTGCTTGCCTTTGAGGCCTTTACAACGCAGTGGGAGCAGAGCAAGTTTATAGAAAAGTTTATAGCATTTACAAAAAAAGTCTTCGTTAATTATGAAAAAACATCTCAATCATAAGGTTAAGGTGGTTACTGGCCACAGTTACTTGAGGAGACGAGGGTAGATTAAGGTTAATGTCAATGAACACAATCAAAAATTTTTTGCCTATATTGCTTATAGTTTTCCAAATGAAGCTCACCAAAATAGCTCTCAAAAATGTCATTTTGAGAATTAATTAGTTGATAACGAAGAAATCCTAATAACGCCAGTGATGCTCAGACACATTCTGGAATTTCGTCTTGTAAATTACAATCCAGAATTTGTAATTATGACTCATAATTAAAGATAAGGATCTCAGTTTCTTCCATAAGGTCCATCTGCCAGCTGAAGCCCTTTTCTGTTCATCGATTAAACCCCTGAAATTTCATCTTCATGTATCAAAGGGCATCAAATGACTGAGCCTCTACACTGCAGAATCCCCATCTCTGTCTCTCTCCATGCCACTCTCCCCACTAATTCCACCTCGAGCACACCAGCTCACTTACACCTTTAATGCCTCAAAAAACTATAAAACTACTTTATGCTACACAATGGCAAGTGTAATATCAGACATACATGTTTTAAACTGGAAACAGATTTTGAAGAAGAATAATGATACAATAAGTCCCACTCTGCAAGTTGACCGGATTGATATCTAAGGTTTGTTATGTCTGAAACTGCAGAAGTCTGAATCTGTGTTTCTGAGAGTTTCCTGGGTACACTGTTGTTTCAAGGTGAAAATACTCAGCTATGGTGCTGACTGCTTAATTCACTTGTAATATGTCTTCCAGCTTATAGAAAACACCATATGGAGGGTTGTTAAATAATCTTTAAAGACCCTCCATGGGGGAAAATCAAGATTTTTACCTTGTTAACACTTTGGTTTTCCCCATAGAGGAAATTCTTTTTTCTTCTCTGAGTGAATTGGCTTCTCGAGGTAGATCTGACTCTGATGAATCTTTTTCACAGTTTAAAGACGTGGTAAAAACATTTTACACTCACTTCAGACCAACCCTGGCTTTGTGTCAAAGACACACAATGTTTTCACAACAAAATTGTCACCACAATCAAAGCTGACCTCCTTGATACTAAACCAGAAATACAGATCTGTTACTTCACAATCATTTGTTAAAGGTTTACTGACTAAACATTAGGACATTTGGTACAAATTTATGAGAATGCCATTTAAGTAGCTCAGTTACTAGATTTAAGCGGAAATTTACTTAATTTACTTAAAAGCTGCTCCTTTTAAACCAAGGACTTTCAAAATTCATCTTTTGTTATTGGAAAGTATATTCTTCATATATAATATGTGTTAAATTGCAGATCAAAAAATTGTAATTATGAGTCGTAGTTAAAGATAAGTCTCAGTTCTTCCGTAATGTTCATCTAAAACTTAAAGTCCTTCCCTGGTCAATTGATTAAACCCTAAAAACAACAAGGGTTAGATGTGACTGTTGTATCTATAAAGTCTCCAGCTTTCTCTCCATGCACCTTTCCCCACTTGTTCCGTCTTGAGCACACAGCTCACCTATGCTCAAAAACTACTTTACGCGACAGAATGGCAAGTTATGCTATCAACTGCAGTTTTAAGGTGGAAATACTCAGCAAAAGTGTTCCCTGCTTTAATTCCCTCATTATGTGTCTTCCAGCTTATAGAAAAAAACATATGAAAGGGTCTTTAAGGAATCTTTAAAGACCCTCTTTGGAACAAATTGCAGTTTTTTACCTTGTTAAAATACTGATTGTTCCCATAGAGAGTCATAAAACATTCTTTTCTCTTCCTGAGTGAATTGCATCTCTTATCTAGATCTGACTCAGATGAATCTTCTTCACAGTTTAACTGCCGTGGAAAACATTTTACACTCATGCTGAAGACTTGTCCGGACCAACACTGGCACAACAACAAAGACAACACAATGTTTTCACAGGGAAAATTGTCACCGACAATCAAGCTGACCTCTTTGGCACTAAACAGATAGAGATCTGTTATTTCACAATCATTTCTTAAAGGTTTACTGAAAAACACAAGGCCAGTTGGTACATACCATGCACTTCATTATTTTGATTTATTAGTTTTAGCAGAAATGTTTTTAAAAACTGCTATATTGAATCCAAGATACTTTTTGTTCATATTTTGTTATTACTCCACTAAGGAATGGCCGAGTTATGCGATGATCGGCATACGATTGTCTGTCTGTCTGTCTGTCTGTCTGTCTGTCAGTCTGTCTGTGTGCAACATTACTCAAAACAGCCAAATAGATTTGGATGAAATTTTCAGGGAAGATCAGAAATGACACAAGGACCAAATGATCGGATTTTGGCAGTGATGCAGCTTATAGTCTGGTTCCATGGATTTCTTGAAGATTCTGTATCATTGTGAGATAGCTGGCACTGCATCGCTGTAACTATGACAACAAGTGAACACTCTGTCACCTGCCTGCTTACAATCATATGATTGTGATCCTACTACAAATCCACTGTTGCGGACTTATCGGGACTTATCCATCGGAAATGATACCAGGAATAATTGATTAAACTGTGGGGGTGCTTCGAGTCCCGTTAATTCCCACCACTCGCTACATATTTAGGTCATGCGATTCCCTATCCGTACATAACGTACACATGCATAACACACGCCTGTGCTTAGTGCAAGGTCATTTTGTTTGCGGGTGCATCTATATTAAACGGCCACATTCCATAGTGCCGTGATTTCTGTCACAATTTTTTTTAAAGATTTCAGCCAGCGCAAATGATACGACCGAGCAGCCTTGGCGTAGTACTGCACTCTCTGAGTGTTTTTCATGATGGAAACTGTATTCATATATTATATAATAAAAGCTAAATGGTATGTTTGTACACAAGTTTCACATATCCCTTCAGACTTACATAAGCTTGACATTCCAAATTAAATGGAAACGTATAAACTGACAATTTCATATCTGTGTAAGTTTTCTCATCTAGTAAGTCTAAAATTATGGAGTTCATTCTTGTGGCTACTTAGCAAATTATTTGGAATTATTAGTATCTTCCTAGGCTGTCTAAAAAATAATTTATAATACTTAATGTGAACATGAGCCCACAAGATAACTTGGACTCTCCTGTAGAAATACACCACCCTTTGCACTGCACTGCTGTTTTTGGTGTGAGAGCCCAATTAGGCAGAAGAAACTGTTTCAAGTCTAACTTCACCAGCCAGCATGCTTCTCCCCAGAATAACTTTATCATTCAATTAGATTTTCATGTATTTATTATTAAAAAATTATTCCTTCTATCATCCATCTTTTTTGCTGCTAAATTGTCACGCACTTCTAACATATTCCTCCTTCTACCTTCATATGAAGACATTAGTCCCCATAAGTTAAACTTTCCCCCACAGGTGATGAAATTTAAATGTGCACTGGTAAAATCTCCTTCTTGTTGCCATGAAAAAAAATCTCAATGACACATAAAACATTTATTTAGCATAAATCCTTCTTAGCCCGAAACGTGCGGCCAAACTTCGACATGCCACGGCACCAACCAGATGATATATGGAACACAAACTGTATTTACCATCTAAATTGCTTCTCCACAATGCCAAGATGATGACAGGATTAATCGGCTAAAGAGCTAAATCTTCCCCCTTCAATGGTGGCACATCTCAGGCCACACGTTTCCAACTTAAGCCGCATTTGTATTCCTGAGGAGCATCTTCTCCTCGCCTGCTTTATGATATTACCGCCAGGAGACTGCAAGTAGCGGCCTCGTCTCCATGTGTGGGCTCCAATTCAACCATCATCCATTTCCCCCACTATCTTTTTATCATTACACAGTCTAATAAATGTGCCGTGTGCCCTGTGACGCTGCATCATACATCAGACAAAGTGACCTGGGTCAGTGCATCACCAGCCACCAAGGTTACCCTCACTCTCTCACGCTTCCACCCGCTGTTACCCGAGAGAGGAAGAATATTTCTCATCTTTTGTCCGGCTGGAAATATTCTCTGACAAGTAATAACCTCTTCCCCATCCCTTTTGAATGTCTAACAATGTGTCTTCTAAAGCAAGCGACAAAGGTGTATAAGCCACAGGGGTTGCTCCGTGGTGTTTTGATCCGGCAGGTCGCCATTGACAAGTGCACTTCAATCGAAGCAGCAGGTTGTTCTTCCCACTGTGGGCTGCTTTTTACCAGGTTATGAGACGATTCTTCAGTCGCCCACATCAACACAAACAGCATAATATCACAGTGTTGCAGCGCTTGAAAGCGTGCGTGCATGTAGGTATCCGTGTTGAGGTGCGCTGTGCAAACCTGCACGCTCTCCTGCAGATGGAGGATTAAAGAACTTTCAAAACTGGAGGCCAGCCAGTACATTTTGGTTTACCATAGCGCCTTGGCAAGACCACACACATACACACCATAATACACACAGTTGGTCACTTCAGTGTGAGATTGTGTGATTTTTCAAAACATGCGATCCAGAGCTTGGCAGCGCATGTCCGGCTGTCTCCCAGCGATCACTCATCTGAGGCGAGAAAATCAGCAGTGGCCCCAGAAACTCACACGCTGATTGGAGCCAGATTGGAACAAGGCCTCCAATCAGAGGGACATGCTCAGCTACATTGTTGAGTCGAAGCGAGCCTATTATAGCTCGGGATTAACTATCCAGCTGCAATGAAAGGCCCTCCTATCTCTTCTTTGAGAGAAAAAAATGCCGCAAAAGCCAAGAGTTACGTGACAAAGTCCAGCACAGTCCAGCACATAGACACCCCGACACCAGCTCCCCGGCTGATACAGTGGCACCAACAGAGGAAGGACTACATGATGTATGGGTGCTCTGAGAAATGTCCACTTTCTCTTTTTAATCTGCCAGACATTCTGCTAGTGATGGCAATGAATAGCCTGTATGTGTGCACAAATGTGTGTGTGTATGTGTGTGTTAAAGGTGGGGGTGCATCACTCCCATGGGAAAGGGTAATGACTGTGCCACTAATAGAGAATCATTATAAACAACTTAGCAGATCAAAGAAAAGATGTATTCATTGAAGTCCAAGGAATGACCAATAGATCAATGGCCCCTTCAACAACTGTCCTCTGTACTCTCTCTGTCTGTGCAATACACAGAGACAGAAAGCCTCATAAATGTCCAAACCTGGGTTTAACTGTGAGCTTGTTACTTTTATAGATGTGTGTAAGATCACGTCCAATAAACTACAATAAACCGAGTTGGCATCAGGTGAACACAGCCTTACATGGAGAGATGGCAAACGTTTGATTTTTCCGAGACGTCGCTGTTTATAGACGCATGGCAAAGTGAAGGTCGGGCCTTGTAGGTGACTGAGATGGAAACACCAATAAGACAGGCAGAATGTGGTAAAGAAACACAACTTCTGAACACAAAATCTCAACAGTATCAGCTGGAAAGTCAAGATGCATTTCAAGCTTTGAATGCAAACCTCAATGGTCTTGAGAGATCATCTATGTTCTTGTAAATGGCGTCCATCTTATCTACTAACACTAGTGGGTTAGGGATACTAAATGACCCAAATGCTAACTTTACATCATTCAAAGGAGGAAAAAAGTATGTTTTGGACAAATTTTTGGAAACGGAGTGCGAGCTTCACACTTGTTTCCCATGACAGTTTCAGATTTACAGTTAGGCTTAAATACCAAGGAAGAGGCTTGCACAATATCTTGTTCTGGTATTAACACTGGGATGTTTGCATGCATAGAATGAAGGCAAATGAACTCAGACACATCATGCTAAAGCTTTTTATGTTGCTTGATAAGAAAAGACAAGAGAAAAGAGAGTATTTGCACAGCTTTCATTTCCCTAATCTCAAAGACAAGTCTGCCTCATAGAGCATAATTTACTCCAATTTAAGGCTTCTTGGAAGTACTTTTTAGGGTTTTTTAATCCATTAATTAATTTTTTATTTTTTGCTTTATGCATACTACACAGCATGACAGAATTAACCAAGAACCAGAGAGAAACTTTAAGAAAAAAGACTTGGTTACAAAAAGAAAGTCATCATCAGGTATATGAAAATATTTTAGCTACAGAAAGATGATTTTGACAAAAACAGCTGCTCTGTCTGCAGTGGCTTGCAATTGTCACATGAGGCAACATCACAAAATTCTGCATTATGAGTGTAAAGCCATATCCAAGATGTCATCCACAGCAACAAAAAAAAAAAATTTGAGATGCATTTGCCAATGTTACGCCATATAAGAAGGTTCCAAAAGCTCTTGCTTAGATTGCTACAAATAACTCCAATCATTCAAAGATTATTCATTTTTTCCAAATAGAGTTATTCATATTATTTGGTGGAAATTACTGTTTTCTATTAGCCTAGCCGCGCTAGACAACCCACGGCAACAAATTTAATTCTCTGCCAGGGTGGATCTAGTTACCCTCCATAAGGCTCGAGGCTGGATTCTCCTAAAACTGACCGGACGAATCACCATGAAGTGTAGAGTCAGAAGGCAGGCATAACTAAGTGACGACAGAGGCGCGACGATTTCTGACAGAAACAACCGGAAACAACTAGCCTAGTCGCGCTAGACAACACACGGCAAGGAATTTAATTCTCTGCCAGGGTCGACAACAAAACGACAACAGTCGTTGAGCTCCATTAGCACCGACTCTGAATAATCTTTCTGTTAACATGTCTGTAATATACTTGAGCTTCACCCATTGACTGTATAAATAAGGCTTCACCGAACTACCGCATCCTCTGATTTCCGGCGCTCTAGGAGCCTATTCGTTGCGCTGATTGGTTGTATACCTACCCAATTGCTGCAGAGGGATTTGAAAGACAACCTTTTAGCCCGCCTCCCTCCCTGTCGAGCGTGCCTAGACCCTTGTGCTACAGAAACATGGGTCTAGCGTGGCTAGGCTAGTTTTCTATCATATCACACTATATACAGTAGCCTACTGCAGAAAACAGACTATCACAATGTCAGCTCTTTCTAGAACTACTGAGGAAATGGAAATTACTTCGAACCAATTCCAGACATCCACTCTAAGTTATCTAGAGCTCCAACAAACTCAGAGCTAGCTATTGTTAGCTGCCTTTCTTTGATTTCATCGATTGTCATCACAAGTCATAGTAATGGCTACTCAGTACATCAGCACACTATATGTTTTTCTGTAATTTAAATCATGCACAACTGACTTGGGAGCACAAATTTCTGATGAGACAAAGCAACGGCCTACAGTTCTGCTAGACCAGCCATATCAATAGATATTGTAACCTGTACAGATATTGCACCGGGTACACAACCAGAAATTCAGAGTGTTATTGTAAGGGGAGCAACAATGGCTGCAGGCATAAATCAAACTTTCTTCTTCTTGGCAAAGTACACAAGTCAGAATAAACAAGGACTTGCTAAGTTGTGAGCAAAAATGAATATTCATCTCGCTTCTAAATTTACTGACTGCAATCTGTCATTGTCTTCATTACCTGAGTTTATCCTTGTCGTGAGCGTTGAGCAAAATCCCTTCTATACATCACTATTGCACAACGGTGTTTGTGTGCATTCCCAAGTGGGACCCGAAAGTGCAAAGATCTGTGATAAATTCCATCCTGTCAAGTGCTGATTTACAGGTCAGGCCTTTGCGTCGGTGGGTGAATTTGTGCAGGAGCACATGTGCCGGCATGTCGAGTGTGTGAAAACGCCTGTGGTCATTTTTCATCTCTTAGATTAGTTTGTGCATGTGTTTGTTTGAGCGTGCATGTGTATGCATGCGGGAGTGTGAGAATGTTTCCTCCTGGCTCTTGCCAAGCCAATATCTATCTTTTCACTGGTTACGTTTAATCTTTGATTACCATGCGGCGTTCTCCCAAAACCCTCTAATGGTTGAGTGATTTAGTGTTATTATTTCCTGCTGTGTCCTGTCCGAGCGCAGGGCTAACTGGCACCAAGAACTGTTAATTACTTAATTATGAAGATAAGAAAATGGTCAGGAACAGAACAGGCAATGATTAATGAAAACTCTGAGTGTTTTTTGTTTCCTCTGCCTGCTCGGAGCTCGGTTTTAGATCATGCCTCATCTACATAAACACACGCCAACACATCCATGCATTTAAACTTGTTGTTTTAACCTCAGATCTGGATCCCTGCTTCCAGTGTGCATCCCTTTTTTGTCTTTTGTCTCTGCCCATTAACATTCAACTGAAAGTACAGGAGGGGGGATACATGAATAGCAACTGTAGATTCATCATGGCTTTTTTTCTCCCTTTCTCTTCCTTCATGAATTATGGAGAGCCTCCCCCGATACATTTAGTCGAGCCACTAGTAAATTAAATGCAGTGTGCTGCCATGCCACACAGGAGCGAACAGACCAAGCAGGGACATACTGGCCTTGTGGCACCTGCAGCGTTTCCAGGCGCCACGACCTCTACAAAACCCACAAGGCATTCGTAGTTAAAAATGTCATTTTGTCTAGCATTGCTCACAATCAAAATATCAGCTCACATTCTAGCTCTATCAACAGCCAAGTGAGCCGATTCAACATGACTGATCATGTACTATTGTAGAAGTGATGTAAGCATGATAATAGCAGAGTATTTCAGCACAGGCCATTGTGCACTGCAAAGTATTTGACCTGAAGGCAAAAGAGAAGCTGACTGACTTTTAAATGCGACATTTCAGACGTTATATCCACCTCGGTTTGTGGTGCACAGCCTTCACACTGCTTCATATTTCTCTCCCGAGGCAGCCACGAATGGGGGTGCTGGCCCCCTTCTTGCCCTCTGATTTATAGTGCTATGGTAGTAAAATGGCAGACTAGGATAACATGGGTGGTAATAAATGACTATAAGACAGCGACTAGCAGCTGTTAATGCCACAGCCATTAGACTGAAAAATGAAGGGCGCCAGTGATTCCGTCAGATTTATACATTTTCTCTATGCCATGCATTAGTGCATGTCATGCTAAAGTGGCAATCCATATATGAGCATTAATCGTCTGCTGCAGCCAAAATATTCTGCAGGAATTCGTAAATGAGCTGAGCCTGCATCCATCACGCTAAAGATTAAGCTTGATCTAAAAATACTCCTACATCTTCCTCTCCAGTTATTGTCAGCTCAGAGAAGGAATACACCTTGGAAACAGTGTGACGTCGCTCTGTTGGGATTACAGTTTGAAATTCTGTAATTGCATTACAGTTGCTAATTACAGTAATTCTCTCCTGCATTGACAATTTTAGCCTCTTTACTGTCTTACTGGGAGTTTGATGGCTGGTTTATTAGTCTGGTATGTCTGGGTTCAGTGAACACACAGGTCTGGTACCATAAGTGTTAGTTTGGTGCAGTCCTGGAAGAGTTGTTGTGGTTGTGTGTTCCCGGTTCTGAGCTGGTTTGCCAACATTAGTCACAGGTAGCTGCATTAAGGGATCACCTGCATTTAGTGGAGTGTGCAACAGCTGTCAGACATTATTGCATGGAGTCACCCAACCCTATCCCAGCTGCTGATGGTCTGTAAATATCTCTAAAATCCAAGCTAACTGCTTAAACCCATAGACTGTATAATTTTATACTGTATAACATTTTTTTTACAGTCTATGGTTACACCAATATGTGTTGTTTTCTATTTTACACCTTTACAAATCCAGCAAATAGGTATAAAGTAGTGAGCAGTGTCTGCACGTTTTTTACAGAGTAGTATATTACAGGTAATTCTCATTAAAGAGCCACAATGTAGAAAGTATGATGATTGTAGGTTTTCTAACAACTGCAGTGTTGAGTGTTTGACAGAAGTAAGATTCAAACTGCAGGAAAACAGCTCTGCAGGTTTTATGAAACAACAAACAGCTGGGCAACTAATTTAATCAATATACACATGAAGTACTCTACTGTTCAAAGGTTTCAGGTCACTCAGGCAAATTCATTTTTTCCATGAAAACTCACACTGTTGTTCATGTGCTAACATAACTGCACAAGAGTTTTCTACTCATCAATGAGCCTTTCAACACCATTAGCTAACACAATGTAGCATTAGAACACAGGAGTGATGGTTGCTGGAAATGTTCCTCTGTACCCCTATGGAGATATTCCATTAAAAATCAGCTGTTTCCAGCTAGAATAGTCATTTACCACATTAACAATGTCTACACTGGATTTATGATTAATTTAATGTTATCTTCAATGGAAAAAACTTATTTTCTTTCAAAAATAAGGCCATTTCTAATTGATCCCAAACTTTTGAACAAAATTGTAAGTATATGCAAAAACATAAATCCAAACGGCTTAAATCTATTATTTCAATATTCAAATGATAGACTGAAGGTAGTCTGTCATTTGCCCTTAGATGTGCAAAAAAAAAAAAAAAAAAAATTTCTGCATCGACACTCAGGCTTTAAATGCACAATTTAAAACAATAGAATTTTATAATAAATGACACATTAATAAACATTAATAAAATAAAAGAAACTACAGTGAGGAGATTGTGTGTTGTAGTCTTCCATGAAGTTGACACGTTTACTGGAGGAAGATTCTTCTTTTAAATGGTTGCAACCAAAGCAGCACAAGAAGAGAAGCTGTGATTTTTAGCCTCCAGTTTGGGTCAAGCTTCAAAATCACTGCAGGATTCAGGGCATTTCCCATAATGCAACGTTAAAGCATATTTCATTCTGTGATCTATATCTGTCAAACTTCACACATCAAGTCTGCTTCAACACCGTCGGGGTTATTTTCTCAAACTTTGAAAAGCTCCTCCAGAACTGCAGAAAACATCATTTCACTTTTCTTTATGCCATCTCCTGTACGCCATTGGGACAACATGATTGTGTCTAAATATAGGTTTCAGGCCACACTGATTAAATAACCAGTCATGTGCAGTCTAAAGTGCTGTGAGAGCATATTGCTGCCAATACCGTAGCATTTATTCTCAAAGTCAGCCACAAAAATCTATTGCTCTTTGGTCCTTTTCGTCAGTGGCCTCACACCGTGAAAGTGGAGTGGGAGAATAAAAAGACAGCACAGCAGTGACACTGGAAAAAAACGATAGGACATGTAGGTTTGCTTTACATGGCCAAGGACAATTAGCGACTTCATCGAGCATGGCCAGAACAAATACCGTCCAGTCACCTCCCTCCTTCCTCATTTCCAGATGACTGGGTCCAAATTCTTATTCAGTGTTGCAGAGGACACCAAGGACCAATAGCTAACGGAAGGGCCGTAATTATGAAGGGATTGTCTCAAGTTCAATTGGCTTTGTACACACCATTTCATGCTAAACGTCTTTATACGAGGTGAATTACAAGAAGCCTTTCAACTACACCCTGTGGAGAAGAATCACAGCTTCTCCATGTTAAGTCGGACTCATAATTGAGATGTGACATCTTAACTGGAGTGAAGTGCAGTGAGAATCGTCATTTCCACACTTTGTAAGAGGCTGTATGTTTATCTCGGAGCATCTGCATTTATATTCGATAAGCAACAGAAGAATCAGAGGTGCTTTGATGTTTGGAAAACAAAGTCTAGCCTGATATCTTTAATGATGAATGAAAACAGTGTTTTCTTTCAAACAGCCTTTTCATAGGGCAGATATGGCAGAGTCGGGACAATCTTTATGCATTGATTAAAGGCTGTTGATGATGGTAAAATAGGCTGGATAACATTTGTAAAAATGGTCTTTGAGAGATGACTATGAAAGCAGACGTTGGCCTTTCATCTTGGCATCTGTGAGCACCCATTACTGAGTTTCTGTGAAAAATAATGACTGTGCCTTCCACTATGATGAGCACTTTTTAAGTGGACCTCATTCTTCATGACCTATATCCATTGTCTTACCCTGTCAGCAGTGGGAATAGCTCAGCCATTCATGTCCCATATCAAATACAGAGTCAGGGATATTTTTTGCCATAAAGCACACACGCCACTTCAGACTGGATGGTGAATATGGGCCTCCTATGAATTGTTGGGTTTGTATGAATATTTATGGAATCATAGTGGGAGTTACAGCATGTGAGGTAATTACATTACAGATGGAGTGAATGGAAGTGAGTCACAGCATATTTTACATTCTCATGTACCAACTGACTATTGTAGTAGAGCTATAAAAAGCCTCCTTGAAGTGATGTCTTGAAATGAGCATGGTAAGCAAAGTAACGGATTTACTTGAATCCAAGTGCTACAGTGTTTCTGAGCCACATTCCGTTTTGCTTTTGTGTAAAGAAAGCAGCATTCCAGTGGTGCATTATCATAAAATAGCATCTATTGTGTAATCTGACAGGATAATATTGCATTTGTGTGGATCACCGCTGATGATACTCGTACTCATTGCTGCAAACTTCCCTCTAATGCGCCCATTACTTTATAATGACGCCAAGTGTTCAATTTCACAGTGGTGGCATGAATTTGTAATTACCACATATAGATTTCCCAGTGTCTCCTGATTGCGGGTGAAACATACTGTACTCACTACCGCCCCGGGTCCAATAACCAGATGTGGAATAGTCTCCAGCTTGCCAGCAGCATCCCTCCCAAATGAGCTGCAGTCTGCTCCGATGGGAAGTGTTTTCCAGTTAGCTATCTTGCAGCGATCAATACTCCTCCTCCTCCCATAATGTTCACAGAAACCCAAACTTCTAATGAGGGACTTTTGTAGCCATGTTCCCCGAGCCCTGTAATGCATGCGGTCAATATGAGAGAGGATCTGCTGGATGAACACAAGACGGAGAGAGAGAGGATGGCAGTGTTCAATAATAAGCACTAACAGTATGGCAGACTGGACCTGACCCAGATACGGTTTACCTCAAACTGTCTCACTACACTATCACTGATTTACATCCTGCTTGATGAAAGGCTCCGGTTTCCTTAATCCACGCTGAGGGATGAAGCACATTATGCCAGGCCCCAGTTTGTCAAATCCAGATTCGATTTTTGAAAAGGTTAATGGCTATGCACGCAAAAATCCAAGGCAAAATGTTTAGGATGAGGCCTTTCTGATCACAAATGGGCTAATATTTGTGGTTCAAGTTTGGATGTCTCCTGATGACCTTTGTCAGAAGGGAGCTGATTAAACAGAAAGCAAAGTCGATGCGATAGGCAGACAGTGCAGTTTTCAAAAGATGAAGGCCAACTCCATAAATCTCATTACCGCAAAACTTTCACCTGCATGTCTGAGGCTGCCGAAACAATTGAAGGCCACACATTTCAGATCGTGTTAATCACACCTGAAATAATATGGTGACCAAATCCACCAGGTCATTGAGGACAACAAGACAAAAGAGTCTATAGCCATGCCAGTGGCTCTTTAAGGCTAAACCTGGGCACTTTAGTTATATAGACGTTAGCTACATGCTAATAGTATACTGATATCTTTACAAAGACTGCTTGTTAACCCACTTTTAGGCTCTTTGTCAAGCTTTCATGCTGCCCGAACAATGCTAATGCTATTTATGCAAACTTAGTATGTATGTTGTTTGTTGTTTTGTTTTTTTCATTTCCACATTTAGCATTCATTTTGGTCCATAAACATCACAAAAGACACAAAGCTTCAGTTACTGGGAAATCTTTTCCAAAATCACAAAACACCTTTTATGCATTGAGTTTTGATGTATTCACTTTGCTCTACAATTTCACATCTATTAAAAATGGAAATGCCCATAAAAATACAACTTAGAGGGATAATGACAGAGTGCCTAAGCAGTGAAATTAATAAGAACCTAATTCTGAAGCTGTGAAAAAACAATACAAGGAGATGAAGTTCAGTCTGATGCTTCCAGCTGTTTGTAGGAGTCCTTTTTCTGAGTTTATTGCATACCTGCAGCATATGACAGAAGCAGCATTATCTCCATGTAGACATGATTGATCAAGGGCAAATGACAAAACACAATGTGTGCTTTTCTTTACTGCAGACAGGTGAGTTGTCATAGAGAGTTAGAACTTAAAAGCTGCAACATCCTTTCTAACACAGCATCTGTTATCACATTGAGTCCTGACTTCCACCACAGCTCTTGAACACCTTATTTTACCATCAAGTCAAGTCCAAATCTTTCATTTCAAGTTTATTATTGTGGATTATTCAGTTTTTCTGCTTCAAATCAAAGTCCTACCATATTTTCAGTGTAGTGATTATTCCATCATGATTGTCCATATGTTTGTGTTTCTATAGCTATGCACAAAATGTGACCCAACTAGGCTACCTGTGGCCATGTTTTGTGACATTTTGTTGTGCTATAAGATAAAGTATTGTTACGCAGGAACAGAAATTTAGAAAATTCGAAACTAATATACACTACCGTTCAATAGTTTGGGATCATTTAGAAATATCCTAGTTTTGGAAAGAAAAGCAGTTTCTCTAATGAAGATAACATTAAATTATCAGAAATACAGTCTGGACATTGTTAATGTGGTAAATGACTATTCTAGCTGGAAACGTCTGATTTTTAATGGAATATCTCCATAGGGGTACAGAGGAACATTTCCAGCAACCATCACTCCTGTGTTCTAATGCTACATTGTGTTAGCTAACGGTGTTGAAAGGCTCATTGATGATTAGAAAACCCTTGTGCAGTTATGCTAGCACATGAATAAAAGTGTGAGTTTTCATGGAAAAAATGAAATTGCCTGGTTGTCCCCAAACTTTTGAAGAGTAGTGTATAATAATTATCCTATACTAAATAATACTATAATAATATACCATTAAATGAAATGACAAAATGATTTGGTCCACTACATAAGTGGCAGGTTTTAGCTGCTTTTTAATTTTTTTAAAGTGTTGTTGCATTTAGGGACTCAGGTTTTACTTGGGTTAACTTTCTCCCCCTGGGCCATGTAAAAGGTCGACCCTCCCCCCATACCAAATTTCATGGCAATCCATCCAATAGCCCTCAAGACATTTCACTTAAAACCACAAATGTCAACCTTATGGTGACACTAGAGGAATATTCAGGGATCACCAAAGTAAAAGTCCTCACCTGACTTGATTCATTACGAGTCCAGAGTAGCACCAGTTATGTTGGGTAGGTGTCGTTTTACTGCCTTGTCTCTGTATGTTGGTATAACCTGAGCGTTATTCACTGCAATCAGTAGAAAACAGTGTTTTGAGTGGGCATTGTTAAGAAGGCTATTTGTCAATTAATCAATCTCATTGATAATGTATAATGCTGCCGTCAGCATTTATGTTCTCAGATCTCTTCAGGTCGAACACATTTTGGAGTGGGTCTAAAATGGTGGATCCATTTAGGGTCACGTCTGGTGGTGCTTGGGTGAACCCACAGATCAACCAACTCTTTTCTGAACATTCATTTGTGCACAGTGGGTTCAGGAAGGCTCTGATTTAGACCAGTGAAGACCTCTACACCAACCAAACCTCTAAGAAACATGATTATTTTTGGTCATGACCAAAGGAGTGGACTGACCAACATTGTGATCCTCAGAGCCACACCGCTAGTAACTAAAATAATTATTTTAAGTGACCAAAAAGGAGGTTTAACTTAGCTTTCACAATAGTGTCAGATTATTCTTCATGGTCTCTTAAGGTCTTTTTTGTATTTTCTGGCCTGTTACACCAATTAGGATAAAAGCAGGATGAAAACAAGACTGTTACTACCTGCATCAGTAGTCTGTAGTCGAGAAATTTGCCAGATTAATGGAAGCAAAAACCCACACTGTCATAAACTAATAGAGATTAACTCAGCACACCTTAGAGAGTGTCCTTTTCCACAGAATAAATGAGGAATTAACAGCTCCTTCAGACAAGGTTCCCTGCCGTTGTAAATGTTAAGCTGAGTTTAATGCAGCCAGGTTGATACATTTTGCAGGTCTTACCGCATTAAAAAGAGATTTAAATGAGCTTTGTTGATCAAACTGCTGGAAGCCTTTTGTTCTCCAGCCCATGATTTATTCAGAGACACCGCACTCGGACCGTCACTATTTTCTCTCTGTCGCGTTACGGCCGTGCGTTCGTCGACGGGGTTCATTTGTGTTGAGAAATGCCATCTGGCTCAGGCAGCGAAAGCTCTGTCAGAATGAGGAGAGAGGGCGGGGGTGGCCACAGGGGAGAAATAATATGTGTGTGTAGGTGCAGCATCTATCTATTGACCTCAGAGGGCTGGAAATGGACTACAGACAAATTAGAATGTTTCAAATAATCGTTCACGCCTTGGAAGTGGGGAAAATATCAAAGAAAATATGTTCAGCAGATTGAAAATGAATGGCAGGGTCAGAATATTGCCTATTGCTTGAGATATAATTCAGCAGGCTGCTTTCATACAAAGAAAATAGCATTTTTATCTTTATATTATAGCAAGTGTCACATTCATATACAAAATAACTGCATAGATAGCTGAATAGGGTGGAAAGTTAGGCTCTTGAAGCAGACATTGCAATAGTCGGTGCTGCCATTCAAGCCCTTTAAAACTCCTGTGTGACACATATACACTACATCACTCTCCTGTCGCTCTTCAACACAATGGATAATGTAAGGTAGCTCCTTTTTCTTCCCGTCTCTGTTATTACTCTTTGCTTGGCTGCCTGCCAGTGGTTCGTGTAAACCACAGTTGTCCTTGCTGATGTACTTTGCTATTTGGTGTACAAACAAAAGTGACAAATACCCTCAAGTCCAAAAAGGGCCATTATCTACTGCTTCTTATGCGGCGCAGCATCCGTCTTTTTACGACCACATTATGTGTACTCACATGAAACATGTTTGACTGAGGAATGATGAATTGCATTCGATACGAAATAGATGTGCTGAAATGTGGCAAGGACAAACAATACGGCGCTGGCTGGTATTGTAACTTTAAATCATTAATGCCGGCCTGCGTTCGTGCAGCATTACGATCCATCACATGTCCTCTGGGAGTCATTGATTATAAAAACTAGATTATTGGTATCGGAACAGCCATGTACACTATATTACACCTAAATACAGACACATACTGGGACTGCAAAAGGAAATTGCAATTGTATAATTTCTGTGAGGGTTGCGTAACTTAACTCTACAGTTCATGTGTGGAACCAGTGAGCTGAATGCTGATTTCCAAACACAATAAAGAAGCCTGGCAAAGCGAACATGCCCACATGAAAATGAGTTTTGGCATTTGGTTACATTTCCATCTGTAAACAAAGAGCATTACACATGTGAATTTTGAATGGTTAATTGCATTTCGGCTACCTCTCATATATTGGAATTGACTCTACAGAGAACTAAATACCACGTCCTCCGGTCACATCACTATATTTGGAAATACATGTTCCTTTTTCAGCGCAAGTCAGGCATATGAGAACATCATCTTTCCCTTCGATCACCCCTCCTGTTTCTCTTTCTTTCCTCCTGAGTGATACCGTGTCTTCTGCCTCTCTGCACAGGTTAACGGAAAGTTGAGACTGAGTTCAATCAATGCTCCGAATTACCAGACGAAGGACGATGGAGCGGCCCATTACTATGACTGACCCACTTAGGATGTGGTCATAAGAGCCAAACAAAGTGGGTCTCCAGCCAGCCTTGGAAGAGCATGTTTTCAGAATAAAACAAGTTTTTCTCATTACTGACCTGTCTGGCTGGGGAAAGGCTGAGTGTATCGAGCATGAGCCACGGAAAAACTTAATATCAGCTGGATCAAAATTCTGCCAGGCATTGTCTTAATTTCATTACAGCATGACTTTTCCAGGGCTAGTTTTCAGTCTTTATGTTGAATTAAAACCCAGTGATAGATGATGCATGTGACAGAAGAGGCTCTTGCATTGTGTGTGAGTTTGTATTTTTGTTGTCTTTCCACATTTAGCACGCATGAAAGGTGTGTAGTGATAGACTCCTTGAACCATATGTGAATCTGAATGTGGTTTCATATGAAGCCAGGTGTCCACTGGAGGAAGAGGAACGTCCTGGGATGTCAGTAGGGTTATATAACCCAAAGAAAATGTTTATTATACATGGATTTTTAGATGTTGAGTGTCTGGTGGGGTGGGGGGGTATGAATAAATGCAGAATGGCTATCTTTAGTTTCGATGTTTCAATGTTGATTTTCTTTTTTACCATCTTCAAACAACAACAACAAAAATATGACACCAGCTATAAATGTTACCAAGTTTAGCACTAACTTTAGGAATGTAACCTTGTGCTTCCAAGATCAGGAACGTACACTACCATTGAAAGGTTTGAGGTCACCCAAACAATTTCATGTTTTCCATGAAAACTCACGCTTTTTTCACGTGCTAACATAATTCTACAAGGGTTTTCTAATCATCTATTAGCCTTTCAACACCATTAGCTAACACAATGTAGCATTAGAACACAGGAGTGATGGTTGCTGGAAATGTTCCTCTGTACCCCTATGGAGATATTCCATTAAAAATCAGCCATTTCCAGCTAGAATAGTCATTTACCACATTAACAATGTCTAGACTGTATTTCTGATTCATTCAATGTTATCTACATTTTAAAAAAACTTATTTTCTTTCAAAAGTAAGGACATTTCTAAGTGACCCCAAACGTTTGAACAGTAGTGTATGTATTTTAGCTGCATTTTACATTAAAAATAAATAAGTAAATAAATAATTACAGCTTGTAGATTCATTGTGTAGTACTTTTATACTAAGTGGCCTTGGGTGTCAAGACAGGGGCTTACAAATAAGATGTATTGTTATTACTTTATGAGAGCCCATCTTGAGTGCTACTTTTATTATAACACTAAGAATCGTGGCTCTGCTTGGTGAAGATTTGGGGTCGTGTCCACTCCACTACTGACACTAGCAACATCCACTTTAACCAAGGTAGCATTCTATTCTTACTCTCTCAGTTCGGAAACCTTTACTCTGGTTACAATAGTAATGAAAGCCCTGCTGAAAATTGGAACAACAGAGTAAATCTTGGTTGCCAACTATGTAAGCTAAGCAGCTCACCAAGATTTTGTTAGAGTGAATGAGTTATGTTTATTGTCACATAGGTCTACTAAACTGAAATCGAACTATACTTAAATATAAGAGCAATGCAGGTAATTAATAGGTAACAATCATTTTTTTCTACTATTGCTTCAGCTTTACCTCATGTAGCGATCTAGTGCATATTTAAGACATTTTTAAGAAGATTCTTATTTACAATGAGTCAGCTAGAGGCTTTAAAAAATTCAGACTACAATGCTCAGCCTGTCAGATCTGCTCAGGTTCATGTGTTTACAGAACGGCCAGTGTTACAGTGTTAGGGTTCACATGATGTAAATTTCACCATTTCCCCAAGTATGAAAGAGTTTGGAATGTCAACACAGTGACTATGCTACAACGGCTGTAGAGTAATGGCTTGACAGTCTTAGATATGTGCAAAATATCCTCAAAGCAGACAAGAAAAATAGTACAAAAGCAACAACTGCAGTTCACGAGTGTATAATAAAGGTGCAACAAACTTCGATACAGGTTACCACTGGAGACAACATTCATTACACAGCCACACACCGCTTCATAGGATTGTAGTTGTGTTCAGTGGCATTAACTACTGTTTACGTTAGCTAACAAAGCTTGCAGACATAAAGATACCCCAACAAAGCTAACACAAGTATCTATGTGGCTTGGTAGTTAAACAATGTTATAATATTGTATTAAAAACAGTTTCCATGAGGTTTGAATACTGAGACACAACTGAAGTTTCCGGTCAGAACAGGCTAAACTACTGATTTGGTAGTTTTGGTCTTATTGGATTCCATTTGTGGGTTATACATCTAAATTAGTTTGATTTTTTTTAAACAAATAATGAAACAGCCCATGTCAGTTATGCCCAACTCATAATTAAATAGTTTGAAACATATAAAACCTGTGTCTACATCAAGGAATTTATTAGCATTAGCTTCACCAGCTAATTGGTAAGAAAATAATAACAGGCAGCAGCAGTTCTCAATGCAACTCACAAAATTTTGGAATATTTCAAAAATTAATTTAAAAAATTGAGTTTCCATTATTATCCTAAACTCTATGAACACTCAGTTTGTCCAGATACATTTTTAAAACAGGGTAAAATTGTGTTAAATGTCAACATAATTCTATCAAGAAATGTTCTTGAATTAGCATTATCAACGTTCGTATAAACCCCCGTGTTGCTTGAAAATGTCCACCCAGCAGCTCCTGTAGGAGTTTGTCCACCAGACAGTGATTAGACAACACTGTGCTCGTGATCACGACTGGCACTGGAAGCTGCTTCTCCAACTTTATTTCACACAGATACACACCTACGCTCACACATATACATGCTCAACCTCCTCCAATAATGTAATTATGACAAATGCAGTAAGATGAGAGGCAGTGAAGTGATGTAACGGGGTCAAAGGAAGTTGAGCTGCGTGCGTCACTAAGATGACAAGTTAGAACATGCTGAGACGTTGACTGAAGTCTGATGCTTCCCATCAAACATCTGATGGACTCACACGAGTGGGATGTTTCTTAACTGAACACGATTGAAACAAATCAAACAAAATATGTATTATTTTCTAGTGAAAATACATCCAGTGCATTTGCTGTAACGAGAGAGACATTTTGGCACCGAGTCTAAACACTGTAGGTTTTCCACTTAGTTGAAATCTATTAAAATGTTTACTTTGCTGTTTAAACAGCAGCAGAGCAGCATGTGCTCCCTCTTGGAAACCATGCAGTAGTGTTTCAGTCCAGTGCCAGTTATTCACATTGGTTTTGAATAATTCCCGTACTTCTACTTTATAATGAATGAAAAAAGTGAGAGAAGGCTAGAATTGCACCCTATGGCTAATGAGTATCCAGTGTTGAAGACATCTGCATCAGGGCATGTTGAGTGTCGGACCAGCCGGATGGGTGAGGGTGGAGAACAGGACTGAAGTCTGTGTGGATGGGGATCAATCACAGTGTCTCATTAGGATATAATCTCAGAAAAATAAAACCTCAGGCCATACTGAGACAGTTCAGTCTTGAAGGATCATTGATTTTCATCAATGAATTGACTCTAAAAGACATAACAGAGACAGAGAGGAGAACATATGTGTAGGCATGTGAACTGAGTGAAGACTGCACACACGATAAGAGCAGAACTTTCTTCGTCGACGTACTTTTCCTGCACAGTAACAATATCACACTGTTTCTTGTTAGTGAGGTTAATTATGTTATTTTCCATGGTAAACACAGCAAACACCAGTGACATTTACTATAACATACATCGGATATTGTCTAAGTACAAACAAAATTGGACTTGGACTACAGGAGGGGGTGTCATACAATTTTAATTCCAGCCTATATTGTTTGTATTAGGTGTGCAGCAGTCCTTACCTTTGGGGCATGTTCTAGGAAACCAGCCCTTGTAAGTCATTCAGTGAGAAGCTTACTCATTCGCATGCTAATGTTATGGGTTAATATTTGTTCCTCTGATTTGCAATAACCCAAAGTCCACCTCCTCTAATAAGCCCAATGAATAATGCACAATGCTTATACAATGTTTAGAAATGCATATCTTTGGAGATGAAAATCCCGGCCAACCTTGGGTGAGTTAATGGGATGAGACTATTCTCCCTGGAGGATGTAAAAGAGGCTCAGCAAAGTCCAGTAAACACTCCAGCTTCTCTAATATGAGAGCTGATGCTCAATTCCACAGCTTAAAAACTGACAATGTAGTGTGTTTGTAGCAGCAGCTTTAGGGATTAGATTTGAGCTGATCCTTTTTTGTGTGTGTGTCTGTGTGTGTGTGTGGGTTTTTTTTTACTTTGGTGTTAATTGCTAAAAAAAAAAAAATGCACACCTCATATTTAAAAGATCACCTGCCCGTCAGACAGAGTGGCTCGTGCTTTGTCAGTTTGTGTTTAGGTTCTGTAAGTGTTACTTATTTGTCTGTCCTCTGTCAGCCACACTGTTTATCACTGTTTGTGTTCAGTGCCAAGATCCTCTTCTGTTTATTCTAAGCAAACTGCTGTTGCTGGTGAAAGAAACATAAAATGCATCTAGCTGTGAGCCAAGCCATGAGGTGTTTTAAAAGTTATTAGGAGAGTTTTAAAATCAATTCTGGCAGGGAGGCAGGCTGTGTGGGAAGGTTAAAATAGGGGTAAAATGATTCTGTCCAACACAGGAAGCACAGTGCTGCCACTGAAATGATTCTGATCAAACAAAAAGCTGTAGCACAGAGGCCCACCAAGGTGTCATCAGCATGAAGATAAAAAGAAAGATGCTCTGAAAATAGGTCAGTGCAAGGAATAGAAGTGGAACACGAACGCAACCTTGTGGTACTCCACACTCAATTAAGAAAAATGGTGAAATAACCATACTTCTTACGGACATTTTCTGACCTTCAGAGAGTGAACATATTTAGAGCATTTCCACATTTTGCAAAATGAGAGCTTTTGTCTGTCACTCAGTATAGGATAAACATTTGTGTCAGATACTGCAGTCAGGTCAAGTAGTGCTAGAACAAAGCACATGCAGTCATCAGCCAGTCATTAGTCATCTTGAGGACAAGGGCAGACTTTGAGTGTGGCTCAGATCAAACATAGTTAGACGTGTTTCACAAAGCTGCTTTGTTCTTGGTCATCTTAAGCAGGGCTCATTTGCCATGATTTCCAGGTAAAAGAAATAATGTCTGAATGGATGACTCAACACTTAGTGCTCTGCATTACTCATCAAAAGATCCAGGGTTCAAGACCCAGAATTTCCAAGTTGCATTGGTTGGGCCCTTGAGAAAGACCCTCAGTCCTTTCCTCTCTAGGAGCACCATGTCATGTCTGCTCTCTGACCACAGCTTCCTAATGAGCTGGGATATGCAGAAGAAGAATTTCACAATGCTGTAATGTCATTCTCACAAATAAAAGTTTCATCTCCTTTGACCTGTGACAAACCACTCAGCTCCCTATACTAACAGCTCAGAGCTAATCTGGGTTGTAGGATGGCAAAGTTTTTAGACTGAAACAAACGCCAGTATTTTTGTGAAACTATCCAGCTCACATTAACTTATAAAGATGATTGTAAAATACCTTTATGAAACAAGCCCCTGGCACAGCAACTTCCCAGTTTGTTTAAGTTACAGATTAATGATCACTTGTAAAACATAATTTTATCTTTAGGTAGGAAATTTCTGTTCTGTTGAATTTTACATTTCTTCTAGATTGTCAACTATAAAAATATACAGCACCAGAAAAATGACAAGAAAGAACAGATTTAAAGTGTCTAAAAGTCAGTGGTTGATGGTGCAAACAAACTGTGGATGAGTCTGAGGAGTCTGGATACTTTTAATTTAGGGTAAACCTGAAATTAGTAAGGATGCACTGGTGTGGACATCAGAAAGTAATCGCTTTCTGCCATAAAGTGATTATCACCCAGTTTATAGACGTCTACAGCTCCTTTAACTGGACCACACAATCAAACAAATCATGTCTGTCCATGCTAACAAACAATACATGCCATTGTGACACTTTAATGTTTATTGAAACCACATAACAAGCCAAAGAAGCATTTGGCGTGTGTAGTGTAATCACACTGTACCTCTATGTAGATATTCCATTAAAAATCAGCCATTTCCACCTAGAATAGTCATTTACCACATTAACAATGTCTAGACTGTATTTATGATCAATTTAATGTTGTCTTCACTGACAAAAAATAAATTTTCTTTCAAAAATAAGGCCATTTTTAAGTGACCCCAGGCTTTTGACTGGTGGCCTATATAACAGTATTTGGACAGTTACCGAACACTGAAGACTGAATTTGTTCAGCTGCAGTTAGAAGCCCCCAGGAGCAGCTGCACACCCCAACACAACACTGCAGACCTGCAAAATTCTGGTCATATTTTACTGAGTGCATTGCGTAACAGTAGAGTTCCCACTCACCACTTACGATTTAATGACAACACATTCATCAAATTTCAGCTGTGGGTGCAATGCATGTTTTTGCTCCCCCATGCAACCAGGCCTGACTAGATATGCTTGAGACTGAAACACAAGTAGTGAGAGGCTTCATGAATCAATCAAACTTTCAGAATAGGCACCTGAGTTCAACTGAAAAAGCAACGACTAGTTAATAAAAGCCTTTGTTGTCATTCTTTTGACAAATGTGATTTCCTGTTGGCTAATTTCACATGTTTTTGTGATTACTTTAAGGGTTGGGTCATTTTACATTTTGGGTGCTTGTGATTCCTTGTGAATCCCTCTTGGTAGTTTTTGAATAGTAATGTTAAAGGTATATGAAGTTGGACTGAGATTGGTTTTGTAACACATTAATTCAGAAAAAAGGCTACAAAAACGTTTTCTTTTGCAACCTCTTTATAATAGATTTCAACACAGAATAACAGAGACTATTTAATGTGGCTCTTTACTTCTCAGGATTTTTTAAAAATTTTAATTTCTATCTATTATGCTTTTCATGGAACAATGCACTTTACTATAGCATTGTCTGGAAAACTAAAGTTCAGAAATGCCTTCAAGTATAAAATTAAAATGGATAAACAGGCTTGTATTGGTCACAGCCATTTAAAAACTGACAGCGCAGTATCAAAGGTTGAACAGAGGCGAGCAGTGGCTCTATCAAACCCCCACCACCACCCTCCAGCTCAGCTTCACTATCGCTGTTTGAGACGGATGTTTTCATCAGCTCGCCACATGTTTACATCACTTATACATCTCTCAACCAGCGAGAGTTGGAGAGAGTTTGGCACGAGCTCCGGTGCACCACCTCCTCCCTTCAACACGTACATTCCCTCCCACAAAGAACACATTCCACCCTCTTCTTGTCGAAAGGATACCCATCTGTCTCGGAGCCAAATTCCAGCCATGTTTTCTGGGAACGCAGCGCTTGGCTTTTGTGAGCCTCCCCTGAGAAGGCCCAGGCCTTCCTCCGCCCCCAGCAGGGCCAAAAACGCTACAAATTATTGAGGGAGCAGACAGTGAAGTCTTTCTTTTAACCCCTGACAAGAACCGCTGGGCCATTATCAAGATGTTAATGGAAGAGACGGAGCTGTGTGACACGGCAGGGATTGTGAGGGTTTCAGAGGTGTACATCATCATGAATAGACCTTGTTACATCAGCCCTGTTTTGACATCATGCATTGTTGAATATTCATTAGGAGACACTTTCACTTTGGATCAAAAACCTTCCAAAACAACAAATGAAGGTGATTCTGACACCAGAATTCCTCTGTGTGACATGTTGGGGATATTCAGGTCCAAATGCTTCTTTTTGACTTTTCTTCAGAGGGCATTAAATTGAGGGGGAGCTCAGCAGGAGGGACGTGTGCGAGATACTACATTCCTCCCAGCTCTATCAAGCAGACTTGAGAAGATGTCAGAGAGGCTGCCTGAGGCTGCTCTGCTATGGTTCACTCTTATCTGCACAGATGAACCCGTCTGGCTCTGACCTGGCAACCATCAGGCAGCTCCAGCACAGAGCACCCTGCCTCTAATGAAAGAAGTGCAGATGAGTAGTAGAAGCACTCACATGCTGCCACTGCACATTAGACAGCTCTCTGTGTGGCAACAGGAAGCCATCACTCAAATTTATGTCCATCAACCACAGACCATTTAAATGTTTTCTAGCATGAATGATCCCGTATTTTTTGTGTCTGAGTGTGTGTGTGTGTTTTCTTCAAAGTTGCATCGTCATTGTCTTGACAGTGGTGGAATACATTTACTCAAATACTGTATCAAGTATACACAACTGTTCAAAAGTTTTAGGTCATCCAGGCAATTTTCTGTTGTCTATGAAAACTCACACTTTTATGTATGTGCTAACATAACTGCACAAGGGTTTTCTAATCATCAATGAGCCTTTCAGCACCGTTAGCTAACACAATGTAGCATTAGAACACAGGAGTGATGGTTGCTGGAAATGTTCCTCTGTACCCCTATGGAGATATTCCATTAAAAATCAGCCATTTCCACCTAGAACAGTCATTTACCACGTTAACAATGTCTGGACTGGATTTCTGATTAATTTAATGTTGTCTTTATTGAGAAAAAAGCTATTCTTTCAAAAATAAGGACATTTCTAAGTGACCCCAAACTTATGAAAATAGTGTAGTTTTCAGGTATTTGTACTTTCTAGAGCAATAGTGTTTCCAGACAGACACTTCATGGCATTTTGGAGAGATATATTGTACTTGTACGCCATTAACTTGTTTTTCGTTCCTCTTTTGGTCTCATCAGTTTTATAATCTGTTAATTTCACATCTGATAGTTATAAAAAGCAATTTGCTAATGGTAATTTTGGAGTTTTACT
Organism: Acanthochromis polyacanthus; assembly: GCF_021347895.1. NCBI lineage: Eukaryota > Metazoa > Chordata > Actinopteri > Pomacentridae > Acanthochromis > Acanthochromis polyacanthus. The sequence goes on from NC_067132.1 coordinate 10,262,276, forward strand.
TTAGAAAGCACAATTTTTTTACAAGTAATAGAATGCTTCTACTCTGTTGGGAGTTAAGTGAACTTCTTCCACCACTTGCTGCTGGTACCCTGGTGAACCTGCTGCTGACATCTTCCTCACACGGTGTATGAAGTGCTTTATTGTAACCACGTTAGCTCGTATGGGATTTGACAGCTCCATGTTCGAATATAATTTAGAGTTTATTTCCTCCACATCTCTTATCCACTTTGCTTCTTAGTGCTCCTCAATGCATGCATCTCAGCATGTCAGCTCCTGTTGTACGTTAAAGGAAAGAGGCGATGAAATCATTTCCTGTTATCGTCTCACTGTTTGGTTTCCTGGCAACACGAGAGCGACATCGGAGAGGACAACTTCTGAGAGCCGCTTTGATCCTTGAACCCTGCTTCCTAATAAACCTCATCACATACTGTAGATGAAATGTTAGATTAACTCCTTACTCATAATGAAACCGTGCTTTCAAGCCAGACGCTCCTATTGATTGATATAATGAAACATTTTGCCTGTCATGGAAGTCTCAGACGAATCAATCAGTGTTGAAGCTCATTAATCATGAACATCTGACATCGGTTGGGTTTCATGATCATTTTTGCATCAATAAGCTTATGTAGCATCTTTGCCTAAACTTCAGAGTGATGAAAAAGCCACACAAGCCATATATTTACTCATTCACATGCCTTACATGAGCCAATGTTTGTTCAGCAACAAGAACCACCACATCCATGTGAAGTCTAATACAGTGAATCCATACTCACTATATCAACATTCTCTATCTAGACCCAGTGAAAACATTGTATGGGATCAATACGTTCAGCCTCTGGGCCTGAGATGTTCTATTAACTGTTTCACACAGCCATTTAAAATCAGTGGGAAGGAATCGATTCAGAGTCATCTAGTGTATCAATGATAGTTGTTTTTTTTATGACAGGAATGCAAGTATGAATAACACAGTAACAGTCTATTCAGTGGTTCTTTTGTTGCTGGAAAAGGTGTGTTACCAGAAATAGCATATGGTGCAAAATGTAAAAATGTCAGATTCACTGATTCAGCGCAGAAGAGGTAAAGTAAAAAACAACGTGTATTTCATTCCAGACAACTAGAAGCACCAACATTTTCTTCAGATTTATATTATCGGGATGAAACAACACTGACAGTCACAAACATTAAATCGATTCACTGCAACTCCAAATAATTTTAGAGCAGTGTTCTTTAATAGTAGGTGAAAATGTGGGCCAGGAGGGATCAGCCAGTACATCAGTACCAGACCTCCTGATGGACTGACTGCCAGCGGTGGTTCATACAAGGATGGAGGCTCAGAGCATTTATATTTTACCTTGTGATTCCCATTTTCCACCTCTTTGTAATTCTTCTCTATCTTAGAGGGAGCCAGGAGGGTGGTTGGAGTGCAGAGGCTGATGCCCTCCATAGTCATCTAACAGTTTTAAAGAAAGAAGTATGGATCAACATCAGCATCTATTGGGTTATCTCCAACTCTAGTTTCTCATCTCCTCACTAAGACCAAGGAAGTTGATCAGATCAGTCCAGTTCTCAGATCTTTAAACTAACTTCCTTTGAGTCACAGAATTGATTTTGAAGGACTACTGTTGGTTTAGGAAACACTGAAGGGTTTAGGCCCAAAATAAATTCTGCTGACACAATATAAACCATCAGGACCTTTCAGATCATCTGAGACAAGTTTGCTTTCTGTTGCCAGAGTCAAAACTAAAAACAACAAGGCAGCATTTAGTTTTTATGCTCCACATATCTGGAACAAAATCCCCAGAAAACCTTTGGGTGCGTTCCAACACTTTGTTGTTTTAAATCAAGGCTTAAAGCTTTTCTGTTTGCCACTGCCTTTTACTAAATCGAATTTGAGATTATTTATTCATATTTCTCTGTGCTCTATAGATGTTATTTTCCTGTTTTATCTTTGTTTTATATTTGTTTTAGCTTATTGTCTACTTCCCATTTTATGGAACTTATTTACATGCTCTTAATGCTTTATGTAAAGAATGAGATTGGTTTGTTCTTGAAAGCTGCTATACAAATAAACTTGCATTACTTTGACAAGGGCCAAATGATGATGGCTGGAGGACTGGATGAGAGCACCTCTAAAACAGCAGGTCTTGTGAGTTGTTCTTGATATGCAGTGGTTAGTATCTGCCAAACGTGCTCCAAGGAAGGACCACCACTAAACTGTTAGGGTTGGGCTTATGGATGTACAAGGCTCACTGATGCATGTAGGGGGTGAAAGCTGGTCAGTGTGGTCCAGTTCCACAGAATGCTTTGATAGAATGATGTCAGAGCATTACTTCTTGTGTATGGGACTGTGTCACTGCAGACAGGTTAAAATGCCCATGATGACCCCAGTCCACCACCAAAAGCACCTACAACGGGTTTGTGAGTGTCAGAATTAAACAATGGAGCAATGAAAAGAGGTGGCCTTGTCGACTAGATCATGTTTTCTTTTCCATTATGTGGTTGGTCTGTTACATTGTTTACCAGGGAAAGGGGTGGCAGAAGGATCCACTATGCAAAGAAGGCAATAATGATGCTCCGAGGGATGTTTTCTTTAGACGCATCGGGTTACTTTGACTATCCATTGGTGGTATTCCCTGATGGCAGCGGTCCGCTTCAGCAGGATAATGCTCCCTGCTACAAAGCAAACATTTTTCAGGAATGATTTAAGAAACATGACAGAGAGTTTAAGATGTTGGCCTCCACATTTTCGGTTGTCAATCCAGTCAAGTATTTTAGGAATGTGTTGGAAAAACAAATCAGATCAACAAATCTGACCTCCAGGACTTAAAGGAAGGATCCCCTGCTAACATCTTGGTATCTGATACCACAGGATCCCTTCAGAGATCCAGGGTCTAGGCCTGAGCTGGTCAGAGCTGTTTTGGTGGCTCAAGGGGACCTATGAAATTTTAGGAATTGGTTTTATTGCTTGGCTGATTGGATTATGTGTGCTACATTTGTTTCATGACTATTTTGCAAGCTATTTATAGGTGACCAAACTGATTTACTGAATTGCTGCAGTTAAATACAGATTAAAGATGCTTGTACTTAGATTGAGTACTTTAATTTTCTGCTGCTTCATACTTTTAATTCATAGCATTTCAAATGTTGCACTTTTACTTTCACTGCATTTATTTAATAACTTTGGATTGCACATGTAGCTTACATAGGAGCATTTAAAGTTTGAATTTAACCCTGTTTTCCAGCTGTGACCTTAAAATGATGAGAAGAATAATGCATTAATCCCTAAAATCCAGTAATATAAGACATACCAATCTGAAAATACCCTGCATGCAGACTGCTCTTACTTTTGATGATTGAAAGTATATTTTAATGCCAATATATGTGATGTTACCTGAGTAAAATTTTGAAGCACTACTTTCACTAACTTCGTATTTCTACACTGTTGTAGGACTACTTTGCCTTTACCTAGTTATAATATGACTGTTTCTTCAACTACAACTTAGTTTTCGACTGCAGGTCACTATTATTTTAAAACCTGTATTTTTTTTTTCCGTTATAGTTGCAGTGACTCAAGTATCTGTAGCTAATGCAGTGAATAAAGCGGTAACTCATGGAATATTGTGGTAGCCAAAGATCAAAATATTTTTCTCAGAAGCTTGAGGAGACCAAAATCTACCTAAAAGGACAGTGAATATTGGTCACACATGATAGTTTCTTACAGTTTAGAAGTACAGAAATGTCATTTCTAAGAAGCATGGTTCACAGACTAAATCTACAATGTATGAGAGTAACAGGGGTGAGTGAAGATCAGAAAATAGGCCACACAAGATGCAGGATGACCCAACACATTTCTATGCTGACTGTATGGGCCTAATGATAGTACAGGAAGCAGGCTGAACAAAGAATAACTAGAGAGTCTAAAACAATGGACTTCCACCCAGAGAAAAACACAAGTGACTGTTCCTTGTGACTTCAACTTCTGTTTGTTTCGCCATCATTCCTTGTGAGCGGTAATTGCACAGTGAAACATCCTGTTTTGAGTTACCTAACTCAATAGAGTCGCTGCTGCAATAAACAATAAGAATATTTCCTAAGCTGTGTAATGGCAAGAAACGCAGGGAAATGGGTTGTGACAGAAGAATGTGGCAATTGAAGTTAATGTAGCCTAACATCCTTTCTACTCACTGTACAACATCCATATTTTTTGCCCTAAATAAGAGGTCAAGCTGACATGCTGCCTTGTTTATGCTGCTGTAAAGATGACAGCCCCCAAAGGACATTATGGATGAATTGATAAGATTCCAGCAGAGGTAGGGAGGAAGGTGTGATTTATGCCAGGAACTTGCTTCACAGGGTGGCCTGGGTCAGGGAGAAAACAGTGGCCAAGGTTGTCTGTGAGGCCAGATTAAGTGTCCAGACACAACCTGTCAGTGAAAATACAGACTCAACTGTGGGAGCCGGGAACCACGCCAGAAAGTGAATGGCAAGTCCACCACATTTTCCAACACACATAACGGCATAAAATCCCTGCACGGAGGAAATAAACCACAGCATTACACGCAGAAGGAGGAAAAACAATTCTGACAACCGGAAGTGAGGTAAAGCGGCAGGTGTTGCTTCCTGAGATGTGATCCTGGAGAAGGAAGGAGGCTGGGAGATTTAAACAGAGGGGGATGGGGTGGAGGGGTTGGCTGGGGATTTGGCCCAGCAGATGGTGCCTCTCTCTGTGTGGAGGGAAGTGGAGCTGAGCGAAGATATGGGGAGAATGGTAAAGAGCGTGGACAGAGGAGGAAGGATGCAAGTTGGTCCCGAGGGGAGGATGAGGTAGTGGGGTTATCCACCGGCTGGTCTGGGCGTGCTCAGTGCAGCTTCGACTATGTGAACTGACCAGGGAGGGTCACTCAGAGTCAGTGGGCTTCTCTGCAAGAAACCCAAGGAGACTGCTCAAGTCAGATAGAGATGAAGAGATCATGTCATATCCAAGGATGTATGGCGGTAGGTAATCAAGGAATGGTTATGCTGCTTGTTTGTTTCCTTGCTAGGAGTTTGATACCACTCTCACATCACTGTGGTAAATAAAGCAGCAGCTGGTTAGTTTAGCTTAGCATGAAGAGGAAACCAGATAGCCTTTCTCTGTCTGTAAGTAAAAACATACCAGCACCTCTAAATGTCATTTATTTAAACTCATTAAGTTCCATCTGCGCTAGCCTGTGGTCGGCTTGCTTCTATTACACAGTCCACTCGCTCAAATGGTGCTTCTTTAACATTAAAGATGGTCCTGAGATTAGTTTCCATATCCAACTCTACTGTGAGACTGGGTTGATATTACTTACTTAGTTTTTCAGACCAAGACTAAAGTGACTTTACACTCCCCTCAGATGAAAATCTTTTTCTTTACTCTCCTAACTTGTCAAGATGCTGTTTGATGGGTTGCATATGCAGTCAGTGCCACGGCTGAGTATCTCCGTCTTGAAACTGCAGTATACTTGTGACAGTCTCACAAACAGATTCACACTTCCTGAGTTCATACATAACAAGCCTAATTAACTTATTCTGTCAACTTGCAGGATGGGACTTCCTGTATCATTATTCTTCAGAATCGGTTTCTGTTTTAAGCAGTTATATAAGTCAGCCAAAACGGTAAATCCCCTAACAGTTGAAATGAAAAACATTGATCGTCTTATTACAGTCCGATGTTCTGCTGGGATACCTTTGGTCCTGGCATTCACGTGGATGTTACTTTCACGTGTACCACCCACCTCACCAGTGTTGCCGGTCAAGCACATCATCTTTGGCCATGGCACTCCACCATGGGAGTGAACACTGCAGGAACTGTTCAGGAGCAGCTCAAGGAACATGACAAAGAGCCCATAATGTTCTTGGCCAGGGCACGCGGATGGCTCAACTGACTGAGCGGGTAACCCACAAACATGGGCTATAGTCCCCGACGCAGCGGCCTGGGTTTGATTCCAGCTCAGGGCCCTTTGCTGCAGGTCTTCCCCCCATTCTTCTCCCTACCTTCCTGTTTGTTTCTCTACTAATCTGTCTAATAAAGGCAACAAAAGACAAAAAAAAAAAACGTATTAATAAAGAAAGAAAAAATTTTCCTGGCCTGGAGACTCCTCAGATCCTGATCCAGTCAAGGACTTGTGGGAGACACAACAACAGACTCAATACATGAAGGTTCCACCCTGCAACCCACACCACCCAAAGGATTGGCATGGTTGGAAATGCTTTTATTTTGAAAGAGTTGTAAGACTGGGATTAAAATCAGGCTTAAGTTTCATTTTACTTCGCTCTTTGGTTATGTTTAGGCACCAAAACCTCTTGGTTAGGTGCAGAAAAACTTCATGGTTTGGGTAAAGATAAAAATTCTTTCCTCAAAAGTAATTAAGAAAGCAGTTTAGTTGTATAAGAACATATTTTTTAGGCAACAAAAAGGATTTTGCTTCAAGCAGTGGAGTTGTGGGTGGGCATAGAGGCAGGGATCTTCCACCCACTGATGCCACAGATCTGCATAATCTAGGAGGCAATGTATAGAGTTACATGTAAGTCATATTCGGGCAGGAATGGATTATTTTCATGGAACAAACCTCTAAATATCTAACTTTTAGAGATTTAGAGATGATTTTCATGGGTTTACTCAATAACCAGAGAGAAAAAAATCCCGATCTAGAGACAGAGTGAGCCACATAAGGCAGGATTTTTAGGTAGTTGTGTTATTACAAATGTAATATTGAAATCTGAATGAAGGAAGTGTCAGTTGTACCTTGGTTCTCTGTTTGAGTGTTCAGTCTTCATCAGAACCAAAATGTAAAAGTGACAATTCATTTGACGAGTGATTGTGGGGTTCTTGGCCTGAAACATAAGAAACCATAACTTCAACAAACAGAATGTAAGTGATTGTTTAGTTCTGGAAGTGTCAGCAGGTGGATTTTGACAAGGCTAACCCCTGTAGCCTCACAGACAGTGGCATCAATCTTCTCGTCTTACTCTTGGCAAGAAAGTGAACAATTGTATTTCCCAGACTGTCAAAGTATTCCTTTAAAAAAATAAATAGAAAAAAAAATCTCAGAGCTGCTCTTCGTGGAATTTGCATAGTTACCTGACAGTCTCCCTTTTTGTCGAGGAATAGCTGTGCTGAAAAGTGTAATCAGCTTTGTGTCGAACAAAAAGCAGGTGTGTGAAGGTGGCTGGATGGGGAAGGAGCTTAGAGCAGAGGAGGGGGGCGGCTGTGGCGGTGGAGGGGAGAGGAGGAGGAGGTGGAGGGCGTCGCTTTTTACATTCATTTCACCCTCCCCACTAAAGAAAAAAAAAAACTCAGGATAAATCCCGGAAATAGATTTAGGCTCAAAGTGGCAGACTCCAAGCTGTTTCTCTTTGCCATACGGCAGCTGTCTTCAAACGTCTGGGATGACACAGCAAGCATCCTGTTTATTGACTACCAGCAGGAAACGCTTTCAATGCTAACAATGTGAGCTACTTACAAGTCTCCTTGCTGCTTCTGCTGCTTCTTTTTTTTTTTTTTTAGCCTCATCCCTCTCCCCCCAAAAAAAGAGGTGGGGGGGATGTTAACTTGAAAATGAAGCATCTAGGGAAAGCTGTGCATCAATATTCATTCATGCAGAACATGCATTGTCAAGTAGAAATAGAGACGGCGATGAGCGCTGCATTTATTTGTCATTTACCTCCTGGTATGCTAATATAATGAGGTCTGCACACCAAATAACCAAAGTCTGCATGAATACTGATTCTGTGCCGTGTTTCCAAATGCAACCGGCGCACAGAGAACACAAATACTGCCTTTAGGGTTGCTTTTTTTTTAGCCCTCAAGAGAATACTTAGTGATAATAGTGGGCCACGTTTTTCCTTTGAGGCAGTGAGGAGAAAATTATATTATTCCATCAGCATAAGGTTATTGCATTATGTGTTCCTTACGTACTTCAATAAGCAATAAATCTTAAAGCAGGGCACCGGGAAAGCTGCACAAAGGTAGAGCACATCTCTGCTTTATTGATGACAGTTGTGAAACGGTCCGACAGTCACGCCGGTAGTTAGAGAGAAGATGAGCAGCTCAACCCAGGGACTGTCCAAAAATTATTAAAGGGTCAGGCAAGGTGGAGAGTTATGTAGATTTTATTTTGGCTGCAGGGAGGGAATCTTTTCTCAAAGAACTGCGAGTCTTAAATCTGTCATTTTTATTTCAGCCTGTCCTTTTGGGATTTATTCAGTAGAACAAGATGGCTTCTGTGTGTGCCAGCTGTAATACAGGTGTAGTTTGGATGTTTTTATGATCATATCAGCAGCTTGTCCCTCGTTTAGTCTTTTATTTAGCAGCCCTTTAGTCAAAATTACACTCTGTTTCCACTGTTTTCATAAATTCAAAATGCTATTTTTAGATTTTGGTTAAGCAAAAGGTCCAAAAACATTAAATGCTGTGGTTTTTCTTGCAAAATAGAACAAATGAATCAACCATCCTATTCATAGCAACAATTTGTATACGTTCCCTAACCCTGAGGAGCACTGAGGGATGATTTATCTCCTTTAAGTGCCCTTAATTAGGAAATTTTGATCAGTTTTTGCTCCTTGAACAGCAAGGAAAAAATGAGAAAGTGGGTAATGGGAAAAATAGTTGCCATTTTCCACAGTCAGAAAAACACTCTTCTTCTTCCACTCTCAGTGATTCCTGAGCTCGCTGCCAGTACAGAAGCACGCACAAACCCCCTCTAGAATTTAAAGATGTGTATAGAAAAGCATGCAGTTTTACGGCACGACGGCGCAGGTCAGCATCACTATCTCTGACTCGCACAATGTAAACAACATGGTTTCCTAATAACATGTTTACTGCAGACAGGGTGAGTCAGACCTCGAGAGGTTACGCCGGGACTCTGGATGTCTGCGTCATCTCAACCATAATGGAGCCTTCAACTTAAGCTACAGAGGTATGGAAGCAAACACTGCACTGACATTGACCTGAGGGTGGAGGTCTTTGTATGGGTTGATGGTGGCGCCTGACTGAAAATGCGGCCGTGACACTTTGTTTTTGAACGGGGAATTGGACATCTTTGTTCGGAGAGATGGTTATTTTTCAGCGGACGGGAGAAATTTGTATGTAATCCTTCCTCAGCCGTTCTTTTACATGATGAATCTGAATTATTTCTGGCATTGAAAGTGACCCCTATGACTGGCAAATTCTCCTCTCATTCCATCCAAAGATTCCCTTTGAGTTTTGACCCCTTTTTTTCATTGATTCATATAAAGGAAGAAAGGAAAACTGTTGGGCACAAATGTCATGGTTGTAATTAAGGGATGTGTGAGTGCTGCTGTGTCTATCCAGGAAAAAGAGCTTTGTATGTGTGTGTGTGCGTGTGTGTGTGAGTGAGTGACATTGTTTATGTTTCACTTATCTGTGGCAGATGTTAGCTGAGTGAAATTGAATTCCTGGCAATGAGGGGGGAGAGATCACGGCGCGCATCCTTTTTTATGTCTGGGGACAGGATTTCTCCTGGCCGGCCTTGATCCCTTGATTGTCTGCCCTGCGAGGCTGTTGGTGGATAACGACAAAGGTCGGGGGTGAAACAGGCTTTTCCTGAGTCACAGGGCCAAGGAACCACTGCCAGCTTGTTGGTCCGCCTCAGATAACAACAACTCAAACTGGCAGAGCAGAAATGATGCAAAAAGAGGACAAATTATATATCAGCGGTTGTACAAATCAGCTGCCTCGTTCTTTTATTCAGCAGTAACACCACTAGTGAATTACAGGTTTGAGCTGCTCCACACAGTGTCTCAGTTTGAGTAAAACACATCATACCGGGTTTATAGTTCTTCATATTTCTGCTTTTTTCCACATTATCAGGCTGGACTTGTAAATCTTCCTGAAAGATAAATCCTGCAGTGATAAAATGTAGTCAGTCATCTTTATTGGATTTCTGAGTCTGGTGTGAAGACTGCGAGATGAAATCACTGCTCGCAAATAAAAACACGGCAGAGCCCCTGAGTGAAAGGCTTTGCTCGTATGCCGTACAGCGCGAATTTATCTCCAGAAACTCAGAGCTGCTGTTTCTGCTGCAGCCGAGTTTTTTTATTTTTTCTCCCCCCAGAAATTGTTGGTTAGATGATGCAGCATCACTTTACTGTAAAACCAACAGAGAGTAGGAGAGAGAGAGAGAGAGAAAATAAAGAGAGCAATTTGATGTCATTTGCTGAGAGGCCAGTCTCATGTGTAGGCGCTCTGTTTCCTCTTGTTTACCCCGAGCTGTTTCTCAACCCAGGATAACAACCCTGAACAAACATGACTATCAGCTGATATTGCAGAGGTCTCCACAAGCATGAGCAGATGACACTCATTACCAGCGGAGGTCAGGAAGATACGGAGGCAGCAGTTACACAACAACACCTCTCTGGCTTCGTTATGCTTGATTGAAATAACTATTTGCTCCCTCCCAGAGAAAGTTGAGACCCAGCCAAAGCATTATGTTACAGCCACAGGTGACTGAGTGTCGTCTTGTTTCTGGGGTAGATTTCTTTTGGGCTTTTGTATAGGAAGATAGCTTGTGTAGGCCCAGCTGCTGCTGATTTTAGAACCTCTCCAGAACCCCAGCTGCCAGTCATCTCAGCTAATGAGTCTGAAGTTGAAAACCTGCACTCCAGCTTTTGTTCTCCCCGCCTCCCGGCACAGCTGATTGGCCACCACCCAGTTCCCTCCACCTTCAGACAGCCGGTCACTGCCTTCACCACACCTGGGGAGGATAAATCCACAACCAAACTGTAAGTCGAGGCGGCTGGGATTTGGTACAACCAGTTTGCCCTGGTGCCTCTTTGTGTTTTGCGTGTTCTGTACCCTGAAATCAAGCTTCTGTTAGCAGCGGCTAATTTGGTGAGAGGTTCTCATGTCTTGGTGAAGACTGCAACCTCTGTCAACAGCTGACTAACTAGATGAGAAACTACTTGTGTGTGTGTATGTATTTAAAAGCCACTGAGGGGTGGTGATTCATGCCTTGTGTTTTGTTGATAATATGTATTTTGAGGCACCAGTCTTACTTAATTCTGTGCACTGGGTGCTAGTTTGTATTGGTTTCTGTTGTTTGTGGTGGGTGTTGCTGTTGTGTTTAGGTTTGGCTAAGGAGTTTAGTTGATTTTTTTTTTTTTTTAGCTAGTTTAAAGACTGTTCGCCTTTTTGTTATGTGACAATTGTCTTACGTTTGTCTGTTAGCAACATTGCTCAAAAGCAGAAAAACGGATTGGGATGAAACTTTTAGGAAGGTCAGAAATGACACAAGGACCAAATGATTAGATCTTGGCAGTGATGCGGCTTATAGTCTGGATCTATGGATTTGTTAAAGATTTCTGTATCATTGCAAAATAGCGGCACAGAGTCACTAACTATGACAACAAGTGAACATTATGTCAGCTGCCTGCTGATGATCACATGATTGTGATACTACTACAAATCGACCATTGCGGACTTATCGGGACTGCTGGAAATCAGACAAGGAACAATTGATTGAATGGTGGGGGTGTTTCTGAGTCCCATCAATTCCTGCTGCCAGCTACAAATTTAGGTCACGCGATTCAGTATCCGTACATAACGTACACATGCATAACACACACCTGTGCTCAGTGCAAGGTTAATTTGTTTTTGGGTACATCCGTATTAAATGGCCACATTCTATGTTGCCGTGATTTCTGACATGATTTTTTTTTTAAGATGTAAGCCGTCAGAAATGATACAATGACTGAACAGCCTTGGCGGTGTATCGCGCACTGAGTGCTTTCCTTGTTTGGTTTTACTTTGTTCTTAGATTAGCAACACCCATCAGTCTTGTTTTTCTTTTAGTCTCTTTTAATGTTAAATTTTTCACTGAGAAATAAATTGCTTTACCTAAACCAATGATAACTGGTTGTTTTTGTTACTCAGCTGACCCTAGCTGGGTAGCAGTCACAAACAAAAAAAGAAAAATGACAATAATTTAGTAACACGAGGCAGTGGAAATGAGAAGGTACGAGCTGCATCACAATATGCACCAAAAAACTGAAGATGTGAAGCATTCAGAGTTCCATTGCTGCTAATTTCCTGTCGTCTCCTTCAGTTGTTGCTCTTCTGATAATGCCTGTCAATATTACACTCACTGTTATTTAGCTGTTATGCAATATTGCTTTGGATGATGATGCAATGCCAAGTAAATCGACCTCAGTGGGTCTGCCATAACAGATGTTTACAGTGGTTGCCATGGTGCTCTTGACATACTGTACGTACACATTGTCCTCTCCTGTGCAGACTCAAATGTGCTCTGCATGAAAAATCAATGGGAAATTGCATTAAAATCAATACACTGGTCGAACGGTGAACTAGTGAAGGGTCAGGCTTCTACAAATAACTGATTTGGAAGGTCAGAGAAGCCAACACACTCTACTGAACTGAGCACTGCATGTTTTCAGTGATTGTAATGCATTGTTGAGGTAAGCCATATTAGTTTCCCCCCTCTCTCTGTTCTACTCTGTCAGTGTAAAGGTACTCACATTATCCTTCTGTTCTATGTAAATGGTCTAAGAGGCAGATGCTGCACTTTGTAGTCTAGTCACGTAATATTATTCAGTGCCTGGTGATAGCACCTGCTCAAATAATGACTTCTATACTATGCATGTGTTTCTATTGGCTCGAGACCCCCATGAAACAGGATTGGATTTGTCTCTCACATGGGCTCCAGCTGAAGTGAATAGCAGAAATATTAGCAAGTGTAATGTGATCATACTGTAATGTTAGAACTGTAGCTTCTCCACCGCCTGACATTTATCTCTTTCAATAAGATTATATCTGCCCCCAGATGCACCCTTAAATGAGTGCTGCACTACTTCCATAAAGTTGGGGTGAAAGTCAGGTTAGAAAACAGCTCATACTGACATCCGGATTTACGTCCCTTTGTATGGGTTAGTTTTTCAAAACGGATCATATCTGTATCACAGGGTTTCCATTAGCAAGATTCCACAGTCATGTAAGCAGCTCTTTGAGGATGTAATGAGGCAAAGTGATATTTTAAGCTAAATGCTAAACATCAGCAAGCTAACCAGCTCCCAATGGCAATATTAACGTGTTAGCATGATATTTGCTAATTAGAGCGGAAAGCAAGCACAGTTTTTACCGTTGTCAAAGTAAAATGTTGGTTTGACGATCTTTTTTAATGAAATTCTTCATGGTAACCTGAACAATGCATTTTTGATACTTTATTTTAGTCAATTCAGCTTGAACAAATAGAGATATTTTATTTGATAAAATATTTTATTGACAACACTGACCTCTGACCTTTCCAACAAACTCACCTGAGACAGTAGGATCATGGCTGTTTTAAATTTCATGTCAACCAGGACTTCAGTCTGAACCAAACTGATGGATCAGCTGTCACTTACAGAACTAGAATGGCCTAGAAGTCCTGAATTCCAATCACTATTATGAGTGAACCATCTAAAGCACTGAATCCAACACTTCCCACAATGCAAGTAAACCCTTTCTACCTCTCTTTCAAACTCTAATGAAGGCTTATGAATGTATTTCCAAGCAGAACAAGTCTTGTGACTTCTTCCTATTTTCTCCTGTTTCACACGCTCCACCACAGCCAGAGAAGACTACCTGTGTAAACTTGGTGGAGCTTCCCTTTAGCCAAACTCCAAAGTATCAGTATCTTCACTTACTGATATAAAACCCAGCTCAGCACATCCTATAATGGTGTCTTTGTCAGCCCTCGTATGCTGGCTGTTCACCAACGATCTTCAGACTAATTCTCAGCCAATGTAAATTCAGACTGCGCGGCTATAAATTATCTCTAAGCATGAATACAGCCATACAGTATTTATCTGCCCTTCGACAATACAGATGATAGGCCCCTGAATGGAACAGCAACAGTTGGCACACTCCCAACTTCCATCGGCCAGTTAATAAATAAAATCCCTTTACTGTAATAATTCATCCTACATATCTTGTCTTGGTATCGCACGCATAGAGCAGCACGCTCCTGAAATAGCAACGCCCATGAAGGTGCCCTTCAAGACGCCTGAATAAAACGCAAATTCTGTACATTGAAAAAAGACCACCAGAACTAAACCTGTTATATTTTCAATTTGATCCCATGTAGCATGAAGTTGACCTCTTTATCTGTGCCACAGATTGAATTGAAGTCATTGCAGGAGTTTGTGTGGAGGAGACTTATCATTCACGGCTGCATTTTAGGGGGTTTTAAATACACCGATAATGGGAGTGAGGGAGGCGCGTTATTAAGAAAAGCACATTGAGCAGAAGGGTGGTGCCATCAGTCAAAAAAGACATTAGAGATTTAGATCAATCCTGTTATATAGGGAAACGTATGGACAATATGGCTGATCTCCATATTCATATGTGTAACTGTGTGTGGTGTCATTAATAATCCCAAAGATGGTCCATAAACTCAATAGCAGAGCAATGGAAATTCAATATGAGTAAGCGGATGGTGTAGGGCTCTAAAATATGTGGGGGTTTTGATTAGGGTACACGGATGGGGAAGTGGATAAGGAGAAGATATAAAAGCAGTCGCACTTCTGCATCCCCACAGGAGAGCTTTTGGAGAGGAAGATGAATATGGATTCCCATTAGAAAGCGAATAGTTCATATCCAGGTGATTTGTTACGAGGTATCTGCAGCTCAAATCTCTACTCCCTTCCTCCAGCGCCGCCACTCCTCCGGTGAAGTCATTTTCCGAACGAGATTCCTCCAGACACCCCAGATTAAAATGCAGTTGAATGAAGTGGCAGGTGGCAATCACTCCCACGAAGCTCCCTTCATCTCCCCCTCCTCCCAGCTCTTATTTTATTGAAGTAAAAAAACACCTCCAAGAGGATCTCCGAGAGTGCAGCGAGATTTCAGGAACATCGGTCACAACCTGATGCTAATGACGTCTGATGAAAGGATGGGAGATGAGCGCTGTGTGATGAAAATGCATGCAGGTGCCCGAAGCAAGCATCAACAATGAGACTTTAGAACAAGACTCCATAAATAATAACCAGCCACTGCTTAAGCAGTTTGTCACAAATACTCGGTGGTGTGCTCTGACACGGCTTGGTTTTTGGGTAACGATGCTCACCTGGAGGAAGCAAAAGAGGTTGTATTTTGGGTTGGGAGTGAAGGATGCTCTCCCAGAACAAGAAGCATTGACCCGGTTTCTCAAAATAGAGCCATTAAACATGACACAAGTGGAGAATTCGCCAGGTCGAGTTTATCAAACTTTTCCCCCTGCAACTTAGCTGCGTATGCTATCTGCTTATCAGAATACATCAGCATCACCCCCTTTCAGCGGCCGCGGCTCTCCGCTGAATGCCGAGCCAAGGTCGGCATGTTTGCACAAGGAGGAGATACTTTGGGGTCAAAAGTTTATCGCACAGAAAGAAAAGCTCCCATTCAGCCAGGCGCCCACGCCTGGACAATAGGATGAAGATGGAGATCGCGACCGGACAGCGCTGCTGACCTCAGTCGCTCTGCCACATTCAGTCCTCCTTTCACCTTCCTATCGCCGCATACCACTTCTGTTTTCACACCAAATCAATAGGAGCCCTAAAGAACGGCTGACTTGAAATTAGCTGAAAAAGTAATGACAAAAAATATCAATAGGTGTAGATAATGCAGCTGCAAATGTCTTTATTGCCACTGCTGTAATGGAAAGCTATTATCATTTTACTGCTGAATTCCCTGACCAATTGTAATTGCAATATTATAGCCTATTGCAGTACAGCTGTGATTTTTTTTATTGATGCAGTTTCTATATTTTCAACCAGTGGAGTGAGTAAAAGGCAAGATATTCCCAGTCCTCCCTCTTTATAAGAGTAGGTACCTCTTTTAAAACGTGTTTCAACACAAATCTTTCCCCCCTCTTTTTTTTCTGCCCCTTGTCTTCCAGTGACAAGTCTCAACCAGGGCCCCCGGTGCAATCCATCCCAGTCAATCCTCACAGCGTTTCCCGGCTGCCACTTTTTGTTTGCGGACAAGACGGGAGTTCCTCAGCTTTTGTTAAGCATGTGCACAGAGATCAGAGTGTGTGTGTGTTTACAGTGGACTGTGATGATAATTCCTGCCAGGCATCTCAGATATGCAGGTGTTTGCACACGTTTGCTCACGAGCGCCTCACCCTTTCCATCCTCTTCCCTTTCGGAACAGGACCTCCAAGAAAAACAGCGAGGGGCGAACGTAAACACGAGGTGCACGGACTGATGAGTGCAAGGCTGCGTTATATAAGTTGCTGCTATTCAGCTGGGGGGGGGGTTGGGAGTTTGGTACAGCACTTGATGTAGGCGCTTGAAGGAGACTTATAACACCGTCCGACTGTCAAAACACCTGGCATGTTGCAACACGCTGCATTTGCACTTGAATGTGATCACATAGGGTGTCTATAGCATAGTATAAGTTGCACAACATGCTGACATGATAGCAGGAGCAGAAATGACAGATGTGTGCAAATAAAGCGCTCGACTTCTTTCATTATAACGAGCTTGAATCAAGTCAGGGATGTTTGATTTGACTTTAAATAAAGGCGGCAGACTGAGGAGCTTTCTCTATCACAGGTGTAGCTTCCAGTAATGGCCATGAGGCTTTTCTTTTTTTCAGTTGTTGCGCTGCCAATTAAAGCAGCTCATCAGAGACTGACGGCGGGACTGTTGTTAGTCTAATTAGCAGCTACAGGCCATGCTAGAGTTTCAGTTCTCTGGCTATGGCATAAGCTTTCATATGAGCAAGTAATCACAAGTCCAGTCTGCAAATCCTCCCAAGAATGTTTCATTACTTAACAAACAGCAGTGCAGCTCGACCATATTATAAGATACCCATTGTCCTGTTTGTTCTTTGTTTTAGTATCTCTATGTATATAAATATGTGAGTATATCAGAGCTTATGTTGAAGCCGTTCCTCTCTTTCATCAAGGTGTTCTACTGATGTTTGATCTTGACTATGCAGAATGACGTGCAGCGTCTGATACTGGAATGCTTTTTTTCCACATTCATCTCCTGAAGGAGAAACTCAGCAGACCTTAAATCTCAGTTTTAAGCCAGGCAGACACTGTTTGTTTTGCATGATGTGTCAGCTCACATTACACAATTTAATCATCCATTAATCCTTTGACCTCAGACTGTACGTTCAGTCAGCCAGCCGGGTGTGCTCACTCTGAACGTACGCAGGACCCATAAATTAGATCGTCTTCGTATGTATTTGCAGCAGAGCAGATCACAGGGGGCAGGGCTGGCTTGTTCCATGTGTGTCTAAGGCTGGCCCATTGATGTTCCAATAAAGTTGTGTTCAGACAAGAACAGATGAAGAAAACAGCTTTACTTGCAGTCATTGTGCTTTGATCGTTGTTACTGGAGATTGATTAACTAGATCTCCAGAGATTCTATCCACACATCACTTTCTCTAGTTTGCACCATGTTTTATTGTTTGTCCTTGCACAACTGCATTGACATGAGTTCATGCTGGACTACAGAAAGTCAGACTGCACACTTCTGGATTGCTGACCAACAACACGGATTGTTAGTCATTCAGCAAATGAAGTCCATCTCTGGTTGTTCATTTAACCCCAAACACTCATCTCTGTAAGTAATGCTATGGACAAAACATCTTTCTGCCACAAAATGTCTCAGATTTAGCTCTACACCATTACATCCCCTGGAATGAGAAAGTCTATGAGGTACTCTCCACTCACCCCTCTTCAACTGCTGCACTCAAGCACTCCAGCTCACCAACAGCTCTTCTTAAATACTGTAAAATACTCTACATTGCACAATAGCAACTTGTAGTATTGGAGTAATTCAGCCATACATGTTCGATCCAGACCCCAATTCTGAAGAATATTCATGATAAAAACAGTCCCAACCTGCAAGTTAACAAGATTGGTTCTTTCCGTTTGTCATGAATGAAGCCACAGAAGTCTGAATGTGTGTGGGTTTTTTTAGGCTGTCATTGCTACACTGTAGTTTAACTGCAAATTTAACTAAACATTAGAAGAAACGGAAGATACGTTTCCATGGACAGGTAAAGAGAAACACTGATTGGTTGTTTCAGCATGGCTGCTGATTGACTGAATGGACTGCTGCTCTCCTCTTCAGTCCAGACGACCACAGTCACACGAGCACACTTTTTCTGAGAAACATTAACAAATTTTCATGAGGAAAGGAGTTAACAAGTCACAAAGTCCCTAGAATAGCTGTGATCCGTACAGATCATCCACCGGTATTGTCTGGACTCCTTCAACTCTGTGATGTCCCCAGCTGCTGTCAAACCACTGATTTAAAGGTTGATAACCCTCCTGTTCTCACACACTTCAGTTTCTTTTAGTCGTCATTTAGTTTTGTTCACTTTTGACACCACATTCACAGTGCACATGGTTTAGCACACAGATAAACACATATACTACTGCTCAAAAGTTTGGGGTCACTTACAAATGTCCTTATTTTTGAAAGAAAAGATTTTTTTTTCACTGAAGATGGCAGTAAATTAATCAAAAATACAGTCTAGACATTGTTAAAGTGGTAAATGACTATTCTAAGTGGAAACGGCTGATTTTTAATGGAATATCTGCATAGAGGTACAGAGGAACATTTCCAGCAACCATCACTCCTGTGTTCTAATGCTACATTGTGTTAGCTCAACAGTGTTTAATACGGTGGCCGACAAGGGCATACGCGCCGCAAACAAAAAAATGCAATACAAACGGCCAAAACGCAATACAAACGATCAAAACGCTGCAAACACAGGAATGATGCAAACCCAAAAACACATAAAACAAATGCAACAGAGAAATGCTGCAACAAAAAAAACGATGCATTCACAGAAACGCTGCAAAAGCAAAAACACACTAACCGACAAAACAAATGCAAAAGGGAAATGCTGCATACAAACCCCGAAACAACTGCAAGAGAGAGACGCTGCAAATTCACGGAAGGTCGCCAGGCCACTAGGGGGAGCTGACCATACGGAAGGGACTGATCTTTTATACCGACAGGAAATACCCAGGAGGAAGTTGCAAAGAAGACAGCGGGATAAGAAAGTTTGCAAACACTTGGAGAGGAGAATAAAAAGATATGTTTTCCCTTACGTCTTTTTTAAACACTCGGCCCTAGTCTCTCACAGTATTATCCAACAGCAGCAAATTTACGTAGCAAATGTTAGCGTGCGTCTGTCTAGCAGACCGTTGCTAGGGACGCCGTTCTGATCGGCGTCCCTTCCGTATGGTCAGCTCCCCCTAGTGGCCTGGCGACCTTCCGTGAATTTGCAGCGTCTCTCTCTTGCAGTTGTTTCGGGGTTTGTATGCAGCATTTCCCTTTTGCATTTGTTTTGTCGGTTAGTGTGTTTTTACTTTTGGAGCGTTTCTGTGAATGCATCGTTTTTTTTGTTGCAGCATTTCTCTGTTGCATTTGTTTTATGTGTTTTTGGGTTTGCATCATTCCTGTGTTTGCAGCGTTTTGATCGTTTGTATTGCGTTTTTTGTTTGCGGCGCGTATGCCCTTGTCGGCCACCGTAGTTTAACGGTAACTGATGATTAGAAAACCCTTGGTGCATTTATGTTATCACATGAATAAAAGTGTGAGTTTTCATGGAAAATATGAAATTGCCTGAGTGACCCCAAACTTTTGAACAGTAGTGTACATCATATTCATAGTTTCATCTAATTTTGGTGGCAGCTTGTTGAGTTGACTTTTAATTTCTTTGATTTGATTTTGATTTCCTTAGAGTGACTAACACTAATGAATGGATAAGTCAGTCCTCTGGAAAGATGCACCCCTGAAAGCTGAGCTAAGGATTAGGAACATAAGTAATTTAGTTTATTTCAATTGATAGGCAATTCTCTTTCTGCTGTATTTTTATTAAAGTGTTTGTGTTTTTGTTACCCCTTTGTTCCCGCAATGGTGCCATCAGTCAGTATATAAGTTCTCATTTCATCTGTGTTCAGATCCTTTCACGTCATGTTGAGTTGTACTAAGTTATTTTTATGTGAATTACTTTATTAATCCCTGGGTAAATAAAACCCTCTTTGAAAATCCTCCTGTGAATCCCCCTGCATACGTTAGCAGTGGTGGAATCAGCTGATTCTTATTCATTCATTACAGCAATTCAAACATCAGTCATGCAACGGTGGAAGCATAAAAACACGATGCTCATGGTTCTGATTTAGTGGAACTGCAGACAAGAATGTGAAAAAAAGAGACTTTTAGTCATGAGTTTGGCTCCTTTTTTATATTCATAGATTCTGTGTTTTTTAATGAGGGAGGAGAGGTGGATGTGCTTTTAAGAATTTGTAAGTAACTTAAGGATCTTAAAACCCTAATCCTAGTTTTGCTGAGTCAGTATCTACCACTTCTACATGTTCTCATCAAAATCCGGTGCCTCAAACTTGATATTTCCTTGAATATGGTAAATATTTGATCAGACTCGTGCACAAAATCACCGCTCCAGTGACACAGTTATAAATAGGACCAAAGTGTGCATCCCTGTGCCCTTCGCCCTTTCGCCCGTCCTCCCCTGGACAGCAGGTCCCATCAAACGGCGTCACTCGCTTCACAGCAATGACAGGGCGCCATTTGGCCGGTAGATGTTTAACCAATCCCAGGGCACCAGCTGGCACTCAAACACACTTCACATTTCCCTCCAAAGTGAGCCTCCTGATTTCCATCCGTACTCCCAGGAGCAGAGGGGAGGGAGGTGGCAGGAATCGAGGGCAGGAGCGCCGAGAGGAGGGGGGAGGTGGGCTAACAGGCAAACACTAAAGGTTACCATCCCCATTTCACATCAAATATCAAGGACACCAGTAATTACCGCATACAGCTGAGAGGTTCCGACACTGGTGTAGGGTATCTCTTCTATCTGACCTTGTGATAGCCTGAGCTGAGACGCTAGGAGCTCAAACTGAAGGGTGCCTACACAAAGGAGGAAAATAAAACTTGAAAATGACACTCACTAATTGCAAAGCTCCCAAAGTGCGGTTGTGGCCTAATTGCATGTCAGGATGTGTCCGGTTTTCTCGCCTCTTTTCTCCCTGGATTTGCTCCGGCTGCCTCTGTGCAAACACGGCCCCGCTCTGCACACCTTTTTTGTCAATGTCAGGAAACATAACGCAAGTTAAAGAGCTCGCATCTCAATTGGTTTAAATGTATTTTCACAGGCTAGCTGTGTCAGGACATGGAAACACACAGGAGGAAATAAAGACAAGAAAGGAAGCCGTAGGAAACAGAAGAGGAGTGCAGCTCTTATTAACATCCCTCTGTTACTCAGTGTTGCATGTGGCTGGGGCTTCAGAATGAAGCGAGGGTGAGAGTGTGTGAATTTTCTGCTCGTCGACTTTGTGGGTGGGCACAGGGCCGGGGCTGCATGTGCTGGCTGGGCTAATACGGAGTCAACCGGGAGAATTTGATCCCTGGTTTGGAAGGCCAGGCGCATTGTTAAATTCCCGGATTAGGCGGCTGTAAAGGGAGGGAATGTTAACTGTGCTGGTCAGCAGGCTCGGCTGGGATCAGCGCTCTTATTGAGGCTGCTCTGAGCGGCTGTCACCGGCTGATAGCGTGACATGACATGACGCCCAGCCGTGTCGCTCCCCGCTGACCCACATATCACACCTACGTACAGAAAGTCCCAAATAACTGTGCTAAAATCTGCCACGGCTGTTAATTAATTCTCACAATAGGTCAGCCGGCTGTGGGCTTATGTTGGACACGCTTTGACTGCATGTCTGCGTTAGCTGACAGTGTAGAGCTGTGCTCCAGAAATAAGTCCTGTGTGACAACTTCATAACATCAGCCCAGATAAGGAGCCCTCTCTCTATGAATAAATGTTTCAGGAATATGTTTACAGCTAAAGCAGCTGAGCTTAGAATGAGGATTCCAGCAGTGTTGCACACATCTGCACTAAGAATAGCCATGATGGAAAAGTGTGGCTGTGGCATGTACGAAAGGCGTGCATGTCTTACAATGGAAGCGAAGAGTGGGAAGTCTCCAGCCGAGGATGATCAATTAGAACCTCGCTCAGGTACCCCACACACTGTCATGGCTTATTTGGGTTGTTGTTGCCACTGCTGTTGTTTATTGAGCCCCAGCCATTAGGGTTTGTTGGGGAAGAGCTGGTAGAGCGTCTGTGCTGTGCCCCCTCCCTCCTCTTGTTTTTCTCCCTCGGGAAAGCAGCCATGTCTCCAGTCATTACAGGCTGTGTGTTTGAGGTGAGCGGGGTGCTGTGCGTCTACGCTCGCATCTTCAGTCATTTGAAAGCCACCCGCTCCCCTCCTGCCTGCCTGCTCAGTCTGGGTCTGTGTGTGGCAGCGAGGAGGCGCTGGCTCGTGTCATTGCTCTCTGGGGTATTGCCCTGGCCCTGTTTGTCTGTCTGTTTACCTGTCTGCTTTAGTCTGCCAGCTAGTCTGTCTGTCTTCTGGTGTCACCTTGCTGCTGCTGCTGCTGCTGCTGCTGCTGCTGCTGCTGCTGCTGCTGCTGCTGCTGCTGCGTGGCGGGCCTCACGGTGTCTGTCCTGTCGCAGGGCTTCAGACTGACACTGGTCTGGGGATCATGGCAGAAACAGGTTCACACATTCTTTATTATTAGCATCAACATGTTGTGCTGCGGAACACTTGAGTCTTTCTCAGTGCTTGTTAGGGGCAGCAGAGAAGCTGTCAGGGTGGTGACTATTAAAACAGGTTTAATTTGGTTTAGGAGAAGTGCTTGTTCTGCACAGGAGGCCTGAATGTTATCAGTGCTGATAGTCAGTGGTGAAAATAAACCACATTTATTGTGTAGTGTACTGAGATTCTAGCTTTCGAAAACCTTAAGAGCACATAAAATACAAGTCATTGTTCTAAGAGAAGGATTACCCATCTAAGTGTAAATGTGTATAATACGTTTGACAGCAGCCAGCAACAAAATCTAAAATTTGCATGGTAATGCTTTCAAAAAAAATCTAATAGTATTACATGAAATACCTGTAGTAGAGCTCATTTTGTGTATGAGTACTCTTTGCTGATAATATTACCAGTATAGTGCTGCAGAAGTGCACCAGAAGAACACTAAAACTTAATTTTCCTCCAAGTGAGGAAAACTAAGCTCTTTGCTAATCACATTATATGCTTGAAATTCATAAACATCTTTTAAACACTCGAAGATTCAATCATCACTAAATGTCACGGAAGAGTCTCGGTGATAAAAACTAATGGTTAGGGTTGAAGGTGTATTGATACTTAAGGTGCACTGATGGATTCACAAGGTCAGCTGCAGCACTGAGCACCACACAAGAAAACATTTGACCTTAAACGTTGCTGCGAATGAAATGATATTTTCTACTTAGCTCACATTGAATAGTAGAAATAAAAAGACTGCACATCATCATCATTCACTCCTCTGTTTCAGATTTCTTTATTTGTGATGCATTTGCAAAGGAATGTGAAAAAGCCAGCCTTTTAAAATTGGACATCTTGTGTTGCATTCACAGAGTCTACAGAACCAAAGCCTGCTTTGGCACGTTTTCATAGCTAATTAGATGAGCTTGGCCTCTGCACCTTTTCAACATCTTACTTGATAAAAGTAAGAAAACTGAATCGTTAAAAGCACAAGCTGCGTATGTTCTTTCATCTAAATACATGATCAAAGAACAATCCACCACATCCATGCTATTCTTTTAAAACATCTCTCTAATAGTGTATATATCAATATTCTCAACATGATGAAGCTATACTATTGTATGTAAACTTGACACCTTCGGATAAGCGGTCACATAACCTTAAAAACAAGCCACAACTTCATGATGCCACTCTCAGGTTTGTATGCTAAATGTGAAGCTACCACCTGCTAGCTTCTGCAAGCTCAGCTTAAAGACTGGAAATAGAGCAACTAGGTGAAGCTAGCATGCTACAACATGTTATCTTGGTTTGCGAACAAAAAATGATAGATCAGAGGTATTTTAATTAAATGTTTTACCGTTCTAAAATTATCCAGGCGTGTTAAAACTGGAAATCCTGAACTCAAGGTAAAGAAAAGTTAAGCTATCAAGCTGTTTTCATTAAGTTGCATCTACTTAAATTTAGTTTCAGATCAACTAAAGCAGAAATTTGAGTTGTAATTGCAAACAATATGAAGTTGATGCAGTAATCAATATATTTATGTCAGCCCAGCCTATCAAAGTAAAGGTTTCTACTTAAAAGGTTCATCTAAATCAGTTATTTTGATTTCCTTTTTTGCAACTAATTAAGTAGTGGAAATAGATCCCTTGAAACATTTTTAGTGCAGGTGCTAGGTGACTTTTAACTATATATTTAGCATACAGATTTGACAAATTTAGCAGTTTTGTGTGTTATATGGCAAGAAACCAAATGCTGAACTGTTACTATAAATTCTGGAAATAAAGCATTTCTATCAATAGCAGCACATAAGACGTGCAATTTTTTATTTATTTATTTTTTTAAAAGGTGTATCGTAGCAGTTTTGGCAGCAGATGTATTATCAGTCCGAACAATTCCTCTGTCAGTGTTAGCAGCAGCAGCAGGATTACAGCTCACTCATTACCTACCTTCTCTCTCTAAAGGTACTTGCAGCTTTAGTGAGAAACTAGTCAGGCATCACTCTGCATCAACGTCTGTTTGACGAGTAATTAAGGCTATTAGTATGAACAGTTTGTACTTGGTGTATTTGTTTATGTCAGCCCTTCTCCCTGGAGCCTGCGGTGGTGTGATGGTATAATTCAGCACTCTGCCTGCTTCCCGGAAACTGCTGCTTGGAACAACAAGTTTCATTGGAAAGCAGTCATGAGATATGAATGAGTCATTCTCAGCTGGGCAAAGGTATCCGCTGAGGGGAGGGAGAGAGAGAATCTCTAGCACTGATGATTATCATCTGATTGCTGCAGCAACCAGATGATGATGATGTACAAACAGGAACACATGTTGCTTTATGGCAACCTTAATGACTATTTATTGAATCTGCTTTGTACACAGAGAAATTCATCACTGCATTTTTTTATTTTTAGCTTTTCAAGCAATTAGCTGTGTTATTGTTAGGTTAAATGGGAACAGAAACCTACTCAGTATGGGTCACCTCAGATCAAAGTGTTCACTCAAGTGTTCGCTCTCAGAGAATATGTAAGCTTGGGAAAATGGCCTTAGAATGAGGCTAACATGGCAACGATTATGCTAAAGAAAACTCACAATGGAACACAACAAAAGCAACGACATAAAAGGTTATGAAGGGAAACAAGGGGTTTCGGGATAGGATTTCCTTTTGATAGGGAAAGAAAACATGTGAAGTTGAGGGACAGAGGGAGGGAGGCTGAGGGGAGGAACTTGTGAAAGGAAATGCCGATGACACACAGATCAAATAAATGACATAACTGTTCAAAGTTCACCAGCGTTCAGCGGTAGGTGAGGTCATAGTGGGCAGGATTTGTTACTTTGGCAACAACAGGCTGTTAGCCTGCCCACTATCTGTGTCCTAATGTACAGACAGGCGCTGAGTCAACAAAGTCCGTGTTTGGAGTCAACCTTTAAAAGTCATGACCTTAGCAAAAGGTGCAGGAGAGCTGATGTGTTTCCTATACAGCACAGACACCTAAAGTTCACACTCTGCTTTAGCTCCTGTTGATGAGCTTTCCTGACAAAAACACAATTATGGTAAGCAGCACCTCACAATGAAGATTTTCCAAAGTTCATTCTTTACAGTGCTGTAAACTTTGCCTTGATAAGTCTTATCCTGCACATGGCTTCATACGAGGAATCTTAATGTGATGACCAAAGGATTACTCATACTGCAGTGCTGCTGCTCCGAGTTTCACTTTGAACACCTTAGAGTCATTCATTACAAACTTACAAACAAGTAGGTGGAAAGTCCCACTATGTGTGGCTGAATGTGGAACCAGTGAAAGCAAAAGCATTTTTAGCAGCTCCTCTATGTTTATTTTCAATTCTGTCATCACCAAGAGTAACAGGACAACTTCAACCGAAACTCATCTGTGACCCTCATATGTTGCCAAAAGTGATAGATCAGAGATCAGCTCAGAAAGATAAGCAAGCAGTGGTGGAGTTACACTGTTCACAGTTGTGTGGGGACAAAGTCCCCTCGGGCGAAGGCCTGCTTCCCAGGTCAGTGGCTCACATAGAGATGTGAACTCAGATAGCACAGTGATGGAGGTGACTGGAGTCACGCTGTAAAACACAGATTTGGTATCAGATAGGAACAAAAACAAGGCTTTCTTGTTCTTGCTGGATTTTTTTTTTTTTTTTGTCTAATAAATCAATTCAAACTTGACGAGACACATTTAATCCGTGATATAATGTAATGGGACTACAGACTGTGTATTTAGTCTGTGTGGCCTCATGAACAAAATAAAGGAGTTACTCCCAAAGTAAATAAATGACAAGCTAGTTTCAGGATTACAGATTGATATCAGGATTAGTTTCAAGTAGCAGTAAAAGTACACAGGAGCATTGAATGGTAAGAGTTAAGGGATGTGTTTGACTGTATATAGCAAGATGAAAACAATGGAGTTAATCCTTCTGAGATCCAAGTTAGTTTTATATTCCAGTTTGATTAATCTCTAAAACAATATAATCAGTGTTTTATAGCAGATGTGGGCTGCCTCACCATCGTAAATATAATCCATTTATTAAAAATAACCTTTAGGACAAAAATAGCAGAGTGTGGCTATCCTTTAACTGCATGCTACCTGCAACCCGAAGTGATCAGGAGACAAACCACTCTCAGTTGTGGGTGGCTAACCACCACCTCCGCTAAATCTTCTACAACTGTGGATGTTGCTTCTGTTGGAAAATTTGGCTTTTTTCACACAACAAGAGAAGAGACCTCAGGAAAGAAACATTTAACCAGGTTTTTCCTGTATATTTGCAAAACACCAAATTGAACTCATGCCAAGTACAAATGGCAAACAGATTAGAGCCAACGCTTCTTCTAACACCAGCTATGAAACTATGAGTCAGTGTTGCTTGTATTAATGCAGCAGGAATTTGTCTGCGTGCTCACCAGAACTAGGTGATAGGTGATCCTAAGAGTCTGAGAATACCACATTCAGCTCAGCATGTTCACGGTCATGGTAACCTGATCGTAAATCCCGTCATCGGACTCCCTGTTCCTGCTGTTTTTTCTCCCACACCCGAAAGTGTACAATGAATACATCCCTGCTCCCTAATCAGTGGGTTGGGCCAGTGTTTATACCGTGGCCTCGATAAATACCTCCCCCGAAACAACCAGAGAGTGCTGGTTCCCACAGAGGTTGGCAGAAAATAATAAAATGCTTAACATTCCTCCGCCCCATATAATGGTAGTACCCTTTAGTGCAGAGCTGGCATCACTGGAGGGAAAAACAACTTGCAGCTCCTGAATGCACCACCCTGTGTGAAACAATGACCATTGAACTGTCCTGCAGATTTTCCAGCACTTTTAAGATCTACCACTGAAATCTCTCCCTGTGTGACTGCAATGTCCAAACAAAGCGCCACTTGAAATCTTTGGCTGGCACAATATGTACTGGTGGACGTGAATGAAGCCCAGCTCGCAGGGGGTGTGTGAGCGCTGGAAAGATTCCCGAGGGCGGCGAGAGCGTCTCTGTGGATCACAGACTCTGCTGCTATTCACTTCAGTGATAACCTCAAGGCTATATGACACAGCCTGCATGGTCACTGGGAAACAGCTGTTGTCAAAACACCACCACCATACACAAGGCTGCACGCTGACATACACTCACAGTATATTGTTGGATCTTAGCTGTTGGGTTGACGTGGCCGTTTTTTGGTTATTTTTTTTTACTTTTTGCGAAAAGGTTTTTACCAGTTTCAGTGCCAGAACAAAAAGGATTTCCCACAATCATTTATTCCAAATCCCTAATCCCTATTTAGATTCTCATCATCTCTTAATTGTATCTGACATTTAAAGCCACTTTGTGTGAATAAAATCATATAAAACTGGGATTTGAATGGCTTGGTGAACTCCCATGGATTATAATGATTGACTAGCCTGCTGATGTGTGAGCCTGATTATGCAAACACTTACTACAATATGTGATACTGTATCTTTTTCTGCATAAATAAAACGAAAAATATATTATGAAAAACCCTGAGTCTCCAGTTAAATAGTCACATTTGTCCAAATTTCTATTAGGACCCTTAACAACGTGGAAAAGTTAGGTGTGTATATTAAACAAAGTGCTACATAGACATGAATATTTTACAAGCACAGAGCCGCAACAGCAATTTCTTTGTTTCTTATAGTGTAATTTTTCTATGAGGTTGACATTAGCTTGTATGAAAATACAGCTGAATTTGAGAAAGGAAAGAGGATGAATGCAGAAATGCATGCTGGCTTGAAAACTGCAATATGAGATCAGATGTAAAAGGACATCTGGGTGTTTTTGGCATAATGCAGTTGACATTTTATGTATTGGGATCTACTGAATCTGTTTCTGGCATACTATATAGTATGGAAATATTAGTATTGGAACACATCCAAGCACAGCAGAAAGTAATAAAATTATCCATAGGTTTTCAGGTATTTGGCCAATTCTTTCTCTTTTTTTCATTTTTATGTAATTTTGAAGGAAGGTCAGAAATGACACAAGGACCAAATGATCAGATTTTGGCAGCGATGCAGCTTATAGTCTAGATGTACAGATTTGTTAAAGATTTCTGTATCATTGCAAGACAGTGGCACATCATCACTGTAACTATGACAACATGTGAACACTACATCAGCTGCCTGCTGACAATCACATGATTGCGATCCTACTACAAATCCACCACTGCGGACGTATCAGGACTTACCTGTTGGAAATGATATAAGGAACAATTGATTAAATTGTGGGGGTGTTTCCGAGTCCCATCAATTTTTGCCGCCTGCTACATATTTACATCACTTGGCGAAGTACTGTGCTCTCTGAGTGCTTTTCTTATTCATATTTTGATCATGGAGAAAAACATATATATTACACTGACAGTCATTAAAAACTTTGAGACCATATTTTTCAACATAATTTTTATTTTGAAGCCCGAAACTGGATTTTCTTCATATGAATCATTTGTTTAGCATATTGGCATACAGAAACAAAAATCTAAAGTTTCAAGAATGATTTCAAAATAAAGAATTTCACAAAAGAAAACGGCACCTGCCAAACACAAAGTCACAACAGTCAATACCGAGTATGGCCTCCATTTGCTTCGATGCAGGCAGCAATCCATCGGCGCATGCTTTGGACCAGGCTTCTGATTGTGGGTTGGGAACAGCCCATACGCCTGGCTACATCACTGTAGCTCAAACCGGCCTCCACCATACCCAGTGCCCGGAGACGTTGTTCATGTGATAGACGCGGCATGATGCTGTTCACTGGACTAACAATGGTGGCCTTTTTTGGGCCTTTATATAGGCCTTCAAAACCCATTCTCAAATTGTGCAGATACTCACTGAGTATTGCTTGGTGTGTATTTGGTTCACTTTTGCAAAGTGACCAACCCATGTGCAATGAATCATGACAAAATGACAACTCATCATTATCTCAACTACCAGGGCACTAGATCATCAGTAAATCCACAATGAATAATTACAACCCCCCTACAAGTAGAATTCTGCGTACATTTCTACCTCAAAGTTTCTATTGACTGTCAGTATACAAAAAAATGCTACAGCATTGCTGCCTATTACCTTCTCCTTCTTACCCCCAGAAATCTGACCTGGTGGCCCTAAGATGACTGTCCTGGAATCAACACAAAAGAAAAAATAAATAAAATTTGACCAACAAAACTTGTGCCATAACACTGAAAAACACACACACATAAAATTATAACATTATTAAGACCAAAACATTGTGATTGTTTTTAATTATGTTGGAACTACTGATGCAAATTAGTCACTGAGCTAACCTCAGCATATTTAAACGGATGTATTTTAAAGGTCAGCGTTGATTAATATGGCATTAAAATGCACTGTCCCCAATTAATAAACAAAAACACCAACTAATCCTGAAATCCTCCGAAGCTCCGGATGTCCTCACAGGCTGGTCCACCAAAGACAAAGAAAAATCCATCCTACACTGTGTTTGAGTGGAACTGTGATCAGGAAAGGGCCTTCATCATACTGGAGGTGGACTATATTGATTTCCAACTCAGTATATCAGCGAACTGATATATCGTCCTGTTCTGAATGCAAGCACACAAACCAATTCACAACCCTCCATCACCAAACATCACAAGAGCATCCTGACTGATTGCTGCATCTCGTGCATGTCTGCTCGGCTAAAACACACACATGCAGGCACTCACGGGTCACACTCTTCATCGTCAAGGTCAAGAGCCGCCGGGAGGCAGAGGCTCTTCACCGACGGCCTGATGAGGCTGACACCACACAGCCCATTGTGCACACATGTTGATCTGTCCCCAGACGTGGCCTGACAGCCACACGTAAGGCCAACGTCCCACTAAACCATCAATGCATTTCAATGAGAGGATCTCACCGTCATGTCTGTTGTGTGGAGGGAGGGCAGGCAAGAGATGTAGCGCGTGGGGGATAAGCGAAACACATTTGCAGGCTGGACAAGTCTCAGCCATGTGGAGTGTGTAATCCAAAACCAGGCCAATGATTATCTCCCCTCCCCACAAGCGCTGACTCAATTCTGATTTATGATTCGAATGAATATCGATTTTCCAGGAGCTCCCCCCTCCTCCTTTCCCTCGCTCTTTCCTTCCATTTCTCCTTTTAACAAAAGAGTGAATGATGTATGTGCATTGATTTCCAATCAATTATTTTTATTCTCATTTTATTTAAGCTTGGACAAATTTTCAGTGGCCCCAGCGGAGGGCAATGCATCTCTATCAGCAGCGCTGTTCCTCACGACTAACTGGCCCTCTGATAGTAAGCAGGCAAATAATGGCTGTATTTCTGAATGAGCCACGTTTGCTTCAATATTGTGGGAGCATAAATTAGTTTCTGAATCATTTCTGTCAATGTGAAATAAAATAAATTAACATTCTGATTATTTATGCTCCACACGCCTCAGCACTGTCCACAATTTTCTTTGTGGAAATCTTTCCATTTTTTTTAAATTAAAGTGGCTTAAACAGCATTATTTTTTCTAAAATTCACTCTTTTTACAGGGACTTTAAATGCAGAATTTTAAATGTAATATTTAAGCTTTCTTGATGAGTGTTGTTGAGCTTGTGAAAACCGATGTGGTTTTTAATGAGGGTTTTTTTCTAAATCAATAAATCATAAAGTTTCATTTGCATTATGAGAAATGTAGGATTGACTTTTTTCTGAAGTGTGATCCATGCAGACTCAAAGTCAGAACATTTCAGCATCCCGTGCTTTTTCACCATTCCTTTTTCTCTGCTGTTAACCTCCGATGCTATGTGAACTGAATACTGCATTGCTTTGAGTGTCCCACAGAACTTTTGCATCCAACTTACACTTCCTCACCCTAGAAGAGCTTCTGTCCAGTCCTACGTGAGCGAGTGTAACTGAGCACTGGAGGCCTGTCAAGCTCTCAGGACAAGAGAAAATGCTGTGCACATGAAACTAACAAGTCCAAACGCAGATGTCCTGAAACTTTAGAAGGGAGTGTCAAATTTTTTTGCTTTTCTGAAGCCAAAAACTCAAGATGAGAGATGTCGGGTATAGTTTAAATAGTGTGGAAGATATTTATGGACATCATTCACTCCCAGAATAAGATTCATCAAGAGAGTCATAATGAAAAGTTAGCTTGAACTAATAATAAATAAATATATATTAGCACAAGTAGAATAACTGACACACAAACGCCAAACTGAAGTTAGCAAGTATAAGCTAGCAGCCATATCAAACCAAATAAGCAATAATATTGCCGTGTGAATTAGGCAATTGTGTTTACTCATTTATTTAACTTCTCATTCATAAGAGGAAGAACACGTTATTTCTCTTTTGAAAAACTACATAGCATCACTGTAATTCAAACTATCCGCACTTCAACCCAGGTTAATCGCTCGATCATTTTAGCTCTGTTCCATGCAAAGCTTCCATACAGGATGATGGATATCACATTGGAGAGCAGCCATACTTTTTTCCTTTGTTCATGTCTAAAACACAAGAGCAGGTCTCCGCTGCACCCAGGTTACCCAGAAAAACCCCTTAGAACAACTCACTGATCGGGTTGACAGTGATGCATTAAAATGGGTCATCCAGTAATTGCTCTTTCCTGTGGCTACTGGCTGGGCTGGGATTACATAACGATGATAAAGCTGGGGACCTGGCCTTCTAAGATAAAAGCTGCCATGCAGGACCCCGCGCATTCTCTAAATGCTTCATCTAAGAGGTCTTCTGAAGGAAGTGATTACTGCAGAGCTGAACGCTAACGCTCCAGCGGGACCAGACAGTGTGCTCTGTTATTCATCAAATGCATACAGTGGAAGGCCTGGCAACTTCAGAAATGCCTGAATAATGAGTGTGGATATTATTGTGCGATGATAAGCCTCGCATTTTGTTACATTTCACGTGGTGACACGGCTCTTCTAAATGGACATGGACTTTTTCCCCTTCAAAGTCCACTGAGTCCTGGAGGGACATGATGAATGGTCTCATTAGGAACATAAAAGCGGGGAGGAATCCCCTCGCAGGGCTACTGAGGTCAGCTCCGGGCTTCACAAGACATCCCATCACCATATGACCAAATCAGATGCTATGGATGTCCTTGATGACCTCACGGCTAACAGCGGCACAAAGGCCACTCAGTTGTCTACTTGTGCCGGCAGCAGAAAAATACTGCCGCTTAGAAGACAGTGCAGCTCCTGTGCTGAAATGTTGTTTATCTCATGAGGCGATGGCCAGGACAGGTTACAGAGCGACTTAACGCTGTGAGCTTATGCAATAGCTGCAGGAAGAGATGCCTCGGTGGCACGCGAGTACATCTCCACAGAGGAAATGATAAGAAGACGTTTAGTGACGTCGTGCCATTGCCAAATATGTGATGGAATGCTGCTGGAATGAAGAGTCATTCATGAGGGAACACAGCTGGGTGTCGCCAGACAATGGAGGAATGATGGGTGTTGTAATTCAACATTGGTGGAAATTTTCCTGCTTCTGCTTTGACAAAGTTAAATGAAAGACTTGGGGATTAACTGTCAAGTTAAACAGTTCAAAACACAAGAGTCACTAACTGTATTCATGGATTGCTTTTTTCCCCTCATGTAGTGGATCCAAACTTTGGACTCTTTAAACAACAAGAGCAAAAAAAAAATGTGAAAAGAGAGTCTATTTTTATCTGTCTGTGTATTTCTTGTGAAACTTCTTCAAACCTCTATAAACTAAATTTAGCAAACATGTCAGACTGTTGCAAAAGCTGTGGTAAAACTGCAAACCCAAACATGCTTCCTTTTTGTACCCAGTAAAAGAAACTACTGAGATGTCACTTATAACATTAATAATGAAACTATTACTCGTATAACTAGCAGCTGAAGCATAATGTATTATCTGAGGTGCCTGATATCGCTCCAGAAATGGACCAATACTGTATCTATAATAAATGCAGCTATAGGAACGACGTGACATAATGATGGACTGAGCCTTGTGCCGATCTGCATTATTAATCAGAATTACAAAAGCCTCTCATATCATTGACGGTACATTTTCCCAGCCATCGAAGATATCTGATTTGACACCAGCGTTAGATCCATGAAGATTTTTTCCTTTTTTAAACCTCTTTTATCAAATGTTTCACTTTTAAAATAGCACAATTCTTTCTACATAGACATAGAATCTAACAAATGGAATCTGACAGAGTCTTTTCTGCATGTTCTCACAGATTATGTGTATGTAAAATGATTTTGGTGGCAAATTTTTCTTTATGGTTGTACGCAACATACATATGGCATTGTACACTATTAATCAAAAGCCTGGGATCACTCAGAAATGTCCTTATTTTTGAAAGAGAAGCATTTTTTCCATTGACGATAACATTAAATTAATCAAAAATCCAGTGTAGACATTGTTAATGTGGTAAATGACTATTCTAGCTGGAAACAGCTGATTTTAATGCAATATCTCCATAGGGGTACAGAGGAACATTTCCAGCAACCATCACTCCTGTGTTCTAATGCTACATTGTGTTAGCTAATGGTGTTGAAAGGCTCATTGATGATTAGAAAATCCTTGTGCAGTTATGTTAGCACATGGATGAAAGTGTGAGTTTTCATGGAAAACATGAAATTGCCTGAGTGACCCCAAACTTTTGAACAGTAGTGTATATATGATGATGATCATTTAAAGCAGAAGATGCATAAAAAGAGTGAAGACGGCAGAAGCAATGTAATATAAACCATCATCAAACTGTGTTCCCTTGCAATATACTGGACATATTAATACAAATATTTTGCAGAATGCACTTTGTCTTCTTGGTTCAAGCTGTTTTAGATCACTCAAACTGAGATTTTAGAGCTTCTTCTATAGTGCAGATTTTTCTAAAACTGCGGTTTGTGTATCTGTGCAGACAAGTTTGGGAAATAATGATTTCCCAGCTCAATTTGCGCATATCCATTGTGTCAGGAGCATGTGCCCAATGCATTCATACCAGTTTCTTTCTATTTGGCTAGCACCTGCAGTTACAAGTTTACAACTTAACTTGGCAATGCTTCCCCACTTCACCAGCACACAAAAACCTCTGCGCCTGCCGTGTCAAATATTCTTTGGTTCACAGTATTTGTGGTGGAAAATGTAAAAATAACATATTTCACATTTTGTTTCATGAGTTGTTCTTTTTGACGGATAATGTTTCAAATAATAGCCCTTCGTTCCTGACTCTAGTAATTTAATGACAACAGAACTCGTCTATAAAAATGAAGAAATAATGTGTCCTTTATTAACATTTAATTACAGTTTGTTCATGTGAAATATGTGGTGGTTGGCATGTTTCGTTGGACTGCTTTTTTCAGGCAACTTGTCTGCTTAGGTGATTGTATTCACCAACTGTAGCTACAATTTTTTAAATTGGATATGAAGAAAAAACAGTCTGAAAAATGTTACTCTGTTAAAATTACAGTGATATTGGAAAGAGATATATTTGAAAGTACTCCTGGTGAAAGACGAGAAGAGAAGATTACATAGCATTTTTGTTTTCCTTTTTACATTGCATGGAAGCAATGAGCCCCTTATTCATGTGAAATATGATAGAGGGGTGTCATCCAGCGTGAGATGGCACACATTGTCATGGATGAACTTAGAATGCTACTGGCTTCTTATCAGGAAAACTAAACCGTGAGTTTTCAAGTGTGCAGATATGATGAATTAACAACCTCATAGATGACAGATACAGAGCTCTTATTCTCACATTATGTTGCGTGCAAATTTATTTGTAAAGCAACGGTTGTGAAGACAGTTTTTGAAAAATTTTAAATAGAAGGGGAAAATATCTCTGTGTACAAGGCTTAAAACGATTTGTGGAATAATTCAGAGCTAATTTATACAGGATTTTTCATGTATCATAATAACTAAATTGGGGTAAAATCAACTCTTTAACTATGGGGAGCTACTGTTGAATATTAATTCTGCTTTATGCTCTTTAAAGTGCAAATTAGGTTTAAAAAATAGTTTTTCAACTCATAACAGGCTGTACTTGTCAAACCTCTGCTACGGGGCAGAGTGCAACTTTGATCTTCTCCGTTTTTCAGTGATAAAGTAGATGTGTATGTGTGAATTCAGTCATAAGAGAAGTGAGAATGCTTCCTCTAATGCGTCCTCGTGTGTTCTGATAGCATGATAATAATAATATCCACTGATCCCTTAGTCACTGAGGGGAACTTTCAGTGGCTGATGTCAACACATGCACTTCAGCACACTTCCAGCACTGGGTGAACTCATCGCCTTTAAACAGCAGTGTTGCAAGTGCTGCTTGTGACACACTGAGGTAGACTGAGATGTTTTTCCACATAAGAGGAGTAAAAACGGTTTCGGCTCACAGGCGCTGTCTGTGGCGAAACAGGCAGCCGACAGAAAAAGACTACAGCCGGAGCCAGTGCATCAGTGCCTTATATACACGCTATAAATAACCAGCCAATCAGCGGAGACCTACTGCGAGTCAAACGCACCAGTCAGAAGCGAGATGAAACCAAATTAGGCGAGAGGTCCCGCGCGATTGGCCAGCTGTGATATCATTTTCAATCCCTGACGCTGCTCGACGCTGATTGGCCGACGGGGCTTTAAGGGCGGGATCCAGCCCGGGAGGAGGAGGCGTCGGGGTTTGAATAGGGAAGTTTGCAGAGCGCAGTTGTTCCATCCAGTCCGATGCAGTGTTTGCAAATACCTTGAACACATCGAGAGAGAAGCAGAAGGAAGGGGGGGACTGACGGACGGACTCTCTGCTGTCGCTGCCGCTCGACACTTGGTTTGCATCGCAGAGGATCGATCCTGCTCCTTCCGCTGGCTCGTTTTTCTACCTGAGAAAAATCTAAAGTGCAGCTACGTAGGTTTTTTTTCTCCACAAAAACAAGAAACAGAAAACAACCTCGGGAAAAATGGATGTTTTACCCATGTGCAGCA
Source organism: Acanthochromis polyacanthus (assembly GCF_021347895.1). Taxonomy (NCBI): domain Eukaryota; kingdom Metazoa; phylum Chordata; class Actinopteri; family Pomacentridae; genus Acanthochromis; species Acanthochromis polyacanthus. The sequence goes on from NC_067132.1 coordinate 10,298,801, forward strand.
TCTTTCAAGAACTTCAAATAGTTCACGACACGGGCTATTTCTCAGCCTTACCGTCACTGGAGGAGTACTGGCAGCAGGTGAATATAACTTCTTGTTTGTATGAGCTGACAGTCTGAGGGGAGCATTTCTAACGCTGCGAAGTTGCTTTTTTATTTTATTTTATTTTGAAAGAACCCCCCGCTTGTAAACACAGGTGCCCGGTGTTTAGACGGAGCCCGGTGCGGTTTGATAATCAGTTGGGTTGTGAAGTTTCTGGCAGGCTGAAGTGGAGCAGTGTGTCAGTCTGACAGCTGGAGTCGAGGCTCTGCTGCGTCCAAGATGAATGGAGAGTAACTCCAGCAGCAGCAGAGACAGCGTGCTGGTGCGTTCACTGCCCTGCTATATTTTGACTTCTTCTTTTGACAGATGGTTTCAGGGCATGAGAGCTGCTCTCACTGCTGACAGAAGCTGGTCAGGATGTGGAAATGAGTGCAGTTTCAAATCTGCAATTGATACAGAATCTGATATCTGCTGCCTTCTCTCAGTCTGTTGTGTCATTGTTAAGTGTTCTGCTTTGTAACGTTTATTTCCCCCTGCAAATCATCCATTTGCATCATCCTCGGATTTGAATGGGCTCCACAACATGACACTTATCAAATGTCAGCCTCGGCCAAATCCTCCTTGCATGAGTAGACACTAGCACAGCTGGAAAATATTGTGTAAGACTGCAGAAGCCTGGAGGAAAATATTTATTCTACATGTGCCGAGCTGGAGCTGCTGCTTCTAATGAACAGCCTCTCACTTTTCAACTTTAACGGCCTTTATAAATTGGAGCCTGTGCATCTTTTTTTCCTCTTCTCTCTCTCTTACAGCCGGAGCTGACACTGAGGAAGGATGTGATTGCATGTCAGTGGTACGCATGAGGAAAAGCAGCTGAATGGCCCCCTCATGTCGGAGGGGGAAGTTGAGCGGCTTCCTTAAAAGGACTCTAAATTTGTTCAGTGACTCATTTGTTGAGCGCTGAAATGACAATGCACGTTTTGGTGCTGCAGGAAGAGTTGGAGTCCAGGCAGCCGAGGGAATCGCATGAGGCTGGTGTGGTCACTTGGTGTTGTGATGCCGGCGATGAGGCTTTGATTAAGTAAAGGGAGGCAGAGTTCAGACGAGGAAAGCCAGAATGCGTGAACGTAGGATTATGGGATGCAGCTGAAGATGGGCTTTGTGTAACCATTGATTAATCTTTCAAGTCTGAAAGTAGTGAGGAACTCGTGTCACTGATACCCTGTGTTCTTCAAACAGCATCCTCTCTTTAAACAGTGCATCATTTAGCAGCACACATGATGCAAACCGGCAGCAAATATTTGTCATTTGTGCTTAGATTTCTTCCTCATAATTTACCCTCAGAGCTCTAAGCTTGATCATTAAAACTGCAGGAATAGTTGAAATTTCCTTGTTAGTACTTCATGCTGTAAGAATTTAACAAATATTGCACCACCATAAGCATACAGGAATGTGCACATGCATGATTTAAAAGGATTTCCCACACCGAAGCATTTTGCTGGTGAGCCTGGGCTTCCTCTCCACAGGGCTGCTGCTGCTGTAATTCATTTCTTCTGACTGTATTCTCTCGTTTCTCTGCATCCGACCAGACATGCTTGGAGTTGGAGCGCTACCTACAGAGCGAGCCTTACGTCTCCACATCCGACCTCAAGTTCGACAGCCAGGAGGACCTCTGGAGCAAGCTGATCTTGGCCTGCGGGGATAAAGCCAAGGCCGAGTGCGACCCAAAGCTCTCCGCAGCCCACGAGGAGGACAATCAGGACAGCCAAATCTTGGACACCAACAGTGTGAATTCAGATGCCAGCAGCGAGGCCTCAGACAGTTCTGAGGAGCTCTCGCCCACGCACAGCTTTACCTCCAACCCTCTGGGCTCTGTCTTGGTTGGCTCTGGACCTTTTAGCCCCTCCGTCATTAGCACTCCGCCGTCCTCTCCGGAGGCCAACTCGGAGGCCGGTGGCGTGATGAACGGCTGGGCGGCTACGCACACCGAGCTGCACTTGCCGGTCAAAATCAGGAGCGGCGGTGTGGCAAAGAGTTCGGAAAAGACGGGACTCATCTGCGGGGAATCGTCTCCGGACGGCAGGAGGCGAGTACACAGGTGTCAATTCAACGGGTGTCGCAAGGTTTACACAAAGAGCTCCCACCTAAAAGCACACCAGCGCACTCACACAGGTGAGTTTCAGCTTCATGTGGTCTGTAAATAACAACAGGAAAGAACGAAGGGCTGATGTGCTCTTTCCAGGCTAAAGCAGTTCAGTTGTAGTGTTGAAAAGATCTCTGTTCTTATTGAGCGAATGCCGGAAGTGCTGTTAATTCAGTCTTCCACCTTAATGGCATTGTCCACCCATTGTGTAATGTAATTAAAGGTCCACATTGCATGATGTCCTCAGCTGGAGCGCTGCGAGTATTAGCTCTGCATGGCTGGATACCTAAACTGTGACCTAATCTATCTGGAATGTGACTGACTGAGCCAGTGAGGGAGTGAGTGAGTGAGATAGAAAGAGTGGGGGGAGAGGGAGGGCGTGGGGCAGGGGGAGGGGTTGCACATGGGAGATAAAAGGACTTCAAAACAGATTGAGTTTCACCATGGGAAAGGGGTGAATGGGTGGAGAGCCAGGGGCCGCTGAGCTGGGAGGCCTTTGAATGGTCATTTGAGCGTTCCTTATTTTGATTAGCAGCGTGAAATTACACGTGTGGCTTTGTTTTTCCTTCAGTTTCTGCATCCCACACATTCAGCTGCACTTCTAGCATTCTTAGCGTGGTTCAGGTTGCATAAAAAAAAAAAAACAAAGGTGGTGGACCAACAGGTTCAGCGGAATTTGGAGCAGCTTGTCAGCACCCATGCCGTCATCCCACCTGACCCCCGGGCTGATTGATTTGAATGTATTTAAATAAAAACAGTGCACATCAGCCATCGGCGTAGCAGGAAAAACATTCCGTTAGCGTCCTCGCTTGAGCTCCGCTTAATCGCCTCCTCGTTTTGCTCTGCAGGTGAGAAACCGTACAGGTGTTCGTGGGAGGGCTGCGAGTGGCGTTTTGCACGAAGCGACGAGTTGACCAGACACTTCAGGAAGCACACCGGGGCAAAGCCATTTAAATGCAGTCACTGTGACAGGTAAGACGGGCCTTTTATCTGCAAGTAACGTCACCGGGCCTCTGATAAGGCTCCGTTGATGGTGATCTGCATCTTCTAAACACTGATGCAGGACTGAAAGCACTGTTGCATTTCAGTGACGTTGCTAAAAATCTGAGCTCAACTGATAAATGGAGAAACACCACGTTATCATAAGCACAGATATTTGTATCTGGTGGCAGGAAGTAGCAAGAATGCATGATAAAGAGGCCAAACATCAGTTTAAAGTCTTTAAAATCTGTGTCTTTTCTCCACAAAAGAGCATTGACTACACAGGGATGCTCAGTATGTCTTGATCACAATTTTTTTTTAAATAAATACAGAGTGATTGTGTAAATGTGTGTTTTGATATAAAAAATACTCTTCAGCTTCCAAATATCAACATGACTCGGTTCAAAAATCCAGCATCAGTGAGGCTGCATTAGAAATTATATAATTTGCATTTAATTGACCTCTTCTAAATGGGAATTTGTCGGTTTAGTTTGTGTGATCTGCAGACCTCCTGAAAAAAAACATTTTTTTCTTCATGTGCTGAAGCACGTCTCATCCAGCAGCATCTTCTCCGTAGTAACTGACTTCCTCTCCCCCCTCCTCTGTCCCCAGATGTTTCTCCAGGTCTGACCATCTGGCTCTTCACATGAAGAGGCACATCTAAAGCAGGGCAAGCACCAACCAAGCAACGCAGCGAAGGGGAAACGTGTTTTTTTTTTTTTTTTTTTTTTTGAAAGAGGAGAGACAAAAAAAGAAAAGAAAAGAAAAACAAACGCCGTCTCCCGACCAGTCTCTTGGTTGAACTGTCCCACAGCAGAGTGGCGGGAGTGTGTTCCAGCCAAAGCATGCCGTTTTGCACCATACTGAAACCCAGTGCCTCCGGGACCTCTCTTTGGAGAAAGGCGCTCTGAAGGTTGTCTGTTGCAACAAGAGGACAAAATCATGGATGGGGGAAGAACTGTTTTTGATTGAGAAGGACTTACAACACACTTAAAAATACAAAAAAAAAAAAAAACAACGTAAAGGGTGAATGATTTGTATGTATGGTGCATGATGTTTTGGGGACATCTCCCGGACAGCAGATACACTGGTACTTTACAAAAACTGTCTGAGGTAAGCATGTGTGCACTGTGAATGTCTGAGATTGGCTGACTGGCCCCCTGGAAAGAAGAAGAAGAGAGGATTTTTTTTGAGGAGCGATGGATTGGATGGATGGTGCGGGGCTGTGCCAATGTTGCTGTGGACTGAGTGGGTTTGTGGGGGAAACATTCCACTTGTGTTTCCCTGGTGGCAGTGTGAGGCCTGGGCAGGGAGGAGGGTCTGCCTGCCTACCTGCCTGTCTGTCTGTCTGGCACCCAGACTCAGGGGGGCTGCTTCTCTGAAGCTTTTCAGGCCTTGGGTTTGACCAGAGAAGGAGGCGTTGACCTTCTGGTCTGTGACCCAGAGACCAAACTCCCCCCTGGTCACTGTATGACAGGAGCTTTTTTTTTTGGTGTTTTTGGTGCAGCTACTAAATGTGCAATGTGTTATGTAGCCTGGTTTATTATTTTTTTACAAGCTACAAAGCTCATTTGTAGTCCAATTGTATAAGCTGTGTGCTTAGAGGTATAACACAACTATACTATAACTTCAGTATCATAGACAGGTGTTGCATGGTTCTAGGGTTTGTTCATTTCCTGTTTCCACTGTAATCAGGACTGCAAATAGTTTCAATAAAAGTGCAGCTAAAATGCGAACGGTTAAATGTTACAATATTGTACATAAAGCCTTGATGATTTCCTCTTTTTACTTTTACAACTTCATCCATCTCCTTCATTCTGCTTTGTCATCTGGCTGGAGAATTCACCACTGCTTACTAATTTTCTCATTCATTCTATGCCTTGAGGACTAATTCTTGATTTGTTTTTGTACTTTCTTTCTATCTAATAATGCACTGTTGACCTTAATGGTGCCTTATGCAAGTGACTCAGCCCTGCGGGAGCGATGCTGTTTTGCTCCCTCAGGATGTCACATTTGTTGTCTGGGTGATTTGACAAGCTTGATCAAGGCTCAATTACAAATTAACTCGCACCTCCTTTGTGGGTAATTTTTGGCTGTTAATTGTGTAGTTTAAATGTAAATGTTCACAGAAGTCTCAGTCGATTCCCTTATTTTTTTTTTTTACTTTGTTTTTGAGTCACAGCACCCTTTTAGTTGATGTAAATCACCTTAAATTAACATGTATATAAGACAAATGCTGTATGTTTTGAGCACTTAAATTCATTTATTAAAGACGTTAACTACTGTGTAGTATGTACTCCATCACACAGCGCTAAGGTACAAAATGACCAGACTAGTTTCACAAAAATGTTTCCACAGTGCTGCTCCTTTACCCCACCATCCTATGCCCCCCTCCTCCACCTCCCTCACTGTCCCTCCATCCTTGCAAGTGGGACTGAAGAAAAAGCTAAAGATTTATTGTAATTAACAGGCTGCAGTCGGACAGGCCTCGCCTTGTACTGCCTCTCAGTAATGAATTGCTAAAGGCTTTGTTGGCATGGAATCTGTCACAGACTGCTGACTGTGTAGGTTGGTTATTGACCTGTCTGGGGAGCGTTGTTTTAGCCAAGCTGCAACAGTATTATGAAAACCACAGGAGCGAGTGAGGGGGCTCTCAGGAAGAGATACAGATCAAGCATTGACGGTGCACACATGGCATAATGGCTTCAACAAGAAAAAAAAAAAAGGAAGTATCTCCTGTTATTGGAGGTGGGAGATGGATGCACAACAGAAGGCGGAGCCTGAAATAATGCTAGGGATTCTGCTGATTACAGCTTCACTGATCTGTGCCACCCACTCCAGATCAGCGACCTCGCAGTAGGAATTCGATGTTGCAGCAAGTTGCGCCGTGGCATGCTACGACATATGGATTTCAGATTAGCGGGCGCAGGAGACAGGATGAGTACAAACTTGAAACTGCTTGCTGCAATAGATTTGGGAGTGCTGGCAAGGCCTTTTGTGGGCAAAGAGCAGGAACATCCATTCTGTGGAAACAGCAGCCGATACAGTTGGAGTGATAATTGAGCCTTGATTTAGCCTCATGTTTTTGCTCGCATCTTTTACACTCTTCCTTCATCTCTTTCATCCCACTACCACAACTGTTCTGTCACACACACAAACACACACACAGCTCTTTGTTCTCAACTGAATCTTTGTATAAAAAGAAAAAAAAAGACAACTTTTGTAAAATTGTTATGTTTATGCTTTATGAAATTTTTATTTGAAATTGTTTTGCAAAATTGTTATATTTCTGTATGAATGTATTTTTTATTGGAATAATAAGAATTCTTATCTGACTTTGGCTTGCTTCCTTTGTCTCATTTGTTAATTGTCCTCAGTTATGCTTCATTATTGTGAAAGCCCTTTTTAAATGCCTGTGGGAGGTTTGCAGCCAGTTGACGATGAATGGCTACTTTCTACACCCCTGCAGTAATACGGACCAAATTAGATCAGGTCCAGAGTGTGAGCAGCAGCCACTTTGAATTTGTCACTTTAAATATGTTTACTTACTCATGTTGTACCTGCCGGAAGCTCTGAGCGGCCTCACCTCTTCCTGACTTGTAAATACCAGCATGAAAATATCTTTCTCGAATGAGCAAATTGCATCTTTGGAGAAGCTGGTTTGCTATAAACACAGAAACCTGACGTCCCTGGTCCCCAGTGGCAAACACTCTGATTTAGCTCCTTTCTTATCCCCCTCAAAAAGAACACCCCCCTAGAAAAGTTTCAGTAAAATCCCGCTGCAGTGGTTTCTATTCTGAAAACGACTGACTGCTCACTCCTTAGAGCTAGCTAGCTCTCATCAAAGCAGTATAAATAATTTATCTCCATCTCTTGCAGCCCATGGCATTTAATTAGAGAGCCGCTTTTATACATTTGTTAGATAATTACTCTACTTGACACAGATAATGATACAAAACAGCAGTGGATAAACCAAAGACCCTAGTTTAAGTTACAAACTAACATGAAAATAACATTAGAGAGGAAAAGCGACGTGCCTCTTCTTCTTCTCTGCTCCCCTGCTTATGGTGATGACCTCGGATGGGCAGGCAACTTATTAGCACCTCAGATTTCCAGTAAAAGCCCTGTGGTTTCTAAATGAAGCTTCGCCTGCAGTTGGTAATTAAGCTCGCTTTGGAGAACCTCCCAGCTTTGGAGTGGAGAAGAGTGTTGTTTTTGCCTCAAATGCTGCAGCTCCTTGATCTCTCAAAACTGCTGCCCTGCTTGATTTGTCAACTTCACATCTACCTACCATGCATAATGCACCGCTACACAGCGCCAGCCAAAAAAAGGCATTCCAGAGCAAGCCAGAGCTCCTCATTTAAAAATCCTGGAGTGTCATATTCTTGCTTTTAACCTCCACTATTGGGCTCGCACACGTGTTGCACTCACTTTCCATGCAGCTGACTCACATCCTCACGACACAAGTGGAACATCCTCCTGTGAAGTGGACCATTATGGATAAAGTTTCTTTAAATGTGGCACTAAAATCACATTTTTCCTTTGATGTATCCAGAGGGCACATCCTCCAGATGCGTTCCCACATTGATATTGTAACTGAGTCTCTAATGCAAAGGATTACTGGAAACAATCCATCACTTTTAGATGACACACATCTTATCTTGGTGTCTCAGGGGAGAGCAGAGCTGAGTCGGCGTTCCACGACAACGTGATAGTTTTTCATGAGAACATGCAATGATTGAACCAACAGTGGAAAGTGACCATTTGCATTGACTTAAGACTGAGTTTACTTGAGTATGTTCAGTAAATTGCACTGTTTACAGAGGCAGAACATTTTTATAGGGATGAGATCATTACTCACAGTGGGGTGGCACAGTGTCTTGTGGTTTTTTGTTTTCTGCAAATCGCTGTAGGCCAGATAGTCATTTTGTGGGTCATTCACTCATATCATTTGCTTATGAAGGCAAGACTGCCATCTAGAAGTGGATAAATTCACATACAGCATAACACTTTTTTTCTGTTCAACTCGATAAAGATTGTTTTCCTGATCGAGCTTGAACAATTACAATTAGGACTTAGGGCTTAGGTCAATGTCAGAAGCGTCATTCTGTTCAGGACATTCACCTAGATTCACCTTACACTTTATTAGTGTCTTTTTTTGGCTGCAACTTCTGGGTCAGTCTTCATTGCTCAGCAGTCGTTTCCAGAATCTTCAAAGTCATCTTTAAGAGTCTGTAAAAGAGCACCAACTGAGTCTACAGCTAATCCTGAATCATACACACTTTAAAGGCATTATGGAGGATGTTTTTTTTTTTGTTTGTTTAATTTGTCTGATTCACATAAAATGAATATACTGACCTTTAGTGGACTTGTATGTATGGTTTCTAAAAGAATAATAATAATAAAAAAAAAACTGTGGACATGGCAGGACCTGAAAAACATCAGCCAATCAACATGCTCGGACCGAGGCATTTGGTTTGCTCCCTTTCCTGTCAATCAAAAATCTTCCGGCTCAGGCCTAGTTACATAGATTATGTACGTCTTGGACTTACGTGTTTTCTGTATGTGTTGCTTTGGTATAGCTTCGTAGTTAGCTGGCGACTTGTTTTGCTCATCTTTTTTGACATAATGGCAGATAAAGATCCAGGGGGACCCAGCCGTAAAAGACAACTTCACGAGTGTTACGCAAGTTTCTGGCGGGGGGCGTTTCTTTGTAAATGTTAAGAGGGGGGAGGTTAGAGGGGGGTGAGGGAGAGGTTGTATGTGCGCATGCGCATGCTACGTTCAAAGTCGTAGGAAATTAAATCTCCTCTAATGCCTTTAACTAATAAAATATGCGCATTCTTTATTCATATATGATAAGGTCTGTTGCATTTTTACACTGTCTGTATGCTTTTTGAGGACAACAATACAAAATCTTTGAATCGCAACTAAATCAGTTAAAGCATTTTATGGTTGGGCAGAACTGCATGGTCTTATGTGGTTGAATACGGGATGGTTGCTCTGTTGAAATACAATACAAAAAGTTAAGCTAGAATAAATTACAGGATGCAACTCAGGGCTGATGAGAACAAATGTAGCCGTGTAACAGGCTGCACTATTGGTTGTGTTGCGTGTCGAGACTTCAGTCCGTGGGTCACCTCTGGCTGTACCTCCGTCTGTTTACTCCCTTGTATTTGTTTAACAACCACTTTCATCTTCCACATTAGGATTGCACATTAAAGACAAAAAGCACAAGTCACAGGGGACAGATTCCTGCAGAGAGACGACTTTCGCTTCTGATACTTGTGTGGTTGGGGTGGGCTGAGCCTCATGTTTCAGCAGCTCTGCCCTCCTCAGGGTTATTCAAGTTTTCTTTGATCCCTCTTCTTGACTTAGTAATAAACGGCCTCCACTCAATGCAGTAACAGTGTTAAATTTGCACAGGTTGTTTAATCAGGCCCATTTTACAATCTAAATGGAGCTTCTAAGGTGCACCACCACTGTACACACAAATGAAGCCTCTGCAGGTGCACCTTAATGAACCACGGTGCATTAGAAAAGATCTAACCATTAAATGTAAAGCTGAAAATCAAAACATACATTTGCTTTGAGGACAAAGTCTGACCCTGCATGCCCTCTCTAAAAGGGTAACCCACACTTTTGCCAAAAGAAACACTGCTGTATCCATTGAAAAAAAAAACTTTGACGACCTTTGTGTTCATGAATACTAAAACTATATAAAATGTCACCACTGAAAATGAGAAAAAGCTGGACGTTTTCATTAACCTCTTAACCTCCACCTCTTTTCATGGAATGTCTGCCTATTTGGTTTACCCGGAATTAAAAGGATATGAAAGAAGAACTGCCAGAAGGTCAAAATGTACATGTTAGAGTTCATTTTAGAGGTAACATCTTTCACTTTCTGAAAATGTGTGTTTTTTAGCGTGTGGCTAAAAAAGAGTCAGTCAGTTCAAACACAGCTCAAAAATGTAAAAATATATTAAGTTATAGTTCTATAACAAAAACTAAAACATGGTTTATGTCAGATATTTGCACCACTACATAAACCTGAGACAACACCAACTCCAAAATCTCTCCAAATGGCTGAATGGTGCCAATAGCTTTTACCCACTTCTGTAACACTAGAAAACATAATAAAGCATTTTCATCAGTATATTTCTTTTACCATCATTCAGATGTTGTTGACGATTCTTCTCAAGATTACACTGCCTGCCTTCACACATTATGCACACTGTGGCTCAAATAAAATGGAAAATGATTGGCTTCAACATGGCCTGTCCTGGAGAGTAAACTAAAGAGAAAAAGATGAGCACACTTCGATTAACTAGCAAATACTCAACGACAGTGAACACGTCATGATGGAAATATTTTTCATGTTGAACAATGTTTCATTTTTATTTGTTGAGCAAAGTCTGCAGGCAGTGAGCTATGACTCACCTGGCAATATATTCACAACTTTATGGACTAAAGGAACATAAATGAGGGAGCGATGAGCACATAATTGGACTTTGCAACTCTAAAGTGACAGTTACGAAACTAGTTTGAAATGTCTTTAGTTTTGTTGACTAAAACTGGCAAATTGTTGTGTGTTCTTGTTTTGCACTGTTGCTGGGAATGACAGACGCAAGCATTTCACTGCCAGCAATTGCTTCATGTAATTTCTAGTATGTGACAATAAAACGCTTGAATCAGAAATCTTGAAATCAAACACATACATTTGGTGATTGATGGAAATCAGTGGGTCATTTAAGTTTCTAGTTTCAAATACAAATATTTTCTTGCAAAATACAGCTCCATCTCACAAATAATATGCATTGTAATTGACAAAATAACCAGCACTGTTGTTCTGTAACAGCTAATGCAACATATTACAAAATTTAGTGTTTTTCGCTGAGGACACCTTAAGAGTGACAGGAAGTTGTCAGTGACAGGAAGTTGTTAGTATCAAGAAATAAGTCAGTATGTAGCGGAAAACGACTGGTGTCGTTGCATCTGGTCTAATCTAGCGACATCTACATACATCTTATGCCTTTTACAGCATCGTGGGTATGTAGTGATTTATATTGCCTTTATGTACGGTTGCAAACGTTTATCTTTGGGACAGTGTTACATTTAAGACGTTTGTTGATGGAAATGTTCTCCAGCTAATTGACATAGCACGATAAGTTCATGAGAGTAACTACAAATAAATAGATACAAAGCCAAGAGACTTACGTTAAAATATGTTGTCGTATATTTCATTTTTAGGTTGAGAAAACCAGAATTAATACATACAACTTGTAGTGAAAAAAGTAACATCTACGAATGTATTTCATGTTTCAGATAATGAGTTGAGATGTTTGCAAAGTATATTTGTAAAAGCAAGCATGGCATTTATCATGCTTTTGTCTGTTTCAGTTTCAGCCTTTTTTCAATGTCAGTAAACCAGTGGACAAGAGGTCCAATGTCTTCAGAGTCTTGATGTTTGGAAGGCGTTTATCTGACTGACAAGTTATATTCAGCACGTATACCGAGAATACGACTGTATTTAAAAATCTGCAACTGAACACGCATCAGTAATCACGTCTGCATAATGCACACTTTTACGTTTGATACTTTAAGAATGTTTTACTGCCAGTGTATTTGTGCTTTTTCCTCAAGTCAGATTTTAAATTTGAATACTTGTAATAGTATTTAAATGCTTTATTCTGCTTTTACTTCAGCAAAACTTCTGAATCCTTCTTCCAACACTGAGGGAATATGCACCATTTAATATTAATACCAACTGAAACGACGGGGGCCAGAAGGGATTCCTGGTAGGACAACTGATCTGAGCTCCAGCTGGGAAATAATTAAAGTATTTACAGTGTGTACACTGTATTTTAAAGGCTTGTCTAGCTTCATGTGCTTCACTGAGCTGCCAACACTGACGAAGAACGAGCATGTTAGTCACAATCATTTCAAAGCTTTCTTAGGTCCATGTCAGCTGTATCAGTGAATCTCAATGAATGTGACTATCTCTCACTACATAATTGCAACGGGATTACTATTTTATCATTCCCTTTCAAGCGGAAGGCCTTCCAATTGTGGATAGTAAAATAAATCATTATCCAAAATTGCTGTGAAATAACAGACGTGCTGCAGGAGTGAGAGATTGCCTCGTCTGAGTCTCACACACACGCAAGAAAATGGACTGTGATGGAGGCACACAGTGAGTTAAATGAGGGGAAATAATAAGGAAAGAGGAGGTTATCAGGCTCTGAGCCTGGTTCATTCAGCCTGCCAGACTGCAAGTCATCACATATGCAGACTTTACTCCAGCGTCAGGGCTTTCTCTCCTCTCTCTCCCTCCCTCGCTTTCTGTTAATGGAGTCTATTAGGACCTGGCTTGTAGGGGAAATAGGGCTGAAATCAGAGGTCACTGACCCGCCTTTATGTTCCTGGCAGAGAACCAAAACGCCAATCGCCACCACTGTGCCATAATCACCATCATCACCGGCTCCATCATCATCCCCATCATCGTCATTGATGTTATCTGCCTCACTTACCTAGTCGTTCCCGTTTCAATCCTCACTGTAACTGTCAAAAACATGAGTCTCTCTGTGCTTTTGTTACATCGCCATCCTAATATTAATCCCCCTCCTCGCATCCCCCTTAAATAATGCATATTTCCTTAAACGAACCCCCATAGTAAATTAGATTCTACGCCTAATTACCATGTTGCAATTAGCACAAGAAATGAAAGAGGATCTAAGAACATTGCCCACAACAAAGTGTGCCAGATTAGATGTTCTTTTTCCTCTTGTTTTGTTTGTATTTAATATCCAGAAATATGAAGAGCTGCAGCTCCTTCTGCCTTTCAACACAGATTCATTTCTGTCTCAAACTAACAGTTCTTTTGAAAGCTGAGACGCAATCCACAGAGAAAGCCATGTTCACCCTGAAAGAAGCAACAGCGTCACAGATATTTGAGGATGACACCTTGTAGCAGCTAGCGGAGGGTTACTAGAAAACCTCGACGAGCTGATGTAACTGACCTTGTGGTAGAACTGATAGTGCACCAGCTGACATCACTGATTCCTATGCAAAGCTGCAGTGGCGAATTCATGAGTTCAAGTCCTCAGGGTTTGGTTAATGGAAATATTTTTAATAGCAGGCCTGTTCTGGATATTTATTGGTTGGATTAACCCTCACTGATGTTAATTAAACAGCCATATGTTTCCTCCTTAATAAAGTTCAAACCAAATTTATGAAAGCAAAACAACAATTTATTGCCACTTGAACTCATATATTAGCCAGATTGACTTTATTCGACTAACTTTCCTTAGAAAAACTGGTGCATGGCTTCATTTACCTGCTAGTCAGCATAAACTAGTGACAAGTTTGTAGCAATTTGGTTGAATGCAGGTTTCTAAAGAGATGTTTAATTCATGTGGAATAGGTTATAGGGTGTATAGTATGTGGGGAGTGACGACAATAACTTCCCACCTATAGGAAGGTAGATTCAGAGCCGGCATATGGATGCTACGCTGGAGTTTTAAAATGCTATTAGAAGAGCTCCTAATGCTCACAATAGACTGTTTTCCACTGCAGGAGCTTGCAGGCCATTTTGGGGCAGCTCAATCCTGAGTGCATGATCTGACTTCAGGAACTTCCCTGTAGAGCCTCTTCCATTTTTGCACCACGACACACCTGCCCCGACTGACTGCAGTGGAAAGCTGTATAACTACATGGGGTCTTTAGGATTTTAGCTTTTTATGACATATTTGGACAGGCAAACATTTGTTACTCTCTCTGACAGTACCTACAGGTAAATATATTGTACTTGAACAAAATCACCAGAAAATGTTGAAAGTTCTTCAATCTGATTGAATCAATTTGATTGAACAAAAGTATTAAGTAATAAGCACAAAATTGTTCTGTGAAACGTTTCATTGGGGTTCATATCTGGGCTGAGGCTCGACCATGCTTAGGATCATTATCTAGTTCTGGTTTTAACTTTAGCTTTCAGGCTGGTGGCCTCACATTGTTCTCAAGCTTTGATATGCTGCAGAATTCACTGAATCACTGACAACAAGCTGCTCAGTCCCTGAAGCATTGACTCAACCCCAAACCGTAACGCCTCAGCCACCTTGCAATCTCTTTCTGATTGTCGACACGTGCACTTTGACACCAGCAGCTGCAGAGTTACCTGCAAATCCTGTGATGAAATTTTGGGGTCCTTGGAGACTTCTTTTTTACATCAGTCTACCGTCGGGCTGAATTTGCTGGAGCAGTCAGTCCTGGACAAATTGGCAGTCGTTTAAAATCTGCACCACTTGTAGATGATTTTTCTCACAGGGGGATGATTTATTTCACATCATTTGCGAGGCTCATAGGCCTCTACACCCTTTTTTTTCTAAACTTTTGAGAGCTCTTAAGATCTTGGCATGGTGACACCACACACTTCAGTAGTGAGCCAGCAGAGCCTGGATGTTGGAGGTTAAAATAAGACACTGTCCACATGTTGTAACCATTGGCACCTAATTTCAAATCCCTGATTCTAATTTGATGGATTTGAATGTGTGATAAACATGCTAATCTGTTTTTTCATCTACAAAAATTTAGTTTTATGTGTCGTATAGGTATATCACCTTCAAGTACCAAGTTTGCCTGGTGAAATATGTTGAAAAAGTCAACAGCTTCCTAAGAATACACCTATTTTCTTCACATGACCATAGAAAATTCTGTCTCCAAATTTTGATTCTCCGCAGCCATGGAATTCTTTCTTCGTCTCACCAAAAGAAGGAACAGCAATGGAAGAAGAAGTCAAACAATTGGTGAAAACGAACACATAATCAATGTTACATTATGCATTGAGAACAGTTTGTGTCAATGTCTGTGGCTTAAAATCTCATCAGTCAGCCTGGAGAGCTGAGAGTATCGATGGAGGCTGTGCTGCCCAAAAATGAACAAACAAATCTTTTCTGCTGGTGCTTCTCCAACTTTACAGAATCTTTACATGTACATTGTGTTACCAGGAAATATCTATATGCTCACACTCCAAGCCTGACATGACAAAAGCTTCCGCCCTCTTGGCTTTAACTTGTTAACACTTCATCTATATAAATAGAAGCACTCACTTGAGAACAGAGTGACAAAGTTTAGCTTGCTGTCAGCAGTGTAGGTGGTGACTGACAGACACATGTTTTCCCTCTTGGTTCACCGGAGCTGTGTGCTGAGTCTCTGTACTAAAAACCCATCCAGTCTTGTACAAGTGACTTGACCTGACTTGACTGGACTGCTGCTGATACCAGCTCTTGTACATACTTGTTGCCCTCAGCACTTCCTGTACATGACGAACCGCAGCCAAAATGCAGAAGAATACTGGAGAGACCATTTGGATGCTTTAGGGTTCGTCACATTCGTTCATGTATCAGCATTACAATCTGTCAGCCTGTTAGCCTGTGGACACTGTTCTTGCTGCCCGCCGACTTTGGCAAGAGTCACTGCTGCAGTTTGCTTGACAGACAACTGTTAGTGTCAATAACTTATTTTGCATTTAGATTTTTCTCTTCCCTGGGTCACTTCTTCCTCCTGCCACTAACAGACATATGATATGAATTGTAGATTTTTGCTTATTTACTGTGAAAAATAACTCTTTTTAAATAACCTATTGCTTAATTATTGTGCATTGACTATCTTGAAAAGATGCACAGGACACAATCATCACAATACTTAAATTGCCATATACATTTAGCAGTCCACGGACAGAAAGCACATTTGCTTTCAATGAGATGATATCATCACATTGTAATTCTCCTGACAGTTGATTAACTGTAATATTGAATTATCACCCAAGTCTAATGGAGACCTTATAGCTAGATGGTATAGATTACTTGAAATGAATTGATGAAAATAAGAAAACTGTGAAGCATTCAGCTGATAAATAAGCATCTCCATCAATGAAACTCGTGCTCAGTGTGTGTCTGGTTTCCTGCACACGTGTGAGCACTATAATGGAGAGACGGTGAGACTGAGTGACAGAGGAGTCTCTGGGTTCAACACTCAGTCCTCAGAAGCAGCATCTCCAGCGCACAAGGTAAATGAGTCCATTTGAATACAAATCCGGGTCGAAGTGGGTCAAAATCATAATTGTCTCTGTAATTAGATTCAGTCTCAGAGTCTCTGGCTTGTGTCAGTCCAGCAGACAGAAGCAGTGTACTCAAGGGATGGACCGAAATACACTGTTAGCCTCTGGAGCCAGGGGTCGAGTGGTCAAGAAGAGGTGAAGACAGGCGAATGCGCATTCCCACATAATGGTCCCTGGTGTAATGGTGTTTTTGTCCCTGCCCTTTCCCACTCTCATTAAGGCATTCTTGGTAGGTCACATTGCTTTCAGAACTATAGATGCGCTGCTTTGCCGGTTTATGTACACTAATGATCCCAGTTGTTATGGTTCTGGCTGTCATTCTAAACATCTCGTTGCTATGTGGCTCCATGTCAACGTCATTACGTTGACCAAAATAACTGCATTGTCACTTCTTGCTGCTGAAAGGCTTCTGTTTTCAGCCCACGGCTTGACACCGCTTACAAAGTGTTTTCCTTTAACCACGCAGCCAATCTACAATCTGAAGTGCAGGGATTTCATTTTTAACAGCTGAACGAGATGTCAAGCTTTTACAGAAGCTGGTGTGATTTTCAATTTCTGCAGCCATTATATAGGTAGCGAGCAGAGACACTTATTAGTCGGAGTCAAGGTCTGAGATGCTTTGAAAAGTCCTCGTCTCTCTACTACAGGTTAACAGTGCGCATTTGCATTAATCACCATGACAACTGCCTCCTGACTGTGTGTTATGCCTGGCAGAGAAAAGAAGAAAGAAAGCAGCAGAGAGATGGCGATAGCCTCGTGACAAGATGTATTTTAATTTCACACTTTGTGAATATTTTCACTTCAAACTTGTGCTGTGATGCATTCCGCTCTGCTCAAATTGCAATTATCGTGTGAAAAGATGAGGTCACACCACATGGGCTGTATTCCTTTTTGAATCCAAAACGTCCACTTCATCTCTGTCTTACAAATCCAGATTATCTTTCAGCTTTTCGGTCCATTTATCCATTTACACCCATCATGTGCAGGTTTAGAGTGTATCAGGGAAAAGGCAGAATATCTACACTCTGGACACTTGCAGGAAATTGGACTTCTACATTTGTCTGAACTGCCTGTGCTTGTCTTGGGGAAGGTAGTTGAATGATGTAAATGATTATTTATTGCACATTCCGTGCAAAAGAGAGTAACTACATTCATTTAATACTAAATCAACAACAAAAGTACTTTTTCATAATGGGTAAAATTTTGTCATGTTTTAGTCAACCCATACCCTGTGCATCATCGTCATACATTCCACTAAAACATCAATATGTTATAAAATCTGAATAAAGTAACTAGAAAGTATAGATATTAAACAAATTTAATGAAGAAAAAGAAAAATATTTCCCCTTTAATTCAGAGTAACAGAATTAGTTTTACATATTAAGTGTTTAGCTTACTTTAATGACTACAATGAAATGTCTCTGCACAAAACAGCGTACCACAGATTCATGTTTCATGTCACAGATCACATCTTCTGTATTTAGTACTTAGAAATAGGTAAGAGATCAGCATTGCCTGAATTTAGGGCCAGCATTTCATCATTCAGTTTCAGCCTCATTTCTAAAACTGCTTTAAATGCAGAATAGAAATGCATCCTTCTTTTGCCAGATTACAAAGGATCGTATTGGTAGATCCTAAGAGCCCAACCTATTCTAGGAATCATTGTACACCAGTGATGGCAGGACGCTTGAGAACATGGGCGACTTTGCAAGCAGTACTTTGGCAGCTGAAAATTGCGCTTTAAAATGTATAGGTATGGGGTCATCCTCCAGTATATGATAAACCAAAAAGATACATTCAAAATTGTCGAGCTTCATTTTTTTGAAGTTGAACTATCAGTTGAACTATCTGGGCGCCCGAAATTCATATTTTTAATTTATGATCTTTAAACTTTGGTAGCTGGACAACAGGAGTGGAAACACAGGCGTAAGATGCAACAGCTGGCAAATAGAAAATATTCTGTATTAGCAATGCTTGGTTTGGGATCCACATCCTTCGAAGGCGAGGTACTTGTAGGCCGTTGTGATTCTGGCTTAACAAGCAGCCAGCCTCTTGTTTATAGGTATTTACTAAGTATCTGCAGTTAACATTAGCTGAACTGTAGATAGTTAAGCTAATGTTAACTGTAGATAGCTAAATCATGGAATTGACCACATGTAGCACTCCGGAGAAGTCACATCCTCATCTGAAGGCTTAAAAACAAATGTAGCTAAGCTAGCTGTGGATACGTGCAAGCTAATAAATCACACAATAGTACCAAGGCCACTTTGGAGTGTTCTTGAAGCAAATTTCTTTCTCTATGAAGTGTCTTAAGCTATCTCATGTCTGCAGTAAGGTAAAAAGTCAACGCAAAAATAATGTGCAGTACATTAACTCAGCTACACCCAGCTAGCATGCCTGTTCTAAGCTCATGTGTATGTGCTAGGCTAAAGGCCATTTGAAAAGCTAACATGTCTGCACCAAGCTAAAGCATCTGGGCAAAGCTAACACATCTGTACCAAGCTAATACACCTGCACAAACATAAAGAACATTCGGCAAGCTAATAAATCTGCCTCTGGATAAAACATCTACGCCAAGCTAACACATCAGTCTGCACTTCGAACACACAGAAAAGTAATTATTTTCAAATGTAACTGCTGTATTTATAGTTGTAGTCCTTTACACTATTTGTTACTTTAGAAAATAATGCTGTAAAGTGTTATTAAGTCAACTGTTAATATCAAAGACTGAGCAGACAGGTAGAAGTCATCATTGGCTGTACAAGAATGAACTTATAATAATTACATTCTCTTGTTTTATCACAAGTATGTAAATGTGGCCATGTTAAGTCAATCATCAGGTTTTATGCGTTTGATATTTACATTTCTCTTCATCATCTCCCATTAAAACCTAAGGCTACAAACGAACAGGAATGCTGGTGCAGAATATTAATCCTCCTCTTTCCACCTCCATCTCAGGAATTAATTTTGCAATGCACACCAGCATTCTTTGCACTAGACCCTAATTAATTTTTGGTCACACTAATTAATTATCGACTGAAAAAAGTGAGGAGTGTATAGGAAATACTGTAAGCTGTGACGAGGAAGGAGAAGAGATAAAAAAGAAGTTGCTGCCGGTGTCGCAGGCAGAGGGGTGATCTACTTGCTAAACGTATGACAGTATGTAAAGTGAATGTACTTTACGGCGGTTGTATGTGTTTGCAAAGCTTAAACTCTCTGAACGTTTAATATAGTGTGTGAAATGTTTATTGCCATTTTAATTTGCTCACATCACACTGTGGTATTACATCTGTATTAGAGCTAAATTTGAGGCAGCTCATTGTGTTTTCCTGTAGGTTACACATGTGCAAATGGTCTCAACGGCTGCAGAGGGGGAAAAAATGATAGCGTCAGTGAACAGGGAAAGAGGGCATGCACTTTCTATTTTCAGCTGACATGTTATCTAGCATACTTCAGAGATTAATTGCTACTCCCTGCAGAAAAAGACATCTGTCCTCCAATTATTAAAGCGATTGTTTTCTTTTGCCAGCTTATTCTTTGGGTCAAGGGGTCCTGTAGTAAAATATAAATGACTCGGGCTTTGGACGACCCCTCTTGCATGCTGATGCATAATGCTTCTGAGACGACACTTAGGAATGTTAAAAGGTTCCATAACCCTGGAGCGACTTTGAGGGTAATGGTAGCTACTCTCTGGGAAGCAAGCAGCCTTTTAGTACTGCATCCAGCTCGGAAAAATACGATACATGGAGCAGACATGATCCAGTGAAAGTTTGGAACCTTCACATATCCTATTTTAGTGATTTTCATGCTGTTTTTTCCTCACTTGTTGACTTTTTGAAGATAAGAGGCTTTGAAACTGCAAAAATCATCTATTTCTATAGATGGAATTTCTTACTTAGCTTCACTTTCAACACACATATAAATTCTTAGCACAGTATATAAATGATTGCAAACAGAAATAAAGGTGCAGATAAATGTTTTGTACATTCAACCTGCTTCTATTTGGCTATATTATAAGAAGTGATAGATTTTATTATTAGAATCTCACTGCTTCAATGTGCCTGTCACAGCACAGTATGAGTCTCAGTGCTCCAACAGCAACAGCACCATTGCCTCCATGCTTTGGCTTCAGTCGTTGCAATAAATGCAGTGCTTCATGTTTTTATCATATCTCAGGTTTCCCACAGGTTGAGAATGTACTTGTGGTGGTGAAAGCTGTGGTATGACCGACATGCATGTAGGCACTCGTATAGTATACATTTACAAATGTCCCCTGAATGCCTCACATTTATCCGTAAACGCTATGTGATGGCTGTGCATAGAGAAGCTTCTACTCACCACTCAGTTACTGCAGCACAGCAGCTCAGTGTATGACCAAAAATTACTTTGAAAACATTAAACTGAGGTGTTCTAATATTAGATTTACCGCAGCTAAAACCAAGTGATTTCATCAAACTGCCCAGAGATACATACAGACAGAGCTGCTAATTGTCGGACCAATTCAAATATTTAGTTGCACCTACCAGTTTTTGGTTGCAGTGGAGCCTTGCTCTACCTTTGAAATATTCACAAAGGGCATGATGTAAATGTTCACTGAGCTTGAACAAATCAGGGGGCATCAATTTTATGAATTTTAGTACAGTGAAGTTAAAAATTAAAACCTGCTTATTTAAAAACAGAATGTCAAGCTCACATAGAATAATTTTTTTTCATTCTGCTATTTCTGAACATTTGCATACACTAGTTTTATCATGAACTGGGATTAACACTGTAGGAAGCAGCTCTACAGCCACAGTCATATACCAGATTTGCTGAGGTTTGGTGGAAGTATGTGGCTGGCTGACTGCACCCCGTCACGTCCAATAACTGCAGCAGACGGGCAACAGGTTACTTTGCATTTTAATTATGAGAAGGTCAGGCCAGGGTTTGTTCGCCAGGCTTGTGCTTCATGTGATTAAACATGCACCGGACGCATAATTTATAGAGCATGGAGGACGCTTTGACCCCATCACAATTTTTACATTCTCTCACCAGCCTTTGTTAGTGCAATGTAAATAATGTCAGTAATTTATGGAAGAAAGATGAAGGCTCTCGGTGGGAAAAAGGAAAAAAATCAATGATACATGTTCAGGCAATTTCATTAGTTCTCTGTTTCTTCAAAATCCTACTCATTCTGGGCTTTTTTTCCCTCGTTGTTCTTTGTGTCTTTAACTAGCGTTCTCGCCAAAGGAAACAGGAAACATCAATGGCCAGAGAGTGCATTTCCCACAGTAAACCTGCGGTTGCAAGTTCTTGTGATGTTTCTAGTTTCTGTCACCCAACAGACTTCATTGCGGTTCTCATTATTTATTCCCACTGAGCTATTTTGAGGGCCAGCGCACACACATGTATGAGGTGAAAAACTACATAGCAAACACGAATTACAATCTGGAGCTTGAGAAATTCGAAAAATTCTTCATGGGCGCCAACCAGCACCCTCTAGCCCCCCCCAGACAACAAAGAAGGTTGCTCCTTTATTCCTAATTTATTTCCCATGGAATACTGCTCTAATTCACACTCCCCTCCTCCTATAAAAGCTTACAGATGCCATTCACTTTGCTTCAAAACAGTAGCCTGGCTTGGCTCCATAAGATCCAGTTCTCAGACTTTAGCCTTTTTCCATTTGCATACTGTAACACAGCAGGGGAGGGAGGGCTAACTTTCTCACATGGGAGGCCAAAGACTGTGACATAATTGTTTGGCACATTATTAACACTTGGTGGCTGTGAATGCAAGCCTCCCATGCTTGGCTGAAGAATACACTCCAGCAGAAATTGGAGGTTTTGTCATTGGAGCAAAGAAGGAGGGGCCACTATCAAAATAATACGTTCCCACCCGCCCTCTAGGAAATGGCTGCCCACCCGATGTCAGCCCAGAGCAAAACAAAAAGAGCAACAACCTGTCGTAGCCTCTGGGCTGCCCTGCTCTCTGGCTCAAGGCCCAATCATGTCATTTTCGACAACGGCACTTTCAATGACAATAATCCACCGTCATCATGCTCGAAATGGTGTTTTTCAATATTGCTCTCCAGATCCACTCTCAATCCACCACCCTAAGCTATCGTCTAGTGTTTTTGAATAGACACCAGAGCACACAAACAGTGAAGGTGACGACATGTCTCCCCTCCTGCTCCCCCGCTGATATTACTCTTGGCCCTGGAGAACCTCTGGAAAATTCCCCCATGATGAGTTGGAGGCGTTTGCTCAGTGGGGAGGTGATTTCCATAAACCAGGTCAGGTGTGGTGATGGTTAGTACTGTGATCACTCATATCCACTTCACCATGAGGGGATACTATTGTTTAGAGTCTGTGCAAGCCTCGCGGTCACTCGCTCTGGATGGTTTAAGAGGAGTTTCAGTCTGGCTAACATGAAAACAGACCTGCTGTGGAGGTAAAGATAAGAGACGGGGGCTTTTGCATTTGCTTCAGTCAATATATATTCATATTTTCAAAAGGAGAACGCTGTTTGTCTTGTCTACCATGTAGAAATGACCACAATATATCTTATCTTAAACACACTATAAGAAATGTGGAATGGTGGTGTTGATTATGTCTGTTTGTTCACAGACTTAGTGGCATTGAATCAGCAGGAGAATGTAGTTATTTGTTCCTGCTTTCTGTGGCTTTGAAGCTGCGGATAACTCGAGGAAGCTCTTTGGTTACAGAGAGGATGCACATTTAAAGCTGCACTCCATCAACTCAGCATTGCACTTCCATAAGGTTGAGGACTTGTGCGAGAGATTTTTATTTAAGTGTCAAAATCGAAGCGGCAGAGGTTGTAATTTTCTGACTTGTAGTCTCTAGTGTGGGTCAAGCTCCAAAAACAACAGGCTGCTTTCCACTGCAGGAACTTGTGAGCTCTTGTAGTCCACATCTGATTGCAAGAACAGCCCCTGTAGAGCCTCTTTCAGAGCCATTTTTAAGGAGAAGAAGCACCAACTCCAGGGTAGGTATTTTTGAGCAACCCTGAAAAACTGCTGTTCAGGGATTTATGTTAATTGGTTAAATTCAGAGAAGACAAAATGCTGATGTCACGGGTGAAGCTGTATATTACAATGGGAATAGAAAGACTGGAGGGACTGATTAAGGAGCTGTTCCTGTAAATGTGGAGAGTTTCTGCAGTGGAAAGTTACCCAGTGACTCCTACGATTCCCATAATGAAGCTCAGTAGCATTTTCATCGGCTATTTATCATCACATCATGTGTTTGAAACACCACGTCCCCACTTTGTCATGCTGGTTCTCTGTAAACAAAAATAAAGATAAATAAAAATCATGGAACTGTACAACCAGAGACAGAAAAAATGAACTGATAGTTGTGCCTCCTGTGTTATCTTAGTTTTGGCTAAAGACAGGGATTTGTGACAGGCAATGAAAAAAAGAATGAATGAAGTCTACATTTTCCCATAATGGAACTCAGTAGTCCTGGTCCTGCTAGTGATAGGTAATTTTGTTTTCAACACCAATATTGGCATTAAAAAAATAATAATAAAAGAATTTGTAAAAATTCATGTGAGGATCAGCGTGTGTTTGTCTATCTGTTTGTCTGTCTTTCTGTGCGCAATGTTACTCAAAAACAGAATAACGGATGTGGATAAAATTTTCAAGGAAAGTCAGAGATGACACAAGGACCACCTGATTAAATTTTGGCAGTGATGTGGCTTAAGGTACGTGTCCACTAGATCCGGAATTTCCCGCATCCCATTCTTTGTCTAAATCAGGGGTCAGCAACCTTTAACACTCAAAGAGCCATTTCGACCCGTTTCTCCCAGAAAAGAAAACACGGGGAGCCGCAAAATCCTTTTGGTATTTAAAATGAAGACAACACTGCATATATCGCTTTTTACCTCTATGCCCTTGTTAATCAGTCGTGATTAATTAATTACAAAGCCTCTAATTAGATAGATTCATTTTTTAAATTACATCCTTCCACTATTATTTTCCTTACCTGGTTAATGTCATTTTTGCTCCTGGACCTCATATGTTACGTAATGTTAGCTGGAAATCAATATTTTGCGAATGTCTATTTAACTTGTAAAATCTGTTTATCTATTTATCTTAAGCTAATAACTTTTCTCCGGTAAGTCGCTGCCCTATTTTCCAAGACGACACTCCTCTGACTCTCTGACCTGCTGCCTGGATGCTGGACGTGACATCGAGCCGTGCTCTCGCGAGTAACGTTGTACACACGTGGACAAAATTGTTGGTACCCCTCAGTTAAAGAAGGAAAAACCCACAATTCTCACTGAAATCACTTGAAACTCACAAAAGTAACAATAAATAAAAATTTATTGAAAATTAAATAATCAAAATCAGCCATCACTTTTGAATTGTTGATTAACATAATTATTTAAAAAAACAAACTAATGAAATAGGGCTGGACAAAAATGATGGTACCCATAACTTAATATTTTGTTGCACAACCTTTTGAGGCAATCACTGCAATTAAACAATTTCTGTATTTGTCAATGAGCGTTCTGCAGCTGTCAACAGGTATTTTGGCCCACTCCTCATGAGCAAACAGCTCCAGTTGTCTCAGGTTTGATGGGTGTCTTCTCCAAATGGCATGTTTCAGCTCCTTCCACATATGTTCAATGGGATTCAGATCTGGGCTCATAGAAGGCCACTTTAGAATAGTCCAACGCTTTTCTCTCAGCCATTCTTGGGTGTTTTTGGCTGTGTGTTTTGGATCGTTGTCCTGTTGGAAGACCCATGACCTGCGACTGAGACCAAGCTTTCTGACACTAGGCAGCACATTTCTCTCCAGAATGCCTTGATAGTCTTCAGATTTCATCGTACCTTGCACACTTTCAAGACACCCTGTGCCAGATGCAGCAAAGCAGCCCCAAAACATTACTGAGCCTCCTCCATGTTTCACCGTAGGGACAGTGTTCTTTTCTTCGTATTCTTGGTTTTTGAGTCTATGAACATAGAGTTGATGTGCCTTACCAAAAAGCTCCAGTTTGGTCTCATCTGTCCAAAGGACATTCTCCCAGAAGCTTTGTGGCTTGTCAACATGCATTTTTGCAAATTCCAGTCTGGCTTTTTTATGAGTTTTTTTCAGCAGTGGTGTCCTCCTTGGTCGTCTCCCATGAAGTCCACTTTGGCTCAAACAACGACGAATGGTGCGATCTGACACTGATGTACCTTGGCCTTGGAGTTCACCTTTAATTTCTTTGGAGGTTGCTCTGGGCTCTTTGGATACAATTCCAACGATCCGTCTCTTCAATTTGTCATCAATTTTCCTCTTGCGGCCACGTCCAGGGAGGTTGGCTACTGTCCCGTGGGTCTTGAACTTCTGAATAATATGAGCCACTGTTGTCACAGGAACTTCAAACTGTTTAGAGATGGTCTTATAGCCTTTACCTTTAAGATGTTTGTCTATAATTTTTTTCGGATGTCCTGGGACAATTCTCTCCTTCGCTTTCTGTTGTCCATGTTCAGTGTGGTACACACCTTTTCACCAAACAGCAGGGTGACTACTTGTCTCCCTTTAAATAGGCAGACTGACTGATTATGAGTTTGGAAACACCTGTGATGTCAATTAAATCATTTTTGTCCAGGCCTGTTTCATTAGTTTGTTTTTTTAAATAATTATGTTAATCAACAATTCAAAAGTAATGGCTGTTTTTGATTATTTAATTTTCAATAAATTTTTATTTATTGTTACTTTTGTGAGTTTCAAGTGATTTCAGTGAGAATTGTGGGTTTTTCCTTCTTTAACTGAGGGGTACCAACAATTTTGTCCACGTGTGTATTAACCTGACATATCAAAGAGTAGATACAGAGTAAGACAATTATCCGTAGTTTACCTTAGTACTCACATGCAGGACTCTGCTGTGAAGGCGGAGACGTGTGGCGGCAATTTGCGACAATAAAAAAAGAAATAAATTTGAAGGAGCGATGGCTAGGATTTAGGAATGGTGCCCGCCGCTGCTGAATGAATGTAGAGCAAACACTGGAATCCGAAGATCAACAAGACTCCAAATGAATACATGCAGGCCGGCGAGGGTCGTAGATTGACGGCTGGGACGCATATTTTGACTGACAAAAATTAAGACGTTTTATTTTGATGTTACAAGATCACCATAATCTTCAAATTTAGAATTCAATTTTAAAAATTAACAAACTAAAATACATTTTTTTAAATTAAATAGCCTGCTGATTATTATTTTCCAAAGTTACATGGAGCCACAACAGAGGGATGAAAGAGCCGCATGCGGCTCCGGAGCCGCGGGTTGCCGACCCCTGGTCTAAATGAAATGCACCACATTGCTGCTGGTCCGGTTGCAGTGTGGTTCAACTTCTACTTTATGCAAATTCAATGCGCCGTGCAGAGGTCCGACACATCGTGAAACTTTTGTCAAACGTCTAATCTAGTCGTCGTTAAACTAAAATGAGGACAGATTAAGTAACTGCACAGCTTATGTCTCACTTCAATGCTTTCAGAAATACTTTTCACTGAAGTGTTTTCAAAACAAAAGAGAAAGTTTGCGGCCGACCTATCATGTTGGTCCAACACATCTGCTGGACTGTCAAGCTGAAAGCGCTGTCATGTGACCACCTAGTGGCCTGTTAGTGACCACCCGCCAAGCAGGCGATTTTCTGATGTGGCATGTTTACATGCGGGAAAAATGGATCTAGTGGACATGTAGCATTATTATCTGGATCCATTGACTTGTTAAAGATTTCTGTATCATTGTGAGATAGCAGCACGACATCACTGTTATTATGACTACAAGTGAACACTACGTCAGCTGCCTGCTGACGATCACATGATTGCAGTCCTACTACAAAAATCCACCATTGCAAACTTATTGGGACTTACCTGTTGAAAATCAGGCAACGACTGAGCAGCCTTGGCCGAGTACTGTGCTCTCTGAGCGCTTTTCTTGTTCTTTAAAGTAAATCTTGTTTGTTTGTTGTCTTTTCTGAAAGGAAAGGTGCAACAAAATTAAGTGTAACACATATGCTTTTTTTTTTCTTCTACCACTCTTAGCCAGCAGCAGATTGACTTAGCTTAGCATAAAGCATGGAAACAAAGGGAAACAGCTAGCCTTGCTCTGTCTACAAGTCACACGGTCTGCCTTCCAGCTCCTGTTAAAGCTCCTTAGGTAGCATCTCCAGGACACTCATCTGTCTAAAATGATGTGAATAACACATTACGACATGATGACTTTACTAAATAACTAACTTAATGTTAGCTTCAATGTTAGCCTGCATAACTCCATCGTCCTCTCAGAGAGAGCTGTCAAAGCTGCAGCTGAGATCCTTAAAGCTTCCAAAAGTTGATGCAGAACTTGTTACCTATTCAAGTTAAATTATAATTTCAAAGTCGTGTAATCTTCTGTGTGTTCTGCTTGTTAAAAAGTGTGTGGAAAACACCAATCTGCTAGAGATACACTTTTGGCTTGAATTTTAAAAAGGAAAGAGAAGGAAAACACACACACAGACACACAAAAGGAGACTATCAACACTCCAAGGTATTCTGAACCTATTTATTGGTTGTTTGTTTTCAAGTCATGGGTGGAACATACAGCAAAAAAACAACAACCTAGTTTATATTTTAATTAGTTTGCCACTGTTGCATACACAAATCATAATTCTGCCAACACACCCCAGTTAATGGATCCCAATAAATGAAATGTACATTTTGAAAATTGAGCAGGCACGCTTCCAGAATAAAGGCCTAGTTAATCATACGCGGACACTTATTCATTGATTCCCCGCATCAAGTCGACTTCTGATACCGCACTTCCTTCTTATTCCCCCGCCAGCTATTCATTCCTTTTATTTGCATGACAGACTTCGTGCAAGAACCGTCCTCTTTTTTCTCGACATTGTTTGCTTTTGTCGGTACATATCCTGTTGTTTTGTTTTGAGGGTGTAAAGGTCTTTGGGAGACTGAGACAGCCGTATCAACCCTGTTTAGCATAAAGCTTGTGGCTGGCCCCCGTCCGTGGCCTAATGAAAAGTAGAAGATAGGCTATGCTTGTCATGCTTGGCTAGCCCTGTGATCGGCAGACTGTGGACAGTTACTCTGCCTGCATGCCAATTAATCTCAGCTTCTGAATTTCCCACCGTCCCCGTTTCATTCACCGCTTAATGGAAGAAAGTCTGAGGGTTTCTCGAAAACAAATAGTGACCCAAACAATGCCTGTTGGATTTATGTGCAAGGCACCGACTTTATCTGGGGGTTTTATAGTTAAACACAGATTGATTTTGCTGAATTCACTTTGCTTGCTTGCTTCAGATATGGACATTAGGGTGTAATGGTTTTATTTAGCTGCAGATAAAAAAAGGCAGCAGGAGTCCCAGTTGTGTAGGATTACAGCTTTCCACGGACTGTTAGATGCCTCTCAGGATCATATTTTCCACCTTTTGATATGGTGCATTGGTAAAAGGGCACTTTGAGCCGTATTAGCATGCTGCTCAGGCAGCCGCTGAACATTATTATTCTCTTTTATTTATGTGTCAAAGCAGTGGGAGGAACCTGGATCACAGCTCAGGCTCAAACGCTCCTGGCTCCGTCTCAACAGACAGCCTCAGTATCTTTAAATGGCCAGTCATCACCATCGGAGAGCAGATAAAGATGGATTTCAGATGAAGATTCATCGGGTGAAAACAGACCTGAGCTTGCTGTTTCTGGCCCTCATCACTCATCACGCATCATCTGCTACATGCTTACAACGAAATAAATAACAAAAAAAAGACAATCTGAAAAGTTCTCATACAGCTATTTTACAAATCAACAAAGAGCTGACAAAAAAAATCAAAAAACTAAAAGAAAAGCCCTTTCATCATTAATAATAGACGTGTTGGCTAAGCTCACAAGGCAAGTGAGGAATCCAGGTTACAATTTATGGGATAAATATTTCATCGCTAACATCTGTCTGTATATTCTGTGCCAGCGTGTTTTGAAGTTGTTACAAATGAACGTCAAACGGAAAGTAAGTGAACAAGCCGTCGAGGGAATGGAACAAAGACGTAGCAGCGCTGGGAGGAGAGGGGAAGATTCACAGGAAGAGGAAAAAAAAAACTCAACAGCAAACAATTTTCCTCGGCTCGTCACACAAATTAAATATGCAGTTTGGTGGACTTTACAGTATTGCATTTGTATGGAGAAGAAGAAGGAAAAAAACAGCGAAAGCGAAGGCAGAGCGATGATGGGGGTGGGCGGGGGTGAGGAGGGGTGAGTCCATGTCCTCCTGTGCTCTCCGTTCTCCCCCACACTGTTGGGTCCGAGCCATGGCTTGGACAGTACTCGCATTCTTCCGCAGCTTATCCCAGGACTCTCTCAATTAAGCGCTAATAGGCAACCACACAAAGAGCTCAAAAAAGAAAAAGTAGGGAAGGAAAGGGGGGAGCTCAGTTTGTGTACATCCAAATTATTTTAGGCTCTTCTTTTTTTTTAAGACCGAAAGGGGAAATGCCCACCTAATTGCCTATAGTGTTTCCTATTTCCCGTTTGTGTTTATTGTCGGGCTTTTTTTGATTTGATTACACCCCCGAGGAATCCCCCCCCAAATTAACTCACAAGACGACAGGCTGAGGAGAGCAGCAGCACCTTAAGATGGGATCTGACAGCTTTGCTTTGACAGCCCATACAGCCAGGTCAAAGAGTCAAACGCCACCGTTTTGACAAGCCCTCCCAAATGTTTTGACAGACTTCTTTTTTGGCGTTTTCCTTTATTGCGAGAAATACCAATAAGCGAACAATTCAAATTAGCACCAGCTTCCTTCCTCCTTGCTAAACAGCTTCCACTGCCATTGTATAATCAAGAAGAAAAGAACAACACAGAACATGAATGCAAAGTGCCTATAGCAATGCACCATACTGTGTTGAGACTAAAGCAGTTGCCACATCAGAGCACATCCATATGAAATGAGTTACTGATGGGGCTGTTTTTCAGCTTCAGAGAATATGGCACCGAATCAAAAAAAAAAAAAATCCCCACACTTTCAAAACTGAGGCAACCCCCCCACTCACACCACCACCACCACCCCACCTCCACCGCAACCACGGCTACAATCAAAAAATAAGGCTCAGGAGCCAAGCAGGCTGTGCACCCCAGCCTCAATGTGAGAATGGCTTGTATTCATGCAGAAGGAATAAGGACGGGAGGAGAAGTGAGAAAATAAGTGTTACATCTGATGGTGTGTGTGTGTGTGTGTGTGTGCGTCAGGGTCTTTGATAAATTCATTATGTGTGCCTTCAGTGGTTAATTTGTGGCAATCTGGTTAAAATGGGAACCTTAGCATCCCGAATAGCTTCTTTTATTTTAACACATTGTTTCTCTCCACCATGCAAGTGCTCTCCAAATCCCTACCAGTAAACCCTTTGGAGCAGATACGGGACCGGCCGAGGCCTCACCAGCGCAGTCTCACCAACCTTCACCACATCCTGCTCTCCCCCTCTAATCGGTCTTCTCTTCCTTTAGTTTTCAGATTTACCATGTTGCCACTGCATTACATAAAGTCATGTTATTTTGCTGGCAATCAAATCCCAAGACACTTCAGCTTGCTTGAAAACAAAGTCACTGAAGGTCATTTCTGAAAAGCTCTGAATACCACTCCAAGTTCTGAAGCAATAAAAGACTTTTTCCCTCATCTGCATCCTCTTGAGAGAGCTTTTCTTTCTCAAGTGCCATAGTGGCCACAAGGACAACTACAAATAGTCACAATTTAAATATAGGCTAGTTAGTTACACAGGCATTCTTCTAGATGCAGCGCAGCGTTGAAGGCAGGAATAACCTCAGCAGAGGAGGTAAACATTACAGATGGAGTCAAAAACCTGCTAATTTTAAGGAGAAAGAAAGGTCATGTTGTGATAATAAATTTAAAGCTACAGACGGGTGCCATTGAGAGATGTGCACACAGGCAGGGAAGAGAAAACAAAGCAGAATGACTGAGGCGTTGTACCATAAACTGCATGAACTGTGAAAGTAATTGGTGGGGATGGTCAGTATCAGAAAAGGAACAATACTTCCCCTGCAGCTCAGAATACAGATGTAGCTATTAGCATGTAGAGCTCCGGTCAGAGCTGTGGATGCAAGTGGGGGATTGATTTGCACATATGGAACAGATATGGCATCTAGCTCGTGGCTGATATTTCAATGTTATGAAAGAGAATGATAAATCCTGATAAAACTTAGCAAGGTCACGCTATATTAATTTTTCTGTTGCTTAATCTGCTATTTTACAGACTAACCGATCACTATAAACTATACATTTTCCTCCAAAAACATAAAATGGTCATTTCTTTTAAGTGCATTTTATTTTCCCAAAGTGTAAGTCATTATATAAAGTAGCACAATGTGAAACAGAAACAAGGGCGTATTCAAGTGCAAACTCCAAAATAAATCTAAGTTACTATCATAGCTCACTTTGACAAAGTGAGAAAGTGCAGTGCAACATTGACATGGTGGATATTTTACAGGTACTGACCAATTAAAGCTGCTTCTTTTCTTCAACTGTTGTATTTAATTTTGTGTGTGACAAGTTTGTCAGACTAAGTCATGGTTAAAAAAAAATCAGCATGTATATGACTGCTGGGTCACATGTCATGCTGATGAGTCATGTTTCAGTCACTATTTTATGCTCTGCTGTTTGACAACAGAAACAGAAAAACCCATAAACGAGAACCGCTTCAGTGGGAATTCATCTGTTTTACATCACAGTATATGTGAGCACAGAGAGCAGGAGAGAAGAAAATAGATGTAAAGTCTCTTCTCGTCAGGTGTTCCTGCATTGTGTTGATGTAGTCTCCCTAGGTTTACAAACCACCTTTTTGGTCAGTGACAAATTTGAAGTCCATTTTTTTGAAGCCTTGGGTCATTGATAAATTGAACTGAGATGGACACTGCTTCTGGCACCATTGTCTCGAACTGTAACGCTGAGCCAAAAAAAAAAAGTATAAACAAAAATCTGCTACAAACAACATTGATGTCGACATACTTCAGTGTCGGCATTATCAACAAGAAAAGCAACAGGAGCGCAGTCCTCTGTCAAGACTGCTCAGTCATTGTATCATTTCCAGCGGCTGAAATCTTGAAAAATGTTGTGGCAGAAATCACGGCACCATAGAATGTGGTCATTTAAAATAGATGTACCCACAAACAAAATGACCTTGCGCAGAGCGCAGGCGTGTGTTATGCATGTGCACATGATGTACAGATACTGAATCACATGACCTGAATATGTAGCGGGCAACAGGAGTTAATGGGACTCAGAAACACTCCCACAATTTAATAAATTGTTCCTTGCATGATTTCCGACGGATAAGTCCCAATAAGTTCGCAGTGCTGGATTTGTAGCAGGATCACAATCATGTGATCGTCAGCAGGCACCTGATGTAGTGTTCACTTGTTGTCATAGTTACAGTGACACCATGCCGCTATCTCACAGTGATACAGAAATCTTTAATAAATCCGTGGATCCAGACTATAAGCCGCATCACTGCCAAAATCTAATCACTTGGTCCTTGTGTCATTTCTGACCTTCTCTGAAAATGTCATCCAAATCTTTTGGTCTGTTTTTGAGTAATATTGTGAACAGACAGACAAACAAACAGACAAAACAGCGATGATCGTTACATAACTCCGTCGCCTTCCTTGGCGGAGTAATTATGTCCAGTGATTGTAGCATTTTACTAGCATTATATTCATGCTAGCAGTCCTTTAGTGAGTGGACACTTCATGTGATATAACGTAACATAATTTGCTGTTGTGCTAACATTGCTTTTTAAGCTAGCATTACTTGTGCAAGGGTGTTTGTGCTGTTGTGAAACCAGATATTTCATAGACAGACAATATTGTTTAGTTATATTCCAGCAGGTTACTTTATTTCTAAGCACTTATGGTGTCCACATTTAAAGTGCTGCAATGAAAGCTACAGGGGTTCTATGGATTTACCTCCTTTCCTGGCTCTCGTCCTATTCATGGCTCCTCAGTGTACTTAGCAACAAAGACTCCTGATCTCTGGCTCCATCCTCTGACTTTTAATCCATCCAATTAGATTATTTCTGCTTTGAAAACACTTTTGAATCTGTTTGGAGGTAAATCTACCCCACCAATCTGCCAAAAAAACAACCACAAGATTTGTTTCCCAGACTAGACGTCCCCCCCACACAGACACATTGCTGTGTGCTGAGCGCTCTGGTGGGCTGAACCAATGGAGAATGCGCCACTAAATCATGTATTGAGGTAATCCGGAATCACTTTACACTCAAGTCGGGTTTAAAGAGCAGCGAAGCCGGCTTTGCTGTTTAGCCACGGTCCTGCATCCTCCTCCCCTCCTCCCCCCACTGCTGTTTTCTTTTCTGTGTATCCTGGGAACCTGCAGAAGTAATTACATCATTGCAACTCTCCCAGTCAGGCGGTGCGATTGGTTTTGTGGGAACACTGGTGCAGGAAGGAAGGCGTTGCAGGTGTGTTTATAAGTAGGACAATAGAAGGAGCAGAGGAGCCGTGTCAATGTTCTCTGCGGTGCTTATTGTGCAGATGGAGAGGTGTTTGCTGTGATTATTTGCATGTGTTTTTTTCCAGCGCTGCCATCTGATATCAGCTAAGTACGTCTCGTTGTGCTCGGGCGAACATTTTAACTGAGTAATGAGCGAAAACAACCAACACAGCCACGGACTGTGTGAGCAAAATCAAAGCGAGGGGTCGCATGTGTTTGGCCTCATTAAGTGACTATTAAACCTTTTCTGTGACTGAGGCTCCCAACTAGCTTGTTTATATTTACAACTCCATCTTGCCCCCACCCCCACCCCCACCCCCACCCCCACCCCCGCCACACTCACCGCTGCTGCCACCCCCACAACTTCCATAATCTCAAAGCCAGACCTGTCCATTAGCTTCAGCTCCCAAACAGCTATTGTTGCGGCACAGCATGTGGTACGCTCAGTGGCATGTGTATTGTTAAGAAAAAAAAAGAAAACAACCCAGAGTGACACTATTTCTCTCTTTTGTTCCCTCATTCTCTCGATGTGCAATATTTGTTGTGCTGTTCCTTGTGAAGTGGAGTCCCCATGCGACTGGCAGCCGTCTTGGCATGAACCTGCTGCAAAAAGAAGAGGCCACAGTTTTATTTATAGACGAGGCCTGCTATGACTGTCTGCTGAATATGCTGTGGGGATGCAAAGTGCACGTGTCACTTTCTACATGACGCGGGGATCAAGGAGGAAAGGATGCAAATAGAAAGACACTTTGTAGTTTAGTCATTGTGTAAACCGACAGTCTTTCAATAAAGTTTGCTGTGACAGTTGCCAGAGGGCACATTATCATGGAAATTAGCTGTATAATAAAAAGAGGACATATCTCTTGTAAATACGTTTAACACAGCGTTAAGCTAAGGAAGGAGGGCCCTTTTAAAAAGTCGGAGATAACTCTTTGAAATTCATTGGCATCGCAAATCGATTCCGACAGGTAGTTTCACGAGGTTTATTTTCCAGTATGTACATTGAGCTGTGGCGTGCCCCACTAAACTTATTTTCAATTTGCTCAGTTTCACTCTGTTCACTTGAGGTCAGAGGATCTCAGCGGGGAGAGAGCAGGGCTGTGAATCTTCCATCTCTCGCTCTGACTCTTTTGCACTTCAAAGTCTCACTGCGCACCTTGAGATCACCAACTCTGCATCTGAGATGGAGAATAAAAGAGATACATTATGCTTTGAAGAAATTGATCCCCGAGGATGGCAAGCTGGATGTCAGCCAGTGTGGTTATGATACTGTTATGGTTCTGCCAGGCTGTTTCTCTTTTTTTTCCTCTCCTTTTGTGAAAGCGATACTATTAGATCTGCTATTACGAGTCAATAATCTTTGTCCCTGGTGTTGCTGCTGCACTGATGTGTTTGTGGATGTCATGTCAGGCAGAAAGGAAGAGGTTGTCAGCAGTCATATTCCAGGGTGCAGTTGAGATTTGACCCGATTTGTTTCCAAGCTAAACACGTCTGCGTGTGTTGGCAGTAAATCTGCACTCCACCAGGTAGAATTAAATAAAAAAGATGGGCTTTATCGCAACTCGATTTGTCCAAATCTAGCAGCATTCTGCACTGAATATCTATATAACCGCTCATATCAGATAACAGCGAGCAGAAGCATAGAGCAAATTCAGCAATCAATGTGAATGTGAAACATGCTTACTGTTCAGCAGGGCGAATGGAGAGAAAAATCCTTACTCCTGACACAACATTATTTCTATGAGTCTATTAGAAAATAACAGCATTTGCAAAGACGGGGGAGGAATACATTATCAGCAGTTAGGCTGAAATGACAACACACATTATACGGCGATTAGTTTACACAGGGCAGCTAATGGATCCAATCACAGCACATTAATAAACAAGACACTTAGCTTTGTATCTACCTGAAGAGCCTCATCAATCTTGCATTGAGATAGCCACAGCCGGGCCAGGCAGCATGGGTCCAATATTTTGACTGCTGGGGAAACAATGTCAATCGTTCTGCCTTGTGCTGGCCCTGAGACTAGTTATGCACAAGTAAGAATAAACGCCTCGAAGGATGAAAGAGCAATCAGTAAGATTATTCTCTCTGCCCCGCTGCACAGAATGACCATCATATATCTGCAGGAGTTGATAGGATTGGTGATCAATAGCCATGAATCAGTGATTGCTTTGCCAGGTGCTTTCAAAACTCCACACCCCCATTTCGCTGGCATTTTCAGCTGCTCAACAGCAGGGAACACTGCTAGAAGGTAGGAACCGGCATTATGAAGACTAATCAGCCTCGTGCTCAACCCAACAAAAGCAAATGAAAGCAAATGCCAAAGTTGTATAATTATCGCAGTATTTAGCGGTGTGATATATCACCAATTTACGAGATGTTTCTCTAATTAGCCCGCTTACTTGTCTGCTATGTTGTTTCTGTCAAGTGCAGGCCACCATAGCTCATAACGAACGGAGGTGTAGCTTAACTGTTGTGAGTGGGTGTGCGCGTGGGGGAGGTTGTGCACGAGGAGATGAGTTCTGTGATGCTGTTAAAACTCCTAATAGCCACCAATACAGAGCAATAAAATAAAAGAAACGGCATAAACAAAATGAAATGTTCCAATCAGACACATATTGTAACGCCTGCAGCGCTATAACGAAAACAAAAATGCTTCAGTCCTGCAAAGCTTATTCCCAAACTGTCAGTATATTTAAATCGATTTTACACATCACACGGGAAATATGACTTTATAGTCGGCGTGCTTGTCCATCGACATACTTCAGCAGAAAAAGAAAGAAAGAAACTCCGGATCTTTGAGTATACGGAGGGATCAATCTCTTATTCAGACAATTAATCAACTCAAAAATGCATGTTTATCATTTGTCTGTAACACTTTCATTCTGATGGATTACATACATTACGGCCCTGCTTCCGATCTGATTTGTATTCCTCACCGTGCTGATTACAAAATTACACTGCTGATGCATTGGTTTTCTCCACGCAAGATTGATGGCACTGATGAATAAAAAGGAACAAATCCGCGGACGGAAAAAAATGCTCAAAAAAACAAATGGAGATCGCTAAATAGATGCAAAGGGAAAGGGGAAAAAAGACTGAATGATTAAGCAGCTGATGGACTGAATGACAGACAGGAGTCAGACATGCAGGTAGACTGAGCTGAATGGCAGCAGTAGCAGAGGAGGGGGAGTAGCAGAGTTTTTGGCTTCTACTCCAGTATTTTTGTGACTCGGGGGCGTATTCCCCGTGGTCTGCAGACAACCCCAGGCTGTTCTCTCAACTTCACCAAGTCTCTGTCTGTCTCTATCAGCCTGGGATCAGGGCTGCTTCGAGCTTATATGTGTGTGTGAGTGTGTGTGTGTGTGTGTGTGTGTGCCCACGCTGTCTGTTGCTTCAATAAAACCAGCCAGAGCAGACTGGGACCAGGGGGAGATTGACAGACAACACCAGCTCACAGGCACACAATAATAATGCAGCACAAACACACCGTGCAGCACACTGACACACACACACACACACACACACACACACACACACACACACACACACACACACACACACACAGAGGCATGCAGAGCCTCTGAGTACGCACATGCAACTACATCCTCTCACACGCAGACGCCCACACTCGCAGGGTGTGTGTCTGTGTGTTAGGCGGGGAGTAGCGGGCCTTCCTTCCCCTGGGTGCCAGGTGCCGACAGGACATCTTCCGCTGGAGGCAGTTATCTGAGAACGTGCAGAACAAGAAGGGGGAGGAGGCTTTTTTTCACCAGAGTATTGCCTGCATGCTGCTGCAACATGCAAAGACTGAATCTGTGCATGTTAAGAAGTACGCACAGTAATGTGTAAAATTACTACCTCTGATTGTGAAATGTGGAAGATTTACTGCATTACTCGTTTGGTTTATTTAACAGATAAATATGTCATGTTTCATATTCATGCTAGGACAGTGATTTACAACATTTTCTGACCTCATAGTTCATAGTTATTGATCATGAATAAACCACAGTATGGTTGAGATATTGCAATGTGTTGTATGCAGTGTAATGTTGGATGTTGGGGAAAGATCGTGGTTTATGTTAAAAACAAAACAAAACGGGAATACAAACTGTAACCTCCTGCATGTAAGTCTGATCTTTTAGCTGGGACACATGAAAAACTACGAACAGACCAATCGCAGATTTCTGTCTTTCCTGAGCTGTTGATGTCATCAGGAAAGAGAAGCCACGGCTCTACCACCAGAAACAAGAATATAAACCACCAACAGCATCTTTAGTGGTGTGTATGATACTGGCTCTGTTGTCTTCAGAAAAGCTTATTTGATTATTTCATTCATTGGTCTCTTGCCTTCTGCTTCAGCTGTCATTTTAGACTAAGTATGTTTGTGATCAATCATTTAGCAATTATTTGCTGCTAATAATTTACTTGATTAAAATATAAACCAATAACGCAGAAGATGACAGACATGCAGTTTAACTGAAAATGTATCACAGCTCTGGTGTAGTACCTGTTTGCACCACCAGGTTGAGCTTCTTACTGTTCAATGAGATGGAGTTACCTGTGTGTTTGTTAGCCGCCCATAAGGACACACAAAACAACCGCTTTCCTGCTGTCTAACTGCTAATTTGAACTCTGCAAAGATGTCTGGTCTAGCTAGCAATGTGAGATTCATGCTGTTGCTAAACTAGGATTTTCAAACACCAACACAAACCAAGAGTTGAGTGTTTGTCAGTAAAAACTATTTGTATCTGCTAACACTGCTGGAAACCAATACTTTAATTGATTTCAACAGTTATTGATTGTTAATCTCGTTCTCTAATCTTGTTGTGCACTTTATAATGACAATAAAGCATGTTCTATTCTATTCTAATATGGCCAACTATCAGTTAAGGAAATTGTTCCAAAAAACTGCATCCCTATTTCTGACCATTCACTCCCACCTTACCCGTTTAGCCTCCTTGCTACATCACCTTATCTTCCCTGCCTCGGGTTGTCTATCCTTGACCCGGTCTTTTGCTTCACTGCATCTGTACTCCCACTGGTCAGTGTCACAAGACTTGTTGTGGAAATAGAGCCAAAGTGACGAGGCTTCCCAGATGCGACATCAGTTGTCAACAGCTGTGATACACTACATACATTAAACCGATCAATTCGTGGTCCCAGCATCCGATGTGTTTTGGGTAGGACTATTTTTCATGCTCATATCTTGTAGCCTGAACAGAGTCCCTCATATGTTCCCAGGGTCTTATCTTCCCTAGATTTAGATCACACATAATGGCAACATGACAAAGAGTCCTATGTTCTACATATGTGCTCTCCCAGGGTCCTGTATGTACCTTTGCTTCACACAAGGTTACAACAATTTAATGTTTCTGATGTCAGCATCACCCTAAGTGAGGTAACCAAAACCAGTAATGTTGGGTATCTCTGCTGAAATTTTGGATTTGCCTTTCTTCTACTGGAGAACATGAATCTCGAGCACAAGCTGAAGCTCCACTAAATGCGTTTTTGCCTCAGTTCTTGGCACTTGGACCACATCTCTGTCCATGTACATTTGTTTCCATCTTGTCATTTAATTTCATTACATTTCTGTTTCTAAGTTTGTAATTTAACACACCTTTGGAGACATCCTGGAACTATACGTCAGTTACCCGAAGGGATTCCAACCTTAACAAGTTTATTTTTACAGAAACATTGTGCTACAGTGCGCTATGATGAACACCAAAAAATAAAGCATTTAAAAAGTATTTGACAGGAAATCATGCCATATACAGTTTACATACTGAACTGTCTTTTAAAAAATACTCAGTAGATAATAATAGTGTGTTTTTGCTTTGCAGGCAGTTTCATAAACTAATAGAGGAGAAGCAAAAGTATCTTGGATGTGTAAGCTCTTAAGGTATCTCTGTGATTAGACTCCTCAGACTCTGCATTCATGGACCCATCGCAAGCACTGAGGCTGTTCTATCTGCAGTCATGGCATATGGGATTACAAAGATACACAGCCCGTACAGGATTACAAAGACGCAGAGCACAGTGGAAGCCTGTTCACTCTCTGCAGCATCCTTCTTGTTTATGTCCAGGAGATGTGGTGGAAGAGTGGGCAGCCAGAAGGGAATCCTGCATGGTCGTGTAATCTGGGCTCTGTGCTTAGACACAGTGCATGAAGGACAGGCTTATCTCCAGAGGGCTCACTCTGACACAGCTACTGGGAAGAGAAGGGGAGGGGGCTCTACTACTGAAAAGATCTTTTATGGAAACTGCATGTTTTCTACAATGCATTTACGCCTCAATGTAGCAAAGTCAAAAAACCTTACAATGTTGGCATGCAGAATGTATTAGCATCTTGAATACAGGGGTATGTATTTTTGCAACATTTTGCTGATGTGCAGGTTTTGCAGGATTTAAGGTAAGGGGTGAACTGCAAAGACTAGAAAAAAACATCCTCCACCTATTTGTACCCCAAAAACCCAATGATCACAATATATCTCAGCATAATGTCTCATTTGTTATTGATATAGATTCTGTTTGGAGCTTCAGTTTTACTGGGTAGATGCAGATTGAGTTTTATTCTTTTTCTCATCTATGGCTGAGTCAAAAAAGAATGATTTATATTTTTCATTTTTATTTGACCATTAAGTTTCTACAGGCTGGAAAAGATGATAAGACATTGCATCAAAGAAGTGAATGATGGATTTTAACTGTCAATGAACAATGGCATGTCCAACATAATTTATACCTACTCTCAGTAATCAGCTGCAAAGCCTTTATTGGCCTCCACTGCAATCAAACAGCTTTTATAATTGCTAACAAGCTTTCCTCATGCCTCCACTGGGACTTTCAATCACTCCTCTGAGATGATCTCCAGGTCTTTGAGGTTAAAGGATTCCTCACTCTTGTCTTTAGTTCCCTTCACAGATTCTCGATGGGATTCAAGTCTTGGCTGCTTCAACATGTTGATATTATTTTCTGTTATCCATCTCTTGAGCACATTGATTGTATGTTTCAGATCAGTGTCTTGTTGGAAGGTCCAATGGTGCCCAAGGCCAAGATTTTATGCAGGCTGTCTGATATTTTCCTCGATAATCTTAGTGTCGTCCTCTTGTCTCATGATGCCGTTTACTTTGACAAGGTTGCCTGGCCCATTAGCTGAAAAACACCCCAAAGCATTACATTCCCACCAACATGCTTGAATATAGGGACAGTGTTGTTGCAGTTGAATGATTGTTGCTTTTTCACCAAACTGAAGCCACATCCCTGGGTCCAAACAACTCCA
Organism: Acanthochromis polyacanthus; assembly: GCF_021347895.1. Classification (NCBI taxonomy): domain Eukaryota; kingdom Metazoa; phylum Chordata; class Actinopteri; family Pomacentridae; genus Acanthochromis; species Acanthochromis polyacanthus. The sequence goes on from NC_067132.1 coordinate 10,339,858, forward strand.
AATTAATCATCTCATTCAATCATAGAACTAATGACTGAAAGCATTTCTCTTTGTCCAGATGACCTAAGGCTAGATGAGCTTTTGTGTGCCAGTCTGGGAGGAGTGGAGTCCGCCTTGGTAGGAGGTTCAGCCTTGAGATCTTGGTACCAGGACTGCTCAGATTTGTCAGGATGACCTTTATGGTAATCCTTTGTTTATTTGGCCTCCTGCACTACCATTCTTGCCAGTGCAGCAGTCACTGTAGTTTTCTCCAACAACCTTTGAGATTTTTTTTCACTGTGGAACTCCTTGTACTTTTTGATATTGCTTGGCACTGATAATAGTACTGGCACTCAAAAACTTTTGCACAAGTCTGTCTCAATGATGGATCCCCACAGCAAGCACAATATGCTCTTTGGTTTCAGACATGATTTGTATTTGACTAGTATCTGGCTAGAAAACTACTGCATCATCTGTTTCAGAAAGAACTATTTGGCATGGTGTAGATGTTATATTTTCATAAAAATGTGTGACAACTTCAAGGTGTCTGACTTCTGGAGATGGCATTTTTAGTCAAATGGAAGAAAAACAATAAATAAATATCACCTCTAGCATAAAATCTTACTATCTTTTGTCACTTCTTTGTCATATCCAGCCAGAAAAAGAAAAAAACAACAACTATCGGCCAGATTAATATTCGTTATTAATCAAAACTTGGCATGGGTGTGAATAATTTTAGGTTTAGCTGTAGCTATTTCTCAAAATGTCAAACTATTCCTAAGTTAAAGAAACTCCTATATTTGACTTGCAAACTATTTAGCAGCATCTTCCTGCATGCTCCTGCACATTGTTCCACAAGGGTGCAGCCAGAGCAGTAATCAGGGTATTGTTATGACATAGAGTGTGGTGGGTTACACTGGTGTTCTTGTTCCAAACCTCCAGCACAGCTTATTGTACTTGTCTGAGCTTGTGAAGCCCTTTGTCAAGTTTCACCTCCTCTCCCCAAGGACATCTCCTCAACCTCATATAACCCCACTGTCACTTTACCCCATCCCTGGCATATTCCCTCCCATTCCAGCTTGTGTTACTATTTCATTTCCCTGCTTTTGTACTCCACACACAAATCCCAGCTCTGGGGCGGATCCCTACATAACAATGAACCACTCCGCTATCAGTGTTTTAACTGGCTCTGCCGGAGGAACTCTCTGGATCGCAGCCAAAACAATTCATTCACATGGAGTTCCTCACACGCCCATGTTATTTCACTCCTTTATTTTGGAAACTCAACGGAGCGGCCTCATTCATCACCGCTGGAACTGCTGCAAATATTTTCTTGCTCTTTTTAAGGAGGGATGCCGGCGTATAATTCACAGCAACCTGAATATATCGCACATAAATAATTCAGCCATGAGCTATTACAGTTGTTGTCGGTATTTGGTGATGATGACAGTCATCGTGAAAATAATGGTTATTTATTTTTGGAGTCACTTTAAGTTCAGCTATGGGATTATGTTTATCCTCTCGGAAACACCGTCAAGTTCAGCCAGTTCACGCAGTGACTGTAAACACTGCTGTCTGTTTCCCAGCCCGTCCATTTTTTAATCAAATATCTCCATCCTGAGCTCTTGGCTTCCTCCTGCGTTACATCTTGATTTCATAATTAGTTTGTTGTCTCATTCTCAGTCTCTACCTGCCTCCCTGTCCACCCCGAACACTCACACTTAATCAAACGCTGCTATCACATGCAGTCCAAGTTAATATTACTCATCTGTGTATTTTATTTTTTACAACCCATGAAGTCACTGGTGAGCCACAGTCTGTCTGGCCGTCATCTCAAGATAAACTCAGGAGATAGAGCGCTGTGTGGGACTATCTGTATCTCCACACACCCATGCAAAAGTCACACAGCTATCAGATTAAAGGGTGGGACATCTCAGCCGTCTGGCAGCTCACCAGCATTCTGACACGTCTGAAATTTTATGCCTTTTCTGATTAGATAGCACATAATTGGCCCATTGTGAACCCCGCTCCCAATAGGTACTGTGGGGACATCTGGTAAACTTTATGTTCTATCACAGCTTATAGTGGCAACACTGACAGATTTATTCTGTGTTCATTTTGCAATAACTCGTTTTTGATTTTTTTTCAGCTTAAACAGTAACTGTCATGATTAAATTCATCTGTAGATAGCTCACTAAGTAAGGGAAACTGTATTTTGAATGAAAACTACAGCCAACTGGAGTGGAATGTACCATGGAAAAGGGTCTTCTATGCATTTGGTCACTTGTGTTACGCACATGATCAGACTAAAACTGAAGCTACAAAAGCCAAGCAAAAAAATAAAAAAAAATAGCATCCTCACTAGTAGATAATACATGGCTGGGTACCCTTATGGTCATAAAAATTCACTAAAATGCTCTAATGTTTGTATATTTATTACATGAAAATGAATGTGAACAAGCAAGAAGAAGCTACACTTGTGTTTCAAGTTGAAGTTCGCCAAACTTAATGCTATCCTATGATGAGTTGAGACCGAGACTGCTGCAATGTAAAGATCAATTCCTGTTTGCTGTAGACAGCAAACATGCATGCACTTCCACACATGCCACTATTCACGCATGCACTGTACAAAACTGAATTCCTGACAGGAAGAAGAAGAGCTGCTTTGTCTATTGTGTTTGGCTGAACACGGAAAACAGTTTGCAACAGCCCAACAAGAGTCGGACAGAATGTGGAATGTGTGTCATACGTGTAGAGCAGGGATGTCAAACTCATTCCACAAAGGGCCGGTGTGGCTGCAGGTTTTTGTTCCAACTAAGCAGCATCCCACCAGACGTGACTCATTTAACCAACCGATCCCAATCTCCAGACAGGTGATTGGTCAGACTGTGTGCTGTAGATATGTTGGAACTAAATGCTGTAGCCTAGAGCACACATTCTGACCAATCACCTGTCTGGAGGCTGAGATCGGTTGATTAAATGAGTCATGTCTGGTGTAATGCTGCTTAGTTGGAACAAAAACCTGCAGCCACACCGGCCCTTTGTGGAATGAGTTTGACATCCCTGGTGTAGAGCATGGAATGAACATCCAGTTCACTTTTCTAGCACATGCACAGTCTGCATTTGCTCCTTAATTTCCACATACTGCCACTTTGACAGGACTCTTGGTGTCACAGTTGAACACACTGGATACACATTTTTATACAAATCAGTGAGCGATGGAAACAGATGCCATAACACTGCAGCCAAATGCTCTCTGCTGGTGTTGTCACTGTTGCTTTTTTTTTTTTTTTTTTTGCCACTTGCCATGTAACTTGCGGTTAATGTTGTGGAAGGATATATAGACTTTTTCCAAAGCCTAACCAAGCAGTTTTGGTATCTGAACTTAACGTAACAGCAGATTAAAACGAGTCTCCTGGGTGAAAGCCCTATGACATACATCCAGCCTCCTTATGTGGCTATTCTACTCCTACTGTCAATCGTTTAGTACTGACGTTGATGGCACTGATGCTGAAAGAAAGCTTATGCGTATCTCTGAGACATCAGCAGCTTTGACAAAACCACCGTATTTAACATCCTGGGAATGAGAACAGGTTGTGCAGAGTCTCAGAGGTCTCAAATGTTAACATATGGGGCTTGCAAGCATGGAAACCGTGAATTGGCCTTAAACTTCCCTAAGACTGCATTCAGACCTATGTGAAGCCCTGTGTGAAAAAGCACAGCCCTGTAATTCATTTGAATGAGGCAACTCTGTTGGTGCAGAGAAGCTGCCAACTACAACAAAATGAAGCAGGGTTGCTCAAATTGACAAGAAATAACTGGCTAATCCAAGTATTTTCACCCTTTACCTTGCAATAATCACAATAAAACCTCACTTGTTGCTGTCATGATGTCTTTCCAGAGCTGCTGAATTCTGTCATAATACAAGTCATGCAGTGTGTGACATCTGAATCTAATGTGAAACACATTCATCGGTTTGTCAGTCTGGACTTCCTAGATTGTATTTCATCCCCCACTAATGTCTACTCTGCTTTTTACACAGGGTTGTTTATGGTCTGCTAAAAAGAGGTACTAATGTTAGCAAAGACCCGGTTATAGTATCGTCTTAGCTCACACATAGTGAATGGGAGCTTCCTCACGTAGCACATTACCGTACGAAATTCCTGATATGCTGTTTGTCTTTAGAACTAACCTAATGTCGCTTCTATATGTAGTTAGTTATACTGCTAACTTTCACAGCTCACTTCAGACAGACACACTGTGTACCATGTAAAACCTTTTTCTGACACTTTTGCTTGTCGTGTTTTTGGCTTTGAAAAGGTGATAAAAGAGGCATAAATGTGCAGACCATTGCCAGATATTGTCCCTCCTGCATGCATGTCACATATTCAGCGCAGTAAAGTTAGAGCTTTCTCTGCACACTGGATGCATGTGAAGTCAGAGCTGGTGGCTGTGGGTAAACAGGATACTGTAGCCTGCATACCAGACATCATACCTTTGCTTCACTGCAGTGCTAATTTAATCTCTGTTACTATGGCAGGAGAAGATTCAGGAGCAAACACACATGGTCATTTGTATGATATGGCTTTAGGCCCAAATAGCACATCTTCTGAAAACATAGATTTCCTTGTTTTCCATTTAATAGAATCCATTTTATATAGTAACATCACAACTTGTGTGCGACAGCGCTGGCACCTAATTGAATTTCAGTAATAAATTCAGTGTGAGATACGGATCATCCACCTCAGTGTCTTTGATCTCGCAGATTCTTACATTCTTGTGGTCAGATTTTTATTTAAAAGGATAATCTGTTCCACAGGCGGAAATCATCTCTCGGCATCCTTTCAAAAGGGCAAAAGTGATCTTAAAACTTTCAATGTTGATTGGTTTTAATGAGAGTATGACCTTTCAAGGAAACCCAACAATAACTGGGATGGCTGATTTAAACAGAATCCATATCAAAGAAGCCCTGGGTTGCAACACTGAACGCGGCTCACCGCAGGAGGATGAGGAACTCATTATTCTGTGACTTACACAGACAGAGAGGCTGAAGCAGAGCGAACTGGAGAGAAAAGAGAGCGAAAAAGGAGGGAGAGCAGAGAAAACAAGTGTGAAAAAAGATTTTAAATGATCAAAATTCTAGTCACAAAACATTAGGGCTTATGCCGGGTCTTTTACTTGGAGCAGACAAGGCTCTGCAACTCTGCCAGCTGCCAAGCATGTTGCATCATGAAAACACACTAAAGCCTCAGAGGGAAGTGTTGAACAGTAGGAGGGATCTGAGCAGCATCAAACCATGCACCCTGCTGCTCTGTACAGTGTGCTTGCTGATTGTTTTGTACAATGCGCTGCATACAATACATATGTTGCACGGCAGGTTTGTCCCAAAGATCCTCGCCATTAAGGAGCTATACCGGTGATTATGAATGATAATGTAGCAGGGTATCACATAAATTAGCTGCTATTGTGATCCTTGTGTGCATCAGTGCGCACAGCTCAGCTCAGAGTAGGAATGCAAATGGCATTTTCTGCATTAATCCGAGACACGGTGATTGAATTGCAAATGCACTAAAGTAACTGTTTTTAAATTCATTTAAAGGCTTTGAATAGTAATCGGTTTCTCTCCTCCTGCGCTGCGCTGGTTAACACAGAGAGTTGATTTTACCTTCTTTCAGTGCACGAACCATTGACCATAACTGTCATTTAAAATATGAAAGACTTTGGAGATGCTCCACGCAGCATTTTAACACACTATCTCAGTGAAAAATCCAGCTCCACTCAATATGCCTTTGCAGCTACGGTGTGTGATACCGTGCCAGCTATAATGTACACTCATGTTCAGACAGTCGTGATCAAATTACTTGTTGGCCAAGCTAAGATACTCAGCCTGTGAAAACACGTGTTTAATATCTCCCATGGTTCCATGGAGGGAGTGTTTGGAAATCTGACAAAATGATGAGAGATTGCCATGATGACATCATTGCTTGGGCTTAGAGACAACAGATTCAAAAAATAAAACCTGCATTATGAAGTGTGAGTATGGAGGTTTTAAAGATGGGATAGGAAACGCCTAATGCTGCGTTCACATCATCGAGAATTTAACTCAGTGATGGGAACGTTTCATCGGTTTAGAATTAGCCACAAATGAAGCCAGCACAGGAGTGCTAAACCTGCAGTTCCTGGAATGGCCACTTGAAGCTGGCTCCTAAAGTGAGTCATCCCCATAGACCTCCATGTTAAAAGGTCCCACTTTAAAGCAGAAATAAACATATCTATAGCTAATTTCCCCCATTTATGGCTGCTATACAGGGGCAGACTTTTTATGTACCTACACTACCCGTTTGGGGTCACTTAGAAATGTCTTTCTTAAGTAGTTTTTTTTTTTCAACAAAGATAACATTAAATGAATCATAAATCCAGTGTAGAAATAGTTAATGTGGTAAATTACTATTCTGGCTGGAAACAGCTGATTTTTAATGGAATATCTCCATAGGGGTACAGAGGAACATTTCCAGCAACCATCACTCCTGTGTTCTAATGCTACATTGTGTTAGCTAATGGTGTTGAAAGGCTCATTGATGATTAGAAAACCTTTGTGCAATTCTGTTAGCACATGAATAAGAGTGTGAGTTTTCATGGAAAACATGAAATTGCCTGCATATCCTCAAACTTTTGAACAGTAGTAATTCTGCTTCCCTGTTGAAAGAGTTTTTAGGATTAAGATCAGGCTCTTGGTCAATCTAAGTGACTGCTCCACCTTTTTGCACATTTTTGGATTCATCGTGAATTATGAGCAGGTTTGGAAACCTGTGATTGATCTCACAGAAGAGTCATTCATCTACACATATAGTGAATTATTTGGATTTCATGAGCATTCACATCACTAGACAAGGCTTTAACCTCATGTGAGGGCTAAAAATACCTTCGAATATCGTAAAGCATTTAGAAAAACACTATTGTACACTCCTAGTTGCAATTATGATTTAAATGTTGAGGTAAATTTCTCTAAGTCAGATGTGACATGAATGCAGCAAAATGACAGATGCTCTCAGGTTGCATTGGAGAAAGTGTAGGATCCAGGGTTTTTGCATCTTGACCCGCTGCATGAGCTACTATCAGGATATTTCAGCCTCTGTCTGGAGGATTTTTGTTTTAATCTCTCTTGTTAGTCCTGTAACTTTAAAAAGCAGCACTACTAAACAGGTGCATGTTTTGCCGATTCATGACTTTTGTATTTGCTGATAATGCGGATTGAGGAGAGGTCTCTACTTCAAGCATAAAGGTGGTAGATAATTTGGCTTTCTGACAAAAATGTACAAAAAAAGACTGTTTCATGTGACAATGAAAACAGATTTGTATGAAGCAGTGTCAAAGAGAAGCATTCAGAGAGCGCAGTATTCCACCAAGGGTGCTCAGTCGTATCATTTCCAATGGACAAAATCTTTAATAAAAATGATCTTGCGCTGAGCACAGCAGTGTGTTATGTGTGTGTACGTTATGTACAGATAACCAAATCATGTGACCTAAATATGTAGCGGACAGCAGGAATTGACGGGACTCCGAAACCCCCCACAACTTAATCAATCGTTCCTTGTATCATTTACGACAGATAAGTCTCGATAAGTCTGCTGTGGTTGATTTGTAGTAGGATCGCACTCATGTGATCATCAGCAGGCAGCGGATATAGTGTTCACTTGTTATCATAGTTACAGTGACACCGTGCCGCTATCTCACAATGACACAGAAATCTTTAACAAATCTCTGGGTCCAGACTAAAAGCCACATCACTAATCTCTTGGTCCTTGTGTCATTTCTGACCTTCCCTGAAAATTTCGTTCAAATCCATTATTCCGTTTTTGAGTGATGTTGCTAACAGACAGACAGACAGACAGACAGACAGACAGACAGACAGACAGACAAATGTATGCCAATCATTACATAACTCCACTGCATGTCACGGCGGACAAAAAATAGTATTCACTCAGTTTATATTGACTTACCAAGTTCAACACAGGAGCAGCCAACCAGTGCTAGAAGTTCTTATTTCTTTCATAGGTGAAGATTTGTCTACCAGGCAAGACAGTGACCTGAAGCATCCAGCCAAAGCTACACAGAAACAGTTTAAAGAACACAAGGTAAATGTTCTGGAGCAGCCAAGTCAGAGCCCAGACCTCAATTCAATTGAGAATGAAAGAGCTTGAGCAGTTTTACATGTAAGAATGGGGTAAAATGTCAGTGTTTATATGTATAAGGCCGAATGATATAATTGTGACCAAAGGGAGTTAACTGCTTTATATAGGAATTATATGACCAGAGGCAATATGGGAAAAGGGTGTCTCAAAATTATGTTGATGTTTCTAATGTAGATGCATATATTACATTTCAAGTCCTGGAGATCTGTTTAATCATCAGTATAACTGGACCTCATTTCACCTCAGGACAACATGGCCAAAGTGCACATCCTACTGTAAATGTCACAGTGCCTGCGTTCCCCAGCCAGCGGTCTGCAGTGTGGACATTCTTCATTGTCTTAAATGATGACACGAGTCAGCCCGGTGTCTATATCTGTCCTACGCAGACCTGCAGCCCCTCAGTAGCTATTTAAAGCAACCTGCTTCTGTCTGTCTACAAATTACATAACACACATAAAGGAATGTATGTGCTTCACGTACATCTTCTATCACATATAGCAGACAGTGTATCACTCAGTAGCAGCAGCTCAACACTGTGCATATGTTGCAGCTTAAAAGCTTAAATTATAGTATGTACACTGATGGTCTTTCATGAGCCTTTGATCCCCGCTGGTTTAACTTGGCCCTTTGATGATCTTCAGCTGCACAGTTCCTACCTTACTGACTAATCAGTCTTTTTTGATGTTCACCTACAAGTTGCACTGACATTTGTCATTTTTCTCACACATTTCTCCTCTAAAGGTGAAGACATGCTGCACGATGTTCGTCCCCTTTTACAGCGTAGTCAGATTTTAAGCACATTTTTTGACGGATATTACCATAAATATAAAATGTCAATTAAGTCCAATCAAATTTCAATTTAAGTTTCAGGCAGGAAGAGGAAAACTTGGGAGTTTGATATCAGGTACCAACAGAAATCAGCATTCACTTCAGGAAAATGATGCTTTCAAATATGTGAGTTTGCATATCGTGCCCCAAACTCCAGCATTCATCCATGTGATGGGATCATAAAAGGCAAGAGATGTGTTGAGGTGAATGAGGCAAGAAGCAGCAGCCACTGCTGGTATTTTCCTTTAACAGACACTTAAATCCTCTCACGTCTTCTCAGATGATTTGATTCCACACCTGGCAACTTTTATGACCTTTCCTTCTAACCAGGCAATATCCTGATAATGGCATCTGTCTCGAGTTTTCTAGCAGCTACATAAACTTGTCCTGTCACTCTTTCTTTTTTTACCTGATTTGATTTGATTTATATAAGTTAGGGTTATATAAGACACCTGTTAAGTTGAGGTTATATAAGGTGTCTGTTGCACAGTTGAACTGGACGATATCATAGACTGTTACTGAGTGCTCAAAGGGAATCTAAAGGAAATTTTGGTTTTGTTGGGGATTTTTGTGTAATATTATAAGGTCCTCACCTTACTATGTGTAACACTAAGGACTGAGTCCCCTGAGATAGAATATGTTGTGAATATAAACAAAAGTGAATTGAAAATTGAATTGAATAGAACTCCAGACTCTCCTGTGTGCAGTATACTAAACATGGCAAACTTTAAATCATATCAGGAGTTCTGTTCAAATTTCCTGAAAGCACAGTCTGCACCAAGTAGTAAAATCTGTAGAAGCATTAAAGGACCGAACAAGGCAGATAGGAGTTGATTAGATATAGAAGAGGGTTTCAACGTGACCAAAGATCATTTGGACCTATGACACATACATGAATGCTGCGTGACGTAGGGTTTGGATCCTTTAGGAGACCAAAATCTAGACTATGGCAGACTGTCCATGGATGTACCGGATACCAGATTACAGAAACATTTTCATTCATTCAAATGAAAGCTACTCAGTGGGACACAACCTGTAAAAATGCTTAAGTCTTTCTGCCTGAGGTACCCACTTCCACACACCTCCACAATCTTGGGCCTTGTAGAATAAGTCCATTATTGCTCTTCTCAGTCGAACATGCAGAGCTTCTACAACAGAGGCTCTTGCTGGCTGAGCTGGATGGCCAACCTGTTCTCAAACTGACATTTTTTGACAGACCTGTTGGCATCTACCACCGAAACTGTCCTGTGATGTTCATGCCACCCACGTCAATGTTTGAGACTCACGGGAGTTTGTCCATCTTGAAAATAGTCCAATAACGAGGTTGTAGAGGTGGAGGTAGTGCAAGTCACATTTACAGAGATTGACGCTACAACTTTCTTTTTTCTCTTAGTTTTATCATGTGTAACTTTTTTTTGGAACTTTTTATGCTGTGTATAACTTAAGCCATGTTTTTACTCACTGTTTGGTTAAAGTTAGGTACCAAAACAACGTGTGGTTGGGAATAGACTTTGTACAGCCTCTGTGTGAGGAGATGGCTTGTGGAGATGATTGTTTAGAGCTGTAGAATGAGCTCCATACCTCACAGGGCAGACATCATTAGCTCCAGACCTGCTCAGCCCTGGTTCTCCCCACCTGTCAGATTGGTCCACAACCACAACTCCTCCTCCAACAAGACCCCAACCATTACTACACCTGCTATAAATCTGCTACCAAAATCTCAGTCGGGATAGCTCAGATTGACTGTGACCAGTTTTTCCTGGTTCAGCTTGTGTCTTTGTGTGTTTCATAGCCACTGAGGGGTGGCTACTTGGAAATGAAGCTTCTTTTAGCAGCGGCTAATTTGGTGAGAGGAACTCATGTCTTGGTGAAGACTGTAGCTTCTGTTAGCAGCTGCATGACTAGGGGAGAGGCTATTAGTGTCCTATATGTGTTTCATAGCGCTGAACGGTGGTGATATATGTCCTGCGTCTTGTGGGTCGTGTGTGTTTTGGAGGCACCTGTTTTTATTTAGTTAATTCTGGATGCTCGGCACTCATTTGTATTAGTTTAAGTTGTTTGTTGTGGGAGGGCTGCACAGCTGGTTGGTGGTCAGCATTTTTCCCGTGCAAATAGAAGTTCCCCAGTTCACATCCCGGCCTACCCAGGATCTTTCTGCATGGAGTTAGCATGTTCTCCCTGCTCCAGCCCCTCCATGACCCTAATGAGGATTAAGAGGTGTATAGATGATGGATGTTTGTTGTGGGTGTTGCTATTGTGTTTAGGTTTGGCTAAGGAGTTTTGTTTTGTTTTTCTTTAGGTATCTTGAGAACTCTATTAGCCTTTATCTGGTTTTATTTGGTTCTTTTATTTAGCAGCATCCACCAGTCTTGTTTTCCACTGTTTGATCACTTTCATGTTTATTTTGTCACTGAGCAATAACTTCCTTTACCCTAACTGATGATGTCTGATTTTGTTACACCCAGCTGACCCTGGATCTGTTGTAGGTGTTGCAACAGATCATAGTTGGGTTAAAATATGTCCCTCACGAGTCAAACCTGCCTGGAAAGGAGTGACGACACCAGCAGAGACATTTGGCAATAGACTTCTGATGTTCACAACCGTTTTCCAGCCACTCCTTTTCCATTTGAGGGGAATTGTTGTTTAAGCCAGTGTGCCTCACCTGATGTGCGTAAGCTGTGGTGATGTAGTTTGGTCACTATAAGATTGCCTCTGGGTAACAGTGGCGGCTGGTGAATTTTTCTCTTGGGGGGCCGCACTTAATTTACCAAAGCAAATAGCAGAGTTGGCAACACCGGAATACAAGAATTGATGTAAATTATGTTCACAGCCATTTGATGTGCTATTACTATGCACCACTACGAGGGTACACATAAGCACTACTGCTGAGTCAAATAGACAATTAAATGCATGTAAATGTTACCAGCTAGTGAATTTGAATTTATCTCCCCAGTGTTTGATATGAGTTGCTCCAGATAAGGTGTAATTGGTACACAAACCCTTAAAATCTCCTTTTCTATAATTAAACAAATTAAGAATGTATAAATATGCAAATCTATTTTTTACTTCAAAAGTAAAAAGAAACAATTCATTTTTCCAGCTTCAAAGAGTGCCAAGTGCTTCTTCTGTCCAGCAAAATCTTTGGAACAACATATTTATATTTACATACTCAAATAAACAAAAATAAACCCATACCTGTGAAACCAACAAACATTGGACATTTTGTTAAAAAAAAACCTAATTATAAGGCTTAAAGCAGACAGTGCTTCTGTGAGCTAACTTTTACATTAACAACCTTACATGACAATGAGAAAACAGCAAATCTGCATATTTAAGATCAATGCAATAAAAATTTGTCACTTTGCCTGAAAAAAAAATACTGGAACCATTAGGCATTATACTATGTATAACTGTGCATGTGACAAATAAAACCTATCTTATCTTATCTTATCTTATGCTTTGAGCCCAAAGTGCTTCTGTCAACTAACATTAAATATTTACAATGAAAATAAAGAAAAACAGTAATTCCTCAGATTTCAGAACATATGAAAATCAACAGGCTTTCAGTCTAAAGTGCCACTTGTGTCAACTAACATTTCTATTTACGTTATTAAATGACAAAAAAGTTAATCCTCACATTTTAGAGATTAAAGCCAGCACCTCTACATCTGTGTTATTTTTTGTATGCAAGTTTTAATTCAAGACAAGCAGATGAACAAACCGCTCGCTCTCTGCTGCCACCCCATGGCCGGTGGTGTGTAAAGCGATCAGAGGGAGACAGGCTGTCTCCCTCTGATCGCTCAGCGGGCGCGGTCAGTCTGCACCCCGTGGTCTCCTATCTCTTGTATTGAAGAGGAACGAACTGCGCATGTCAAAGTTATAGCGAGAGTCAATGGGGAAAGATCAGTGCGCCCCAGGCCGGATATGACGTTTCTAATCTGACTTTTTATTACAAATTATACATTTTAGTAACTCTCTACAGGCTCTATTATCCATTTTGCTTGTTAAAAACATAGGATATACATGTAAATGTAATTTTAAAAACGTTTTATTAAAGGAAGGGCTGTGACTCTCTACATGATGTGAGACAGAGGGGGCGGCGCCCTAGCACCCTCTATTGACCAGCCGCCCCTGCTGGGTGAGTGTACCCACATCCTATGGAGAGTGTCACATCAAAAAGTCAAACACTTTTTAAATACTTTATGAAGCGGGGAAAGTCACAGAATGAACTAGGTGGTCTCAGCTGGTCTCCAGGCACAAACAGGAAAATGTATTCACTTAAAGATGTTTGTTTCATTGACTGCTTTGTCATAGCTTGTGGAGCGGTGTTTTTTGTAGTTTTTGTGCCAGCAAAGGGACTCTTAAACTCTGTCTCACCTCAAAGGTCAGCAAAGGCTTTTTACCCTCAGGCAGTTAGAGCAATGAGCAGAAGGCACTGTACATAATTCAGTGATTTATATTATTGTGGGATGTTGTGTGTATCGCTGCTCGTATCATGTTAAAGGCTAAGACACAGCCAAGTCAGATGCATTTGAATTTGTAATCGTATCTTATTGTATCACAACATTAAAACCACTGAAGGGTGACAGGAAAGTAAGGGTTCTGACATTCACATGGATGTTGTTTTGGCATGTAACACAAACTGTTGCAAACTAAGCACACCCCATCCATGGCAATGGCAGCAGCCTACCCCAGCAGGTCAGCACACCCTGCTTGAGGACAAGGAACAGGTTGAGAAACATGACCAAGAGCCCACTGTGTTTATCCATGGTCCTAACTGCCCAGATTCTGATCTGATTGAGAACACAATGTTTTGGTGGCTCAATGAGGACTTAGACCAGCGGTCCCCAACCTTTTTGTGCCATGGACCGGTGGAATGTCAGACAATATTTTCACAGACCAGTGTTTAAGGTGTGGTGGATAAATACAACAAAATAAAATGAACCAGCATAAAAACTGGTATTTTCTAAATATAATAATAAACATGAATCCACTGTGTACTTGCATGCAACTCTCATAGCATCACGCCGACAACTCGACGTGAGTAACATCCTCTCTGTCCCCCAACACTCTCTGGTTGCTATGGTAATCTTTAACATGCCTTCAAAAAAGGAAACAAAAACAAATATAAAGTGCGTGAAAAAAACTACTTACCATAATGCTCAGTGGGAGTGATCAGTGGGAGCCCTGAGCTTGTTTCTCTGCAATGAGACAAACTCGTCAACCTGGTGTGCGTACCATGGTGATGTATTAATCCTCTCTAACAACCGTGTCTCAATGTCCTCTGCTATTTCCTCAATGCGCTGAGTCCAATGCTAGCCAAAAGAGGCACCTGTGCTATCCTTTTTAACCGCAGCCTCTTCTAGAAGTTCACAGCAAATGTCTTTAGTGGCAGGCAGAATCAATTCTTCACCAAGAGTGAATGGCTTCTTAGCCTTAGCAATACGGCTATCCGCCAAGTATGATGCCAGTGCACTGGCATTTGTTGATGTGGTAGCCCTCAGTAACTGCTTCTGCCCTTCTTGTTCATGCTTTTGTCTTTGATAATACTCCAAAGGCCTGTCTTTTAATGCAGGGCAGGGGTGAAAGTAATTTTAAATTCTTGCCAGAACTATTACCATTATGTCTGTCGATGCTAACTGTTGTAAATCCTGTTGAAAATTTTTCAGCCAATCCCAAGAATGTGTGGAATTTCAGGTGTAATTTATTGCTCGCCCCGTCCCGGTGCAAGCGGCACTTATTGACGTCTATTGACTAGTTGTGGAAAATGTCCCAGTGCAATAAATCAAGCGCACCTATTTGCTATTGGCTGCTACTGGCCATAACAATCGCTGTGTTACGGAAGTAGACACGCATGCGCACTCACGTACTGCTGAGTGAACTCCGGTCGATGGCAGGCAGCCGGGCGGCGTACCCATAGATACCGGTGGAAGAGCGGCGTACCGCCACCGGATCTTTTCCTGGAACTGCATTCCGCCACCAGATCTTTTGCCGTTACGTAGTTCCAGACCGTTCCGGCTTACTTTCACCCCTGATGCAGGGTACTTGGTCACCTGGTTGTGAAGCGGTTTTGAAGGCTTCATTGCCTCATTAGAAAGCCAGTCGTGGCATCTTATGCAGAGCAGGCTTGGTGTGTGGGAATCACTTGTCGCGATAAATCCATATTTGAAGTCGGATTCCTGGTATTGTCTGTTAAATACAGCTTTTTTTTCTTGGAAATCATAGGCTCTTTTTCTGTCTCCTCATTGGGCTTTTTCATTTCGTAAAGAAACTTTCCAAAGACGTTTGTTTTTACTAATTTTGCTAGCTTGTGGATTTAATTTTAGCGGTGACGTATCAATTGACCGAGACGCTCAGATAGCAAATTAATTTAAGTTATTTATTCTTTCTGTGCAGCATGACCCACGGACTAGTACCGGTCCACAGCCCGGGGGTTGGGGCTGTGTTACTAAACTTCTTAACTTGTAGAACTTATTGCAATTCCCAAGTTCACATTTTTTTCTGTTGATTATTGTTTAGTTTAGGAGCTGCTACAAGTAGTTGCTTTTACTTTGTGAGTTTATGCCTGTTGTGTATTCGCACTGAACACTGCTTTGCATGAAGTGCAGCTGGAGCAACAGTTTACAAGGATAATTTGCAGTCTCACAGGTAACAAGGACCAGCAAGCACTAAAACACCAACTATTCCTGTGAGAGATGCAAACACTGAGAAGGAAAAGTATTAACAGGCAGACAAACCTACAATAGTATGCTGAGAGTCAGAAAAGACTTGATAGCAACAATAAATTCCTCATATGCATGCTGTGCTACTGTGATTGAAGTATGAAAAAAATTATAGGCCTCACTGTAACGTCGATGCTCATTTAATGGCATTTATTGATGCTGTTTTAAAGGCATATTAAAGTTTATGCAAATGCTGGCTTGTTTAGTTTTATACCACTTTATATGACTGTATTGTTTAATCCTCCACCAGAGATTTACCGATCTTGATATTCTATCTACTCCTTCTCCTACTTGCGTGAAGTTTATAAGGCCCTTAAGATAACAAGGGAACATAAGAGTAAATCAGATGAAGACCTGGGTTTCCCGCCTGCATTTGCCAAGTTTTACTCATTACTTTTGAATCTCACGTGGAAGCATAAAGATATGAGAGCTAATCATTTGAAATCAGACTTCTGGTTTCAGAGAAATAGGAGCACCAATTCAGCTTATGCTCTCCTGGTCAATGTGCCAGAAGAGATTCGTCCATACAAGCAAAAACAGATGAAACAGAAATGAGGAACTTCTCAGCATACAGTGGTACTGACATATCTCGGTGATGTCCCTTTGCCTGCACTGGGGAATACAGGCTGCTATCAAAACTCGCCCAGGGCTATAACCTTTGTTCTCTGATATCAAACCCATACAATCGAGCTGTATGGGATCAAAATCTGAGAGGAACATTGATATTCAGGCAAAATAGCAGCAGTGGCCTTTGAAATTATCTTTTCCATGCAAGACCATCCATTTCCATTCCAAATGCACTACATTAGGACACACTATACAGTATCACAGAGGGAAAGAGTGGGGAATTCAATCGATGTTCACTTTGAAATCCACCCCAGTAAAATTTCTACTTTCCCTCAATTCACCAGGCATGATGGTGATGTGGCATGTGTGTGCATGTGCGTGTGTGTGTGTGCGCACATATGTGTGATGTCAGCGGGGTTTGCGTATGCAGAGCGTGCTGTGTGTTGCAGTAAATCGTAGCAGATTCCTCCCAGGGGGACATGAGGATGAACCGAGGGGAGAGTGAAGCAGGATCGGTGGGGGGCTGGTGGGGTGGAAGAAGCTGACAGAAACATTATTCAAATCATCTCCTCTGCTTTCTTTTTGACTTTTTCTCTTTTTTTCCCCCTCCTCCTCCTCCCCCTCTCCCTCAGCTGCACACTAAAACCCGACGTTTAGTCGCAGCGAGAGAGCGAGAGCTGGAACAATTCACGAGGGGTTTCCACCTTCCTCGTCCCTGCCTTCTTAGCGTCGAAGGTTCCAGACTCCTACAGCGGAATTACATGTACATCGGCCCTCCTCGACTCAGGGGCCCCGGTGTTTATGAATCAAATATTTGATTTGGAAGGACACCGGTACTCGCTATTGCCAAGTGCCATCTGAACAACAGAAAGGTCACGGTGAATCCGGCTTATCAGAGAGACTGTCCACTTGCAGCCTGCCGGGCTCAGACGATGCTGCTGCTTCTGCTGGTGGTAGGAGAGAGAAAGCAGGGAGAGGGGGGACATGAAGGGATGAAGGAGGAAAATAAATGGGGAGAAGAGAGGAGCAGGAGTAAGACATGGGGGGATGGGAGGAGAGGAAGAGGGGGGAGATGGAGGAAGGAGCATTCTGCAAAGCTGTCGCTTGGACATATTGTGCTTTGATGGGTTGGCTTTCATTTTTACTGCCGTTTTTCTTTGCTGTGGAGGAGCAGTATTAAAGTCTTCAATCTCAAGCTGATATTACAGGACTAACAGCAGATTGTGATAAACAGCACTGCGCCTGCCTGGGCACTTCCTCTCTGAACATCTGTTGGAGCATCACACGGTGACAAAAGCAATGTAATTATAATGCACCACCTAAACCTACATACCACACAGGACCTCGTGCCGTTCTTTAAAGTAGGTGTCACTTTGGCAGACGAACAGTCGGCCTGGAAGGGGGAGGGAGCGAGTGCGTGCGTGGGTGAGTGGGTGGGAGGATGCACATAGCTGTGTGTTTTCCGGAGCTTACAAAATCACAAGTGACTGCAGGTAAGGCTTTTCATGTTGCACTGTAGAATTACAGCAGCGGTCTTCAAATTCAGGGGAACTGAATCACGTTAACACACAAACAGTGTTACACAACGGAGCAGATGGTATGTCAACACCTGCACTCCATGTTGCTTTACCAGTCAGTCATTTCAGGTGGAAAAAAATATGAAAGCGCCATTGTGTCTCATGAGGTTTCAAAATTTCTCCTTGTCTCTCAAAAATTGCACTCCAATGCTAAACCAGGGCTGTGAAACTCGCAGCCCGTGGGAAAAATCCATTTGTAAGGTTCAAAAATGACAGAGAGACATCAACTGCAGATTGGAAATTTGTAAAACTGTCAATTTAAAATAATTTCTTGACCATGACAGGTTGTTTTGATAATAAAGAAAAATACTAGATTGCTCATGGTTCTTTTTTCGTTTCGTGTCTCATTTTTGTAATATTTTATCTTGTTTTAGCTGTTTGTTGCCTTTTTTTGTGTCTGATTTCTCGTTAGTCTCGTGTTTTTGTCGTTTTGCATTTCCTTTTTGCCTCGCTTGTGTTTTTTGTCTCATTTTGTCATTTTGTGTTTGCTTTATTTATTGTTTTGTGTATTGTTTTTGTCATGTTGTTCCTTTTTTTGTCTCATTTGTATCCAATTTTTTTGTCGCTTTAACTTTTTTGTTACATTTTTTCTTTTTGGTTTTGTTTTGTATCATTTGTCTCATTTGTCATTTTCTGTCTCATTTTTGTCATGTTTTGTCTTGTTTTTGTTGTTGTTGTTTGTCTGACTTTTAAGTAAAATACTATATCATTCAGTTCCAGATACCTGTGACTAAATGTTGTTCCTTTGTAGACACTCTGTGATCTGTAAGTTGGAGTGTGTAAATGATAAACTGAGACATGATAGTGTTGAAACTGAATTTATTTTTCTTGATAAATTTCGGGTTGTTCATAATGTTTTGTGAAAGGATAATTCCTTACGTGTGAACATTTTTACTTTTTTTTGCACTAAATCAAAGGAAACATTTGGAGTTGTGGTTATTTATAGGTTTTATGCTGTGATTTTACTGCTCTGGTCCACTTGAGATGAAACTGGACTGAATGCGGCCCCTGAATTAAAATGAGTTTGACACCCCTGAACTAAACTGTAGCCTCAGCAACAAGATTTTCACCCAAAAGATGAGAGTTTATGTGCCATGGGGTTCGTTTTTACAGACTTGCATTTCATTTTCATTCGTTTAAATCTGGTTTTCACTTGCTGTTTGGTGAAGTTCAGGCACTAAAACTACTTCTTTAGGTTACAGAAGATGGCATGGTTTAAAAATAATATATATCCTTTTCACAACCTATTTGAAGCTTCTCTTAATCTTCTGCATTTCCAGGGCGATGAATCCCTCCACATCTAATATATGACTAGTTGTCTGAAAAGGAGCCACAGCAATACAGCAACATACATACACATAATCTGGCAGAAAATACATTTTCCTTCAATCCAGAACTGGGAACGCAGTTTAGTTATATATGAGCTCAGTACTGTGGAGACAGAGCTGTGCTATCTGACATGACAACAGCTATCCTGTCCAACAGACATCTTCAGTAATAAGGTGTTTGTGTGGCTGAGTTTCAGTGTCCCTCCAAAGGCAAATTACAGTGTTATGCACATAAAACCACACCTCACATATGAAGTAATAACCAATTTTCATGGGAACAACACACCTACAGGCGTATCTTACCCAGTTTTGCAAAAAAGATTGAGTTGGTTCTTGGAAGAGAGTTAATGCACAAAAGACCTTGTTATATTATTTATGGCAAAGCAAAGATTTAACTCAGATGTCTTGTTTCTCTTTCTTTTGTTGTCTTTGTCTCCTGACAGCATGAAACACAGTCAGAACCATCCATTCTCTCTATTCTCTATACACCGCTTTTATCCTCATTAGGGTCGTGGGGGGTGCTGGAGCCTATCCCAGCTGACTCGGGTGAAGGCAGGGGACACCCTGGACAGGTCACCAGTCTGTCACAGGCCTACATATACAGACAAACAATCACACTCACATTCACACCTACGGGCAATTTAGAGTCATCAATTAACCTCAGCATATTTTTGGACTGTGGGAGGAAGCCGGACTGCCCAGAGAAAACCCACGCATGCACAGGGAGAACATGCAAACTCCATGCAGAAAGATCCCAGGCCAGGATTTGAACCGGGGATCTTCTTGCTGCAAGGCAAAAGTGCTAACCACGAGGCCACTGTGCAGCCCCAGTCAGAACCATCCATCCATCCATCCATTCTCTATACACCGCTTTATCCTCATTAGGGTCGCGGGGGGTGCTGGAGTCTATCCCAGCTGACTCGGGTGAAGGCAGGGGACACCCTGGACAGGTCGCCAGTTTGTCGCAGGGCTACATATACAGACAAACAATCACACTCGCATTCACACCTACGGGCAATTTAGAGTAATCAGTTAACCTCAGCATATTTTTGGACTGTGGGAGGAAGCCGGAGTGCCCGGAGAAAACCCACGCATGCACAGGGAGAACATGCAAACTCCAGGCAGAAAGATCCCAGGCCCACCCCGGGATTTGAACCAGGGATCTTCTTGCTGCAAGGCAAAAGTGCTAACCACTAGTCCACTGTGCAGCCCCAGTCAGAACCAGCAGACATAAAATAATGGTTAAAACTTGTCCAATTTAAATTAAAACTTCTGTCCATTTTTCTTTCATAGATGGCAAAAGTTTTGCTTGTTTCTTCTTCTTCAAGGGTGATGAGTGGAAGGCAAACAGCCGGTTTATGCAGCCTAGTTTATCAAGGAAGCAAGCCTAATTCAGATTTTGTCAAATTTTTTGCAACATTTCAAAAATTTGCTTCAAACAATAAAATATAAACAAGGCTATGAAGTAGCCTACTCCACCTTAATTTCAATTACCTCATAATTTTTATGAGTTTTACCCCGATGAGCTCTTTATGACAACAGTCATCACATTCCACAAACACCTTCTGTAATAAGCTGATAAAGCACTATCAGCATTTTATCAGCGATTTCTCACACCAAAGCAAATCACAGCTGATAACGTCCGTGCTGTACCTAAGTCAGAGTTCTGCACACCTGAAACTGCACCTTTTCAAATCTCATATGAAGTAATAACCAACCTCAATGACAATGACACGCCTACAGTATGTACAGTATGTTCCTGTCCATGTGTCACTGATGATGCTCAGTCATACATTGTTGTCGTGTTAGTTCACACAACACGTCCACGCTGCACACACCTGCATCACAACACAATAGCTCTTGACTAACGTTACACAACCCAGTGCACTAACAGCCTGAGTCAGCCCATATGGTGCAATAGTGGAGAGTATGCTATGTATCACCTGACAACGACAGGAAGAGGGTGTGGACCCGTATTTACAGTCCCAGGTAGATAAGTCTGAGTCCACTCCTAGGCCACAAATCCTTCACAGAGCTTCTCGGGTTCAGAGGTCAGCATGTAAATGCACAATGTAATCTGCAGACAAACAGCCCAGCCCTCGGTACAGTCATCAAGGTAAATATTGCTGCCCTCGTTCGTCTTGCCGAGCGTCTCGTAGCCTCAATGTACATTTCATAAATGCTGATGAGCTGCCAGTCAATAACTGTTAGGCCAGCAGTTATTGCTGTGTAACATGTCTGGGCCCATTGTTTGAGATGGGAACGCCCATGATTAATTCAGCCGCACATTCAGCTGCTTGGAAAAACCGTGTGGAGGAGGATTACAGTCAAGGTTGTTGGCCCTGGTGGCTGGAGGCCAAGAGTGGGAGACAGATAGAGAAATGCAGAGAGAGGTGGAGAAGAAAAAAAGAAAAACACAGAGGAAAAGGAAGACGTATAAGACCCCCGCAGTGAATGAGACTGCCTACTTATCAGCCCTGAGCGTGATGTGCAAACAGAGGCCTTTCAGGGCTGCCAGGCACACAATAGCTTTGTTTGCTATGCAATAGAAACCAGTTGTTCGCTGCTGAGTCAATATTTACTGCCTAATGGAATGTGTGCTCTGCTACTACCCCTGCTCAACAGCACCAGATTGGAGGAGGGACTTATTACCTCCCCTCTCTGTCTTTAACCCCCCCACCATCATCCTCCGTCCCTCTTCGTCCTTCCCTCCCTCTTCTTTATCTCCCTATCGTCTCATCTTTTACTTCCTTTACCCCCCCTTCGGAGTTTTGTTACTCCCTTCTCCATCCTCATCCTTTCCTTCCCCTTTTCAGTCAATCACATATCATATCTCTCGCATCTGCACCTCCCCTCGGCATGCATAAAAACAGTAGTGGAAACTCCATATAAGGCTCTGTTTGGGACCGAGAGAGCACTGTGCTGAAAATGAGATCACTTATCAGGTAATTTAACAAAGGAAATCCTTAATCCTGAGAATTCTTAGTGGAGTTGTAAAAAGAAAGAAGAAGAGAAGGCAAACAAATAACCGGAGTGGACAATCTTCTGCTTCTCAAGGCCAATAACCTACCAAGGCCGTGGCACTAACACAGAGAGAGAGGCATAGCTTAGCGATGAGATCACTGCGCTGACAGAATGATCCCTTTGTGCCTGAGCCCGGTGGAAGGCAGCGAGTGCGATACATGTGGTATTTACACCGTGGCTTCTAATAAACTACAGCTAATCACAGGCAAGTTTCTGAAAGGTGCATGGAGGCCATCGGAGCACAAACACAGCAGCAGCATGCCTTCCTGGATGAGTGCGCCATACAGTGTGACTGCGTATTGATTCTGCCACCTTCACACACAGACGCACACCTTCGCCCAGGTGTGGATGGATAACTAGAGGCATGACACACTTGTCCGAATCCTTTAAAGGTTTTTTTTTTTTTCGCCAGCCACCCCGACAATCCATTCCTTTCAGTCATGCTTCAGTATCGTTTCCTTACAGCCCCGAGGATTACTGAGGAGAGGACAGTTGTGGGAGTGACGGTGTGTGTGCATGTGTGTGTATGTGTGTGTGTGTTGGGGTGGGGGGTGGGGGGGTGGAGGAGGTTTCCATAGTGACACCAAGGCAATGAAAAGATTGGAGCAGTGGAGTGTGCAGTGGGTGCCAGTGTGTGTCTATGTGTGCTCACGGGTTCAGCTCTGTAGCTCTGAGTTTAGACACAGTGGAACCATTCATGATCTACTATCTGGCCCCCAGTGGCCTTCACTCCTAAATCAGAGCCAGCTTGCAGAGCTCAGATCCCTGTGGTGTTTTCTTTTTGCACCCAGATCCACTACACTAAGTGGTAAAAAAAAAAAAGAAGGAGATAAATTATTATTCTAATAGTGTTTGATGTATTCTGCCATCTTCTCCCTCCCACACATTATAGTCTTTTCATTTCTGTCCAACAACTTTGCCAAAGTGACGAGGTCGTGTTTAATACCCCTGTCATAAAGAAGAGAAATTGATGGCTTTGAGTTGTGTTTGCTAATGGTTTCATGCTGGCCGAGGGATAAACAATTAGTGGGAGACATATTCATTGTCTCTAATTATCCTTTCTGCACGCAGATTAAATGTTTTCATAAGTTTGGCTCCTAACGAGCCAAATCCTCTCGATATACGGGCATTACATCTGTCCACATTCCGAAACAAAATCACTTAACTGCTGTTGTTATCAACAGACAGTGCTGTGAGCAAAAGCCATCAATATTATTTAACCAGGGCAGTTAGGGCCTCATCTAACTGCCTTTTACAGCCATTTTCCAGTGAACTTGACCTTCCTCTGAGTCCATTGATGGGGCACTGATTGTGGCTTGGTGTGGTCAAAGTGCATTTAACAGTAATTTGTCAATGAAATGACAGAGTGTGCAGTTTTTGTCGAGATCCCCCTCTTTCTGCCCTGAGCAAACGTTACAAAAGGAATAATTTTCAAAAGGGCCTTGATTGTGTCTAGCCCATGTGAATAAAATCTGTGGTCTTTCATAGAATTGACACTTAATGAAGACTATAATGTGGGTGCAGGCGCCTTGAAAGGACTGCATCAAATTAGAGCTGAAATTCTAAATCTGGTGTAATACCTTGAAGAGTAATTTAAAGATAAGACAATTTCTCATTTGGCATGTGAAATAATTAATTATCTCTTTGGTAGAAATCTTAACAAGGCTACTTATTATGCATATAAAATTTGGAATTGTAAAATCAAATTGCCATTATTAACTTATAGAGTGTTAGATTACATCTATTTGCTTTCAAAAGGTCCCAGAGAGTTGAATTGATAATTAAGTAATGAAATGAAAATGTATGATCTAATCAATGGCAGTCGGTATTAGCTTAGTCATTCTAAGGTAACAGGCATTAATGAGGAGGTGGCTCCAGCATACGAAAATGACAGAAGCCCTCAAGAATTACGTTACAATTGTGATTTATTAGCAATGAGTTCTATCGTAAGGAGCTCAAAGCAGCCCAGAGAAAGCCGGTTTGAGCCTCAGAGCTTCTTTCTGATTGTCAGTTTACATTATTGTGGTTGTCAAATGATTTTAAACAAGTAGTAACCTTTGGAGCTGAAAAATGAAACCGGTGTGAAAACAGCTGCAGTTCCTCAGTTGTCCACTTGAGGCTGGCTCCAGAAATTTAACAACCCATAGACCCCCATGTTAAAAAAAAATTACAGCAGAAATAATTGTGTTTACAGCCTGGTACAAAATTGGTTTTGGTCTCTACAGCAGTTTCTCACTTCACGACCAGTGTACAGAGAGCAGATTTTTATATAATTCCCCCTTTTGAATTGTATTAAGGCTTAATGGTATGCATTAATAAGGGTGAGGCGACTCTGAGTGACAGCTAGGTACCGTCACACTACAGTTCATGGTACGCCTCAGCTCCACTAATGCTCATCTCTTTGTTCATTTTACAATTAGCTGGGAGTGAGAAGGACTCAAGCCCTGCCAACATGGCAATGGTTGGATCCACCACACTGAGCTTCAAAGTGCCGTTCAGGAAACCTATTTCACATCACAGGGGGTCGTCCGTCTTCATGTACAGTCAAAAATCTGACATTTATTTAAGCACAGAGGTGTTATTTTTGTCTTTCTGTTAGTATGACACTTGCAGTTGTAGTGCTAGCATGCAGATGGTAATCAGGAACATGTTAATTATCACCTACCATGGCACAGTTAAGACTGGTGGGGATGTCCCTACTGAACTCAGATAAGTCCTCGGGGGACTCAGATTGTCTGTTCAAAATTTCATCCACCTCTAGGCTTCTTAGAGTCGCACAGCTGCTTGTTCTTAGTAACTGTTCCACAATGGAGGCTACAGAGATTGTGCCTTTGCAGCGGCAGCTCCAGAGCAAATCAATCAACTGTCCTCTCTCTATTAGCAAGAAAGTCTCAAAATGTGCATGTTTAAAATGACTTTTACTTTTCGTTATTTTTAGAGTCGATTTAGCCAGCTTTTTTCTGGTTTATGCCTTTTTGTGGGTGTTTATGTCTTAAATCATGTACAGCACTTTGCTAAACACAGGTTGTTTTAAAATCTGATTTGGTTTCACTTGATCAGTTTTAAGGACAAAAAAAACCACCTAAAAACTAAAAATGTCAGCCTTCTGGTGGAACAAGAGATATGTCAGGGTGAACTAAGGTCAGTAGGATTCATCCTCTGGGGTTAATGAACGAATGCACGAAATGTCATGACAATCCATTCAACAGTTGTTGAGATATTTTGTTCTGGATGAAAGTCTGCCTTTCCCCATGCAGCAGTGTGCCTAAAACACTATTTGACCAGATGCAGCAAAGCCCAGTGTCATTAAAAATGAAAGATCTGAAATGCAAAGATTATTTATTAGCATTTGTTTTGCAGTAAAACAAAGATGGTTTGCTCCCTGCAGGTAGTTTCACTTCTAGTGGTTTTGTCAATATATTTTATTATTTGGCCTGATGCAAGGAGACACAATGACATAAAAAAGCGGTGCTTCAGCTCCACTGCCTCATAGCGGGTTAAATGGAGCGGAGGGCAATGAGCAATTCTCCAACAATCCCTCTCCTCGGTGCTGCCGCAGGTTGTTCTTCCCCCTCTAAACCCATCGCTTCCTGGTGTTCCGGCTTAAAGCTTTACCCTGTGGGGTCCCAACAGGCTGGAATAAAACACAAGTGGATGCGGCAAGTTGCCATGGAAACTTAATAAGCCAGCAGTTGTAGTGAGAGAGGGAGTCAACTACAGTACCCAGTGAAGCGTGCGTCTGAAGGAAATAAATTGAATGCTGTGGAGGGGAAGAAGACAGAGAGAAAAAAGAGGCAAGGGGGACCGTGTGTTATTGTGAAATAACCTTTTAAGTCGGAATTAAATATTTTGTCAGGAGTGTGTGGCTCGGAGCTCCGTCCCTCCCCTCCCTCCATCCCTCTCTGATGTGCCTGAGGAGGGCTGGAGGTTAAACGGCTGTCTGCGTTGTCACGAGGACGCTCTGGGCCGACTGGGCCGCCTTCTGCTGCGTGTCACCACTGGTGACCGAGGGACGCCTGGCTGCTTTTTACCCCCCTTCCCTTAATCTCACCTACAACTGTCATTGCTTTGACTGTCGGGCCATTACGCACACTTGTCTCCAGGGCGCAATTGATGTGCCTTTGGCTGTCAAAGCTCAAAAGCCTCCAACACGCCACCTGATTGCCAAGCATCCTTTATGCCGCCTTCATTAACCGCCAATCTATCATTAATTATCGGCTCCTGGCATTTATGGAGAGGTGGGGAGATGGATAGTGGGGGGGATGGGTTGCTGACTGTTTAGGGAGCCAATCTATAATGACTCACAACAAGGAAGACCCTCTTAACTTTTATTTATAAGGAGGGGGCCTGCTCACCTCTCACCAGAGGTGCTGTTCATCCGTCTAGCAAACTCGATAACATGAGTCCTCACGGCAGCTGGAAAACAGCTTTATCTTCATTCTCCGCGTCTCTCAGGGTCCGTCTCCATATGTTTTTGGACAGCTCGATGATCATCTCTCTTTAACTCTGCGGGCACCTCTTCTTCTCTCACCCCCTTTAAAGAAACAAATTAATTCCCCTCTGAGGCTTAAGCCCTGAACCAACCAATATGTGCTTGTCTGCAAATCTGTGTGAGACTCAGAGGTGAGGTATTTGCTTTTGATTCAGGGGTAGTTGACACTTTTGCTGCCCAGAAAGCTTTCTAGTATCTGGTTTTGCATAGAATTACCTGCCGCAGTAAAAACAAAAAAATAGCCTGAACCTCATTGCAAGGACAGTGTCCATGACATCCTTATGTTTCCGTAGCTCTCAATAAAACCAGGCCTTGCACGAGTCTATAAATCATCAGGAAACCTTGGCCTAAAAGTGCCAGCAAAAGCACTGTAACATCTTCCTTCTCTCTTTACACCCTAATTCTCTCTCTCTCTCCACCCCACTCTCTCCCCAGACCTAACACTATTTACAGCTTTTAAGATGCTCAAGCCACCAAAATACAGCGTTGTTTTATCTTTAGACAAGTCGATAAGGCAGCATATTGGTTTTCGGCTAAAAGCTACGGATTGTGCTGCCTGTATTGACTCATCAGTCGGGCAGTTCAGACTGCAGCCCAGGGAGGCTCAGTCACACACACATAAACGCAGCCAGGGTCCTCAGTTTGCTCACAGTGTTTCATTTTTCTGAGATTCACCTGGCGGAGAGAGAGATATTAAAACTAAGAACGGGGCTCAGACCTGGGATAACACAGGGTAACAAGAAAGGGGCAGCGAGCACGAAGGAGAGAGAACTGAGAGAGGAAGGGAGAGAGACAGAGGAAGACAGGGGAACAGGAACAGACGTGGAATGAACAACCCTCCGGAGCGCTTTATCCTGCATTGTCACGCTCTGTTATCCCGGCAGTCTACTTGATATTTAGTGACAAAGACTAGATTAGGGCTGCCTACCTATCGCTGCTGTCCCCACTCTCAACCCGGCATTGCACAAGCTGCCACACAGAAACCTTCTGCAAGGAGCTGATGAAAGAGAGACGCATCAGGTGAAATTCGTCAGGTTGAGACGGGGGTCAATGTCAAGGCCGGAGACTGACAGACAGACAGGCTGAGTTGCTAGATTGGCCGTTATTCTAGCTCGTGTCATAGCGGAACGTCAGAACTCAGCAGGTTTCATTAAAACCCCGGAGTCGGTCGCTCACTCGGCTGGTTGGTCCTCAGATTCCAGGAAGCACTGAGCAGAGAGAGGGTTATTGCAGGTGGTTGACAGAAAATGACCTCTGTGTGTTTTGGCCCACAGAGGTTATTATATGCTGCTGCACCGATGGCTCACAAAGGCCGGCAAGGACCGCGGCTCAGTCTATCCGTTTATTATGAACCAGGGCTGATGTAAACAGAGTCATCCAGAGGCTCAGGAAACCAAAGGACAGCTGGCAGTCAAAATAATGCTTGGGTGACTTTCACTGGAAACTATTCTTTGGATCAGCTGTAATGTGAATGCTTCGCTTCTAGAGTTTGATTTTCAAAGGCTGTTTGTTTTAGTGAATAATTCAGTACAATCACAAATAAAAGGCTTCCAAAATACGTGGATCGGTCTCCAAAGACTTCACTCCATGTCAATCTGCAGGCTGAACGCTCCTGCGGTGCCAGCTGCAGTGTTCCTGTGTTAACCCAGGAAGACAAGTATTGAGCTCTCAGCAGGAAGACACAATAGCAGAATTAGGATTCATGTAGCGTAGCTTTACAGGTACTCTTCCAAATGACTCCACGGAGCCCTTCAGGCTACTGTCAGCTAAAACCCTCGCAGGAGACGTACAGCTAATATGCCCTCGGTGTTTCACAGCACTGGAGCAGATGGTTATGATATGGATTACACTGACAGTAAGTCAATAAGACCCAGATCCTGGGTTTGCACCGGATTAGTCAATTGTCTCTGGGCCCCCTTTTTATGATTCTGTTTTGTGATCGCTCACGCTTCTCTGCTCTTCAGCTCAGTTTGAAGCTGCACTGCATATCAGCCTGTGAAATGGTGCTCGGAGGTATTTGCCTCACGGTGGCTCGTCAAGTCCGACTAAACAGAGGACGCTCGCTCTGAAGCTGAAGCCCACATGCACACGGCGCCTTACACAAATCTCGTTTATTGCTCCCATGCCATATGTTACATGTCCACATGCTTTTACTCTGATATATGCACGAAAATCGAGCTCGCAGGCCAGCTTTGGTTACAATTAACCAATGCTCCATCCAACCAGAGTGCAGCAATTAAACGCCATCCAATCAAATTTGTGTGACAACCAGACGCCTTTCATCACAGCAGGGATCCAGACGGCTCCTTACAGCCCACCTGCCCCGAGCGCTGTCTCGGAGATGGTCTGGAATAGCTAATTAGGCAGCACCGCTTCCAACCATCCAGCATGGGACACTCACGCCAAACCAATACAGTAAAAATTCCACTTGATCTCGTCATCAAGCCTCGCTGTTTTTTTCCCCCTCTTTTTTGTATGTGTCAGCATTCTGCCGTTTGATCCGTCGTCAGCGCAGACAGAAGAGGGAGAAGAGCAGTTTTGGTTTGTTTAAGGGAGTTGCAGTGGAGTTTGCAGGCACCTGCTGTGTACAACGCACCGCACGCTTTTTAACTGCAGTCCCACTAAGGGAGGAGGGGGGTTGGACTGGGACGACAACAAAAAAAATCCTCTTTTTTATTTCTGTAAACGGTGGACTCGTCTGTGCTCATCTCGGCTCATGTGTTTAAACTGGTTGTCATGTTGTTGAGAGAATATTCAGGAGGTGATGGGCTGCACCTCCACTGCTTTGAGCTGCAGGAAGTACACTTCAAAGAACACGTCTGAGCTGCGAGGCTCTTTGGTTACACTTTTGTTAAAAGCAATCCATTTTTAGCTTTTATTCCGGGTTTTGTTAACGCAAAAGCAAGGAGGGGGGTTTCATTTTACCACAGAAATGATAAATATATAAATAAATGAAACAAAAGCAGCCAGTTTAGTCGCCTCTTGCTTGGCTACAAACAGCCAAAACTCCTCTCTGTCCTGATGTCTGGAGAGGCAAAGTGTTGAGTACTCTCACAGCTGGAAAACAATACAACAACAAATAATGTATGAGGGGCCAGCAGAGGGAGAGCACACCGCAGCCAACACAAATAGGAATTATTCATTATACATGCAGTATTCACTGAGTATGTGTGAGTGAGCGAGCAAGCTCAAGCCGGTTAATATGCAGTGTTTTCCATAAGTCAGGCAGGGCACCTCACCCTTGCTGCGAGAGAGAACCCTCTGAACCCACTTCTGTCTTGAGCTTTCCCTCCCCCAAAACATTCCATTCTCACAAAAAGTGGATATAAACAGCATTTTATCAGGAGAATACCAACTAATCAGTCATGACCACGGAATGTGCCCCAAGTCAGCAGGCTGAAATGATCTTTCCCTGTCGGCTTTCTTTAATGTCTGGCCTCGATGGGCAAAAAGCATACGTTGGGCCTCAAAACTGAAAAGCTCATCAGTCATGACATACCATTAGTGTTCAAAAGGCCAATTACAAAAACCTACAAGGCACTCAGAGTCACTAAACGGCACACTTCGATTAGAGCTTGACCTCGCTGCGATTTGCGTGCACAGTTAAGCACCAAATAATAGATAGAAGATCTTTAACATAATTACGTCTTAATGGACGGTGAAGCCACACTGTCAAAAATTGATATGCAGGCCTCGGCGGCATTTAAGGGGAGATGGCAGAGCACATTTATCTCCATGTCAAAGACAGGCAGAGAGGGAGAGGAGAGATGGAGGAGTGACACTCTGGGATGTGGATGGCACCACCCTCTCTAAGATCATTTCCCATCAAGCAATTCTGTGTCAAGCGCTATCTTGTCTAATTATGGTAAAAAAAAAAAAAAAAGAAAGAAAGAAACACCCCCCCCCCCAACCCTTTTATATTTAATCATGTCCCTGCTACTCTGTTGACAAAGCCAGATGAACATCATTTCCACCGCTGTCGCTTCTACCGGCCATATTAGAGCCAATGTTGACCAACTTCTCCAAGGTCACTGCCAATAACGGTGGTCAGCTCCAGTTCGCTGCATAGAGCAAAGACTTTTTGTGAAGTCAGCCCCATTAAGTCAGGGATAATTGTGTGTGTGTTCTCCATGGTGAATATTTGATCTGCTGTTTGCCCTTTGCCGGCCACACAGTGCAGAATAATGGCCTTCTTTCAGCGGCACAAGGCAAAAGCTTGGGCTCCTTCGGCCCAGTAAGAGGCCAACCCAATTACTCTATCAATTATTAATTCATCATAAAGGTCGTCCCTTTGCTCCATTATCCACACCAGTCTGAGCATGCCAATGTCATGAGTGTTAACGGGGCCTTCAGGTCAGAAACCACCCAGACAGAGAACTATGTAGACACTTCACAGGACTCCACTTAGTGTCAGACGCAGGAGGGAATCATATGTGGAGAATTAATGAGGACTGTGAAATTTTAATATTTGAAAATAGGATGGTATTGTATTATAAGTAGTAGGAATTAGCATTTCATTGTCGACTGTTTTGGACTGTCATCACACTCTAACCAGCTCCAGATAAAAACAGACATACAGATAAGCTCTAAATTATTCACAGTCATGTCAAATTTTAGTTTTTAGTGAATTTTTATTTGACCAACATGTTTCATCTGGCTTGAAATGACGTAAGCGAAAGACAGTAAGATATTATTGATGAATTTGGACTATTTCTAACGCAATGTCTTACTGTCTGTTGTCACTTGTTTGTGCCATTTTAGCCAGAACAAACCTATTTCTCAAATACGAATTCACTATGAATCAAAATTTGGCATGGCTATGAATAATTTGGAGATAAGCCGTAGAAAATTAGACACAGGACCATTCAAAAGTGTGTGGTCACCCACCCAATTTCGTAATTGCACAAGGGATTTCTAATCATCAGTGAGCCTTTCAACACCATTAGCTAACACAATGTAGCATTAGAACACAGGAATGATGGTTGCTGGAAATGTTCCTCTGTACTCCTATGGAGATATTCCATTAAAATCAGCCGTTTTCCAGCTAGAATAGTTTTTTTAACGCAGTAACAATGTCTAGACTGGATTTCTGATTCATTAATGCTATCTTTAAAAGAAAACAGTCTTTCTTTCAAAAATAAAGACATTTCTAAGTGACCCCAAAGTTTTGAAAGGTAGTGTAATGCTAAAAAAGAAGTGCACCATTAGCTATATCTTGAGGTGATGTGAAGCAGTGAGCTAACTTGCTACCTACTAAAACTACTAGACAAAGTACTTAACTTTAAATGTGATGCTCTCTGTTTAAATTCTAAACACATTTGTTTCTAACACTGTAGTGTAAAATGTGCTGCTAAAAATGTATGCATTTATGTTGTTTTCATGACAGTTAGCCACTTTTGCTAGCTTGATTTTTCCTCTTCACTGTGATACACCTTTTAGCAGCAACCAACCCTGACTGCTAGTCATGTTAGTAAAATTACTATTTTTCTGTACCAAATATTTCTGGTGGTCTGTTCAATCAAAACAGACAAAAACAAAGGTGTATATCTTCTTTTAGTAATGCATATTGAATTTATTTAAATGCAGATGTTGCATTAGAATAAGTTAACTGAAACAACAACATTCATAAATACTTCCCCATTTTTACAATGAAAGTTTTTATGCTCCTTTTGAAGTCGTTGTTGCCTTTTTCATAGAGTTGATATGCATACTGGGAAGTGTATCTCCTTTTTATGAAGATGTTCAGACGTAGCAAACACATAACCCTTCAGATGTTTCAGACTTTTTTGTCGTCACAGGAAAAATAGCCAGTACCAGCTGACAAGAAAGAGTAATTACAACTTCTTTTTTTGATTGAAAGCAGTTCCCAAAGACTTCTATCCATTTTCTCTTGTAGATTCCCAAAGTGTTGTTGGTTTCTTCTTCTTCTTGGAGGCTCTTTAGCAAATAGCAAGCAACTGGTTTTGTTTCTGGCTTCTTCTGCTCTGTCTAGTTGATTTGCTCCACCTCAATTAATAGAAACAAGACTCTTTTTGAAAAAAATAAAATAGAAATTACATCAGTTTGAAAGTTTACTTCCAATTCACTTGGCAGATGACATTATGACTTTGCTGTAGTTCTTTTGCACCACATGGATATTGCCACAGTTGTCTGAAATTCTTAATATTGCCAACTTGGTATTACTAGGATGCTATCGATTTTTCCCCCTCTCATTCCGACTGAATGATATTATGTGACTACCAAGAGAGTTCAGCCATTTGTCCAGCAGCCGCAGCATATAGTTCTATAACTGCGTGTCTTTCACATGTTATGGCCATGGAGGAGACAGTCCATCATTGTCAGTGTCCCTTATTGCAGTGAACCACATGGGATACATAAGCAGATCAATCCCCCTGCACCATGACCTGTAGAGACTCTGTGGTCCTTCGTGGTTACGTGTCAGAGCCGGCCGAGCTGTGGCCAGTGTTAAACGTGTCGTCTGGTTTGACCTTTAGTTAATGGTGCTGGCACTCCTTAGCAAAGGTCACATTCTACATTTCAACCAATCACGCTCATTGCATTAACCATCTGCCCACCGGTGACTGAATGAAACAAACCTCACCGGAGATCAAAATACAGTGTGTAGTATTAAATAATGATGTGTTCAGAGTGTGACGAGCTGATGGCGATAATCACTTTCATGGTGGATTTGATAGCATGACACCACATGACCTTTACAGAGGCTGAAATGTATGTGTGCCCGGTCAAAGTTATATTACAACATCAATATTTATGATAATAACATCTCTGTGTGTTATTACCCTCTTCATCTGGAGCAGACCACCTGTATTTTTCGTGTGCTGTCAACAACTAGAGTGAATGCAGTTCGGGGAATTGGACGGCATGAGGATTAAAGAGTTTTCACACATTTACTGCCAAAGCAGATTTTCAATTACGAAGCTAAGCAGTCTGCTTTGGTAAATTATAAATTGTCAAGGCTGTCTTCATTAAATTGTATTATTAGTCCTATTAGCATTAAGTGCATAATTGAATACGATTATCTGTAATTATTCACATAAATTACATTTAGGCCACTGATCACTGAAGGAAAAAAACACAAGGAAGTGTCTGTGGTGTATTTTTCCTGCGTCTAATTTGACTGTCCCATTTAGAATAACGTCCCCCAAACAAAGTTAGCATTAATATTCTATTCCCACCAATCCATTCTGTTGAGGAGTTTACAAAACTCTCCTCAAAACTTTTTTCCCCTCATTTATTGACAGTATTTTATATTATTACATGCTGCTGCCACGGCGTTGCTGCAGAAAATGTGGAGCCGAGGCAATTATGAAGAAGTGCGAGCACGTTGGTGTTGGAACTTGACAGCTTAAATACCAAATTATATTTTTATTACAATTAACTCTCATGCTGTGTAAAACTGAAGGGGAAAAAACTTGTTATAATTCAACAACAGACATGCAATAATTTGTGACTATGAGCAGAATGATGACTGTTTTTATAGCAGAAACAGACCTACACATCTCTTTCAAATCATTTCTGCTCATTGGGAGACAGGAGTAGGGGCATTCTCATGCAGTGTGTCACATTGTCATGGCAACATGGGAACAGAAAAAGGCAACATGTTTGAGAAGATATAAAAAAAAAGTGCCAGATCTCTTTTTTTTTTTGTGGACTTGGTGAGGTAGTGGAACAGCCTGCCAGAAATGGTGGAGGAGACAAAACCGAAACAAAGCGGCTGTGCGAGTGTGCACGAACGTTCACGTGCGTGTGCGTGTGCGTGCATGCGTGCGCATGTGTGTGCGTGTGTGTGTGTGTGCTCGAAAGTGCTGACTGGAAAAATGTGGGTTTCTTCAAGAGCTCACAAAGCCATGAAAGCATGTGATGACAGAGTCTGGTGAACACACTCAATCACTCATGTGGGCACACATGCCCACACACAAGCACAAACACACACACACACCGAGACGCTTTCACACTCACAAATGCACACTCAATAAAGGCTGTCACAGCAGATGGAGCCACTTAAATTTTGTTACAAGTACCTGCCTGGAATATGAGAACTGTTTGAAATCTGTGATACCATCTTGTAGCCAATGTAGGCGTTTTGTAGAGTAACTGTATCCTCAGATTATACAGCAGGTATAAAAACTGAGCTATTGTTTTTTTTTCCATGAATAAAGATGCTAAGTACATAAGAAGCTATAACTACACACGTGTGTTACTGTAGACGTGTTAATTATTGGATTACTGTCATCCAGTGAAGCATATTTATCAACACCTTTGCCAGCAATTATTTTAATTTAGACAAAAATAAAAGTACATCTGTGTGTTTATATTTAGACACCCTGGGCTGTCGACTGAATATTCCTCTGTGATGGGTGGGCTGAGAGCACCACTTTACATAAAAGCCCTGAGAATCAAGTGACTGGCATGTTGCTGCACAAGAACCATTTTTAATAATCAAATTCCCCCGTGGCTTGAGAAGGAAATATGTGTGGCTGCATGTGTGTGTGTTGTGTGTTCTCGCCGTGTTTCTGTTCGTTCCTGTTCTCATTAGGATCTACACCACAGAGCCCGGCTTCAATGTTGTTTCCTGTATAGCCCATTACTGCTACCTGCCCTGGGGTTGGAAGTTGAAGCCTGAGACAAACAGCGAGCCGTGTGCAGTAAAATGCACCCGGGAGATTAGCGTGGCGAGGAAATCGGGGCGCGCGAGAGGGGTGAAGTTAAGGTTGAGTCAACCTGAGGCCACAATGGTCTGTTGTGGCTGTGGAGAGACGATTTTCAGTAAAGCTTTCAGTGCAGAGGGCAGGTGACAAAAAGGAGGGAGAGAGGCGAAACATTTTGTGTAATTGAATTTAGAAAATAGAGAAATGTGTTACTAAAACATTGTAAAACTGGAGATAGCGCAGCAAAGCCAGAAAAAATGTCTTGCAACACAAAAACTGCACAAACACAAAGCAAAACTGAATACTGCCAATGTGGTACTTTTACTTTTTATCAAGCAGGTTAATAACTTTAACACCTGTTCAGACTGCATGCATAATTTCCTGGTTGTTTGCACTCATTCACTTCAAATAGATTGTACTGTACCAGCTGAGGAGATGTTGTAACGGCCTACACACCAACCATAAAGCATCGTAATTTGTTTGAAAAAATGGGACAGATCACAGTGTGAGCGATTTGATTGTGTACAGCTGACTGACAGTCGTTCAAATCCTGATGACGGAGTCGACTTAAATCAAGAACAGGCGTCACTTACATTACGCTCTGTGGCCACATACGAGTCCCAGGATACATCTCTGGTGTCTGCTTCATTAGTCAGAGGATGTAAATAAAATTGCAGTCAAGTTTGTGGCATTTCTTATGCAACAAATTTGTATTTCAGCAGGCATAGCTTTCACATATACACACGTGGACAAAATTGTTGGTACCCCTCAGTTAAAGAAGGAAAAACCCACAATTCTCACTGAAATCACTTGAAACTCACAAAAGTAACAATAAATAAAAATTTATTGAAAATTAAATAATCAAAATCAGCCATCACTTTTGAATTGTTGATTAACATAATTATTTAAAAAAAACAAACTAATGAAATAGGGCTGGACAAAAATGATGGTACCCATAACTTAATATTTTGTTGCACAACCTTTTGAGGCAATCACTGCAATTAAACAATTTCTGTATTTGTCAATGAGCATTCTGCAGCTGTCAACAGGTATTTTGGCCCACTCCTCATGAGCAAACAGCTCCAGTTGTCTCAGGTTTGATGGGTGTCTTCTCCAAATGGCATGTTTCAGCTCCTTCCACATATGTTCAATGGGATTCAGATCTGGGCTCATAGAAGGCCACTTTAGAATAGTCCAAAGCTTTTCTCTCAGCCATTCTTGGGTGTTTTTGGCTGTGTGTTTTGGATCGTTGTCCTGTTGGAAGACCCATGACCTGCGACTGAGACCAAGCTTTCTGACACTAGGCAGCACATTTCTCTCCAGAATGCCTTGATAGTCTTCAGATTTCATCGTACCTTGCACACTTTCAAGACACCCTGTGCCAGATGCAGCAAAGCAGCCCCAAAACATTACTGAGCCTCCTCCATGTTTCACCGTAGGGACAGTGTTCTTTTCTTCGTATGCTTGGTTTTTGAGTCTATGAACATAGAGTTGATGTGCCTTACCAAAAAGCTCCAGTTTGGTCTCATCTGTCCAAAGGACATTCTCCCAGAAGCTTTGTGGCTTGTCAACATGCATTTTTGCAAATTCCAGTCTGGCTTTTTTATGAGTTTTTTTCAGCAGTGGTGTCCTCCTTGGTCGTCTCCCATGAAGTCCACTTTGGCTCAAACAACGACGAATGGTGCGATCTGACACTGATGTACCTTGGCCTTGGAGTTCACCTTTAATTTCTTTGGAGGTTGCTCTGGGCTCTTTGGATACAATTCCAACGATCCGTCTCTTCAATTTGTCATCAATTTTCCTCTTGCGGCCACGTCCAGGGAGGTTGGCTACTGTCCCGTGGGTCTTGAACTTCTGAATAATATGAGCCACTGTTGTCACAGGAACTTCAAGCTGTTTAGAGATGGTCTTATAGCCTTTACCTTTAAGATGTTTGTCTATCATTTTTTTTCGGATGTCCTGGGACAATTCTCTCCTTCGCTTTCTGTTGTCCATGTTCAGTGTGGTACACACCTTTTCACCAAACAGCAGGGTGACTACTTGTCTCCCTTTAAATAGGCAGACTGACTGATTATGAGTTTGGAAACACCTGTGATGTCAATTAAATGACACACCTGAGTTAATCATGTCACTCTGGTCAAATAGTTTTCAATCTTTTATAGAGGTACCATCATTTTTGCCCAGGCCTGTTTCATTAGTTTGTTTTTTTAAATAATTATGTTAATCAACAATTCAAAAGTAATGGCTGTTTTTGATTATTTAATTTTCAATAAATTTTTATTTATTGTTACTTTTGTGAGTTTCAAGTGATTTCAGTGAGAATTGTGGGTTTTTCCTTCTTTAACTGAGGGGTACCAACAATTTTGTCCACGTGTGTATTATGTGACTGATATAGCAGAACTTCTCAGAGTGACACGGACTAAGAGACACTGTAGCGTTGTGAAGATGAGAATATTAAAACTGTGTAAGCAGTGGGTTGGGTTTTTTTTTTCCATCATGGGCTTAAATTCCGCATCAACCTTTCAACATATTGTAATGGATGTGGTCTGAGGGGAAACTAGACAACTACACCTTAACTCTGTTTTCCTACTGAAGAAACTCTAGCCCATGATTTTGAGTTTTCCAGATTTGTGTCTGAGCCGGCTTTAATGACTAGTAATAAACTGCTGTAAATAATTTAATTGATTAAAATGTGGGAATGTGTGGCAAAACTTTCAGAAAGCGTTGAAGCATGTAGCACCCAGTTGTGGCACTAGGTTGTGCTTGTGAGCCACCTGTGTTTGCTGCAGGAATTTTAAAACCAGTTCAACCTGCTGCCATCTAGGAATAGAAGACGTTCTTCAGAGATGTAGCTGTCAGGATTAGCTTGTTACCTGAGGCCCGTGCTAATGCTAAGCTAGCAGGTTGAAGACAAGCAGCTGATAGTGTCAAGGCCAATTCATGCTTTCCACACACAGCTCTGTTCATACTAATTGTGCAGATCCATGCAGACAGTCACATTGACCTTCATATTGAACACTGAAAAACACATTTTTGCACACTGGGGGTGTAGCACCAAGTCAGTGATTGTTCCGATCACAGTGGGAAATCATAGCACAGGATTTCTGGAGAATTTAGAACTTCTGTTGAGTCTGGACTCTGTCAGTGGAAGTCATGTCCAAACCAAAGTCCCTCCAAGGTCAGTTACTTCCATTACAACTCTAATAACTCAAACCAAACATTTGTTTCAGGTGCACTATAACATGCAAGGTCTGCGAGGTCACAAATTTTGGGCTGCACATGAACAGCCCCATGAGGACCTTTGTGGACCCTTGTGCATATTTGGATGGCTGATGAAATCTACGTCACGCATATGTTTACTGGTGCAGGACGCATGAATTGGCCTTTATGGAGCAAAGAGTACAGTGCACAAGGTAAGAAAGTCAAGTCTTTTTTTCAAGTTTTTTTTTTTTTTTTGCCTTTTTATAGGCTTTATTATATCAGACAGTGAGACAGGAAAGTCTCTCTCCAGAAGAGTGGGAGAATGACATGCAGCAGAAGGCTGTAGGTCAGACTCGAACCAGTGACTGCTGCATGGGACTTTACGCCCTTGTTTATGGGTCACACACTCAACCAGCTGAGCTACCAGAGCGTCCGTCTTTTTTCTTATTAACATGCTCATATCGTGTTTACACATGACAGAAGACATATCATAAGCAAATTAAACACTAAACACCATGGCTGAATATTTCCACCTTGAAGCTACTGTATACTGGTAACTGTCTCAGATATTACCACTTGCCATTGAGCTGTGTAGGGCAGCTTAACAGTGTTTGAGTTCAATCACAGGTGTGCTTGAGCTGCAGTGGTAGAAGAGGGGTGGGTGGAGAGAAAGATGTAGAGTTACAATAAGGTATTTCAAGGTAGAAAGGGATTGTTTTCATGTAAAAACTTTATTACACAAAGGTGAGTCTATAGGATAAAGGGACTTGGAATGAAGTCTTTATTTTATGAATAAAGCTGAATTTGGAGATAGGAAACAGCGCACAGTTAAAATTCAGCTTTTTCTGTGGTTGATCACAAGTGCCTGCTCGTGATGAATCTCCCCAGCACCCATAAAATCTTCACCAGTATCGGGGGAAACGGGCGTTGATTTGTGTCTCATAGCCACTGATTTTATTTCTTCTCTTTGGGTGTTTGTAGAGTGGCACTATAAACTTTGCGCTGTACAGCCATAGATGTAATAGTGATCTGATGAAACTCTTGTTATGGCCCTTGGTGGACATGTGTGCCTTCCTTTTTGTGGTGAATCTTTTGTTGCCTTTATGTGGGGAGATGGTTTTTGTGGACTTTACATTCCAGCTGACTGAAGAGCATCTCCAGATCCCACCTGTCTCCAATCGTGGATGATGAGCAAGCCTGCGCTCCAGTCCTCATTCCGTCTCCCCGCCTACCTTCCTGGCTGATTGGATCAAATCAGGTACAAATCAGGAGCTAAACTCTCAGTGAGGGCTGCTGTGATTTAAGATGGACAGCTTGCTTCTGTGCCTCGTGTTGTCCTGTGTTTCCTGTAGCCATTAAGAAATGGTTGCTTGTTCTGAGGCGTTGGTTCTTTTAGCTTATGCTTTGCATCTGCACCAGTTCCTTTAATACTTTTGTTTGCCAGGGGTGTTGCTAGCTTGTCTTTAAGTTTGGCTAAAGGGTTTGGTTGTTTTCATGTGATATTTTTGTTTTAGCTAGTTTGCAACTCTGTTAGCCCTGTTTGGTTTTCCCACCAGCCCTGCCTAGCAGTTTAACCACCCTTTCTTTAATGACTCATGCCACTGAGCAATAAATTGCTTTACTAAACCAAAAAACACCTGTTTTTATGTTCTTCCCTTTGCCCTAGCAGAGCTGGGATGTAAGACTTTTTCTAAAAACAGCCACATTGATACAAAGAAGAAGAAATTAGCACATTAAATTAAGTCATGCACCCATCATTTTCCAGAATGTTTAATTTGGACAATAATGACATGACGAATATTAGTTGCAGCCATCTTGATTGGTGTGATTTTGACCACATGACCAATAGTCAATAAAGTCATGGTCTTCCAGTTGAACAAAGACGTGTGGGAAACTGACGGGCAGCAACCAAGGTGTAGTTGTTTGGCAACTACATTGTTTCCTGGGTCGACACAACGTGAAAAATTCCCAGCACACAGTACAATTTCCCCGAGGGTGTTCACCATTTCCTGTGGGTGCTCAGGAGCTTGTGCACCCACAGCTCCAAGGATGTGTCTGTACTGATTCATGACTTAATGTCCTGCTCACATTCCAATCAGCCCCAAATTCTCTCCTTCTGGAGAAACGGCCAGCACTTCCCCTCGATGCCATTATGAAAAGGTTAGTCCGTCTGTCTTGCGTGACTCAGCCCATACTACGTCTGTGTTGTGCCAGTTGCAATTTAGCAGGTGTTGGAGGGGACGGCTCACACTGATACTGTCAGTCACCATGTTTTCCAATTACCATAGCCTGCACACCAACATGATTGCCTGATTGGCAGTGTTATTTCCGTGGCAATTATTATGATTCTGATTATGTCAATCATTTCACTCTCTGCTCCATGTGGCATCAAATAGCAGTAGCTCGAGCCGCTCGCTTTTTATTTTCCCTCATGTGTCTGATGGCTGTTTGAGGTATATTCTCTCTTTTTACAGTAGAAAAACTTTTTAAAAATTCATGCTCTGCTCGCCTCCAGCGCTATTACCTTTGAGCTCGGTAGCTCATTCTAAATTACTAACGGCCTGTATATGGTCCCCATAATGATCATTTTCACTCTGTGTCAGTAATAATTGCGAGGTTAGTTCTATTTTAGTGCAAGCTCAGGGCTTCTGGTTTTATCTTGCTACTTCTTGTATTATTCATGTCATCCTCGTGTCTTTGACTTTTCCTACAGCGTCCTCCATTTAAACCACAATTACTACTATTACCTCTCCAACACTCCTCTAGTAAAAAAGAAAAAAAAAAGCCATTTTCTTCATTATCGTCGTCATCACAGCCACCACCATCATCATCTATTTACTACATGATTCAATTAGTGAGCCATCAGATAAAAGGTCACGACTGTAATCAGTCCTTTGAGAACATGTTTTTCTTTTTTTCCCTCTGCACCTTCCACTAGATCTGGCTTTACATCTAAGGATGGCTAATGACCTTGCATTCCCACTTTGTGACCAGGACTACACGGACATCTGCACTTCTGAACTAATGCCATCTCCCCAGCAACAAATGTGCTCGCTTGTGAATCCTAAAAGCGACAAATGGTTCATACCGAACATGAGAGTGACAAGGTTTCATTCATGCATTCTTTAGGTGATGCTTTGTTTATTACAACCCTGCTTCCTGATTTAAATTTTATTCCTCGATCTTCCAA
Organism: Acanthochromis polyacanthus; assembly: GCF_021347895.1. Taxonomy (NCBI): domain Eukaryota; kingdom Metazoa; phylum Chordata; class Actinopteri; family Pomacentridae; genus Acanthochromis; species Acanthochromis polyacanthus. Next base: position 10,381,627 of record NC_067132.1, read on the forward strand.
AAAGGATCAAACTGACTAAGGCTTGATGTGCGATGTTCCAGCTCATGTCAGCACTCCTTGCTGGGGTCAGTTTCAGTGTGAATGTGCTCAGTGATGGCCGTTAGCTGTTATCTTGTGTACTGTATATGCAGTTTAAACAGACTGACAAGCTGACTAATACCTGCACTTGTTTGCTGTGCTCAGGTGTGGTCAGATTGCCTCTATCCTTTACAAATCTGATCCTGAGCACATACACTTTACATTCAAACACCCCACTTATGTCACTGTCACTTGTAAATATTGGTAGATGTGACACCAAAAAGGACAGAATACTCAGAGCAGAGGTAGATGTTGTTGTTGTTGTTTTTAACCCTCTTATTTTCTTTGGGGTCAATTTGACCCCATTCAACATCTCTAAATAAACAATTGATATCTTCTATTTTCTTCATATTTAATGACTTTTCCTAATTAAATGGGGACAACTGGGTAAATATGAAAAGAATGTGATGACATGTTTTTGATGTCCTGTACACATGTTGTACGCATCAGTGTTCTTTGGGGTCAATTTGACCTCAGGCTTTTAGCAATAAAACATGTAATAAATATCAATATTTTACACAGTTTAGTTCTGGTTGTTTTGGATGATATTGAGGTAACAATAACATGCAATTTTATAATCTTCAAAAAGCTTTAGGATCCTGAACTTTTTGAAATTGTGTTTGTTTTTCCTGGGGTCAAACTGACCCTGGACATAATGCATGTTACTATTATTGAAAACAGAAACAGTTTTTATTATATTTTATAGAGAACAAAAATATGTACTTGATGTTATTGTGATCTGGAAATTTCTGGTGTTGTGGATGTATGAGGGGAGTGGGTGGGGGTTGTTTTTATTGAAAGGGCTATTCAGGTCGTCAACAAAAAGACATAAAGCATGTGACACATAAACTTGGAGGACAATTTTAATTAGGATAAGATGTTAGTACATTTGAAGTTAATAAGAGGGTTAAACAAATAGCAACAACTTTAGCCTTCATTACTTTTTAAGCTGGAAGTTACCTCAGAGCTCTTCACTTGGTAAGGTTTGTATTATAGAGAAAAAACAAAGCCAATCTAAGGAATCCCTTTGAGGAACCACTTGGCAACAGTGGAAGGAAATAAAATTACCCTTTTCAAAGGAATAAAACTGTCAGAACCAGGCTCTGGGATGGCGGTCATCTGCTTCCACCAGTTGGAGTAAAGATAGAGGGGATGAGGACAAAGGTAGCAGCATAGCAACATCAGCCCATCAGTTTGATGAACATAATAAACTGTTGGATGGATTGTCTACAATGGCTTGTTCAGGTGATCCTGTTTCCTGGAAGATGTAATGGAGGTCTTCCTGTGATCCCAGGACTTTTAATCTAAAGCTGCCATGATGTCGAGATTTTTAGGTTTGATTGTAACGGCAACTCAGCAGCTACTGCATGAAATTTAGAGCTACTAATGGAGCCACGAGGTTGAACCCTGTTGAAGTTCCTTTTTGTGTTGCAAGCAGGTTGAAGTTTTTTAGTCATTCAGTGAAGCTTCTCAGCATCTATGCAACAGATTAGCACATTTTTGCACACATTCATGAACCAAATGATGACTCTTAATGAGTTTGGTGAGACTTTTAGAGAGAAAATGATCTCTGTGCAAATGAGGGTTTTAGCTCCATTTAAGAAACAATCTCTATGCATACTAACACGCCTGAAAGCTCATATTGCATTAGCAGTTGACATACACTGAGCATGTTCTGCCTGTGTGAATGTGAAGCAGGGGGTTGGTTGCTTGTATGTAGGAAGCCAAGGCCTAAAATGTCCTTAATTGCACAACAGCTGCAACAAGGTCAGCAACATCTGTGGCTGGATTTGATATATATACACACGTGGACAAAATTGTTGGTACCCCTCAGTTAAAGAAGGAAAAACCCACAATTCTCACTGAAATCACTTGAAACTCACAAAAGTAACAATAAATAAAAATTTATTGAAAATTAAATAATCAAAATCAGCCATCACTTTTGAATTGTTGATTAACATAATTATTTAAAAAAAACAAACTAATGAAATAGGGCTGGACAAAAATGATGGTACCCATAACTTAATATTTTGTTGCACAACCTTTTGAGGCAATCACTGCAATTAAACGATTTCTGTATTTGTCAATGAGCGTTCTGCAGCTGTCAACAGGTATTTTGGCCCACTCCTCATGAGCAAACGGCTCCAGTTGTCTCAGGTTTGATGGGTGTCTTCTCCAAATGGCATGTTTCAGCTCCTTCCACATATGTTCAATGGGATTCAGATCTGGGCTCATAGAAGGCCACTTTAGAATAGTCCAACGCTTTTCTCTCAGCCATTCTTGGGTGTTTTTGGCTGTGTGTTTTGGATCGTTGTCCTGTTGGAAGATCCATGACCTGCGACTGAGACCAAGCTTTCTGACACTAGGCAGCACATTTCTCTCCAGAATGCCTTGATAGTCTTCAGATTTCATCGTACCTTGCACACTTTCAAGACACCCTGTGCCAGATGCAGCAAAGCAGCCCCAAAACATTACTGAGCCTCCTCCATGTTTCACCGTAGGGACAGTGTTCTTTTCTTCGTATGCTTGGTTTTTGAGTCTATGAACATAGAGTTGATGTGCCTTACCAAAAAGCTCCAGTTTGGTCTCATCTGTCCAAAGGACATTCTCCCAGAAGCTTTGTGGCTTGTCAACATGCATTTTTGCAAATTCCAGTCTGGCTTTTTTATGAGTTTTTTTCAGCAGTGGTGTCCTCCTTGGTCGTCTCCCATGAAGTCCACTTTGGCTCAAACAACGACGAATGGTGCGATCTGACACTGATGTACCTTGGCCTTGGAGTTCACCTTTAATTTCTTTGGAGGTTGCTCTGGGCTCTTTGGATACAATTCCAACGATCCGTCTCTTCAATTTGTCATCAATTTTCCTCTTGCGGCCACGTCCAGGGAGGTTGGCTACTGTCCCGTGGGTCTTGAACTTCTGAATAATATGAGCCACTGTTGTCACAGGAACTTCAAGCTGTTTAGAGATGGTCTTATAGCCTTTACTTTTAAGATGTTTGTCTATAATTTTTTTTCGGATGTCCTGGGACAATTCTCTCCTTCGCTTTCTGTTGTCCATGTTCAGTGTGGTACACACCTTTTCACCAAACAGCAGGGTGACTACTTGTCTCCCTTTAAATAGGCAGACTGACTGATTATGAGTTTGGAAACACCTGTGATGTCAATTAAATGACACACCTGAGTTAATCATGTCACTCTGGTCAAATAGTTTTCAATCTTTTATAGAGGTACCATCATTTTTGTCCAGGCCTGTTTCATTAGTTTGTTTTTTTAAATAATTATGTTAATCAACAATTCAAAAGTGATGGCTGTTTTTGATTATTTAATTTTTAATAAATTTTTATTTATTGTTACTTTTGTGAGTTTCAAGTGATTTCAGTGAGAATTGTGGGTTTTTCCTTCTTTAACTGAGGGGTACCAACAATTTTGTCCACGTGTGTAGTATATTGACTTAACCTCTGCCAGTCAAGGGATATGTCAACATAGCGCTATAAGGGGCAGTCAATTCCAGCCATTTTCAGTACAAAAAATCACTAATATTTTATTTGTAAATAAAAATATCATGAGAAATACAGGGAATATTGGACGCGCATCGCGAGGTGCATTTCCTCGAAAACGACCGATTTGTGGATTATATACCGACTTCAAGACATGTTTTGGACAAAATATGTTACTGGCTTGTTTCGTCTGAATGTCCAAGGTTGGATTATGGCCGTTTTTTGTGGAATATTTTCATCTGTGTGTAATAATGAACCCGGAAATGTGAGTCGCGCTGTGTACGTTAAAGCCGTGTACAGAGAAAGGATGGATGGATATTCGTTGTTTGTCGGACAAATGTGTTTATATTACCCGCTGTGGTAATCGCATCTGAAAGTGGTTTATACCGGCGGATTCATGAGAATCTAAGCTTTCCATCGGTGTATAGTGTTTGTATAATCGCGTTTGCGGCTTCAGACATTTAAGGAAATGCTTATGCAGATCTCAAAGTGTTCCGTGGGCGGAACACTGAAGCGCAACGGGTTTAAGACAACATGGCTGTTTGCACCATTCTTTCCAGAATTTTCCATTTGCGCCAATTCAGACTGTAATTCAACACAAAACTGAAAAGGGGTCAGGAATGTTTCCTGAAGTTTTCAATTTTAGCAGCTCTGAATCACTGGAGTAGTTCTGACATAAGGCGTAAATGTGGTACAAGTTGTGTATTGTAAGAGCATAGAGAAATGATTGAATGATGATTCAGTGAAAATAATATTAATCAAAAATACAGTGTAGACATTGTTTATGTGGTAAATGACTATTCTAGCTGGAAACAGCTGATTTTTATGGAATATCTCCATAGGGGTACAGAGGAACATTTCCAGCAACCATCACTCCTGTGTTCTAATGCTACATTGTGTTAGCTAATGGTGCTGAAAGGCTCATTGATGATTAGAAAACCCTTGTGCACTTATGTTAGCACATGAAAGAACGAAATTTCATAGAAAACATGAAAATGTCTGAGTACAAACTTTTCAAAGGTGGAGCATTCCTGTGGATGTAACTTTTGATGGAATTTGGATGAGACATTCATGTTCCCCACAGGATGAGCTGCAATAAATCTGGTGATTCCTTAACTTTACCTCCCCTAATTCATCTTCATCTGCCCCATCATCAGTTACACAAATTAATTTCTCTTTCTTCCTTTGGTTTATGTACTGGACAAATTCATTAATTTGGTTTATTAGTTTCAGGAAGCTTCAATAAGTCTATGTCAAATATACTTCTAATTAGCAATTAAAGAGACACATTTGACTCCAAGACTATTTCACACTTTGGGTTTTTTAAGGCAGAACCTTAGGTAAAGTTTTTTGTGATGTTACAGGGCTCAGACTGATCAGCCTAATATACTTATCCGAAGTGTAACACAACTGACACACTCGCCAACAGTGACCTATATCTGAATGAAAGCTGACAGACTGCTCCGTCTCACACACACACACACACACACACACACACACACACACACACACACACACACACACACACACACACACACACACACACCCTAATCACCCTAAACATCAACATCTTATCTTTCCTGAACTCACATACTGTAGTACGGCTGCCTGATCAAAGGAGAAAACAGCAGACTTCAGTGTGTGTGTGTGTGTGTGTGAGTCCATCAGCAGTTGCTCTGTCAGCATACTCCCAGTCCGAGGAGGGGGGAGGCGGGGGTCCACACAGCATGGCTAAAGAACTCATCAACAACCCCAGGCGCTGTGCTCGGTGTGTGGGATGATGTGCTGCAGACTCAGCCTCTCAGCCCAGAGAACTCCTCACAACACACACCAACACATCATCATCATGGACCCGCCTGTACACACATTAACATGCTTACTGTCTGCATTCATCCGGCAAATGTGCTTGTTACCCACGAGGACGGGCATTTTTTTTAACGGGGGTTAAGATTCTGGAGTGCGGGAGCTTGTTATGAGAAACTAGAATTTGATTTGTTATGAATGCAAAGCACACAGCTAAAAGCTCTTGGGGTATTTAGTCTCTGGCTATAGGCTTAATGAGTTTGTGTGTGCATGTGTGTGTGTGCAGCATGTGCTGCAGTAATGTGTGTGATGCATGTGTGCACGTCAGCATTTGTGCAAGAGCAAATGTGTGTTTGTTTTGCACTTGTCAAAGAGGAGAGTTCTCTCCGAGTGTAATGCACTTATGTGATGGCTAGTGGCTGGAGGCGGATAGTCTAATTCACTCTCAGAGGCTAATTCCATGCTAACAAGTCAGCGATGCCACATGCTTGTCCTTGCCCACAGCCCAGTGGGCCAGTCTCAAAGCAAACCAATTAGCCAGCCTCGCTCCGGCTCTGTCAACCCCCCCGAAAAGTCACTCTAAACTTTTTTTTCCTCTTTTCCCTCGGAGGCTTTTGAATGAAGGAGGTCCGTGAGGAGTGTAAAGGGGCCGCGCATTAATAAGCCTGTATCACTGACATGAAAGACGTCGAGGAAGAAACATCAAATACACAAGGCTAAGCTGCCTTGCCAATTAGCTAAAATAGCTATTTAGTGACAAAGCGTCCAACGTGCGAATGAAACCACGTCTAATGTACAAGTGAGCAGATGAATGCAGTTTTAATCGACGCATTAGCACGCTGAGGGATTCTTTGTGAAAACTTTCTCCGCTCCATCACTGCGAGTTTGAGGAAAGCGGAAAACATGAAGGTGTCAGGACTCGCTAAGTGGACTGACTTGACACTGTGCAGTATTGCAGCGGCTCCACTGTGGGAGTAGCTAATTGGATGGTAATTAATGGAATGGAGGCCGATAAATACCTTTGTGAGCGGGCTTGTCAAGGACATGGAGGTGATGGGAGGGAGTTTGTGAAGCAGAGCGAGAGAGAGAGAGACGCAGAGAAAGCGACAGGACAGACACCTTTTCTTCATCGTGACAGCTAATCCTCATCCCTTCATCCCTCTCCTCAATTCCTAAATGAAACTACCCCTCCCTCATCACTCCTCCTCTTCCACTCCTCTCCCTTCCTCCCCTTATCAGGCCCCCTGCCTATTCTCCCCTGCCCCAACTTCACTTGTTTCCATGGAAACACAGGATAAAAAGAGTTACTTCTAGATTAAATCAAAGATTTTGAAGTGCCGAAAATATTACAAGCTCTTTTGAATCGCGTTCCTCGAGTTCAGGATGATACTCTATTTTCTCCTTCCAGATAGCGCATGTGTGCCCCTTTCTTCACTGCGAGAAGAAAGACGGAGCAGCACAGCCTATTCAGTCTCTGACGCAAACTGTAAGACCCGTCTGTCTCTGTGGGACCAATGAATGGCTCGTGAGTTGACAGTTTTTCTTTCTTCCTGTTTTTTTTCCTCCTCTTTTCTGTGTTTCAAGGCTTTGTAGGTGTCCCACAAATCTGCTTAACCAATCTGTCAGCTGCCATTGTGGAGGTCCAGAGGAGAATTTTATGCATAATTGAATATCTAGGCTAGGAAAAGAATAAATCCTGGAGAAAAAAAAACACATTCCTGTGATGTTTCTGCAGGATTCTACTGTCTGACGAGGTTGCTCTGTCTCCAAGTATACAGTGGGTTACTGTGACATTGTGCAGGCTACGCTGACAGTAAACGCTGTTGTCTTCAGCTGTCATCTCTTTGATCCTGATCACCATCCAGAGCACTACAAAGCGGAGCTGGAAGCATTGGCTCACTTAGCTTGAATAAACACTGGCGAGTAAGCTGAGTGCCAAAGCACAAAGCCACTAGAACCAGTGTTTGAAAGCATGCAAATCAGAAGATAACAACAGCTGGAGTCATACAATAAATGCAACACAAGTAGCTGTAGCTGATTGTTGGATAAAGTCAAAATAAAGTTTGAATTAACAGACTGAGAACTGGCCTTATGTGACTGTGTGCACGATCAGTTCAGCAGCAATAAGGACAATGAGTCTGTCACCTCTTATGACAGAAGCCTTTTTTGTTATTTCTGACTTTCTTTAACAAAAATGTATAAATAATTGAATTGCGATCTTGATTTTAAGTTCTTATCATTTTAGCACTGGTAGTTTTCCTCTGGGGCTGGCTAATATCTCTTTAAGGGACACCAAAAAGTCTACTGTGCTGGAAAAAGCCTGTGCTCCAGCTATTGCAAATCTTTTAGTTGTTCCAAAGATGTCTTCGAAAAACTGTTTGGGGCATATTTGTGAAAACAGTGCATGTAGCATTTATAATGTACTCTGTATACCATCAACCTTTGTTTGTATTCTTCGCAGAAAGTAGAAGATGGTTGAGCTGGTAGCTGACTTGTTTTAGTTGTGAGTCCCAGTAGACTTTACTTTTCAGTGATGCTTTGTGCATGAGGAGTATGCTCCAACACAAATCTTATGAAGTATAATTGAATATTTATATATTTTCTGCATTGTAAAACTGCTTTCATTGTTTGATTTGTTTTAGTTTTTAAAATGAATTTAGACTTGCTTATTAAAAATGACACAATTACTTTATTCTCTTTTACATTACATTTCTGATAAATATTTTGCATTTTGCTTTAATATATGTGTGTGTGTGTGTGTGTATATATATATATATATATATATATATATATATATACACACACAGCAGTTCAGTAGGGAAATTACTTTGCGCTGCATGTTTCTTCAAGAGATGAACAATAAAAATGTGGCCCTAATTTTAGTGAAATGTATACAGACAGTTTTTTTTGTTTTGTTCTCCCAATGGTCATAAGAATATGGAAACAATCTAAAGCTGCAAATTAATTTTCACTTTTGCAGTGAGCCACAAGCTCCTCCAATCACTCAGCAACACAACATACTTTACAGTTAACACAACTTAACAAATTTACATACAGACATGTGGATGACTGATGTTAGTTCAACAAAATGTGTATACATCTGAGTATGTACAGTCAGGAGCGGAACGAATATTCGGATATTCGTCTTTAATAGGGCCCGAATATCCGGAGACCAGAAACCACTATTCGGGCCAGCCCTAATTGTGAGATAGCCGCACGGTGTCACTGTAACTATGACAACAAGTGAACACTACGTCAGCTGCCTGCTGCTGATCACATGGTTGTGATCCCACTAAGAATCCACCACTGTGGACTTTTTGGGACTTATCTGTCGGAAATCATACAAGGACTCAGCAGCCTTGGCAGAGTACTGCACTCTGGGTGCTTCTCTTGTTTTTTATTTTGTCTTTTCCATTGATTTTTTTCTGATGTAATAATTTAAATGCACATAAAGATTTATGGAAACGCAGCCAGGCAATCAGTTTATTGTTGGCTAGCTGAGCCAATAGACAGTAAAAAAGAGTAGGCACTCATACTACAGCTGACTTTATTTCAGAAAGGTAACCTTTTAATTAACCTTTTAGTCCCTGAGCCTGTTTTTGAGGCACCTACAGCCCCCGCCGGCGGGGGCTGTAGGGACTAAGGGGTTAAGGTGAGGTTTAAATACGAACTTTAAACCTGCATTCTTTCTAACAGCCAGCAGGTGGCGACTCCTGAGATGCCAGTTTGGATAGATGTCAATCAGAAATGGACTTTTCATTTAATTTGCTACCACAGTAAACATTTTCCTCATGAGTTTATCGTCTCCATCACTAGTTTCAAGTGTCCTTAAATACAGAAAAATTTTTGTTTTGTAAATTACGGCCTCATTTAGAGGAAAATAGACGATAAAACAGAATGTTTTATGGTGTGACTGCTTGTAATTTTCACTACTCTGTGTCGTGTCCTCGAGCTCAGTCAGACCCAGCCCTCACTCATTCTGTCCGGCTTCAAAAGAGCAAGGTAGTCCATAAACCAGTGGGTGACATCATGGTGACGACGTCCTTCTTTTATACAGAGTAGTTTACAACTGACATTACACTGAATATACTGACATATAAATACTGAATTTCGGTGAAAGACACAATCGACCAATCAGAGCCTCTAAAATGACGAGGTCTGCAGTGCGTCATCCACGGTTTCTCCGTGAAAACCACTGTCACTCGTCCATTTTGCTCAGTGCAGATGAGTGACAACAGATCCGAAGTGACACTGGCAGCGCGTAAAGCTTTTACCAGACGGCGGCTGAGCGTGTCCCTCCTTCACACATGGCCGAGCCCTGAAGGAGATGAAAGTGCGAGTTACCTGACAGGGCCAGGCATGTCTGTATGTACAAGGACACACGTGAGCATGCACACAAGAGAAAGTGGTGACTTAATCCCAGGGGAGAAGTTGGGAGCCTGGACATCGGTCTTTACAACGGAACGCACGCTCCATCAGTCCACAAGAGGGCCATTTGTGTAGAAGCAGTCTACTTTACTCTCCGTCAAACTTGTCAGACCGTTCTGCTCAAACTTCTCTCTCCCCAAACAATACTTTTTAATTTCTACATCGGACTGTATCCACACTCCGAGTGGAGAGCAAAAAAAAATCTTCAGTGAGGGCGCCATTAAATGCTGCAGGACTTATACATTTTTTAATGCATACATTTTTTATGCATGTTAACAGGCTTGTATAACTTACGTCTTCCTTCTTTGTGGCTCTATTGTGCTCTAGTCTCTGAGAGCAATAGCATGCTTCGGGGAGAAAGGATTTTGCAGATTGGGTTGCATTATTCTGCCTGTTCCAGCCCATACTGTATGGTGGTGCAGTGCTACCACCCAGCACCGGATGATTTATGAGGTACACACTCACCAAATTACACCTAATGAATTGTATTGCTCCTGACTGAATTTAACACCCCCCCCCTTCATTTTACTGCCTCTGTTAAACATGGGTTAACTGCCACAGGAATAGCAATCAATGCTGAAATGGTTAAACAGTGTGAGAGAGAAAGAGGGGGAATATGAAAGATTGATTTGCCCTAACTGGGATTTATAGTATGCATTCTCACGCCGGACCTGAAGACGATCTTCATGCTTCACGCTGCTGTGTTTGTGGAGGTCTGGGTCCATGTTACTGTATCCATATGTTCAGTGTGGTGCCCAGGAGGGAGGCGCACAAACAGATCCCCCCCACATCTGTCTGCACGTCTCAGATCTTCCTCGACCTCCTCCTCGACACGGATCAGGGGGGAATAAATTTAAGTTCAGCGCACACCTGCATCAAACTGACGAATCCAGCCGGAGGTCAGCGTTCCGTAAATATCCTCTCGCTCTTGTTAACGTGTCACGGCTTTTAAATGGGTCGACAAACAGCCCACCTGGGACTCATGGGAAAGAGAAAGGCGGATGGAGGTGGGTGCGTGGAGGAGGGGTTGGCGTGTGCAGGGTAGGAAACAGAACGCGGCCTGTCCGCTCCCGTCGTTATTTTTACAAGTCTTTACGACTCAATTTAGCGGGTGGGAAATAAAACAAGCGGGGTGTCGGAGCTCCGGGGGCTGAGATGAGTTAGTGAGGCTCCCTGAGCTGTCAGAGAGCTCGCCGTGGCAGCGTGGGGGTTGGGGATCAGAGGGAGGAATGGGGGAGAGATGAGGGATGGGGGCAGAACCGCCCTAATCAAGCAAGTTTATTCAGATCAACGTCAGTCTTTGGCTTCGCTTCACATCTCAGCAACTTGAAGCCTGAGCCAGGGACTCAACTCAGAGAAACAAAGGCCTCACTTCACTTTGGTGTTACTTTGCATGGGTTCTGCATGTAAAATTAACATATTTAGTGGCTTTTCCATCAGATTCTCCCTGATTTTAATATTCCAGTACAATAAGACAGGTCTCAGTTCTTCAAAAAACGATTTAACATATATTTCCTCTTTTCTAATGCACTTGGGTGGCTGAGTTGTTCCGTATGCTGTTAATATTGCGCTCTGATATTGGCTTTTTCCAACACGCTCTGATAGTGTCATATGTTAATGGCACTGTCTACCCCTCAGAAAGGCCTCTTCTTCTTTCATTCGCCTCTCTCTCTATCTCTTTTTTTCCGCTGTTTTTTCAGACCAATTGGAAGCGCACACGAAGGGAAGGGAGGAGAGGGTCTGTAATTAAAATTCTGTTCAGCATGACAACGCTGTTTCATGCCTCATTTTTTTGTGCACGTGGGATGAATACGGGATAAGCGAGGAGACTTTAATAGGTAAATAGAAACTGCCGGTGTGCGCTTAAGGTCTAGCTCGAGCACGCAGGTGGAAAACAGACGCAAAGCTTATCAGCAACACCAGCGCGCAGGTTGTGTTGGGGTAATGGCCGAGGCTGTTAGGTTTTAATGTGCGCTTTCAAAGAGGGTGCTGCAGCTTTGTATTCAGTGGGAGAACTTGTGTTTTTGTGTGTGCAGGGCTGCATGTGTGCGCGTGGAGGTGTGAGGTGGACGCTGACACTAGCTCTGCATGCTTACATGTGCTGATTCTGTGTTTACTCAGTGAAGGAGGAGGGGGGAACAGAGAGCCTCCTGGGATGCAGTCCACGGGGCTTGTCAACTACTGTCACTCAGTCATCCCATATCCCATGATCCCCTGCTCCAACCCCCCCTCCCACAAAACAAAGACAGCAGCAGCCACAGCAGCTGCATCCAAGGGGACCGCCGCTCCTCCAGTGTTTAACCTCTGCTACAGCTTCTTTCTGTCTCTGCCGTGCTTCGTCTCTCTCCCTCCTCCTCACCATCTCCGACTCTCCTTCATCAAAGCATTTCTGGCTATTTTGTTTCCCAGCTCTACAGAGAGTTATTGCTCATGACAACGATCACGGTCGTTTATTTTCTCTCCGCAGCCCGGCCTCTGTATGCACGCCGGGCTAGTATTACCCTATGATATTCAAGCGCTCTCTATTAAATATGCATGAACCCTGGAGATGAAAATTAATTTTGGGAATGTTCTCTCCCTCTTTCTCCCCTCGTTCTCTCTTTGAATGTTCAAATATGCCTTCATCTGCCTTTGTGTCAAGCCGTGAATTCATTATTTCATTTGCCGGTGTTGGTGTAACATAACACAATGTGCAGGGCTACAGCGATGTTGTGATATTGATCTTGTAAAAAGCAAGTGGCGGCGGCGAAAACAGCTCCGGTCAAAACACACGTAGTAGAAGGAGGCGAGTTTTCACAGATTCGCCAAGTTTTGGGAAAGTTTGCCCTGAGCTCTTATCACTCATGAATATTTAGGGCCATAAAATGGGAAAATATTAAATTGAATTATGCATGTATGAAGCGATGGAAATCTGCAGTAGGACACTGCAGTTTCTCTGCTGTCTGTTTCTGCAACATGATCATCTCAGCAAGGCATCCCTCGTTTCTGCTCTCGATGCGTTGCCCCCACGACCTCCAGACTCCAGCACATATGTGGGTGCTGCTGTCCATTCCGCTGCACGGCAAATTACAGTATTCCTCGGTAAAGAGTGAGAACATCAAAAACGCTGCAGACACAAACAGCCTGGTTGTGCAGGCTGTGTAGGAGGTGAAGCCAACACAAGTTGAAGGATGAAACAAGAAGCGCTTTAAGAAACAGCACACAGCAGTGGAAAGGAGTTGTGAGTTTCCTTTCGAAAACGCTGCCGAGCTACAGATGTACTGCTGTAGTGATACCGTCTTGACATTTCAGTCGAGGAAAACTTTTGTTTGAGTATCAACAGAGAAGCTGACAGAAACTCGGCGAACATTTTAGCCTGCTTTTATTCAGTGCCAAGAAGGTGCATTAAAGGCAGCGTTAAACTGGTGCTGAATCCTGGAAAATGCATGTTGTAGGATTAAGAATGTAGCATTACAGAATATCTGGACACAGAAGTAGAGGAATAGCTCAGTATTTTCATTCATCGTATTTCAGAGATGCACATGAATTTAACCCTTGTGCTTTTACAGAGCAAGTCTTTAAAAAACACTTAGTATGGAATGTTTTAAACTCACTTGTGTCCTAAATGCATGATCTAATTTCTGATGAGGAAGACCGATTTGATGTATTTATAGTCATGACCATGCTCCATATGGGTTCATGTGCACTGGTATCCACTTCTGGCTCTTATTTGTAAAACTTTCCATGTCTTCCAAGTCCTCCACACACAGCTGCTTTTGTTTTCATGCTTGTTTGATTCCTTGTTAAGATAAGTTTGATACCAATGCTGCATGTGTGTGGCAGGAGCTAACAGTTAGCCTAGCTGTTCAAAGTCCACCTGACTACTGTAAAGGTCTGTAGTAGCTGCGGTTTAACAGTTCGGTTGCCAGCTCATCCCTCCCACATGTCAAGTTTTCTTCTGCACGATACTGAAGAACAAGTTGATTCTGCAACGTCGGGTGATTGATGTAGTTTTTCAGCCTCCACTGGTGTGTGAGTGTGACAAGAAAGCCCAATGTAAGAGCCATTGAGAGCGATTTCTAAATGACAGATTTTACCTGAACTTTTGCCGGCAATGGAAACAATTAAAGATGAACGTAACAACCATGACATCCACCTGTGGTTTGAAATTTGACCGACGACCAAGAGACAGATCACCCATGGTGTTATGGTATCGACTTGTCAATCACAAGGTATTCCCATTCTAAAATCTACATCCTGCTTTATCATCTATTTTACTCTACATAGAAGCATCATTTACCAAAAAATCATCATGCTGTATTGCAGGAGACTTGGAACTTGTGATTGAGAGCATAAACTCACAAGGAAAACATTTACTGAGGTAACAGATCAAGCAAGAAGTTGGGTCGTTTTCTTATGGACTTCTACACAGTCAGACTTCTTTTTGCAACCAGCTGGCTAAAGAATGCAGGTTTAAGGCACTTCTGTGTTGCTTCACTTGTCAGACCTGGAGGCCACATCCATGTTTTATCTGCTGTTTCTGCTGTGAACACTGACATTATTATCACATTTTAAGTAGCAAATGTGTTTCGTTTGTGCACACCAGGCTTGACTGTTAGCCTCTGCTAACTCATGAGGTAAATATCTGTTTTTATAACTAATATATTCACAGCTATGCTTAGAAGCTGGTTAACTTCCAGATGAAGGTGCTGGATGTACAGTACATGGTGGGTTTTTTGAGCTTCATCATAGCAAAAAAAGAAAAGAAAAAAGAAACTAAAACAATTGCAACACTGGGTTACAATAATCTGTAGGTTCATCAATATAGTAACCCCTTTAAGATAGGTTTATGTGATTGCTTGTTAATATTAAGTATTGACAACAGCTTGAAGGTTTTATTTCCAACTTCATCACCTCATCTCATAATTATGTTTATTTTGTTAGTGCTGTCATGTCAATTCTCAGCCTTCCTCATTAAGACGAACCTTCTGCTTACGATTAAATTTCTTCAAATTTCTGTCAACAAAACTGGCGCTGGTCAACTGGGAAAGGCTCCAACATTCCTGCAAACCACTACGCTATAAAGCAGATAAAGCTAATGGATGGAAATCAGCACTGTGCATTATTGTATTTTAGTGACTCCATGCGACACCAGGAGGCTTGTGTCGCCTGGAAGAGCTGCCCGTTCAGCAGAGAGGGGAAGCTTTGGGCTGCTCCATGCCAACCCCCTATGGCCTGCATTCACTCACCCCGACTCCATCTGCATAACTGCATCTTTCATGAGATGTGGTCAATGCCCAATCCATACTGTATAGGACTGTGTGTGTGTGTGTGTGTGTGTGTGTGTGTGTGTGTGTGTGTGTGTGTGTGTGTGTGTGTGTGTGTGTGTGTGTGTGTGTGTGTGTGTGTGTGTGTGAAGTGGACATCTGCAAGCCTGCGTGCTATTTTCTGTACTGGTGCTGCATTTTTTTTGTGTTTTGCATGCTTGTTTTTGTGTCTGACATGCTCTGTGTGTGTGTTTGTGTGTGTCTTACCTGTTTGGGTCACAATCTTTGCAGACTGTCATAGACTAATCGTCCAGGTCAGCAAATGAGCGCTCCCTGTTTCGCTTAGCTACGAATTAGCACTCTCACCCGTATCTCTTCATCACCTTCATGGTTCCTACTAGTGGCACCTTGTTTAAGCTCAGTCAATATTAGCAAAGAGGGATGTGGGTGCCGGGAGCTGGTAGACGACCCCTGTAGTTCTTATCAGGTAAAGTGGTTTTTGATTAGTGTTAATGGCTGCGACTAAATAGCCTTCAGCTTTTCCACTGGCTACACTTGTTATTATGTGTGTGTGTGTGTGTGTGTGGGTGTTGCGGCTCTGCTCAAGGGCGTGCTAGCAATTCATCAAGTTGACAAAGCTATATCTGCTCTGCAGTGATGAACAGGTTTTATGTATAAACCTGCTCCCTAAACTATACCCTTTACACCGTCTGGCTGCTTTGAGCTATTTCGAGAATGCTGCTGGATGGTGCCTGAGCTGCGAAGTATCTCCCATCAGCCACAGCGGAGGAGTTTCAGTGTGTCAGCACCACTACAACATACAGACAGCAAGAATGAGGCTTTTCTTGTTGTGCATACTCCAACCAGGATGTAGTCGTGGCCCAGAAAGACAGGCTGCAGCACCCGCTCTCCAAAACGCTCGGCATCTGGTGCAACAGACAGCCTCGCATGTTAATGCCGAGTTAATATTATTCTTATGAACTGCGAGTGACTTCGCATGTTAGTGAGCGCTCTGTCAAATTAATGTCACTTCCATTAATGCCGCCGTCTATTTCGTGTCACAAGCGCGCTCGTGCCAGGCTCCCGCTCGCTCAGGGACACACACATGCACGACCCCATGCAGACATTCACACCCCTGCGTCTCAACAGTGGATCCATGCAGTATTTACACATGCACTCACACGCACACGTCTTCCCTCCACAGAGGCAACAGAGAAGAGGAAAATGAATGTCCTGACTCATTTATCACATAGCCCCAAAAGTACAGATGAATCCAGTGATGAAAATCTGTCCTGAGAAATGTCAGGAAGATATTAACTCCAATACATCAAAGTGGAGCTGCAGTCTCTGAGCTGACTGCCAGCCGATGCTCCCAGCCTCTGGTTAAGTAGGGGGAGCAAAACAGCGCCGATGTAATTTTTGCCAACTCTGACCATTTGTCACACAGAAACGAGTAAATAAAGACACAAGTCACTTCCATCCAAAGATTAACATCTGAAATGATGCAGAGCGAATTTCATTAGTGCGCAAATGCCATTCTTTAGATCTGTCTGATGTCAATGAAGTGTGAGAGAGTGAAGGAAAAGAAAAGAAGAGGGAAATTGCCTTTTCATGTAGATTTCACTAATCGCTTCCCCAACAAAATACGGCAGACTTGTACTAATAAGTAAGTTAAGGCTCAGTGGACAGATAGAGTGAAACAGCACAGAGGCTAATGGAATTGAGAGCTTTCCATGCCTCCATGGGTGTCTTAATTGTCAAAAGGAGATTCTCAGATGAGCATTTCAGCGCTCGCCCGCTGGATTGTGGGAAGCCTAAATTGGAGTGCGACTCACTGGACTTGTTTTAAGGCAGAGCTTCTCTCATGTGTACGAGGTGGATCAAATCCCTTATCCTGTGTCTGGGAATAGGTCCTGTGATTCGCTCTTCTTGTTTATCTGCCAGCCAGCGCCGGCAAAGTGTATGTTTTCAATGTAGCCAATAGGGACTGCAGCAGGCTCATATCAAAAATCTATAACTTCTGCTGTTCTCTGCTTTTTCATCTCGCACTGCATGTATTATGGGCTCATTTATTTTTTGCATGGATTTATTTATTCATAAATATTCATCCTGAATGTCAAATATGTGATTTATTTGAAAAAAAAAATTATATTGCTTTTTCAATCTCTGCCAGCTTGGATTTATTGGCTCTCATTGCTATTGTTATCACGGTACCTTTACAGAGATCTATTTTAGCAACGCTTCTCTTCACCAGTTATTACAGCACTAGAAATTCCAACCACTGAGCTTCATTAGTAGTGAAATTGGAGAGTAGGGGACTCCATGAGAGAGAGTACGCGCTTTTAATCTAAAAAGGTCAATGTACGCCAGCTATTTTGGAGATTCACTGCAAGCTTATAATTGGGGCCTTGTCTGAAGACAACGTAGAATTAAATGAAGACAAAGTTACTGGGTGTGTGGTTGGCCTTTGATGAGAATCAGGGAGTGAGGACCCTTCATTTGCAACCTTTAATCAGTCCAGTGAGATCGGATTCGCATGTGATTGTAGAAGAGAAGAAAGTAGGGGGAGAAATGAAATGGTAATTAGTATTGATTACCTATGTGCATATGACCCCCTGGTCTCCCCTTGCATTCCTAAATCAACCCAAATTATTGGATTTTCTAATTTCATGCTTAGAGAGAAGTAGCCAGCAACATGAAAATGCCTCCACAATGAACCATGTGCCCATTGGGGTCTGAGGAAATTATAGTGAAGACAAGTCGGGCTTCTCTTTGTGCATCGGTGTGGGCGCAAACCTGAATGAAGCGCACTGCTCTAAGTTAAGGACGATAATTATTCTAGGAGGGTCTGAGGGGAGTAAAGGTGATTCAGGTAGCTTTTTCTTCAAATTACATTTCACGTCACTGCGCTGTCGCTAAGCGAATGGCCTCAGCCCGGCCATATATGTATGTAATTACTCCCAGTTAAGACAGGGGAAAAAAGGTCCATTTAGGCAGGAAAGAGAAGCCCAATTACATGTATACACAATTAATACACCCATGGGAAATTGAAATTTTCTTTCAAATGATAAGATTAATTCCTAATTATGGCGACACACATGCACATGCACACTCGCACAAGGCCTCACACAGTTAATCTACTTTAGTAATAAGCCACCGTACACTGAAAATGGGAAGAAGTGGACAGCAACTGATGGAGGGAATCCGTGTCAGAGTGGACCCGATGAACCGGTGTACGGTCTGGATGTGACGGTGCTCTGCCGCCATCTGCTGGCTCTCAGCTTAGTCATGAAAGGAGCAGTGTCAGTGCAGACTTTTTTTTCACAGAGGTGTCACTGAGTTCGTTTCTTAAATGGCAAATGTAATGATCTATTTCATGTGTGTATTTATAGGAGAAGGAAACCACAGGGAATGATTTGTCCATCAGTATTTTAGTCCTTCCAGTATGATGGGGTGAACAGTCAGACAGTCTGCAGTTGATTGCAGGACAAATTCAGTCAGGAGTTGCGTCCATTTATCAAACGTCCATCCATCCGTTATCTGTACATGACTTAGTCCTCATTAGGGTCATAGGGGGGCTGAAGTCTATCCCAGCTGACTTAGTGTGAAGGCAGGGGACACCTGGACAGGTCACCAGTCTGTCACAGGACTACATATAGAGACAAACAATCACACTCACATTCACACCTACGGATTTAGAGTTACCAATTAACCTCAGCATGTTTTTGAACTGTGGAAGGAAGCCAAAGAACCCAGAGAAAACCCACATCTGCACAGGCAGAACATGCAAACTGCAAGCAGAAAGATCCCAGGAAGGCCAGGATGCAAACCAGGGATCTTCTAGCTGCAAGAAGGCAGAAGTACTAACCTCGGAGCCACTGTGCAGTCCACATTACTGAACATCCTCATATTATTTAAAACTATTGAGCTTTTAATTCATATTTTCATTCGTGCCTCTGTGCATGTTTCTAAAAAGACAACAACAAGAACTGATTATTAGATAATGGGTTCATGGGAAGACACCCAGACACAAAAAGACAACAATCAGTGCTGCCTTTTGGTGTCTTTTAGCAGTCATTTTGTCTCTGGGGTTACTTTGTATCTTATTATAGTCGAATGTATCATTCTTTAATTCTGTGTGTGTTTTTAGTGTAACGTTTAGGTCTCCTTAAAGATGTTCATCTTTTCATTTATTGCCACTTTGCATGTCTTCTTCCCCTTCTCTTCATTTTGGAGTCATTTTGCATCTCTTTATCAGTTTGTTTCTCTTCTTGGTTTATATTACATATTTTTTATAGTTTGTTACCTTTGTGGTTACTTTGCTTCTCTGTAACCGTTTCCTGTATCTTTGAAGTTATTTTGAATCTCTGCAACTGGTTTCTGTCTTTGCAGTTATTTTGCATCTCTTTGTAGCCTGATTCTGTTTCTGAAGATGTTTTGCATCTCATCGGAGCCGCTTTCTGTATCTTTGTGGTTCCTTTGTGGTTCACTTTTATATCTTTGTCATGATTAGATTAGATTAGCCTTTGTACTAAGAAATTTAAAGGAAAAAAGCTCTGGCCCAGCAACTTCTGAGACTTTGAATCACTGGTTTGTGCCTGATCGGTGTCTTCACTAATCCTAAATCTGTCTGTTTACCTGCTGGTGGGTCAGTCACTGCAAACATGTATTTTTAATTTGGTAAAGATTCAGCTGTACAGCCGCTGAATTTTGGGGAAAAGGAAATCATTTGAAGAAGACATCTAGATAACTTCCACTGATGGAGCCTTAGATTTGGGTTTGAATGTTTGAGTTAGGATAAACACTACATAGCTTCAATAAAGAGCTAGAAAAACACAACAAAGAATATACATCATATGATACTGTCAGAGTGGAAAGAGAATGTAAAGAATTCTAAACATGGAAATAATCCAGGGACAATAATGGACAGCGTACACTTCTCAAGTCTGATTTTATTCTGTGGGAAACATTAGTCTCTTACACATCTAACTCGTAGGTGCAACATGACAGACAGCTACTCGGTACAGCAGTGCCTACAGTTAATAATATATCCATGATTACGAGCAAAATAAACAATGTCAAAAAGATAAATATTAATTTTCAGTGCAAAGCACAGCACGCAGCTCTCTTGACTAGCAGCAGCAGAACTGAACTGAATCAGTCTCACATAAATATGCTGAACTTCACACTCATTCTAGGCAGAAACACGCTGGTTTTTACTTCAGAGACAGTGTCTATTCTGTCCTCGTGCTGCTCTGGAATCAGAGCCTGTCTAAGCGACTGGAGACAGAGAAAGTGCATTTTAAAAACGGTGACACTAAACATCCAGGGCGACAAGGACACACAGATGCATGGCAGGACAGCCGTGTGTGTGTGTGCGTGTATGTGTGTGCAAAAGCATGTGTGCGTTTGATAGTCGGAGTACGGCAGAGGCTAGGTTACAGTTCTTAAGTCGTGATGTCAAGACAAAACAAAGGAGCAACACTGAAGGGAATGACAGAGGCAGGAGATGAACACAGCATGTTGTTACTGGGGCTCTTTTACAACACACGGAGCGACACCTCACACACTTTCAGTCCTACACACAGACTGGGCTTTGCAGGCCACCGTACAGCGCGGTCCTTCACATGGCTACCGAAGCGTCCGACTCTTTGGGCCGGTTGCGTACGACGTGCTCCAGCTGCCCGGAGTCAGAGACGTCGTAGCTCGTCTTGTACTTGGCCAAGATCTTCATCAGAGGACGCAGCTTCAACCACCACTGCTCCTTGGGGATCCTGTGGCTGCAGACACATAAAGAAACCTCAGCAGTGTGGTTGTGAGTTTTTGTTCACATAAAATACGCAGGAATCTTTCTATTCTGGTGTTCTCCCTTTCACGTAACACCAATGTAGTATTTTCAAATGACTCAAAACTGACAAGATCATCATGAATGCTCAAACTGACATGACTGAAGGCAGCAACTTCTTGTTTTCTTCATCAGTTTTCTAACTATTTTCTTAATAAATTCACTGTTTGATCTATAAAATGTAAAAACTAAAAAATGCCTCTACACTTTGTGACTCCTGCCAGTAGGTCTTGGTGTGTTTAAGGAGGAGTTACATTAATGTAGAGCTACATAAAGCAAAGAGACAGATTAGACGTGGTTCAAAGGTCAAGCTTCAAAACTGATGGGACCTACATTTCCCATAATTCAGCTCCACGGTGTGGGTCACCGTGTCTGTCTGTGCTCCAGGCTTTCTCAAACTTTGGGTCTCAGCCAACATTATACAACAGTTTTCAAGGCTCCGTTGTCCTCCCTGTGATTCCTGTGTAACCTAATCTCTGTAATTGTGTTTGCATGCCCAGTTGTGAGGCTCATTCCAGTTTTGATCAGTGAGAGTTTGACGTTTACACGAACACAAACTAATCTTGTTCTTCAAATCTCCGTATACGTGATAAATACGACTATCCCTGTTACTCCGGCTGTTTTTGCAGGTGCTTGTGATCTTTATAACACGAACTGACAATTTAATCTGACATTCCTGTGACTGTCGGCATTAAATTAATCTGACTGGCTGCTGAAAATGAGGGTAGTTGGTGCTGTCGCCTCGCAGGTAGAAGGTTCCTTCAACAGTCCAAAGACATAAAGTTAGGTTGTTTGATGATTCTAAATTGGCTGTAAGAGAAAGTTTGAGGGTGCTTGGCTGTTTGTGTCGACCCTGTGAAGGACTGGCAATCTGTCTGAGGCCACTTTGGTTTATAAAGGACATTAAATGCCAACATTGCATTGGAGATTTGCCTTATTTACCTTATTGAGACCCTCAGTGAATACTAGACATGTCCTGCACATTGACCAGGACAAAGGGGGGATGAGGGCACCAAAATGGAGTTCTGTGACTCTGGGCGTAAAGAAAATTTCTATCCATGTGTGACACAGATGAAGCCCTGGCTCTGATACCAAAGAAAGTGGGCACACAGGGCAGTTATGGGAAATATTTCTTGGTTTATAAGCAGTTTGGGGTTGATTCACAGAAACAGAAAAGCCTCGACTGTGTCAGAAAACTAGAACTGAACGTGTACACGCGGCGATATCCCGTTTTTTTTTAGCGTACACCAGGTAGAATATTCAGGCTTAAATTGTATTTGCTATCACAGATTTTTTGCTAAATCACCGGATTTATATAGGTATTCTTATATATTTATTGCTTTAATTATTTTTGTGGTAAAATAAGCAATTTCTAGCCTAAAAATTTTAAATAATAGAAATAAGTGAAAAAATAATCAATAAACATATCAAAAGAATATAAAATCGAAATAAACTGCGTAGCATACAGCGGTGGGAGGTGATTGGTTCAGTGACCGTAGCATCAGTCTCCTCCGTCTCCCGTGTAAAGCAGCGTTCAGCATCTCACCTTGTCCATTCTCACTCTGATACAATCATCATCTTCATCCTTTATGTTGTAGTACATTCACTGGTGATATCCATATAGAATCATATGTGTTGTTAAAATTACGTAGGTTTAAGAGTGTAGAAAGTGTTTAAGAGCACAGGAAGTGTTTAAGAACGTGAGGAGGGTTTAAGAAGCCTTAAAATATATACAAATAATAAAATAAATATGGTCGCTACTTCGTGGATTTCCAACAAGGGACCACTGTACTCATCCATCACCCATGTCAACACAGTCTGTGTGTTGCTTTCAGTTCAACAGTGTGATACGTACACAAAGTCGGTCTCCCCCTTGAGCTGCACAACAGGCTGAAAGACCAGAGCCCTGCGGCGCATCCCCAGCAGGCAGCAGGAGTCCTCAGTGTTAGCAAACACTCGGCCTGCACAGAAACGTCACAGCATTCAGAGTTGGAAACACAACAAGTTACTTTTGCTTGCAAACACACACGAGCCCAGAATGAACACATTGCAGTGTGTGTGAGGGGTGGTGCAGGGTGATGATGGCTCTTTTTACTAGCTAGTGGCTATTTTAAAGACAGTATGGAATAGCTACAGGAATACTACAGAGAACCTAAACACAAGGAGGGGATGATACAGAAACTGTCACTAATAAAAGCAACAACATAAAGCGATACAGATGCACAAGAAAGTGTGGGGCAAAGCGGGAAAAAGAAACATGTACTACATGAATTAATACATCCCATGTTTGTGCATTTCCAGATAATTGATTTGAGATGAACTGGAAATAGCCTGACATGGGGGCTGCTGATAAAGCTGTAAAGCTCAGGCATCACAGCTGTAGCCCACATACACACGTGGACAAAATTGTTGGTACCCCTCAGTTAAAGAAGGAAAAACCCACAATTCTCACTGAAATCACTTGAAACTCACAAAAGTAACAATAAATAAAAATTTATTGAAAATTAAATAATCAAAAACAGCCATTACTTTTGAATTGTTGATTAACATAATTATTTAAAAAAACAAACTAATGAAACAGGCCTGGACAAAAATGATGGTACCTCTATAAAAGATTGAAAACTATTTGACCAGAGTGACATGATTAACTCAGGTGTGTCATTTAATTGACATCACAGGTGTTTCCAAACTCATAATCAGTCAGTCTGCCTATTTAAAGGGAGACAAGTAGTCACCCTGCTGTTTGGTGAAAAGGTGTGTACCACACTGAACATGGACAACAGAAAGCGAAGGAGAGAATTGTCCCAGGACATCCGAAAAAAAATTATAGACAAACATCTTAAAGGTAAAGGCTATAAGACCATCTCTAAACAGCTTGAAGTTCCTGTGACAACAGTGGCTCATATTATTCAGAAGTTCAAGACCCACGGGACAGTAGCCAACCTCCCTGGACGTGGCCGCAAGAGGAAAATTGATGACAAATTGAAGAGACGGATCATTGGAATTGTATCCAAAGAGCCCAGAGCAACCTCCAAAGAAATTAAAGGTGAACTCCAAGGCCAAGGTACATCAGTGTCAGATCGCACCATTCGTCGTTGTTTGAGCCAAAGTGGACTTCATGGGAGACGACCAAGGAGGACACCACTGCTGAAAAAAACTCATAAAAAAGCCAGACTGGAATTTGCAAAAATGCATGTTGACAAGCCACAAAGCTTCTGGGAGAATGTCCTTTGGACAGATGAGACCAAACTGGAGCTTTTTGGTAAGGCACATCAACTCTATGTTCATAGACTCAAAAACCAAGCATACGAAGAAAAGAACACTGTCCCTACGGTGAAACATGGAGGAGGCTCAGTAATGTTTTGGGGCTGCTTTGCTGCATCTGGCACAGGGTGTCTTGAAAGTGTGCAAGGTACGATGAAATCTGAAGACTATCAAGGCATTCTGGAGAGAAATGTGCTGCCTAGTGTCAGAAAGCTTGGTCTCAGTCGCAGGTCATGGGTCTTCCAACAGGACAACCATCCAAAACACACAGCCAAAAACACCCAAGAATGGCTGAGAGAAAAGCGTTGGACTATTCTAAAGTGGCCTTCGATGAGCCCAGATCTGAATCCCATTGAACATTTGTGGAAGGAGCTGAAACATGCCATTTGGAGAAGACACCCATCAAACCTGAGACAACTGGAGCTGTTTGCTCATGAGGAGTGGGCCAAAATACCTGTTGACAGCTGCAGAACGCTCATTGACAAATACAGAAATCGTTTAATTGCAGTGATTGCCTCAAAAGGTTGTGCAACAAAATATTAAGTTATGGGTACCATCATTTTTGTCCAGCCCTATTTCATTAGTTTGTTTTTTTAAATAATTATGTTAATCAACAATTCAAAAGTGATGGCTGATTTTGATTATTTAATTTTCAATAAATTTTTATTTATTGTTACTTTTGTGAGTTTCAAGTGATTTCAGTGAGAATTGTGGGTTTTTCCTTCTTTAATTGAGGGGTACCAACAATTTTGTCCACGTGTGTATACTTGGGCAGACTGTGTGCCTTTTATCAAATACAGCACAAAGTGGACATGACACACAGGGGCATGGAGCTAAATAAAAAGATGTAGATGGTCATGGAGCCAGCATGAAAAATAAAGATTTACCTTCATCTTTTGTCATCCATGTGTAAGAGAAATAGACATAGAACAAACAAAGAGGAGTTTTTACTTTAATTTTAGTCATGCAGTTTGGTTTTAAGGCAGGATATTTGATCATATATCATTCACAGTTGCTATTTGTCAAATGAAAATATATAGTCAGGGGAATTTCTCATTAAACTGTTACATTGATGGGTGTAAATGATCAATAATTAATTTCCTTTGAGAAGACAAAATACATCAAAATGCCAGACACAGTGACTCCATGACAGATCTGCTTCACAACGGCCACGCTTCTGTAGGGAAGGAGGATCCACTAGCACAGGTCAGCTCGCTAACAACACCAGACATGAACCTCACCTTGTCTGAACGTCTCCGTCAGCTTTTTGGTAATCCACTGCATCGCCTTGGCTGAGATCTTGGTCCCAAAGTTACGATCAAATGGAGACGGTGCTCCTCCCTTTCAAAGGAACAAACAGGTTTCATTTGCTCACTGAATCCCCTTTTTATTTTTGTAGCCTGTTGTGCTATCTTTAAAACTTCTCTATATCCCCAAATTCTTTTTCGTTCTTTTCTGAATCCCATTATTTGATACACAAACCAATTTATCCTCAGAGACCACTCAAATTTAGTTTGTTCCAGTTTTATCTGCACTAATCTCAAGATACATACAAAACAAAATACAACAAAGACCACGTAAACTGGTGAAATGCATATTCATGATACAAATAGGGAACAGTTTGTTAAATCTCCCTTAGTCTGTAGAAGATGCTACCACTGATGATTTCTAAAACAAAAAAACAACCTGCTGCATGTGTCCCAGCACATTCTTCCTGGAGTCAAACACTCCTCTGCCCTCTTCAGAGTACAGCTGGTAGATGAAGTCTGTTGTGTAGTTGTCATTGCAGTTCTCATTCCTACACACACACACGGGGAAACTAAATGTCACCAGAGGCACATTTTCAGCATTTCTTCGGATTTAGGGTTTTGTTCTACTGACATCAGGAATGAGAGCAGCACTGCAAAATGTCAGCTGTTAAACTGTTGACATCACCACAAGATCTGTTTACCATACAAGCAGCTTAGAGCCAAATTCTGAGGCCTGGAAATACTAAATCCAACAGCAGACTGACCTTTACCTTATTTTGGCACATTTTCCCGAAGGAACGTGGCCTTGAAACGCACTGTCATTTTCTTACCTGAGGACCAGTCCTCTTTGAATGCTGGTCTTCATTTTCTCTGTCAGATGTTCAACATTGGCCTGTGGAAACAAGCAGTACATGCTGTAAGTAATAAACACCAGTAGGTGGCTGTGTGACAGCTGCATCAGAAGAAAGACTGAATGCCCTCTGGTGGAGGAAACAGAAAAAATGGCCTGATAGGAAATGAGCCTGAAATGTTAGCCCCTTGTCACTCTATGAAAGCAAATCTCTGTTCCTAAAATGCATTTTGAGGAGAGAGGAGACTTGCTGAAGAAGCAACGATTGAGGCTGGAATATACAAACAATGTCAGCAGCAGGACTGACAGTTCCACTATTTCATTTAGCAGATGTTTTTATTCAAATCGGAGAGCAGACCCAACACAAGCAAGGATCTAGTCAGGAAAAAAAACTGGGATAAGAGCCATAAAACAAGTTCAAGAGTGACAGCTGAGTGTATATAACATCCATCACTAAATTCTAATTCGCTTATTATTTGTATAAACACTCTTTTGTGTGTCAGACTAAATTTGAGCCTACATTTGTGAAATTTCATCAAAATTCCGTTATTCTTGAGTATGGAAACAAATTAAAGATGTAAACAGTAAAATAAAAACAAAGGTTTGGGGTCACCCAGACAATTCCATGTTTTCCATGAGAACTCACACTTTTATCCATGTTCTAACAAAACTGCACAAGGGTTTCTAATCATCAGTGAGCCTTTCAACAGCATTAGCTAACACAATGTAGCATTAGAACACAGGAGTGATGGTTGCTGGAAATGTTCCTCTGTACCCCTATGGAGATATTCCATTAAAAATCAGCCAGAATAATCATTTACCACATTAACTATGTCTACACTGTATTTCTGATTGATAGTGTCTACAGATACGGACCCGTACCCGTAGCCCACGGCACTTTCCATTTGCCAGACAGATACGGACCCGTACGCGAGTCTCGCGAGTCAAGAAGCTGCTAACCACTGCAAACTGTTGAAAGGTAAGCAAAGGTTAAGGTTAGGGTTAGTGTTAGGGTCAGGTTTAGGGTCCGTACCTGTAGTACCGATGCTACGGGTCCGTACCACCAGCGTCCACCAGGAGTCAGGTGACTAGATCTCGCGTATCTGATTGGCAAATGGAAAGTACGGGTCCGTACCTCTAGCAACTACCTTTCTGATTAATTTAATGTTATCTTCGTTGAAAAAAACTCATTTTCTTTCAAAAATTAAGACATTTCTAAGTGACCCCAAACTTCTCAATAGTAATGTATGTACAATGCATCCATTTTTGCCCCAGTCATGGCAACACCTGTGGGCATTTTTTAAAATGTTGTACATATTTATTCTAGCATAATATGCAATTAAAGAAATGTAATACATGCTTTATGGCATTGTAACTGTGATAAAATTAGGTCAGTAGAGTAACTACAGTTTATTTGTCTGGCATCTTTCACAGCAGTAACTAACAAAATGCTTATAAAATAAAATCAACGTAAGATTTATACAGTAAGAAAGACATTTTTGAGTTTTCTCTACTTGTAGCTAAGGTTGTTCTGTTTCCATAGAGGTTCCAGACTTTCTATTGCAGTAAAAAATGAAGTGAGTAAAAATGTGATAGAAGCAGAACACTCAAACTGCTTGGTTCAGAGGGTTAACACTGCTTTAAAAAAAAAAAAGTCTAACTTTGTGAAATGTCTGTAACTGACTCCTCTCTTCCTTGCGTCTACTTACATCTATGTGGAAAGAGACTAAGACACAATGAGAGGAAGTGAGGAAAGGAACTGAAAGTGTACAAAGTGAGAAAAGAGAAGAGGAAATCGAGTTTCTACAGCTTTAGTACAGACTGGTATGTGTGTGGTAGTGTGTTACCTGCAAGTCTCTGATGTCGAATGGCTCCTCAAAGATGTAGGCAGCATCGGCTCCAGCAGCCAGACCTCCTACACTGGCCAGGTAGCCACAGTAGCCTCCCATCGTCTCAATGATGAACACGCGTCTCTTGGTCCCGCTGGCCGACTGCTTGATGCGGTCGCAAGTCTGACACATGCACATGAGCTCACCAAGTCAGTACACGTTCACCAATTAACACAAATTTAAATGGTTAAACTTTTCATATGTTTAGAAATCAAACCAGCAAGACTGCACATGTGATGATTAGAGGTCAAATGCTATTAGACATTCCACAGAGAAAAACAACAGCACAACAGCATGCTTATTGAGTAAAACGTTCATTTAAAGGCTTCACAAATTCGGGCTAAACGCTGTTTTCACTTGACACACTGGAGTCCTGCGAAGGATGAGAGAGCACATCGCACGGGAAAATGTATTCATAATTCAAATGTAAATGTACAATTATTCTTGGAGATCTTTTCTACTTGAGCTGGAGGTGAAATCTTACTTTGATGGCCCAATGCTAACCATCAGTTAAATATCAGGCGACTCTGAGATCAGTAAAATATGAAAGATACTGAAGGTTACTTTTAGAATTCCAGTCAGGGTTAAGTTGACAGAGCTCTAGAAAATACTCCTGCAATGCTTCTGTAACCTGATAGTTTTTAAGTATTAGCACTGGGCCATTCCCTCCGCTCATATATTTTACATCATGTGTCACTTTCATCCTCTCTGCACAAGCATCTTGAACAAAGCACTCAAAGCTGTGCCGGCGGCGGTTCGACTGCCTTACCTCCACAATGGCATTGAGGGCCGTGTCTGCCCCGATACTTAGATCTGTGCCCGGTACATTGTTACTTATGGTTGCAGGCAGCATACACATCGGGATGCAAAACTCTTCATAGGTAGCACGAGCCTCATACAGCTGCAGCAGACTCTCAAACGCCTGAAGCGGCAGTATATGAAAAAGGCATTAGAGCCAGCTCAGAGGGCCGAGCCGCTGAGAGAGAGGTGAATCTCTCTCAGTTTGCGAGAGCGTGTCCTGCCATTCCGGCTCTTTCCGTGTGATAGCGGCTTCCCTTTGGCAGAAAGGATGGGAGGACAGGAGTGTGAAGAGAGTGGTGGAAAAGAAAGTGAAGAGGGGAAAGTGAGGAGAATTGACAAAAGTGGCAGAGCAGAGGTGAGAAAATAAGGGGAACACATCGTAGAAGGAAGGTACGAGGATAACAGAGGGGAGAATGACAGACAGGGAGAGATGGAGGAACAGAGAGGTAGAGATGGGACAGAGATCTGTGTGTTTGCTAGCCTCAGCAGCTCAATGCAGTCACACTGCAGGCAGGACAAGCTGCACTGATCAGATCAACATACACAGGAGAGGGAAATGAAGAAGACGATGGCCAAGCTAAGATCAGGCTCTGAGATGTTAGTCTTTGTATTGATGTTGTTTCTTTGTTGTTATATGGGGTTTATGTTCATTTAAGTTACAAAGATGCTTTATAGAAAACAGGATGGGCACGGATTCTGTGTTGAATTAGAAAAGTGGTTCCCAACCTATTTGGCTTGGAGCCCCCCTATACGCTGCACCCCAGACTATAAGAAGTGTATAAGAAGGAAGTTATTGAATATTTATGTCTCTCTTCGCTGTTGTGGCGGTTTTGCAGACAGTCCCTGTTCACTCGTCACACAGCCGGCTGCACATAGACACAGCTCAAAAGACAGCTACTTTTGATTAAACTGGACTTGTAGCACATTGTCTAACTTACAACCATTTGAAAGAGGAATCGTTTATGTTTTGACAACATATATTTAATGAGTTATTGATGCTGGAAGTCCAAATCTGTGCATATCTTTCCACCTATACCAGACTGTGTTTTGTTTCCTGATGTCGCCGTAATTTGCTTGGCTTCATGCTGTCATTTGCATTTCACCACAAAATAACACATTCGGGTCGAATTCTGCCTTGTCCTTCAAACAAAACCAAATCTGAGGTAACTCTCGAGCTACAGCCGGAGTTTTTTTTTTTTTAGGTACTAATGAATCTTCAGCAGTCTTGCGTTTTTCAGACATCGTTTCTGTCAGTAATTTTCTAACTGCACACAAAGACAATAAATCGGGATGAGCTAGTGAGTCAACCTGAAGAAAGCGTGGACAGAAGCTGAGAGGTCAAGGAGGTGTGGTCATCAAAGCAGCAAAGGAATTTTGAGGAAAGAACAAATAAATGTTTTTTAAAAATGTCGTATGGGTAGACTTGTGACTTGTTACTCTGATTTTACCCAGAATGTAAAAATCTAATGTTTATAACCTCACAGCCTCAGAGCAGACAAGGTTTTGCGCCTTTCTCTGATCTCTGGCGTGGACGCCTGGTTGGGAACCAATGGTTTAAAATATGATCTTGGCAAAAACAATTGTCGAGATGATACAAACAGTGCGTGTCAGTTTGTGCTCTGTAGATGTGCACTATGTGTGAATTACATCGACAACATCAAAACCTGCATGCTGTTAACCACTCATCTTGATGTAAAATAGGTGGGAGGACACAAATACAAAGACACAGAAGGGCAGGCAGAGCAAACATGGCGGTCACGACGCTTGTGCACCTCACAGCATGCCTCCATGTTGTCACTCACTTACTTACCTGAAGGGAAGGGAGGGACGCTACACTGCAACTTGCATTTACCTTTACCAGTCATGTCTCACAGTACAGATGTGAGTTTGTAATGTTGTTAGAGAAGCTTTATGCCAGATGTGGCTGACAGATGCCATTGTAATAAGATGATTTTTTTCCCTAATAATCCCTGATAAAAATGCAGCGACTGGTAAAAAGGACTGAGTGAGCGATTTCTCCCCTCTTGAAATATAACTGGCTGGTGTTTTATGTCAGCAGGTTTGGTGTTTGTCAGCTGGAGTGTTTGTGTCTGTGTGTTGCTGAGATAATCTATTCCTGTCGCCAGGCCCCATCACTTACAGTAGTGATGGCGTTCAGAGCCGTGTCAGCGCCAATGCTGAGGTCTGAGCCCGGCACATTGTTGGAGACAGTGGCTGGGACCATGACCATGGGCACACAGAACTCGTCATATTTCCCGCGAGCCGTTAACAATTCCAGCAGTGACAGGAAGGCCTGCAGGGCAGAGCCAAGGGCTTTAGTGTCTGCGAGGGGTTTGGCAGGTTGGTTTGGTGGAGAGGTGCTACTTGCCACAAGGAAGGGAAAGACATAAGTGGAGGGTGCCAAGGGGAGGAGCCAGGTCTATCACAACGGGCAGCAGCGAAACAGACAGGAACCACTCCACATACACCCTCAAAATCATACACATACAATACATAGACAAGAAAACTCATTTACTTGCATACATCACAGGAAATTAAAGCTGGTGAGCGGCTAACTGGGAGTGCGTGAAATGGCTGGAGAAAAGCAGGTGGTCTCTGTTTCCAATTCAATTAAATGGTGTTAGTTCACTTTTGAGTTACATAATTAACTTTAAAGGATTCAGCATTTCTCTAAAAACTTAAAGTTAAGGGACTGGAAATCAGCAGGCTACCAATTTTACATTGCAGTTAATCTTGTCACAGGCAGAGCAATGATTCAAGCATGGTTATGTACATGACTACACATGGGGCCATATGGTGATGTGCTGATATAAAAAGGGATAAGAATGATGGATAAGATCAACATCACACTGCTTACTGCAATATATATATATACAAGTTACAATGAGTAATGTTCCAACAGATACTCTGTCTTTTTAAATTCTATGACCAATAACAATGCTGCTATGGACGCTAATATTCATCAGCTTATGAGCTTAGCTTAAATGAAAGATGGGAAGTAATTAGTAATAGCGTCATTAATAAAACAGTATCTAATAAATTAATAGAGACAAATAGTTTGAAACATACCTCAAATCCACCGATAACCAGCAGTGCATTTATATTGTGCATTCGCATCTGCTCAGCAATTTTATCAATGTGCTTTGCAGGAAGCGTTCTGAAGAAAAGAGAAATATTATTTCAACATAAGTACAAATTCATTTAGATATTTAAGCACATAGATATGAATGTTCCTTAAAAAGCAGCTTTCAGGTACATTTTTTCGCAACCTTTATATTTAATATTTCTTTTAAATGATGGTTTTAAAAAGCTAATGAATGATTGTCTGTGTCTGATGTCTAAAGAAACATAAAGGCAGAATTT
Source organism: Acanthochromis polyacanthus (assembly GCF_021347895.1). Lineage (NCBI taxonomy): Eukaryota > Metazoa > Chordata > Actinopteri > Pomacentridae > Acanthochromis > Acanthochromis polyacanthus. The sequence goes on from NC_067132.1 coordinate 10,413,940, forward strand.
CAGATGAAAAAGTCGGCCTTTGAAACAGCTCTTAAAATCTTTTTTTTTAATCATGTTACATAAAGGAGTCATCTCTTCCTCAGTAGGAGTGAGTATGAGTGGCTGGGACTGAGAAGGTGGTCTTTTTTGATAATTTATTTGCATTTCACAGATTTCCATCTTGTTGAAATATTGTGACTGGGCATGCAGCATAAACTCCGACCTGTCAGGACAATGATTTAACACTGTCCAGCAGTTGTCTGTGGCACTCCTTTATGACAGGAGCATTATGTTCCTGGAGATACGATGGAGTTCTATGCAATTACATGAGAAGGATAACTGATTTGTTGTTTTCAGTACACACAATCCATTTAGTTCTGATTTAGCTTGGTGTCAGCAGGACCAACTTTCACACCTGAAATGCTAACTGTGCTGTTAATCTTCTTTAAAGTTTGCAGATTTCTATATTACCCAGCCCTCTCCTTCCTCTCTCTCCCTCATGTGGCACCATAAAAGATAGTGTTGGCCTGTGTTTCAGAAAGCGATACACGACTACTTCCAACTGATCTTTGAGCATTAGATTCCTAAATGTCAAGGATCAATATTCCTTCAAGTATTTAACGGCTAACACTACTTGTGTTACATCCTGATATGTGATTGCACACTTTACAGTACCAAGACGTAACACAGTGTTAGCTCATGTTATTAAACAGCCTCTGACCTGCTCTCCACTGGCTCTCATCACAGCATGAATGAACTTCTCACGGATGGCTGTTATTTTTTATAACTCTCATCTGTTTCGGGTCTCTGTGACACTCAGCACGCTCATAAATACAAGCTGCCTTTCCTGCATGTATGAATGTATATTCTTAATGTCCTCAGTGTCAAAACTATCATTGTAATCCACATCTGTTGTTGCTAAACTGGCTCAGTTTCTCTCCATCTTGTGATGTCATGGCTCAGCTGTGTTTTTGAGGCATAGAATTCTGGTACAAAAATATTCTGTAATCATTGTCCGTATGGACATATTTTTTCCAAAATACATGCTTCATTTTCCTACACATTTATTCACTGGAATCATCAACCTACAAGCTGCTCTTTAAAGCTGAAAGCTATTTATCTAGAACGTCTGCAGTAGTTCTGCTATAGCGCTTCTGTAGTCTCCAACACTCAAAGTCATAACTTCATCAGTTATCATGACAATAAACTTTATGGACTTTGGTTTTAATGTTTAACAGCTGTTCGTCCTTCAGGCCTTTACCTTTTGGTTCCCAGTAGAGAACCACCCTGTCCTGTCCATCCTCCAACATCCGCCCATTTAATCTCCTTAATCTGTAAGGAACAGCAACACATGCATTCTTTGATGTCTTACTCAGACGGTTTTAAATACGACAGAAAAATGACAGGACAATCAACATTTCTGTTTGCCATAACAGGTATTCTCATCCAAATGTATAAACCCTACATCTAAAACTGTTTGTATATTGTTGGTCCATTTAAAATGCACTCTCTAAACCTTGTGTGTTAGCTTCAGTTGTCTGTTTTCTGACACATCCTTCTGGGGTCTCAGTGCAGGGATTGTGAAGAGCAGAGTTAATTTGCTGGAAAGACTCTTTTATATAGTGGAATAACTGCTCCAGTGGAAACACAGAGAGGTGTGTAGCAGAGAGTCCCCGAGCACTGAATTATAGAAACCCATTACTCCCCGTGGTTTAATCTTCTTAGGGTCAGTTGGCACAATTGGATTTCAGCTGGCCAGAACTCACACAGGATGTTTAACTAACCAGTGACGTTGGAGACGTTTTGATGAAGATAAATGCTCGGTTTGTGCGTTAAGTGCTGTTCTTGGAATGAGCCAGCTGTCGAGAGGTGACTTAAGGTTTTTCCGTGGGAGGAGGAGAGGAGAGGATAGAGGAGATGAGTGTGAAACCAGTTCTACCAGTTATGGTTAAAAGAAACAGCCCAGTCTCAGATTACAGTCGAGTACAGGTTTCCATATAAAGCTCAGACAGGCACCGTCTGCTTTCACCTTGCTTTCAAAACTCCCGATACTTTCAGATTAGGGTGAGAATTATTCCAAGGTGTTACAGTCTGGCTCAGTCCATTTGTGAACACATCTCTGCCCTCTATTGGATTAGTGTGGTGCTGCATCAGCTTTATCTGAGCAGGGAAGGGAAGGAAGAGTCAGTGTGAGAAATTGGTTTACATTAATCTGGAGAGATTATCCCCGGGGCTTCCCTGAATACGCTTCAGTCAGGGTGCTAACAGTGATTGTGCACTACCAGACTCTCATCAGGCTAAGCCAATTCTCTCTGCATTATTGATGAAAAAATGTAATATGAGCATTATTAAACTGTTAGGGTAAATTATGAACAAATGAAAATATCAACATGAAATCTCTTCTATTTGACGACTCCTCTGGCAGAGTCTAATGATTCACAGCAGCAGTATACCAGTGTTATACAAACTCACCTGTCCTTTGTAGAATCCCTCAAACCCATCGCTGACCGCAAACATCTTGTGCCCTTCAGAGATGCCCACCCTGACGGCCGAACGGACGGCAGCATTCATGCCTGCTGCAGGGGCTCCAACATTCAATACAGCCACATTGAAGTTGCTCTGAGGGCACAAAACACACAGCAACAGGTTACATATGCATCACAGGCAAGTCTAGCATTAAATGTGACAGTGTAATCATTGTAAATGCAGCTTAACTAATCCTACAATATAACAGACTGTGTGTTGGAGGACAGCTGATTACACTCCACAGAGGGAATCAATAAATGCTTTCTGGTGCGCTCTCAGCTACATGCTGGGCCTACAGTGGTCATTATCACAGATACAGGGGGAGCCAAACCCTGAGGCGAGCTCCACAGCATGGAGTCTGCCGTGCTGCCTGTACACTTCACTGATCTTCAGTCAGAGCTGTCTCCTCTGGAGCCGCAGCAGCAGCTCCTGCCAGGGTTGAACAAGTCATCCCTCTGCAGGGGAGCCAGGTCTCATCTGATGTCACTACTCAGCCGACCAACACTGAGTCACCTGGACCCCATATGAAGCCTGCACTGGCTACAATTACAGGCTTCACAGCAAATGAGGGAAACACAGGAAGCAGGGAAAACAATTCACTGCTGTTTTTAATAATGAACAACAGGAAACGATCACACGAGTGATGAATGCCAACACAACTAGCGTGCTGGAATGCACCTGTGTACAGAGAAATACCCACATGAGAGTTTGGCCAAACCACATATTTACAGAAAATCTTTGCTCACTAAGTGAGCTTTGTTTTGCCATTTGCCAAGGATATTCCTGAAAATAGCAGCAGCACTATGCATCACGACGGCACTAGCTGAGTCACTACTTGTAGGCAGAGCCTCAGGAGAGTGTAATAAAAAATTAAAGTGTAACTTCAGCAACAGCCTAAGTCCACCCACTGCACTAATCTGAATAGTGTTAAAAAGCATGCAACCACGATGGTCCCAAGTCATATCGAGTCCCCCCTGTTTGCTTCTGTTTTCTATGCTCACTTATACTCCACTTTAATTCAACCAAACTCACATAAAGCTTGTCTCCTGTACATACGTATCCTTTCAAACAATGGAGCAGGTATGAAACAGCGACTGAGAGACTACACATTAACCAGCAGTCATTTTAGCGATTTCCCAGTTGCGGCTCTGCACCATAAAAATCCTGCTATTTTAACTGCATGCATCTAAGTTAAATGATAATTCAGCTATATTTAGATGTAAAAATCACTGAGAGGGAAAGTTTGAAGCTATCTCTGATTGGGCCTTAAAATTTCTTTTTATATGAATTTAAACACATAGAAAAGTCCCATACGTCTAATTCTATGTCAGTATAAGGTTTAATTTTAAAACAGCAGATGGCATGTTGAGCCATTTTTAACTCATGACATGCTGACCTCAATATTAACACCACCACTGATGATGAGCTGCATCACAGTCCAGCTATATTCTTTAGTTTACTGATCATTTACACACTGAAGCTGCGTAGCGGGTTGTGTAAGCTGATTTAACTCTCAAGGTTCAACCTGCTCTCCAGGCAGGCTGTGCAGGGATCAGCCACCATACATGTGAAAAGAACAACTCCTTGTTTGGGTGCGTTCAAAGTGAGCAAACAAAGCTGCCAACACTGTCACTGTCAATGAAAGGACTTACAGTTGGCAGTTCAGTTTCTGGTTTCCGATGAGCCAACAGTTTGTATGTCTTCAGGTTGTTTTCAAAGCTCCTGCAATAAAACCAAGGATAATTAGTCCACCTGTTTGAATAATTGTGTAGTGCATGTTCAGCATTGAGGCATAGTAGAAAATACAAGACTGGGATCAAAACCAAGACATGAGTTTAAAAATGATCTAGATGATATAGATGGTTTCCCACTTTGATCTTCATGTTGATTATTGAGGAGTGGAGTTCTAACATAGCATAGTGATGCACTTTCCAGACTACACCTGTCTACAGGAAGCAACATCAAACTGATTTCCCAGCCTTGATCTTCAGGGAAGTGATGACTTTGTTACATCAGATTGGTCTGTCAGTCATACCTGCCCCGAAGCTTCACAGCCTCCTCAAACCGTTTCTGGTCCATGGCCTTCTGAACTTCCTGAGTCTGTGGAAAACAGTAGAGTGATTTACTGTCTGAATTCACTATTCATAAACTGTACATACGGGAAATGCAAAGCTGTGCAAGTTACATCAGTTATCATTAAGTATTTGCGTACAAAAACTTTGCCATCTTTGAAGTGTCTGTTATTGATGTAACAATGAAGGATTAGCTGCCTTTGAGTGTAGAGAGAAAGAACAATGCAAGAGTAAACATGTCATCATCTGTTCTAAGACAAAAAAAGACTAACATGTAACCTTGCTTTGACCTGTAACAGAACTACATGTGTTCAAACTGTTAGAAAACAGAAGCAAGACCTTCCTTTGAGTTCTGTTAAAATCCACACATGACTGGCGAGTACAACCACAAAGCAGCTTTGTGTGTTTCTATGGAGATGGGTTCTCTTACATCATCATACTGGGAGCCATCGCCAATGCTGCCAAATGCTTCAGATAATCATTAACCAGACAAAAAATACAACTCTCTTGCGACCATTAGTGCCACTCCAAATCCAATCGGCTGTGCTTTTTGACATCATTATGTCAGCTCCTAATCCCCACTGACTCTGCGTCTGTCTCTCTGTCTCGTCTGCTTCGATACTTTTGTAAATATGTGCATGAGTGTGAATGTGTGGTTGTCTTGGACTGTTTCCAGCACAGTGCAGCACCTACCATCTGTACACACTCCATCAGAGGCAGGCGCACCGATTGGTTCCCATACAGAGAGACCACACAGGCCGGAGTGTTGGCGGTGGTCTCCAGAAGAGCCAGAACAGCCTCCACACCCATACGACTGGCCTGCACACACACACACACACACACACACACAGAGTAAACTGCATCATTATCACTTTGTTTAACCTGCACGCTTATGTTTTCTTTACCGACATAGAGTTCTTCAATTTTTTTTTTGTTTCACTTTGAATCTGAAAGTAGGGATTTTTTTATTTAATCCATTTTTTCTCTTCTTCAGCGTTTAGTTGGTTTGTGCTGAGCATGAAGGGATGTGTGGTTCCTCGTCTGTGATGCAGTCCTTCACATGCTGAGCCACAAATCTGTTAATGTGCTTAACCTAAAACCTCAGGCCATTTCTACACACACGGGACTAAACAGCAAACGTTCTGTGTAGCTGCACTGGCAACAAATGCATCTGTGGAAGCTTCAATGTGTGAACATTTATAGATGGAACTTTACAAGAATGCCACACTTAATGGAAGGTCAAGCATGCAAAGTGTAGGCAAATAAGGAAAGGGAAATGTTATTGCAACTTGTGATAATTTTTTCACTTTGATCATATAAAATGCCAACAAAGCGGAAACTGTCCAATAACCCCCAAACCTGCTGGTGGGTTTGAAACACGTTATTTATTAAAAATATATCACAAATTTCATCATTCATCAGAGTCAGAAACTTTGAAAATAGAAATAATTGTCTAATTTGAAATCACGTTACCAAATGTAATGTTAAAATGGGGATATTTAATCTAAATATATTTATTCTATTCTATCTCATTTGGAATTTGCACCACATACAAATTCTGTGTTCCTTCCGACAACCACTGAATCAGCCTTCGACCAACTATCATGTGACAAAAATTCTGGGATTTTTTTTGGCTGAATTGAACTGTGTTTACACAGAGCATACAGGAGACAAGTTTGGAAACAAGGTTAAAAATTACACAGAAAAATATCTATAGTATGTAAAACCTCTATTCCTAACAGTTTGAAAAATAATCAAAGACACTCAAGGTTTGTTTTTTCCTTTTTATGATCTATAACACTTTAACTTTGTTATATTGCTCAAAACACATTTTTTAGTTCTCTGTACTTGTAGTCATGGCTGTGATGCTTCTATTGAGGTGCAGGACTTCATACCGCAGTGAAAAATTATCTCACAGTAAGTAAAAATATGACAGGAGCAAGAAGCACCTTGGGGTTTATAAGGTTAATGTAGGCCACAGTGATCTATTCTGATAGAATATGACACAGAAAAGCATATATTCTTGATATTTCAGATGCTGGAACCAGCAAATGTTCCGTGTCATGAAAACAGTGGACTCACTGATCAAAGTGTTGCACTCACCAAGATGCGGTCAAAGGCAGACGGGGTCCCTCCTCTCTGCACATGCCCCAGGATTGTTACTCGCGTGTCGAAACCCAAGCATTTAACAACAAGCTGGAAGGATAAAATACACAGGATTTAGCAGTTATTGTCACATCATGTTGAAATTTCTACTGTAAACGTAATATGAGAGGGTACTAATCCATCTAATGCACATTGGTAATGGCTAAAATTATGTAAAATGATGTTTACTGCAAAATAACTACATTGTGCAATAATTGTATTTGAAAAATTCCCACATAAATGAACAGGCACATCCCACACCGGAACACAAACACAATATAAAAGCTGAAGAGAAGGGGAAACAGCAAAGCACAAGCAAGCCATTCTAATTTTCCAGTCATGTTAGCAGGGAGCTCTTAGCTCACACAGGATCCCAGGCAAGAAATTAAACAGAAGTACTAAGCTACAGGGCAGGAAAATAAAATAAAATGCTTTACAAATAAAAAAAAAAAAACTGTTAGTCATGACATACTGGGATAATCCCTCTGAGCAAATTTACAGTGCAAGTGTCAAAACATGTCTAAAAAACAATGTGTGCAGCAGTTACAAGTCAATGACATTTGATTTGGCAAACGTCTGGGTGTGAGGTTTAGTGAGGAGGTCTTACAGCAGTGGTAGTACAGTATCGTGAAAGCTGTCTTACCAAACTAGAGTGTGCCTGACAGAGCATTCCAGAAACACAGCAACAGAGTCAAAGCCACACCAGGGCAGCAGTACAGTAGTAGAGGTCATACAGGAGGGAGTCGAAACCTTGTTGCACTTTGACACAAAGCTCTGTACTTACATTCTTAATATAGTCAGTGGTAATCGGTTTGTTGCTACGATCAATCGCCCCTTCGGCTACAATTATGATATTCAGCCTTTTCATCCCTGCTCGGTTCTACAAGGAGGGCGTGGTGGAGAAACAACATGACAGAAAAATTGAGACCGTGGCTGTGACTTGGGCTTTCAGAGGCATGGGGCCCGACGATGAAGACAGCCTGGAAGCCGAGGACAGATTCTGTGACAGCAAAAGCCTACAGCTTGTGTTGGCACTTTGTAATTATGGGTATCCTGCCTTTGTTTTTGGTTGTCAACACACCATAATAAAAAGATCAGCAGAGTGCACACACTGTAAGTAAATTGTAACTTTGAACATTGAGGCTGTAAGTCTGGCTCAGACGACTGCTCTCCATCAGTCAGGTCTCCATACTTCTGGCTTCCCCTTTCTTTACACTCAAATACTCACATCCTTGACAAAACTAGAGGTTATAGGCTTTCCATGCCTGTCAATGGCTCCCTCTGCAACTATGATTATGTTCAGCCTTGTGCCCCTGGAACGGGTCTGAATCACAGGATATTGTTTTCAAAGCAGAAACAAAACGCCTCTCGTCAGTCTTCTCTGATTAAGAAAAAGTCAGGATTTCCTCCTTGCAGAAGAATAACAACACTGTCGAGTTAAATAAAACATCACACAACATGGGCACTGGTATTATATGCTTCATTGGAGAAACAAATCTGTCTGTGTTACCGCAGATAGTTTCTGACACATCTTCTCCTCCCAGCCATCCTCTGGAGGCATTTCGGGGATTAACACCCAGTCTGCCCCGCAAGCCAGAGCGCTCACCAACGCCAGGTAGCTAAGATAATACACACAGACAGAACACTTTGTTTATACACAGGTCAAAACCAGCTTTGTGTCTGCCTTAGGAATTATGCTTTTGGATCTGCTACAAAGTTTATGCATTCTTACCCACAGTGTCTGCCCATGACCTCCAATACAAATGTCCTCTGGTGACTGAAAGACAAGAAGAGAAACATGACTTAGCGGAGCATTTTAGTGATACGGCACAGGACTCATCAAGAGAATGCCAAGAGTGTGCAAAGCAGTAATCAAAGCAAAGGCTATTGAAGACTTTCTTTCTTTCTTTTTATTTATTTCATTCATTAAAAACAATACAACACTGCATATGTTAAATGAATGAAAAGGAGCAGAAAGAAGCTATAGCTTATAATTTCTGCCCCTTATCAATAATAATTTTAACACATCTCAGTAGTATTTGGCTGTCACACACAGCTCACAAGCTCACAGCTCAAAAGACTCACAAATGTAAAACATGTTTTGACTTTTTTCACACTTTTTTGTTAACTACATAATTCCATCCATCCATCCATTATCTCCACACCACTTAATCCTCATTAGGGTCATGGGGGGCTGGAGTCTATCCCAGCTGACTGAACTGGTGAAGGCAGGGGACACCTGCACTACATATGCAGACAAACAACTACACTCACATTCACATCTACGGACAATCTGGAGTTACCAATGAATTTGAGAGAGGAAGGAAGCCAGAGTACCTGGAGAAAACCCACACATGCACAGGGAGAACATGCACGGGATGGCCGAGACGTTCTTCTAGCTAAGGTGAAAGTGCTAACCACCAAGCCATTGTGCAGCCCTACATAATTCAATATGTGTTCATCCATGGTTTTGAAGCCTTTAGTGAGAATCTACAATATAAATAGTCATTAGAATAAAGACAAACTAATAAATGAGAAGGTGTGTCTAAATTTTTGACTGGTACTGTATATTCCACTGTTTATAACTTTTACTAGTGTGTTACTCTATCAACAGTCAACTATTTATTCAGAATTAAACAGGACTCTACACATGTTTTGCACTTTTAATATTGCATGCCTTTAAATTAGCACAAACTAAGTTAAACACAACTAAACAAACATTCATCACAAATGTTTATCTATTATCAAGTTAGAGCAGTAAGTGTCCCGTTTAGGACTGAATGAATGTGTGCTGCCACTGGTTCTCACAGCCTGACTAGTCAGAAAAGCATAGCTGCTCTATCCTCCCCTCACCTCTGTGCAGTTGTCATAATTGCATCCACCACCTCGATGATTCTGTGCAAAGCAGAGTCAGTGCCGATTGTCATGTCAGTTCCACAGAAGTCGTTATCGATGGAGCCGACCATCCCCACGATGTGAAGGGCCGAGTACTTCTGGACGGCATCTTCCTCAATTAAACCTGAAAGAATCCGGAGGTTAGGGGTGAACTGTTACGCTTCACAGTCCGCTTCCACAGATTCTCACAGCTTGTTGCCATAATATCACAGTAGTGGCAACAACAGAGGCTGCTGAGCTAAGGGGAAATCCTGAAAAACTGCACTTTATTTACAACAGAAAGCCCATCAGACTCTTTTACTAAAGATTGTTTCCCATGTTGTAAAATTCTGTTGTAGGATGTGCTACAAACACAAAAACTGACGGATACTAGGGATGGCAAAGCAGCTGCTCAGTTTTGCAAACAGAATACTTGACATGATACTCAAAATGATTCTGCTCTGAATTTTGAGAACAGCCCTAGAGTAAAACAAAGAGGAGCTTTGTGTTCCTCCACTACCTTGCTCCACCAGCTCTGCCAGCAGCCCGCTCCACTCCTCCCTGAAGAGGTTGGCTCCAGTCAGGCTGCCATCCCCACCGATCACACACAGGTTGGTGATGCCGCGCTGCACCAGGTTATGAGCTGCCTTCAGGCGTCCTTCGTGACTGCGAAACTCCTTGCAGCGGGCACTACCGATAACAGTCCCACCCTGATGACAAGAAGTCCAAGATGTGAAAGTCTCCTCAGCTCCAAATGACTGTTTTTCTTGTGAATCGAAGTTTCTTTCATGTTTTTTTACAACTGAGTTTTGTTTGCTCAGTGCTGTGCAGAGGTCAGTGTCTTGCTTTAGGACACGTTGACAGGATAAACACAGCTGTTGAGATGACACTTCTAACCACAAAACATCTTTATCTTCTATTTCACATGACTTACAGCTTCCTCTTTAACGCATTGCTGTCTGTAAGTTACAACTAACTTTGATGTCTATTGTTCTATTGAGTTTATATTTGACGGCTTAACTCTGTGAACCCCCAGCAGCTTCTTAGAGGTTTTTGCTCCTGTGGGCTGAATTTTTACTGCAATGTAAAATCCTGCACCTCTATGGAAACGGCAGAACTCAAAATATATTTAGTGCAATGTGACAAAAAAAAGTCGAATTACTTATTTTACTATTTATTTTAAAAAATGGAATCAATATGTACAAGATTTTCCAAGTGCCTACAGGTGTACCAACACTGAAAAAAAATGCTTAAAATGCTATAGATATTTTTCTACTTACATTTTCACAAATGAGCTGTCTTTCACACTGCTGTATTCATTTCATTGCTCAAGTATGTGTCGTTTTGTTCTGAACCCTTTAATTTGTTTCCATACTTGCCTTCTATTTGCTCTGGATAAACACAGCCTGCAGTTCAGTTGAATAATTAATACCTTTTTATTCACGTGACTGTTGGTCACAGCTGAGTCACTCATGGCTTCTCAGTTGCTTTGAGGAGTGCAGACTTTTTTGGAGTTGCACAATCTATGGTAAATTTTTATCAATTTTTAAAATGGCATATGAAGAATAGAGTGATTTTGTTGACATGTCATGATTTTAAGCTTATATTTGGTTAATTTTCCTGATAGAACTGTATTCCACACATAATTACGAAGTTGAAAATCCAACAAATCTTTCTGTTTTTATAGTTCCTAACTCTGAAAAATAAATGGTGCAATTTAATTAGGATACAGATGAATAAAAATAAAAAGAAACACTTCATTTTTGTTCTCAAACATTAAATCCTAAAACAGAAGTACACAGATGAGGAAGCAGCTGTTTTAACCCCACTGCAGTAATTTCATCAGAAGTTTGGAATGCTGCCCAAGATAATTACTCACCACTTGTAGCATGCTGGAGACACTTTCCCATGTGGCTTCCCTTATGTTGTCCCCACCATCCACCATACCCTGATATCCCTGGTGAAGAAAAAAGGTTAAGCTTCTTAGTAAAAGATATACTGGAGCCTAGCAAACAAACACTCTAAACCGCATTAGGCTAACAGCTGCAGTGAACTCAGTGACTCTGCATTATTAGGGCAGCATCACTCAGCATGATATCAATTCTTCCACCTCAAAACCACAGGAAGTGGGGGCGCCTGTATAGCTCAATGGGTTAAGCAGGCGAACCACGTATAGGGGCTGGTTCGATTCCCGCTTGGGGTCCCTTTGCTGCATGTCTTTCCCACACTCTTCTCCCCCATTTCCTGTCTCTCTCTCATTTCGACTATCAAAGAAAAAAAGCCGAAAATAGGCCAAAAAATAATATTTTTTAAAAAAACCACAGGAAGTGCAGATCTTTAACTGTGAAAAAGTTTGTCCATCCTGATAATGTGACCAGCAGAAATGTGCAGGAGAACAGCCATAGTACTGGGCTACCTGAGCGGGAGGGGAGGCTCACATGACTCATCTAAAGCCTCAAGTCAGTTATGTAACAGAGCAGGTCGTACACATACACAGATGTGCTGGGATCACGGGATGAACAGGCAGAGCACAGCACTTCCAACATCTGCTACATGAAAATAAACATCCCTGCATTCACATATGCAGACTGGGATAATACTGATGTCAATGTGCAAGAAAAGAGCACACATCCACATTTATTTTACCTCCTTTATCACGGTGTTTACACTTCATGACATTTACACATTCTGCCCTAAAGTGAGAGGCATTAATGGTACACAAAAATAAGTTATACAGCTCCACTTCTAGAAAACAGCCCAAGCAGGTAAAATCAGTTGGGTCCACTTGGGTAAATCTTACATTAGAATATCTTATTTCACTCTTTCTGAAGTCATTTTTGGTCACACAGCTGTCAGAGGTTCGTGCTGCAGCAACAGAGTGGCCGAGCAAGCATCTATCAAAGCTGCATGTGAAGCATTTTAAGTACATCAGAATATCGGAGTGCCTCTTGAAAAACAGATACTCAGCAAGTGAGGTGCTTTCAGTTCAATTTTTATTTGTATTCTGCTTCGAGGAGATACTCAGGAGAAGAAGAACCTTATTTAAAGGGGAACTTCGTTTTTTTTCAACCTGGGGTCTGTTTCCATATGTAATTTCATACATGTGAGTGATGGAGAAATGAATTTTCGACATAGCTCCAGTATTTAGCCAGGCAGTCAGCTCAGCAGCTCAGCTAGCAGCTCGGCTAGAGAAAAATATGGGGCAGCTGGCCCCCCCCGCGTCAAAGTCCGCCCTAATGTGCTTTTGCCCCACATGAGAAGTGAACGAAAACCTCCACATTACCTCCAAATCTCAGGATGCTAGAACACAAATCTCGTTCCGAAATCGCGCGAGAGCTCTCACGCGATTTCGGAACGAGATTTGCTTTCTAGCGTCCTGAGATTTGGATACAGACCACAACAAATAGCGATCGCCAAGTAATGTGGAGGTTTTCGTTCACTTCTCATCTCTAGTATGTTGTGGGACACTCATTGAGACTATCCGAGCCGGTCAGTGTGTGTGTGTGTGTGTGTGTGGGGGAGCACGTTAGGGCGGACTTTGACGCGGGGGGGCCAGCTGCCCCATACTTTTTGCTAGCCGAGCTGCTAGCTGAGCTGCTAAGCTGCCTGCCTGGCTAAATACTGGATCTATGTCGAAAATTCATTTTTCCATCACTCACATGTATGAAATGACATATGGAAACAAACCCCAGGTTGAAAAAAAACGAAGTTCCCCTTCAAAGTCCTATTTTGACGCACATTTGTATCAGAACACAGAAGAGAAAGCAGTGCTCAGTTTATATGAATGTGAAAGTGCAATACAAATATGCTGTCATAAAAAAATCATTGAATAACTGTAATAAATAACGAGCCTCCCAGTCTTTATCAAAATGATTTTGGCCATATTGTAAGTTGTGAGTATGCAGAGTGATGCTTTCCTACATAGGGCCCTTTACTATAATATAACAATAATTACATGTAAACTGTTGCAGAAATGCCTGAACAGTGAAGATGACGGTATGGGCTCACCTCATGAATGAAATAAACTTTTGCACCCACATATAACCCCATTCGAACCACGGCACGTACGGCAGCATTCATGCCTGAAAAAGACAAAATTCAAAAAGGAGAGGAATTGGTTAAGACTGCAAAATGTTTCCGGGGTAAAAATATTAAGCTGCAAAGAGTCAAAAGAAGAACTTCAGCAAATCATTTTCAAGTTCTTATCTGCTTGGTGACCAACAGTTTAAACTGCATGGATTTATTTCATCTCTGACATAAGGACATGTCGCTGTAAATCTTTAATGTTCTCTACATGCATGTATGTGGCATTGTGTGTTTGTGTGTGTGTGAGTGCAGCCTTTCTGTGTTTGTACTGTCTGCCTGTGGCCCGGACCATTTTTTTTTCCCTCATCGCAGAACACTGCCATGTTTGGTGAAAAGGTTCCCCAGCTCCTCCTCCAGCCTCTCAGCTACAACTCCGCTCAAGTCCAAATGAACTAACCAACCACAGCTCTGAGACTCGAATGTCAATGTCAGGTTAGCTTTAGCACCGACAGTGGCAATAAAAGAGATAAAGGGTGCTTTAACCTCAGCAGGCCAGCAGGAACTTGGCCGGCGGGATGAGATCTAAACAACAGAAGAAAGGACTGAGTTTCCTTTCTCTCCACAAACCAGCGAGCAGTACACCTCATATGCTAGCAAGGCAGAGCTGTTACTAAGCAACACAAAGGTTTAGGCAATTAGGGCAGCAGAGGAGCCCAACATGAAAGAAAGGGAGAAGATAGAAGAAAACTTTAAAAATGAGCCTACGCATCTGTCTTCTTCCACATGAAGCCGGCAAATTATCCCATAATTATTAGAACAATACTGCCCAGTGTAGCAGCGTCTGACCTCTTGACTTGTTACATAACCATGTTCAGATGAACAGCCCGGTTTACTCAGGAAGGCATGGAACAGAATGTGAGAAAGACAGAGACAGAAGTTAAAAATGATCACACACAAGTATCTCTTTCTTGTCGTTTTTCTTTCGAAGTCTTTATCCGTCTTTATCCAAGCAGACAATCTCGCATTCTGCATGACTGACACTTTCTCGTGCAGAGAAAAAACTAAGCCAAGGCTACACAAAGCCCTCTGACGCTGATGTTCAGCTCCTGTCATGCATGCCGTGGCCTCATTGGTTTGCTCTGGGGCCGGCTCCATGTGTTTTTTCTGTGCATCGCATGTGTCATGAATTGTCATTTTAAAGCCACCTACTAAAGATCAATTCATTTTTTTCTTCTAACATGTCACGGCATGAGAAAATAGCCGTAAATAAATTATGTCAGAATTACACTTCTATAACAGTGTAACATGATTTTCCATAAATAAACATTTTGTACCTATACATTAGGGCTACAGCTAACGTGATAAAATAATGTCGTCTTTATTTTCTCAATTAATCTTCGAGCTATGTGGGCTCTAAAATGTCAGAAAATGGGGGAAAGTGCCCAAGATAATGCCCTCAAAACCCAAAGATATTCACTTTACAGTAGCAAAAGAGTAAAACCAGAAAATAAAATATAAAGAGCTGGAGCCAAAGAATTTTGACTGCTTTTTCTTTAAAAAGATACTTAAACTGACCACTTAGTTATCACAATGGTGGGCAATTGATTTGTTATTCTACAAGTAATCAATAAATCAATTGACTTCTGCAGTTCCTCTGCACATGTGCATCAATTGTGCAAAGTCACAGGATGGCTACAGTAATCGCTTATCTGCAATACAGAGTGAACAGCGTTTTTGTAAGCTAAAAAAAGTCAGTGTAATGATGCATTTGATCAAATAAACGAGCAGATAATTGATAGTCAGCAGTTTGAAAGATGATTTCGAGGTTTAGTTTTGATGCCCAAATCTGAAATAGGGAGACTCTGTCCTCAGAATTAATATTAGAGTTTGCATTTTCAGAGCAATCTAATTCTCAAAGAATTATAAAGTCATAATCTGTTGGTTTGGAGCAACAAGGCAGAGAGATGCTGTTAATACACAGCGGTATGTGTTGGTAGGTGTGTGCTACAGTGGAACACATGACCAGGGTTTCCTCTCTGACGCACTGGGAGAGACGCAGTAGAAGCAGTATGCAGCTCATCACGTACACAGGATACAGACACCCCATCAGTGGGCCACACTCTGCTCAACCTAAACCTCCAGCCTCAGCTCATTGCAAAGGAACACGTTAAAACGAAAGGATTTCTGAGTTTCTGTCCTGCTTGTCATTCGCCTACACACAGAACCACAGAACCGGGAGTGCAGTAATGCGGCGCCTTGTACTTTTACCACTTCTACATCCAAATAAAAAGGGCTTTGATAATTAAAGCTGAAATAAACCAGTCAGTTATAGTCCACTAATGCCCCGTGAAAAGAAAAATGCGCCACGGCTCGACCTTGACGCCTCTCCGGGCTGCTGTCAAAGCATGCAGCGATGAAATGCTTCCAAATCAATGACAGGGGATGCTGCTGCTAGCCAGCTAGCTGACAGGTTAGCACACGAGCTAACAGTCTTCCTGGATGAACGGTCCTAAGCGTTATTATTTCAGCGGGTATCAACTGTGCAGTGCTTCACATATTCCTACAAATAAAAGCCTCGCAGCCTCTCACACAGTCAAGCATCACACAGCTGGATGTTTTCTCCCCCTGTTCTCCTGCCTTCTCTCTTCCAGCGGTACATACTGTGGAACTCTAGCCGGGTACTTTACCTTGAGCATCCCCGCCGCTCGTCAGAACCGCTATGGCTTTCCCGGCTCCTGACAGGTTCTCAAAGAATATCTTCTTGCTGTCTGGCTGCGCCATTTTCACAGCAATATCTTCAGCGTATAACCCAGTCCAGCCGGTTAAAACAGAAACACCGGGGGGTCCACAACAGTTCAAAATGTGCTATGAATGATGAAGGGCAACTGTCGTCGGCCCCTCTATCTACGAACGCCCGCTATCCTCACCTCACTTTCTCCCTGTTCCGCATCGAGTCGCTGATTTGCATAGCCTGAGCGGGAGGGAGTGAGTGACGTGACTGCGGACCAATCAGATGTTAGTTTTAATCGCCTTCTTTTGATTTTCAACCAATAAGAGGAAAGGCAGTTCATATGTCGGTGGGTCAGCATTAGAAGATGTCAGTGTACTTCCAGTTTTTAATCACTGATATGTAAAGCCACATTAATAACGAAGCTTAATTTAATGAATACGCCTTTATTAATATTATTTTTTAATATTTGTAGTAGTGGTAGTCCATGTAATTATCACGCAGTATGATCGTCTTGTTCCCCAGCTGCTATTTCTTATGCGTTGTTGCCGGTTATTTATGTGTATTCCCATGGTGCAAATTTCAAGAGGGGTCCCTTCAATATGTAAAACATTCGCATTTCTCCCCCCTCCAATCAAAACAAGACAGGACCAAGTGACTTTCATTATTTTCTTGAATATGTCAGGCACATTTATGTGTGATATGGTATGGATATACAAAAAGATTTAAGCATCAGCAGGAACCTTGCTGAAACACATTTGATCCGCCAAACTGCAAGTGTTTATAATGGAAATAAAATAACATGGAAAAGTACCACATGCATGCTTTAAAGAGGTCGCACAAGACACAAAAGAAAACAGGTGAGTAAATGCAGCCTCGGTCATGTATTTCATAGCACAGGCACTTCATGATACAGGAACATTTTTTTCCCTACAATAATGAGTCTAGATATTGATTCTGTGCTTTACATTAACGACAGACTGTGTTTTACAAACCCTTTATAGACTTACTACACCTTACTGTTGGCATAGAACACTTTTTATTTATCTTCATACACTCAATACATACTACTGGCAACACTTTTTAATCTTTCAATCTTTGAGTTACTGTTTATTCCTTGTATGTGAAAACCTACTGGTGACAACTCCTTTCTGATTCTGATTCAAATACCTGACTTTTGTGTTTTCCTATCAATAAATAGCATGTCCAGCATAAAGTGATGCAGAACAGGCACACAGTGATATTGAAAAATTCACCAGAATACTGCAGGAAGTACAGTTTTTGACCCCCAGACCCCATGATTATTGTGTCACCCCGAATGTTCAGATGATGTCTAAGCCAATGTGCATTCTTGTGTTTTTTTTGGGGGGGGGTCTTTTTCACCTTTTATTATATAGGACAGTGGCAAGAGAGAGACATGAAATGTAGGGAGAAGAATGGGGGAAAGACATGCAGCAAATGGCCAAGGGTCAGACCTGAACCCATGCCCACTGCATCAGGGACGATAGCTCCTGTTTATATGTCACCTAATCCAACCAGTTGAGCTACCAGGGCGACCCTTAACTGTGTGTGTGTTTTTTTGTTTGTTTTTTTAGAAGTATTCCAATTCTTCTTCTTCTCTTACTGTATGTTATCAGACCCTACATTATGTTTACACCTTCAAAACACAGCTGGACTCTTTTCAGAAACCAGATTGCTTGGTTTTGTTTAATGGTGAGCGATGCCTGATGGTCGTATTCATAACTGCATCACTGAAACTACCTGCTGTAGCCTTGTCATTACTGCCTTGCTTCCAGGTAGCCCTTTGATGTGTTTAGATTTAGATTTTGGCTCACTGTCTCCATCATGTGGCTTAAAGCTCTAACTACAAACACACTGAACTGTTGCCTTGTCCAATGTGTTTAATGCTCAAACACTATAAAAGTGCATCGGTAAAAGTGGCTGCTGATTTAGCATATATCATCAAAAGCTGAGTCATCATCATCACCAATGTCATTGTCTCTCTTCTCACATAGATTTGTCTAAATGTAACCACACTGTTCCCCATTTTCAGTTTTTGTTTCTTGGTGGACTTTAATACAACCACAAGCCTTTGTAGAATGAAAGGACCATGAGTAGAGCTGTAGAAATCTGGAAAAGAACAAAAACAAATAAACCAAAAAGCTAGAATGTGAACGTACAGGCCTCATCCTGCCAGTGTTAACCGGGCACTATAAGCTATAACTAAACAGGCTTTTCTGTCTCCACTGTCTGTTTGAAAGGCCTTTGTTTAACTGATAGTTCCTTTTTCAGTCTTTTTTGGAGAAACATTGAATGTGTGAATGTAATTTGATGACCTTAAATGGCTTCAACACCATATCCTGCTCTTATACTCTTACTTTAGATCCTTTCTGACATGCAGTTCTTTCTGATGGCAACTGAGCATGTCTGAACACACACCAGGCTCACTTTTCAGCAAAAATGACAACATCAATCTTGCTAGGTCTGACCCAGTAATATTCCACTTTCAACCTGGGGCAAGTCTGAGCTGTACCTGGTCACATTAATGGATAAAAACACACATAGGCAGCAATACTTTGAGTGGTGAAGTACAGTTACTGCAACTTATTACCGACTTATAACAGTGCTTCTTATTACTCTGCCAAAGAGGCGGAGTTATGTGAACATTGGCATTGGTTTGTCTGTCTGTCTGTCTGTTAGCAACATTACTCAAAATGATTAATGGATTTGGATGAAATTTTCAGGGAAGGTCAGAAATGACATAAGAACCGATTTAAAATTAAGTTTAGATCATGAATTTTCACTTCATTATGTGACTATGAGGAATTAGTTTGTTCAGATGAATAGTCGGTGGCACTAATTATATATATTTGATAATTAATCAAATATATATTAAATACAGTAGTCCTATTTAATCTGTGGAGGCAAAAAAAAACATATATAATGTTTATTTGGCGCTCAAGTGTGTGGTGTTTAAGCTAACTTGGCAGTGATGTGGCTTATAGTCTGAATCCATAAGTTTTTAAAGATTTCCAACGTTTGAAATGATGTAGTGACTGAGCAGGTTTGGAAGACTATTGCACTCTCTAAGTGCTTTTCTAGTTTATCATGTTACACTTATTACATACAGCTGGCAACATTTTTTAATCTTTTCATCTTTATGTTGCTGTTTATGGTACTTGCACTAAAACACCAAGTCAAATTCCTTTTATGTCAAAACCTACTCGGCAATAATTCCTTTCTGATTCTGATTGAAATGGATGAGTTTTTTTATTTTTCTAGAAATAAATAATATGTCCAGCAAAAAGCCATGCAGAACAGAGCCTCTCCAAAGTGAAATATTTGTGCACATGTGGAGTAACAGCACCAGTAACCTCATCTATGGCTTGTTTTTACAAATTTTCCCAAACATGGAGATGGAATCCATGGGCCAGAATCCAATGGTGAGTCACACTGTGTACTTTTCTGTACATCAGACATGGAATAAGGAGAGAATCACAGTTTAGTTTGTTGCTTCCAGTTGTTTTTAGAAGTCTGTCCTGCATTCCTATAAAATACCTGCATTATTTATTTACGCAAACCATACACAGCCTAGGCAGCTGGACAATCTGATATACTGCTACTAGTTTAGATTTAATCTGCGGTTGTTATTGGAGTAATAAGTATTCTTGTCAAGAAAATTCTGACTTCTCCAAACAGATACACACAGTCATCTCTTAAGTCAAAGCAAAGTTTTACTTGTGCAAGGGATCACTTGAACAGAGCAGAGTCTGAACGACTGGCTGGCAATAGGTGGAAACAGTTTAGTCTTTAAGCAGGCACATAAACAAGTTGCATTGGTATTTTCAGTTTCTGAGCAGCCAGTTTCAACCGGCTGCTTGCAGGATCAACTTGTTATATTTCATGGTCAGAGTTAGATCATGGAAATTTACTGGGTACATTGGGTTGTGTGGGTTCACAGTCACACAGTTATACAGTAGTTTGAAATCATAAAGAGCAACTAATCATAACATTATTATAATTTTCTAACAATTCTCCAAAGTGTTTTTCCTTGGGATATATTGAAGAAATTTACCCAAAGTACTCATGTGAAGCTTGTTGTAGTGGTGTGTTTATATGTATAATATGTACATCACTTAGTGTATTGTCTAATTTCTCCTTAATGACAAATATCTCGTACATGCCATGGTTTTCCCCTTCACAGTGGTGGGTATGCCTGAATGAGGCCATGAGAAACATCAATCTAATAATGATCCTTGAATGCCCTCTTCTTAACAAACACGTTATTCATTCCATGTCTGAAGAGGTCATTAGTTGTTCTTCATTCTGTCTCATTTTGTCAGCGCAAAATCCTGTAGTTGGTTCAAATCTCCTGTCATGAGCTGGATTTCTAAAGCCTGAAAACACCCATAAGAGGAAGTGTAAACGTCCAGTTCCCTCTCAGACCTCTTGAATTACGGTTTGCTAAAAGGTTAGTCTGCATTTTCTTCCGAATGATGCCAAAAAAACCCTGCTGTTCTGCCCTTTAACTTGCTAGCTGTAGTCAGATACAAGAAAAGTATTCATCCTTTCTGCCTGCATTGTAACAACATTTCTTTGAATGTCAAGTTCATAAAAGGTTTTCATTTGAAATCCTAGTACAACCTTTTATCAACACAAATCTGCGTCAAAGGCTTTTCCTCAGACTGAAACTGAAAAAAGTAGAGTTCAGACTGAAAATCAAGTCATTTCAAAGCCATCTATTATTGAAATAATCTGCCTGCTTGCCCTTGGCTGATGAGCTGGGAATAGTTCTGACAGTTTTTATCCAGCGTGTCATTCAGACAAAGTCTGAGGATCAAATACAGTGAACGTGTATATGTGGCAATATCAATCATTTGAAAAATCTGGAGGTCACTGGCATACATATAAAGAGCCACAATTCATGTAAATGTTGGAAGCTTAAGGAAGGAATGTTCTTTCAAGGATTCAGCATTTATTTGGAGTGACCCACTGAGAGCAGTATCACTGTCTTTTGTATAACATCACAAAGCAAAACCATACGTTTGAACAAGCAGGAATTTTTAAAGTCTCTGAAAGAAAAATGGAAATAATGTGGATTTTCCCTTCATTATGTGACTATGAGGAGGTAGTTGTTGAGATGAATAGTCGGTGGCACTAATTCCTCATTCGGTTTTCTATAGCTTTAGAGAAGAAGAGTCACAAGGTGTACCATTCAACCCTCAAATACTGAATAACAACAGCAAAAGGCAGAGCATAGGTCATTTGTTTAGTTTCATTATTAATTTCAGGACAGCTACAGCTGAACACTGATTGGATGTTTTTGTCTGCTATTGTTTTGTTGTCTCTCCAGCGGAAGAACATTCACATGCCTCAAAGGAGTCTGCCAGTGTTTCATCCTCAGCTCAGCGCAGACATTTTTTTTTGCCATATTTTGAGAGTCTACTCAAATGTTTTTATGTGCAAAAAGAAACTGCATATTTAAAGTGGCTAACTCCCCTGCTGCTCATGGATTCTCCATGAAAAGAGAAAAATATTCTTTCGGAAAAATGATTGCAAGTTTAAAGAAGACTTTTATTGGAAATGATGTGTCTTAGAAGTAATTTTTTTGTAATCTGATCATTGCATAATCACCAAATCTAATTTGTCTGTGTCAAAAATAATATTTCTACTGTGGCAAAGTGTAAATATACCAATGAAACATCACAAATGACAAGTTCTCTATTATCCTCAAATGGTACTTGACTCTTTTTTTTTATCTCCTTCTCTGTGAGAGGGAATTGCTTCCTTTACATTAAGCGAGCGTCTTTCCCCTCAGGCGTTTACAGCAATCATATGGTCTCACTCCGCACACTCGCTGAGATGATGGCTTTGGTGGAAACTGCAGAAATGAAGCTAGCAGCTGGAGCCTCGACTTCAAGCCTCTTCATCTGTCTTTTATCTGTACTCATCATTTTGCCTTCAGCTCTTTGCTTCGTATAACATGAAAGCTGTGGGATGAAGTCATCTGTTACAGTATGTCATTTGGATTCGGCTGTAAAATAAGCAGATGAAAGCGTTAATCCATGTGACTAATGAATGTAGCCTAAATACACAGCAAATGTTTTAGTTTTTAGTTGTGCAGCAGCGACGTACTGCATGCAAAGATTACTTGATTGCAGCCTACTGGAGGTATCCATTAAGGCATTAAGCGACAGATAGAATTTCCAACCTTCCAATTAAACTAATCACTTAGAAAAGCAGGAGAAACTCTAGTATTATCTCTCTTGTATAACCACGTAAACAGTGCAAAGAAAGCTCTGCTGGCTGGCAGCTTGCCTTCAGTGTTGTTTTCTCACGGTACCTGTACAGTAAGTAGATGTGCGGCTCACGTGGGAAACTGAATCTGTGTTACAGCCCGTTAGCTCCATCCTAGAAGCCTGTATTGGAAATGATGGCGAATGAGAGGAGAATGGTTGAATAAACTCCGCTGTAGAGAAATGAATGTGTTCATGTCGGGGTCATAGTAGCTGGGTAAGATTTGGGTGCAGATGTGACGTCTGAGCTGAAATGATGTGGCGGCCTGCAGGTAAAGCTCTCCAGGTGTGAGATGCTATGAAATACTGCTTCTACAAAGTCACAGCTCTCATGGGAGTCTGAGGTGACAGGAGTGTTGGAACAAAACACTGGAACAGACAAAAGAAGGAAAGACCCCCAGAAGAACTGCACTTTGACTTTCCTGTCAGGTCATTATTTTAGACTATTACATCTATATTAAGCAGCGTCTAGTGGTAAACCTGTTGTTGCTAAGCAGCCATTGCTGTTGTATTTTCGCTCCAAAGTGGTTTTCCTTGGACTATGTTGGAGAAATTTACCAGAAGTCCTCATGTGAGGTTTGCTGTAGTGGCATGTTAATTAGTATTTCCATATATGTTGGGCTTACCAACACAGAGTGTGTCTGTGAAGATGAGCCGATCCAGAACATTTACAGAGTAAAACTTTTCATACAGCTGGTCAGACAGTTGGGATGTAAATGCAGTGTGTAAATACAGTGAGTCAGATCCTCACAAGAACAACAGTAATTCTTAGTCCTGGGATACCTAGTCATCCCTGGGAGAGCGAATCATATCCCTTAATGCTTAATTTTCTTTCTTTTTTCTTTTTTAATACAATATTTAACCTCCCCTTGTTCACAATCACTTCAAGAAAACTTATTTCAAAACATGGACGGTGTCAGCTTCTTTGAGACTACAGTTCCACAGACCTCCAACAACGCACAATGACAGTAACTGAGTTTTCAAAAGGATCCCTTACCTCAATACAGTTTTGGAATGATGAGCCACTCGGGTGTCCCTGGTCTTGGAAAGAGTCTCCTCTGAAATATATTGCCCTCCAGGTCATGGCACCATATATCGATGAAGAAAATAGCACATCTTTCGCTAAAGACACATTGTAGTGTAGTTCCAGTACCCACTGTTAGTCAATTCTTTTACCTGTTGTTTGCTACTGTTTGCCAGATTTCTTGATTCTAACACATTTTGTTCTTTGTTCTCTTACCCTTTGTCATTAATTAGCAAATATACGCGAAGCAACCACTATTCTTTTCTGTATTTACATGGTAAATGGTAAATGGTCTGTATTTATATAGTGCTTTACTATACCTGAAACGATAACCAAAGTTCTTTACATTATGCATCACATTCACCCATTCACACACACACATTCACATACATATTATACCCTCCCAACTGTCTGACCAACTATAGAAAATGTGTAAATGTAAATGTTCTGGGTTGGCTTGCCCTCTAATAAACACCCCACTGCAGCAAACTTCGCATGAGGACTTTGGGTAAATTTCTTCAGCAGGTATCACAGTTCTGTATATTCTGTACACTACTTCTAAAATACAACACTTCTTGTGTGTCAGCTGATTATTTACTTCCAAGAAAGAGCTACCAGACACTGTATGTTTATAACTGCAAATTGAAAGTCAACTGCAGATTCACTGCAGATAGAATTATTATTTTGCTGAATGAACATGATGACAGAGTAAAATGTGCTCTCAACATAAAAACTGAATTGAAAGAAGCACTGTTTGTAGCCCTTCACCTGAAAAGTAAATCTCACATTCCTTCATGAAAAAGATGATTTTCTTGTGATTGTGTGTTGTCAGGCATGTGACAGCTAATCGTGATTTAAGGATTTATAGGCTTCAAGCGCTAAACATTCCAGAGTATTTATTTGTATTTGGTCTTTGGGGCTGATATGTGTCTTTCAAGCTGTGTTTTAAAGCAAAACTTAAAATTGTGTTGACATTCATTTGAAGATTGAAGAGTTGTTTGAAATGCATGCACGTATGGAAACACGACAGATTTGGCAACATTAAGTCTACAGCGAGCAGAAACCTCTGGGTTGATAAATGAAGCCAGCTCAGAAGTGTTAAAACTGCAGTTCCTCAGACGTCCACTTGGGGTTAAATGAATCAATCCCATGTAAAAAGTCCAACTTTACAGCAAAAATAAACATGTTTACAGTCAAGTACAATAATTTGTTTTGGTCTATATAGCTGATGTATCCATATCTGTTAAAATTGCACTAAAGCTAAAACGTATTCACAGTAAAGAGTAACAGGTGGGTACCATCATAAGACCATCCATGGCCCATCTCAGTCCCATTCATGTTCCAGCTCTTTGCTCATTTTTGAATTAGCCGGTAGTAAAATTGAGTCAGGCAGTAACAGCCGTGCTGTTGGAGCACTTTATAAACTCCGTATTTAAAAGGTGTTGCATAAATAAAGGTATTATAATTATTAGAAATGCCAACATTAGCATGCTAATATGCTCACACTGACGATGCTGATGATTAGCTGGTATATTGCATACAAAGTTGACCTTTGTAGTTAGCATGCTAATATTTGATAGTTAACAGTGAATACAGTAACAGTAACTCTAACTTTAGTCATTGATTGAAGCCCTAAAAACCAACCTCTGTATATCAAAGTTAAATATTCAGTAGTGTTTTGTCCATAAAAATGTACCGCTACATGGTTGCCTTTTCTAGAATGTATGGATCTATAGTTCCTGCCTACATCTACACATACAAGTTGAAACTGGAAACCAGTTCTGAAGAATAGTGACACAGAAATTCCCAACCTGACAGAATTCATTCTTAATGTTTGTTATGTATCAAACCCCAGACGTCTAAATCTGTGTTTTTAGTCTGTGCTACTGTGTACTATAGCTTCAAAGTAGAACATAAAAGTGGATCTACTCAGGGACGGCATTGCTTATTTTGCTAACTATATGTCCTTTAGTATACAAAAAACGCCATATGAGCATGTTAGTAATGTAAAAAATGTGATTTTTACTAAGAGTACTTAGTAATCTTACAAAAATTTCAATTCATTCAAATTACATGCCAAATCCATTTTGCAATTACAGAAAAATTTCAGTGAAACACATGCATATATAAAGACATATATTACTGTACACTTGTACTCTCAGCACTTAGAAAGTACAGAGACTATATATTTTTATTCTTTTTATTTTTATTCTTACTTTATAGTATTTGCACTACTGTCTTGCACTGTTTTGCACCCCAGTGAAGTGTGTTAAGCTGTTTATTTTGTGTGCTTATTTTATGTAATGCTTTGGCAATGCGAATGTGTGTTTGTCATGCCAATAAAGCTTCTTTGAATTGAATTGAATTGAATATTAAAGATGAACAACAGAACAGCTTTCCAGAATCCATCAAGTATTTTGCTCTGTAAGTGCCAACTTTGTGTGCTAGATAAGTGGAATGCGTAGGAATCACCAACATTAGCAGCATTTAGCCTCTGGGGACCTGAATATCTGCTTAGAAAGTCAGGGTAATTTATTTCATGGTTTCTGAGATATTCCAGTCTGAACCAATTAAAATGTGTAACAATATACCCTCTAAATGAATCCATTATCAGGTATTAGTGACTCGGTCTGAGGCTGATTGAGACCATCCCTCCCAGCAGAGGTCACTCATGACACCGTCTCACATCCCAGAGGCCATCTGTCCCTGAAGGAGAAGCTCACTCTCTGTCAAATTACATTTCCTGCTTGTAATTGTACACCACAGACCTCGTCCCTTATTGCATCGCTCATAGCTACTTGTATCCCAGGGGAAATCAGCAGCCAATTTGGACAGGTTTCTGCAATATAGGCCCGCATTGATTGTTTGTTTATTGGCTGCAGGTTGTCATTCAGATTGGTCCTTTTGTTGGGATGAGGTTTAAATAGATGTGGTGGCCCCAAGGGAGAGAGTTCAATTTCTATCCATCCCAGGAGAGGAACTGCCACCTCAAAACTAACATGGCATGGAGCAAGTTAATTCAAGCCTTTTTATTTTCTTCTTCAAAACAAAACCTTACTTAAACTAATTTTCAAAATGCTGCTTCTTAGCTCCGACAGATACAGAGCATCTACTGACCCTGTATGAGCCTGGAGGTCATCTTGGATCAGCAGATGTTTGTCTTCTGGTCATTGATTTGGGACTCAGGCCTCTCATGGTTTTGCAGTCCAGCCCTAAAACCTGCTCAGATCACTGTTTAGAAATCTTTTCTGTAAACACTCTTTTTTTTTTAAATTTATGTTTGACTTTACTTCTTTTCATTCTTGTTTCCTGTTTATTCTTGCAAAGGTCTTTGTAATTTTGCTTAGAATCATTGTAAACAAATAAAGCTTAACATTGTTGTATTGGAAATATTATTAATTTCAATGTAATATTCATCCCGTTACTGACTTTTACCCATTTTTCTTGACTTGTTTCCCAGTAAAAAATGCATCATAATACCATTTCATTATTTAAATATCAGAAATAAAAAAACAGAAATGTATTCTCTGATATTTAGTCTTAATTTTTCTGTATGGAGAGAAAACCATCTCAAATCTGTAAGATTTACAGGTGGTGATTTGTGAGTAATTTATGGAGTGGAAAAATGCATTTTCCAGCCCATAAAAAACAGTGGTGAGCTGAGCCAGTGTATTTTTTTTTTGAAAGAAACATGCATTTTTCAGCTTTTAAATGCACATGGACAAGGAAGCTTCACAAATATTCATATAAAGTAGCATATTTATCATCCACTGTATTTAACCATTGTGATGTCACCTCTTGGTTCGTGAATTATTGTTTTGAAGTCTGGAGTTTGTCTTGTTTTTTTTGGAACTGAGACATGACAAGAGATGGGTGGATTTGACTGAGAAATTTGTCTATTTTACTCCAGATAGGATCCCAATTTTCAAAATGAGCATTATATTATGTTGAAGGAGTTACTTAATACTAGCAATTAAGACCATAAACTAATTAAGAAATATTTACTGGAGTAACAGATCAAAGGAGAAGTAGAGTCATTTTCTCTTAGACTTCTATCAGACTTTAGAAGAGTCGCCCCCTGGTGGCAAAAAAAACAGGTTCAAGACATTTTGGCTTCACTTTTCAGGCTATGTCCATCTTTTATATACTGTACAGTCAGTGGTATTTTTAGTGACAGAAAGCTGTTCAATGGGATGTTTTTACTCAGTATTATTGAATTTAAAGTTGGATTATATTTCGCTTTTTAAAATCTGTTTGGTCAAATTGGTTGTATTTGACACTAATTACTTACTGGCAGATACCTAATAAGGCTTTAGCAAGTAATTCAGCTGTTTGTTTCAGCTAAAATCTAAACATTTTTGTGATCTATACACCTACACCACTTAATCCTCATTAGGGTTCCAATGGAGCTGGAGTCCATCCCAGTCTGTCTACCGCAGGGCTACATATACAGACAAACAATCACATTCACATTCACACCTATGGAGAATTTAGAGTTACAAATTAAGCTCAGCATGTTTTTGGACTGTGGGAGGAAGCCGGAGTGCCTGGAGAAAACCCACGCATGCACAGGGAGAACATGCAAACTCCATGCAGAAAGATCCCAGGAAGGCCAGGACACGAACCAGGGATCTTCTTGCTGCAAGGCGAACGTGCTAACCACCAAGCCACTATGCAGCTCCCATTTCTAGTGATAATGAATTTAAATTATTGCACCATATGTAATGCACTGATGCCCTCATTGCTGTTGTATTAAAGTCCAAACAAAGATGAAGCGACTTTTATGGTCACACGCGAGCGAATACCCTGTTTGTGTTTCTTCTCATCGTCGTTTAAAGAGCTCATTTCCAGTTTATTTCTGTCTACTACTTCAGAATTGGATCATGTTAGGCACACACTGGACAGACAATGTGGGCTAATGGCGTGTAAAAAGTGTAGGGCCATGAACAATATCCTCCACGAACAGAATATTATTGCGCTTGTCATCCATGTCTGGTGACGTGATGCATCATTTAGGCTGATTCATGAGCCTCATTAAAACAGTGTGCTGAGACACTTTGTGGCAGATTGTTTCACAGCTGATTTTAACATGCAACACAGGGAACATACAGTATGCGCAGTATTTAACCATGCTGATTATTAAAAATAAGCTTTTATTAAAAATTTAATTGAGAGCATTGTTACCACCGCACGTCCTAAAGAATGCCTTGTCTTGGGGGTTAATAGGGGTCATATTTGGCATCAGGAACGTATATTTGCAGCAGCAAATCACAGAGAAGAAGAAAAAAAACTGATGAGAAAAGTAACAAAAAGAACACAAAGAGATGGTTTATAATGTCAGGTAATAGCATAAAGGTGGTGAACTGATTTCTTTTCTGCTCTGATTGCCACATGGGAACAAATGAGCGAGCTGCCAATCTGCTCAACTGATTTCAGGGGGCCTCAGGTTGCTGATTAATGAAATGTGGGAGGACAAAAAGACGGCTGTGAGCGGCGCCACAGCCTACCCACAATCCCTCGCTGCTTTTTCTGATTGGGCTAATCACCCCATTGTCCCTCAGCACTTTGAGTCTGGGATTTTTTTTTTAACAGCAAGAAGAAAAGACTGACGGAAGGAATTGCAGAGAAAACTGCATTTCCCTTTATTTTTTTCTCACCCTCCCACCATCTCCCCTTTCTGCCGTATCAAATCTTGCACCATTACCTCCAGTTTTTCCATAACGCCTCATGTGTCATCCATCTAGCTCACTTTAATGGCAGCCTCATAATTATTTAGATGATTATGTGTTGCAAGCCATTTAGCATGCTCAATGACACATGTTTAATTTATTTGCTGCTGCAGCTTCTCGTAGAGGAACGGAGGAAAGAACTGAAGATGGCTGATGGTGGCGTTGCTGCTGCCGTGGTGCCGGTAGCGAAGCAAATCAGTGCCAAAATTGTTTGATAAATTGCAGCTGTTGATATAATATGCCATGCCACATCAAAGAGCTAATGTGATACAAATAAGGTATGCTTTGTGTAGCATTGCAAGGCGACGTTTGCTCGGGCTAATGGCGTGTGTCTTGGTTGACCAGTGAACCCACATAACAGACTGCACCATTGAGCAAGCTATT
The DNA here is from genome assembly GCF_021347895.1 of Acanthochromis polyacanthus. Classification (NCBI taxonomy): domain Eukaryota; kingdom Metazoa; phylum Chordata; class Actinopteri; family Pomacentridae; genus Acanthochromis; species Acanthochromis polyacanthus. The sequence continues at coordinate 10,443,723 of NC_067132.1, forward strand.
AGGACATGATAATGGGCAGAGCAGCCTGGTGCTGAATATAGCCTCGTCTCCTTCAGCTCCGACTGAAGGAAAACATGCAGATGAATTCCAGATTGTGTGTTTATTTGAAGAAAATCCGAACATTTCCCTTCTAGAAGCAAAACAAACTGATTTTATGGTTAGTCATGGTTGTCTGTGTGCTCAGACAAATTAAAAAAAAATAATTTTGGCCCTAAAAATTGCAAATATGAAATGCAAGGGGGAAAATATATGAAAAGAATAAGTCTTCTGAGTGTTTTTGAGTGTCTCCATGTGTCTGTTTGGCTGCAATAATGTTAGTTAACCACTAGAGAGTAGTACAGCCTCACTGAAATGTAACAGATGGCGCTGATTCCTCTTAATCCTGGCAGCGTTTCTGGTTTTAAAAGATACAAAACTACATTGTAGACAGCTGTGATTGCTTTTTTTTTTGGTGTAGTATTAGTGAATCGGAGTATTTTACTCTGAGGTGATTCATTCTTTCTGTCTAAAACTTGATTCAGAATGCAGACCTTCTGTGTAGAAAGAATCCACAAAAACTCTCAATCACATATGGGAATTATGGTATTTATCTCTACTGGTTTGCAAGAAAACGTAAAAGGCTTTTATTAAAGGGCTCCATTCAGTAAAAAGATGTGTTTTTCTTATTAAACGGAATGCTTGTACTTTGCAGGATGTCGTCCAGGCAGAGTTTGACGCTGGAAAGCTGCATGGTTACATATTCAGAGAGGATGTAACTTGAACTTTTTCTGCGGAAAAAAAAATGTGAGACTGATTGTTCTTCAAATCAGAGTATCTTCTATGTCTTCAACATTTCTTTGAAGGATCTCTAAGTACCAAAAGTTGTGTGGGAGGACTGCGCCTGGCCGATCAGCACAGATTTGTGCTTGCGTGGCTCCGAGCAGCACAGCTTGCAGACACCACGTCGGGTGCAGTGTGCTGCAGCTGGGTCTTGACATGCGCTGAAGCCTGTCACTGTGCTCCAGGACCGCTCTGTCATCTCCAGCATCTGCCGTGACTTCTTGTTGGAGAAGCTTCTGGAACAATCACAGCTCTCTGCTTGTCAGCACCTGGTGTTCCTGTCTGCTTCCCCACAACATGTCACTCCCACACACACGCGCACACACACACACACACACACACACACACACACACACACACACACACACACACACACACACACACACACACACACACACACACATGTTCAGCCGCTCAGATCTCACAACCTGACAAGCAAACATGCTCTTGTCAGTCATTTCTGTGTCTTTAATGTGGAATTCAAACACTGCTGTGGCAATTAGTGCCTTTACTGATGCTGTTTTTTTCACAGCTGGTTGCAGGCATCATTCAAAACTAGTTTCATGTTTCAAAACTCTGCCATAATTCTCAGCATTATAGTGATGTTTGACAGAGAGTGAACTTCATGCCTAAAATAAAATACAACCATCTGCTTAGTATAAATGGAAAATATGGGAAGCAATTGTGTCCTGCTGAATATCCTGACAGACAGACTTGGATCTTTTAGTAACCAGTAGCTGTAAGGTCAAATACATGCAGTGAGGGAAAAAGTACAGTATTTCCCACTGAAATTTAGTGGATATATTATTGTCTTTGTGGAAAAAAATCAGGTATTGCATTTTAACATTTTACCTCCGCTACCGTTTAAAGGTTTGGGGTCACTTAGAAATGTTGATATTTTTGAAAGCAGTTTTTTAAATGAAGATGGCATTAAATTAATCAGAAATACAGTCTAGACATTGTTAATGTGGTAAATGACTATTCTTGCTGGAAACGGATGATTTTTAATGGAATATCTCCATAGGGGTACAGAGGAACATTTCCAGCAACCATCATTCCTGTGTTCTAATGCTACATTGGGTTAGCTAATGGTGTTGAAAGGCTCATTGATGATTAGAAAACCCTTGTGCAGTTATGTTAGCACATAAATAAAAGAGTGACTTCAAGGAAAACATGAAATTGTTTGGATGACCTCAAACTTTTGAACGCTAGTATAAATGGACTGCTTTAGTAAATGTGCTTGATCCCAACAATGGTAAAACGGGTTGGCTTAAACTAATTATCATTAAGTTTTTTTTTCCCTTTGTCTGTCAGTTTTACAGCAGTTAAGGTTTAGTGGGGCAGTTTTAACATGAAGGGCAGTCATTAATGAGCACCAATATGTTTCCTGCATGAGTTTTCACAATGCTTGTAACCAATAGGACCTTTTCACATCCATTATTCTGACCCCATTTATACCTGGTATTAGCGTGTTATATGAAACCTATCTGAATAATGGAAAAAGCATGCGGTGCCAGGTGCAAATGCACACAAACCACATTGAGACTGAAATGCAACTAGATCAGTCACTCTAAAATCGGAGGTGGTCAGGTAAATACAATTGCTACAGTAAAAGTCAGCTAGTCTCACCTAATTAATTTGCATACTGGGATCACCAAATTGCAGGCACAATCAAGATGATGCAAATTTATTTTAATATCTTATTATAATAGTAAATTGAGTGTCTGGCTTATCGAACCCAGAAAACTCCGTGTGCAGCTTTCACTGTTGACAGGAGCTCTGTTTTCAGTGTCAAACTACTGTGCACAGCTTGATGATGCTTTAATGAAATTATTATTCTTACACTTATAAAGAGATGTTTCAATGTTTCAGTAAAGACCAGCTTGCTAGAAAACAGCGCAGTGTAAGTTTAGAATGACAATATGGTCTGTGGAATCCATTCATTTTAAACATAGGCCATCTTTGAAAGAAATTAGGATGTCTTGCCAAAGCTAGTTAACAGCAATGATGCAGAGCCAGGATATTAAATTAGTAACACTACCAGGTACAAAAATCTTTACCACCAGTACAAACCACACTCAAAAACATGTTTCTCACATTATGTCACTGCAGTAAGTAGTTGAAGATAGGATTTAAAGGTACAGATATGGATTAAGGACGAGACTAAACCAATGACTGTATATAAAACATGGATAAATCCTCTGAAAAGTGAAGCCACGACAGAAGTGTCTTAAACCTCCATTCTTTCTCACAGCAAGCAGGGGGCGACTTGTCTGGTTGCAAAAGTAAACAAGAAAAACACTCAGAGAGCGCAGTACTCCACCAAGGCTGCTCAGTCATTGTATCATTTATGACAGATGAAATCGTGAAAACATTTGTGGCAGAAATCACAGCACTATAGAATGTGGCCACACACAAAATGACTTTGCGCTGAGCGTGTGTGTTATGAATGTGTACGTTATGTGCGGACACCGAATCGCGTGACTTGAATATGAAGCAGGTGGCAGGAAACACCCCCACAATTTAATCAAATGTTCTTTGTATCATGGATAAGTCCTGAAAAGTCTGCAGCGGTGGATTTGTAGTAGGATCGCAATCATGTGATCGTCAGCAGGCAGCTGAGGTAGTTTCCGCTTGTAGTCAAAGTTACAGTGATGCTGTACCACTATCTTGCAATGATACCGAAATCTTTAACAAATCTGTTGATCCAGATTTTAAGCCGTATCACTGTCAAAATCTAATCAGGTGGTCCTTGTGTCATTTCTGACCTTTCCTGAAATTTCACCCAAATCCATTAGTTTATTGTTGAGTAATGCTGCGCACAGATGGACAAATGTACGCCAATTGTCACATAATCCTCCCGCATTCCTTGGCAGAGTAAAAAGTGTAATACTAAGTATGACAAAATGATCTTACTTCACTGGTGATTTGTTAACTCAGCAAACATTTCCCTAATGCCTTTATGGTTTCCAGCTCTAGTTTTAAGTCTCCTGTAATGCAGTATGGTGTTAATTTTCTAAATTATGGCCCCAAACAGAGAAAAAAAGACAATAATGGAGGGGTTTGTATCAGGACATGGCTGCCCACAAATTGCCAGGTTGCTACTGTATTGGCATGTGTTGTGTGCTCAGCCGCCCCTCCATTAAAAGGCCAAGATAGTGACAACTAAATTCTAAACTCAAGGCTTAAAAACAGTCGTCTACAAACCAATAGGTGATGCATCTTTTTATCTACAGTGTATGGATAGATGACTGAAAGATAAACAGTCAGTTACATGTTGGAAGCCTTGAAGGGAAATAAAAACTGACACAAACACATCTTTCTGTCCTCTACAATGACTTATGTCATGCAGGAATAGCCAGATTGCTAAATGCTAATGCTAATTATTAGCTAACAGGCGTAACCTCACCTTTACCAAATCATCCTTCCGTTCAATCCCTTCAGAGCTGGCCGCAAATATTAATAGGGAGAAAAAGATGGTAAATAAGAAATGATCTCTGATAAGAGGCAAAAAGATGTACCCAGATTTCCAAAAATCAATCTATTCTGTGGATTCAGGCCTGCTTTGCACTCCCAGTTTCCTTCAAAGTGAATTTAAACTCTTAGGCAAACATGTTCTCGTCCTTCTTTGCCTTTTCCATCAAGATCGATTCAGAAACTCAGATATGTACTCAAATCTGCACAGAGGAAAAGGAAAGTTGCTTCAGCTTCTCTGAGTAACAGATTCCAAACTCTGGAGTTATTTTAAACTCCTCAGAAGTTCACATGCGTAGTTTTGCAGACTGACGATAGTTTGTTTTTTTTTTCACCCAGAATCTATGGTGGGGTACTGTGGATTCGCATCTCTTCCTCATCACTATTAATTAATCTTAAAATGATGATTGAAAGTTCCCTCACCTGCCTGCTTATGGAGATGTATTTAGTCTGCTGATTGAAGTCTCACAATCAGCAGCTAAGTCTGTAATCAGCACCTGATTATAACATGCAAACATACAGTGGTCCTCTCCCCCTTCCCCCATCCTAAAAAACATCTCTCCATTTATTTCAATTAAACAGTTAATGGTGTTAAGGTCAGTAACGGTGCTACCCATCATATCCTCCCTTTGTTCAGACTCCCTGCTTCTCTCTGCAGCCTGAACCAACCCAGCATCGCTCCATCACTTCATCAGCCAACACATTAGAGCAAGTTAGAGGCTGATAGTCTCAGGCTTCCTGTTTTCTCAGTGATTGATTGACCAGTAAGGCAGCAGGGAAAGCTGCTAAGGACTCAGATAAACTGGTGCTACAGACAAGACTGTGTCTGACAAATGTTCCACACATTTGACAGAGATGGGATGTTTCGAAACCCCTGTTGGAAACAACAAAATTCTGCACACACCACCAGCTCCTGAGCCACATGAATACCTGGTGCTAAATCAGATTCTGGGACATGCAAATGACTGACATCAGATTAGTATTTAATCTCAAAAAAATGGAAGCAGAAAAAACTGACTTGTATTTGGAAAGGCGCCCAAGTTCAGTCAGCAGTTGAAAGCACAGAGCTCGATTGAAAAGTCTTCAAACAAGCAGGAGAAGCACAAGTACAAAAACCAATGTGACACCTTTTATTACCGACTCTGAACACATTTTTGGTATCAGAGTCTGTTTACATGGATAACAAAGTATTTGTTAGAGCTCACAACAGATAAAATGCAGATATTCAAAAGTGAAGACAGCCTTAGCTACATCCTGTGAATCACAGTGAAAGAATAGTCTGACACTTTGGGAAATGCCACTATTTACTTTCTTGACAGATTTAGATGAAGGATTGATAGCACTGTCATGTCTGTTTTGGAAGCATAAACCTATAGAGCCAAGAATGGATTAGCTTAGCTTAGCATAAATAAATGGCTCGCCCAGCTTTGTCCACATAGCAGCACCCTTACAGCTCAGTTAAAATGTTGCATTTGCATTTAAATAGTCCATGAACTGAAATTAATGTTATTTAGTCAGATATTGAGGTGTAGAACGCTGAGCTTAGTTTAGCTAATTTATTTGCTCATGCACTTCAAATCAGCTGGCTGCTAGGACGTGCTAGAAGGTAATATCTGCATTTGTAAAGTTTCTCTCCATGATACAGAATTGTAAAGTATATACCTATATTCAATTCAATTCAATTCAATTTTATTTATATAGCGTCAATTACAGTCAACTCGTCTCAAGACGCTTTACAGAACCCAAATGCCTGACCCCCAGAGCAAGCCCAAAGGCGACAGTGGCAAGGAAAAACACCCTTTTAACAGGGAAGAAACCTCGAGCAGAACCCGGCTCTATATAGGGGGGACCCATCTGCCTGCTGGCCGGGCGGGTTGAGAAGGACAGAAGAGGGCAAGGGGGAGGGATGGGAGAAGAGGGAGGGGTGGGAAAGCACGGAAAACACAACACACATTTGGATACATGCATGACAGGATATGTGACACAGACAAAGTATAAGCTAACATTGAAAACTGACTCATAATTTACTCTTATGATGTACGGCTCTGACATTAAACATACTCCATATATAGCTAGCAGTAAAATTCAAACAGTATGTAAGTTAGCATAACAGTATAGTGAAGGCAATGCAGAGTTGACTGGTGGAAAAAGGGAGTTGGAAGCAGAGGGCTGGAAGAAGGTCAGCAGCAGCATCCCACAGTGGACATGGTGGAGACTGGACCAGCCGGTGGAACATCAACCGCAGATCTGAAGCATCCAGCTCTGGGACCAGGGACACTCGGAGAAATAGCACAGGGGGAAACAGAGTGAATGTACTGCAATAACGGTATACATATTAAATGTAAAGGTAGATAGAGAAGGGCTCAGTGCATCAAGAAAAGTCCCCCAGCAGCCTATAGGCCTATAGCAGCATGACTAGGGGCAGAACGAAGGGACGTCCAAGAAGGAGTCAGCTGTGCAAATGAAGACACAAGCCGAACCCCTGTGGGTCACCCAGTCAGCCCCAACTATAAGATTTGTCAAAAAGGAACGTTTTAAGCCTGGTCTTAAAAATAGAGAGGGTGTCTGCCTCCCGAACCCAAACTGGGAGCAGGTTCCACAGGAGAGGCGCCTGATAACTGAAGGCTCTGCCTCCCATTCTACTTTTAGAAATTCTAGGAACAACAAGTAAGCCTGCAGCTTGAGAGCGAAGAGTTCTACTAGGATAATAAGGTACTATCAGATCTTTAAGATATGATGGAGATTGGTTATTAAGAGCTTTATATGTCAGAAGAAGGATTTTAAATTCTATTCTGGATTTAACAGGAAGCCAGTGAAGAGAAGCAAGTATAGGGGAAATATGATCTCTTTTGCTAACTCCTGTCAGTACTCTCGCAGCAGCGTTTTGGATCAACTGTAGATGTTTGAGAGAACTATTTGGACAACCCGATAATAAGGAATTGCAATAGTCAAGCCTGGAAGTAACAAAAGCATGAACTAATTTTTCTGCATCACTCTGAGACAGAATGTTCCTGATTTTTACAATATTACGCAGGTGAAAAAAGGAAGTCCTACAGACTTGCTTTATGTGTGAGTTAAAGGACATGTCCTGGTCAAAAATAACTCCAAGATTCCTCACAGTAGTACTGGAGGCCAATGTGATGCCATCCAGAGTAACTATTTGCTTTGGAAGCGAGTTTCTAAGATGTTTGGGGCCAAATACAATGACTTCAGTTTTGTCTGAATTTAGCAGTAGGAAGTTAAAAGTCATCCAGGTTTTAATGTCCTTAAGACAATCTTGCAGTCTAGCTAACTGATCAGTTTCATCTGGCTTCATAGATAAATACAATTGTGTGTCATCTGCATAACAATGGAAGTTAATACAATGCTTCCTAATAATATTGCCTAAAGGAAGCATGTATAATGTGAAAAGTATCGGTCCTAAGACAGAACCCTGAGGAACTCCATGATTAACTTTAGTATGCTCAGAAGAGTTATTGTTGACATGCACAAACTGGAACCTATCTGATAAGTAGGATTTAAACCAGTCCAGTGCTGTCCCTTTAATGCCAATTGAATGTTCTAGACGCTGTAATAAAATGTTGTGGTCGATTGTGTCAAACGCTGCACTAAGATCTAACAAAACAAGTATAGAGACTAGTCCATTATCTGATGCTATGAGAAGGTCATTAGTAACTTTCACTAGAGCTGTTTCTGTGCTATGATGCACTCTGAAGCCTGACTGAAACATTTCAAACAAATTATTCCTTTGTAAGTGTTCACATAATTGATTTGCAACTGTTCTTTCCAGAATTTTAGAGAGAAATGGTAGGTTGGATATCGGTCTATAGTTAGCTAACACATCTGGATCTAAAGTGGGCTTTTTAAGCAAAGGTTTGATGACAGCAACCTTAAAAGCCTGTGGTACATAGCCTGTTACTAGAGAGAGATTAATCAGATCTAACATTGAAGAATTAATTAAAGGTAAAATCTCCTTGAAGAGTCTAGTTGGGATAGGATCTAAAAGACATGTTGATGGTTTGGATGTAGAAACTGTTGAAATTAGTTCAGAGAGACATATAGGAGTGAAGAATTCTAAAGATTCATCAGGTCTAACAGCCAATTCAAAAGCATCTGTGACATTTGTAGGAAGGGCCAGATTAATTTTATCTCTAATCATAACTATTTTATGTGTAAAGAAGCTCATGAAGTTGTTACTGGTTAAAGCTAAAGGAATACAAGGTTCAACAGAGCTCTGACTCTTTGTCAGCCTGGCTACAGTGCTAAAGAGAAACCTAGGGTTGTTCTTGTTCTCATCTATTAAAGATGAATAATAAGTTGTCCTGGCATTACGAAGAGCTTTTTTATAGATTACTAGACTATTTTTCCAAGCCACATACACTTCCTCTGAATTAGTGGAATACCACTTTCTTTCCAGCTTTCGGGATGCCTGCTTTAAAGTCCGCAGCTGGGAATTATACCAAGGAGCAAGTCTTCTCTGAGATATAACTTTCTTTTTTACAGGTGCAACACTATCAAGAGTTGTACGCAGTGAGGCTGAAGCATTATTAACATAATAATCCACTTCTGTGGGGGTAAAATAATAATAATTGCCTTCTGATTTATCAGTAAATGTTGCTGAAGTAAACAGTGAGGGTATTATTTCCTTAAATTTAGATACTGAATTGTCAGACAAACACCTACTGTAATGATATTTGTTCTCAGCTGCTAAACAATCCTTTACTTTAAATTGAAATGTTATCATAAAATGGTCAGAAAGAAGAGGGTTCTGGGGAAATACTGTTAACTCTTCAATTTCTATGCCATAAGTCAGGACAAGGTCAAGAGTGTGATTAAAACTATGAGTTGGTTTATTTACATGTTGAGAAAACCCAATTGAGTCTAATAATGAATTAAAAGCTGTTGTAAGGCTGTCGCTGTCTATGTCAACATGAATGTTAAAGTCACCCACAATAATAACTTTGTCTGAACTGAGCACTAATTCAGATAAAAAGTCTGAGAATTGAGATAAAAACTCAGAATAAGGAGCAGGAGGACGATATATAACAACAAATAAAACTGGTTTCTGAGCTTTCAAATTTGGATGAGAGAGACTAAGAGTGAGATTTTCAAATGAGCTGTAATCAGGTTTAGGCCTCTGGTTCAATTTTAAACTAGAATGGTAGATTGCTGCTACTCCTCCTCCTCGGCCTGTGATTCGAGGAATATGACAGTTAATATGACTAGGGGGAGTTGATTCGTTTAGGCTAACAAATTCTTCCTGCTGCAACCAGGTTTCAGTCAAACAGAACAAATCAATCTGGTGATCAGTTATCAACTCATTCACTAGCAGAGATTTAGACGAGAGAGATCTAATATTTAACAGACCACATTTAATTTTCCTGTCTCTGTGTTCTGTTGAAATAGTGGTATTAATTTTTATTAAATTTTTGTGGTTACTATTTCTTTTGTATATTTTTGATTTGTGTAATTATATGTGACGTACTCTGAGATGACTTATGTCCTTGTGAATTTCTGGCTAAAGCAACTTCCAAAGTCCAAGTTCTTGATCTAAGCGACACAATTCAGTAAAGACACAGCAGGCTAAAAATGCTAACCTTGAGTAACGGATGCTTAATGAAATTCCTGTTGTTCTGCAGCACTGTACAAAGACAAAGTTTAAGTTCACAGACCAGACAATTTTTATAGGGATGGACACTGGGGTTCTGCAATGTCTCAGAATTGTTTTTTTTCAGCAAATTGCTTTAGGCTGATTTGCCATTTTGTGGTTGCTCACCCATATCATTTTCACTTTTTGATTAAGCTCCTAAGATAACCACAATTTAAATGACATGAATTAGTACCCCTAGACTTTTATCTCAAACATGTCCTCACTCTGCCTGGTTGAAACATCACATTGCATCCATCAAGTTTTTAGTTTCTTTCTTCTGGCTGCAGGTTCTGGGGCAGTCAGTTAGCCAGACTTTAGTTGGACCACCCTAGGCTCTGCCACTGGTCGACATTAAGCCATGACAGTATTTATCCAGAACCACTTACTGGGCAACAGCGAATGAGATGCAACAATACAAACATTAGTAACGCTGTATTCACAATAACCGCGAACGAGAACCTTATTTTAAAGTTATTAGACATTATATAATTGGCACATCTAAGCTCACTATCAGTATCAGTCAGACTGAGCTGCCTGACTTTAACTCCCTCTGCATGAATAGAGCTTTAAAAAAATCTGAGGCTGATTCATTTGACATGTGACAGACCTGCATTTTTGAGTGACCAGTTATATTTTAAAGTATATAGAAGAGCACCATATGGTGATTATAACAAAGTGAAAAATTTGATTTTCAAAGAGAGAGTTTGAAAAAAATCACCAGAGGAGAAAAACATTCTCACTGAGATAAGTATAGCTGATTGATTCTTTCCTCCATGTTTGCCTTGATAAACGTGTTAAACAAATCTAAAGAGCTGATGGGGTGGAAAGTGGGTAACTGTCCAGTCTACTATCTGCAATGGATCCAGAGATAAATTGTTGCAACTTTTTGCTCACAATGACTCAACTGTTGCTACATTGACAAGGTAGATGCTCCAGCTGGCTTCCTGTTCCTGAAACATGTGATCTGTAACAGGGAGTCTAGCGCCACCTGGCTCACATATAGACTACATGCACTTGTTTATTTAGACACCTCATTGGAAAGAGAGGGTGATTGTGGTGGCTACAATTTTTTGATTTTCTTTATCTGACTAGCGTTCCCAAAATCCAGCTCTCCTTCCTGGCTCTGAAACCAGGGATAGGTCATTGTAATTTTGTTCCTAAAAAGGATTATAGTGAGATACTGATTACCTGACAGAAGGAAATGAGACTACGAAAAGTGTTAGTGGGCTTTTTCCAAATCTGAATTGACAGGGCGGAGGTGGGTGGTTAAGTTCAATCCACTATTGCTGATGAGCAGGCTGATTTCTATTAACCTGCAGGCTGCAGATCAAACAGACTGTTCCATGCTGCTGAGAGAGAGAGAGAGCGGCTCTGCCACCAAACTTTTATGACTCCGAAAGTCTGCTTAATGGGCTGGAAGATTCTTCCCATTTAGCCCTGTGTGGAAATAAAAGGAAGCTGGTCGGTGCTCAGGAAAAATGGCTACTTCCAGTTAAGTCCCCCAGTGGATTGGAAATTAGGAAATTATAAGCACAGTGATCAATCATGGAGGAGTATGTGCTCCGGCATGGAACGCCCCAGTACTCTCTGAGATGTGAGAATGTAGAGTGACGTAAAACCTGGAGCAATTATCATGTGCATCAGCGCCTGTTCCTGTGGTCCAACCATGCCTGACGGAGCATGTTCCCGACATTATTCCCAGACACAGAACACAGACACTGCCATTACTTTTTAACTCAGACACCAGCAGGTAAATATAGTATGTGAAAAAGCAAAAGTAATCCATCACATTTTCTCCCTAAAACCACACCAGAGGCAAACATTTGATTCTTACTTACACCACATCCTGTTGTGTCCAGTCACACATGAAGCCCACCAGCAACAAACACGCCCAACAGCCAGTGCTAAAAAAGATTGGCGTTTTGTCTCCCTGCCTCCCCTTGCGTGACAGCCGGAGCCCCAGAACATGAAGCAGACAGAGCCGAGAGCAGCAGCAGTACGAGATCAGGAAGGCCCGAAAGGAGAAGCAGGAAGTGGGGCTGATGGGGGGGAAATATGTCAGCTACGGTGCTCTGGGAGGGTTGGAGGGGAGAATATTGATGCAAAGCAATCATGACAAACAAGATGCAAATTGTCATCATAAACAATCAAACATTTCTCACCGCTGACAGCTGGGGAAGTTTGATTGATAGTGATAGCGAGTCAGAAGTGTTGGAATGTAATTGTGAGTTTAAAGCTGCTACATGGAACTTTTTTGATTGGCACGACAACAACAACAAAGAGAAGCAAATAAACAAACGCAATGAGGCTAAACTGAAGACAGGAAATGTTCCCATGATTTTTTAAATCATTATTTATGCTCACATCTAAAATTTAGATTCAGGAGAACTGGAGACCATAACGTTATGAGATGACAAATTTGGGCAAAAGGAGATGTGATCACAAAAATATGTGTATTTGTGTCCATTTTTCAAAAAGCAGCTGTTAAAATTGCAAATTTAGGTGTCTTGCAGCCTTAAAAATGTAAATTAGGGGAACTGAATTTGAAATACTTGTTCAAACTTATGCTTTTGTACTAGGGATAGCACAATGACATGAGTCTTTATCATGTTCAGCACTATTTCTAGATTTATCAGAAGGAACAACCATGATCCTCAGGACTTTCTTTACCATCATATTCTACTGACTGACAGCTGGTGGCAGTAATGCTTCATTAAAGGTGTCAAAGCTTCATCAAATCCAGTGAAGAAGAAGAGCATAACCCAGCAAACATGGATGTAAGGAGTGCAAAGATTCAGCTTTGTAAGTGTTTCAGATTGGAGGAAACATGTTTTACACGTTGGTCACATCTCAAAGATCCACACAGTGTGTTCTGTGAGTGACACTGAATGTTACAGAGGCACCTTTAATTCAGAATGTGTTAAAAAAAAAACTCCACTTACTGAGAAATATGCTGCTTTACGGATCCTTTGAGTGAACAGGACAAGATTATGCTAGTGAATAGTGCAAAGTCACAAGACTTAAAGTTAGAAGAATGTGAGAGGAAATACAAACTGTGAACTACGTTGAAAACAGTTTTATTGACTATTTAAATCAATTAAATCAGTTCATTTTTAATGATAAAAGATCATTTAACAACATTCCAGTATGAGTTATCTGCCATGATGACTTTACTTTGGAACATAGTGGAAACACTTTGGCATCATTTTTAAAGGTGCAGCAGGGTGATGGTATAAAAATGTGTGAACATCAGAAATCGATGCCATGAGTCCACAGCTACACCTTCTCTGTTGCTGTTGTCACTGTTGCTTCTTTTCAGAAGGAAAGCAGTTTACCTTGTAACATGTGCTTAATGTTGTGCAAGGATTGATTTTAACCCAAACCATGATCTCTTCCCAAACCAAACCAAGTAGTAAAGTGCTTAAAATAAGTCACAAAATAAAATAGAACTATGAGAAAAAAATGAAGTCCAACACAAAAAATTATCCTCAAGTTCTGGGGTGAAAGTCTTGTGGCTCACATTAACACCACAACCCCTCCTATCTCCTGATGAGGCTGAAATCTATACATTTATTGCCTTCAGCTATTGACATGGGTGGCACTGACACACCTTTTGTGTATCTTGATGTTAGTGGCTTTGACAAAATGACAACATTTGACACCAGAGAAATGACAATAGGAGGGTTTTCCTCTTTAGTAAATGCTGTGAGGCTGAATGGCTGCTTGATGCTTAGCACCATCACCTCAGCTAGAAGATCCTGTGTGGAGTTTGCATGTTTTTTCTGTGCAGCGTGGGTTCTCTGGATTCCTGCCACGGTGATTCTAAATCTTGAGCATGCTTGCTTGTTTGTCTGTCTATGTAGCGATAGACTGTTACCTGTCCAGGGTGTGTCCTGCCTTCACCCTAAGTCAGCTGGGATAAACTCCAGTCCCCCATGACTCCAGGATTAAGTGGTGTATAGATAATGGGTGGATGGATGAATGCTGTGTTTATCTATCTTCATGTTAAAGGTAGTTTGTGTAGATTGTCACCGACAAGAAGTCTGCAACTATAAGAGCAAGAACTGCACTGTTCAATTTCAATGCTGATTTTGAGCAGTTGATTTTGATCTCACAGGGGAAAAAAGTGTATTAGTGAGCTGAAACTACAGAATGTGACAACTTTCTTATCTTGTCTACGTGATGGAAATTGCAGGGAAACAAGGCATATAGGCTGTATTGCCACTTCAGATGTGTTCTGGGACAGTTGGACAGAATCTGAGTGGAACATTCAGAGCAAGAATTTAAATTCATGCAATTTAATACGAAAGATCTCAGCTTAGGACTCCAAGCATTAAATTTTTATTGGATTTTAATGTCCTTATTGCACAGCATGCATCTCAAAATATGAATGCAATTTTTCCTATTTTTTTTCTAATAACAGAGTTTAGAGTTTGAGTAATATCAGGACTAACAAAAGCGTTGCAGGTCGCCTCCACACTGGGCACCGACTCGTGATGTGGGAAATATCTGCCTCTGCTGAGACTCCATGCTCTGCTTCTTCACCACCCATGCATACCGCTCTGCTAATGACTTGCAAGGCCGAACGTAAGAGCACACAATTCCTCACAGACATTTCCACTCACATGGATTATTTCAGCCTTCTGGGCTCTTATAGTTTTGCAGTGATTCATTCTCTTCATCACTTGTCACGATTTTAAGCCTTTGGACTAAATACCGGTCAGTCTTTGGAGCTCAAGTAGCTTAGGTCAGTGTAATATAGCAGCCACCATTCTGTCTTTATGTTTGTGCAGAATCCTCTGTCAGGGCCTGATAAATCACAGCCCAGAAATAGTTTATGAATTAGTGTTTTGATAGTTTTTGGTAAGAGAGAGGGTATTAATGTTGTGAAATAGGCCCTGTGATGAAAATAGGCCCTGTGATGAAAGGTGTGGGCAGGAAAATCTTTAATATAAATTGTCTGTATGGGGTGCAGATGAGAGGTGAGGAAGACACAGAGGGAGTAATGGGGAGAGAGCTGAGAGATGTCTGCGATGGCTATAGGATCAGAGAGGAAGCAGGAGTGTATGTGTGTGTGTGTGTGTGTGTGTGTGTGTGTGTGTGTGTGTGTGTGTGTGTGTGTGTGTGTGTGTGTGTGTGTGTGTGTGTGTGTGTGTGTGTGTGTGTGTGCTGCAGCCTGCACAGGGAGCTGCAGTGGCGGCTGTGTGCTGATCATTCATGATGGCACCTTAGAGGCCATCCTGTAAGGAAGAAAAATGAAAACTATTAAAGGCTCGCTGGGCTATGTTGGCTTTGGTGTGTCAGCAATTATTAGCCAGGGACAGCAGTCTTTAGGTCCTCAGATACAGAAGAGTGGAAGACTGTGGCAGGGGAGGGAAGGACACTGAACAGTCCTGCTACTCTACTCTCATCGACGCTGCAGAACTTTCCGTGAAGCAGCAGCAGCAGTGTTGAAGCTGGTTTCTGAGTAGTGTCATGGCAATAAAGTAGAGGAAATCTGGAATCTTTGGAGTTATGAAGATG
Source organism: Acanthochromis polyacanthus (assembly GCF_021347895.1). Classification (NCBI taxonomy): domain Eukaryota; kingdom Metazoa; phylum Chordata; class Actinopteri; family Pomacentridae; genus Acanthochromis; species Acanthochromis polyacanthus. The sequence continues at coordinate 10,459,189 of NC_067132.1, forward strand.
CAGTAGTGGCTCTGCACTGAGATCAGCCATCAGTCAAACAGTGTGGGTGGCAATCTGACCTCTTTTCCTTCTTTTCTGTTCACTGGCAGCTTCATCTTTGTTCACCCTTCGTCCTGCTCGTCTTCACCCATTTGTTCCAAAGAGTTCCAGCTGTTACCAGGTCAACCATTACGCTCTGATGTACACTACTGTTTAAACGTTTGGGGTCACCCAGGCAATTTTGTGTTTGCCATGAAAACTCACACTTTTTTCATGTGCTAATATAATTGCACAAGGATTTTCCGATCATCAATTAGCCTTTCAACAGCATCAGCTAACACAATGTAGCATTAGAACACAGGAGTGATGGTTGCTGGAAATGTTCCTCTGTACCCCTATGGAGATATTCCATTAGAAATCAGCCATTTTCCTGCTAGAATAGTCATTTACCACATTAACAATGTCTAAACTGTATTTCTGATTCATTTAATGCCATCTTCATTGAAAAAAAAAAGCCTTTCTTTTGTAAATAAGGACATTTCTAAGTGATCCCAAACCTTTAACAGTAGTGTACATGTAAGGATTCTTTCTTTGCACATTTTCTAACCCCAAATCATATGAACTTGAATGGTTACTGAAATGAATCATTTTCAGGTGATGTCAGGGTAGTCTTACTCACAATCCATCACACTCGGCACATTTTAATGCACTGGGTACCTCTTCAGCATTGGATTTTAATGTGTTAATAGTATGATAGAACTCTGGAGCTATAGAACGTCTGAAACTGACACCATGAGGCTATAACCAACGGTTTCCTGCTGCTGCCTTTCAGGCAGGAATTCATGTTAGATATGGATTCAGACTCATCGTCACGATAACCAAGAAAATAGAGGAGACACTTGTAGCAGATGGAAAAATTCTGACTTTACCATTACTTAATGGAGGTAACCTAAAAGAGTGTGTTTGAACCCAAATGAAGATCTTTTCAGCAACCTAACCAGGTCGTCTAGCTGCCTAAATCTGAACAAACAACTACTGAAAATGAAAAAAATGAGTCCATCAAAGGACATGAACCCCAGAATATTTGGGTACGAATGTAACACCAAAGCAGACAGTGAGAATGTGAATATGTACTTGTGTGACAAGACAAAATGTGGTCTCGTGTGATTACCATTCTGCTATATAAGGTGTGCAGCTTTAACATATCAGGTAACATGGGTCTTCAAATAGATTCAACAGGCAATCAGTCACCAAAAATTGAAATAAATAAATCAGCAAGAGAAGCACTCAGAGAGCGCAGTACTCTGCCAAAGCTACTCATTCTTTGCATCATTTCCGACAGATAAGTCCATATAAGTCCGTAGCAGTCGACTTGTAGTAGGATCGCAAGATTATCAGCAAGCAGCTGACGTACTGTTCAATTGTTGTCATAGTTACAGCAATGATACATAAATCTTTAACAAATCCCTGGATCCAGACTATAAGCTGCATCACTGTCAAAATCTAATCACTTGGTCCTTGTGTCATTTCTGACCTGTGAAAATTTCATCCAAATCCATTTGTCCATTTTTGAGTAATGTTGCTAATAGTGAGAGAAACAGATGAAAGAATGGGAGAATGTAGAAGAAACCGAGATGCACATTAACTGTAAAAGACTTGAGGACATAAAGAACATAAAGCTACCAGGAAACCTTTTTTCTCCAGTACTGCCCTATTCCTGAACTTACCTGGAGTGTGAATAAAGCGTCATGTGATCAGAGAATGTAAGGAAGACTGAAATACAGCCACCACTGAAAAAAATTGTCAATTAAAACATGAAGATTCAGCAAGAAATACATGCAGATAGACTGTTCATAGGTTTGATGGACACAGGCACTTGGAATCAGGTAGCAGCTGGGTAGAGGAGGGTCTGGTGTGAGGGATGGGCTGATGTCAGTGAGGAGGAGGTACATTAGTAGGATCCATTGAGGACAAGATTTAGAGCAAATGTGGACAATACACCTCTTGAACAGCATGCTGGAGCCAGAGGTTGCTGCTTCAGCAAAAGTTGATGGTGAATTGATCATGAAAGTGACAGACTCCATGAATGGAATCGTCCTAGCAGTTATTGAAAAGATGGGTGCTTGTATTGATCACTGGCAATTTTTTTAAAGGCCAAAAATGTTATTTATTGACATTTTCTGATACTTAGCCGCTATACTTGCTCAAAAAACTGTAGAATAAATAAGTGAGGAGGATTTTTTTTTTTAATTTCTGCCCTAATATTTGTGCTATCACGTATTCCCCCTGAGACAGATAAAACTCACATTTTCTTAAATATTTAAGCTTCAGGTTTGATAACATTTTGCATTGACTGAGAGCGCTGTATTTGTTGTCAATAAAATAAATCCTGAAGATACACACTGTGTTTACGTACAGTATGTGATGATTTGTCACACATTTACACTCTAGCATTGCTCTGCTGCACTCTGAAAGTGCTACGATGACATGCTTTCACACCAAACACTGTGACTTCGTGCCGAATGTGGTTTCTATTTTAAAAGTATTTGCACAACTTTTCACGATATCTTTGCCAGAGTTTAATTAAACTGAACCACCAGTATGTTGATGGCATTTGTGTGCAAACAGTGGCAAAGTAAAGACATTTTTATTGTGGAGTAGAATGGAGAAAGATCATTTGTGTGATTTAATTCCAGTAGTTGCGTCCTGTGACTTGAATTTCCCTCCAAGGCTTAAGAGTAAAGATGCGAGTAACTGATTTAAAAATAAATATGTAGGCACCTAAAGGACAGGCCAAGGGTAGAGTAAAATTTGTTCATTTGTATTTCACTTTTGTATTTTTTAGGTTTGTGGGTAATGACAAACGTGTACCAAGGGACACCTTGAATAAGGCTGTAAAAACAACACTACCACCCCCTGAATGTGAGATTTTCCATTTTTTATGTTTTGTTTTGTTTTTGTATTGACATGTAAAAGTAGAACTACCTAAGTTTCTGGCCATACTGGCAGATAGTTTAATAATAGGGTTAAATTTAATAGATTGACTGCATTCGAGCAACAGTTCCAGTGTGACAAAAATATTCCATATCTACAGTGCATTGTTTTCACGTCTAATCTGTTTGGATCAGTTTACTCAGGTCCATTTTCCCAGTGAGTGTAATTCCTTTGGATCAGTGTGGCAACTACCAATCCTACCTCGATGAAGATTGAACAAATTAACCAAAACAGCTTAAAAGGCCTTTCTCAGTTCCACCAAGCAAAACGTAACACATTATAGACATGAATGTAGATGTATTATTGCTAGATGGACCATCCATTTATCAAGTCATGGTGTTTTTTTTACACATGCTGTTATTAGGCTCCTTTCAGTCTTTCAGAGAAGAAAATTCTCCTTATTTTTTCACAATTTTGTAACCTAAATAAACATGGCAATTCTTTTAATAGTTCAACTTTGGCTGAGAGGTTAATAACACAGAATTCTGTGGTGTGACAAACTCAGAACACATATTTATTACTGCTTTACACCGACTTTAATATTAGATTTTCGATGTCAATAAAATAAATGACTGCAGGGACATGTATTATAAATCACATAAATGAAGGTCACCGTGTCCATTAATGCATAGCCTGTTGGCAATATTCATATACTGCGTTATCAAACTCTTACCTGCTGGTGGATTTGGTGTCCTTGCATTTGCAGCCCCTGCTGGAAGACAGATCCTCAGTGGACTAACTCTCATTACTCATTACAGTGTTTGAGGACGTGGGGGACCACCTGCGACACTTATAAATGACTTGCTTGTACAGTTCGCCTCGGGCTGAGTTGTTGCTGTTCCTGACCAGATGGCCTGTGATCGACTCTCATGTGGTGCAATACACATGCAGCGCGTCCATCGCCCAAAGGCCCCGTTTACTTTTCACACGCATTATAGGGTGAAAGAAATGCAGGATCACATGGGTGACTCTTTCTGGAGCATATTTTTTAATAGATCAGATAATGTTGGTAAAGTTCGATAGCATCTGTGATCATTCCTTTTCAACCTCACCAAGATGGTTGAGTCACAGACCCAGACGTTAGCAGCTTTTACAAAAGGGTTGCAAACATAAAAGGAGTTGGTTTTTAAGGGGCAGGAGGCACTCTTGTGTGTTTTTGTCTTTAACACCAATCCCCGGTTCATGTTTTTCCAGATAAATCCCTGACAAATCTCCCTCATCTTCTTAAAAAATTAGTATTCCGGTTGGAAAACAAAGGTAGACAAGGAAAACGAATGGCAACGTTTGTGACAGTAATCCATGCCGGAGTGGGAAGGTGATGCAAGAGGTCACTGAATGTAAACGCCGCTGTTATTCGGGTAGTGTTAATCCCCGGGGCATAGCGACAGAGCATGCATCAATCACAGCCGTGTGTGTCCAGAGGTGAGCCAACAGGCATTAACCTTGAACCAGAAGTCAAAGTCTTGCTGCTCTACACCCACAGCCACAAGACAAACCAAGCACCATGTCCACAAACTGGAACTTAGCTGAAGTTAATGTGGACATCCGTGTTAGTAAAGTAGATCTGTGAAGGCATGTGTTGAACAATTACATCTATTCCGACATAAATCCTGCCTCACCACCCACCCAGTAGTTAGAACTTTTATCCCACCACAGTTAAAATGAACGAAGCAATAGGCTTTTATTTTGAAAAAACATTGTAAGGTTTGCTTATTGTGCCTGTTTTCACCGTAAAATGATCAGAGGAGGCACAGATTGTTGCATAAAAATTCACCAGTTTGCAGAAGATAAATATTTACATTCATTATCTTTGACTTGACCCTTTTGTTATTCATTCATTCAATAATTCAAGGAAGACTTAAACCCGCACATATTTGGCGTAAGGTAGCTGAAAAATCTGCTACAGCTAATGTTAGCAAACAACTGCAGCTCACAAAATTGCTATGGCTAGCATTAGCAAACAGAAGTCCAGGTAAACATCTGCCAGATACATTGCAGCACACAAAGCATCCATTTGGAGCTGTTGTCCTAGCTGTGTATGGAATAAAAGTCCAACATTTACTCTCCTATTACTTTTCGCCAACTCTACGGTTAAATATTAGATTTTTAAGCCACTTATGTTAAACCAGCCTGTCACTAGCTATGTTCATTGTCCTATAATCAGCTGTCTGCAGCTGGAGAAAAAAGTTTAAGGCAGCAGTGAGACCAAAGCTGGGTACAAAAAGCCACAATGAGGCAAACAGTGTGAAAGTCAGGCAACAGTGTACTGTTGGAGCAGCTTTTACCGACAGACAACAGACCTCACTCAGATGACTGCAATCTAAACGTTCAAAATTAATTAGTCAGCTTGGTGCATCTGGTACATCAAACAATAAGCTTTGGCAAAAACTACAGGAAGATTAAGATGAGGAACTTTAACTAATTTTCTCAGAGGTAGAGATTACATAAAGATAGAAATAATTTGTGTTAAACCTCATCAACAGTAAGTCATAATTGGGCAAAAGTATCACAACATATCCACATATTTGTGGTGCATTAAGCATCATGATAGCAGATCTTCTAAGTTCAAAACTAGCCAGTGGATGCTACACCCCAATCAGTCACAAAATTAAAACCACATGCCTGATATTGTGCAGGCATCTCATGTGCCTCCAGAACAGCTTTTATCCACTGAACCATGGACATAGGACCTCTGGGGGAGTCTTTGCAGTATTTGGCACTAACATGTTGGGAGTGGATCCTTTGGGTCCTGTGGGTTGTTGGTTGGGGCCTCCATGGAGTGGGCTTCTTCCTGTGCATCCCACAGAATCTTAAGGGATTGGGATCTAGTGAGTTTGGAGGCTGTATGAATGCCCCTGGCTTTTTGTCGAGCTCCTTGAGACATTCCTGTGTCCAATATGGCAGGACATGTTGCTTAGGTGGGTGGTATGTGTCACAGTAATATCCATGTGAATGCTAGGACCCAAGATTTTCCGGTAGAATTGCATTGTGATGAGATGTTCAATGTTCTTCAATTCACTTATCAGTTGTTTTAATGTTTTGGCTTATGTCTAGATGCAGGTCCACTAACTATCTGCACTCAATCATGTAATGATAGGTCAAAATCTTTGCTGTGAAACAGGCCTGTTGGAGATGCTACTTTTCATTTACTCTAAAATAATCTGTTTTGTCTGCTGCATTTTTATATTGTAGAAGACGCATGACTGGTCGGTACAATCTTTGAAGAGTAAAAACTATAATTCCAAACTTTAACAGCACCATGATATGAACCAGTGGTAAAATGGATGTATTTAAAGGTGTGGTACATTGGCTACCATTTGCCGTTATGAACTGCACATTGGCATTTCTATCTACAAAATGCCCCAATTACATTGTGGTCTTTTATGAGCACTTTTCATTTAGATTGTGAAAATTTTTAAGTGGACAATGCAGTGGGTACATTTTCCCCTTATTTTTTGGGCACTGATACCAGAGGGGATGGAAAGTGGTTTTGGATACAGCACAGGATGAGTCATGGGTACGTTACTTGTCTGCTACAGACAACAGGTTTTTTTTTTTTACCTCCCACCAGAACAAATCTGTGTCCCACAGGGTTCTTGTATGTTGTCAAGCAACAAAAGCTAAAGTGGCTGAAAAATATCCCCACGTTTCAGTGATCATGGCAGACTCAACAATGTATAGACATTGTTTGACCGTTTTGTCCTGCAGATTACATTTTTCTAGCGAGAAAACTTTTTGCCTCGTGGCTATTTTAGAAAAGACTAAAGTGACTTTACAGCTTAGATCTAATCATGCTTCCTCAGCAAGCAACATCAGATAGGCCCCCACACCTTATCAGTGTAGGCAGGCAGAGGAATCATTTCAAGCATCTACAGCCAGGAGGGAGGAAAAGGAGTAATTCATGGCTGTAATAGCAGAGGTTCAACAATTAGAGGAAAAAGTCTAAGAAAAAGTAACAAAAATACGCCTTGGAGGCTTTTGTGTGAGAAAAAAAAAGACGGAAGAGGAAATGAAGAAACAACCAAAGACTCTTCTAAAATTTCAAGAGCAGATGAGAACGATAAGCCCATGTAGCACTGTTTGATTCCTCGGATTGTCAAACGGCTTTTGATTTCCTGCTAAGTTATATAAATGGTGCTCATAGGGAGAACATCAAAATTCAATAACTCCCTTTGAGATGAATGTTATTAGATTTTCATATGAGTGGAAGTTCCTTTCATCTCGCAACAAAAGCAGTACGGCTGAAAAAAGGCTTTTTTTTAGTGATTGCATTAATATCACATCAATTATCATAAATTTAAACCTCTATGACACCAACTGGGCGGCTCCCTGTCTTGCTATGGTATTATCTTTCAGCACCTGGTATTTTATCATGGAGTCAAGGACAAATTATGTTAATAATGAATATTTTTGATAGATTAAAAGGTGCCATTGTAGTCAAATTTACATGTTATAGGTCTTTAAAAAACGCTGAATTCACAACTGTGAAATTGTTAAGCATGTGGTCTCACAGGTTTTATTCTACCTGACCGGTAGCAATGACGATTGTGGCAATGGAGCTCTGCCTCCCAGGAATTATTTCATATAGAACTGAGGAAACATCATGCCAACACAATTATGTCCTGTCACTGTAAAAAAGAAATATTGGTAATTCAATATTTGAAAATTTGCAATGCTAAACGCAGTTGCAGCAGTAATCAGGAGGGGTATAAAACTGCATTGCACCACTAATCACAGCTGCAGCAGTTGTCATCTTAAATGACACCACAGACTATGTGCTACTTGTACAATCTAGTTATGAAAAACAGATGTGCTTCAGACCTGGGACATGAGTTAGCAATGAAAATCTGAGTTTTGATGACAGCTCGGATTGTGGCAAGGATACTTACATAAAGTCAACCTCTATGAACATGTGAGAGAAATGGACAATTTAAATACATTTTTGCAATTTATATGGTTCAACTGGTGTGGTTCTAATCTACAGGTTAGATCTATTGTTCACAGACACCCCACATTGTTTTTTTGTATATTTTTGTGTTATTTTCAGACTTGTAAATTCTTTTTATTTCATCACTGTAATTTACGAAGTGTTCCTGAATGCCTCATTTGGTTCTGGTTTTGTACGAGCTACTTGAACGCGATTACGGCACACACCTTTGCAGAGCAGCAAGAGAGGCACATGTGAGGAGAAGAGCTCTGTTCCAGTGATGTTGAGCAAAATAAAGAGCCTAAATGTGAAAAGTCAGCCTTTTCCCTTTTTTTTGTGCCTAACCATATGCAACAAACAACATCCAAGACAAAACCGTTGCTTGTGTTTCCATACAAAACTGCAAGATTAGCTTTGCTGAAGAATATAAAAAGCTTGATGAATATTGGCAGCACATTCTTTGGTCAGATGAGAAGAGACACGTGTGTTTGTCACAGATTGTGTCCAACATGTGGGACATGAACCCGAGCAGGACTACCATAGTTAATGCATAGTCCTGACAGTGAAACATGGAAGTGGGAGTGTGATGATATGGGAATGCATGACTGGAAATCATGCTAGAGACATTATTCATACATTCAGAAGGGTATCAGTAATGCCTGTGCATAAACCAAAGTACTGGATGGCAAGATGACTCCCAGTTTGCAGACACTTGGATGATGAGGAATACTCCAGCACAATAGCCATCCAAAGTACACTGTCAAACTCACACAAGCTTCTAAAAAAAAAAAAAAAGGAAAAACTGTGACCTGGCCAAGAATGTCATCTGGCTTGAATCCAATAGAACAACTTTGGGGTATTTTAAAGAGAAAGGCTGGGCAACACAACTCCTACAGCAAAGAGCAGCTAAAGAATCTCAGAACATTTCTCTACAACACTGGTGTCAATACATACACTACCATTCAAAAGTTTGGGGTCAAACATGAAAACTCACACTTTATTCATGTGCTAACATAACTGCACAAGGGTTTTCTAATCATCAATGAGCCTTTTATTAGCAAACACAATGTATCAGTAGAACACAGGAGTGATGGTTGCTGGAAATGTTCCTCTGTACCCCTATGGAGATATTCCATTAGAAATCAGCCGTTTCCTGCTGCAACAGTCATTTATCACATTATCACATTAACAATGTCTGGACTATATTTTTGATGAAGTTAATGTTATCTTCATTGACCAAAACTGTGCTTCTTTCAAAAAAAAGAACATTTCTAAGTGATCCCAAACTTTTAAATGGTAGTGTATGTTGTACTAAAAAAATGAAATATTTGAATCTCAGCAATGAAAGATGTTGTAACTTGTGTTGCATTGAGTTCCAGCTGTTGGGCCTGTATTTGTAATATGGTAAATCTAAACTATTGGTTTTTAATGTTACATAAGAACAAACACCCAACAGTTTAATTTAGAAGGAACGGAATTACTGTAAGGTGATAAAATTTGGATTAATTTGACAATTAAGTGATATTATGTGATGCTTTATACTGTATATATACATGTAATTGGAAAATTATAAGCAGTAAACCATTCACTGTATGTAACAACCTACTACTGGTGAATATCACTAAAATGTAAAATTATTGAGAAGTCATTTTTTTGCAGTTTTGTTTTTAACCAAGGCCCAAGAATTAACTGCAACAAAAGTGACTTTACCTCTAATTGGTGGAGTTAAATTTTTTCATATTAAATATTTTTACGTTCGTTTTTTTAGGACAGATTGGATGAACATGGATGATAACCAGTCTTGCACAGATCCAGAGAGTTTTCAGCCATTCTTCACTCAGTGTTAATCATATTTTTAAAAATTATTTTAATATTCGACAGGCTTTTTTGGCAGCGTTTTATTGTGCAGGGGAAGCAATGGCTTTTTTTTTTTGACACTTTCCATGGAGGTTGACTTGGCCATGTTGACTGATGCTCATGTACCCATTCCCATCTTTCTGAAGTCTCAAAATCTGGCTTTTTACTTGTTTGGGCCGTTTGATAGAATGTGGAACCACATGACATTAGACAGCAGCACAGGCCAAAATTAAGAGAGCAGCGGTGTTCCTTTTTAACCTTGTTAATGCACTTAGCCTCAAAGGTCCAATGTGTGGGATGTAGTGGAATCTAGTGGCAGAAAATGAATGTAATATTCATAATTGTGTTTCCATTAACGAATTAGCCTATTAAGACTGCAAGGAGTGGGTTCTCTTCAACAGAGACCACTAAGTTGCAACACCGTGTTTTAACAAAACAGGCAAAAGAAAAGTCTTTTTGCTTTGGAGGGTTTTTGACAAAGTAAAATGACCCAGAGGTATTGAAGTGGCCATCATGACAAGAGCTGGTTGAAATCTTGAAATGTTAAGAAAGGTGTTTCAGCTTTTCCTTCATTGTATCTTTTGGCATAAAATACATTTGGAACAGGGTTGATTTTTTACAAAAGGAAATTAGAATTTCCTTCTTGCAGAAACATTCCAAGGCTGTCCATGGCAGGCCCATGACAACATCTGCTGTCATATGATTACGTAGCCTCATATCCTCATGAATTCTCCTCCACATCTGTCCCTGTTACACTGAGGTTGTGCACTGGTGCCTATACTTTCAATATCCATCCAACCTATTTGTTTTTAATGACATGCAAAGTCAATACACGGAATTTCAATTCACAAAATACCCTTTTTCACCTCCTGCATTTGGACTTTGTACCTAAATAGACCAGAACCTTCATTAACACATATTTTTATGTGTTTCATGTCAAAATGACTGTTGTGAAGAAGGTCTGTAACTTAAATATAACAGTTTTATTCATTTAAAATTTCAGTGATACTGTGCATTTAGTATTGTTGCGCACTGTATTAGTTAATAAATATGTACGCTAATGTAAGACTAAGATATACAAAGCTTTAAATAATGAAAGAAGCAAATACAATAAAGGGTAAACTGCTCTAAAATATGCTGTTCAGCTCAGTAGAAAACCAGTAAAGGTATTTAGCTGTGTCAACACCATACAGTAATGCAGGTATTGACTATTTAGACTGCAGTAGTAGTAAATACTTTATAACAAACATTTAATCAACTGTATCCAGTGAGTAAAATAGTTTTGACTTTGGTATTCGAAAACTATTTGTGTGTCAAATGTGAAACTGTCTCACTGTGTAAAATAATGGATCTAGCTGAGAGGTGATGCTGACGACCAAAATCATTTAGAACAATGCTAAATTTTGATTTAAAGTGATTTTTTGTTTGCCCAAATTCTTCTGGCTGGAAATGACATAAAGATGTGACAATAGTGATGCATTGTGTTGAGATGTCAGTGATGATGTTAAACTATTTCTCTGGGGCTTCATTGCTAAAATGCTCTGTCCACAAATGTTTTGTTAAAACTGTTGCCATTTATAAAACAAAAAAGCCATTATTTTATGCCATTTCTTGTGGTTCACTATTCAGCAGCTGATGCAGTGCCTCTCGTCAAGTGCAGGTCATGGCTGAAACCAAAGAGCTTCGTGAGCTTCCTATTATAGATCATGGACAGGGAGTTGTGTTTTGTGGCTTCTCGCAGATGGGGAAAGGCTATAAAGCCATATCCAAGTGTTTTCAAGTTCAAGTAGCCACAGTGCAAAGGATCATCAAAATGCACAAGGAGTTCCACACTTGAGATTATCCAAATCTCAGAGGTTGTTGTAGGAAATAAATGGTCACCCCTGCAACTGGCAAGAATGGTTACCAAGACAATCCTGATGAATCTGAGCAATTCTAATGTCAACATCTCAAGGCAAGCGCTGAACAAGGCCGGTCTTAAAGTACAACCAAGGAGGAGTCCACTTCTACAACTCAGTCACACTAAAGTTTACCTGGACAAAAAAGAAAGCTTTTGTTCATCAGTTCTCTGTTCAAATGTGCAATACCGTTCAAAAAAAGTTTGGAGTCACCCAGAAAATTTGTCCATTCCATGAAAACTCTCACTTTTATTTACATGCTAACATAACTGCACAAGGGTTTTGTTACGGGCTCAGCTCGGCCCTTGGTTAGTAACGCTGCCTCTCGTGCTTCTCTGCTTATTTTGTATGCAAATATGCTGCTTGAGACTCGTGTGTGGTGATTGGAGACACTGTGGACCCCGTAAAATGTTGTGGCTCCTCCCTCCGGTCCTGGTTGGTTCCTGAGTTCCCGCCTTGGTTCAGTCCTGTGGATTGGTTTCTCCACCTGTGCCCTCAGCCAATCGTCTGTGGCCACCTGGTTCTGGCGCCCCGTTAAATATGAACTGTTTCCAGCTGCTCGCCGGCTGGGCTCATTTGGCCCAGTCCCTCGTTTGTGTTGTGTCTCTTCATTTTGGTTCTGTCACCTTGGCTAGCCTTGTTATTTTGTGACTTGTATTTAGTTGAGACACTCGTTATGTTTAGTTTTCTTTAGCCTTTGTTGTTTCCGTTAAAGAAGCTCAACTTTAGTTAAATCAGTTGACTTAGTTAAACCCTTATTTTTGTTATTTAATTAGTTACTTTTATTGTTTGTTAAACGTCATTTGTATCATTTGTATTTACCCTTTTGGGACACCTTTTGTTGTATTTCTTACTTCATTGATTATTAAATTCACAATTTTAGTTTTCCATTTTACATCTTGGTTTTCCTTGTATTGTTTCCTGCCCCATACCCCTTAGCGCCACCAGCAGGACGTAATAGGTTTTCTAATCATCAATGAGCCTTTCAACAGAATTAGCTTACACAATGTAGCATTAGAACACAGGAGTGATGGTTGCTGGAAATGTTCCTCTGTACCCCTATGGAGATATTCCATTCGAAATCAGCTGCTTCCAGCTAGAATAGTCATTTACCACATTAATAATATCTAGACTGGATTTCTGATTCACTTTATGTTATCGTCATTGAAAAAAAAATGTTTTTCTTGCAAAAATAAGGACATTTCTAAGTGACCGCAAACTTTTGATAGGATGAAGAAACAAGAAGCATTCAGACCCAAGAAGACTATCCCATGTTCAAGCACTTTGGTGGGAATGTAAAGCCCTGCATGTGTTTTTGGGTCGATATGCTAGCTAGGCAATCCAATCAAAGCAAACAGCATCATGAAAAAGACAGATAACATTAAGATTTTGAATAAAAATAGCAGACAGTCTGCAGAGAAATTTGGCCTTGAGATACACTGGACCTTCCAAAAGGACAACTACTTGAAACATACATTGAAAGTGGTCAAAAAATGGTGAAAAGAAACCCCAATATGAACATGTTGGAACTTGCCAGCCAGAGTCCAGACCTGAATCCTGTCAAGAATCTGTGGAGGGAAGTAAGACAGAGTGATGGTGAGGAAGCTTTTCAACCTGAAAGATCATCTCAGAGGAGGAGTGGAACCAAATCCCAGTGGAGATGTGCAGACAGCTTGGTAGCAATTAAAAGAACCGTTTTATTGCTGTGGTTTTGGCACTGATTGCTGAGAAAGTATGAAGGACTTGGCATTACATGTTTTCATTAGAAATGTATTCTTTTTTTAAAGAGCTCAAAAGTATGAATATCTCGATCATAATGTTTCACTGTCTTTTGTCACTCATGTGGGTCATCTTTAGTCCAGATAAAACTATTGGTCAAACATAAATCAACTATAAATCAACAATTATCAAAAGATTCAAGATACAGCAGCTTACCTTAGGAGCAAATGAAAAACATTTCACAGGCTGATGTTAAAAATAAGACTTTTGAGGAACGCATTGGATATGACATACTGAAGTAGTTTTATTCGAGAAATATGTCCATCTATGCATCCGAGGGTTCAAAGAAAAAACGATCCAACAATTCAATCAGGAAGTATTTTAATAAGAGACAGATTTGTGTTTGCCGATGTACCCCGACTGTGTTACCTCGATGTCGGTTATTAAATTTCAACTTTCTTTATTGACGCGGCAGAGGCTGCAGAGATTATTGCGTCAGGAATTGGAGGTGTCTAATAAGGCGCTGAGAACGATTTGCCACTTTGAAATGCTAAACGGGACGGAGGTACAAATTAGCCTGGAAATGCCTGGCGCATGTAATTAAAGGCCCCAATGAATTCCAATAATCAAATAGGCCATCTTCTGAGAAAACTATTACAGGAGGATTATTAGTGTAGCAGGTTTCATTAATCACTCACTGACAGACACGCTCTCTGGCAGCCTGTCACACACACACACACACACACACACACACACACACACACACACACACACACACACACACACACACACACTTTAGATATATACCATGTACACACAAGGCCACACTCAAGATGCTCATGTATAATCACAGTCATCCACACCCCCAAACATGCATGTATGCATGTAGACAGTCTGCTGCACCCACACACACACAAGCAGAGACAGTCAGTCAGACCTATTGATGTCAACCTTTTGCTCTCAGTTATCATCTGCGCACAGGCAGGCTTCATATTGAATCAGAGGGACAGGGTTAAATAAAACTGGAAGGCTTTCACTTTCAATCTCATCCAGCCTCCAACTTACATGCCTCGACCCAAAGACTCGGGAGATAGAAGGCCTTTGGATGTCGACGTGCAGTGGCAACATATACAGGCATTTCTTATGTGTCTGTGTGAAAATGCAGCTTGGAGGACAGTGAACCAGCATGGTTGTCTCCCATCGTGTCCACGCAGCTCGAATTGAAGCTATAACTGTACATTGTAATGGGGAAAGTGAGAGAAAAGCTGTTAATGTGATGCCTACTGATGCTTGTTCTTTCCAGCAGTGAAGTATTTACTGCATCAGATTCAACCACACATGGACTCGCACGCAATTTGTTAGCTGTCAGCCCTCTGCAGCACCGAAGGACCCTGCTAAAATTAATCAGTGACATTAAAAAACAGACCAAAATGCGTCACGCTTTGATGCAACCCAATGTGTTTATTGATTAATAAACGGTCAAAGGATTCCATTTCCCAGATATACTGTCGGTGCCTGCCGCCGCTCTTTGGTGCCGAAGAGGCTTTTTCCCTCAGGACAAATGTGTTTCAGCTGAGCTGATCCAATCCCTTCTCCATTGTTTTTATGTACTTCTGTTTAGCGCTCCCCGAGCTCCACTGACTACCTGTCTGTTTAGAAGCCAATAAACATAAATCAGACTTGTTAGAGACTTTTTCATAAATTCCTCACTACAGAAAAAAAGTCGCTCCAACAGATGGATCAAACACCATCACGGCTTTTTTTTCTCCTTTTCTGAAATGAATTTCTGTCCTGGCAGTGTTCAGAACATTATTGCTATCATTAAAGCCCTGATGAAAATCTGTGGTAGTAAGCCAAGAGCCAGCAGCAGCCTATTGTTTTATGTCCATACAGTAGATTTAAATTACTGGATCAGATCAGGACCATAACTTTTTTCACCGGTACATATTGACATTCTGGTGAGACTCTGGTCCCTGAAAGACATTGATTTATGGTTCATACAACCAAGTGCAGCCGGCCCTTACTCCATCCTCTATTTTCTGGTTATAGACAAATAACAAACAGTAAACACAGCTGTTCTGTCATGCATTGAAAATCTCCATATGCAATGCTAATTCCTGCTTCATGAACTGTAAAGGCCACTCACAGAGACAGGACTCTGACCCTAATCTTTCTTCATTGCCAAAAGCATTCATCAATATTTTCATCTCATTTCCACCTTTGATTTTAACCTAAAATTGTATTTGTTAGTCATCATAACTCTCCATTTTTCCCTCACTTGTCTTTTAGCTCGAAGGTTTGACCTCTGTAGTCGACCAGCAGAGAATCTGTCACCTCTGGTGCTCCCATTTGTCCCCTCACTGCACTTCAGTGGGAAAGATAATTACGCTTCAAACGAAGCTCTGTTCATTGTGTTGACTAATGCTTAGAGCTCTCTCTCTCTCGCAGTACAATAGGGAGAGTCAATGGATCCACGCTCACCTCTTATTTACAAGATTCATGTTTATCTAATGCAAAATCAATAGCTCAGCACCAGGGAGAAGTTAGGGCTCCACTAACAATCGTTGAGAGCTACTTAACGGCACATCTGCCAGCACTTTAGTAGGCCATAAAGGAAAGGGATCGCCGGGGTTTGGCCGTCGACCGAGTGTGGGGTCTGCTGTCCACACACAGCAGAGGGGCTGCTGCATTTACCTCACACATCCAACAATCCCTCAAAGTACAAAGTTAAAGTATTTTTAGCCACTTGGAGGCGGCAGAAAAAGCTGTGAAGACAAGGCTTACATGGTATCACACTCTGAGTTGAGTTTAAAGACTCCCTACCGTGAAAATCAAGTTATTCTACCTTGGCAACATGTCCATACAGTGTGTGCAATATGCTAGAAGTCATATGTGAAGCAAAATAAGCAGTCAACACAATGAGGGAGCATTTCCACCTTAAAGCTACGGTGTACAGATGACCGTCTCAACAACATGGATTCAGACTTCCAGGGTTTCATGTGTAACAAACCAAATGAACCAATCCTGTCACTTTGCAGAGGGGAGCTTTCTGTATCATGATTCTTCTTCAAAGACAGTTTCTGGCTTTGGCATGTGAGGCTGAATTACTTGAATACTGTGTCTAACATTGTGTCATTGTGTAGCGCAGAGTGGTTGTACAGTGTTTAAGCAGTCGTGGATGAGCTGGTGTGCTCAAGCTGCAGTGAATTGGGAGTAGAGACTTCGTAGATCCACAGATTAAACATGATGATGTTTTATGGCATTACATTAACACATGACATGTTTAGGGTTGGGCTGCACAGTGGGGTAGTGGTTAGCACTTTCGCACTTTTTGGAGTTTGCATGTTCTCCCTGTGCATGCGTGGGTTTTCTCCGGGTACTCCGGCTTCCTCCCACAGTCCAAAAATATGCTGAGGTTAATTGATGACTCTAAATTGCCCATAGGTGTGAATGTGAGTGTGATTGTTTGTCTGTATATGTAGCCCTGTGACAGACTGGCGACCTGTCCAGGGTGTCCCCTGCCTTCGCCCGAGTCAGCTGAGATAGGCTCCAGCACCCCCCGCGACCCTAGTGAGGATAAAGCGGTGTACAGAGAATGGATGGATGGATGTTTAGGATTAAGGCCAGGGGGAGCAGGGTCATTGGTTTCTATTTTATGGTGTGCAATAAAAACATGTTCTGATAACACACAAAGTTATTGACTGTGTTTTTCACACACCTTTTCATGATACCAGGCTCCCACATTTAGGGGGTAGCAACAGTGTAGAGTTAAGCAGCTTTCACACGCCGCCACGCTCTGAAACCTGTTCATTTCTATTGCTAGGATTGAGCAACAACAGCATGTGGCAACTGCAAGCTAGCAAGCAAAGAACAGCGCACAGGTCGGTGAGACTGCACGGCGGTTCAGATTTGTTGAACTTAAACCCCTCAGTGCTAATAAACAGAAATGAGGCATCTTGTAGGGCAAAGAGGTCCAAGTGGAGGAAATGTGTGCCCAAATTCCCCAGATTATATGACACAACTTTGTGGTTGTGTTGAGACTCAAGGAAACATCTTTTCATATTAGCAAGGCTAATGCTAATGCTTGCTGCATACTAAAAAGGCTGGTGCTAAACTTGGCTACTTAGCACGGGACAAATACATCTTTGCTGTTGAAATGTTTGCATCAAATTGAAAGCTTCTCGTTTGAGGGGACGGTGACGTCACCCCGTAGGAAGTTTTTAAAACTTCACCTATTTTTCTTGCTGGTCTGCGACTCCTCATGAGTTGTATGATGAACCCTGCAGTGAGCACAATGCATACACCATCCTGTGTGAAAGCCGCTTTACATCTAAGTCATTTTAAAGCAGGAGAGGATTTTTTTTTTCATGGAAAAAAATTCTACATATGTAACTTTGATACGAAGAGATGAAATTTAAGGGTTTGAATTCATAACTGGAGAGGAACTTTAAGTTGATCTTGTTGCTGGTTTACACATCCATCAAATACAGAACAACGACAGCGTTTATTTAGAGTCATTTTTCTGTCTAGTTCACAACATACGTGGCTGCTTGAGGTGTCATCTTTGCTGTTGACATGATAAGAACATTATTTTTGATGAGCCATTTTTATGATGTGTCCAGTTCTTTGTTATTAGTGAGTGTTTTGCCACTTAGAGGCAGAACAACACAACAAATTGAAAATCATAGGCAATTCATATTATTATCATTACTATTATTGCAATAAAAAATCGTAAAAATGTCGGTATATATATCTACCAGACACACAGCCACATAGAGGTGTAATATATGTCATTTCACTCGCCTTTTAGTTCCACATGAACTGTAAGAGAAAGACGAGACTGAATTGACAATGATAATGTTACAACATTAAAGATATGTTAAAAATATAGCACTATATTTATGTAAAATATTAAATACAGGGTCTTTCATTGTAAATTGTGGTTTAGTTTGTGTTTATTCTGTACTGTCTTCTATGTGCTGTAGTAAATAGTGCCTCTCCTATAAATTTTAGGGAGTGAAGATGAATTTCAGAAAACAGAAGGCTAAACATATTTTTGACTTGATTTCCTTGTACCCATTCCTTTTTCTTGTGAGAAATACTACCTCTTCAGTCCTCTAAAAACTCTTACTGGGTGGTTGTAAACACATTTACAAGGGACTGTTACTCTTTGGCTGAGCTGCTCACAACTCATACACTGTAAAAAGGTAGAAGCTGAGGAAACTTCTAAATAAAAGGCAACCAGCTGCAAAACCGTCTCTGAGTTTAGTCAACTACAGGGCTCTTTGATGATTGTTGTGATGGCTTGGTGTAATGACTTAAATTGTTCGCTTGATCAAAGTTCTGGGTGAGGTTTATCAAATTAAATGTAGTAGGTCTGTCAGCTGGTGTTTCTTTCTTTTTTTTTTTTTTACAGGTTGGATTGTCCAATGGATCAGCTAAACATCGAATCAATTCACGTAAAAGTTTTCAGCTAAATGATTATTATTTTTATTGCAGAATGAAAAAGGCTTACTTTGTTTCCATAACTGAATTTTTACCAGAAAGGCTGATCATTTATATTTAATAAAAGCCCCCTCCATTAAAATCTTTCTTTTTTTTAAAATCATCTTATATCTAACGTGTGCATATGGCATTGTTGTTGTTTTTTTCAATGTTAGAGGGCATCAAGAGCAAAATAAACAGTTAACACTATGCCTGAGGCTAGAAGTGCAGTGTAATCTAAAATACAAAACGTGACTAATATAACATGTCTACATGGATAACTGTGATACACAGAATTGAATGTTTAGCTCACTCTTCATGAATTATAATTATGTTAGTATGACTGTTTGACCATGAATGACAGTGCTGGCTTCCCCACACAATGCTAGCTACAGCCGCTGTACAAGTACATCTTACAATGTTCGCTAACACTATTATTGTTACTCAGTCAAGGAACTTGGTGGAGTTACATAACAATTGGTGTACGTTTGTCTGTCTGTTTGTCTGTCTGTTAGCAACATTACTCAAAAACAGACAAACGCATATGGATGAAATTTTCAGGGAAGCTCAGAAATGACTCAAGGATCAAGTGATTAGATTTTGGCAGTGATGTGGCTTATAGTCTGGATCTACATATTTGTTAAAGATTTCTGTATCATTGCGAGATGGCAGCACGGTGTCACTGTAACTATGACAAGAAGTGAACACCATGTCAGCTGCCTATTGACGATCACATGATTGTAATTCTACTACAAATCCACCGCTGGGAACTTATCGGGACTTCACCGTCGGAAATCAAACAATGACTGAGCAGCCTTGGCGAAGTACTCTAATACTCTTAATGTTTTTCTTGTTATCATTATTAAAATGATAGTCATAATGGGGATATGTGTGATTAAATGTAAGATGAATGAAACTTTAATATATTACTTCATTTGTAAATGAAAAATGGTAAAAACACCAACTCCCATGATGCCACGTGACTTCACAACATCACAAAGCTAAGTCTTTGTTATTGTTTCAGAATAGACGCTTCTAATGGTACAAATTATGCTTTATGCAATCAAACAACTTATCCTTATTTAGTTTTTTGTTTATACACTGACGCACCTTCTCATTCAGTGCTTTTTATTTATTTGTATTGTTTTCTACATTGTAGATTACAACAAGTGAAGATGAACACTTGTTTGTTTACAACATAATTCCATATGTATTCTTTTTTAGCTTTGATGTCTTCAGTATTAATCTATAATATTTAAATTAATTAAATAAAAACCATTGGATGTGAAGGTGTGTCTAAACTTTTGACTGGTAGTGTACACTGTAGACATAGATTCTGGGCTATGCTAAGTTACACAAGGCTACAGGACAAGAAAGTGGCACAGCATTGTACTCACTAGTCGCATTTCAACAAACTCTATCACACCAAGCTTTATAAATGAAGAAATGCTTTCAGTTTTAGGCATTGTGTAGCTCTGACAAATAACTGTGTGCCGCAGTAAAAGTTTAAAAGGCTAACTGACGAACTATGATACTTAAATTTTGCCTCTTCATCATGCAAAACTCTCCTTTGACATAGCGGTGTAATATCCTCTGGACCTGTAGAGACACCTCCACCTTATTTCCTGGTTCCTTGCACTTTGAATAGATCAGCACTTAGAAATCTGCCTCAGCGACTCTGCTCGGGGGCGTGTATCATTTGGCCCCAAAATTCACTTTTCCCCACCAGTAAGCACTATCTGCCTCACACCCCCATGAACCCCGACAAAGACCTTGCCATCTGTCAGTGTCGTTCGCCGCAAAGTGGCTGCGATTAATTGAAAAACAATTGTGGGGCCAAGTGGGAGGGTCAAAGCAATATGCATCGTGGCCTCGCTGGGTCACCCGCTCATTTCCTCATTGTCGAAACGCCTTCTCCTGACATTAGCCGCAGAGATGTCGGAACACATTGTGCCTGTTTGGTTCAACATCCTCCCCTGGTCTGGCAGTGGGTATTATCAGGCGGACAGATCCAGGAGACTCTATCTGTCTCTGTCCATGTCAGTGCAACACAGTGCTAATCAATGCTGAGGGGGATAACGTGGAGCTGATCCCAAAGGACAGGAGGCTTCTTCTGTGACAAAACTCTGCATGAGTTATGACCACCCAGAAGAACTGCTGAGAGTGATGGACACTGAAGCTCAGCAGGAGGCATAAAACATGCATAGGAGGTCAGCAGTGAATGTGAGAGCGCAGCATGACATGACACCTCTGTGCTGCCACCGTCCACAATGTTATTTTGAATCCTGAATCAGTTTCAAGCACCTCATTCTCCAAGTTTCAACTCTCCTGCTCCTTGAATGAATTTTTCCTGCATGTGATGGGTTTTCCTCTTCGGTGCAGCCTCAGCAGATCAGATCCTCCCGCACGCATGTTTTCAGGGTTGACCGCACAGCTCCTCGTCCTCAGTAAACAGGTGAAGTGACCCCGTCTACGTGCAGACTTACAGCTCGACGTCGTTGTTTTACAGCCATCCAGTCCATTCTGCTGACACCGTACTGCGAGTCGTTGCATCAAAGCAACGGAGCGTCTCCGTCACTGCCACGACGGCGTTGGTCATCTTTATGCCACCCACCAGACTTTAGCATCCATCTCATCCTGATAGATGGCTGATGCTGTCGGACCAAGGTGAAGTCTCTAACTTTAGGATATAACACTGACTTGGCACAAACAAAATGTGTTCGTTTAAAGAATTTACTGCTTCAAAGCCGCTCCGCTCAGTATTTTCATTTGGATCTGTTATGGACTGCATGACGGAAAAGGGGGTGAAACATAAACAGTGAATTATCTTTCTGACTGTGCAGTTAACCTCAACCCTCAGTAGCAGAAGGTTTTGGTTCAGTCATACCACTGTCTTTAACTGTGCTTGTTCCTTGCAGCAGCAGGCGGTTGGTTTTGTGAAAAAGCTCCAATAAAAAGCCACCTACCAAGCAATCAAATGGCAGAGCAACAAAGTTATCCCGTAGCTTGGGAAAGTAGATTGGCATTCAGCTGTTAACAAGGTGGATATTGTCTTGAGAATGATATGTGTATTTTTTGTATAACTGTCTTGTCGAACTTGTTTACCACAATTATCAAGGGCAGAATGGGCTAGCAATAAGAACTGGTTTGTTGTTTGGACACGTTACATCTGAATGTCTAATGCTTTGGCAAATTGCATATGTAGTTGCGTGTAGCTTCTTAGTGACTACACCTGCAGCGCATGTATGAAGCAGAGTTGTTGCAAAACAAGATGTTAGCTTTCATTTTTGGATTATGTTGTATTCTCGGGTGTTGGACTTCAAACAATACTGTGAAACTTCAGCTTTTTCACTGAGCTTGTGCACTACGGGTAAGTCAACACCAACAGACTCTGTGAGGAATAATGTTTTTAAGAAACTATCATCTAGTTCTGGCAAATAAATGCCAAGAGAATCATTAAGACAACAAAGACAAATCCCTGTTTGATAAAAAAAAAAGTAGTCATTTCCTTTTGACATTTTGTTTAATTTACAAAAATATTGACATTTTACTGCCCAATTCCGACAGTACACACTTACCATAAAATATAGAAGAATCAGAACAATTAAAGACTGGTCTAGTTCTACATTTGCAGCACAAATATCTGCAGTGCACATGCACTACTTGTGCCCTAATTTATCCTACACCAACAGAGTAGTTACTGCTATTATACTACTTTTCTAGTCTTCATTTGGAAGACTCATTTAAGTGCATGCATAGATGCAGCATGGACACAAATCTCACTCTTGTGTGCTTAGAGTGACAAAATGCACATCATGTGGACCATTGCAACATTTTTAAAGTATAACATCAGCATTAGACATGCTCAAACCTTTGATGTAGCCAGTTTTATTTCTTATAGTTAAAGCGTAGTGTTTCACCAGCTGCTCCACAAACAGTGCATATAGTATGTTATGTGTTCAGTGTTGCCATGACAAAAGAAATACGGTCACATAATTCTCTTCGATTCCAAAATCAGGATCGGAGAGTCACCATTATGCATCACATCTCGGCTACCCTCTGTTTTCTGGGGATTTATTTTCCATAGCTTATCACAAATCAGTATCCATTGCAGTCTGTGCTATTACAGCTTGAAACCTTTATCAATTCAGTAAAGTCAGCTATTACTTTGTCAGTGTACCAAAATCTACGGCTTTCATGAAATTTACCGGATTTAACTTTAATTTGGTTCCATTCATGTCTGCAATATTATTAACATTCTGTTCTGAAGTTATCTGTAATCATGTTAACTGTAATTACTGCTGTGCCTTAAACCTGCATTCTGTCTAACAGCCAGCAGGGGGCGACTCCTCTGGTTCAAAAAGAAGTCTGATACTATAGAGCTGTGAGAAAATGATCCTACTTCTCACTTGATTCAATACCTCAGTAAACATTTCCCTAATGGGTTCATGGTCTTGGTCTCAAATGCTGGTTAAAGACTTTTCGAACACATCATGATGTTCATTTTGTAAATGATGGAACCATTTAGAGCAAAATAGATGATAAAGCAGAGTACGGTTTAGGGCAGGACTATCTTGTGGTTGACAAGGCGCTACCCAATGGTCCACAATTTAATGGGTGAAGTCACAGCTGCTATATCCATTTTACATACATTCTATGGTCTGATCCAGCCTCAGTCCTTTGATTTCTACATAAATTTTCTTCCTTGTCGGGCTGAAATATGTAATTTGCAATGATCTCAGGTTTATTGGAAACACTGTTTGTACAAGGCAACAAATTCACAGAAATAATGAATAAACACTTTTTTTTCACACAAGGACCATGCTTGTCAAAACATGTAGAGTCAACAAAATAGCATAGAGCTGAGCAAGGGCATGCTGCAAGGCTGGATGTTATTTATTATATTACAAATGTCAGAGGAATCCCAAACCAGGAATTTCCATTTTCACTTCAGGTCATAGAGCTAAAGACTGCTCTGCCACACTGACTGCAGCTGAAGTTCAGGCATGAATTTATGGCGGTTGGTTGGTGATGTCACTGTGAAACTATCAGACTCTGGCACTTTATGTCTGGGTTATTTATAAATCCCAGTTTGTGTTAATAACAATTTGGGTTACAAGAGGGTTAGTATTTTTGAAATACACTGCCTGTGATACAATGATGAAAATACAGTCTAATGTGATATAGCATCAAATCCACAGATGTTCAACACTGCATAGTATAATATATTATGGCGCTGATGCCACTGTGTTGTTGGAAAATTGAAAAAGGCAGGACAAGAAGGTGCAGAAATATTGCAGTGATCAACCGCAGATTTTCATCACATCCTCCAAATCAATCTTCCATTTCATTTGCAGACTTCAGCATGTCACACTGTTTGAAAATGAGATCACCGGCAGTTATGTAGACGAGATCACAGCAGGTAGATTAGCAAATCAATAACTTATATTCTGGAAATTAAGCGTAAATCATATCCATGAAAAACAATATCAGCGTCTCCGCACCAAGATTACATCTCTGCACTTTGAGGAAGCGATGAAGAAATGACAGACAGCCTTTCATGTATAAATAGACCTTTTGTGTATCATTTTATATCATTCTGGGGCACTGACACACATTTTGTTCTGGGTAATAAATGATAGCTACAAACCTCCAGGCTTTCAGGGTTAAAACATAAACCAACCAAACTTAACTAAATAAAAAAAAGTTTATCTTAACTCCAGTCTTATAAATATAACACAATGATTTGCGTCTCCCATGTCCTATCTTTTTAAAAATATCCTTTGGGATTGCATTTAACGACATCTTTAACTTCCCTCCTTGCCCGTCATGAAAGGATTTTCTAATGTATTTCTGCTGCTATGTAATTAACATTAAAATTATTCATCTGATACTTGTCAGACTGCCGACAACCAGTGGTTATGTCAGACACTGTTCTAAAAAAGATGGCAGAGGGGCTCAATTAGCTGCGACTGAACAAAACCACTGTCTCCAGCGCTTGATGCGTGGCCTAATACCGCATGATTTGATTATTCTGCACAAGCAAACACATGCAAATTGCATTTCAGTTTGAAGTTGTTAATTTCTAAGCGTGCTGATTAAGAGCAAGAATATGTCAGCGATATCCTGCCAGGTATTCATGTGGATTTCAAATCAAAAACACGGAAGAAAAGTTCAAGATCATTTTTCTATCCACAGGGAAGAAAGCTTTAAACTAATCTAAAGGCTAAAACCGGGTCCAAGCAACCTGCTGTTTCTGTGCTTTTCCTCTTAAGTAAAACTAAAGGAAGCCAGCTCGGGTTAACCTTGGAGGCCGTTTTACAGAGTGAAGGGAGATAAAACATGGGCCGACCTGGTTGTTCACTCTGCCATCCAAGCCTTTGTTTTTCTCACAGTGTGGATGGCCATCTGTCAACCTTACCCAGAGAGAGGCAATGATTTTTGCTCGCCTGAGTGAACACCCAGGAAAGCAATATTTCACATGTTAGCACTGAAAAAAGACCCGTCTCAGGGGATTTTGCTTACTGGAGTGATGTGGTGGTGTACATCAAGAGTGATAGCACTGCCTCAGTGATGGAGCGGGAGCAGCAGGAGTCTGGTTAACTAGGAGCACCAGATTTGATGAAACCCTGGGTGTTGCTTGAATCGACTGGTTGGTGCT
This sequence comes from Acanthochromis polyacanthus, assembly GCF_021347895.1. Classification (NCBI taxonomy): domain Eukaryota; kingdom Metazoa; phylum Chordata; class Actinopteri; family Pomacentridae; genus Acanthochromis; species Acanthochromis polyacanthus. The sequence continues at coordinate 10,484,708 of NC_067132.1, forward strand.
TTGTGGAAAGGAAACCAGTAGATGTTGGTCCTGTAAAACACCCAAGCATTAGCTGTTAGACACTGCTCACTGTACTGGTTTAAGGCATTTTTGTGTTTGATAGTGTTCACTCAGCCGTCCATCCATCCTGCCCTCCATCCATTCAGGATCACTGGATGCCTCAGGTTGATCCCAGCATGCTTTTCTTGTCTGGAGGTGTTTAGCAAATGCTCAGATTTTAAAGTGACACATGATTTCATCCAGCCAGCCAGATGAAATGCACATGAATATATTTTTAATGTTGCTACTGTAACAGCTCCATGAAGTAGTGGTTAGTACTGTTGCCTTGCAGCAAGAAGATCCCCGGTTCAAATCCCGGCGTGGGCCTGGGATCTTTCTGCATGGAGTTTGCATGTTCTCCCTGTGCATGCGTGGGTTTTCTCCGGGTACTCCGGCTTCCTCCCACAGTCTAAAAATATGCTGAGGTTAATTTGTAACTCTAAATTGCCCGTAGGTATGAATGTGAGTGTGATTGTTTATCTGTATATGTAGCCCTGTGACAGACTGGCAACCTGTCCAGGGTGTCCCCTGCCTTCGCCCGAGTCAGCTGAGCAAGACTCCAGCCCCCCCGCGACCCTAGTGAGAATAAAGCGGTGTATAGAGAATGGATAGTGTAACAGCTGTGAGGATGGATGTCACTTTGGTGTCTGTCCACCACTCTGATTCCCCCACAGAGGATAACTCCTGTTGATTTTGAGGATCACTTTGACTGTTCCTTGTGCAAAACCTTTAGACATTTCAGGAAAATGTCTCAATAAGTATTAGACAGCTTGCTGTAAAATTTCAGAATCAACTGCAACCAACACTGCTTTCTTGTGGTGTTGATATAACTTCAGAAATAAGTTCCTGACACTGAAAATGCACAAACGGCCGACTTGGAAAGTGTGAAGAAAATGAGCAAAAAAAATGATAACTGATAGCTAAACTTTGTGGCTTGACTGCAGTTGTTGAACAGAGGATAGACACTCATCACATAATCTAATGTTAGACAAATAGCGATGGCATCAACTGACACTCAAGTTACAAAGCTTCAATTTATGTACAGAATATGACTCCCTTGAGAATGATGACTGATGTCTTTTCAGTGCACAGTTGTCTGATTAGTGAATCTGTTGGGTAGATTTTTTTTTTTAGAGAATATAATGTACACGTAGAGAGAGACAGATGACAAAGGAAAATCCAGAATTAGTAAGTTAAGAAACAAATCAAATGGGTCATTCCAGAACTGGAGGACATTTGGGCTTCAAAATGTTTGAAAAATATGCCTTCTCTTTTACAGTTTTCTGCTCTATATTCATCAATAATAGGTAATAAACTACACACGTGGACAAAATTGTTGGTACCCCTCAGTTAAAGAAGGAAAAACCCACAATTCTCACTGAAATCACTTGAAACTCACAAAAGTAACAATAAATAAAAATTTATTGAAAATTAAATAATCAAGAACAGCCATTACTTTTGAATTGTTGATTAACATAATTATTTAAAAAAACAAACTAATGAAACAGGCCTGGACAAAAATGATGGTACCTCTATAAAAGATTGAAAACTATTTGACCAGAGTGACATGATTAACTCAGGTGTGTCATTTAATTGACATCACAGGTGTTTCCAAACTCATAATCAGTCAGTCTGCCTATTTAAAGGGAGACAAGTAGTCACCCTGCTGTTTGGTGAAAAGGTGTGTACCACACTGAACATGGACAACAGAAAGCGAAGGAGAGAATTGTCCCAGGACATCCGAAAAAAAATTATAGACAAACATCTTAAAGGTAAAGGCTATAAGACCATCTCTAAACAGCTTGAAGTTCCTGTGACAACAGTGGCTCATATTATTCAGAAGTTCAAGACCCACGGGACAGTAGCCAACCTCCCTGGACGTGGCCGCAAGAGGAAAATTGATGACAAATTGAAGAGACGGATGGTTCGAATTGTATCCAAAGAGCCCAGAGCAACCTCCAAAGAAATTAAAGGTGAACTCCAAGGCCAAGGTACATCAGTGTCAGATCGCACCATTCGTCGTTGTTTGAGCCAAAGTGGACTTCATGGGAGACGACCAAGGAGGACACCACTGCTGAAAAAAACTCATAAAAAAGCGAGACTGGAATTTGCAAAAATGCATGTTGACAAGCCACAAAGCTTCTGGGAGAATGTCCTTTGGACAGATGAGACCAAACTGGAGCTTTTTGGTAAGGCACATCAACTCTATGTTCATAGACTCAAAAACCAAGCATACGAAGAAAAGAACACTGTCCCTACGGTGAAACATGGAGGAGGCTCAGTAATGTTTTGGGGCTGCTTTGCTGCATCTGGCACAGGGTGTCTTGAAAGTGTGCAAGGTACGATGAAATCTGAAGACTATCAAGGCATTCTGGAGAGAAATGTGCTGCCTAGTGTCAGAAAGCTTGGTCTCAGTCGCAGGTCATGGGTCTTCCAACAGGACAACGATCCAAAACACACAGCCAAAAACACCCAAGAATGGCTGAGAGAAAAGCGTTGGACTATTCTAAAGTGGCCTTCGATGAGCCCAGATCTGAATCCCATTGAACATTTGTGGAAGGAGCTGAAACATGCCATTTGGAGAAGACACCCATCAAACCTGAGACAACTGGAGCTGTTTGCTCATGAGGAGTGGGCCAAAATACCTGTTGACAGCTGCAGAACGCTCATTGACAAATACAGAAATCGTTTAATTGCAGTGATTGCCTCAAAAGGTTGTGCAACAAAATATTAAGTTATGGGTACCATCATTTTTGTCCAGCCCTATTTCATTAGTTTGTTTTTTTAAATAATTATGTTAATCAACAATTCAAAAGTGATGGCTGATTTTGATTATTTAATTTTCAATAAATTTTTATTTATTGTTACTTTTGTGAGTTTCAAGTGATTTCAGTGAGAATTGTGGGTTTTTCCTTCTTTAATTGAGGGGTACCAACAATTTTGTCCACGTGTGTATACTTGGGCAGACTGTGTGCCTTTTATCAAATACAGCACAAAGTGGACATGACACACAGGGGCATGGAGCTAAATAAAAAGATGTAGATGGTCATGGAGCCAGCATGAAAAATAAAGATTTACCTTCATCTTTTGTCATCCATGTGTAAGAGAAATAGACATAGAACAAACAAAGAGGAGTTTTTACTTTAATTTTAGTCATGCAGTTTGGTTTTAAGGCAGGATATTTGATCATATATCATTCACAGTTGCTATTTGTCAAATGAAAATATATAGTCAGGGGAATTTCTCATTAAACTGTTACATTGATGGGTGTAAATGATCAATAAAAAGGTTGTGCAACAAAATATTAAGTTATGGGTACCATCATTTTTGTCCAGCCCTATTTCATTAGTTTGTTTTTTTAAATAATTATGTTAATCAACAATTCAAAAGTGATGGCTGATTTTGATTATTTAATTTTCAATAAATTTTTATTTATTGTTACTTTTGTGAGTTTCAAGTGATTTCAGTGAGAATTGTGGGTTTTTCCTTCTTTAACTGAGGGGTACCAACAATTTTGTCCACGTGTGTATCAAAGGCTTGATTGGCTCAGCGAACACATCAGTGATACCATTTTTATTCCATGTTTTATTCATTGTTTGCTAACCCTACTCTAATCACAGTAACAGGGCTGCTAATCTATCCTAATGATGTCTTTTTCTCAGGTTAGCAGCTAGATAGTTAGCTAGCTGTTACTGCTGACCAAGAGGACAAACTGACTGATGGAAAAAGTGAAGAAAAAAGTAAAAAGAATTAGTCTGGTCCTGATAATATGAATAACAGGGTTGCATGAGATAAAGTGAGACGTTCATTCAAGGCTGTTATGAAAATCAGAAAAATAGAGGAGAGGACATAGCTTTGCTCTTTTAGAAAACTGTTTGACGTGTTAATTCCCGTGAATCATGTGATTCACTGTTTTCTTCTTCTTCTCCCTCTTCTTCAGTCTGCTAAAAATGTTATGCTAACAGGGTTGTGTACATGTTGTGGGACACACGTTCCATGCATAATAACTATTATTAAAATGTTCTCACAATTACCAGAGCCACTGATGAAGAAGTAATATCAAAAAATGAGATTTAAACCTAACTTAACTGTTTAATTTGAGATTCAATTTGTTCATCAGGTTGGTGCATTTTAGAGGAGACTCCAGACTTATCCCGTATTTTAAATATTTTCAAACATTCTTCTCTTAATTTTCTTTAGATTTGGTCTCAGGACAAGTGCATTTCCACAACAACTGCATGTTTTAGTATTTTGTAGATGGATAATTTGAAAATTGATGGGTGGGACGTAAAATGTCCTCCAATTCTGAAATGACCCAAATACCTATGTGCACTGTATTTTATAATTAAGCAGTAAACATCCAGTCATTCTCTGTAGGCCCAGCTGATTCTGATTTTGTATCGAGGTAACAAAAGGATCGAACTGACGAGTGTTCATTGTTGGGGCTCAGGTGGCAGGAGCTTCAGTCAGTCACAAACACTTCTCAAATGGGCAGTGTTTCTATTGAAAGAGTGAATAAAGGGACATCTACATTTAGTTTTACAGGGAAGACATCAGTAAACAGAGTCAGAAACTGGTGGTCAGCAGCCTGTGTGATATGTTAGCAAAAACAAAAGAGCAGCTCTTCCTCTGGGGACCAAGAATATCAATGCAGGCTGTGATCAGGTTGTCAGCAGGATCAATTCATTGGCGGTTACACAGAAAAAGATGTTAAAGTTGAGTTACAGTGCATGAACCTCTCATCCTAAAGATAGATTGGCGTGCTACTCTGCAAATCTGTCATCAAAACACCAGATGAGTGGACATTTTTTGAAAGAATGATGTTTCACCTCATGATATTCTTGGAGAATCAGTGCCTAATTGTAACTCAGCACTTCATCAGCTAATCTGCTTCTCAGATGCTTCACTGCTATGATCGACATGGCTGTGTTCATTAATGTCATCTTCCAATTGGGTGTATTAACATAGTTTACTGATGTTCCATGCAATAAATCAAGTTGTTAGAGAACTTTAGGATTGCCCTCTGCTGGAACACTTGATAAACTACCTCAGATACTCAGTTGTGCTTATAGCCTGTAAACAATGCCCTATTTTTTGTCAATAATAGTTTGAATTTCTGAATAATAGTGACATTCCTAGAATGCTCTATGCCCTGTTTTCTAAGCTGTGAGGAAATCTGAGTCAGAAGAATTTATACTGAGATTTTTAAAATCTGAAAGGTGCTTTTTCTAATCTGTGTGGACTACTCCCTTGTATGGCAGCACATCTGACCAAAAGTACTTTATTTAGTAGTCTCAGTGTTAACCAGACTTTAACCATTTGGCAACAGTTGTCACATTTAAGCGTTTGGGTAAAAAAAAAAATCCTTTTTTATCATCTAATTCACCAGTGCGCTATCATTGGAAGTGACTTCTCAGTGATACTGTTCAACCTGGAGGATCTGCAGAGCTGAGTGTAGAGATTTCAATATCCCACCTCACTGTGCATGAAGTCAACACCAACCTCCTCCGTCTCTCCTGCCTTACCTGTGAGTGAACTGCTGAAGGAGCAGATTCTGTGACTCCTGATATTTAAAGACAAAAGATCACCAGTAAGTATGTCATTGTAATCACTTTTACATGTAAAGTGACTTTGTTCAGTGAAAGTGAAAATCCCTCAAAGTGACCAAGACGCGGTAACACCAACCAAAACAAGGTGTCATTCCGTCTCAGTCATTAGCTTTCAGTCCCGGGGCGTCATTTGTCAGATCTCAACTTCTTTTCAAGGTCGCAGTCTACAGCGGGGCTATAATTCAACTATCATCTAATTAAGGAGGCCAATGATCATTTGAAAGGAGTAATGAAGTATAGAAACTGCCTACGTCAGACCTTATTAGTGCCAAGCAGGACACTTTAAGAAGTGATGAGCCATTAGCCAAAAGGATACAACTAAATGAACAACTAATTAGCATCTCAAAGGAAACTTAAAGAGCAAATTGGTGAATAATTGTTGTAATATCTCTGAAAATAAATATTGTCACCCATTCAGTCATGCGACAAACCAGTCGGTTGGTAACATTTTGGTGTGGCATTATTCAGTTTGGTGATGAATCTCACTAATGTGCATGCAGATGAGCCACAATTAGGAGAGGATTTTGTAAATATATGGTAATGAAAGGGATTTTAAAATTGATAAATATTTCAGGGGTAAACAGCAATAGGGCTTATTGATAGATTAGCTCGTGTACGAAGAAGTCAGCATGACAAAACAAGCAGAAGTTGATGGAGGCGCTAACTTCCAGTTGTCGGAGCTTGTCGAATTGCTTCCATTTAGCAGCCGTTCCTTCCACAGGCATGTAATTGTGTTCCTGTCATACATTCCCTCTCCCCCCGTATGAAGTTTGGGATTCTGGGTCTTTATCTAATTTATGCATCTCGTGAAAGTACAAGTCTGAATTTACTGGCGCTGGGCTAATGGCATTCATTAACCTTCGCAACAGTGAAATGTTTGACTGGAATATGGCATTTCCTCCTTCAAAGGCATGTTTCATTCCCTTTGCAATTCAGATACTTCAAATGAGTCATTAAATGCGATTTTACTTCAAACGTCCAGTTTATGTACGGTAATAACTATACCTCATCACGCTTAGCATGCGCACACACTGAGACAGACACGCATCACGCACACAGGCAGACAGGGTGAAATGCATTTAAAGGAGGGGGTCACCAAAGCAAGGATTTACTTTATGATGACAGACAGTTTACATCTAACACTCACTGGGCTGTGTTTGAATATTAGGCCTTGATTAGGAACAATGCATCTGGAGACATAATTGTGTCTTATCATTAGGCTGATCTCTGACTAATTATAGCTTATAATTAATGAGCTATGATTACGAGACTAATTATGAATTCCAAGTTTAAGTTTGCGTGATGTTAAAATATTAGGGAAATAAATTAAAGCCGCTGACTTTGGTGACTTTTAAAGTAACAGACGCCATCTGTTTTCTGCTTGCCGTTGATAGATCAAACAGATGATTCAAGCTTAAGAGAGCTGCTAAACTTGCTCATTTGACATGTAATGTGCTTTGCAGACGTGTACCTAAATCAATATTTTGAGATGTTGACAGATTATTAGGTACAACAAAACAGCAGTCCAGCATTTAACCTTTCCTTAATGAATTATGTGTTGCTCAGTTTTTGTTTTAAATGTCTGAAAGAAGTGTTTATTAGCATCAGATGTGCTCTATGGAGCTATTCTTAAACTATATTCTATTATACAGTATCATATGTTGCCACCATTGATAAAAATGTGACAGGCAAAAATAACAGACAGTAGGTAGTACAATTCAGCAGCAGTACAAATGACTGCCTCTAAAAGGCTCAGCTGTATCTATCAGGATCATTTAGATTGGGGAAAAAATAACCTTTAAAGCAGCTACAGTCAATACTTAAATATTATCAAATGACAAGTGTATGTAAAAGTTACTTCTCGTGACAAAAATCCCAAAGAATTACCCAACTGCTGTTCCTCTCAGCACTACAAAGCATTTTAGGGTCTTTTAGCTCATTGTTTTAGTTTTCGGGCCCACACCTTTTCTGTTCTGGTTTAGTCGCAATCAAAAAACTGAGTGTCGTTTTCAGCAGCAAAAACAGAAAAGCAAAACCAAAACAAGGAGCTGAAAAATGTTAAAATGCTTAGCAGTGCTGGGTGGAACTACAGAAATGAAACAAAGGAGCTGACTTTTAAGTAACAGAACCCATCTACAAAAACAGGCAGCAGTTTTTATCTGTAGTAAATTGTAAAATCCCAGTGGGGGTGAACCTGAAGACAGACACAGTTAGCGACCAAATAGCAAACATAGTACAACATTTAGCAACTAAACACAGATATCTCCTTCAGAAAGTGGTGAAGAAATAAATAGAGCTGAAAGAAAATAAATGTTGGACTTGGTTAGCAGATAAACAACTCAATATGAAGCTAATGCTGCTAGCTGCTAGCTATTTGTTGGACGTGTCAAAAAGGACAGTTTGCTAGCTAATTTGTGATAAAGATTTTCTGTGTTTGCGCTGCCACATAGAGGTTTTATTTCACACAGCGTTATGAATGTTATGAATGTACAACTAGCATTTTAGCATATTGTCAGTGGTAATTAATTTTTATTGTTTATCTGTTTTCCGTTAACTGCTACCCTGGCAACGACAGGCAATGTTTTTATGTCTCATAGACATATATATGATAACTATTTCTTAACAAACTCAAGAAAAGGTAGTTAATTTGAATTAAAACAATGAAGTCTGATGTCGACAAAAATATATATGTAAGTCAAAGATGACATTTTATTCTTAAACTGTGAAAATAAATGAGACTGCTGTTGTTTTAAATAGAAATGCATGTATGTGCAGAGTTAAGAGTTTTCACTGAGGCTTTAATACATCATAAATAATAAACAATTGTGCTCTGTTTTTGTTTTTTATCCCAGAAGAAGCAATAACGGTACTGCAGGTGCTGCAGCTTTAAAGCTCTGGATGTACACCGTGTTCTACTTTAAGTCATACACTCTTCTGGGCCTGTTCTCCTAAAAAACAGTCATCTCTCGATTAGGCTCCCGACCGGTGTGATGAGGAAGTGTTTCATTCAAGGGCGTTTTGGTCACGGAGTGATCCATTCTGCGTCCCAAGCGGCCGATTGCCTCCAAAGTTATCCAAAATGTCCGGCTCTGTGTAATGATTTTTCCAGACAGCTGAGTGGCCCGGTTCCCTCACGTCACTCCACAGATTTCACCTGATAATACGCTTAGACACACTGGCTGAACACATTCACCTGACCTTGCTGCACCAGCTAACTCGGGAGAAGAGAGGAAGAAAACGTTTCCGCTTATCTGTTCCATTTGCCGAAAGAGGAGAGATTCTCCAACGCTCTGTGGCAGCGTAGCTCTCGTTGACTTTGAACCTTTTGTTTTACTCGGGCCATGGATAGCATCTCTGGGGCTGCTGGAATCGTGCACACAGACTCTTCAAATACAATTAGCCATTATGAATTGAATAAACACATGAAATCTCTGAAGGATGTGACGGATTTATCAGGCTTGTTTGGCACAATGTTGTCACATTTTTGTTGTTTTGTAGCACTAATTGCATTTGTCATTGACGGCTGCCTAAATCAGGCAGTTGCAGCACCTAATGAGTTGCTGATTAGAGATTCTGAAATTCACTCACTACTGATTTGGTGTTATTTTAGCAGAAAAATGAGGATAATTTTCTCTAATGCTACTTGTTAAGGTAATTACTCTATAATTGCCTTATCAAGGTGTCATAGAAGAGTCAAGGCAAAAAATATCACTACCCCTCAGGGGCACTTTGTCACTCTCCATTTAGCTTTTATTCTGTTAAACGCACCACACTGGCACTACTTTCACAGATTGAACGAGTAAAAAGGTTTTTCTGTGGCATCTGGGAATTTACATTGCGCGTATCCATGGGCAGCACACATGGTAGCACAAAAACAAGATCTGCTGCATATAAATAGAGTGATAAATACAGCCCAAAAAAAATGGAGATCGCTGAAAAGGAACACATTTCAGCAGCAAATGCAAGACGACAGAAATGTAAAAGGAAAACCCTGCATGACTAAATTAATGCCGTTTAATTAAAACAGTTGCAATCAGTCAAAAAGTAGTAAAAATATACAAAATCATCTGATAGTGCGTCTCCTGAGGTTGTGATATTGAAGCACTGTGCTTCCTGTGGAGCTTGCTATTGGTTTATCTTGCACCATGTAATTTTTCTGTGATTGAAAACAAACTGCAGAGATGAACAAACACTGAGGTCTACGGGAATCAACCCGGGCATTTTAAAGACCAGCAGATCCTGACACCAAAAATGGAGCCACATCGGTTCTCACTTTAAAACCTTTGGCATGATACTGAACTATTTCTCCAAATACAAAGAAAAAAACAGAAAAAAAAAACAAAAAACAGGACCTACAACCTACCATGTCGTGATTAGGGAGGAAAGCTCAGACAATGACCTGCTGATTGTGGCTGTAGCTGCTCACTCAGCAGGGTCTGATCAAGAATTCCTAAGGTTCGACTTTTTTCCTATAATGCCACATTGTGTTATTTCCTCTTCTTTTTTTTATTATTCAATCCACAGCTACAGGATTTTCAAATTGTTGCCATGATTGATAACAACTTTAGACTGTGATCAACAAGAATGCACAATACCTCTAATTTAATGGATCACAGGTGTATATTTTTGAGCTCCTTGTTGTTTGTCTGCTGTCATCTGAGTGCCTGATAGTCATGTAGATCCAGGATCATTAACGCTCTGTCATGTCTGTTCACAGTAGAAACGGGTTTTGTTGACACGTTGCACACTTTATGTCAGAGTGACTCAAACTGTAGCACCATGTTTGCAAGTTCATACTGTCTCTCAGACTGAATGCCTTCATTTTAATTCATTTATGATCAACAGAGCACAAGGTAATTAAGCATTCAAAGCATCATTTTGCACACTGCTTAAATAGATGTGCAGTATATTCATACAATAAGAGCAGCACAATTTGGGACAAATAAACAAAACTGCAAAGAAAGACTGAAAAAAATAAATAAGGAAAAAAACATTTGAAAGAAAGAATAAAGCCAATACATGACAAATCAAATATATATATTTTCCAGTCTAACCTATATTAATATGTTACATATGATGTAATAAAAATAAATAAAAATGAGGCATCCATTTTTCAAAAGACTTAGGCTAGCCATATGATAAACTTTATATGCATAGTGCCTGTGGTAACTGAAATGAAATGGTTTTTAAAGCCACTATGTGTTCAGAATTTGGAAATCTTTTCTCTGCCACTCAACGGTGATGGTCATCAAAAAGACATTGCATACGGCTAACCCACTGGGGTTGTGGCCAATTTATTTATTGATTTGTATTTATTAAATGCTGCCTCACTTCTCTTGCAATATAAAAAACATAAAATCCAGTCATGTAGGACAAAAGTAAGTAACTATTTGGACAATACAACATCGGTAATTTGAATATGTATGTTGCTAAAATGCCACATGACACCGTAAATAGTGAACTGGTACAATGTAAAGCTAAAAGGCAAGAAAAAGATTCCTCCTCCTGCTGCTCTCCCATCCCTGTCTGAAGATTTTCCACCAGAAATGCACAAGTTTCAAAAATAGTTAAGTTAAACATCACTTTGACATTGAGCTTCTCCTAGAATATGAGCTATGCCCTCCTGAGTTCTACTGAACCCGTCCAACCACCACATCCTGGTGTCACCATGGACTTTGTAGATCTTTAAACTTTTTCTGCAGATGTGGGTGAAAAGACCAGTTATTGGCTCAAGTCTTCAAAAATTTTCTAAAGAGTCAAGCAAAGAGGAGGAAATGTGAGTCTCCTCTCAGATCACTTAAATTATAATATGCTGAATTGTTTTGTATGGAAATTTTGTCCAGCATTTTTTTCAGTTTTAATTGGAATTTAAACCTTTTATCATTGTTTTATGGGCTGCACAGTAGATCGGTGGTTGGCACTGTCGCCTCACTGCTAGAAGGTCCCCGGCTCACACACTGGCCTGGGATCTTTCTGCATGGAGTTTGCATGTTCTCCGGGTTCTCCTGCTTCCTCCCACAGTTCAAAAACATGCTGAGGTTAATTGGTGACTCTAAATTGTCTGTAGGTGTGAATGTGAGTGTGATTGTTTGTCTCTATGTGTATCCCTGTGATAAACTGGTGACCTGTCCAGGGTGAACCCTACCTTCACCCGAAGTCTGCTGCAGACTCCAGCTGGTTATTAACTTGGGAACTCACATACATACTCAGCTCACATAAATAGGACACCATTGGCATCACAAGAAAAGCAAGCGGTAACCCTTTACAGTGATGAGGAATACAAAAATATAAGAAATTCTCAAATAAACACAGCTGCTGAAGCCAAAGTCAATGGGAAACGCTGACAAATACAGACTGTGTGAATGTGAAAGTTAACGAGCTTAATATCACTGCCTCATCATTAAAGTACAAGTAGAACTGACTGTATCTAGGCTACCATTGTGTTTACCAGTAAATACATCGCTTAGATGTACTCTTTTCTTATGTCAGGCAGTGTTAACCTTATTCTTTCAGCTACAACTAAACAAATATAAAAACTTCATTCAAACAGCTTACTGCAAATCTTATGAGGTCAACAAGTACCAGGCTTTAGTGCTTTATCAGTCTGTGGTCAGGATTATATTGCTAGACAAAGGCCTGCAGAACAATGAAATGACTTTGAAATCACTTGCAATCAATGGGTACAAATATATATATATATGTGTGTGTGTGTGTGTGTGTGTGTGTGTGTGTGTGTGTGTGTGTGTGTGTGTGTGTGTGTGTGTGTGTGTGTGTGTGTGTGTAAAGCAAGTAAGTGAGGGAGATCGGTCCACTGAGAATGTGTATCTCTTATATCTGTTCTCATCAGGGAAAGAAAAGGGTTTAGGTGGTGTATAAAACACTCCTGCACACCGAGCTCCCCGAGATCTTCTATAAACAAAGACGCCATTTTCCAGGAGAACTGATTGACCTGTAAGTAGAGCTTTGAAAAGCGTTAGTTGTGAAGCACAAGTTGCCATGGTGATGAACCCCTAAGATAAGAAGTGAACCACTGTTAAAGTCTTGAAAGTTAAATCTCACTTGGGTAACTTGAAATCCTGCTTCACAGTCCAGGTCTCAGGACCTTAAGTCTGAACAATGGCAAAGTTAATAATGTTTTATTTAAAAAGCAAAGCAATGGACACTCAGTATATCTTGTCAGTATTTACTTTCTGCAGCTTTGTCGAATTGGTAATTGCTTTTTGGAATGCTAGACTGAAGTATGAATTTGCAGTAAGATGCTAAAAGTTTGCAGGTAAACAGTACAGTCCACCACCTTGCTTGTTTTCTGCTACAGGTGCTATAAAAACATTATTTTTAAAAGTCTGTTTTGGGTTTATGGCTACAAATTAGTGGAAATGCACCAGTTTGGTTCTCTAGGCGGCATCCTGGTTTGACAGCTCCAGAACAGAACCTTAGATTACCATAATCCATCTCCACAGCGTTATCAGACCTCCACCTCTTCCTCCTAATTTCACAGAACTCTCGGATTCTGCTAGCCTAGCCGCGCTAGACAACCCACGGCAACGAATTTAATTCTCTGCCAGGGTGGGTCGAGTTACCCTCCATAAGGCTCGAGGCTGGATTCTCCTAAAACTGGCCGATGAATCACCATGAAGTGTAGAGTCAGAAGGCGGACGTAACGAAGTGACGACAGAGGTACGACGATTCTGACAGAAACAACCGGCGCACAATAAACAGGTATCTTTTGACTCGGCTTTGACCACAGCCCTTAAAGATTTGAAGCTAAAATTCAACTTGAAAGATAAACAAAGGACGGCACTGAAGTGTTTCATTGAGAAGAAAGACGTATTTGGACTTATGCCGACGGGATATGGCAAATCCTTAATATACCAGTTGGCTCCGCTGGTTGGGAAGCTAATGGGACTTAGCCACAATCCGCCAGCGCTCTAGGAACTACGTCAGCCTATTCGTTGCACTGATTGGTTGTATACCTACCCAATTGCTGCAGAGGGATTTGATAGACAACCTTTTAGCCCGCCTCCCTCCCTGTCGAGCGGTCCTAGACCCTTGTGCCTTCAGAACATGGGTCTAGCGCGGCTAGGCTAGGATTCTGCACCTCCACTTGGTAACACAAGCCTTCACCGGAAAATCTGAAATCAAGCCCAGAAAACTCCAGTTGCACCACAACACCATCATCATCAGAATTATTTTCTCAGATATCTTCTTCTGGTGAAAATCTCATTCTTAACATTGTTAATGTCCATATGGTGTGTTTTTACATGCTGGGAGACAAATCATGGGATAAACCAGCAACATACAACACTTTGGTTGAGCAGTTCTACCTTGAACTGTTGTGTACTGATGACACAAAGATTAAAGATAACAAAGATTCAAATTTTCAGGGTTTCATATATTAATGTTCAAAAGTTTAGGGTCACCCAGGCAATTTTATGTTTTTCATGAAAACTCCCACTTTTATTCTTATGCTAACAAAACTGCACAACGGTTTTCTAATCATCTCTTGCCACCTGTGGTTCCTTCTCCCCATCCGTCGTCAGCCTGGTCCTCACCTGTGGACCTACCTGAGCTGCGTTTCCGTCCAGCCATCCACCTCCACCGACCTGCTCCTGTAACCTGCCCTGAATTCCCCCACACGTGCCGAAACCCAGCCCGAGCATCTTAGTTACCTTCGCCAAGGTGGTTATGTGACACCCGGCGTTTGTGTGTGTGTCCGTCCGTCCGTCCGTCCATCCGTCCATCCGTCCGTCCGTCTGTCTGTTAGCTAGATAACTCAAAAACGCCTGGGCAGATTCACATGAAATTTTGAGGGGATGTAGACTGTGGTAAGAGGAAGAGCTGATTTAATTTTGGTGGCAATCCGGAAAGGATCTTGAATTCTGGATCACTTTGAATTTTTTATTTAGTATGTTTTAGTATGTGGTCCAAAATAGGACAAAAACATCATAGGTTAGTATGTCGTCCAACAAATTGGAGCAAGGTGTCCAGATAGCTCAACTGGTTAAGAAGGTGATTCATAAACAGAACTGTGTCAGAGATACAGGTTTGATTCCAGCTCATGATCCTTTACTGCATGGGTTTCCTGTTTTCCTCTCTATCGTTGGTGGAGGTCTGCACTCTCTGAGTGCTTTTCTAGTTTGAGTATTCGTTTGTTTAGCTTTTGTAACTTTAGTTTTTGAGCCTGTGCCTTAGTTCCTTTTTCTTATAGCCTAATCAAGCCTTCTAGCTTCGCCTTTAGTTGTTTTTTTCCAGAGTTAAGTTGTCATGCTAAAGATTTTGTGTTCAGTTCTTATCTGGGTGTGACCCTCCTTGAGTTATACCCTTAGTTTTTTCCGCCCACCACTAGTAGCAGCATTGCGCTCTGCCTTAGTTCCCTGTTTGTAGTTTTTTGACTGCGTTCTGTTGCCTCAGCTTCTTGTATTAAAGCCTTTTGAATCGATTCAGCTGTGTCTGCTCATTCCCTGCCCCCGAGCTCACCTCACGAATCCTAACACATTGTGTCATGCTCTCCAGAGTTTAGACAGAGTTGTAAATCAGCTGGTGTGCTCAACCTGCAGCAAATGGCAAAGGGGTGGGTGAAGAAAAGAGGCAGAACCTTCACAGAGCTGCATTTATAGTGTAGAGTTACATCTATTCTCTTTTAAGGCAGGAAAGGATGATTCTCATGGAAAAAAATACAAATATGTAACACATGATGCAAAGCAGTTTTAGAGGTTTAATTAGTAGCTGGAGGGAGACTTTAAAAACTACATTATACTGCTGTTTTCTCAGGCTGAGCAGTTTCTCCTATTGATGAGTAAACTGGACTTCTGGTGGAAAATAATTGGACACAGTGCCACTTCAGCTAACCCAGTGGTGTTTGATGAGAAAAATGCTCCCATTATTTTTAAAACTTTCTGTTTTGGAAGGCAGTGACAAATTTGAATGACTATCGGGATGGATCAACACAAAGACTTCATCAAAACATTTTTATCTGTCTAAAAGCAGAGGTTTATGCCATCAGAGTGATTTGAAAGATTCTATTAGGACTTTAGTGAGTTTAATTCTTTGTTTGTCTTCATAGAGCAGTTTTCCTTTAGTGTCTGCAGCTGGTTCAATATGCTGCTGCTCGTCTCTTAACGGGAACAAGAAGAGGTGATCACATAACTCCAGTAATCCCTCCACTACTTTCCTATCTGTGTCAGGATAAATTCTAAGATTTTATTGAATATTTGATAAAGTTTTGGATCACTTAATGCCACCTCTTGCATCTTGCATCACACTTCTGTTAGAGCACTGAGGTCAGCCAACCAGATGCTCCTGGATGTTCCAATATCCAGGCTAGAAAATAAAAGAGATCAAGTCTTGACAGTAGATGGTTCAACATATAATTGCAGGAGTTTTTGTAACATAGTTGACAGGTATCCTAGTTGAAATTTTTGCTGTTTTCAGGCCTAAAATCAACATGACTGCCTTTAACCAAATATCACATGGTATTTTAAGAGAAAGGTTCTTCTACATATTATATACAATTGAGTAAAATTGAAATTGAAAGTTATTTGTAGAGATACTGTAGTAAACTTGTTGACATGCCATAAATCCATACTTGAATCACACACTATATTAAATAACTCAGAAGCCTTGGAGTCTTCCAGTCTTTTCTTCAGGAGGAAATGACATCATGAGGAGCAGGTCATGTGATCTGGAATTAACACACTTCCTTGAGATGCGTTTTTGTAATGGGGAACTTAATTGAAAGTGATTTCTCGGACACAGAAACAATTTGTTATTTTCCATATAAAATTGGATATGTGGCCAAAAAGAAAAATCTGTCATGATGATCTCAACTTAATAAAAAGAACACAATCGAATACACTTTTTAATAAGCTCATTTTATTATTGTTTTGTCAATTAGAAGGTGGTTGTTATTAAATTCAGATGGTTATTTAGTTGACATTTTAGTGATATCCAGTATTTTATTTAATAAGTGATTGTTTCTATAATAAATAATTATGTAATTTGTAAAGACATGATCATAATGAACATAAAAACTTTAGTTTTTCGACTTTTAACAAAAAATGTATGCAAAATATATCCCACTGACTTCAAAAGTCTGTCAATTATGTGTTAACTCAGCTGCCACTAGTCTCAATTTAGTTTTCTTTACTCATTGTTTCTCTTTATTTTCTAACTGTACAGCACTTTAGTACAGCTAATCTTGCTTTAAAATGTGCTTTATAAATTTATTTAACTTTGACTTAGTTTATTATGGTAAGTGCATTTAACCCTAAAAAGCACACTAAATCAGCCTGTGAAGTCGCTCTTGTCACTGTGTTGATCTGATTGAATAAATGACGCTCAGCAGAGGACTGGAGCCAGCAGCTCTGACCCGTTTACGTCCGTTGTTACTCAACTTTCTTTTTGCGCTCGCATTCTACAAAAGACAGCATCTTTCCCAACGTGTTGCAATGTCACAGGATTGTTTTGACTGACCCGTCCAACTGGTGCGGATGCTAACAATAACTACAGCAGAACCGCCTGTCACAGTTTCCGCCAATGCTGGATTTTGCCCTCGGACCTGTCTAGCCTACTTTCACAAGAGCAAAGCCCGTCTGTCATAATGCGTTACAGTGAATGATGGCTTATCTGTTTTTATGCTGCAATATTGGAGAAGCTTTTTCCCGCTCCAACTTAAAGGACCTCTCCATGTTTCAAGACTAAAGATGGGGTGTATCTGACTCTCAGCATCTGACCAGTGCTCATGTATGCAGCCAAACCTCTATCGCTCCCAACTATAAATAACCAAAAACTCTCCCTAATGGAGTAATTTACACACACTCTGCCAAAGCCATTGACAGGACTCTCTCCTGTGGCAAATGTCTGGCATTTAGCAAATCGATGACATGAGTTATGAAGAGGAGCCGGGGCCTCGCTGCCTCTCCATTCTTCTCAATAACAAAAGAGGAAGTGCATTAAAAACTAGCATTGATGGGTTGTTGGGAGTTGCAGTCAATGAGCTCTCAGAGTTTAAAATTAAAAGGCTCTTAGGGTGAAAATTGTTTTCTCTGGTCATCCGTCATGTCGTGAGTGGTCTTTTTCATGGTGATTAATTAGAAACTGAAAGGGTAAAAGGAGGAGAGAGGAGGAGGGAGGTTAGAAATCCAGTTGTTATAAAAACCTGGTGTACTTATCCTGCCCAGCGGTGAGTTAATGACACCAGCTTTCGCCTTGACTAAGTGTTATTGCTGCAGTCCATAATTTCATCTTGAAAATGGGCAAGGGAGTGGATCTTCCTTATAGTAATTGAGTATTGATTTGAAAATAAACAGCAGCGAGACTCCCACCCAACTGACAGTCCCATCTTTCGGATGGAATCGACAATAAATGGGCCCCTGGTTGGAGGGAAAGTTATGGATCAGGATGATACAGTCAAGCGCGCCTTTCCCCCTGCAATCTCTCTTCCAATATATATTGGATTTTAGATAACCCATTTACGAGCCCTGTCATCTAAAACCTATAGTTTTGAGCAGGCAGATGATAAGTTAAAGGGGGGACTTCACACAGATCTCAGCGGCTTACACCCCCAGACTTGTTTTTTGAATGCACGTATCATACAGAAAACAGTATCTGGTACAATACCGGGATGAAGCGGCGACAGGACTAAAATGAAATGAGATTCTGAGGCAGTGCTAAGCAAATGTTTGATGTCAAACATAATGTATGCTCTCATAAATGCAAAGTACATCTGTCTAGCCGTGGGCAAATACCTTTATCTGAGTGCAAGGGGGAGAGAGTGGTAATGGTTCAACAGCTCAGTGAATCGACATAATACCAGGAGTCTAACACTTATGTCAGGCCGGCCGTTAACCTCGGCGTAATCACTGTTGAACTGTGCTCACACGCCCAGCGCTCCACCCCCAGCTCCCCACTCCGGAGACCCCCGCTCGGCGCTAACGACATACAAATGTGCTATTCGTTTTCATTAGCCGCCACTTCACTTTTGATTCAGGGGGAGCAGTGGAGCTGTGTGGGAGGATGGGAGGAGGGTCAACATGGAGGAGTAACACGCTGCTCTGCGAAATGACCTCTAGGTTCCTATTAGGCTGCAGAGCAGATTAACAGAGAGATACGGGGCCCGGTTAATTCCAGCGGCTGCCCTCACAGTGCTGGAGGTGATGTCAGGATGTGCTATTGTATTGTCATTCACACCCGTCTAATGACTCCTGATTATCATTCACATGCTAATGCTTCATTTGTTATCGGCATGACCCGCGTCGGTCGCATTATGAACCCTTATCTGTATTTATCTTGTCAATTATTGATTGCCTTTTCCCTTCGCACGTCATTATTAATTTGACATGCTGTGTCAAGCTCGCTGTTAATCATATTTAAACAGATATGGGGAGATAAAAATCAATTTTCCATTATCCTTGAGATTTTTTTTTTCTTTTTTCATATCCATCCAGCACTGTGGAGGGGACTTGAGAGATCGGTTATGCATGACTGAGCAGATCCAGAGCCATGCAGAGTAAATAATCATCTAATGGGAGTTTAATGGGAAAGCAGTAAAAAGATGGAAGCTGTGTTTGGAGTTTTTCTCAAGGTAAGATTATATAACACTGTTCTCCTTTGAGATCTTTCACTGAGCTGCTGCTGCGGCATGTTCAGACCCAGGTGTTATTACTGTTCCTGTATGAATGCTGCTTCTGTCATTTCAGAGCTGTCCCCCTTATCTCAACCATCAGCACTTACTCTAAGAGGCTTTACAATATCACAATTATATCTTATACCAAATGCGTACGAGCATTTGAGAAAAAGAAACTTCTCTTTCCCTACTAACAGAAGCAGGACAGAAAGACAAGAAGCCTAAGGAGCTATTACCCAGTGGAAGGTAATGGCGCGAGGCGCGGCAGGATACAAATAGCTGAGGAAGGGCACTTCACCCAGATAATGGGGTTGAGGGATTCTGGCATGGCGAGATTCATGTACAGACAAGGCTCCTTTGATGCAGTGACATTGGAGAGCCCATAAAAGCCGCTGTATAAAATACAGAGGTGTTACTCCGAGCTAATAGGAACCGCGGCTTTTTGGAGGCAGATTTAGCATAGCCTGACACGAGAGACACAGAAACACTAATTGGATACACTTACCTGGGTTCAATAAATGAGCACACAGAGATCCATCAGAGGGGACAGAGTTCAGACCAGGGGGAGTAACATCGAGTTTACTGCACACGTCAGAAGCAAGCGTTCAACCCAGAAATGCTTATTCAACCTATAAATCACATGTTTTATCCATTATGTGTTCTACACTGAGTAAACTCTTACATATTAGAAGTAACTAGAGGATATAGAGAATGTATCCCCTTTGTGCCCTACAAGTTGTGTCCTTTTCCACAGTGTAAGCTAATCCGTTTCAACCCCGCAGTGTTTGGAATAGCACCCCCATCTTCTAAGCATGATATCCCGATTTCCTAACTGGAATTCTGAATGGATATCTGGTTTGATTCCTACTGCGACTGGTCAATGTTTGTGTCCGTCTTGCATTTCTGCCCTCCGATTGGCTCCCTTTTCTCAATCAGAAGGATCCTCTTCTACCTCCTCTCCTTTCTCCTCGTTGTTCTCTTCCTAACTTCTAACTTGCAGTAGAAGGAATGAGGTGTTGCCTCTGAAGCAGCAACAGGCTGATACTCAGCATCTTCTAATCATCATATGATAATCAAATGACAAAATATGACGCACCAACGTACAGTTACCTGCCCAGCTGTGTATAAAATATGTTGGAAGTAGTTCTGCTTTGTAAGAATGTAAGAATAATCCAATATTGTGATAGATAGGACTCTTAATTTAAAAGAGGCCATGTTATGTGATGAGCGTTTGTCCGTCTGTTTGTCAATCTTTCTGTGCGCAACTTTATTAAAAAACGGAGTATTGTTGTAATGTTGCTAACAGACAGCCAGACAAATGTACACCGATCGTCACAAAACTCCACTGTTCCTTGGAAGAGTAACAACACATCAGTTAGTCAGTAAAGCTCAAAATAGAGCAGCAAAATATGTTCACCATCAAATTAACGTCTATGAATTTAATGTTCTAAATCGTGGCTTATTTAAACATTGACCAAACACAGATCAATGTTACCATTTCTTCGGACTTCTGTTTCTGGATTTTACAAGAATACAAGTCCAACATTGAGTCTTCTTTTTGCCCTGGTTTTCTCTTTTTCAATTCTTCGTGGTAAAATGATCTTTTTGTCTGCTTAATGTCCCACTCTTATCACCAGTTAGTAACAACTGCCTGTCATGTTCGAAATGCTGCTGATGACAACAATAAGATTGAACCACAACAATAAAGTTGTGGACTAACACTCTGCAGGGTTCATCCATTATTTATGTGGGTTTGATTCTACGCGTGATCCTTGACACATTTGATTTATCATTCAAGTAAAGAATATTGAGTAGAGCGGCTACAAGTAGTCAAGACTTAAATTCTTGCTTTGTGTTTTAAGTCTGGCATACGTATGTCTCAATCAACAGACTCAGCTGGACTTTGATTAATTGCAACATAAATTATGCTTGTCAGCCACATAAACAATATGTGACGATGTGAGTTTACGCCTCCAAACCCAGAGCTTCTCACAGCACTAACACCAGGAGACTGCTGATTTACTCTGCTTTCAGTGTGCCTTCCTAATGAGGGACTAATGAGCCCAACACCTCTGTGCTGGTGGACAAATGCTACATGTATGATTTCTTTCACACACAGGAGCTGAGGCATGATTCTCCACGTCTGCATCCAGCCAGACACTATTTAGTGATGCTGTCAGAAAAGCTCTTTAGACGGACTAATCTTTGGCCCGCTGACAGCTGTGTCCTCTTCCAAAATGAACACAAATTCCCTCAGACCAGCTTCTCCTCCGGCTCAGATCAATACGGCTCTGATAAGCCAGGACACCTTCCAGTAGCTGCAGGGCGTGAGGGAGGGCTCTGACATATCATGATTTGGGCTTTAATTACTTGACACATGCAGCTGACGCCAATGTATGTATAAATATGGGTGTGTGTGTGTGTGTGTGTGTGTGTGTGTGTGTGTGTGTGTGTACATGCATGTGTGTGTGAAGCAGTTATCCATATGACTGATTTCACGATTTGGTGTAGTGAGCTCCAGCAGCAATTAAACTCAAACTTTTTTGAGTGAAAAAATAAATTTTCCATTATACAATCAAATTTACAGTATATATTTTAATGCATATTTGATTGTTTATTTGTGTTTGTCTTCTAAAGATTCATTCTATCTGCAAAATGACCTGTTAAGAGAGTGATGTAGTAGAATGTATTGTACCTGTTGAGGGAAACGGCAGCTTTGAAGGTCAGGGGGAAACCTTTTTGAATATGAAAGAAAGTGCATCTTAAATTTTAAGACAATAACTGTGCGCTGATACCTCAGCTGTGACGGAAACTGCAGTTTCTCTCCCGTATTGGAATATACACAATATGCATTAAAACAGGCACACTATTCCACTTAGCAGTGTAAAGATATTCAATAATTTAAAGGATAAAGTTGACTTTTGTGCACTAAAATGTGTCTCAAATGTTCTGCAGGGTGTTGATCCAAACATTTCTGTGTTGTCCTATTTAATTGCAGGTGTTTGTATGTTTAATTCTGAAGGGATCTCCACAGCTAATAGGACTTCATTATTAATGTAATTCAAGATTCCATTGATTCAGCTTTTTGTTTTTTCGATAATTGTATATTTTGGTCATCTGTTGATATCAGGCTTTCATTACCTCCGCCAAGGAGGTTATGTGACACCCGGCGTTTGTGTGTCCGTCTGTCTGTCTGTCTGTCAGCAAGATAACTCAAAAACACCTGGGCAGATTCACATGAAATTTTGAGGGGATGTAGACTATGGTAAGAGGAAGAGCTGATTTAATTTTGGTGGCAATCCAGAAAGGATCCTGGATTCTGGATCACTTTGAATTTTTTAGTATTATAGCGGCCGTGGAGGCCGCTGTGACTGTGTTCCGGGTAGGGGGGCCGCTAGGCATCATGGGGGGAATTATCTGTTCTTTGGGAATTGCTTTACGGGGTTGTTTGTTTGTTCCAGACGTTCTTTAATTACTGGTTGCATTTAGTTAGTTCAGTTCTGCGTTCTGAGTTCATTTGTGTGTTTGTTGTTTTCGTGTGTACCGTAGCTCAGGGGGGTTACAGGAGGAGTGACGTCAGCCTGCGAGCCGGTACGTTGTGAGTTCTGGAGTGCTTATTGTGGTAGAGACAATAAAGCCTGGTGTGCTAACTGTAAGATCCTTCGTCATTCCTGCCTTAAGTCGCTGCTCAGTGCTACAGTATGTTTTAGTGTGTGGTCCAAAATATGACAAAAACATCATAGGTTAGTATGTCGTCCAACAAATTGGAGCAAGATGTCCAGATAGCTCAACTGGTTAAGAAGGTGATTCATAAACAGAACTGTGTCAGAGACGCAGGTTTGATTCCAGCTCATGATCCTTTACTGCATGGGTTTCCTGTTTTCCTCTCTATCCTTGGCGGAGGTCGGCACTCTCTGAGTGCTTTTCTAGTTCAACATGTGAATGTGCCAACTGGCCCACAGTGCAATGGCACATAAAGTTAAAAAAAATTATTTGTTCACTCAATCAAAACTATTATCGGCTAAATGAACTTAAAGTCAAGGTATTAAAAGCACTTTTTATGTTTAAAAAATGGTTTTGTGTCTGGCACACTGATACCACTTCATACTGATCAGTAGATTATTCCACAGATTCTTCAACTGGTGTAGATGATTAATTAGAGAGAAAAGAGGAAAAAGACTAATTTCCTCTGCACATATTCTTTGTAATTTGTTTACTGTCTGTTATTTTTAATAATAGATCACTTGACCTCTGTGGTTTGGTATTTTAAGTAAAATGCAAATAAAATAAAACATACACTATCAGTCAAAAGTTTGGACACACCTTCTCATTCAATGTTTTTTATTTACTTGTGTTGTTTTCTACATTGTAGATTAATACTGAAGCTGAACACTTCTTTGATTACAACATAATTCCATATGTATTCTTTTATAATATTAATCTACAATGTATAAAATAATTAAATAAAAACCACTGAATAAGAAGGTGTGTTCAAACTTTAGATGGTATTGTATGTGAGAAGTTAAGAGGAGAAATCACTCTTAAGTGGAATGCGTATTTGTATTGTTTTCTCTAACCTCATCATGTTTGCAAAAAACACTTAACGTAGATGTTGTGACTGAAGTTGTGAAATGAATATTATGGGGTCAAAACTAAAACCTTTCCCTCTGAAATGTTGTGAAGAACAAAGCAGGAAAAAATGAAAACGCCAAAGAAAAAGAAAGTACAAATTAAGTGCGTTAACAGGGATTGTGCACTTAGTTCCACTACTATGAGGCTTTGACAAAGTCCCTCCATCCATCCATTATCTATACACCACACTAATCCACAGGATGGTGCTTAACAACATATTAAACAGGAAATATTTTATTGCTCTTCTTTTTCTTCTTCTTCTTCTTCTTATTATTATTATCCCCCGCCTCCACGAAGTGGAAAAGGGGGATATAGGTTTGGCCTCCGTCCATCCGTCCGTCCGTCCGTGCTTCTGTCCGTCCGTCCGAGATGAAGGGGACAGCTTTTCTCTGAAACTATTACAGCTAGGATTATGAAATTTAGTGTGTAGCTTCACACCATGGACACCTTGATCAAGTTCGAAAATGAGACCTGTGTGATAATATTTAACAGAGTTATGGCCCTTTATCACTATTTTGGATATAGAACTCATAGACATCACATGTGGCGGGGGATATTGATGACCATGTCATGCACTGTTTTCCAAACACTACTGCTTCGCCATACTTTGACCTACAGACTTCATTTTAGTCTTAGAAAAAAGCCCCAACTCTCTGCTTTTCAGGCATGTACATATTGTGATGGTGGGATTTATGGTTTTCCATACAGGAGCCTCCAAAAACCCCTAGGTTGAGCAAAAAATCCCATGTTAGAGCATGTGCTCCTCTGGTGCTAGAGTGTGGAGAGGGACAAAATCTGTCCGTTTTTTTTTTTACTTAAATCCCCATCCTGGCCAAACGGTACATACTACAAGGACAATCTTTTCACAGACTATAGTAAAGACTCTCTACATTCATATGAGTCCGACATTGTTCACCTGGCACATTGTTACGTCACGCACCAGCCCTTAATTTACGTGGGAACGTGAATCGCCCTCCATAAGGCTCAATGCAAATTTATGCCTCGTGCTGCTTCACACACAGCGATTTTAAAACTGCCGTTTCTCGGTCATTTTTCACTTTATAGCAACATTAAACATACCGACCTCTTCCGTGACTCATCCTGTCACTCACCATCCGGTTACCTTTGAGCTAGCATTCACGGTTAGCCCGTAATTAGCGACAGAATGCGACTGCAGCTGACAAGCTGTAAACTGTTGCAGGGGCGGCACTAGGTTTTCAGGACAGGGGGGGCTTAGCCCCCAGGAGATGCACACAATGTGAGTGAACGTTTAATTTTACAGCTAACAATTTATTGTGTAGCTTCACACCATGGACACCTTGATCAAGTTCGAAAATGAGACCTGTGCGATAATATTTAACAGAGTTATGGCCCTTGATCACTATTTTGGATATAGACTCATAGACATCACATGTGGCGGGGGATATTGATGACCATGTCGTCTTGTTATTATTATTATTATCATCATTGCACATTCATGTCTGTTGTCGATCTGTTGGGCCTCAAACACGAGTGTTGACAACAACAAAAACATAAAGATGCTTCAGTGTCAAATAATATGTCCCTCCAACACTAAATAAGTTGAGAGAAGAGGAAATTTGATGCTAAACAAACATTACATGTTATGTATTTAATGTAATTCACTTGTCTGACTCAAAATTTGATCTAAAAATGTGTTGCCTTCAAATTTTCAGTTTTCCAATTGTTTCCATTAATACAATCAAAAATGGAATGCTGAAATGCATAAAACAAAACACACAACTTTTCCAAACCAGACTCTACAGAGGACCACAAGTTTCATGGAAATAATAAATAATGTTAATTCATAAAAAAATGACAGGGAAAAAATGTTACAATACTGCTTAAACTGTTTAAATACATCCAGATGCAAATGGGCTATATCATGAAATAATTCATTATTTCATATTTTACCTTTTAAAATACATGAATGAAATAATAAAAAAATAATGGAATTTCAAAATGTGTTTGATAATGCTATTAAAAAAGAAAAAGAATAATCTAGTTGTCTAGATAATTACCATTAATCTCTAATAAATACCAACCAAGTGCTTCTGAGTTTAACTCGTCAGAGCAGCCAATGAAGTTTGGTCGTTTTCTGTGTTATTGCAGGGTGGTTTAATGCTATTTCTTCCATTTTAGTGCACATGGAATAACACGAGATGGCCATTCAGAGAGTTTGTTAAATCCCCGGGCTAATTTGCATTGTTTTAACTCGTTTACCAGCTCAGGCCTGCAGTGTCATGAAAGGCTAAAAGCAGAGGCCAAAAAGAAAAGCTAAATGACTGAGAAAAGTGGAATAATTAATAGGAAAAGAAAAAGGAGCAGGGAAATGGAAATGCAAATGGGAAAGGGCATTGTCCTTTTAAATGCTTGATTAAAAATTTAATTCAATATATGAATTCAGCTATTTATTACACTTTTTCAACTGCTTTTTGAGAATCAATTATTTAAAAATAAATGTATTTTTAAATGCTGTATTTATGGACTATCATGTGTATCTATTGCTCATAACAATTTTATCTAAAGAATTACAACATTGTAGACAAATTAATTAATGCCTGTTTTTATTGTACAATGTGTTAAGTAAATGTTTTGTACTATTTCCATGATGCCTGTGGTCCTCCATGGTTTCTAATCTACTTAACTACTTTGTACCATGACTACTGCCTATGATGCTGACTCTGCCAAAAACTACAGTTGTCTGTGTACAGTATACATTCAGAAATGTGCCAAAAAGAGGGGGAAAAAAGATTCTCCCATGGTCTGAGCGAGGAGCCACTCCTGAGCCCCAGCATACATGATCCTTCTCAGCAGACACATATTTAATTTGTTATCTCTGCAGAATGCTGCAGGCCTCTGGCTAGCACGGTGGAATGAGAAATAAATGACACGGGGGGAGCGAGCCCGTCGCTCTGCCAGCCCACAGGCCTTCACATAAATAGCTTTTAACATGGGGATCAATAACGTTAAGTTGTGATTAAATAGATTATTACATTGAAAATTAGCCACCCTAGGGGCTAACACGTGTTTATGGACAACAGAGAGGAGCCTGCTACACTCTCTTAGCCTGTAAAACAAAACTTACAGATGTTAGGAATCTGCCAGTGGTTTGTTTCAGAGCTAAATCATACCTTCCTTAGAAAATGTTTTGAAACCTTGAGCAAGGATCTGTGAATCAATATATGCATGAACACCAGATTCATCTCTTTTCTTATCATGCCTTTCCATTTAACCGCCCTGAGAGAGAGTTTAAAACGGTGATGAAACGTTGTCTGTTGTCTTTATGCTTCTTTTTTTGTCATTATCATTTTTGCTTTGTTGTGCTTTTCCATCAAAGGTCAGTTTTAGGCTCATTACTTTGGCGTCTGAAGGACCACATCGTTCAGACACATGAAGACTCTTTCCATTGCTTGAATGCAGGATTGGACTTGAGAATTAAAGGTCCAAAGCTGTGTTCCTCGCATAGCATCGCGTGGGGACATATTCGTCAGTTTCAGACTTTTGTGGTTTCAAACATAAATCAATCTTGTCAACTTGCAGGATGGGATCATTATTTCTCTTCAGAATCAGTTTTCATCTCCAACATGGATAGCCGATTTAATCCAGCGTGCCATTTGCAGCACAGTAGTTTCACAGGGTCTGAGAAGAGTCCCAGGTTAGTAGAGAGGCAGAGACTGCATACAGTAGACTGATAGCCTAGCCGCGCTAGACCCATGTTCTGAATTCTGAAGGCACAAGGGTCTAGGGCCGCTCGACAGGGAGGGAGGCGGGCTAAAAGCTTGTCTTTCAAATCACTCTGCAGCAATTGGGTAGGTATACAACCAATCAGCGCAACGAATAGGCTGACGTAGTTCCTAGAGTGCCGGCGGATTGTGGCTAAGTCCCGTTAGCTTCCCAACCAGCGGAGCCAACTGGTATATTAAGGATTTGCCATATCCCGTCGGCATAAGTCCAAATACGTCTTTCTTCTCAATGAAACACTTCAGTGCCGTCCTTTGTTTATCTTTCAAGTTGAATTTTAGCTTCAAATCTTTAAGGGCTGTGGCCAAAGCCGAGTCAAAAGATAACTGTTTATTGTGCGCCGGTTGTTTCTGTCAGAATCGTCACGCCTCTGTCGTCACTTGGTTATGCCCGCCTTCTGACTCTACACTTCATGGTGATTGGTCCGGCCAGTTTTAGGAGAATCCAGCCTCGAGCCTTATGGAGGGTAACTAGACCCACCCTGGCAGAGAATTAAATTCATTGCCATGGGTTGTCTAGCGCGGCTAGGCTAGTAGACTGACACATTGTACAATAAACAACTGTGATCACTGGCATCCAAGACATTTTTAAGACTGAAAGGGAATATTTTTGTAGAACGAAAATCCAAATAAGTAACTTCAATCCATTAGGAGTTTAAACAATGACCAGAGAGGAAAAGGAAAAGAAAAACAAAACAAAACAATGACCAGAGAGGAACTTTAGCAAAAGCAGAGTTTACAGTTTTGAGACTCAACATCATACTTCAGATGTTTCAACATTCATCTGAATCAGGACAATATGAAGATTCTATAATTTGGTTCCGCTTCAGTCCTACTGCTCAAGGGCAAACATGGCAGACAGTTTTCTTAAAGTACCATGAAGCTAAAGATCAGGCTGTAGAGTTTTTAAAAAGTCAGCCTCTCTGCTGTTCATCTCTGCTAAAGGCCAGTAGTTTGAAGCCCGCTGGATACCTAAATTGCCTGAATCTGTGACTAAACTGTCTTGCATTGTGAGCACCGTGTTTTGACTAGGAAGAAAAATACATTAAAATGACAACATCTCTGGTTCTGCTGCATTGATTTTGACACTTTTTCCACCCAGCAGTCCATCAAAAGTCTCATATTAGTGACCTTTTGACCCCATGTTTTCCTGTTTGTAACCTAAAGGTACTCACTAGTATCTCTATCTAGACTTGAGACCAGGAATGACCACAAGAACCTCCAGTTTTTGGACTAGCTTGTCGCCACATCTTAGACTGAATATTGATAATTTTCATTCTTGAAAAAGAGCCTTTTACGACAATATTTTAATGTGATTTCGTATATTTTTTGTGATTTCATTGGTGCTTGTGTGTACTGATGTTTATTCGTGCTTTTGTTGGTTTTGCACAAGCGTACTTTACTTATCACATGCCGCAGGTTGTTTTCACTGAAGCCTTTCATGCTTTGTTTCATCAATAGACTCTGAGTAGAACATGTCTCCATTCTTTCAACACTGAAACCAAATTTGTTTTACAAGGCTAATCCATTTCTGACAGCTCTGCTTATTCTTCCAGCATAATAGGACCCTGAGTCCCTTTTCTTGTGTGCGTGTGCATGTGTGCGAGTGTGTGTGGGAGAGAGAGGGAGCTTGTACCCCTCAGCCTTTGCCAAATCCATTTGACTTCACACAGAAGTTCATTTATTAAATCTTTAATAGGCCCTTTCATTATGTATGCGTATAAAGATCATAATAGAGATGTAAATTAATGAAATTCTGCTTTCTTACAAAGCTCATGAATCTCCATAACTTTGCTGTTTCAAAGAAAACCTGCTCCAATCGAGTCTGATGTTTAATTCACATGAAAATGTTCATGTAGTTTAATTAACTAAATATGATTTATCTCACTTGCTCAATCTTCCAACACAGTCATTATGAAGATACAGTGGTGTTTAACAGCAGAGTAGCACAGTTGTTGATAAAAGTAATTACAGAAGTGCTGTTGTTTTGGCGTTTTCACAGGTTTAAAACAAAAAAATGCGGAGGTGAAGCACTGGCATATACTTCACTAACTGATCAAACTTCCTCTCAGAAGACCAAAATAGCTCCAGTATCATCTGCGCTGCAAGTGGAGGAGAAGTGGTGTGGCATAATGGGAAGTTTTTAAGGAGGCGAGTCGGTGTGCTGATAAGTGGCAGATAGAGGTTTTACACTTGGCCGGAGCATATCGGTAATAGCTCCAGGAGCAGCATGTGTATTGACTCCAGGTTGAGGAGATGGAGGAGCAGGAGGAAAAAAAAAAAGAGGAAACATTTCTGTGCGCGGTTTGAAGAGGGTGACGCCCAGCTTCTGGAAGAGTGGCGGCCGTCAGGGAGGAGTATCTGCCATGGAACAGATGTCGCAGTCACACAGGCTGAGGGTGCAATCACACCTCCCGTTTCTCTCTCCTGTTTGGGCAGGTGGAGATCAGACTCTGACGCATTCGTAGATTTATTCAGCTAAAATAGAAAGAGCAGTTAGTAGAAGTGACGGGACTCATTTTTGTCTTCCATCATGTAGATGATAGAATTATTAAGCTCTGATTGATCACAGTAAACAAGAATGTTCAAAAGGATTCATAGTGGCTCAGAGAGTCACAAAAATCACAGTATTTCCACCTCTTTTGAGCATGAACACGAACAACCAGTTCAGTGAAAATATACCCATTTACACTGTAAAAGACTGAAGACAGTCAGCGTTGTATCAAAATCAGTCTTTTCCTGATCTCAGCTAAGTGTTTTAACCATAAAGAAGCATCATAATGCATCTGTTGTTTCACATAAACATTATATTGCAAGAATATTGTCAATAAAATTAATTAAATACACTTTGGGAAATCTCTGTGTTTGAACAGAAATTGCTCACAGAAACTTATTCAACATTTATTTACATTTTGCATCAGTTGCATTATTATCAGTTGATGGAACTGTTGCCGTATGTTTATTTGGGTTTGTTATGTTAAGAGAGAATGTAATGAATGAGCAAACATGGGACAAAATAGAGATTACATTTTTCCCTCTAACTGTAATTCAGTATTCCAACCAAGTAATAAAAACAATAAAATAAAACAAAAAATATCACAGAAGACTTGTTTGAATTTTCAAAAATCTTGGCATTATATGTACATCATTAATGAACAGAAAAATTGTATTTTTTTCGCTCTAGGTGACAAAAAAATGTTGATAAAGCATGAGTTTACTTTTATCAGTTAAACAGAATACTTATTTTTTTCAGTTACTGTAAAAAGTCTAGGCAATGAGCTGTCAGCACACTTCCTGGTATTATATAGATTTATTTAGTGTTTGCCGATTTTAAACTGTAGATACAGTAAATAACAGAACATGCCCCATTCCTTTTTCACTATTGATACACCATTTAATAACAGCAAGTGTCCATCTTTTATTACAGATTCCCCTCAAAATAACAGGAAATATAAGTCTGAGAAATTTTCACATCTTTTACTTTATAAAACAAAATCTGTAATGAGCTGTCAGCACATCTACTGTTATTTCTTAGTGTGTGACGTGGTCAATATTTAATTTGACATTTAACTGAATGTTAAACTTAATTTGAAGTACTTTAGTAACTGTAGGAAACAACAGTTTTTTTTTAGTGAGGTGGGGCTTCAACTGTGATGAAATATGAAGGTGAAACTATTTGAGTGGTTAATTCTTAATCAGTTAAATGATGGAAACTCAGACTCTCAACATTGCATTGAAAAAGAAATGGTAGAAAAAGGAGTGGTAGGTGTCATCATAGCTGAATTCATTCCCCTTCTGAATTAATGGTGCTCCTCAGTAGGAGTGAACACTCAGTTTACACTTAATTGGAGCCCTGCCCTGTTCAATAAAAGCTGCCTCTTTTCAATCATTGCTGGAGTTCGAAGCAGTGGAGGAAGTATTCTCAGTCGTTATTTCAGTAAAAGTACCAATACTGCAATGTAAATACTCCATTACTAGTATGTAAAAGTGCAAAACATTTCATAATAAATGTAGTGAAAGCAAAATAAAGGCAGACTCTTAGTGTTCGTTAAAAAGAAAGAAAACAAAAAGCATGAAACCATAGTGTCATCTTGAAATCCTTAAACAAACTTCAGAGGATTAAAGTTTCTCACCAAAACTAAGTGCAAAGAACACATGACTCCAGTTTTCAGGCTCTGCATTGGTTTCCCTCCTTATTTTAAAATTAATTTTAAGATTTTGCTTTTGGTTATTAAATCCCTTGGTCAGATGCTGTCCTTCTGGATGTGAACATTCTGTAACTCTGGTGTCTTAAATGTTCCCTAGAGAAGAACTAAGACTTACTGAGATGCAGCAAGCGTTATCATTGGTCCTCACCTCTGGGATTTTTAAAGTCTCTTTTTTGAAAGAGAATAACGAATTTGGATGAAATTTTCAGGGAACGTCAGAAATGACACAAGGACCACCTGATCAGATTTTGGCAGTGATGTGGCTTTTAGTCTGGATCCACAGATTTGGTAAAGATTTCTGTATCACTGCAAGATAGCAGCATGGTGTCACTGTAACTATGACAACAAGTGAACACTACGTCAGCTGCCTGCTGATGATCACATGATTGTGATCCTACTACAAATTGACCACTACGGACTTATCGGGACTTTTCTGTTGGAAATCATGCAAGAAACAAGTGATGAAATTGTGGGGGTGTTTCTGAGTCCCATCAATTCACGCCACCCGCTACATATTTAGATCACATGATTGTATCCGTACATGACATACACATGTATAACACACGCCTGTGCTCAGCACAAGGTCATTTTGTTTGTGGGAACATCTATATTAAATTTTCACATTCTATGTTGTCATGATTTCTGATTATCAGAAACTGATAAAAAAAAAACCCACTGCATTTCAAAAAAACAATCTTGCATTTGTGACAATGCCATATGGGGGAATGAACAGCCTTGATGGTGTACTGTGTTCTCTGAGTGCTTTTCTAGTTTATTATGACATTATTATATTGTCAGCAGCATGTTATTATTGTCGCTGGTTTGAATGACATTGTATCCACTGTTAAATACATCTGAGGACTCAACACACGATTCACACATCATTTTTTTTTTTAGTCTTTCTGCAAACTTAGATTTTTAGTGTTGAATTGCTTGAACATTTATTGAAGTGAAATTGTGTGAAAAGTTTTGAGTGAAATAAAAGAGGTTGAGATTTTAACAACTCACAGATGTCTGAAATGTGACCCTGAATTCACACAACAGCATGAATCCCTGTGTCCTTTCAGTTGAGTTTCATACCATAGGTTTTGTTGTGATTATGCATTGTATCGTGAGTCTAGCCTTATTGTGCCACTGAGTACTTCACTTCCCCACGAGTCAGCCTTGTGATGACTATTTACCATCTATCTTTCAGATCTCAAAGAAGTAAGTAATGGTTCTCTATCCAACACAGTTGCACAAAGTTTTTGTGCAGTGTTGCTAGGAAACTATAATAATAAATGCTTATTATCTTGTAGATGTTGTGCTGATTTTCCATCTAATGCAGGTCTTTGAGTTTACCCGTTGGTAAGTTGATTTGTGCTGGTCATTCATGAAAGCCCCCCCCCCCCCCATTGCATGCTGTGCTTAAAGAGTACTGAGACGCTGTACCGTATGTCTGATCCCTGTGTGTTTTTATGCTGCTGATAATGTACATGTGGCAAGTCAGTGAGGTCAACACTCTTTATTACTGAATAACAACTTCATGACTGAAATACTGGCAACAGTTTTAATGTTAAAACTCTCTTAAGCCTTCATCATAATAACTTGTTGGTGCATAAATGGACAACTGCAGAAACCATGGAGTTCATGGCCACTTCCCACATCTGAGAGTATCCAAGACTAAGGTCTTGTGAGTGATGTAAATTTTGTCAACTGCCCTCTCTGTGAATGTTTCTGTGCAGCATTTACGTCATCATAGCCACTAAACTGTAAGGTAGTAGTGCACATGCACCAAATTCATGGATGGTGATCTACTGCGACAAGCAATGCATTGTAGAAATTAGCATAATTTAAAGACGCATACAGTGGGTCCTCGGTTTACGACGTCCTTGATCTATGGCATTCAGGGTTCAGCATCGCCATCTTACATAAATTGCTTAAGAATGTCTTGTTCCATCATTCCGACATACGGTGTTTGCGATGTTCAAACAATTTTCACTCGGGAAGTAGTTGGCGAGTGGGGTTGACGAATATGTCGTCATGTGGTGATATACGAGGAAGACGACTTTGTTTACATTCGCTGGTTGTATGCCACCTATATCCAACCCGGTCTCACGGGGATTCGTGAAACTGTCACGTAAGTTTTAGTTTCGGTTTCGTGCGCACCAACACGATTTCGTCATGTTTTTCGTGCCGCTCACCACGAAATGTTTTTCGCTGTGGTAATCACATCTGAAAGTGGTTTATACCGGCGGATTCATGACGATCTAAGCTGTCCATCGGCGTATACTGCTTGTGTGATCACGTTTGCGGCCGCCGGCTGCCGGACATTCTTGAAATTCCTATGCAAATTGGTAAGTGTACCACCGGCTTATGGTTAGGTTATGGTTAGGTTATGGTTAGGGTTATGGTTAGGGACGATGTCATGCAAAATATAGCGTTGGATTCGCCGCGGTTTTACATTAAAAATATAATATACCGTATTTTCACGACTATAAGGCGCACATAAAAGTCTTAGATTTTCTTCAAATTGTGCGGCGCGCCCTATGGTGCAGTGCGTCCTGTGTGTGTTGTTGTTGTTGTAAGGCGGACGTAGACCAGGTGGTTTTTTCCACGCATCACCATCGCTGTTGATCTGTGACTCTATGCGTGCCCATCTCACAGCCGATGTGAAAAAACAAGTGAAGCAAATGAACTCTGAGCTTGCTGTCATTCCGGGAGGCCTGACAAAGGAACTCCAACCGCTGGACATCGGTGTGAACCGGCCGTTCAAAGTAAGGCTGCGAGCGGCGTGGGAGCGATGGATGACCAATGGAGACCACAGTTTCACTAAGAGTGGAAGGCAGCGCCGGGCGAGTTACGCCACAGTTTGCCAATGGATTGTAGATGCTTGGGCTAACGTGTCTGCTGGCACTGTTGTTCGAGCTTTCGCAAAAGCCGGCATCGTTTCCGAGGCGCCGCACGGCACGGAAAGTGACTCTGACAGTGAAGAAAGTGAACCTGGCATGTTTGATGGAGGTTTAGCGCAGCTGTTCAATTCAGAAACAGAGGATGAGGACTTCCATGGGTTTGATTGATGACGATTACCGGTAAAAAAAAAATGTGAATACCAAACTCAGTTTTGCTCCCGCTCTATTTTTAAATACGCACACTTGTGTGCTTGTTTAATCCGTGTGTTTTACCATGCCCGCGCCTATTGATGATTAAAAAATGTTAGTACTTTGTAATCAATACTTAAATAAAGCACAACCAAACTCAGTTTTGCTCCCGCTCTATTTTTAAATACGCACACTTGTATGCTTATGTGTGTGTGTTGTTGTTGTTGTAAGGCCTACGTAGTTGAGGACACCATGAGAACGTTAAAGGGGGAAGTGTGGGCGTGGATTGTATATAAAACCCTCGCCATATAATCAGGTGCGCCTTATGTGTGTGTTAAATACAGTAATGGCACACATAACTGAGACTGCGCCTTTTGGTACAGTGCGCCTTTTGGTCGTGAAAATACGGTACACATTCTTTTGAAATACGTTCTGAGTGGCACGAAAAGTCCGCCGTTTAAAATACATTGGTGTGCATTTCGTGGTGAGCGGCATGAAAAACATGACGAAATCGTGTTGGTGCGCACGAAGCCGAAACAAAAATTTACGTGACAGTTTCACGAATCCCCGTGAGACCGGGTTGCTATATCACAATATGTGAGTTCTGACTTGTGGCAAAAATTGAGTTTTGTCGCACCATAGGAATGAAATTCTGACTTAAGTCAAAGGCCCCCTGTGTAAGCTTAAGCTCGGGTCTGCACAATGTAAATTTTGTCATCAAGTTGGCAAGAGCTCACAGCTAACCCTCTGCTAACATTCAGTGCTGACAGTTGCCTCAAATTGAACAAGGGAAGGCACACAAGGCTCCGTGGACGCTCCTGAAAGTCTGCCTGTGACTTTACAAAGTGTTAATGTGATTATTCCTGAGCAGTGGGTGAACATAGTGTAAGATTTCTAGAGAACTGAGAACATCCCACCGTGTTTGGGCACCGCTGACAAAAGCACGTACAAATCAAAGCACCTCCAAAGCAGCAACTTCTTCAATTACCACTCTTTTATTGGTGTGATAGAAAGGTGTCACACAGTCTCTCCTCATAGCAAACATTTGTTTTGAGCACTACTTGTTTGACTGAGTGTGTGTTTGTGTGTTATTTTACAAGTGTGTGATTGCATTGATTGCATCCAGTGCAATCACAAATTCTGGGTTCCACATGTAAGTGTGCAGAGTTGTCTGTGCAGAACCTCACAAACTTTGGGAGATGATGAAATTTACATCACACAGATCCTTGTGGACATGCAGAAAGCCATTGTTCCCATTCATGTGCGTCCTGGTTTTGGACAGATGATGACATTTCAGACCTTATTGTATGTGCATTTTATTAAAGTACAACTCTGGTCTTAAAAGAAAATTATTTTGTTGGTTTGAACCCTTCACTTGTACAAAAACAAGATAAAATATGTTGCATACAGAGGACTTTAACTTTGGTCGGGCTCATGCTAGCTGTTTCACCCTGTTTCTAGTCTTTATGCTAAGCTAAACCAAGCTAACCATCACCTAACTGGAAGTGAATATTTCATCTCTTCCACAGCTCTTACTAATAAAGCAAACAAACCTATTTCCTAAAATGTCCAAATATTCCTTTCAGTCCAACACATTTGTCATTTATTGTATTTGATGTTATTAGAAAGTCAAACTAAAAAAATAGTCAGCTATCACCACTAATCCAGTTTTACATCCAACTGAAGAAAAGCTAATTATCTCTTTGTTGTCTACAAACCTCAACACTGCACTCTCAAAGGGTGTGTAGTTTCCAGTAATCTGTCTTCAAGTTTTTTAAGGTCTGAAATGCATAAATGAGTTGATTAAAACTTTTTTTTCCTCCTCAAAACTGCAAACATTACAGTCAGCACTTCATCTCGGGGCCTTAAGCACAGCGTCCAGAAGTGCAGCCATTTGCACTTTTTGTAAGCTTTATCCCCACCTAGTTATTCTAAGATCTGCTGCTAAATTTGTCCCTCATTCCCTCTCCCTAAGCTTAAGCCGTCAGCCCAGTAATACAGCTTCAAGAGCACATCTCCTACCAACTTATTTATTTATATATGTGTCTGCCTTTGGTTAAGGCCACCATACTACTGGAGTGCGGCACAGTGTGAGATGAAGAGGCAGAAATTCTGCGTTAGTTAACACTGTTTAAGTCTCTATGGTGTAGCTGATCTGTAAAGCACCTTATTTGATGCCAGCCAAGGTCATTTTGATAAGAAAAACCGCAAAGTTTCCTGCATTTGCATACAAATATACCTCGTTTTGACAATTGCAGATGGCAATAAACCTTCATTATTTTAGTATATTATTGGATAACAGCACGGAAAATAATCTGGAATTCTTCTTACTTAGTGAAAACAAAATACCATTCTTTCTGTTTTAAGACACTCTAGTATCTCACACAGCTCTGTATGAGTTCCAATTTGTGTGACACTCCTGAGAGAAGATATTTTAAACAGTTCGCCAGGAGTTGAAATGTTGAAACTCTGCTTCACTCACTTCTCTCATGTTGTTATTTCTGATGAGCAAAGGATCCGTTTGTTCCTGCAAGGAAACACGTATGACACCTTGTATCGTTTTAGTCTCACCATCTTCACAGCTTTAAGTTTTATCCTCACCGAACCTGAGTTCTTTCAATACCAGTCCTGATTGCAGACAATAGTGTTTCTGTGTTTTACATCTTCTGTCGCTCTTCCCTCTGTCAAAAAAAAGTAAATAAAAAAAAACAGTGAGGTGATATTTGGATAACTGCAGGCTGTGAGGTAGAGCACCAGACTCCACCAGAGCGCCTGCAGTCAGCAAAGGGGAGGGATGTCATGAAGCGTCAGCCGGCATCACATCATGCTTGGCTCCCAGCAAACCGAAGGTCTCCGGCCAGATCAGTTTATATAATAGACAGGATGAAAAACAGCAACCTCAGTCAGATGCAGCCTGTACACTTAGACACAATGGGGACTACATATGCGTGATGTTTTCACCAGCGATAAAGGCATTTCAGTATGAAAAGAAAAGCATCTTGAAGGGTTTGTAAACTTGCTACAACTACGTAATCCACTGCAAACAGCCTTTACAGGTGGGGAAATTTTGGAGCTTAAAGCCAATAAATGGTTCTGTGCATGAAGGGATGAACAGAGAGTCAATCAGCAACCAGTGATATTCCCAGAGGTGTGGTAAGAAGCAATCCAGGGTGCTAGACTCAGGGTGGGGACATTCAGTCACTGCACTGCTGTGATAGAGAAATATGCTAGCTAAATCAAGGTTATACATGTTTGTCCAGAATCGGAGGACATTTTACATCTCACGCATCAAATTTCAAATAATCCATGTATGAAATACTAAAACATGCAGTTATTGTGTAAATTTTCTTGTCCTGAGACCAAATCTAAAAAATAATGTTGAAAAATATTTTTTGAAATACCAAATAAATCTTGAGTTCCCCCTGAAATGTCATTTTTTTCTTGTCCCACTTCTCTGATGACCAAACTGAATCTCAAATAAAACCATTCAAATGAAATTTAAATTTCCTTTTTTAAGTATAATTTTTTCACTGATGTCTCTTGTCATTGTAGGAGTATTTTTTTTAAATCAACATAATATTTTTAAAAATAATTATTATCCATGAATGTGTGTCCCACAACAACCGTGTTAGCATAACCTTTTTAGCTGGTAGAAGAAATAGAAAACAGTGAATCACACAATACACTGGAATTAACATCATCAAACACTTTTCCAAAGGAGCAAAGCTATGTCCTCTCTTCTCTTTTTCATATTTTCATAACATTGTCAGCCTCGATTGAATGTCTCACTCTACCTCATGCAACCCCGTTATGCAAATTATCAGGAAAAGACAAATTGTTTTTTTATTGTTTTCCATCAGTCAGTTTGTCCTCTTGGTCAGCAGTAACAGCTAGCTAAATATCTAGCTCCTGCTCCTGAGAAAAAGCTAACATTAGCATGGATTAGCAACCCTGTTACTGTGATTAGAGTAGGGTTATCAAACAACAAATAAAACATGGAATAAAAATGGTACCATTGATGTGTAAGCTGAGCTAACCAAGCCTTTGATAGTTTACTACATATTATTGATGAATATGGAACAGAAAACTCCAAAAAAGAAGGTCTATTTTTCAAAAATTTTGAAGCCCAAATGTCCTCCAGTTCTGGAATGACCCATAACTTAAATACACTAATCAGCTGCAGCATTAAAGCCACTTGTTGGCTGCTGTGTAGATCTCCTTTGAGCCACCAAAACAGCTCTGACCCAGCCTAGCCGCGCTAGACAACCCACGGCAACGAATTTAATTCTCTGCTAGGGTGGATCTAGTTACCCTCGGTAAGCCTCGAGGTTGGATGCTCCTAAAACTGGCCGACGAATCACCATGAAGTGTAGAGTCAGAAGGCGGGCGTAACTAAGTGACGACAGAGGCGCGACGATTCTGACAGAAACAACCGGAAACAACTAGCCTAGCCACGCTAGACAACCCACGGCAATGAATTTAATTATCTGCCAGGGTCAACAACAAAAACGACAACTGTCGTTGAACTCCATTAGCACCGACTCTGAATAATCTTTCTGTTAACATGTCTGTAATATACTTGAGCTTCACCCATTGACTGTATAAATAAGGCTTCAACGAACTACCGCATCCTCTGATTTCCGGCGCTCTAGGAAACACGTCAGCCTATTCGTTGCGCTGATTGGTTGTATACCTACCCAATTACTGCAGAGTGATTTGAAAGACAACCTTTTAGCCCGCCTCCCTCCCTGTTGAGAGTTCCTAGACCTTGTGTCTTCAGAGCTGGGTCTAGCGCAGCTAGGCTAGCTCTGACCCATTGTGATATCGAAACAGGACCAATGGGGGTGTCCTACAGGGTCTGGGCTTAACAGCATTTAAATAATGTTCATTGTAGGATGAAAACTCCTTGGATCAGGCTGCTCCTGGCTCATCCTGCACATGCCCCATCAGACTGGGATTGGGGGAGTTTGGAGGCTGGGTCAACGCCTTGGGCTCTTTGTCGTGTTAAGCTGTTACTTGCTTACCACAGTTTTACCATTGTGAATTGTCCTGCTGGAGGAGGCTGCTAACATTGTCACTAGATTGCATTGTAATAATTCAGCGTCATTTACTTTATCTGTTAGTGGTTTTATTGTTATGGCTGATTTGTGTATAGAAAAAAACAGGTAAACATGCAAAGGAAAATTAGTGCTACATGATAATTAAACACATCTTATTCTTACACTAAAATTGTCAATTTTACACTTTTACTAACAAACAGTATGACAAGTGCCCCATGAAATTTTGGACTTGCTAAGACTTTTTTTAGGGAGTTAGAACCTTGTATTCCATATATAGTAGGCCTCCATGTTGAAAAATTCTAGCCAGATGCTAGACAACAGACAAACAGGCAACCAGTTGGCCAGAGAACATACTGTAAAGAAGTTTTAAGCTGTTAAAAGGACAAGAATATTTCTAAAATGCATTAGATGACTAAAAACACTAAACATGAATACTATCGGTGTCCTATCTCGAATGCATGTGGAAATAAATAGCTGAAACTAATACGTTTACCAGAGTTCAAAGTGACAACTTTTCATTTTACTTTTTTGTTTTACCTCCACAGAACGTGTATTTATAAGTTAGTGTTTTGCTCACAGGCCTGTGTAATACTTTACAGTTCTTTGTTTGATTCGCACTATCAGGATAAATCAAATGAAATATAGTGTCAAACTATCATTATTCATTTTTTGTTGTTGTTGTATTTAACAAATGGATAATTGGCTCTCAGTTGACTTTTTAATTTTTAAACGTGCTTATGTTTTTGCTTTGGAACTTGACAGCTGAACAAAACAAAACAACAACAAAAATATTTTAGTTTCTTATTTCTGTGTTTTGTTCTTGGACTGTACCATTGGCGCCTGTGACTGAGGGTGTTTATATAAGCAATAATGCAAGTCCTCAAATAGGCTAATAAATTAATACATGAATGAATAGCCATGAATAAATACATGCAGACTAGGTGCATAAATAAAAAAGTAAAGATAACATTATTTTAATAACTTTATACATAATATTCAGTCATGAATATTTATTCAATGTCTAATATAGAGTGTAGCTGATAAATTATTGCATGATTCGATGCCCTATAGATACCCCTGGTCCCTAATGGTACAGTTCAACCATGAGCACTAAACGCGGAAATACAAAATTCGAGTCATTTTGTGTGGATTATCTAGTTCTGGAGCAACAAAGCAAACATGATAAATTGAAAACTAACATCAGAGACAGGTTTGCATTTGATAAATCATGGAAAACGATATTGGACAAAAAAAATGCAGCTTGTTCCCACTGCATTTAGTGACTATATAGTCAGCACATCAGGTCACAGAATCCAACAGGTTACCAAATATGCTGCAACACCTGTATCCGCCATTCTGTTACCGCCCGATGCGACCCACTGTGTGGAGGCTGCAATCAACTTTTCAAGGGGTTTTTCTTGCAGAGGAGTCTGAAAACGCTGGTCCACTTCACTGGCCAGGTAGGCTATCTGTTTGCTGCTTGTGTGCCATGCTATCATTTGGGTTTAGTGCAGGTAGAGGCCGCTGAAGTTGTTTTATTCTCCATAGACTTCCGCGTTTACGTCGTTTCCGGAATGCTACTTTTAACGCTAGCTCGCCTTTGCTTTGCAAGCTGTTAGCCATTGCAGAAGTTGATACTCATATTCCTTTAGTTGTTGTTGGGCAGCTTTATGTTTGAATTAATTTTTTCCACGTACATATTGTCTGAATATGATTAATTCGAGTGTGTGCAGCGGCTGACGTTGTTTTGTGACATTTCCCTCAGGTTTTTGCATTGTTTTGTGTGCTTCCTATTGCTCAGAACCATCCTGAGTTTTCTGTTTATTATATATTACTTTAGGGAGGTAAACATGGCTGTGAGCAAATCTCACTTATTATTTTGCTGTAATGGTTTCACAAGGATGACATTCACTTAGATATTTTCAGCCATATTAAATATAGATACTGTCATTTTTCTCCACATATATGCAGGGGTGTAGTTAGGAAATTAACACACTGGTGTCTCAGCCCAGCAGCCGTTAGATTTCAACCAGACTATTGCATCTTTTTCACAGTTTATGGAATAAAAAGCAAAGCAAGGTTGTCTCAATTTTCTCCTTCTTTTCCGAGCACATGATCTCCATTAATCAAAAATGAATTTTCAGGCACAGTTAGTAAGTGTTACAGCATAAAAAAAAAAAAAAAAAATCCAGTACTTCTTTCATGGGTTTTGTGCGTCCTCCCATTTATTTGCACAAAATGTTTTTACTCTAAAAAAGTGTATTTATGTGTCACCTTGCTGTATTTTCTGTGACATCTGTTCCATTTAAACGGCTGCGATGGGTTTTCCTGTTGTCAGCTGAAGCCTGTATCTGTGCGCTGATGGTCATCTGTTTATGATGGTAAATAATGTTTCAGGAGAGGACGTTGTCAGCTCAAAGCCATGAATTTGTTATTTTTATCTGCCCATGTGAATAATTATCTGCAGCTAGCTGACATGTAGCTCACGGATTCAGGTGGATGGAAGAGTTTGGATTGACCCCTCTTATCTCAGATAGTATTTTATTGCTGCGGTTTGAAGCTCTCAGCGGGGAAATTGTGGTTTTTGCTCGGTTCAAAGAAGATTCCACATAGTGACCGCGACTGTTTAAAATGTGTTTTTTGGTGGTTAATGATTGTTGTCACGCCCCAATTTCTGTCTTCCTTCGTTTTCTGCGTTCACGCTGTTATTTGTTCCACAAACTGACAACAACTGACAGGCTGGCTGAAGCTGAGCTGCCACTGGTGCTGTTCATTCATTATTTCATAAGCAGGCCCTTACTGTGTTGGTCCGTAGTCTGTGCTGTGCTGAATCTGCACTGTCCTTGATATGAAAGACCTGAGATAAACAGTTGAGGCTGATATTAGCTCATATGCAAATATATTATTGTTTGGTGTTTAACAAGGAATGTCAGATACGTTTTAGGAAATTTAAAGCAGCACCTCCAAAAGTTACTCAACCAGAGAGGAGTGACATGTACATCATTTAAATATTCTTTATCAAAAGACAGACATTTTAATTTACATTTATTGCTTGATTTAATCATCGTTTTTTTTCCCAACTTTTAAGTATTTCATTAATTTAATTCTATGTTTTAATATAGCTATGTGTATATATATATTTTATCGGTGATGTTGGTCTCAGTTTAAAGTAGGGTTGGTAATCAGGATAAACCAGGCAGAAGCTAATGATTTCTGTCATACCTATTTGACGCAAAGTAGCAATACCTGCAAACAGTCAATTTTAGT
Organism: Acanthochromis polyacanthus; assembly: GCF_021347895.1. Taxonomy (NCBI): domain Eukaryota; kingdom Metazoa; phylum Chordata; class Actinopteri; family Pomacentridae; genus Acanthochromis; species Acanthochromis polyacanthus. Next base: position 10,527,988 of record NC_067132.1, read on the forward strand.
GTGGTTCAGATCTCTTTGTTAAACATTTGGACATAGAAATTTAGAAATAAATAAATGGAAAAAATGAAAATGGACAAAAAATGAATAAATAAACAGGCAAATATACAAATATAAAAATAACATAAATAAAACTGATGTGTACAAATGTAGTAAATAAATCTGCAAATTGTTTTTAATTGGATCTGTTCAATTGGTAAAATTAAATTTCAATTCAATTTTATTTATATAGCGCCAATTACAGTCAAATTGTCTCGAGACGCTTTACAGAACCCATTTGTCTGAGCCCCAGAGCAAAGCCAAAGGTGACAGTGGCAACAAAAACACCCTTTTAACAGGGAAGAAACCTTGAGCAGAACCCAGTTCTTTATGTGGGGAGACCCATCTGCCTGCTGGCAGTATTTCTGTATTTACTTACTTGTTTCTGTATTTAGTTATTTAGTCTTTTATAATGAAGTCATTTTTGTTCTACTTCCGATTTATGACATGCCTTTAAGTGAGCAGTTCGTATGTATTGAGGCAGCCTATTGACATTTAATTCCAGTAATATTCTACAGATGCTTCAAACGTGGGACATAGTTTGCAGTTGGTGTTTTTGGTATTTTACAAACCTCCATTTTAAACCTCATAGCTTTGTATAGTTTTTATTTTTTTCAGCTGAGAATACAGGCATTAATATTTTTATTTTGACAAAAATAACAATAACTGCACATTTTATTGACATATAATGAAACTTTTTAATGATGAAATCAAATGCTTGATGAGTTTTAAAATGACCTTTGATTTACACATGAGGCCGACAGTTACAATAAAAACGAGTAAGATTTGGATGATACTTTAATTGCAAAACAGCCATAAATGTCTAATGTCATATATTTGTAGGCTTGAGGTTGCTTGTAATTTCTGTATGCTACAAACATAGTTTAGGTTAATAAGCGTTTTGTTCCATCAGGGCGTGCTGCAGACAGAGGTTAAATGGAAGTACGATAATGAAAATGATCAGCACAGAGCTGGTTTGCTGCCAGGCTCGATGAGCTGCTGCGTGATGTCAAGTGAACAAATGAGCAGCGCTGATCCACTTCTGACAGCACCTCCTCTACAAGGCCTCTGCTGCTGAAATACCACTGCTATCAATTCCATAATGAGCATACTCAATCATATCGTGTGCATTTCTAAAAAATAGATTAAATTTGACAAAATGTTTACTGCTAAGTTGTTTACATTTACAGCTGAAATTCAGCAGACAGGACAAGAGAGAAAAAAGCAGCAGCTGAACACTTTCAAACAAAAGTGACCTTTAGACTAATTTGTTGGAAAATGTTACCTTTCATTTTATATTTAACACCGTAATTAAAATGTTTACTCATTAAGCGTTTTCTCATTTTGATCTCGCTGCCTTTCCACACAAAAGCCACTAATTAAAGATCTTTCAATACAGTAATCATCAATACAGAGTGGCCTATAAACAGGAACCAGCACAAATGAATGATGATAGGTCTTTTTGAGTGTCTTGCTCTCACATGACATGAATCAATCAGCAGACAAAACAGGCTTGCAGGCCGGCCGACAATGAGTCCAATTGAGCCGAGCTGTGATTATGATTCACTGAGCAGCATGATTCAAAGAATGGCAATGTTTAGCCCAAAAAGGAGCTGATCAGGCTTTCTTTCGAGGGAGTTTTCTGCGTCTCGGGTCCCAGAATCAGCCGGTTGTGTCGCTGATGATGTTGGAAGTGCCACTCAGTGCGATAACTTTCAAGTGATTGAGGGGGGCAATGAGATTTTTGTTTATTCAGGAGCCAGGTGCAGATAACAGGGCCATTAATGATTGGAAGTTGATTACAAGTCACTTCTGCCGAGCACAGCAGGATGCTTCACAGTTTAATCAAGAACAAAAAGTTAATGGGTGCAGTTCCACATTTGTTTGGGCGTTGAAATCTGGGTTACCGTTTATCATTGCCTTGTTTGGCAGCGTGTCCAGCCAAAGCACATGTTTCTACAGTTTTGCATGAAGGCTAAAAAGGACATAAAGATTTATAATTGCGAGCAGCTGATTCCTGAGAATTTGCATAGCACTTAAGCAGTTTGCTTTGATTACCTATCTGAATTCATGTATTTTTTTCTTAGAAAAGCTCAGCGCTCAGTTATATGTAAACATAGTTCTATAAAAAATTTACACAGAAAATGCAATACACAGTCTTACAGAAGTACGTCAGCAAGCTCAAATTACAGTAAAACAAACAGAAAAAAATCTGCTGCCTCGTAGTCTAAAGATAGAAATATCAGCCCTGAACATCTGGGATGTCAGTCATATTAAACTGACTAACACAGTCAGCCATTCTGCTCTCCTGAAAATGACCTTTGTCTGTGTGAATCTGGAAGTTTCAGTCTCATACCATTAGTAAATATACATATATATGTGTGTGTGTGTGTGTGTGTGTGTGCATATGTATTTATATATTTATGGACAATTTACGGCATTTTATGGGCATTTTCGTACCTCAGCTGCAGCATCTGGTTCTCCTTTTTTTTGTATTTATTCTTTAAATCCCTCTTATCATGTCTCTTTTATTGAATTCTATTTTTGACAATTTTGTCCGTTTTTTTTTAACTTGACTTCCAAGAAAGCCACACAGAAGAATTCCTATGTGCCTAAACTGTCTGTCTGTGTGTACAAATGGCAAATTAAAATCTTGAATTGAATTATCACTCTGGCTTTGGGAAAAGATGCATGTTCTGTGTGCCATCTGGAGTCGCTTGTTTAACCCAGTAGGACTTACTTGCTAACTCAAAGTCCTTCGTTTCTGGTGCTGTAATCAGAAGGAATGCATAATTTTTCAACAACTGGAAAAACAGAATACTGAAAAGCGGCGTTTTAGATAGAAAATGTACCAGCAAGCTAGTAGCTACGGTTGGTCCACTGTAAGCTGCTCAGACTGCAAATGTGAAATAGTAGTCATCCAAATGTCGTCACGCTACTGGCCTGATGTTTAACTTTGAGAATACAGCAGAATTCAGTAGTTGTCTTTGCGTTTTTCACCACTTTGTAGTCTACATCGAGAGCAAGTGGTGAGACTACCATACAATACTGTGGCTCATATGCTTTCTGCAAATATCAGTAACCGGTAAAGATGGTGGGTTGTATGACTGTCGGTCCTTGGCATCCTAAATGTTTAGTCTGAATTTCATATTGTGAATTTTTGTGTCTGAATTTCATGTTGTCAAGTTGATTTCAGCAAGCAGACTTTTTTGACTTGATCAATTTGATCTCACACAACACATTTTTCATTCTGTGTCCTTTGCTCACTCGTGATTGATCATATTTATCTAAGTATGATTGTTTAGACCACTAAAGCACCACATGGTATCAGCTCCAGCCAGGCGTGAGCTAACCGTGACGTCACCCGTTGGTTTCATGGTTTCAACGCCGAGAAAATGAAGCCCGGATTTTGCTACTTCCTGGTCGCCATTTTGGATTTTTTGGAGCCAGTGACGTAAAAAGCATCATCAAACAGGCTGGACCGGAGAGCAACTCGGGGCAGGACCAGTCTATGGGTGGGCCAGAGTGAGAGCTGAAGACTCTCTTATCCCGCCCACATTTTACCGCAGAGGCCCTAAAGGATCTGTCAATCATTCCAGACAAGACTGTCTATCAAGTATAGCCACGCCCCCTGGTTCTGCCAACTTTAACGATTTATTTAAAATTCAGTATTGATTTATTTTAAGATCGGCCACCTGATCTCTCATTTTGACCATGAAAACTAACGGGAAAAAAATCCTGAGCTGTAGAACATCAGTCTATCAATTTCTATTTTTTCCAAAAATGAATTGGGGTCTATGGAGCAAAGGCTTTTTGGAGCCAACCCTAGTGGACGGCAAGTTTTTGACACTTCCGGGTGGGCTTCAATTTTGGAGCCAGATGCTACATCCATCTTTATATACAGTCTATGGCTCCAGCAGCTGCAGCACCTTCAATACAACTTTGCTTTAGTTAACATTGCTTTTTCATTTGAACAAAATGACACAATATAATTATATGAGATTGTATAAAATGTGAATACAACCTTAATAGATTGTCAGCAGCAGTGATGACATCTCCCATGATGCCACTTCATGATGTTCTCAAACTAATTCTTTTGTTTGTGTGCATTTAAATTCGGTTGCATTTACAGAATTTAAATGCACAATCATGATTAGGCTTTGATGCTCATTATTTAATTAAAAGGATTGAAATCATTTTGGTCATAATTTTCCTCCGTAGTTTAGTGTCAAAATTCGCACAGTGCAGCGTGGCAGTGGAGTTATGTTGACGAGGCTGGATGGTGTTAATGAGCACTTTTCTTATTGCTCAGACTGTCAGGCTCTGTGCTCTAAGGGTTGGATGCAATCATTCTCCACCAATATGAAATAATGAAGTATGAAGGGTAATTGTTAAACAAGTGGCCTCCCGGGAATCCTTACAAGATTGTACCTGACATGTGTGATGTGTACCAGGCGTCGCGTTAGCTTGGATGCGCACCCAGGCACACACACACACTGACAAACACTTGCAGATTAAACTCTATTAATGCAAACTCAAAGCCCAAGTGACATCTCCAGCAGCGTAATGAGAAATTTAGCAGGAATCTGAGGCTGATTATGAACTGCAAATTTGCTGTAATGCCAGTAATCAGAGGAGATGGTACAGTGGAGAGAGAGGGAGAAATGAAGAGGCCAACAGCGAACCTGAGCACTAATTAAACTGTACCTGCAACTTCTTTCCTGCCATCTTCTGTACATGACAATGCTGCCAAAGCCCTGAGGAGAATTCATTTCTGTGCCACAAACAGAGGTTTCTGATTAAATAGATTGCTGTTTTTTGTCAAGTCAGCCCACTTATCTGGCATAAATGACTAATGAATAAACATAACAACATGTTTTTACGTCTAAAAATTGCTGTGTTTAAATGCGGAAGCTCGGAATCTTTGACATTCGCTCACCCGTTGCAAATAACTGTCCCAATGTCAGGCACAAGCTAAAATGATAATCGCCTCATGATATTCTTGTCTGCTCAGGTGTCGGAGGGTTAATCACAAAATTAACTTATCATCTTCCTGGATGAAGTAATTAAGCAGTGCAGGACAAACTCTTCACATAATTGAGGGTGAATAATGAGGAAGAGGCATGCAGTCTAGCAGGAGGGAGAAAGATGGAGGAAAGATCACAGTTTAGTAATTAGGAGACAGGACACTTAATGGAACCTTTAGGAGAAATGCTGTTGTGCCACTTATGGCACACTTCTATCGCTGTGATATAAGAGCAGTGGCAGTAATGAGAGGAGCACTCCTCTGCAGGCAAATTCTACTCCAAACAAACTACCGTTGTTTGACTAAACCAGGCCAGTGTAGATTTATTTAATGCACAGAAATAGAATAGTAGTGGAAGTGAATTTACATAAATTCTTGCATTATAGGTTGGTCTACGACTAAAGGTCAAATGTCGTCATATTTGTCTTGTTGAAAGACAAAGGTAGCTATTTTTGCTACATTAAAATGAAAATTGTCAGAGATGGATGGAAGAAAATCAAACCTGGGCATTAACGAAAATTTGTTCTTGTTGGTTGAAACTTTAAATTGAAAAAGAAAGGGCCAAATTTGAAAGCAGATTGATGTATGAACGTGGCTGAAGCCTGAAAGACCGTGTCTTTTTCTGTCATAACCACATTACAATTAGTGATTGCTGGATGTTTATTGCTCCTGTGATATTTTTACTTCCTTTCGGCTCTTTTTTCTTTTACTGCAATATAAAGTCTTGCATCTCTATGGAAACAACACAACCATGGCTAGAAAAGAGTGAACTCCAAAAATCTTTTTGTACAGTGTTGCAAAGTTCTAGTGCCATAAATAAAATGTAAAAAACAAACAGCAATTTAATTTTTATCTATTATTATTTTACAAAGATGGACACGTAGATCACTTTACCAACTGACCACAGGTGTTACAAATACTAGACAAAATTTGTGACTTTACAAACTTTTTTTAACCCTTTGACGCCTGAATTTACTTAGTGATATAAAAAATAATTATTTCTGTTCTGATGCTATATTAAGTGGAGATTGTTAATTTGTCTCCAGCACATAGAACAGATATATAATAATATGAACAGATATATAATAATTAGATCCCACTCCGACCGGTCCTACAAGAAACCAGTACTTGCAAAATATTCCGAGGTACGTACTGAATATGAACAAACCGGCACTGGGGGAATGGATACGCTATCTTGGCTACAGTCTGAATGAAAGCGGTATGATGCGAATTCGCAACGATCAGTGTTAAGGGGTTAGCTACTTACATGTTTATTTTAGGGCTGCAGCTAACGAAGCCTCGAGTAATCGTCAGAGCACGATACGTCCTCAAAAGCGGAAGTGAGTGCGCAATGCAACAGAGATCACCATCCGACCGGAGCGCGGAACACGGACGGACATCGGTGCTGCATTCTGCATGCATTATGTATGCACGATACAGTGCGGACATCCGCGATCTATGTCAGCGTTTACTATACAGCTGTATCTAAACGCGGACATCGGCGCTGCATCGTGTATACGTAATATATGCACCGACGTCCGTCAGTGTTCCGCGCTCCAGTCGGATGGTGATCTCTGTTGCATTGCGCGCTCACTTCCACTTTTGAGGACGTATCGTGCTATGACGATTACTCGAGGCTTCGTTAGCTGCAGCCCGAGTTTATTTTCTTTCCACACTGTCTCCACACAACCTGCAGTTCAGCTGAGAGCAGCTGAACAGTCACTGACTTTTTGTCATGTGACTGTTGCTTCGGCAGTCGTGGTTCTCGGTTGTGCTGAGAAGTGCAGGATGTTTTGGTTTGTCATAGTATCTGGTGCTAAGGGTTTATTTTTTTTTACCATATTTTAAAATGAGACATAAATAAAAAGGTAACTGTTATTAAATGCTATAATTTTAAGCTCAGATTTGCTTAATGCTTCAAAAGGAACTTCATGTCACACGTGATAAGTTCATGGACTGTGGGAAAATTGATGATTTTCTCCTGGCCCTGATAACTGGAACAAGTTTGGCAATTTCCTTTAAAGCTAACATGCCTTTCCAAACCGCCTGTAGGTTTTGGGGTTCAGAAGGTTAATCTTCCATCAGAAAACTTGATTAGGAAAGAGAGGATAAACATCCAAGGATTATTGTGATTATTACAATGTGCAGTTCAGTTTGCATTTTTAAGGGTTGCAAAGCAGCTCCAGAGGATTCAGTTGTGCTGTTTGTTCTCAGTGATCTGTGTGGACTGTAAGCAGTTTCTCTCTTTTTTCCTTAGAAGTCACTTCATGGCGTCTGATTAAAAACAGCACTGCACGACTGAGGAAGGCGGCTTTGAACACTGACTCATGATTGTCTCATTATACCTTTAGACTGTTGTTCAGCTCTTACTCAAGTGTAACGGTAGTTAATCATGCAACATTTACACAGTGTGAAATGATTTGTTATCTTAAGCTGAAACATTCAAATGAAGCAGATGTAATGCCTGGTGTAGTGTCAATATGAGACCTTCAGAGCTCAGTGTAGATCTATAAGAGTCTAACTAACAGGAATTCAATGTTCGCTACAGCCCTCCGTACTAATGTTGGTTTAATGTGCTGGACTGTAGCACCAGAGGTATTATTACGACCATTATGTCTCCCAAAAAGACAGCATCTGTCTCCTCTGCATTTTCTGCATGGTGAGCACATGAATACAGCAAATCAATACAGAGAATAGCAATCATGAGAAACTGCTGGAGCGTTGGTGAAAAGTGCGACACGCTAAGCGGCACTCGCTGTTTAACGGGACATACACGGCCTGCTTAGGCCTTGCTCAATTTATCGACTGCTGCAAGAAATCAACAGTGGCAAGCAGCTTAGCGGCTCTCTCTTCCCATAATAGACTCCATTCATACAGGCCTTTTATTCTGCGAGCACTGCGAGGTGACAAATGGACATAATGTCTGCCAGCCTGCCTCTGAATTTATTTGATTTTTTTCTTCCTTCTTCCCCTCCCTGTCCTCCCTTCACTTGTGATCCTCACTGATATATCTTGACGCTCTGAAGTATCCAGAGTAAATTCACTCTGCCTCTATTGCTGTTTATAACCTTCAGACTGCCAGGAACAATCTGTGTATGCACACCACAAATAGCCATTGTCATCCTTGAATAACTTGCAAACACAGAAAAAGGACAAGAAAATGCTTGAAATGCGAGAAAACAATAGAAAAGCTTTTACAACATATACAGTATGTTCAGAAAAAGTTAAGAAAGTGACTTGTTTTCTAAAAGTCCTATGAATAGAGAAGAATTGTGTGTGGGTGATAAAACAGAGTCCATGCGCGTCATCGTTTCTGAAATCACAGATGGTAAAATGAAAAGAAAACTGTTTAAAAAAATCAGATGGCAATTTGTTTATAGCTACAACAGCGAACAAATGCATCCTCTTACAGTGGCATAATCTTGTTATAAATAAACAAATATGTTTACTGCTTTTTAGAAGTTCAGCAAAATACTATCAAGCATCCAGTTCGTGTTTATTTCTGCTTTTCTAATGATTAAAGTTGGACTGATCATAATTCCACATGAAGATGCAGAGCATTAATAAAGAGAGCATTTTACTATGGGTTTAAATAAATATTTCAGCCTTAGAAGCCTCGTGCCGGTAATCTGTCACCCCACTCCCAGAGATGGGATGCTCCCTGTGGGAAGATAATTCACCAGTTGTGGATCCTAAGCAGCAGATGATCTATACAGTCCTAGAAAAGGTTATTTATCACTTTCATAATTAAATTTGGTATCTTGGTGGAGAGGCTGTCATGGTATGATTAATCAAGTCCCACTGGCTTGAGCTGGAGAGGGCCAAGTAGCAGGTGTTGCTCACTCCGGCCTGGAAGGCTGCTGCACTCTTTGGAGGGTGCATGCAAACATGCCTCTCAGGTTTGTACAAAGGAAATGCCTCAAAAACACCACACTGGCAGACAGGTGCATGCAACTAAATCTTTTGGTCTGCATGTGGGTGGAAGTATGTGCAGATGTGCTTTTTGTCAGATGCAAAAATCTGTGCATGGTATGGCTGAAATTGTGTTGAGTAAATGATTTGTACTCTCACAGCTAGCCATAAAAGAATGTAGGGGTTCTTAGTCATCTGTTTGCATATTAAAGGGAAACTTTGTTTTTTTTTTCAACCTGGGGTCTGTTTCCATATGTAATTTCATACATGTGAGTGATGGAGAAATGAATTTTCGACATAGATCCAGTATTTAGCCAGGCAGGCAGCTTCGCAGCTCAGCTAGCGAGAAGTATGGGGCAACCGACCCCCCGCGCCAAAGTCTGCCCTAACGTGCTTTTTTCCCCCACACTGACCGGCTCGGATAGTCTCAATGAGTGTCCCACAAAATACTACAGATGAGAAGTAAATGAAAACCTCCACATTACTTGGCGATCGCTATTTGTTGTGGTCTGTATCCAAATCTCGGGACACTAGAAAACAAATCTCGTTCCGAAATCGCGCGATAGCTCACGCCAAAACACCGGTGATGGAAACAGCTGTTTACCTCAGGAGACGAGGAGAGAGACGAGTGGAACGATTTTGCGTCGGATTACCGAACAGTCAGTGTGATGCACTTTGACGTAAAAACTTCGGTAATCCAACACAAAATCGCTCCACTCGTCTCTCTCCTCGTCTGAGCTGTTTGCCTGATTCAGGTTATTCAGAAGTAGTGTCATCACAGTTTGTCTAACAGAGCAACTCTTACTCTCTTGTTTACAATAGTCTTAGCACTGTCTGCAGTACATGTAGCAGAGCATGTTGGCCAGCTGAGCAGATGGTGGTGTGGAGTCAGGTGGTATCTAGGGCTGCAGCTAACGAAGCCTCGAGCAATCGTCTCAGCACGATGCGTCATCAAAAGCGGAAGTGAGCGTACAATGCAACAGAAATCACCGTCTGACAGACATCGGCGCTGCATCGTGCATATATTATGTATGCACGATGCACGTCCGCGATCTATCGTAAACGCGGATGTCAGCCTTTACTATACAGCTGTATCTAAACGCCGAAGTCCGCACTGCATCGTGCATACATAATATATGCACGATGCAGCGCGGATGTCTGTCCGTATTCCGCACTCCGGTCGGACGGTGATTTCTGTTGCATTGCGGCTCACTTCCGCTTTTGATGACGTATCGTGCTGAGACGATTACTCGAGGCTTTGTTAGCTGCAGCCCTATTGGTATCTTTATGTTAAGTCGCTGCGTGGAATACATGGCGATCCTCTGATTTAACATTTCCAGTATAGCTTTATTGTACTCTATATGATATATATTATCAATATCTGCTGCTAAATAAAAATGACATTTTTACTGCTCAAAAATCAGAGCGGTACGTGTCCAAAAAATCCAGTATTGGTCGGGTATACCGCCACTGTAAATCAGTGGAATAGCGAGCAATTGCTTGTAAAAAATGTTTTTGATCTCGTGTGTGCACGTGTTTGTGCACATGTGATTGATAAACAAAGTGGGGATGTTCTCATAATAGAAAATCCAGGCCTTTATAGATTATTCATGTAATTTACCTTCAGTTCATTGTAGATGGTCAAAATCAAGCCAAAGAAACTATTTATACTCGGTCTGGGACTTTACCGTATTAATTCTGATGAATTAATTACTGAAAACATTATGTGTTTAAAAAAGGTTACCTAAGGAACCTAAAGTCTGTTTCCCAGCCATGAAGAAAATGCACAGGTAGCTCTGAGTGAACCATCACAGAAATGTAGGACCAGCATGGTGGCTTGGTCGCAAACTTTCTCTTCTATTACGAAAACTGTTCAGCAAAAAGTATTTCTGAAAGCTTTTGAGGCAAGAAATAAGCGACTGAATCTGTCCTCGTTTTAGTTCAACGACAGCTAGTTTAGACGTTCAATGAAAGTTTTGCGATGAGTTGGACCTCTGCTCATAAATAAAACTACTTTATGCAAATGAGCTCTCAGGCGACGCGCCATACATTACCTATGATAGTTCTGGTACTGGCAAGCAGTGTAGCCACCCCATAATAGACCACTTTTCATAACATTGAAAGTGCTTGAGTTTACAAAAAGTCTTAAAATGTTCAATATAACTGCAGTTTGAGTTTGCAGTAATCTGTGAATGTAGTAGACAGATGAAAATGCAGACAAATATAAATGAAACTAACATTTTTGCTGCAAAAGTTCCCATATATGTATGTCCACCAATTCAGTCGTCAACAAAAATGTATTTGAATTGAAAGACTTTACTTATTGTGTCAAATATTGCTATTTGGCAAAATGTGATTAATCGTGATTAATTAATCACAAAGCATGTAATTAATGACATTAATTTTCTTAGTCGCTTCTCACCACTAATTTATCTATGTGTAAAGGCTAAAAATTATTGATTATTTCCTTTCAGCCTGCCGTTAATAATTATGGTTCTTGTCTATTAATCTGATATTGTTTTCAAAAACCTTAAGATTTTCAGTTTACCCTTGATGTACAATAAAACAGAAAATCCTTGTGTTTGAGAAACTGAAACCAAGAAAAGGGCCTGGGAATGGAAACTGTAGTCGATTCATTTTCTGTCAGTGTGCTTGTTGACTTATAGTTCCAGCTCTTGTAAATATCACATATAGATTATACACCAGTATCCCTCAAAAGCAGAAAAATACATCGCCTTTCAGGAGAGCACCAGTGCCCTAAAAGCTTCTGTTCCTTTACCTAAGATGGACGAGTGTTAGAATTATAGATATTTATTTCCATTTATTGATTAAATGCTCCCATTTGAGCAATAAAAGACACAAAGCCAAGGATGATGGCATTCCTTTTGTCATCAAGGAGCCTTTAACCACAATAATATGGCTAATGAATATGAATGGGAGTGACTTGTGAATTAAGTAATTAGACTGGATGCACTTTGAAGGGTGGCAGAGATTTGGCGCTGGCTTGCCACCACATTAGTGTCACTGCAATGCTTAAAGCCATGAGTCGCCATGTCAACAGTTTGGAGAGGGGATGAGCTGACTGTAGGACAACAGAAAGTCAATATCCGTGTTGAGCACAAAATGAACATGGTGTTTAATCCTATGTCCACAACAATAGTCTGCTCCATCACATTGCCTCACCCGAGCTGCTGTTCAATTTACCTTCCACCGCCAGCCTCGAGGCGCCAGCAGGAGGTGTGCGCTTTATTTGACTCAGCCTTGTGTGTGTTTCAGTGTGTGCGAGATAGAGAACATGTGATCAGAAGCTATATGGATTACGCCTTGCAAGAGCCGTTCCTGGACTTGTTTTGAAAGAGCCGAAATTGGCAGAAGTAGTGGAAAATGTGACAGCTCTTGTGGCGACTTGGTTTGATGATCATCGTCTCACTTCCCTGACAAATGCGATTAAAAAGCAGCCATTATGTAAAGTTGGGATTAGCAAGGTTTTGACAGTCTCTGGTAAAAATAGGACAAATTGAGTCCCAGAGCTATATCCTGAGTGTTTATGTTAATCGACAGTGGTACGGTATGGGACCTGAGCTAAGCAGGCTACTTTCAGGGCTCTCATCTTCACGTGGATGCTGCAGTCAGCTCCTTGACCAGGATGTTCAAAGTGAACAGGTACAGTAGAGATGAGGGAAAGATTGCATTTTTCATTTCTCCGCTGGTATGCAGGTTCGGTACATGGTTCATCAGTATGGGGTGCAGCAGGTTAATAATTACCTGTCATGTGGATTCTGAGAAGTTGTTCACTTTTACTTTGTGCTGGTAGATGGAATATTAATAGAAAAATATCGAGGAAATAAGTTATGTTGTAGACATGAATAACTCAGAGCAGGTGAAGGCGGTGCACTTTGTGAGCGGGAATGTTTTGCAAGCCTTTCTGATATTCTAACATTTGTTTCTTTTAAAAAACAGAGTTCTCTGGTCTGTGTCTGGTTAAAAAAAAAAAAAAGACTTAAAATTACATTAATGGATTTGTATGTTTTTTTTTCATTCCTTCATCAAAAACAACCTGAAAAAATAAATTCACAATAAACACTGCTTTTTAAAGCATAATTTTCCTCCACAAAAATACGTAAAAACTTTGTTGTGCAACATAAAATAAAGCATCACGTATAGTGACTGCAGCTTTTCCCTCCTTGTTTCATTTCATCTTTATTATTTTGTCCTCCATTTCAAGAAGAAGATAAAGTCGTGCTCTGAATGTTTTCTGGATTTTACCCACTAAACGTACGGAAATACCAAAGAAGTGTCAAAAATAAAAGTACTAATAGCAGACACATGAAGTGTTGCATTAACATCCTCAGAGCCGAGCTTTGGTTGGGCTTGTATTTTAGATTTCTTCTAGTTATTTGGGATAAGGAGTAACCAATAAATATACTCATTGGTTAATATTATTTTATTATTTTCATAATTATGAACAGTAAGCTCTTTTTGAAAAAAATGATTGTGTATAGTTTGTTTTCTGTTTGAAAGATGTAAATATATAAAAATACTTCATATCTTGTGTATAAAACAGTGATAAAGTAACAATTCTGATGAAGAAATGAAGTAAAACGAACATTTCCTCTGACATATAGTGAAGTGGTAGCATAAAGTGGCATGAAATAGAAATACCTTTAAGTACGGCTCTGTTTAAGTATGTGGTTACATTTCACCTCTGAATATTTGATTGTTTCCTCTTATTAGAGCTATAGTTATGAAGCTATGAATATTTTAATTTAGTATCAAAAAGAAAACAAAGACAAAATGTTCATGGCTGCTTCTGACATAACCATACATTCTCCTTTTATTGCCCTTTCATTTTAAGTATTTATTTATTGTATGTGCCTCAGCACCATTGAGTGTTGTCCTTCAGCGTGCTCTCCGAAGTTTTAAATATAATAAAGGAAATTAAATAATTAAATGACCAGATTTTATACTGCTGTCATATATTTTCCATCTACTTTCTACTGCAAACCAGGAATTATAAAGAAAAAACCTCTTTTGCTGTATCCTATTTCTTATAAAAATGTTGTATACTTAGTGGACTGTCTTTATTGGCAGCTGAGTTTCCCACAGGTCTAATTACAGTTTCATGCCATATTATGCTGTCTGATGCCTCTACAGTCGGTCTCTATTCCAGCCTGACGTCCACCAACTTCCTGCATGGTGTTAGTACACTAGAGGGTTGCTTTCCTCTCTGTGTTGTCCTGTGGTTTTATCCATCTCACCTCCTCACCTGGCTGCTGGCCTGTGGGCTGCCAGCCTCAGATGGTTAATTATCTCTTGTCTGAGCCGTGATAACCTCCCCCGGGGTCCTGCAGCATAACGCTGTATCAGAGGCAGCCTATTGAACTTCCTCCCGGCCCACCGGGGTGTCCAACCGCCAGGCTAATAACGATTCATGCAGCTGCCAATCTGGCTGAGCTGCACCATCAATATTCCTGTCTGCAGAATAACATCAATTAAGAGACAGGGATCTGAACATTAAGACGCAGCACAAATATCATCCGCTGGGCTGATGTCTTAAATGGCAACAGACAACTGATTGGGGAAGGCGGCGTGCCAGCTAAGTCAGGTGCGAGCACATGTTGGCTGAGAAGTAAATGAAAAATACAATTTTCTTTGTCCTGGTGGCAAATTGCTTATTCAAGAATGACAGATGTGTTTGATAGTTAATTCAAGTAGCTCTAAAGTTAGAAAATTATTTGAAAATGGCAGATCCTGCACGGAGTGACTTGGTGTCAAAAAAGAACACAACTTCTGCAGTTTGGGAGTATTTCAGGTTCCAGTCAGGCACACGAGAAAGGACAGCCGGTAAATACTGATGAAGCAATTTGTAAATTCTGCAATCAGGTGATCGCGAGAGATGGAAACGCCTCTAACCTAAGGACGCATCTCCGAATCAACCACCCACTCACTGCTGCGAGTATTCAATTTACGAACGTGAAGGCACAAGCCAGTAACAGTAATAGTCACGGTAATACCGTATACCCCAGTAAAACATGAAGGAAGTTTGACGGTATCAAAATTTGGATACCGCCCAAGCCTATTGAGCAGATCATTTTTAAACAGCTTAAAGTATTTGATAAATGGTCAAACTCAAAAACTAAAAGCTGTGATGGAAAATGTAGTGAATTAACCTGATTTATTTACTCATTAAATGAAGCTTCAATATGTCTAGAGAAATATAAGGTAAGCCACACCAACATGGCATAAACAGTTTACCACACTGGAAGCTACGACTTTTTAAAATGTCATCACAGCATTTTTCAGGATCAATTTCGACGGACAACGAAAAGCATGTAGCTAGCTAGTAGTTACCTGCTGCTAGCTGGTGCTTACACACTGCAGTAAGGATTAGTAAGGACTGTATCTGTATGGTGGCTTCTGTTCTGTATCTTTTCTTACTTAAAATCAACATTACTCAATAGCCTGCAGACTGATGCAGTTAAAATTCACGGCACAGACTCTTACCATGCCTCCCTGGGTGGCATGTTAAGAGTCAGAGGCTGTCTTAATCATGCTGAACAGTGGGGGATGCCTCAGTGCCCCTCGCTGTTAATGGCAAGAGCAGTGAGAACGAGGGATGCGAAAGGAGGGGCAAGTTGAAACCCTAGACCCTACAGCGTAGGCCAGGGTTATTATCTGCAATTACCCTGATTACTGAGCCCTTCATTTGAATGACTAAGGTGAAACACATTTATCCCTGGTATTACTAACAAACTGACTTGGAGATGTTCATTAAACAGTCGGTGAACAAGGCCTGAATTCAATGCAAATGTTAAAGAAACTCAGGACAATATGAATATAATCAAAGCTGAAGTAAATGTTACTGGCAGCCAAACTCATTTATTTTACTGTATTTGATGAGTGAGTGCTGCGTCCTCCGTGCTCTGCTACTCCATGGTCTTCTTAAGCTATTTTACTAAAACACAGCAAAGCCTCATTGCATTTAATAAAAGCACTTTCATCGCCCTAGTTATGCCATCTGTGAAAGTCAAATTCCCAAATACATAGTTATTGCTAATTCTCCCTGCGTCCTCAGACAAATATTGCTGCTAGGGAGCTCCATATCTAGTGATCAATCATATCACCTCTCTGAACCTGCTGTGCAATTTATTAAGTGCTGAACAAATGGGCCGGAGCAGGCGAGCGGCTGTTCCCAGGGCCAGGGAATGTAAATCTAAGCAGAGTAACAAATTAGTCGGACTTTGCTCTTTTTTTCCTTCTTGCATACTAAATGTGGTGGTGGCTATGCAAAGCAGCCCAAGGTAGACATTAAACTTGCAAAGGTTATAAGAGAAATTTGTGTTTGTAGGCACGCGGCCAGAAGCTGTTCCTGCCCATGCATTATGGTGCCAGTAATTGTTTTTCTCTACTTTTAGCTTGAATAACATTTTTATTTTCTCATCTAGTTATGATTCGATTTAGACAAAGCTCATTTGTGTTTATTAGCTCTATAAACAGAATTTTATGAGTATATGTGAGAAGATGGAAAGACATAGGACCACTTTTTTCTAGATACTAAGAGTACAAGGAATCCAGATGTAGAAAATGTTCCATGGAGCAAGACTGCAAAGACCCTGGAATTCCTGAGCTGATCAAAACTCAGATAAACTGTCTCTCTCTCCAGCACTGACCAACACCCATCTCTATAGGAGGATTGAGACATTTGTATTTCTGTAGGTTTTCATTCACAGAAGGATGGAGCTCCTGTGAACATTTAAACCCCTGGAATAACTTCTTCTTTTTAAAAGACAATGACTTTCAATTATATGCTATGGACGTTTGTTTAATGAACTTTCATGCTAAAATCCCTTTTCAGCGTTAGGAGACCCTCAGTCGGAGACGTCTCTGCATTCCACAGATCAGATAACAAGTCGTAAAACTTTATGGCTGAAGGCTGGAGTCACCCTCTCCCTCTCTTTGACTGAAACAAAGAGACTGGAACTGAACTTAAACAAAAACACTTGCCAAATTAATATTTCTATATGCATTTGGTTTTTCCAGATTTACCACAGTTACTCACAGTGTTTCATCTATGTCATATTTGAAGATCATATTTGCATGTCTGATAGAAGTCAATTTATTAATTTGTGATGTTAATCATTTCTTCCCCAGGATACTATGATTTTGGAATGAATTCCAGAATTAACCTCTGAATTTCCTCTCCATTTAGGTTGAATGATGACCATTGTATTTACCTGTTACCAAATCTCTGACTTGTTGTTATATTTTCACTGTGATACATATTTTTAATGTCATAAACATAAACATATAGTTATGAATGAAATGATTCACATCATATGAACATATGTATTAATCTACACATTTCACTTCCACACAACTGAATATGGTGGGATAGACAGATCGTGTTTTGCGCGTTTAATATCATATTTTAATCCATTCTGGATTCCTCTTTCTTCTCTACTCTGTGAGAACAAAGAGATTCCAAATTCCACCAGACTCGCGCCTAAAAGTTCTCTCTCTCCGCCCAGGTCCTCCCCTTAGCTGGACCCACAGATAAAGTCAGCCATAGCCCACATTTTAGACTCTCTTACTCTCTTACCGACCCTCTCTCTTACCGCCTCTTATCCCTTTCTTCACTACCTGAGGAATCCATAACAGAGATTCCCATTATTTTCTTACCTAAAGCGCGTTTTTCCTATCTTTGAAATTCCCTCACCATCTAAGTTTGTTAACTATTTATCTTTTAACATTTTTGTAACTTAAGGAGACATTTTGCTCGTTATTCGTTTAATCTGAAGAACCGATTCAGAACCAGCATTTATTTTTCTTAATTTTGACCGTTTTTCATCAACACCCGTTTTTCTTGGCTAAAGCCTGAGAACCATCATTTTTAAGCCAAGCAACACTCAGCTGAGACCTGTCGAACCAGGTCCATGTGCACAGAACCGATCAACCCGCGGCAGGACATCTAGGCGTGGCCACAACAACGACGACGCACCGTTCCGAACCCGCAGGTCCAGACCGTGTGCTGCGAATCTGAAGGCCTCGCAAGTCCCAGCCCCATGACGGTTCACTTCAATAACTCCAGCTGAGTTTGCTCTGATTCCATTCTATGGGTGATGTACTAACCGCTTGGTCATTTAATTCACTTCATCAATTTATTCTTTTACAAATCATTAGAATTCTTAATCCAAATTACCGGTTACCTCGTCAGGTTAGCTCTGGCTAATCCTCACCATATTTCCTTCTCTCTCACACCTACTTCCACATTTCTCACACATGCACACACCACACACACACTCCCACATTCCACACATGCACGCACACACACACATGTAGTCCTGCACGCACACACACACACCATATCTACATTGTACATAGTTCACTTGTCATTATTTTCATAGAATAGTTAATAAATACCTCATTTTAGACCAAATTACAGTCTTGTGTTTCTTTGTGTAGAATGTGGTCAATTTAAACGAGGATTCAAGACTTTTTGATATGAGATTGATCAAAATTTTTATGAATATTAATTTTTTATTAATATTATTTTTTCCCTAGAGATCTAGGGTGGTGCCCCAATTATTGATAACGAGAGCAATAAATCATAACGTAGTACCGCTACATCCATATACACTACCAGTCAAAGTTTGGACACACCTTCTCATTCACTGCTTTTTTATCTGTATTAGTTACCACATTGTAGATTAAAGCCCTGCTCGCATAGGATTAGTATTATCTCAGGACCAGTGGTGATTTTTAGTAATTGTTGTCTGTGATCTTAATTAGAGATCGACCGATTATCGGTCGGGCCGATTATCGGCGCCGATATTTGGAAATTTGACGTATATCGGCATCGGCCTTTTTTAATCCGACCGGCCGATATGAAGAAATCAATTTAAAACTGTGTTATTTCGGCTCAGATGCAGCCGCGCCTCTCTCTCTCCTGCCTGCTGTCTCCTGCACTATTCACCCCGTCCTCTGATTGGTTAAGCGGCAGAGGCAGAGCCTCCAAAGAAGAAGCTGTCCTCACACACACTGGAGAGTGAGAGGAAAAGTTTTCTTGTGTGAGAAGCTCTGGACAGAAAACACGTGTCAAAGGTAAATGCAGAAAGCTCTTCCGAAATTGTAATAAACATCCCAGTACTCTGCATCTCACAACTACTACTAATGTTACAGTGAGCAGCAGAATAACGTAAGAGCAGAGTAAACCTTAGCGGCAGCTCTGCTAACTCGTATTACGTCCCAACATGTCTGTGAATTATTTAACCCATTGTGCTTCAGTTGCGCTTCAGTGTGCCGCCCGCGGTACACTTTGAGGTCTGCATAAGCAATTTGCTTAATGTCTGAAACTGCAAACGCGATTATACAAACACTATACGCCGATGGAAAGCTTAGATTCTCATGAATCCGCCGGTATAAACCACTTTCAGATGTGATTACCACAGCGGGTAATAGAAACACATTTGTCCGACAAACAACGAATGTCCATCCATCTGTTCTCTATACACGGCTTCAACGTACACAGCGCGACTCACATTTCCGGGTTCATTATTACACACAGATGAAAATATTCCACAAAAAACGGCCATAATCCAACCTTGGACATCCAGATGAAACAAGCCAGTAACATATTTTGTCCAAAACATGTCCTGAAGTCGGTATATACTCCACAAATAGGTCGTTTTCAAGGAAATGCACCTCGCGATGCGCGTCCAATATTCCCTGTATTTCTCGTCATATTTTTATTTACATAAAGAATATTAGCGATTTTTTTTGTACTGAAAATGGCTGGAATTGACTGCAGCTGAAGACTGCTGATAATATCGAGATGGAAACAGTCCATGATAGAAAAGCGTGTGTGTGTGTGTGTGTGTGATTAAGAGAGAGTGCATAAAAAACTCAGTTCACTTGTTTGAGGGAGCGCTAAGGTGGAGGCTGCTTAGCTTTTACCATAAAATTAGTTCGTCGATCTGGCTCTAAATGCTCTGCAGACTATGTATTAGCAATGGGGAAAATACACCGTACTTTCCGGACAGTAAGCCGTTACTTTTTCTCACGCTTCGAACCCGACAGCTTATACAACGATGTGGCTATTGTATAGATTTCTACGGGCCAGCTTCATGCCGTCAATACGTTTATCCTCGTCAGAATGAAATTACCGAACCGGTCACAGTGGACCAATGAAACTGTTCGAATTAAATCAAACGCACTCACACTAAATTCTTCAGATCAGTCATTTTGCGCTACATGCACACACCCTCATCATGGAAAACACACGAAGGAATGCATATAATTTAGCTTTTAAGTTAAAGGCAATCGATCTGTCGGTCAAAGAAATAAACAGAGCTACTGCACGTATTTATTTTGAGATCCGAATATTCAGATCCTTATATTCAGGTGCGCTCAATAGTCCGGAAATCACGGTATGTAATGTGGAGAATAGTATGTAGTTAAAGTCACGTGAAAAACTCTACAACTCAGACTACTAACGCTGCTATGAGCTTTCTGGTCCTATGATCTGAAAATGAACAGGAAGATGAGAGAGTAAAATTCAGAAATGATATTACTTTATAAAATCTCTGGAAGCAAGTTTTTATTTACATTTACTAGAGATACTGCTGAGCCTGAGAACTCCTGCACTTTTTGTTTGAAGTTAAAACAAAGTTAAATTATTTCAGTTATATTGAACTTTTACTTTATTGTGAAAAAATTCAGGGAGCTATTATTTAAGTTTTTATTTGCATTTACTAGAGATAATGCTGAGCCTGAGAACTCCTGCACTTTTTGTTTTTGTTTGAAGTTTTTAAAAAAAAGATAAGTCATTTCAGTTGTATTGAAATTTGACTTTATTTACTGTGAAAATAATTCAGGGAGCTATTATTTAAGTTTTTATTTAACTTTACAAGAGGTGCTGCTGAGCCTGAGAACTCCCTGTATTTTTGTTGTGTTTGAACTTAAAACAAAGACAAGTCATTGTAGTTATCTTTAAATTTTACTGCATTTTCTGTGGAAAAATTTCAGAGAGCTATTTATTTAACCTTTTATTCAACTTTATAAGAGATGTTTCAGAGTCTAGGAAATTCAGGCACTTCTGGAGCTATTATTTTCTATTTGTGTGATTCAATAAACATGCTTTAGGCATTTCAATGAAGTTCAGTGTTTGCATTATTCAATTTTTTTACGCCAATTTTTACACTTTCACTGCAAATGAATATCGGCTCCAAATATCGGTTATCGGCCTCCTCTAACTACTAATAATCGGTATCGGTCCTGAAAAACCCATATCGGTCTATCTCTAATCTTAATCTCGTGCGAATGCGCCATGTCTGTAATTTGAAAAATAAAAATTTCATCGTAAATTACCTACCATATTTTGACCATATTCAGTGTGTTCTGCATCTTAGCGATTGGGGAGTGTTTTCATTGTTTTTTTTGTTTGTTTTTTTTATTGCGAGCCTTTTACTGTCTCTTTCCTGGTTGAATTATGGAGGCTGTGGCGGAAATTATTGACAGCATATGAGGTGCAAATGCAAGAGTAGGCCTATGGACTATTTGCAGAAACGGCAAATCAGATCAACAAGAAGAGGGAAATTTTGGAGGATATTGAGATAGATGACCTGCGTAGCAACATGCAATAGGAAACATTTTTTTTAGGCCTATCTTTCAACAGCCCTGATAGCCCGTTATCCCAACAATGTTGCCCACTGTTCTCATGTCACATTGCTGCTTTGACATATTTACTGTTGCCATGATGACTACATACCATTTTAAAGGGATCATTTTAACCCAAGCCACAAGCTTTCCATAAACCTAGCCTTTTGTGCCCAAACCTAACAATAGCATTGTTACAACATAATCATACACATTAGGGACACTTAATCGGCTCGGAACCGGTCCTCTTGTTATTTTATAACCTTTTGCTGTACCTTCTTTTTAGGTAGTCAAAACTTTCTTTAAAATTCACCCACTCTCTGAAATCCTTCATCGATGGGCACTAGAGCAGGAGTTCCCCGTGAATGTCCTCCCACACGGTGTGATTGTGTATCATGTCATCAAATAGCCTCTGGTATTGCAGCTTACCCCACACGACAATTAGATTTAATGTTTCTTTGTGCGATCAGTGTCTTTTTTTGTTTTTGTTTTTTGCATGTAACTGCTATTTTGCACATGTTGTGATGTGCACAGATTTGATATCGTATCCAGGCTGTAATGTCAGTAAATTCTGGTAAAATACAGACTTCGCTTATCCTGTGCAAATGCACTGCAAGAAACACAGACGTGGGGAGATTACCAGATAATACTAATCCCATGCGAACAGGGCTTTAATTTACAGTGAATAAAATATTGAAGTAAAAACCATTGATGAGAAGGTGTGTCCAAACTTTTGACTGGTAGTGTACTTACACCCTGTTTAGGTCTGGTTATGTTTGTGCAAATGTCGTTGGTGTCTTTCATTTATCGTTTTCAAGATAAGATGGGATTTATAATTACCACAGTTGATAAAACATAATCTGACTCACTGGATCTAGACTGGATATAAGCCTACCAATGGGTGAGAGTTTCACGTGCCTTTCTACTCCCCTTCTGCCAACTGAAGTGTTACCGTTATCAAAATCTGCTTCACTGTGGAAACGAGTTGAAAAAACTAAAAATTTTAAATTTTTGCTGAGGGCTGTAGCCCTGCTAGTTTCTTTAATTTAGTTTTTTGAATTATTCAGTTCGACAACAATGCTCACCTCGATGCATGCAAATGTTCCACCAAAACAAATCCCCCGTTACTGTTTTGAGAGACCACTGTTGCTTCATCATTTGATCAGCTCTACCCAATACAGTGCGATTGGTTAAAAAAAAAAAATGGACACAAGCCAA
Organism: Acanthochromis polyacanthus; assembly: GCF_021347895.1. Taxonomy (NCBI): domain Eukaryota; kingdom Metazoa; phylum Chordata; class Actinopteri; family Pomacentridae; genus Acanthochromis; species Acanthochromis polyacanthus. Next base: position 10,550,834 of record NC_067132.1, read on the forward strand.
ACCTTTTTAGCCCCTTTATGGCAGAGTGATAATAAGGCACAGCCAGACCAATGTGTTCTCCTGAATTCTCTTCCATCCATCTTCACTTCATGATACCTCTCCTCAGTGTAGGATAATGTAGATGTGTTCCCTCCAGCATGTTGTAATAAACTAATATCTTAAAATAAAATAAAAAAATTGATGGACTGCATTATTTCTGCCACTGGCCCAAGTACTCGCTCATTATTGTTGGGTTTAAGCAAATAATTTGAGTTGACTTTATCAATCCAGACACATTACACCAAATAGCATTTGCCATTATTATTTTCTTGGACACCAATTTGAGACATAATTCAGGAACAAAGACGGCAGTGTAAATTGTGGGCAGACTGACTTGGCGTCTGTTGCAAATTGGGAAAGCGGGTGGCTCATCAGCATTTTTTTCCCTCCAGTACTCGTCATGGATGGAAATGGCATCACAAAGCTCTTTCAACATGAATACCAGCCTCATACCAATGCTCCGACCCGGTCGTGAACTTCCTGGTATCTTTGGCAAACAGATGTCGCCCTGAAAATGGCAAAATGTTTGAAATCCTTCTGCTAGATTTCCTCTGAGCAATATGAGAGGAGCAGGTTTTTTTCTTCTCTGCCCAGCATTAACACTGCCCAAGCCTCACCTTTTATCTAGTCATTTAAAATTCATAAAGTGTGACTCAGTGATTACTTTTACACATACTGCCTTTGACCTCCTGTCGCCTAATTATCATAAAGCCGCACAGAGGAGAACGAGCCATCTTCTCCTCTTTTGTGCCACTGTAATTGCATTCTTAATTTTAGGAGGCAAGGAATACGGATACAGCAGCTCAGACCTGATATCACAGGAGTTACATCGTTGTGATGGGAGGACGGAGGGGAGGGGTTCTATCGAAACAAAAGTAGTGAGCCGGTGGACAGTCCACCTTAAACCACAGTCTGTGCATTTAACTTAATACTTTGAGGAAAAAAGTTGAGCCACGGAAATTGAATCTCTGTGAAACCCAAGAATGATTAAATACTGCAACCAAATTAGCTTTTTTCAGCCCTGTATTTTAGTCAAAAGTCCTATACGTGTGTAACAGCAGATGTACTCGTATTTTAGTTTATTTAGTTGTCTACACAGCTAGTAGAATGACTAATGTCCTTCATGCACAAAACTACAACTTAAAGCCTTCAAGTTTTTTGTGTTGCCATTTTTGTGTGTAACAGCAGTGATTTTTGAAGTGCTGTCGAGCTGCAGATGACCTACACTCAGTGTTTCCAGATCTCGCGATAGAAAGAAGCAACCAGCTCTATGGAAACAAGCCCAAAAACAGCTGAACCGCCACATTTTGTAAAGGAGAAGCCTCTTGACAACATTATAAATACATACACCTATTTTTGTTTACAGTAAATTGACAGTACAAGCTTGACAACTTTGAATAACTTAAATTCTTAAACTCTGATTAAAATAAAAGCCATATGCATTATGCATAAGCGACAGTAAATTGACAGTAAACATAAAAACTTTGAATAACTTATGTGTGAAAGGCTATGTAAGTGTTTGTTTTGTAGTGATGAAAGCAATGTCTGTAAGCCTCATGGACTTTTTTTAGTTTTTTTTTTTTTACCTTGTTTCCTTTTATTGACAGTGAGAGAAAGAGACAGGTAAGTGAGGAGAGAACCTGCAGCAAAGAGCTGGATTCAAACCCATGGCTCCTGCTTATGGGTCGCCCGCTCAACCTGTTGACCTGCTGGGTCACAGTTTTTTTTTACTTATCGGTGCCAGCATGCTGTATTATATCTGCATGATGAGCACATATCTCACATTTGCAAAACCAACAGAACGCCTTTGAGTTGTCTCCCACCTGAGGTCGGATCCAGTCTTTCAATGCACTCTTTCTCCCACTTTTTACTACATTTTTTTGCCATATTTCCCCCCACTTTTTCCTGCTTATTGTCAGGTGTTGTGCATGTTTGTGAGTGTGGGTGGAGCCAGTAACCAAGAAATGGGGGAGTGGATGAGTCCTGGAAAAGGACAAACTAATGTTCATACAGGAAGCCCAAATACAGTCCCTGACAAAAGTCTTGTCACTTATCCATTTTGTAGAAACAAAAGCTTATAACCTGACTTTTAATTAATCCATTGGTTTTAGAAATGGCTCATATGAAAGCTACAACGCTCCCAAATTATGTTTAATATACTAAAATAAATTTGCTTCACTGAAGAAAGATTCATCATTTAATGAACACAGAAATGTCAGATTTTGGCACAACAAAAGTTTTGTTGCCTACAGAGAATAATGTGAAAATTGAACATAATTTACTTCAAATACAAAAATATGTTGCATAACATCAGTGAATTAAATAGTGGTACTGTGAGATCCATATTTCATATCTTGAATGACTTCCATGAGCTTGAAGGACTGCATCCATGCGGTTCGGCAATGATTCATGCAATGCATTGATGAAGTCATCAGGAAAAGTAAAGAAAGCAGTCTTACATGCCTACTGGTTTCTGGGCACTGATTCGACCATGGAGGCCATTTCGAGACAGAATTCTACAAACTGTTCTGGTTGACACGGGGACTTGAGGTGACCAGGCCTGGTGGAGCTCTGCTGCAGTGGAAAAGGGGCTGGCCTTGGATTTTCGAGCCTACAAACGGTCCTCCCGGGCAGTTGTCTTGCGGGGTCTGCCGGACCTGGGCTTGTCAAAAACATCTCCAGTCTCTTTAAATCTTTTTCTTATTCTTTGCATTTGACGCTGAGACACATTGAAGGTGTCAGCCACCTCAGCAGTGGATCTGGTCTTCAGCCTCTTGATAATCAACGCTTTGATCTCAGAGTGAATCTTAGGCATGTTGGCAGAGGTCAAGTTGCAGTTGATATGAATGTCTGGTGTGCTGGGGTTCTTTTTATACACACCCACTAGTTGACTGATCAATTATTGAGCACAGGTGAGGCTGTAATCTAGGATTGGGTGCATCATATGACAAGGCGACAAGGCTTTTGTCTTTGCAAAAAACTGACTCAGTGGGCTTTACCAAGCTGTGAACGTTAGAATGTTTTTCAGTAGTTTTGTTTGGCACCAAAACATTATTTCAAAAGCTGTTGGGATTGAAATTAGCCATTTCTTGGTGAAAAAAAATGATTAGAAATATATTTGAGGGGCAGTTAAGGTCAACTTGTACCCAAGCGACAAGACTTTTGTCAGGGACTGTAAGCGACTACTTTTTAGAAAACAAGCTCAAAACCCTGCAGCCCTCGACTGACAAGATTTGCAAGCGGCTTCACTGGAAAAACGAGCCCAAAGTCGCTTATAATAAGCGAACTTGGCAACTATGCCTACGCTTTGCCTTAATGCATCCTATGTAGACACAGATGGAGGGCTGAAGATGTTGCTCTGTTACGTGCAGTCAACAGCTAGCTAGCTACTCACATGGTGATATTTAGGTGCTGCAACATCTCATGTTCACTGTCTTAGCTGAACAAGTTAGAAGGCTAGCATTTGCTAATTAGCATGAAAAATGCACATGAGGCTAATAAAAATGTCTAATTTTAGTATCTCATTTTATGCCTGTTGTAGAGATATGCCAATCTAGATATCTCTGGGACTGTGCATCAACTGACAGGTGGATCTGTCTATCTCTCGAGCCAGTTGCACAGCTCAAAATGCCCAGATACTTTCGCAATTTAATTGTTTTTGGCTTCACTACCACCTGTTTGCTGAAAGTGAGCTTTTCATAATGGTACATTCTGTATCACAGTCAAAATTGGACAGCCACTCTTTAACCCTTACCAGGCCATGTTTCTGGAGAAGTACATATACTAAAACCACCTAATCCATAAAAATATCGATCAAGTCTTGCGAGGTCGCATTGTCGTAGACATTCGCCATAATGAATTTCAGCCGGTACGCGGCCCCTATAATAGCTTCATAATTGCGGCTTCGTTATAACGGCTCATACAGCTTTATCGTTTGAAATCAGCAAATTTGGGGCCAATGTTTATATCTTACCAAACATACGGGTGTGTGCATATTTTATGTTAATTAGCAATCATAAACAAGTCACATGTGTTGAGCTGAGAATGTTCGGTTTCGGCTGTGTGTACGAGTAAGCGTGAATCGAGTATATTCGGTCCCGGCTTTTTAAGGGTTAAAGCTCTAGATTAATGTTGGCATGTTACCACCATATTGTATATCTTAAAAGTGAAGCCAGTGTGAAAGTGCTTTAAACCTGCGTTCTTCATAACAGCCAGGAGGGGGCAGCTCTTCTGGAAACAAAAAGAAGTCAGATTATATAGAAGTCTATGAGAAAATGAACCTGTTTTCATGGTATTTATTTCCTCAGGAAACATTGTCTTAATTACGGTTAAAGTTTCAGTCACTAGTTTCAAGACTTTCTGAACATAACATGATTTTAGTTGGTAAATTACGGTCCCATTTAGAGTAAAATAAATGATAAAGGGGGTATGTTTTTGAGTGAGGCTATCTTGTGGTGAACAGGATGATACACTAACTCCATGTGTAGTGTTCTTGAGTTCTCAGTCAGATCCACCCCCCAATTGTTATGTCAAAAGAGAAAGAGGACGACAGCTATATTCCAGACTCGTGCAAACAATGTTCTACAAACCGATGGGGTACATCTTGGTCACTGCATCTACACTGTTTCCCCTGGGTTGAAATAGCTGTGAGGTGGTGGGGTGTAGGCAAGGGCCAAAGGTAAAAATTTTGAAAATCAAGATGCAAAATGGGGCATTCTGGCACAATTTGGAGCACATTTTGTTGTATTTGCAGCCATTTCCAAAAACTGAATTAAATAAAATGTTCATGTTTCTTTTCTAAAAATTAGTGATAGGGAGAAAATATGACAAATATAAACCCACTTGTCCTTGCGATCAAAACATGTCAACTAGTCCAGTCTATTATATTCTGGTCAGATTTCCACAAGCCATTCCAAAATGCAACATCAGTTCTTATTACAAATTTGAAAAAGATGACAAAGGACTTGAATCTGGAATCAAGTGGTGACTTTTACTTTTTTTCTAAAAACAACTACATGTTAGGTACCAAATTCCCACTTCATTTTTATTTAGAATAAAAAGGTTATGTCATGACCTTCATTTTACTTAAAAATGTGAAAGAAAACTTCAACTCTGGGTTAACAGCTGGTTTTCTGAAGGAGTTAGTTCTGTTTTCAAAACCGTTACCTTTTTGAACAAAGAAATAACTTCTTTAGAATACCAGTTGTTAACCTTGAGTTAGAATACATAATTTTACACTGTGATATGTGTCAGGCAGCTGAATTAAAGACTGTAAGTAAACATTCTTGAAAACACAAACACCAAATTTGAACACATGCTCTCTTTATTACATGAGGCAAATCAAATATAAGTGGGGATTAATGTTGATCAATCTAAGTTTTCCATGGGTGTATAGTGTTTCTATAATCGCGCTTGCGGGCCGCTGAAATTACAGAATTTGTTTTGCCATTGAATGATATAATTTCGGGCACTCTATAAATCATTTTATCAAAAGAAACTACGAACTTTATATTCTTTTGAAATCATTTGTCTCGTTCGTGAGAACGGGTTTTGTCATGCCTAAATGTTTTAACGGGAGCCATTTTTGCAGTCACTGTCAATTGGTATCGCCGCGGACAACAAAACAGTAAGCAAACTCAGTAAAGGAAGCGAGATCGATGCCTACACTGCGTTGCTCACTTTATTTTGATGACATGCGATAGTTTTGATACTTAATTTGACATATGTCTGTGATACACACCTGCTTTTAGCCCCGAAAAACGAAACAATGGAGCGCTTCTTTTGTCATACTTTCATTGCATGTCTGAACTGATGCCTAAACTGGTGCCTCTCTAACATTACAGCTTGCAGCGACCATTGGTAAATCCCATATAACCTTGTCAAGGTCGAGCTTTTGAAGATAACAAGATTGTGTGGCGATAGTCACAACATAGATAAGAAATATACATTTTATAATCAAATATTGATTTTTTTTTCTATCTTGTTTTCAAGTGTGTGACATCAAATTGACTTTGCAGGACAGCAAAGACTCATATTTTCCTAAGACTGGGAAGCAGTTGGAGGGTTGGGGGTTAGTGTGAAATATTAGAATAAATGATTATGCTGGATATTAATGAATACTAATAATTTGTCAGCCAGCAGCAGGCACTTGGTGTTCTGTTTACTCACCAGATCAATGTGCTGTTTAATGTGAGAAATGCATATTGATCAACCAGGACATTAGCTTAATGTCAGATTTATTATTATAATTTGGTAAAGGTCTTTGAGACATATTAATAAATATACAGGGCTGTGTTCACCTTTACTGTATTTATCATGATAACCAGGATATAAGTCGTAATCACTGTGTGCTTCTGTGGTTTTTCTTTATTCATATGAACTGACATTTCTGGTATTTTGGCACTTACAAAACAGATCGATGAAACCTCCTCTGCTTTAGTTTATTCACTATTCAGCCACTCTGAGTCATTTTTAATTCTTACCTGCATCCATCCTTCCTTTCCTCTCATTCTCTCTCTTTATCTCCATCCAGTCAATTTATTCTGTTAAACTTACACCTTTTACCTTTTCACTTTTCTAACCTGTAGAATGCCATTTATTACAAAGCTGTGGAACATCACAGAAAAATTGCCCAGAATAAGTAAACCTAATAAGTAAATGTCAGTCTCTTTCCTTCGGTTTATCAAATGAAATGCTCTGAATAGTTGACCGTTGGTTGTAGCTGGTAGCACATGGGAAGTGCTGGTTGTTCTTCACTACAGTCGTGACAGGTGACTGACTTGTTGGAAGTTGGCCACCTGGTTGGATTGAATAACAGGAGTTGACATATAGTAATTCAAATGCTGAAATGTGGGCAGCCGTTTCCTTCGAAAATCCTCCTTGGGATCCTGGGATTTTTAGTATGCGTGTCATTATTTGCGTACTGAAGGCTATCAAATGCACTGAAACAAATGCAAACCTCCAGAACCTCATTAATCAAGCAAAATAAAGTCACAGTTCTTTATTTGTCTCCCATTTGAGAAATCTGGCTTGGATTAAGAGGTGTACTGCTGCACAAACAATGAAAAACATTTAGGGCATAAAACCATAAAAACAAGACAAGCACTGAATAAACATATGCAGACAATAAAAACCAACCAAGACAGTAAAAACACACTAAAACTCATTCAATGTGCAAAGAGAAATATTAGCTTATAAAAAGTCATAAAGTGCAAAGAAGCGATTGCCACCAGTCTTTCATGTTTGCTCTTTCATTGATGAGCTTCACAGACAGAGGTACAAATGAATGTTTGTATTTATTATATTTACAGAGAAGGACCTGGTACCTCCTCCCTGAGTTCAACAGTGTGTATTCTGCTTGTAGATTATGGGAGCTGTCTGTTAAATGGCTTTCACCTGTGAAGTGGTGGCCTGGTAAAAAAGCTCCTGGGGCTTCACAGGAATGTGACCCATAATCTCGCTATTTACATTCACTATATACATTAATTAGATTGTGTAACGTGTATTGTGAGTTTTAGATTTGACATCAAGATTCCCAAACGAGCTGGTGATACCATACCGAATAATGGATTCAGTTGTTGCTCTGTAGAAGATTACCATTTTGTTTTTGCAAACACTGAATAGACAAAGTCTACACAGGAAGTGAAGGCAGTAATGGATTTTGTCAGGAATGGTGGCAACCTGTGTCTGGTCACTGTCAATATAGCCTAGAAGGCATCTGAATGAGGTCATGTATTTTATTATACAGTTTTGTATAGAAACAGTGGTCCGATCGCCAACTGGTCTGGGATCCAGCACAGGGCTCCAGACTAACTTTTTCCTAGGAGCACAGCAGAAAATTTACAGGTGCACACCAAAATCGACTTGCAAAGTAAATATTCACATTTCCTCTCATTTCACTGTATTACTGATAAACACTTGAACAATAAATGCAGAAACTGTTTTCAATTCACATTTAATTGTGCAGGAGTTGACGTAACAAGAAAAGCACTCAGAGCGCAGTACTCCACCAAGGCTGCTCAGTTGATGTATTTTTCTGGACGAATGAAATCTTTAATAAAAAAAAGACCTTGTGCTGAGCACAGGCATGTGTTATGCATGTGCACGTTATGTATTTATACTGAATCACGTGTAAATTACCCTTATAAAGGTCTGTTGATCAGTTCATCAGTTTTGGAAACCTTTGTATTGCTAGTGTTAAAATAACTGTTCCCTCCAGGCTTTTATTTTGAAGGTGTATTTTTAATAATACAGGCTTTTATTTTGTAACAGCAGCATGGGACGTGTTCATCTCAGAAGCTTTTTCTTGACATGACGAAGACGCTGCCGAAAAGTTTGAAAGTTCCGGTAAAGATGAAATAAAACGGTTCCATGCTGTTGCTGTCTAACAAAGGATGTAAGGATGTAATAAACTTAGAGCTGCTTGTGGTGTTTCCCGAAGAAAGGAGTGAAGGACAGAAAGCTGAATTTGTGTTCAAAATAAGGCTGACGGCTGAACATAAATAATAAAGGCTTCGTGAAACATCAGGAGCTTCACCGTCATTCGCCCCCTGCTCTCACATACACACGTGGACAAAATTGTTGGTACCCCTCAGTTAAAGAAGGAAAAACCCACAATTCTCACTGAAATCACTTGAAACTCACAAAAGTAACAATAAATAAAAATTTATTGAAAATTAAATAATCAAAAACAGCCATTACTTTTGAATTGTTGATTAACATAATTATTTAAAAAAAACAAACTAATGAAACAGGCCTGGACAAAAATGATGGTACCTCTATAAAAGATTGAAAACTATTTGACCAGAGTGACATGATTAACTCAGGTGTGTCATTTAATTGACATCACAGGTGTTTCCAAACTCATAATCAGTCAGTCTGCCTATTTAAAGGGAGACAAGTAGTCACCCTGCTGTTTGGTGAAAAGGTGTGTACCACACTGAACATGGACAACAGAAAGCGAAGGAGAGAATTGTCCCAGGACATCCGAAAAAAAATGATAGACAAACATCTTAAAGGTAAAGGCTATAAGACCATCTCTAAACAGCTTGAAGTTCCTGTGACAACAGTGGCTCATATTATTCAGAAGTTCAAGACCCACGGGACAGTAGCCAACCTCCCTGGACGTGGCCGCAAGAGGAAAATTGATGACAAATTGAAGAGACGGATCGTTCAAATTGTATCCAAAGAGCCCAGAGCAACCTCCAAAGAAATTAAAGGTGAACTCCAAGGCCAAGGTACATCAGTGTCAGATCGCACCATTCGTCGTTGTTTGAGCCAAAGTGGACTTCATGGGAGACGACCAAGGAGGACACCACTGCTGAAAAAAAACTCATAAAAAAGCCAGACTGGAATTTGCAAAAATGCATGTTGACAAGCCACAAAGCTTCTGGGAGAATGTCCTTTGGACAGATGAGACCAAACTGGAGCTTTTTGGTAAGGCACATCAACTCTATGTTCATAGACTCAAAAACCAAGCATACGAAGAAAAGAACACTGTCCCTACGGTGAAACATGGAGGAGGCTCAGTAATGTTTTGGGGCTGCTTTGCTGCATCTGGCACAGGGTGTCTTGAAAGTGTGCAAGGTACGATGAAATCTGAAGACTATCAAGGCATTCTGGAGAGAAATGTGCTGCCTCGTGTCAGAAAGCTTGGTCTCAGTCGCAGGTCATGGGTCTTCCAACAGGACAACGATCCAAAACACACAGCCAAAAACACCCAAGAATGGCTGAGAGAAAAGCGTTGGACTATTCTAAAGTGGCCTTCTATGAGCCCAGATCTGAATCCCATTGAACATATGTGGAAGGAGCTGAAACATGCCATTTGGAGAAGACACCCATCAAACCTGAGACAACTGGAGCTGTTTGCTCATGAGGAGTGGGCCAAAATACCTGTTGACAGCTGCAGAACGCTCATTGACAAATACAGAAATCGTTTAATTGCAGTGATTGCCTCAAAAGGTTGTGCAACAAAATATTAAGTTATGGGTACCATCATTTTTGTCCAGCCCTATTTCATTAGTTTGTTTTTTTAAATAATTATGTTAATCAACAATTCAAAAGTGATGGCTGATTTTGATTATTTAATTTTCAATAAATTTTTATTTATTGTTACTTTTGTGAGTTTCAAGTGATTTCAGTGAGAATTGTGGGTTTTTCCTTCTTTAACTGAGGGGTACCAACAATTTTGTCCACGTGTGTACATTGGCCTGCCTTCTTCTTCTTTGGTGTTCGTCTCTTTTCTTCTTTTGGAGTTAGTATCGGTTGGTAAACCAAATCATTGGCGCATTACTGTCAGCTACTGGATTGAAGTGTGGAGCAGAAGTTTGTCAGCAACAAAAATATTCAATAGTAGTAAAAAAAATTCAACAAATGTAACGGTCGCACATGCACGAGTAGATGAAAAATTTACTCGCACTGTCTCAAATTTTAGTCGCAAAATGTGACCATTTAGTCGCAGTCTGGAGCCCTGCATTATATTATGGTCCAAGTTGCTGAGAGGAGGTTTTGCTCTAACTGTATAGGCCTCCTTGATATTACCAGAACACTTACTGACAATGTTTTTTTTCCTGATTTTGCACTTCACATATTGATGGAAGCCAGGCAGACTCTTATTCAGGCTGCAGTGGTTGAAGTCACCAAGTATCAGCATAGGGACATCAGGTTTTTCATGTAGATGGCAATGGACAGAGTGGACAATTTGTTGAGCTAAGGTAGTACTTTAATGCAGTAGTTATAATTGCCAGTGTTGCAGTAAACTAGATCAGCATTTGTATGCAGTTTAAGAAAGCAGAGTAAAGTTGTACAAAGACTGTAAAATCTGTAAATGTAGACTCTGTAGGTGGTTCAAGAGTCAGATCATCAGAGGAAAGTGAGAGATGACCAAAACCAAGTTTGCAAGTGATGCCAGAATGTTTGTAAGTGTTTTAGATTGAGAACCTGGTGCTGCCTTTCAGTCTAGACAGGCAGAAATGGTGAGTTCTAGAAACGTGATGCAGGTGGCTGTGTTCGCTTTCTGATTGGGCCTTAAGCTCACTCCATTCATTTCCTGATTCTCCAGGCTCCTTTCACATGACTGTTTCCTGGACAGAAAGAGATTAGTCTTGACTACTAGTTTAGCATAGATAATGAATTAATCAACAGGCACTGTTTATCTTGTTGTCCATTTCATTTTGTACAACTACTCAAACAGTCCCTGCCTCATGTTTACACTGACACCTACATGCTCCATGTGAGAAAGGTTCTCAGGCGTATTGGTATGCATGAGACTATTCTGCGACTGTTCTAAAACACTTGTCTGGATGGAGATTATTTTCATTATTTTACAAAGCCACATATTAGTGTGGGTGTAGCAACCCTGGAGTTCTCAGTGTAAAACAGTTACAAGTGTTCTGACAGCGCTTGCATACTGGATTTGGTCATCTATAACTTGTTGCAGATGATCTAACTCAAATGCTAAATATATCTCCTCACACAACTTGGTGTATCTTTTTCCCCACAAGTCTCAGCTGATCTGTTTATGCACCTTTTGGAGTGTCCTGTGGTGTCTGGTATTGGGTTATTGGAAGTGGATCCTTTGGTTCGTGTCGGCTGCAGAATGGGTTCCTTCCAGTACATCATGTGGCTGCTTGATCACAGAATTGAGGCTGGGTCAAGGTTTTAGAGTCTTTGTTGCATTCCTTGAGCTGATCCTTAACAGTGTTTGCCATGGGGCAGGACCCGGCCATGCATGGTGTGCTTGGTCTCCAACCAACAGTGTGCAGGTAGGTCGTAGGTGTCAAAGTAACATCCACATGAATGTCAGGACTGCAGGTTTTCCAGCAGAACATTGCTTTGTAACAAAATGATCAATGTTATTAAGTTTACCAGTCATGGGTTTTAATAATGTGGCTCATCAGTATATCTCTTGAATGAGCTCACCATCGTTCGTTACACACTCAAATACAAAAATTCAAACCCAATATATTAAATGACATCATTCTAATTCGTTTTCATCCCGGGAATCGGTCTCTTTTCTATCAAAACGTAGTGTTTGCTCGGTATGAAAACAATAAGCAGAAGCTATAAAGACAACCAATCTAAAGGTCAAAGATAGCTTTGTTATCAAATAAATTTAGGTAGAAATAAGATTAATGTCAAGCTTTGTTGAAGCTGTGAACTGACTGTACCCCACAGATAAACATGTTTAAGGCTTAAAATTTCATCCTCACAGTATAAAACTAGATTCCCTTGCTGTGCTCTGCTGTGACTGTAATCATGGGAGGACAGTGTCGCTCAGCAGAAGATGAAAGGGATCATATGAAGCATGAAAAGCTGCACACATGCAGTAAGAAGAGTTCAGGGAGGGGAAAAAAAACAAAGAACTGTGAGCACTTTGCTCACATAACCAAGCAGTACGAAGGAAACGTTGCATCCCTGGGTAGATGTGGTTTATGTAGAAACAAGACCGTAATCAAGCACAAGGACAGGGTCTAATTACTCAGACACCCCTTACCCCACCGTCTCTTAGAGATCACATCGCTGCTCCTGAATTACAGGCTTCATGGTGACCTGTCTCTGTTAGTGGCAGTTGTCACTCTGATAGCACCTGGGACACACACACACACCATGCGATTACACTCCTAAGTATGTACGACATATGCAGAAATGATGCAGAAAAATTGTAGGCTGCACATGGTATTACTCTGGGATGCAGTGAAGGATATACTGGTTGGAGCTCAGAATTTTCCCATATATATGCTAATACACAGTATATGATGCTTTACCTGATTTACTAATACGTTATGTACACATTTTACTAAAGGGGGATCATTTTAGGGGAGAACAAGTAGGTTCTGTCTCTGGACATAAAATATTAAAGTTTCCACACAGAACAGCACATTTTTCTTCAGGTCCAGACTATCTGGAGACACACAAAGAGGGACTTTAGTACTCAGAACACGCTCTTTGTTTGATTAAATCAGAGTGCTGGATCCTTGTTGTAGCTTCAGATACAGAAAAGGAACGCATTTTAATGAATCTTTGCAGAATTAGTTCACCGTTACTTTTGTTGAAGGTACAACACAAAATCTCTCAATGACCAGTTTGAAGAGTGAACAAAACCTTTTTCCATGTACATATCCATCCTGAAAACACGTGGGTCTATCCTTTAACAAAAAACGTCATCCTCTCCTGAACTTAAAGGCACCTGGTTGCTAGTAGGTAGTAAGTAGGCGTGTTTTTATACGTGGGCTATGATTTTGTTTATAACAACTTGCTCAAAAAGACAAATGAATGTATTCAACTAGTCACGGGAGTTTAGAGAAACTGGATGGTAAATTTCCTGATGAGAAAGCCTCCATGTTTGTGAATGTTTGCCTTTTTACCAATAAAACACAAATGATGTGTTCTTAGACTTTCAATGTCCTACAGCAGCAGATAAAGGCTGCTGTAGTTATAAAGTATAATGAACAGCACTGACTGAAAGTGTTTCCACAACACTTTTAAAACTCTGTCTCATATTTTTTCCTGAAGTGCTTCATTTTATTATAACAAATGATTTTCTTCAGTGTGTCTATGTTGCACCTTGTTTAGTATACAGACTGAATTTTGTTGAGGTTTTTAACAGAAACATAGATTATTTTTTGGAGTTGCACCGCTGACTTAGATCACAAACACTCTCTTTTTAGTGTATTTTAACCATGTTGAAGTTTCCATTTTCACTCCACAGTTTTTTATTTTGATATGTAAGCCTTTATTATTGTGCCACATTACACAATGACATACACTTTGTCAAAATATACAGATGAAAACTGCATGAATGGTTCAAATTAGACGACTATTTCTTACAAAAATTGATAGAATATTTAATTTTTTTAAATATTATCTTTTTGCAGCTTTATTGTGACAGTAGCAGTGAAGAGTAGGGGAAGACATGCAGCAAAGGGCCGCGGGCAGGAATCTAACCCAGGCCGCTGTGTCAGAGACCAGCCCCTATACATGGGTCACCCGCTTAACCTGATGAGCTATATGGGCGCCCAAAATTGATAGAATATTTGATAAAAAAGTAGTCGTTTGTGGTAGCCCAGCAGTAGGTGAGGCTCTTTCAGTGTGTTGGTGGTTATGAAGCACCATAAAAATTCAACTGCATCCCAGCTGTCATTTCGAAACATTTATGTTCCCATGTTTATCCTTATAAAATGTGCTTTGAAGACATTTTAAGCAGTTGATGATAAACTTCAGAGATTAGGAAAGTGTGGAAATGTCACCTCAGATACCTGCAGTGACAAAGTTTGTATAGATCCACTTAGCAAAGCAACCTTTTCCAAGAAGACGTCATCTATCCAAAAGAGAAGAAGTGTAATAAAATCCTGCATTAACAGACGTTTTCTTGACAGACTCAGAAAATCAACATGCCAGTTATGCAGTATATTTAAATAGAGCTTCAGTGCTCAGACAGTATCATATCACATGCATGTAAATGTCTGTGCGGACATGTGTTTTGGTAAAATCTACATATCAGTTGTTAAAAAAAAATGCATTAATGCACACACACACACACACACACACACACACACACACATGCACGCACGCACGCACGCACGCACGCACGCACGCACGCACGCACGCACGCACGCACGCACAGAGTGAAGCCTCCTCCTGCTTCCCCTTGCTGAGATTGATTTACCTTTGTGTCCCAGGCCTGTCGTTATCGTGGGCCTCTCAGACAGGCCCGCTATGATAGCTCAGGGAAAGTGGGACGGAGGTGGCAGCAGGCGCATGATGGAGAAGAGCTTCTTATCACCGATGGAGAGATCAATCATTCTTACGCTGAGAGAAAGAGGGGGAGAGAGAACGAGGCGGAGAGTTGCTTTGGTCTTTTTCCTTCCAAAAGGTAAACAGTTCTTCTCACTGTAAGATGGTTTTATAGATCAGTGTATTTCAGCTGAAACTGTCCTGTACACGGTGTGCTCAGTGAGTATTTAGACCTTATCATTATGGCTGTGCACATTTTTCAACTCCAAACCTTTAAAACTCGTACTCTCATTGGATTTGATCGTTTTCTGGTGATACATATTTTTGTAATGAGAGAAGGAGTGGCCTAAAGCGATTATCATGGTATATTAAGGCGTGAATAATTGTTATGCAGCTTCATTCACATCAGGGGAAATGGGTAAAAAAAAAAAGGACGTTTTATGTATGATTACAACCTAAAGTTTTTACATGGAGTTAATAAACTTATATGGACTTGAGTGAATATTTTTAAAGCCAACTTAGTTTTAACTTTTGGTGCAGATGAATTGATCATCTGAATAGTTCATTTTCAGAGTGCTCAGAACAGGGGGCATTTAGTGATCTGTGGGATACCAGCAAACTCTGTTTTTGTCTTTTTCATCCTTTCTCTGACAGAATCTTGGTATTGTCAGGAGGAGAAATGCTGTTTTATGAAGTAGAACTCTTAATAGGACACAGTAAAGATGCTGTGAAAGAGAAGCCCTGTGCTCTATTTTTACTACGCAAAGAAACACGGCGGAGTTAGTTTACATTTATCTGTCTGTCAGCAACATTACTCAAAAACGGACCAACGGATTGGGATGAAATTTTCAGGGAAGGTCAGAAATGACACAAAGATCAGGTCATTAGATTTTAGCAGTTATAGTCTGGATCCACGGATTTGATAAAGATTTCTGTACCATTAAGAGATAGCAGCACAGCGTCACTGTAACCATGACAAGTGAACACTACATCAGCTGCTTGCTGACGATCACATTATTGTGATCCTACTACAAATTGACCGCTGTAGGGACTTATCAGGACTTATCCATCGGAAATGATAGAAGGAACAGTTGATGAACTTGTGGGGGTGTTTCCACATCCCATCAATTCCCACCCCCCGCTACATATTTAAGTCACGTGATTCCGTATCCGTACATAACGTGCACATGCATAACACACCTGTGCTCAGCTCAAGGACATTTTGTGGGTACATCTATATTAAATGACCACATACTATAGTGCTGTGATTTCTGCCACAAATATTTCAAGATTTCATCTGTCGGGAAAGATACGACTGAGCAGCCTTGTACTGTGCTGAGTGCTTTCCTTCTTTATTTAAGTGAAGAATGAAAGAGAACAAGTGTTCCTTATTTGTTTGTTTTCTCTAGTATAATAACTATTGAATCTTAACCATATCATCTTTACTAAGAAGTCAAAAGTTGTAAAATGCCTTCAAGATGAATTCAACACTCATGAGATCACTAAACTATTCAGGTGTCAGCACTGACCGCTCAAACGTTCTGTTGCCAGTAATCAACAATGCTGCACTGTCAAACTATAGAAGTGTTTATTCCACTCTGATTGTACAGTGGTGCTACAGAGTGATGCTGCTTGTATATGATGAGCAGTCTCAGTGCAGGTAGTGTTGTGTTCAAGCCTGCATCTCCATCAGCTGGCAGACACAAAAGCCTGACAAGTGAAGTCTGATTTTGGCTTGTCGTCAGGTTAAGTCATGGAATCATCGTCACTGACAGCTGATGGGGCCTGCTGTTGTCATGAAATGATATTTAGCAGGCTTCGTTGAATGGCCAATTATAAACTCAACACAACAAACTTAATTGTGAGTTTGTCATTCTTTTTCTCCCTCTAGCTCACTGCAAATTTAATAGAGTCTTCAAAATTACATACTTGGCAATTACAAAACAAGAACGACTACTGCCAGTAGGACATAAAAAACTCAAACTAGATAATAACATTTGGCAGCTCCCTCCACAGAGGAAGCAAACACTGATTTGGACAGCAGGAGAGAACAGGACAGAGAGAGCTGGAGGCTAAACCTGTACCCTCAGCAAACATGTTCTGGGAAACACATAGTATACGGTGTAGCTATGTGATACATAGTAAATGTGTAGCAAATGACAAACTAAATAGCCACAGTTAGCTGACAGTCCCTACAGCAGTGGTTTCTAACCTTCCAATACCAATGACAGCTAGAATCAGCACCCTGGACAGCGCTCCTAAGTTGACTTCTTGTTATTAGTGTTTGCAGCAGTGTGTACGCCCTTACAGGCTCCAATGTAGAATCCAGAATCACATGTATGTATTACTGCACACATGTGTTATTGTTTTAGCATGTTGTGAGGAATTTTGAGTACTTATGGTTATATTTACTCAAAGAAAGAAGCACTGTTGAATGCTTTCTGTCACAGAAGTTTTAGGGAGGTGGTCATTTTTTATAAAAGCCCGCTAATGATTGATGAATCGTTAAACCAAATTAAGTGCAGCAGACTTTTGTATGCTGGTAAAGCAGGTTTAACCTCAGATGTATAATATTCGCTGTTAAATCAGCTCAATTACAGAAACACTGTGCTGATGAACTTCAGCTCATTGTGAATATAATAATGATAATAGTAATAAGCGCTAAGTGGAAGCCATTAACAACCACAGAAGTCCCTATCGTCCTGGCCTGTTGTTTGGTAAACCCCACAATGCTCACAGCTTGTCAACACAAAATCGAATGCAGCCTGGATGACTGTATCCTTTGGGTTGTTAAAGTAAGAAACACAGGAAATAAGCTACAGTCTACATGCATGTTTGATACAGTTCAGGTGTTGTAAACCAGGCTCGGCTGCATTTCCTCTCCTCTTCTTGTCTCCTTATTGCCTGAAAAATTATATTTACAGAAATAAATGTGATCTTTTTGACCAATTCCATCATTTATTAAGCCGCTGCTGTTTTATTGCAGGTTTTATCCAAGCACCTCAGATGTCACTTTTCATTTTAAAATCATAAAAATATATCAAAGTTCTGCAGCTAGAAAGAACGTTCTACTGGAGTAGCTTCAGCTACAATCCAGGGGAGTCATTCCTACATTTTAAGTGCAACATTTCTTAAGCTTTTCAAAATAAAAGCTTTTTAAAACAGAATTTTCCAGTTTTTGTCTTCTCCTTAATTGTTTAGCAACAATTATTGGTGAACAATCGGTATCCCTACTTTGTATCATTATTCTTCTTTAGAATCAGTTTGTGGCTCTATCATACAGCTGAACTATTCCAATATTGCTATTTGTCATTGTTTAGTGTACAGTGTTTGCATAGAGGCATAGGTGAGCAGGAGTGCTTGAACTGCAGCGAGTGGTGGAGGAATGAAGGGGACGAGCTTATTACATTTTCACATTCAAGAGGACACAATGGTGGAGAGTTGCATTTTAAGGTAGGAAGGAATTTTTATCATGGGAAATAAACTTCCAAATACAGTATGTCTTTTTGCTACACTGACATGAGTTTTCAGAGGTTAAATCAATGACTGTAGAGGAACTTTAATGAAGCAGAGTGGTGTTTGGTGTTTTTTTTAACCAAGATGACACTTCTTCCGTAGTCTTCACTAAACCCCCTCAGTGCCCACTCATCATCATAAAGCACTTTTCTAGCTCTTACAAGCTAATATTGTATTCCAAAGGCAGGTATTGTCTGGAATATAATGAAATAGGTTGTCAGTGAGCGTTTTGCACATTAGTCTGACATGAACATTTTCACTTAAAGTGATTTTTAATCATGCCCACAAAACATAAGCATTATCTGGCTAGCATTATGTTTCTCCTGAACCTCTTGCTGATCTATTTTAGTCACATAGAAATGCTATGTCCAGAGATGAGGTTGGTGATATCATAACAGGTCACATGTGAGCGATAAGGCTGCATTTAGGACATGAGTTAAATTTCAACCCCATGCACAGCAGAGTGACGTCGTTAAAGATGAGGAGCTCCCAGTGGACGTGCATGCTGCTGTAGATCATGACAGATGCAGCCTTCTGAAAGGGGTGCTGAGGGTTTGGACAGATTTAGTTTCTTGTCACATTTAGTGCATATTTGAACAGGTTAAGATAGGCCTGCTTGAAGTCTGCTGTTCCTCTCCAATAGAGCTCCTGTTTCCTTGTTATACATTTTGCTCAAACAGTTATCAAACTCACCTATTAAGACCCTCAGTGTGACATGCGTTGGCCTCATGCTGAAATACATTTTCTGTGCTGCATGTCAGACTGTGATTAAGATACTTCTCCTCTCTCCAAACCTGTCACGTTCGGTGCTGCCCAGTTTGAAAAATAGCTGTCAGATAATAGTGTTTAACAGCCTCACCGTTTTATCACAAGCCATTTCTGTCTGAAATAACTCTGATCTGAGAGCTGTTGGATCCTTTGACTAAGGTGCTGTGAAGACAAAAGTATCCCCATTCTGCCTAATGACCATTTATGCCATGCATAGACCTAGCAATTTCACTGATTCACAGTGGCATATGATATAATACCACATGAAATCCAAGCTTTGTTACAGTTGTTAAAATCATAAGTGAAAGTGTTATTGATCCTGTAATTTCTGGCCATTGTGTGTACTATAGTAAATGGCTTGTATTTGGCGGTGGATTACATTGACAGAGCATTGTATTATTCCCATCATCTTTTCTTCAGTGTTCCGCAGAATCTTGTGATAATAGGTGCAGCCTTTCACTTAGGTTTTAATCGTTTTTTGTTCATAACTATCAAGCATTTCTCTTCCTTGAATGTTAAAAGTGCATTGAGTGCTTTATTTGTTGCCAACATGCTTTGTTAGTTGGTGCAGTTGACTCACTTCCACCTACCTAATGCTGGCAAACTGTAAAAGCCCACTAGTGACACATTTGGAGATTAATAATGGGGAGGCAGATGGCCTTTGCTGATGACCATGATGTTTGTATGATATTTCGACTGCAGCCTTTTTCACTAGCTGATGGAAGTTTTTCAGAGGAAGACTTTAAAGATTGCAAAGCAAGTTCACTTTGCACCTACACACGTGGACAAAATTGTTGGTACCCCTCAGTTAAAGAAGGAAAAACCCACAATTCTCACTGAAATCACTTGAAACTCACAAAAGTAACAATAAATAAAAATTTATTGAAAATTAAATAATCAAAACCAGCCATCACTTTTGAATTGTTGATTAACATAATTATTTAAAAAAACAAACTAATGAAATAGGGCTGGACAAAAATGATGGTACCCATAACTTAATATTTTGTTGCACAACCTTTTGAGGCAATCACTGCAATGAAACGATTTCTGTATTTGTCAATGAGCGTTCTGCAGCTGTCAACAGGTATTTTGGCCCACTCCTCATGAGCAAACAGCTCCAGTTGTCTCAGGTTTGATGGGTGTCTTCTCCAAATGGCATGTTTCAGCTCCTTCCACATATGTTCAATGGGATTCAGATCTGGGCTCATAGAAGGCCACTTTAGAATAGTCCAACGCTTTTCTCTCAGCCATTCTCGGGTGTTTTTGGCTGTGTGTTTTGGATCGTTGTCCTGTTGGAAGACCCATGACCTGCGACTGAGACCAAGCTTTCTGACACTAGGCAGCACATTTCTCTCCAGAATGCCTTGATAGTCTTCAGATTTCATCGTACCTTGCACACTTTCAAGACACCCTGTGCCAGATGCAGCAAAGCAGCCCCAAAACATTACTGAGCCTCCTCCATGTTTCACCGTAGGGACAGTGTTCTTTTCTTGGTATGCTTGGTTTTTGAGTCTATGAACATAGAGTTGATGTGCCTTACCAAAAAGCTCCAGTTTGGTCTCATCTGTCCAAAGGACATTCTCCCAGAAGCTTTGTGGCTTGTCAACATGCATTTTTGCAAATTCCAGTCTGGCTTTTTTATGAGTTTTTTTCAGCAGTGGTGTCCTCCTTGGTCGTCTCCCATGAAGTCCACTTGGGCTCAAACAACGACGAATGGTGCGATCTGACACTGATGTACCTTGGCCTTGGAGTTCACCTTTAATTTCTTTGGAGGTTGCTCTGGGCTCTTTGGATACAATTCCAATGATCCGTCTCTTCAATTTGTCATCAATTTTCCTCTTGCGGCCACGTCCAGGGAGGTTGGCTACTGTCCCGTGGGTCTTGAACTTCTGAATAATATGAGCCACTGTTGTCACAGGAACTTCAAGCTGTTTAGAGATGGTCTTATAGCCTTTACCTTTAAGATGTTTGTCTATCATTTTTTTTCGGATGTCCTGGGACAATTCTCTCCTTCGCTTTCTGTTGTCCATGTTCAGTGTGGTACACACCTTTTCACCAAACAGCAGGGTGACTACTTGTCTCCCTTTAAATAGGCAGACTGACTGATTATGAGTTTGGAAACACCTGTGATGTCAATTAAATGACACACCTGAGTTAATCATGTCACTCTGGTCAAATAGTTTTCAATCTTTTATAGAGGTACCATCATTTTTGTCCAGGCCTGTTTCATTAGTTTGTTTTTTAAATAATTATGTTAATCAACAATTCAAAAGTAATGGCTGTTTTTGATTATTTAATTTTCAATAAATTTTTATTTATTGTTACTTTTGTGAGTTTCAAGTGATTTCAGTGAGAATTGTGGGTTTTTCCTTCTTTAACTGAGGGGTACCAACAATTTTGTCCACGTGTGTATATTTGTAATACCCTTCATTTCTTTTCTATCCATCATGACTTAAATGTGCTTCTTGTATCTAAATGTGTCAACAATTAATAATGTAGAAGTACTTTAAACAATTGTCAAAATCATTTGTTGATCTTATTTCCATTCAACAAAGTGTCATCAAGTCTGTCATCCTGGTAAACAAAGGAGCATTTTTTTTAAAAACTTTTTTTTATGCACCCAGAAACACAAATTTGACCCAAATACATTTAGGATATATTCATGTCTATGCCACTTTCTTTTCTTACACTATCTGTTCACAGAAACTCCACAAAGAAAGAGTTCCTCTACCAGGACAAGCAGACATGTAATAGATGTTTTATGTACAGAGAAGACAGAATGGTAGTAAAATTACAATATGGAGAAACTGTCATTAATTGTACATTATGGCTGGATGTTGCTAGAGCACCAGCATCTCAGACCAAAACAAACAGGCACTTTGGTCACACTTCGCCCTCCCTTCACATTTTCTTTACAACCATAAGTGTTGCGTACACCAGAATCAACACAAAGTAATTTAGCCACAGCCACTATCCCATGCTAGCATTATTAAATATACTGAATGGCCATTGGGAATTAATTTGAGTAATTTTATCTTCACTTGACCTGCCTCTTCTTTGCTCCAGTCCTTGTGTGTCTGTTTCCACATATGTACCAGAACAGACACAGAGAAGCAAAAGACAAACAGAGAACAGTAAAACATGATTGGAAACTTTCACACAGAACAGAAATGAAATGAGTGCTCATGACTTTGATCAGAAAAATACTTTTTTAATGTCGGTGGGTGAATGCTTCAGACTGCGCTTTTGATTTTACAGTGTGGTATGAGAGGTAACTCTAAATCTGTTCATAAGCGCCGGGAGGGCCAACAGTTTCAAAGGGAGGGACTCAGCTGCACTAACATGCATGTGCAGCTGGACTCCAAAACAAAGAACAGAGAAGGTTGGCTTACAACCCACACAGATGAAGTGTGACTTCATTCACTGCTAAGGACAGCATGAATCTACTATAAATTTATATAGCTCATAGCTGTTTGCTGCTAGAACAATGTTATATTTACCGTATGTTCAAAATCACGTGTATTGCACCTTTAGCAAACAAGACAGTTTGTCAAGACAGCTTAAGAATGGCTGAAGGTCTGTCACAAGTTTACATAAAAGGTTGAAATGAAAGTTGGCATGCTCCAGATGTCGATGAGAAACTCTTGTACATGAAAACCATGTGATTGCACAACTACACTAGGAATTGTAGGTCTAAGGTAGCACAGGAAGTTGGTCTGTAAAGTACTGTAGATGTTTACAACAGACAATTTAAATCGCAATTATTTGAGTAAATAATTTCTAAATAATCAGTTTGAAAGCTGCCTGTTTGTGTCTTAAAAGACTGTTCTGGTTGTACAGTAGCAAAGACTGAACAGCTCAAATATTGGCTCTAGAGAGGACCTTTCACATTTTAAGCCATTGTCAGCTCACCTACACTCTTAGAAATGGATGGATGAAGAAGAGATATTCGTTTGGATACAGTCTCAAACTAAATCCTACACATTTATCATTTAATGCATGTACATTTTTGTTCCAGACTGAAAACATCATCAAAACTACAAAATGGGCGCCAAATTGTATTTTTTTTCCCTAATTTTACTTTCATATCTGAATGAATAGGAACGACTAGTTTTCTTCCAGCATTCAGTGTTGAAAATAACCGGTGATGAATAAGACCAGCTTATGGCCGATATTGTTTCTTGCTTTCTGTGCCGCCCAGCTGTTTATGCAGTCTACAAACATTACTGTGTGCTAAGAGTTGGAGCCAAATGTGGAAGGACACAACGCCCAAGGGTGATTTATTTAACTTTGAAAGGTTCTTTGGTTTGTGTTAGACTTGCTGGGAGCTATGCAGCAGCGGATCATCTAGCCCGTTCTCCCAAGTGGGTAGCAGCCAACAAGAGCCTGGGCGATGCGCGTGGGTAGAGAGGAAAAAGATAACCCCACCAGGGACTACACGACAGTCCTCATTTAGACAGCACCAGGCAGGCCAGCCATTTAGCAACACAGAAACAAAAACTCCATTAGATAATCTTTTTATTTTTGTTTTATCAACATTACACTCCCTTCAACTCTCTCTCTCTCTCTCTCTCTCTCTCTCTCTCTCTCTCTCTCTCTCTCTCTCTCTCTCTCTCTCTCTCTCTCTCTCTCTCTCTCTCTCTGGAGAGCAGTGTTGTTCTCTAACCAGCAGAGAATGAGGTAGATGTATCTCATGAATCATATTAAAGCGCCTTTAATCCTCTAAAGTGAGGGTCTCGGGAGGGTGAAGTTGCAGATGAGGAAGCACAAACTGAAGAGGTGGATGACAGAGGAAACAGATGGGGGGGAAAAACCCCACACTGAACCAGGTAGTAGACAAGATTAATTAATCTTTGGCGCTGGGGTGCTGTTCTGTGAGCTGTCAATCTGCACAGCTGGATGTTGCCTTTTTCCTATGGGGCTGTGGGTAAAGACAGCCTAGATCGCACTGTTTCCTTCCTTTCCTCATCCATCCCTCCTAATCCAGCCTAAGCACTTAACCAAAGTGGTGCGGTGAAGATCACCTGTGTCTGTGAGGGATCAAAGCCGCTTCAGCAAAAATAAGAAAAGTCTTGAGGAGGGGAAAAGCTGATGTAACAAGAAGTGGTAGATTAGCATTAAAGACTTGAGAGATGCAGAGAAAAAAAAAAGTTTCCTGGGCCTCTGCAGTAATCTCCGCTATGAATCACAGCCACTTCTGGATTTGCTGCTAATGGCAGGTATACCTGCATAAGTACCCATCAAAGAAAGCGTCGTTTTGCCAAATGAAAAGAGCAGTTATTTCATTGACCTCTCTGAAAAGCAAGCAGGGCAAAGAGGAATCCAGTTGAAAGGATTCAAAATAACCTTAAAAGAAAGGCAGGGAGATGTACTGTTTTCAGTGGCCCAATTTAAAATATGGACTACTTTTCATAATTTAGCAGACGGCTCCTGCCCCTTCTCTGCTCACACTAGGCCAGAGCTCCCCCCGGTCATATTTCAAACCCCGCATAGCTGTGTATTTTGACAAGTAAATTGCTTGCCTCTTTGCTGATAGCTTTTCACTTAAATAATGAATTCTTAGTAATAGCAGCAGAAATAATGCATCCTGCAGAATGACATGGATGAAAGCGTTATTACTGATAGAGGACACACATTTGGAATCTTTCCTGAAACAGTCACAAATCAATCAGTGGCCATGCTGAATGCTTTATAATTTGATGATGGAAAGAAAGACTAAGAATCTACAGGCAGGCCAGGCAGTAAGCAAATTAATATTCACAGACTGCTTAATGATGATCTCCAAAGCTGCCCAGTCCTGTTCATCCAGAGGGGAACATGAGTGTGTGCTTTTAGGCAAAGCAGTTTTCATGAAAAACTGCAGATGATTCCCTTAAAACTAAAAATATAAACTTCATAGTGGCATTTTGTAAAAGACAAGGGATTGCAAAACATATTAAGATTAATTTTGTGGAAACTATAGCATCTGTATCAAATGTTGTGGCAGACTATCGAGTCGATTTTTAGATATTTCACAGAATAATTAAGAACCCTGCTCTGCAGGTAGCACTACCTGACAACTTAGAACACCAACGACACCATCGATATCTGTACCAATGCATATGAGTTGATACTGACACATTCTAGATATACTGCGCCCCCGGCCTGTGAACCACTTTAAACTTAAAAGGCTGTAGCGCCAGATACCACCATGTGATTCGGGCGTTGGTATCCTTCATGCAGTGGAGCCATTCGAGAGGGGCGTGGTCCAAACAGAGGGTGAATGGGCGTCCCAGGAGGTAGTAGCATAGGGCCCCGACCGCCCATCTGATCGCCAAGCACTCCTCCACTGTGCTGTAGCGAGCCTCCCTCTCAGACAGCTTACAGCTGATGTACACTACTGGGTGGTCGACGCCCCGCACCTGCTGAGACAAAACGGCCCCCAGCCCTCTGTTCGAAGCATCAGTCTGCAGGATAAAAGGGAGAGAGAAATTAGGTGTGTAGAGGAGAGGCTTCCCACAGGGGGCTTGCTTTATCCTCTCAAATGCCCGCTGGCACTGCTCCATCCACTGGACCGGATCTGAGGCACTCTTTCGAGTCAGGTCGGTCAGGGGACTGGCCAGGTCCGAGAATTTGGGGATGAACTGTTGATAGTAGCCTGCCAGCCCCAAGAACCGCCGTACCTCTTTTTTGGACTTGGGCTGCAGACAGGCTGCGATCGCTGCCGTCTTGTCCACCTGTGGGCCCACCTGCCCGCCGCCCAAGTGGTGTCCCACATACCGTACCTCCCTCTGTCCACCCGCACACTTCTTCGGGTTGGCCGTCAGCCCCGCCTGTCTCAAGGACTCCAGCACTGCGGCCACCTGCTGCACATGCTCTGTCCAGCTAATACTGTGAATGATAACATCATTTAAGTAGGCGGCAGCATATGCTGCGTGTGGACGCAGCACTTTGTCCATGAGACGCTGGAATGTGTCTGGGGCTCCGAACAACCTGAATGGAAGCGTAACGAATTGGTACAAACCGTACGGAGTGGAGAAGGCCGTTTTTTCCCTGGACTCCGGCGACAGGGGAATCTGCCAGTAGCCCTTGGTTAAATCCAGCATCGTGAAAAAGCGAGCAGTGCCCAGCCGATCCAGGAGCTCGTCGACCCTGGGCATTGGATAGGCATCAAACCGTGACAAATCATTCACCCTGTGATAGTTCACACAGAACTGTATAGACCCATCCTTCTTGATGACCAGAACGATGGGGCTACACCAGGCACTGTTAGACTCTTCTATTACTCCCATCTCCAGCATTGCTTTCAATTCCTTCTGAACCAGTTTTGTTTTATGTTCAGGCAGTCTGTAAGGTCATGAAAAAACCCTCACGCCTTGGGGGGCCTTGATGTGGTGCTGTATGAGGTCCGTACGCCCTGGCAGGGGAGAAAACACATCAGCAAACCACTTCTGCAACATGGCAATGTCTGATTTTTGGGACTGCGAGCAATGGTTGTCAAAGGGGAGCGAGGTGGAACTGCACGACTCAGGCCCTAACTCATCTCTCTCCTCGATCGCACTCACCAACGAAACCGACTCAGCCTCTCTCCATGCTTTTAGGAGGTTGAGGTGGTAAATCTGTGCCGCTTCTCCCCTGTCAGAGCGTGCAACCTCATAATCGACCTCCCCTACTCATCGTGTGACCATGAAGGGTCCTTTCCACTTGGAGAGTTATTTCGAGCTAGAAGAAGGGAGTAATACAAGCACTTTGTCTCCCGGTGAAAATTGTCTTAGGGTGCTTTCACACCTACGCCTTTTGGTCCACTTAAAGCAGACTGGAGTCCGCAACACCTGCAAGTACAGTTCGTTTGGGCTGGTGTGAAAGCAGACCAGATTTTTTTGGTTCGGACTAAAGAACCGGACTGAGACCACATTCGGGAGGTGGCCTCGATCTGCTTCTATGTGAACTCCAGTTCGGTTCGCTCCTGGTGAGAACACAAACCTGTCTCCATTCGGACTGGCTTGATGGTGCAGCAGACTTTTTGGTGTACGGGAGCTTCCGTAGCAACCTGCACAGGTTGTGGAGCATCGCCCGCTTTCTCCGATAACGTCTTGCAATGCATCTTCTCTGTGCCAAAAATGACTGTGTAATGTTCTCGTACCAAATACGAGCTTCATGCTGGAACAACAGCAGTATTTGTGCTTGCTGCATAAAGCAATGATACGAATATATGGCAACAAGAACGAACAGGAGAGCATAGTTCATTGTTTACAAATAAACCTCTATCCATGGAATAAACACAGCCTGTTGTTTTCTTCTGGGATTTTTCCCTCTTCACATGCTGTGCCAATCAGCGTTCGCCTACGTCATCTAAAACACCTTATTTTGTGAACAGCGCCGCCAAACGACTGGGGGGAGATATAACATTCATCGTAGTTGGTTCAACTGCGAAAACACTGGTGTGAATGCGAACTGAACCAGTTGAAAATAGCAACATTGTAACAACTTTTGGGTCCAAACGAACCACTCTAACGGACTAACAGGTGTGAAAGCACCCTTAGCTTCGACCCTCTGTTGTACAGGTGTTGTTGCCGCTCCTGAGCCTTGAGCAAATTCACTGCCCCAGTGATTGGAGTTTTGCTCTTAGATCCAGGACGTATTGAATTTCGCTCTTACTTGGGCTCGGACCTTCCTCCCAGTTTTCTTTAACCAGGTCCAAAACCCCACGTGGCTTCCTGCCAAACAACAGTTCAAAGGGAGAAAATCCCATGGAGGCCTGGGGCACCTCCCGCACTGCAAACAGAGGGTCCAGCCATTTGTCCCTATTGCAACTATCCTCGTGAATGAACTTACGAATCATGGTCTTCAAAGTTTTATTCAGACGCTCCACGAGACCATCAGTCTGTGGGTGGTACACACTAGTCCGAATAGACTTGATGTCCAATAATTCATAGAGTTCCCGAAGTGTTCGTGACATAAACGAGGTGCCCTGGTCAGTCAGAATCTCTTTGGGGATTCCAACTTGGGAGATGACCTGAAACAGTGCTTGAGCAACACTCTTTGCAGAGATGGTGCGCAACGGCACTGCTTCGGGATATCGTGTCGCGTAATCCACTAGGACTAACACAAACCGATATCCTCATGCGCTCCGGTGAAATTGCCCAATGAGGTCCATGCCAATTCTTTCAAATGGAAACTCCATCAGTGGCAATGGGCGCAAAGGCGCCCGTGGGATGGCCAGTTGGTTAACCAACTGGCATTCGGGACAAGAAGCACACCACCGGCGTACGTCTTCCCAAATGCCAGGCCAATAGAATTGGGCCATAATCCGGTCGAGTGATTTTTCATACCCCATGTGACCAGCCATTGGGTTGTAATGTGCCTCCTGGAGAACAGTTTCCCAGCGGCACTTTGGTACCAACAATTGGGTGGCTATATCCTGTGTCTGAGTGTTACAATTCACTCTGTATAATCTGTCTCTGATCAATGCAAAATGTGGATATGTAAGTGCTGTGCCCGGGTGCACCAGCTGACCATCAATCTTTATCACTTGGTCAAAAGCTGAGCGCAGAGTATCATCTCGAGACTGTTTCAGAGGAAAATCTTCCAAGGGGTGGAGGACAGTCACCCGTGGAGCCTCCTGCCGAGGCCCCCCGGATTCCCCCTCCCCTTCTGCAGTGTCGGACAACCTCGCGTCACCACTGAGCACAGCACACATATCACACGCCCCTACCTCTTGTGAACGCACTCCCACACACTTCCCCACTGCTCCATGGAACCCAGGCCAATCCATGCCCAAAATAAGGGGGTGCGCAAAGCGGGAGCTAACCACAGCCTTTATAATATGCTTTTTTCCCTTAGATCTAATTTCCACTGGTACAACAGGATATTTGTGAACATCCCCGTGCACACATCTTATCCTCACCCAGGATGCCTCCACCAATGCCCCGGGTCGAACCAGGTTTTGGTGAATCAGGGACTGTTCACAGCCCGAATCCACCATAGCCCAGTGTACATCCCCTTGGATCCTTCCCAGAACGCTGCGTATACGAACGGGCGGTCGCCCGTCCCCAGCCTCGTGCCCCGGAATCGGCGGCGGTGGTCCTCCGGCGAAAAACCCATTCTGTTGAGAACCGCCTTCTGTATGTCCGTGAAGCTTCCCCAGGACACCGCTGGCAGGCTGAGCGCAGCCGTCTGGGCTTCCCCGTCAATAAAGGAAGCAAGCGCACCACCCACTCCACCGCTGGCCATCCGCAAGCGTCCACCGTCGCCTGGAACATGTCCAAGAAGGACTGTGGATCGTCCGCCGCCGTCATCTTCTGCAGGGACACGCCGGAGATGGGGGAGGAGGAGGGGGCCGAGGAGCCAGGCATTCCCCCCGACCGGGACAGCAGCCGCTCGAGGACGCACGTCTGCCTCTCCGACTGCTGATGAAGAGCATCAAGGTGCTGCCTATTCACAGCCGCCTGCTCCGAATGCATCGCCGCCAACATCTGAGCCAACGCCGCCACTGGCTGCACAGGCTCTGCCGGTGGCACAGACATCTCGCCGCGCTGAGTGCCGGCTGGGCGCCAGTGTAACAAATGTCTTGTCAGTGGGTCCACTCAGCGCAATAACCACGGCAGGTTGGCAGTACCAAATGGGCTTTTATTCACCGGCTGAATCACAAACACAAATAAAACGGTCTCCAACCTATGCCTGACGCTCCACCGGACCTCGTCCTGTAAACAGTCTCCAACTTCTGCCCGGCGCTTTACAGGACCTCATCTGGTAACCTTCCCACCACCCGTGCATCTTCACCAGTCCACATCCTCTCCGTCTGTGTCCTTTTTGTCCTCTCCTCCAGCCTGCTACTGCAGAGAGAATCTGGTGAGTCTAATCGGTAACACCTGCGTCAATTAACCTGACGCTGCTTCCACATGCCCTCCTCCACACACCTCTCCCATGCAGCTGAGCTCTCCCACGCCCACTGCCACATATGCCATGCACTGGTCAGCAACAACATGAAAACCATCTCTTTAATGTTGTGTAGGTCCTATTTGTGTTGCCAAAACAGCTTTGACCTGTTTAAGTCGTGGACTCCAGAAGACCTCTGAAGGTGTACTGTAGTATCAAGCACCAGGACGTTAGTAGAACCATTAAATCAAACAAGTTGTTGGATGGAACCTCAATGGATTAGACTTGATTACGTAAATGCTCATCCTGATTGAGAACTGAGTTGTTTGGAGACCAAGTTAACACCTTAAACTCTTTGTAGTGTTCCTCAAACCAGTCATGGACAGTTTTTACAGTGTGGGAGGGAGCATTATCCTGCTGAAGGACACCCCTGCCATCAGCGAATACCACTGCCATCAATGTGCCTGGTCTGCAACAGTGTTTAAGTAGCTGGTACATGTCAATGTAGCATCCACATGAATGCCAGGGCCCAAGGTTTCCCAGTGGAATGAATAAACATAGCAGAATATAAGATAATTTTTTAACCTCATGATTTTACAGTTAAATGATAACAGACTTGGAGCTGACCAAAGGGCATCTGCTTGTATTCTTGGCTTGTACTTATAGGATTTCTAAAAATCTAACTGTATCAAATGGTGATCCCAACACAAGACCGACGGAGGAATATGTCACAGACAAGTTGTTGTTATTGTTTTTCGATGACTGTGCTTGTGCTAGCCATTCGCCACTTCGCCATAGGCGAAGCCTTCCTCAGGATGGCGAAGCCATTTTTAGCATGTTTAGCCACGGTGGCGAAGCTAATTTTGCCTAATAAATGTGAAAAAAGGGTTAACTTACAACTTTTTCGTAATTTGCCGAGCGATAATCAAAGAAAATAACAAACCGCGTCTCCTTTACTGAAGAGCGCTACCGAGTATAACCGGAATGACCCGAAGGCTTCTGATCATTAATAGATGCACACTGTCACGTGTCTCGTCTCAGCCAATCAGAAAAAAGGATTCGGACTACAGCTCTCGCTCTCTGCACCTGGCTTACTCCATTTCCACCAACACCCCTCCCCCTTTGCTACACACACACACACACACACACACACACACACACACACACACACACACACACACACACACACACACACACACACACACACACACACACACACACACACACACACACTTCCCTTATCCCCAATCCCCTGGTCCTTGTGCATCCCAACTTGTTAACCCATGCGTTTTTTTCTTCCTGTATTATTGCTATTCAGGCCTTCAGCTGCTATTTGGCTGGCAATTAATTGGTCATTTCATTGTTTTTGAATCTGTCCATTACTTTCCCAATTGAGTGATTATTTGTTCTATAAACGGTCAGAAAAGGGTGAAAAATATATTATATCAGTATTTCCCAAAGCCTAAGATGATGTCTTCAACTGTCTTGTCTTTTGTCCACAACTTCGCGTGCCACAGTAC
The DNA here is from genome assembly GCF_021347895.1 of Acanthochromis polyacanthus. Classification (NCBI taxonomy): domain Eukaryota; kingdom Metazoa; phylum Chordata; class Actinopteri; family Pomacentridae; genus Acanthochromis; species Acanthochromis polyacanthus. The sequence goes on from NC_067132.1 coordinate 10,582,267, forward strand.
AGATACTGAAAAAGTATGGCTAAATGTGGCTAAACAAAATTCTAGCACTTTAGCCACAGTGGCTAGAGACAAATTTTCCCTAGTGCAAGCACAGGATGATGTGTCATGTTTGTTGAGCTGTGATATGAAGACTGTTGGCTTCACAGTTTACACTCAACTTTGTGATCATCTGTTTAAACAGAAAGCAGACAAACTGACAGTGTTGGGAGCCGACTCTTCAACCCTACAGTCTTCTTTCGGGTGGGTGAGTTCAAAGTTGTTGAAAAGGGATGTGTGTTCACAGGAAGGCTGTTGATGTAGCACCTTTCTGTTTGCGACAGTAAAACACCAGTGATTGTTTCACTAGTGAGAATTTAATCAAAAGAGAGCACAATGACCAACCATTTGACTTGTTGATCTCAGCACTACAGCCTACTGAAATAAAAAATAGCCTTGGAGCGGTGCTAAAGAAATGTCAGGTAATCACATAGTCCTAGAACTCATTTTCTGGAGACCATGAATATCTGTAAATATATTATGGCAGTTCATCCAAAAGTTGTTGTAGTAGTGGAATCCTGTTGCTATCATGAAGAACAATCTGATTCATTTTAGTTACATTTAAAGGTTAATGACTACAGCACATTTATTGTTACAAGATTCATTCAATTATATGTGTACAAAGAGGAGTGAAGTAACACAACGTACATATCAGACAGAAAAGGACAGGTATTCACAAATGTTTAGCACATCATACGAAGGTTGTTTGTGCACCTGAGCAACATTTGACTGGACAGACTCAGGTGTTGACAGCGCTGATGGGGAAGGGCATACTGATAATGCAGCTGATTAACCTCTGATCATTATCTACAGTGCAGCTTATGATGGTCTAAATCAATGGCAGGAAAGAGGAGAGCTAGCCCTGTGAAAAGATTAAACGTCTGGCACCATATGATGAAGTCTAGCTCGTCAGGCACTGTTTCTGAACTTTGAGAGAAGCCTTTTAAAAGAATAATGTATGAAGTGTATTCACAAAGTGGTGCCTGACAAAACTTTTCTCTCATCCAGTACCTCATCAGATTTAAAATCGAGTCACTTGCACATTGTTTTGAGAGCTGATAAAACACACAACCTTGCATCAGCATACTCCTCCATCATTGTCGTCCCTATTTGGCAGGTTCATAACAGGCCCGTGGTGTATGGATGCAGCCAATTTTGGTACCGCGGTCCATATCCTTGAACACTTTGAAGCTGGGAGACATTTGACATGGCATCAAAGACTCCTTAGAAAGAATGAAAAAGGGAGAAGGAGAGGAATGAGGTGGCAAATTGCTTGGTATTAGCCAACATGAAACAAAAGGGCAGAGTCAGCGTCGCCATCAGCAGCTGCCCAAGAGCCTCCCGGATTCACAATGGGCTAATTACGACATTATGTGGATGATGATGCTGTTTTGTTGCCCCTAAACACTCGTTACAAAGTCACCCCAAACGTAAGAAAAATACACTTTCTGGTTGCGTACTTTGATCTCCTTTTTTGTGCTGGCATGGTCTAAGCAAAACACATCTCATGCTTTCATAGTAATGCGGTTTTGAAAGGAAATGTAGCAGTTGCAGGATTGCTGTTTCAAGCCACTTATTTAAAAAAGTCTAGGAAATGTATTTGTAGTGCATGAGGCAGAGTTTGGGTCAGCATTATTCACTGCAGGCCCCCACTTACATCACTTAATCCTACATGAATACAATTAAAGGGAAAAGCACTTAGTGAGTAGAACAGCCATCATTTGCAAAAGGCATAATTATGGAAACTGATGTAAATATTAATAATTCTCACTGCGGCATAAGTTGCACATCAGCTTGTTTGAATGGTGTTTTCACGTTTTTGTTAGCTGCCTTTAATTTCTGTTGGCGTGCAGTTGATTTGAAATATCACAAATCAATCCAACACAACTCTGGACTGAATTGACTCAGATTAAACAGAACTGTTTTCCATGTCTTCTGATAACAAGCACACTGTGGAGGCTTAAGAGAATGAAATTTTTGCTCTACAGTGTTTAATATCGTCGAGTGGCACAGTCTGTCCACTTGTTCAATTTCCCTGTGTAAGCATTACAGAAGAGGCTAAAAGGCTCAAAGATTTGGAGCATGCTGACGCCTTATATTCTGTCAGTAAGATTCTTAGTGGGAGAGCGGAAATGGGAATAAACCAGGGCACTGTTGTTGGCGGGGCAGATTTACCTCCTTATGTCAACCCAAACCATTTACTGTTGAGTAGCACACACACATGGGGGAAAAAGCAGAACCTGAAGGTTCCCTTAGAGGTCATATCGATGAAGGTTTATTGTGAAAAAGATGAGCCTTGCATTATGGAACAGCCAAATTTAGAATGACGGTGCCCCCATCCATAGGATATGAGGGGGAAGCAGTCTTGTGCTATAGCCTTCCCACTCACAGATCTTCCATTAATCGAACATATGTAAGAAATTTTGGAATCTGTTTTGGAAGAATGGTGTTTTATCCCTCCAGTAGACTTTCAGAAACTTGGAGAATCAGTGCCAAGGAACTAGCAGCCCAACATCCTATAAAGGCACTTCATGTTGTTTTTTTTCTTTGATTTGTCATCCTTCTGTAGTTATTTAGTTATGCAACGTAAAGTGTTTGTGGGCCCTCACTTGCTGTTGACCCCTCAAATCATAACCTGACTGGTGGTGGTGTAATGCTGTAGGGTAAGACTAGAGAAAGCTAGTTAGCTTAGCTTACAATAAAGTTGTTATACTGTTGCTGGTCTACCACAAATGGTAGAAAAAAAGTGACCCACACCGAGCACATAATTGTAACACACGACCATGTGAGGGATGGTTTGAATTTAGCACCACAGATTTAAAAATCATGTTCAAATATGAGGCATGTACTTACTTTATAGTGCGTAGTCTTTTACTTACCTCAATTAAAGAGAGAAATGTGGGAATAGTAATACTGAATATATAATGTAAGCTAAGGGTAATTTCAACCAGTGTATTAGTTGCAGTGGGTAAAATTACTGTGTATCTGCACTAGTTTTGTATGCTATGGGTCTCCCGATTTTAAGCCCGGATGTTTACTGATTCTGATTTATTTATTTTTTTGCTGATAGTCTAGTTTGTCTCTAAAGCAGCTGCCTCTCTCCATCTGTGGTCAGCTCTGAGGTCTGTCACAATGTCCCGCCCACTGCATTGTGATTGGTTACACGTCACGAATAATAGTCTATTTAATCCAAAATATCTAAGGCATCTAAAGCATTTCAATGTAGGTTTGCGTTGGAGTTTGTCCATCCATTCTCTATACACCGCTTTATCCTCACTAGGGTTGCGGGGGGTGCTGGAGCCTATCCCAGCTGACTCGGGTGAAGGCAGGGGACACCCTGGACAGGTCGCCAGTCTGTCACAGGGCTACATATACAGACAAACAATCACACTCACATTCACACCTACGGGCAATTTAGAGTTATCAGTTAACCTCAGCATATTTTTGGACTGTGGGAGGAAGCCGGAGCACCCGGAGAAAACCCACGCATGCACAGGGAGAACATGCAAACCGTTGGAGTTTGTATTATTCTAAAATTCCACACCAAGATTTTCATTTTTACTGCAAATGTATATCGGTCTCCTTGACAACTCCTGTCATTGTTTCAGCTCACATACAAGAATATCTCTATTTACTCTCCTTGTTTTATTTTCACTAGGCAATCAAAAAGGTGTGGGTACATACTAAAACATAAATGCTGTCATTCTGTGTAGGCGTGCAACACAGTGAATTTACTCAAGATTGGTACATTCTACACAATTTTAGATTTTTGACATTTCTATCTTTCTGTTTTTCATCCACTATAGATACTTGTAGTATCTACTGTACAGTGTGTACTAATCTACACTAAGAAAAATGTGTCTTTATCCATTTCAGTAATAAGTGAAAACAAATTGTGTTCATGCTTTTGAAAATATTCCATGTTGGTTCTTTTAGTTTTGTCCTGTTTTAAATCTTGTATTCATCAGGTTTCTAGTTCCTCATCTTTTAACGACTGGAATTAGAATTGTCATGCTCACTGTCTTTTATCCTGCTGCATGTTGGTGGTGTAAAAGGATAAAAATAACTTGTTAGTCATAGTTAGTTCTTTCCATGATAAATGAGTGTATAAATACAATTACAGCAGAGAATGAGTGAGTAGAGAGAGAGGCAGTGCAGTGACCTGCAGAATGCTGGAGGTCACTGCAGCTGTACAGTGAAGCTGTGAGCACATATTGTACAAGATTCAGTGATCCACTGAGAGCTCTCGCTGCACCCTCTCTGGGAAAAAGTTGTAGTAGTTGTAGTGAACCTCAGCTGCTTCATCCCAGAAGGCTGAACATCAGTCTTTATCCCAGTGGACAGGGAGGCAGTGTTCAGGTGGAGCTGCCTGGTTAGTGGGAACAGAGGGGAGACTCATTAAAAGTGATCCTCTTGTCTAGTGCAGCCTGATCACTTTCAGCCTGCCTATCCACTGGAGTTCTCTTTGAAGACGTGGGCCTAATCTCAGGCCTGTAACACGGTCATGGGTGACTCTGCTAATGAGAATGAGGCCGCAAGGAAGTCCACTCTTCTGAGCTGTCCGAGAGTCCAGGAGGTGCTGGAAGGTTGAAGGAGCAGAGTGAGTTGATTTACTGAGTGCTAACTTTTGATAGGTTGAGGTGTTTGAATTAGTGAGTGAGGCTAACTCTGCATTAAACAAACTGCAACAAAATATGTATCATGGTTCTTCTGAGTAATAGGCAGCAGCAGCAATAATCCTGTTTTTTAAACTGTTTTATGTTGCCACAGTTCTAGACAAACAGTGAGCATGATGTCTAAAATTAAACAACAAATTCAGTAATGAGAGCAGTATAGGAGGAGTACGTAACAAAGTTATCTAGTTATTTAGTAAGTTAGCCTTCTGATTTTGTTTGCGACTGAATAAAATTAGCAAATGGCAAGCAACATTTTTTGGACACATCTTAAGGAAAGAGACCCTGGAATAGATCTTTACAACTGGAAAGATGTATGGGAAGAGAGGGCGAGGCAGAGAGAGAATGAAAATGATAGACTGACTGACATCATGGCTACACATGGAACGGGCAACAGTCACAATTCAGAAAGCAAAAGATCGGATTAGATGGAGAGAAATGATCGCATATGCTGAATTGCATGGTGCTTGATTGAACCTCTCGAGTTTTATCTTCCCAACAAACACACCTGTTGTTATCTATTAGTGGAAGTTAAGTGGAGTGATAAACCCATGGAAAAATGAACAAATTTAAACAATTAGAGCAACTCTGCCAGCAACAGTTAATGTGCAGCTTACAACAGTAGCTACAAGTACACTTAGTGAAAATAATGCTAGATTCACAGCAAAAGAGAAGTTATGGATATGTGGAGCATGAACATCCATGTTATCTTTCCACTACAGTGGCTTTGGGTAAACAGTAAATGCTTGGTGACTATATAAAAAACTACAGCTTCGATGAAATTTCGCCAGTGTAGCTGCATCATCCCAATTTGGTTACATCCATATCTATATTATCCATTCTTTGCCTTAGTTGTAGTATCTGCTTTTGCAGATATGCATGATCACGTTTGGCACAATAGATTCACCTGTGGGCTCTCTTCTTTTGTTGAAATGTAATCTCAGGAGACGAAGGCCTGAATGAATGTAATGAATGTAGAATTACACTGGGATAAACTGGGACGATGCTCCTACATCCCATCTGATGACTGTTTTCATGCTTTTATTCATGTTTCAGCATGACACCAGATGTAAACAAACAATTGGACACAGGTTTATGCAATTATCAATCTGATAAAATTCCCGCGACCACTACTGATCTTGATTTTAGGATTAGACTTGGAATTTCCCTACATGATGATGTTTTAAAAACAATGGCCATCTAGTCATTGTAGTGACACCTGCTGGTTTTACCTACTTATCGGCTAATGCAATATTCAGTTATAGCTACAGAAACACATGAAGGCAAAACAATTTCCATAACTTCTGTTACAATTTGTAGTCCTTTTAAAAGCCATACCTCAGTCAAATCTGAACACATAACCTTTCACTGTACCTTCTTTTCAAGTAGTCCAACCTTTCTTTAAAATTCACCCACTCTCCGAAGTCCTTCATCGATGGGGACTGGAGCAGGAGTTCCTCGTGAATGTCCTCCCATGCGGTGTGATTGTGTATCATGTCATCAAATAGCCTCTGGTGCCGCGGTTCACCCCACATGGAAGTTAAATTTAATGTTTCTTCTTGCGACCAGTGTCTTTTTTTTTTTTTTTTTTTTTGCATGTAGCAGCTTTTTGCACATGGACGTAACAATGGCAGATGTTGTGATGTGCACAGATTTGACATCATATCCAGGCTGCAATGTCCAGATTCTTAGATGTAGTGTGACTGATATAAGCGTGTAGCTGATACACTTCATTGAGGTTAGAGTTCCCAGTGATTAGCCTGGACCAGGTATTGCTCTATGTGGACTTTACACTGCATCACAACATCAAGTCTGGGAATTTGTTACTCCGGTGGAGGCAGTAGGGGACAAGGAGTTGTAAGTGTTTCGCTTATTTTTTCCTCACTGAGAAGCTTGTTTCGCAAACCATCCTGTGACTTAGAGGAGACTAAGTTGCCTTGGGAGACCTGAAGTCACAGAGAGTGAGAGCAAATTAAGGAAAGGACATTCTTGGGGTTTGTTCATGCAACTGAACTTTGCGTTTTTTGGTACGTACCTCTTTCTCAGTGGTCACTCTGACCTGTGGTGTTCACCAAGGCTCCATCATTGTCCCCGCGTTATTCTCTATTTGCATGATTCCACTCAGACGTATCATCTACAGACACAATAATCATTATTATTGTTACGAAAATAACACCTAGATCGATGTCAGATTTTATTTAATGATAAAAAAAGGCAACTATGACAGCAAATGTCATTTTTTCAGATTTTTTACATGTCTCAAACTTTTTCAGCTCAACAAAAACGAAAAAGAAAAAATATCATTTACATTGACCAAAGTGCAGTTTCACATTTGCACCGAGTTCAAAACAGGGCTCCTATTCAAGGGCATATTGATCTTGTTTTCACCTTCCCTTCCCGTGTTTCTAGTTAGAATAATCAGTACCTATTTTACAGTTTGAAGTAGGAGCAAACACTAAAAGTCATTTGTATGTGAACCTTTCCACATCCATTAATTTTCTTATCAGGTTTCTAGAGCGTTATTCCTGTACCTGCCGTCTACTCCTGCTCACACTGTGCAATAATCCATATTTACTTTTTTCTGCGCTGGTTTTTGTGCCTGTGAGACAGCTTCAGGGCTCCCTTTGTCATTCCCCACTCCCTGAAGAACCAAGACAGACACTGCTTTCTATCCTCAGTGTTACCTGTTCCGTATGTACCAAGAGGCGGTGAAGCATAAGTCACATCCCCAGAGGAAACAGTGGGTAGAAAGAGAGGTGGGGAGGGATTAAAGCTGAGTGTAATGATGTCGGGGTACGGAGTTGGAGTATGATACGAAGTGAAAACACATTCCATTGCGAGAACAGACATATGCATAAATACACGGCGTTTCATGGGTTGATAGAGAACAAGCCCACACGCACACTCTTCTATGTGGAGATCACACACATACGCAGCGCTCCAGGATAACAAGGGAACGTCAGAAACACTTTAAACAACCACCAGCAACACGCGCCAAACACAAGCTTGGAAAATTGAGGTTGGAGATGATCAGCTGAGAGTATTCTTGTCTGACCTGGTTTCAAATTTAAAAGATTGCGAGTAGAAAAGGTGAACAGTTTGAAAAATGTGTGGAAACAAACAGCAAGTAGGACGAGCTAAAATATATCCGTGGAAGATGCTTCCATTCCTGAAGTCGTGCAAGTAATTACTCACCACTCTGATTAACTAAGTGTCACAGCGCTGCTTCCACCCTCCTTCGTTTCTTAAATGTGTAACAAGGACAACAGTAGCCTGCACAGCTTTACACTTTGATTAAAGCTAAGTGAGCGCTCGCTGTAATCCTCGAATCCTTTTTAGTCTCGGTGGGATTTAGGTGAGAATGATTTCCTCTCTACAGTGAGATTTGTAGCTTGCTCGCTCTTTGTTTGGGATGAAATCTCAGTGTTTACTCAAATCACTCCACACATGCTTTGCAGCTGGCATTTTGGGCATTTCAAAGTGCCAGGAAATCTGCCCAGTCACCCGGAGTTAAATACTCTGCTAACAGCGGTGCAGCTAGATTCGACACAGCATGGTACAGTTGTCTTAACACATATAACGAAATTCCTTTTTTTTTCCAGGCAGCATGTGACCCTCGTTGAGTCCCTCTCCACATATGAGCATCTCCATGGTAATACACTAACTGATCTCCGCTGAAATGTCTACCAGTGGCACTTCTTTTTTTCTCCCTGCAGAAACATCTTGTTAATTACTCTGTAGTGCTAACATGACAGGAAGGCTAACAGTGCCTCTGGAAGGTTCAGACATGGCCAAGCAGAGCGGTTTATTGGCTCAGAAGCGTGATTTATGATGCCTCATTGGGAGGACTAAATCATCTCTGTTTGTGTGTGCGCTCCTCTCACCACAGGAGAGCAGCTGAGGGGACAGTTGATTGAAGGCTTAAAATGTTTGGTGGGAATAAATAAGCTTGACTCCTTGACATTATTCTAAACTCCAACCATTTAACCGTGCGCTGAGAGGGCCGTGATTAATTGGAATGTGTGCGGCGAACAAACGAGGGATTAATTTCCCAGCAGATTTAGCAGCGTGAGCGGTTACGTAGGGCTGTCATGTCCGTCTCCCAGACCCCAAACCCTGGAGTGTCTCACTGCGCCTCCTCAAAGGAACAGGTCAGCGGCTGTGAGAGATTTGCGCCAGTGAAAACATCACACTGGGAGACTGTGAGCTCATTTGCTCCACTCTGAAATGAAAGTGGTTACAATGAATCCCACGTGGTTTCGTACTTCACTCTTGCGTGACATGAAAAGTAAATAAACATAATGGATGGGACGTTGGCTCGCTGGTTAGCACTGCGCTTAGGGGGGTTTGATTCCTGCTCTGTCGACCTCTTCCTCCTGGGACTTCAATCACTGCCACATTCAAATCAGTGTCCGTATATGACCTGGCAGCGTGGAGTGTAGCACATGCAGGACTTCACAAGGTTTTTGCCAAAGCACTTTATACCTCTAAAGCTTGAAATACAAACTTTTCCGGGGATATTTTTTATATAAATTTCAATGAGACCTGTATTAAGTGATAGCTTTAGCCGCTTTCTAGCCATGACAAGAAGCTATGAATAGAACACATGAAAATGCTTGTAAGCTGAGAAAGCAAATAGGTCTAAAGCAGGGATGTCAAATTCATTTTAGTTCAGGGGCCACATTCAGCCCAGTTTGATCTCAAGTGGGCAGAACCAGTAAAAACAATCAAAAATAAATTCAATTTCAACAACATTATGCTTGAGTTTATATTTTACACATTACAACTTCCAGATCACAGAGTGTTTACAAAGGCACAGAACATTTAATCACAGGTATCTGGAACCGAGCAATACAGTATTTTACTTTGAAAAAGACAAGAAACAACAAAAACAAGGCAAAATATTCAAAAAATGAGACACATAGCTACAAAAGCAAGAAACAAAATGACAAAAAATAGACAAAACAGAAATGACGCCAAAAAAAATCACAAAATTACAAAAATGATACACAAAACTACGAAAAAAGCAAGACACAAAATGACAAAAATGAGACAAAACACAAGCGAGACAAAAAGGAAACGCAAAATGACAAAAACATGAGACAAATGACTAAAAAAGACCAAAAAAAGACAAAAACGAGGCAAAAATGACAAAACCAAGACAAAATTACAAAAGAACAATGCACAATCTATTGTGTTACTTTATGATCAAACTAGATCAACTTGTCATGATCTCGCAATTATTTCAAATTTATCATTTTACAAATTTGCAGTGTGCTGTTAATGTCTTCTCTGTAATTTTCACACTTTACAAAGTTGTCCCATGGGCCGGATTGAACCCTCTGATGGGCCGCTTTTGGCCCACGGGCCGCATGTTTGACGCCCCTTATCTAAGCAAAAAACAAGAGCGATTGGACTGATGATAGACACTTCATCGAATGCTTAGTAGTTTCCCTTGCATGCATCAGATGCAAACTTAAGCACATAACAAAAATGTAAAGTTTGGCTGCATGAACAAACCTCAAGGATGCGACCTCGCCATCATAAGCAGCCTTCATAATGGAGCCCTTTCACCCTCCATCACTTCCCTGTGGCTTCACCACATCTCCTCAGGTTGAGGCTGGCTGGCAGTGGTTGTCATTGCAAGAGGAGCTTCGCAATTGGAAAACACCCAAAACCTTGTGTCCCCTACTACCTCCATCTAAGCGACACACTCCCAGTGGAGTGTTTTGAGGGCATTCATCCATACACCCGTCTTGTGACACCCTGTCCAGCACTATAGCTTCGCCCTGGTCGCCCTCTGTGGTTTTATTTGCTTTCTATAATTAATGTGCATTTTTCATTGTTGTATGAATGTTAAGTCATCACCTCTGTACTTTGATAAATATGCTGAAGTGGTTCAATTTAAAATCAACATTTCCTCACTGTTTATTTAAAAATAGGTAATTTAAAATCATCAGTAACTATCAATATAGCCCAGCGCTCTTAGCCAACATTTTAGCAAACATTTGCTCATTTACACATCCAGCACATTTAGAGTTGTATTTTTGACCACCCAGTGAATGTACATTGAATACTGAGTTATTTTTGTCCTGATCGGAGCCTTCACGAAGCCCCAAGGGAAATATCTGGCTCTTGAGTTGCTAAGTGCTTGACTATGTTTACCAGCTAATTGCTAACCTAGCACTTCACATCATATTTTGATTTTGGAGCTTTTTTGCTGACAACATGCTGCTTCGTGTAGCCAAAAAAAAAACCCTCAGCAATCAAGTGATATTTAATAATTTGATTTTTTGTTGTTGATATTTTGCCTTTATGAGGCAGTGATAGTGTAGGGAAAGAGAGCAGGGGATGACGTTCGCTTGTGCACATGTGGTGTGCAGTCTGACTATTCAAGAGGAATTTTTTGTGGATTTTTCATCATAAGTGATTGCATGATTCATCTTTACTAGAAAAACAATGCTAGTAATATCTGCTTTAACAATGCATTCAGTTTGAGGCTGTCCCCTGAAAGTTGAGGCTTTGAATCATTAATTGAGTCGAGCTTTCCATTTGACAACATGTGCTGCGCTTGTCGTCAGCTTACGACAGAAAGTGAAACCTGAGGTGGAGTGGTACTCTTGTTACCCGCTGAGCTCGCAAACAGCCACAGCCGCTGTGACAGCCAAGGTGATTTAGTTATTGTAGTCAGCCAAAGTGTCTAGATAGGCAGCAGTTGGAGTGTAACAGCTATCCAGATGTTGCTGGTTCGTGCAAGATCACAAACTGGGCTGTTCTCTGCAGAGTTGGTCTGGACAGTGGCATTGGAGACAATCCTGAATTGTTTCACTTGTTTATGTCCGTACGTTTATATATAATTTGACGTGAAATCAAAAATTACGCTTAAAGAATTTGATTTAAAGTGAGAAGTACACATGTGCTGCTTGACATCATAAGCGAATCCCATTGGACTGACTAAATTTTGATTCACGTACAGCCCTACTCAGTTAGTTTTTTTGATGCACGTGTCTAAACTATTTTTCTGCTCTGAGTGCTGCTGTGAAGAAAGGGAAGGAATGCTGTATTCTTTCTGCTGATATACACCACTCAGCAACAAAGTATCTTCCATTTTTCATCAATGAAAATCTGTATGATTGGCATTCATGATATTTAGGAATGATGTTGGAGAAATAGCTCAGTGCTGGCTGTTGAAGAACAGTGTGCTTCAGGATTTTAAAGTTTTATATTTGTGACAATGTTGACAGAGTTGGGAGGGCGGGGTTTCTGCATGGCATTAAAAAGCATTCATAGTCATTAAGTTGATTTTGCGAAAATTAAAGCCTTAAATGGCATTAAAAATCATTAAATTTGATTCTCAGTGGCATTAAAAATATTTGACTGTAATTATAGACTGTGATTCATCAGACGTGTGCATTTGCGTAAACATGCTGAAGCATTGCAATAATTGTTCCGGCCGGTCGGGTACACCTGTCAAAAATCCCACGTTTGGAAAGTGGCTGGCAGGCTGGACCAGGTGGAGGAGAGCTGGAAAATGGGGAAATGCAAATTCCAGCAAAAATGGCAAGAAAACGGTGAATTCAGAGAATGACTCCAGCCCGTGGGTGGCCAGAGGTGGTTTCCGAATTCAGAAATAGTGACATGTATGTGTGACCAAACCTGTGTCATTTGTTGAGTTCATGGTCGTGACCTTAAAATTTTTACAGTATGGCATTAAATAGCATTAAATTTGACTGGCTGATTTCTGCAGAAACCCTGGGAGGGGTAAAACAGTCTGGACACAACCCGACGTACACAACTCAGAAAGGTCACAGAGTAAAGAATGAAATTTTGTTTTTCTTTTCTTTTAATTTCATCTATAAAATTAGCAATTAATATTTTGGAATAATCAACATTTTTTTTATTTACTAAGGTAGTTGTAGGCTAATTTACTTCTTAGGATGGCTAGATTCTCTTCAGTTTCTTGCAAATATAGATATTGTTGACATATGTGCAGCTATCTCTTTTCTGTGGGGGCTCCTTCTGGTGTTTCTAGCTGTTTGGAACAGTCCTTTTGCTTTTTCAATCCACCAATGAGGTTATTCCTGCCTCAGCTGGGTTTGTGTTGTTGTGACTCACACTGAGTATTTCTGTATGTGTGTGAACCTTGTATGACCTTTTTATTTTGAACATTGAAGCGGTTTCTCTAAATAGGAGGAGCTACTGTATAGATATTGAAGGAAACTAGCGGACCTTTGCTAGGATACCCTCAGCAGTGTCACACGGAACAATTTTTCTTGGCAAAATTATGGAATTACATTGAGCTCAGGACAGTTCTTCAGGATTGGGTAAGGGATGAATAATTTATGGCCTGATGATTAATCCGGTGGCAAAATGCCCTGCTGAAATATAGAGCCTCTGAAGGTAACTTTAGCCCTCAAGAAAGACAGATGTGGGGTTTATCTTGTGATTTTTAAGGCAAACTTCATCTCAGGCATGACATAAATCTTCCTGGCAGTGGAAAAGTACAATAAGTTCATCATGAATACGTCTTCATCATGCACAATTATAGCTCAATGGTCCGTGCAGCACAGCAACAACATGTAAACTAAGTGCAAATCACTTCTGAAGTTGGGATTGGTATGACGTATAATCCTGTTGTTGATACAGACTTTCAAGCTACTTTGAGGATGAGCTTACAGGGTTTGCTGTGAGTTAAAGACTCTCATACTGTCAGTTATACGTATAGCTTACTGAGAAACTTCCAAAACATTTTGAAGAGTTGCGGGATTACAGCATTAAACGGTCTGAACTGCCTGTGTGTGTTCCTGGATGTGTGTGTGGCAACAGGAATTAGAAAGAGCAAGACAGGCAGAGAGTGCAAGCTGCTTTACTTTCCCTGATAAATATAGATGGCTCTAAGGGCACCAGTATATTGCTTTACACAGTGAAAAACACAACCTGAATCAATTTCACAATTAGCCAGTTCAGTGTTTTAATTAAAAAACAACAGTCGCCTTTGAAGAAATCAATTCCAAGCAAAGAGGCAACCAAGAATTCCCCCGCCAGTTTACCATCCCTCAGCGCTGTCAATTCAAAGACTCGCACCGAGATGCTTTTGGGCCTTTCTTTTGTATGCATATATTACAGCAGTAAACCGTAAATTCTGAATCAATCTGAGCTGTGTTTGTAGGGACTGTTTGGATGAGATCTCCTATGAGATTTTAAAGAAAAGCCAGTGTTGGATTTTCATGTGGCAAATATTGAAAAAAGCAAAACAGAATGTTGAGTAATCCTGCTTCCTCTGCAGCATTTTCTTTAATAGATATGTTTATATGCAGCTGTTTTGATTTAGTGAAAAGCATTTGTTCAAAATGTTGACCAATATATAATGTACCTGCATTTTTTTTTCAGAATGTATGGTTAATACTATCTTGTAAAGTAAATAACTACACATAGTTTTTCTAGGGCTACACAGTGGCTTGTGGGTAGCGCTGTCATCAACATGTTTTGGTGTGGCCTTTTGGATTTTATATTTCTACTTTAGTATTGTACACATAGATTACATTCACACCTTAATCATCACCAGCCTCAGATATATCTTCATTTGCAGAGACTGTTGGCGTCAAAACCCTCAAATAAAATCCTCCTGTGCCCAATACCTGACACCCAAGTGTTGCACCCTCATGTCACTGTTACGGTAAGGTCATGCAGACATTTTCCTGTGTTGCTATCTGTATTTATTCATAGTACCAGTATGACAACAACAGCACAGTCATGAGGTCAAACTGAACTAGCAGTCACTTCCTACATTTTGCAGTCCTTGCGACAATACTGGAGAAATCAAGTTTCACACAACTTATAAACAGAACTAAAAGGACAATGAACACAGACAATCATGCGGGTTTTTAACAGGCCGAAAACGCACACAAATGAATTGAGATACATTTATTTTTAATAAGCAACCAGTAGCAGATTTTTAGGGCACGTAACACTGATGTCTTTATTCCATCCTAAGGAATTCAGGCCAGTTAAGGTCTGGTTAGCCTCTTTACATGATTCTCTACATTCAGTTGTGGAACTAACAGAAGCTAGCCTTTTTTTTTAGTAGCATACATTTTTTTGGGATTTTTTGGGGTTTTTACTCAACACCTGCTTGCTGGTCCACAAAACATGTCAGGAGATCAGGGTGGCAACTGTCTGTTGTATCAGCAACAGATGCATTATCAGGAGCAGTAGTAAGACTGTTAAGAGAAACGGTCCATTAAAGACGATCAATAATTAACGATATCAACTAAAAGGACACATTTTAGTGTAATAATTTTTTTTTTTACCTATCACTCAGCCTTATAACATGCAGCTCCATTTGTGGGAGGTGCAAATCAGGATGCAGTGTAGGGTATTTGGCTATGCTGCAATTATCAAGTTGGTAGTTGAGTCATCGCAAACGTATCAACCAAGCATAGAGACTTACAGTAAGTAGGTGATCATACAAGTCCTAAACAAGCCAAAAACACAGAAAAGAAACACAGAAATACATTTATTTTTACTAAGCATCTAATAGCAAATTATTTGAGCTGATGTGTTTGTTTCCATCTGATTAATGCAATTGTATTAGACTCATATTTATTCAGTTTTAGTTCTTCTTCACTCTTCTTTAGTAGCTAAATGCTTCTCTAACAAGTGTTAGCTGGTTGATCTTTTTGCTGCTGGTGAGGTAGAGTACAGAGGGGTTTTAGAATGTTTTTATTAAACAAAATCGACCAGCTGTTCCAAAAACTATGTTATGTGTGGAAAATGTGGAAAATAGTGAACCAAAATATTAAGGTAATCGGCCTGAAAATCAAAGTACACAGCTAAAAGTCAGAATATAGCTCCACAAACTGGGTAGAACTAGAGAAGAAGGTCATATTTCTCAGTGGTTTCAGCGCTACAGGTTGCTAACTCTCACATACACATAGCCATTTCATCATTTGTCAGTGTAAAAATGTTGTGTGTCCCAGCTTTAAGTTTGGGAAGGTAAAAACTGGAAAAAACACCTAAAACAAACATGCCTCTGGTGCTGAAGTCAAACATTTGAAATTTCATCTTCATCTCCTAGCAGAATAGTGTTAATGCATTAGACAGCACGATGCAAATTCTGCATGTTCCATCTTCAGTGTAGATTACATCTAGAGCCTGGTATTTGTAGTGTATTTACTCTGACATGGCTTTGGTTCTCACAGTTATTGATCTGCCAGCTTTAATGTCCATCGACGCTGCTTTTATTCCTTCCACTTGAGAAACTACATCCACTCCCTCCGTCGCTGTACGGCAGCGCATTTGTCAGCCCCGCTTTTTTTTTCTCACAGAAAAACAAACTCCACCCATGTTCACATGTCTGGCATGTCAAACAACAGCCAAGCTGAATTCTCACCCTACTTTCCTCCTGCGCTCGTGAGCCCGTCCGTCCGTTTTGACGGTGATCTAGCCTCTGCTGCTGCTCACCTCGTTGTGTGGTTTAGCGAGGGGAAAAGCTTGAAACTTCAAACACTGCCGGTCTCTGACGCAGTGATAAACCCTGCCTGATGAAAGACTAGAGCTTCAGAGAAGGAGGAGGTGATGAGCTTAACTTGGGGGATTTAGCAGCCCTGTCTCTCGCTTCTTGCGTTTTGTTGAACACTGCGCAGACTTCATGCCTGATTGTCATTCAGAGTTCAGGGAGAATGATGACATTTGTCTTTGATCTGTGGAAAATGTTAACATGGAGATGAAAAAAGGGGAAAGGCTGAAACAAATTTCTCCAAATCTCATTAGATTAACAAATTCTGAATCTTTTTTTGAATGAAAGTGATCCAAATCAAATGTGCATTATGGTGCACTGCAAAAACTCACAATCTTACTAAGTCTCTTTGTCTTGTTTTTAGTCAAAATGTCTCGTCCTGCTCGACTTAAGATACATTCACTTAGCAAGAGACATTTCAGCAAGATGGAGAGACTTGTTTTAAAACACTGCATCTTAATTGTCTTGTTAAGTCAAACAATCTTAAAATTATCCTCGTGTCGTCCTCCAAGTCAAATTGACCCGTTTTAAAGTTTAAAAATATGAAAAAAAAAAAAAGTATTTTCACAGTGAAACTTTTCATTGTCAGATTTTGTTTGGGAAATTTTTGAAAACTTTTTTGTGGAAAAAAAATGTTTCTTTAAGAACATTCAGAAAAAAAATCAACCAAAATCAACCAAAAAACACATTTTGCTGGATTTTGGTTGATTTTTTTTCCTGAATGTTCCTAAATAAAATATTAGAAGTTTTACTAACAAATATGGAATTACTTTTGATATTTTTAGGATTTTTTTGAAGATTTTTATTCATTTTTTGAAAATATTTACAATTGTTTTATATTTTTACATTTTTATTTCTTACCTAATTTATGGATTTTTAAAAAAAACAAAATCTCTAAGGGAAACTTTTAAGGAATTTTCTTTCTGCAGATTTTACAATTTTTTTTTATAAATTTGGGGAATTTTTTGCTGAATTGTTGGATTTTTTTTTTCAGATAAGGGAACAATATTTTTTGGTGACGTAAATGAGGACAACAGGAGGGTTAAGACACCTAAGCTTGACAATCCTGGTAAAATAAAGCCTAAAATAAGTTTTTTCCAGCTAATTTTAAGATCTCAATATTCTAAATATCATTTCTTATTTCAAGAAATCTCACCAAGCCATTTTTCACTTGTTCTGTTGACAGAATTTTCACTTATTTCAAGGTGAAAGTTCCCTGAAATAAGTTATTTTTTTCTTTCTTGTTTTGAGAGGGGCATTTTTCTCAGTGTGTAGAGTGTGAGAGAGGTGACAGTCCTCTGTCCCTGTCCCAGCTCCACGGAAAAATGTTTACTACCACCATCTACTGTTCACTCGGAGGAGCTGACTTTCAGACACACTTTCCTTTAATATGGCTCCATCAGAAATCTGAATGGCAAAAATACCTGAATTTTAAGCAAAGGATGTGTTGCTTTGTTATTCTTTGAAATAGGAAGACAAAAGATTGATTTCAAACAGCAGAGTTGTGAAAAGTAATTCACTTAAGGTGGATTCTTCAGCATTTTCTGCTTCTGTTCAAAGCATTTACAGACACAATTGCCTCCAAGGTTACACACCATCTCTGGGTTTTTGCTTACACTGATAAACAGAATTCCTTTCATTCAAAGAGCACAGGTTACTTTACTACAGTTCTTTTCAAAGAGTCCTGGCTTTTTGTTGTATACCAGCAGTTATGAAGCCGTCCACAGACACTGAATGGCATTTTGTTGGGAGCACTCAAGGTTTTCTGGAACATCCATTCAAAGCAGCTGAAGGTCTCCGTCATTTCAAGACAACGCTGTACCGCTCAACGGCAGCGCATTAGCCCTCACAAGCAAACACCGTTAAAACTTTAGGCGACAGCAGACGCGCTTTAAAACATACTTGCTTTGCTGCAATAGTTCTGGTGTTAATTCAAAGCAGCATTCTGAATAAATGAGTTTTTGCAGCTTCATTGGCTGCTTGCTGTGTTTTCCATTGTGTGCCTTTACTGTATGTTAAATTTAGAAAGCTGCTGGCTTGCAGAAAAGAAAGCAAACGCTGTTCTTTAAGTGCAGATGGAACGAGTACCATCGCCTCTGGAGCAGAACTTGTGAGAAATGTGTTAACCTTAAGGAACATTTGCAATAGTAACTCACACAAACACTTGTTTGTTTGTGTAGTATTGTGTATTTGTAATGCATTTTTACATTTTGATGTGCAAAATGTACTTTCAAACCTTTAAAATAACTAGGACAGCTGCTAATTTCAGGATTTAAAATAGAAATTCTAATTTAAAATTGTCTTTTGGAGTGAATGAATTGCCCCCATTGACTTAAATCGGTGACTGACAGAAAGAGGAGGTAAACGCTCAGCGCCGCTCACTAAATTCATTTCAGTGACTCACTGCTGTTCAGAGCATCTCTTTGTCGTGGCCCCTCATCCCCCGGGAGCTCTTTAACTCTGGCCTCATCAGAGTCCCACAGAGACCTCTGTGTCAGTCACCCAGACACCGACCTCTGATTGGATCAAAGATTGATTACACCCCATTCATGCGGCGGCATCATTGGAGGACAGGAACGCATGCACCGCTGGTCAATGGGGCCTTGTAATCAGTGCCATTGCAGGAGTAACATGACGCCGCGGTGGTAAGGAGAAAAAAAAATCACTCAGCTGATTCCAGACTGTCGTAATTTCAGTCCAAATCAAAATCTGCCACATTCTCGGCACATACAAAGTTAATTGCCATGCGAGGATTGGGTTTGAAAAAGCTTTTTGTGACTTCCAGTCATCCTTTGATTCATCTCTGATAAATGCAGTGAAAAGCATCCGGCAGCCCTAATCCTGCTTAATCTAGAGACGCATAATATTTCCTGTGCAAACCACGAGCCTGATGCTCATTTGGTCAAATAAACTCCGTAATATCATTTTAGTATTTAGCCTGATTTCCATGAAAGGAGAAATTCAAAAGTGACAATGTGTTTAATGTCGCCCGTGACGACGCTATGTCAATTTGATAACTTTTATAATATGAAAAAGATTCAGCAGAAGGATATTTTAATGATAAAATCCCCGCAGCCATCTGTTGGTGTAATGAAATGGCTGGCGCTGGCAGAAGATCTGGATGACCTCTCACTATCCACGGGCAGCATATGCTGCGCTGCCGAGTCGAAGGCACAACCTTTCCAGTGCCGACGACCATCAGCAACCTCATAATCATCAAAACCTCATCTGTTACATTCATAAATCCCACGCCGGTCTGGATTCTTGAGGATTTGCAAAACAGAGCGCACCATATGCTGCCATCCTGCACACGCACGGTCTTGTGAACAAAGACAGGGAAATTAATTAAAACAGCGGCTTGCTGGTTTGATTTTTAAGACCTGCAAATATCACAGGAAAACAACAAATGCACCCGCTCTGATCTCCGTTTTTATTCCGCGAGGTATTAGAGTTGGAGATGGAGCACCAATCCACAAGTGCTAAGACTCGCCCGTACCCGAGCTAGCGATTCTCCCTGCATTGTGAGATTAACGAACTGAACTCCTTGGCGAGCAACATGAGCAAAGCATCATTGTTGCTTTCCGTGCCTCCTGCCACTCACACAGCTGTGACTCTGTAATACTTCAAACGCCTGCGAGACTTAAAGTAATTCTGGATGCTGGCTTTAAAGTGCTAATGGGCTGGATATTAGTGATGTAGCAGAATGTGTGTGTGTGTGTGTGTGTGTGTGTGTGTGTGTGTGTGTGTGTGTGTGTGGTTTTAAGGGAGGGCCTGTTTGACTTTATGTGGCGGTATCCTTGCTGTGTGTGAGGAGAGTACAGGCTGGCTGAGATGCTGTTGCACCAAGCAGAGGCAGTTTCAAGGATTACTGTCGGGGCGGAAAAGAGGCAATTAATCTCTGTCTTCAAAATGGAATACAGCTGAGCTTCAAGGCCTTTAGGATCTTTTGGAAAATGATAAGCCTCTGTTTACTAATTTTCCCATGTGGTTGTATTGACGCTTTGTGCAAATATGTGGCAGATATCCAAACATGCACGTGTAAGTGTGCAGTTGTGGGTTAGTTTAAAGCAGGTTTAGTGATTCTTTTTTTCTTTAATCAGACATGCGTGAGAGCACCAGTGTTTGTTTGATTTTTGTTTTGCTCATTTTCAATTACAGCCAGTTCCCGAGCTGCTCGAGCATCCGGGGTGCTATCAGTTTGAACAGGATGTTTGATCAGAACTAAGCTCTGCTGACATTTGATTTTTTTTCTCTCTTTTTTTTTTTTATACACTCGTCCTTGTCCCCTTGTCTGTTGTCAGGTCAAACCCAGAACAGCTCATAATGTCTGCATGAGGTGTACAACAAATGCTGTGCCAGGAAAACTGTTCACAACAGAGCTTCAGAACATTTCAGAGACCGAGGTTTGCACTTGGAGTTTGCTGTCAGGGAGGTCAGGGGAGTTTGCACTACTGTACCTGCCCCGACACCAATGAGAAAAACAAAACCCAAACGTAGCTGTACATCATTTCCCCTCTGGCTGCAGAATTCAGCCTGATCAGACCTGGCACAACAAGCATCTTTACCTTCAGGAGCTCCACAATGGCTTTCTCCATCTGTCTGTGCAGATATAACTCTCTGTGTGCCTGAAAGCACAAACTACAAGAGAAACAAACACAGAAATATGTAGCCTGAGCTCAAGTTGAACTCGACTCTCGTATAGTCAAGAATAAAATCAAAAGCACTATTTAATGTGCCATTTGTATCAAACTGAAATATGAATGATCATCACTTTCTATGTAAGGAAACTATATTAGTGCAACTATCGTGCATATTTGGTCATTTTTCTAAAAAGGATAAGATTTAAAAACATCTTTGGAGACCGGCCTGAGCTTAAATCCAGTAACATTAATAATACATTTTCCAAGAGCTAATTCTGTGTCACTGTTTGTGCTAATTTGAGTAATTGTTTTATTTGAAATTTATATCAAACAAGCCAGCTTTAAAAACTTCCTTTACATTTCTGAAGTATGAGATTTCCAAGATATACTTTTTTGCAATTATCCTCCTTTTTGTAACTTAAGCTTCTGTATTGCAAATGAAATCTGAGACAATACAGAAAATGATGGTGCTCTGACATGTCACTGTAAATTATAAAGTGTCTGAGTGTGTTGCATTTGACTGATTTAGAGCAATTTAAGCACATTTTTTTCTCAATGCTGACTATTATTAATCAAGGAGACCGATAACTTACATTTGCGGTAAAAATGTAACACAAACTGCAACACAAAATGTTGGTAAAATGCTGTTTTACATACAGTACCAGTGAAAAGTTTGGACACACCTTCTCATTCAGTGCTTTTTATTTATTTGTATGATTTTCTACACTGTAGACTAATACTGAAGATTAACACAGTTTTGTTTCCAACATAATTCCATATGTATTCTTTTATAATCTACAATGTAGAAACTAATTAAATAAAGAGCATTGAAGGTGACTGGTTTTTTTTATTATATAAAATAACTTTTCCACATTTATCCTTCAATGTTGATAGGCTGTTGCTCAGAGTGGTTATTACAGATCAGCAGAGCCAAAAGAAGTCCATTTTTAAATTAATTTATTTTACTTGGATTAAAGCAAAGCAACAACAAAAAATACACATAATTTATAAGAAGCTGAATATCTAGCTCTTTCTACCAAAAATGACATCTCTATACCACTGTACTGAACTGTTTTCTCACTTACATTGTTCATGAACTATTACACTACAGTATTTCTACAATTTTTTTAATTTTTTTTTTTTTAAATTTTCAGCCAACCAGTCACATGTTGAGCATGGACGGATACTGGCGATCAGAAAAATGCTGAAAACTGGATCTGATCATTTGCCGACTGGCTCAGGGAGAGTTAAACTATTGTTTACTTTTAAAACATAGCCAGTAAACTAGACTCAGTAATATAAAAATATAAGTTGCTTCTGTGACGTTAACAGTTGCATCGACTTCCATTTGGATTTCCTGGTCTTTTTTCTCTAATATACAAATTCATTGAGCTTCATAGCCGATGCTGACAGTGTCGGCCTCCAGCTGGCTAATTGCCTGGGTATTACTTGGGACTGAAGTGATATTTTTTATTTTTATTGCCCACCCACACAGAAGTTGAATCAAAATACTGCAGAGACATTGTATGTCAGAAGCTACAATTGATAGTTCCTGTGAGGTGACATGTGCCCGCTCACACACTGAGCAATGAATGGCTGTACAAACTGCATTTAGTTCTATTTTCCCATTAAGCATTTTTTTTTTTTTATATTAGCTTTACTGACAGAAGTTTGAAACCAAATGTGCTTTCTTTATGTGTATATTTACACTGAAGTCTGCTTGGTGAACACAAATCTCTGTTTCGACTGTTTGGTTTCTTCTAGAATCACTGTGTTCTTAACTGCAGTGGGAGATAACCAAAATCAGCTCAAGCCATGAAAAAATAGTGTTTTCGTTTAGATCTGTGTTTTTGTTCTGGGACTACATTAGAGTAGATTTAATTTTACTTATCTTACACTGCCTGCTATGAATCCCTTCAGCTGAGCCTTTGCCTGGAGAGAGGCAGTATTTTCCTGGGCTTTTTAATAACCTCATCACTAAAAGCCCGCTTTCTCCTGATTGGCCAGCTTTGTGGAAGCTTCTGTTTGTGAGCAGTGCCTTGTTCTCTCGCTGGTATAGAGGTTCCAGAAACAAAGTATAAGCTATTAAGTAACATATTCTCTTGTTTTTGATTAGAAATGGCAGAAAACAGGAGTGGAGAGGAAGAACATCTGCAGAGATTACAGGACATTTCAGTTTCATAAACATCACACTCGTTACGTGCTTACTGTGTGACATAATGATGGATTTAGTCATTCAATCATAAGTCACTGCTGTCCCCATATGACTGTATACTACAGTATATTCCAGTTGTGTGTATGTTGGAGTACATTAAAGGGCTATAAATACAAGTTAAGTATGTGAAGTAAAAAACATCTGTGCCACATTGGTTGGTTGTGAAGTTTCTGAAACCATTGGGAAACTTGTATTCAAAACCTGTTGAAGTCTCAGCTTTTGATTCAGGAATTACCTTTGTCGAATTATTTAAATTTTTTTAGCCATATTTAATACGATGTCAAGAGGAGTCGGGGGGGGGGGGGGGTAAATCACATCAGTGAAAACATTAGCTAGATGCAAACTTGCTTTTCTTCCTAATAATAAAAAAAAAAATGGCGAGCTAATGTGAAAAGGCATCGTTTCCATTAATATTTCTGTGTTGAACGTTGCTTTCAAATGCAGTGGTGAAGAGTACATAATGAAAGGCTTAATAAGTTATGCAGGCCTTGTGTCTGACATCCAAGTCAATAATAGATGTTCTAAATTACAAAACAAGTGAAGTGAAACCTCTATAGATCGAATGAAGGATTTATCCATTTTTATGACAATATTATGAGACTGTGCCCCTTCAAAAAATGCATGACACCCCTGCATAAAAAAAAGTCAAAGCTAACACTAAATACACGTGTACTGATTTCTGAGTAAAAAAAAAATTAATTTCAGTTGAACAAGGTGTCTGAATCCAGCACTGTGAGGAACTCTCCGTTGCAAAACAGAGATCAAATTTACTTTTATTCTATTCATTTTCTCCTTCCCTCTCTCCTTTCCTGTCTTTCACTGATAAGCCCACCTCACCACAGAACACAATGGCTCCATTGTACTAAACCACAGAGCTGATAATGTTACGTGACATTAAGGGCAATGATGTTAGTTCCTATTCAGAGAGACATTTTGATTGGAATGTAGACTCACAAAGAGCGCCATAATATTCAATGCTTTCAGAAATTAAGGAATCCAATATTAAACACAATCACCATTGACTCTCACAGTATTTTATTAGCCTGTATGTCAGGAGATGTTTGGTTTCCAGATAGGAGAAAGTGATGAGTAACTAATAAAGCAATAACATTAGAGAGATAGACTTTAATGATGATCTTTTTGCTGTAGCACATATCAAATCAATATGTGGAGCCTTGTGCTAACCATATGTTAATTTGAAACCTACCCAGGCAATCTATTCACAGCAGCAGAAACACTGAGAATTCCCAATGTCATTCAGCTCCTCTGAAGTAAAAACTCAATTGTTTTTCCTCTCTTTATATGTGTAATAATATTCATATTTCCCTGAACGCTGACCTGCGGAAAAAGGGGCTATTTCAGAGCTGTCAGTGCAACGTCTTTATCTTCACTCTCCAAATGTTGGGGTCAGCCAAGACTTGACGCTCAGCAGACAATTCTCCCAAAGACCTAGTGTGATTAATGGGTGTCACTTAAGAAGGGTGGGGTGAGGTTGGAAAAGAAAAAAAGTCATTCGAAGGAGATCGTTGCGGAAGAAAAGGTACGTTGACGGCAGTTCATCAGCAAGAATTTAGCCCCCCTGGCTGCTGTAAAATGAAATGTTCAATGTCACTTTCAAAGTTTAAGTACAGCCGGTGAATGCAACCTTGATATGAGGTGTGGGGCCGACAGTTTGCAGCTAGCAATTAGTGTCCTTTGTGTTGGTAATTGTTTGCAAGGTACAACACATTAAAGCATAGTTGGCTCAAATTCCCGACATAACTCACCTCACTCATATGCATTCTTCAGTGCAATTCCACCTTTGCAATATTACCTCTGTAAGCCATTTACTTTCCAGCGATAGTAGGGCCATGTGTGTATTTTAAAAAATCGATAGTCAGTTTCTGTAAAAGTTGTCCTTGCTTGTCCTTCTATTTAATTCTGGTGGCCAGCTTTCCATTCGCATAATCTGGAAATAAAAGTGTAAAGTTTGGATGCAGGGAAGAAGAAATCCAAAAGCCTGCTTTGAATGAACATGGAGAAAGGCAGCTACTTTGCAGTCAGCTACAATTTCCTTGCTTGAGCCAGAACACTTTGCCTCTCTGCTCAGAGATCAGTACATAACCAAAGTTTTCGCTGGGCCAGCTGACCAATCAGAGCAGACTGGGGCATTTGAATGTAGGCCTGAAATAAACATTAGTTCAAATGGAGTGTTTCAGACAGGGCCTGGGAAGACATGCTGCCGTTTAATATGAGAAAAATAATGTGTTTTTGAATATGAAAGCACGTTGATACCTTAGAGTAGACCCGGAAAATAGAAACATTAAACTGTAAATGAGGATAATATGGGTCCTTTAATAGTTGAAGGTTGTGTTGCACAATGTGACATCACCTTGCTCACTTGGAGGTGCAGTGTCTGGGGTATGTCCCAGACTTTCTACAGGTCTCACTGAAAAAGGGAACAACTTATTTTTCAAGAAACACTATAAAATGGCAGTACATTCACACTTCATTGTACTAGGGCTGGGACTTTAACACATTATTTTCGTTTAATTAATTACAGAAAAGAATGCGTGAAAAAATAACACATTTAATCGCACCTTTCTCTGTTCCCCAATTTCTAGCACACCTGTAACACTGATGAACACTCCAGCCCAGTAGGTGGCGGTAATGAGCCTAAAGTCTGTTTGCCAGGTGCAAAGAAGATGCACAGGACTCACTAAGTGCTGTCAGCGCACAAGAAAGTTTGGAGAACAGTGAAGGAAGATGATACCACATTAAGCTTGTTCAATGGAAAGTTTTCTTTGAAAAATCTTCCTGATGGCAGCTCGGATAAAAGCGTGGTTGTTTGCAAATTGTGCAACAAAAAGTTTTTTTATCCCCACAGCCCTTCAAGCCGACGGCGTCACCTCAGTGTGAAACATGTTGCTGTTAGCACCAGAGCTAACGTTAGCTACGACAGTTCTGGTACCAGCTAACGCTGTAGCCATCCCATAATAACCACTTTTCAAGACCGTAAAAGTGCTTGAGTTCACAAAAAGTCTTAAAATGTTGAACATAATCGCTATAATTGCCCTTTGAGTTTTGCAGTATGAAAAATGCAGATACATATGATGAAACATAAAAAAAATTGTTTAAGTTTTTACTCTGCTGAGGAGTAATAAGGAGTTATGAGACAATCAGCATTGGTTTGTCTGTCTGTGTGTGTTTTAATAACCAACCAAAATTATTTGAATTGAAAAGCTTTACTTATTGTGCCAAATATTGCTGTGACAAAAATTAAATTAATCACAACTAATTAATTCATTACAAAGCCTTTACGTTTTTTTATGTGAGTTAGCTTCTCAAAAAAGGGGATTTTGTGCTAAATCTGTCTTTGTCAAAATAAGCAACCTTTGGATTTGAAGTCATGTTTTGTGAGGCTTTGAAGCTGAGATTGAAAATGGTCTAGGTCTTCCTGCAACAGACCCACATTGATATTGCTGTTAATATTACAGAAAACACTATATAGAGTATTGTAGCAAACCCACAACTTTCATACTGAGCTCTTCTGCTGGAAAACACACATATCATATGTGTTTCTTCCTGAATGATTGACTACTCTTTATACCGGCCTAAAAATGATTTAAGTTTGCATGCTATCTGCCATAGCAAAAATCCACTTTTAGTTTCAAAAATTATCACATCTCCCAGCATTAAGAGGGACATGTACATCTAACACATTACAGCCTGTTTATGTCCTCTCACATGCTCATTACTTGCACAGTGTGCACGCGACACACACCACACGAGCACACTCGGAGTTGTAGCAGCAAAGTGCCGCCGCTCGCCGTGGATTAGAGTCTGAGGAGTGAACCGGCTGTGGAGGGGAGATGAAGGTGCATGTGAGTCTCCCAGTCGCCCGCCTTGTGAGGAGCCTGAGCACCTGATAAGGCCACAGCCACCTAATCCTCCGCACCTCCACCACCACGCCACCCCTGGAAAAAACAGAAAAGCTTAAAGTCAATACTCACCCAGAGACTGATGAGGGGCCCTCCAAGGCTTCCATCTCCACTACATTAACCTGGCTGGGAGGGTTGATAAGCAGGCTGGCTTGCTCTCACCAAAGTCTTGCTATTTCCATCAAGCAGAGAACTTTATTGTTGGATTTAACAAACTTAAAATAGGACTATTTTGGGTAATTGGTCATTTTTGTGTAAAACTTTTAAAAGGTGACAAGTTGGGGGGAAAATGCCACATCTTGAAGGCTCAGGAAAAGCACCAAACAACATTTTAAAATATGATAAAATGTAAGAAGTTTCACAAATAAAACTACTGGTGTGTCTTTTATAACTTAAACTCACATTATGCTGTACCACAAGCTGCAGACGTCTCCGGAGGACAAACGGCTTTCTTTTCTCCTGCCGAGATGTCTCAAGGCGAACGCTCTTCTGAATATTTACACGTGGTGTTTCTCAACTGTGAGTGAAGAAAAATAAATGTTGATTACAGCGTTTTGATAGAGAGCAACATGTGGATTACCATGGAGACGGCCCTACGGTTAAAAAAAGGATCGAAGTCGACACATGAAAAGAACTTTGAGAGCAAACCAACTATGTCTTAATTTCAAGACAGCCACATTCCATCAAATAAATAAATATATGTACATATATCAAAACGCAGAAAATGAGTGTGTCTGAGCAGTGTACTGATTGGCCTCCTTATCTTAGATTGCAGGTGTCTGATGTGACGATGGAAAAATGAGGAGTTGTTCCCACGTGTTTGCTGTAATCACAATTTAAATCTAACTCTTTAATCCATAGATATGACATCAAACTAATGCCAAGTGTTTGGCTAAATAAATCTAGTAAGTAAACACCGAAATGCTGAAACATTTCCCCACCTGTAGTGTGTTTATTTCAAAGAAGCCGTCACTTAAACGTAATTTTCATCCAACTTTCATGCTGTGTTGGTTTTAGGAGCAGTTGAAATTGGTTTGAAGGCATCACTTGTTTTGTCTTGCACTGGTTTCTTCTTTTCAACAATACAAAGATCTAGTTTTTGGATGATGTTGTGAAGAAGCATGAGATCACGAAAGTAAAGCGGACTAATGTAAGGTTAATCAGCCACCAACTATAAAGAAACACACTTTTATGCTGAAGAAAATATGGATTGCTCTGAATTAAACATTGTTGTGAAGGTTTGGGATGTAAGGGACACAAGTCGACAAAATATCTAACATTAGTCTGATTGTTTAATCCTTAGATGCACGAGTGACTCTACACTCTTCCATATGTGGGTCCAAAATGACCTGTATAGGAATCAGTGTGAGTTTTTTTGTGCCATTTTTGTAATTTTGGTTAAGAATAATCATTTGTATTATTGTTTGTATTATATTTTTGTTCACAATCAAATGATTTCATGTTTGAAATATGTTTATTTTTCACTTTATAACAGATTTTGAACATTTTGATTATTGGAAAAGAATAATATTTGGATTTCATTCCATTTAACTTTAAAGTTGTTTTAGTATTTTTAAAGTGTTTTGAGAAATAGCTGAAATATGAAATGAGAAAAACTTTTCATTACAAAGGTAATGGAAGAAAATGAATCTTTTTAGTCATGAGATTTAGCTTGCTTGTTGTGAAAAGTGCAACCTGCCCCGTGAAAATAGGATATCAGGAGACACAACCCTGATGGTGCCTTCTTGTTTTTTTTAAACCAGATGTGATGAGAAAACGGATCTCACTGAGAACTCAAGGACACGATGCACGCCCACACTGCAGCAACTCGCCGATCACAAGGTAACCTCCGCCTGATAACGTCCCTTAATAAAAGTGAGTAATTGAAGTTCCTCTAAATTAGATCATAATTTACAAAACAAACATCATGTTTAATTGCAGGAGATTTAAAACTAATGATTGTGATCATAAACTCATTAGGAAAATGTTTACTGAGGTAACAAATTAAGGAAGAAGTAGGCACATTTTCTTATTTCTCTCTGTAATATCTGGCCTTACTTTCCAACCAGAAGAGTCGCCTCCTGCTGACTGTTAGAGAGAATGCAGGTCTTTATATATAACCAATGATTGTTGCTTTTGAGCTGCTCTGTGTGCAGTGCATTTTTAGTTGAGCTTATACAACCAAAATTTAGATATCATTGCCATACTTTCTACAGTTTTACCATTAAATAAAATCTGTTTCTTTTAGGACATGGAGTGTTGCTAAAGTACAATACTAAATCAGTGTATTGCCTCTTTATATTACCTCTAATTATTACAGTTAAGTTTCTCTTAAACCTCATTAAGATCCATATCTTTGAGTCTGAGGTCAACCCTGAACTAAACACAGTCTGGACTAACTTCCACTAGTCTATTAATCAATTATTCAACAGAAAATACACACTTGCTGCTACTGGCTTCTTAATTGTGAGCATTGACTGGTATTCATTGCTTTATATGAGAGAAAATTGGACATTTTTGACTTTTGGACTTTGGATCAGGCAAAATGACTTCTTTTAAGATGGAACCTGAAGCCTTGGGAAGTTGCTTCTGTAAATAATGTTTTTACAGAAAAATTGCTGATTAATAAGGAAAATATTCAGATTAGTTTAAATGTCAATAGAACAAATTCTCTGATATGTTCCTAATTTGCCACATATCGTTAAGCTTAAAAATCTGTTGACTGATATTTACCGTCTTCAAACCCCACAGTAAACCGTCAAATTTATTTGTGTTACAATAGTATTCCACTGATTTCTCTTTTATTTTCATATACTTTAAGCAATGACGTGAGTAATGTGTTTCTGTTGAAGTAAACTATTCAGGAATTTCTAAAATTTTGAACGCATTTGACCACAGTTAAAAATCTGTTGGTGGCTCGTGTTTTTATGAAAAGCAAACTGTGTAGCTTTGTGTTTGAAAAGTGCTTGAGGTAGAAAGAAGTCGGGTACAGACTGGTTTGAGCCGTGATCGTCACATGGAGGTGTGTTACTGCTGACAGTAAAGATAACCCGGGATAGTTACTTAGTGGAACTTTTGCATCCATCAATCAACTACTGACCTTGTGTGTGTAAATAAGTGTGTGTAGGAGTGTGTGTGTGTGTCGCACTTGCCTCTAACCTGTACCTCTGCCCCACCCCGCCTGTTTGCTGTTATCTATGTATGCTCCAGCCCCCCTGCCAGCACACCTTCATTACTGCCCCAGATAGTGGCATTGGCAACTTGTCACTTATATTGATTTCTCTTAAACTGCAATTTACATGGATATTTGTGGGCGTCCTGAGGGCAGGCTGCAGCCTGGCCGACCAGCACCCTCCCTCTCCTCCCTCTCCCTCTCTCTGCCCCTCAGGCTGGGAGGAAATGTTTCCACCCAACAACAGAGCCTCAAAGTGACTTTTCAATCTGACATCAGCAAACGTGTCGTGCTGGTTTTTCAGCAAATGCATTATTTTTTTTTTAGCGAAAAGACTGGGACCCTGTGAAGGGAAAGGGACATTTTTAGGGAAAGCAACAGCATTCAAAGGCAACAGCGGGTCAGTTTTTCTTCAGTTTTTGATTCCATGGTGAGGAAAGTGACAGTAACAACAGCACCATCTTGTCGCGTTCTTGATTAGGCCTTAACAAATCCACGTTTATTCACCGGGAGAGCTTCTGAACGTGTCCGGCAGCACCTCCCATCACACACCTGACCTTCTGCTGCCGAGGCCGGGGGAATAAAACAATAACCCGCAGCTAGGCAAACCACAAATGCTTTCTGAAAGCCTCGACACCGCGCTTTCACACAAAAGTGTCAAAATGTCGCAGTCTTCCAACTTTGTGGCCGCAGCACACAGTTGAGAGATTTTTTTTTTTTTTTTTTTTTGCCTCGTGTGTGCTGAAGGTCACCTGTAAATTTGAAAACAGGATTTTCGGAGTAAATTTTAGGGAAACAGAAAGACGAAAGATGCATTTGAAAGGGCAGTTAATTGAACATTTTGCATCTTAGGGTAATCTTCCTTTGTAGACGACTCATTTATTTCTAATCCTACAAGAAACTGTAAATCCTAAATCCTAAACACAACTGCACAAGGGGAGGAAAGGATTCGGCTAACAGAGGACTCACTGCTGAGATTTAGTCTTTTTTCTCCTCTAAAATCGGCACCATTTGGTTCTTTTTGCCTGAAGTTGGTGGTGAGTTCTATACAGGGAATATAGAAATATGTAGAATCCCACATTGAAGAGCATCCAGTCTGCTGATGTGCCCTAAAGCAGCAATCCCTGCCTGGGCTGACCTCTGACCCCCCATGTGGAGAGGTTGGAAAAGAACACAGTTCCCCTGCAGTGTCAGAAAAGTGCAGAAAAAGTGCCAGGGATGAGACAAAACGTTGATATTTTTTGTTCAAAAAAGCAGCGGGTGAAGAAGGGGTGTGAGCTGGTGGGTGTCGCTGCTGATGTCACACCTCCCAGACAGCCAGGATTGGACCCTAATTAGAAAGCTCGGCAGCAAATAGATAGGCGTCCTGCATGATTGAATTCAAAGTGGCTGATGCCAAAATTTCTGCAGAGGCGCGGAAGAGAGAGGGGGGAAAAAAGCTCGCCAGAGAGGAGCGCAAGCAGACAGAGCCGCTGAGAGCTGCCACGCTGCGCTGCGAACAGTCTGTCCGTGAGCTGGAGGAGAGCTGGAGTTTCTGAGGTGATACAGGAACAGCAAGACGCGACCCCCCCTCCTCTCTCCATCCTCCTCTCTCGCTCTCTCTCTCTCTCTGGGTTGGAGGGATAAGAAAAAAAAAATACAGTCCGAGAGTACGTCAAACCCGAGGACGCCGCGTTATCAGAGAGCAACGGAAGCTGACGCGAGACAAGTACAAAGGAGAGTCGAGCCGCCGAGTCCAAGTTTATTCCTGCGCTTCGCTCCAAAACGCCGCTGCGCTGCGCTGATGGCATCCGTACTTGGGAACAGCAGCCGCGCGTCGGGGGCTCAGAGCGGCCAGGTCAAATGCAAGCTGAAGCGGAGGAGGAGGAGGCGATCGAAGAGAAAAGGTAAAAAGAAAAAAAAAGAAAGCGAAAACTAACTTTACATGACTTGTTTTCCCTCAGTGTGAAAGCAGAGGTCGTGCGCACCTTGGCGGGGCATCGGAGCGCACGGCAGCCCGCTCGACCCTGCGCTGCTTCAGCCTCCGAGCTGCTCCATCCCCGCTCTCTGCGCTCCGGCGGCGGTTTTTTTTTTTTTTTTATTGGCTTGTGCGTTTAGAAATGTTGAAACAAATGAAACTCACGATTACCTCCGTGTTGGATGGACGTAAATTTAACAGCAGCTGCGGCGGCGGCTTTAAATGACGCATCGTCTTTTCTCCTGCAAAGTTTAGTTGCTGCTGCGTTTATTTCCCTCACAAAGACTTCATTGTGCCAAACATTCACCGGGAGAAGGGCGAAATTCAACTATTAAACCGCTTTAATAGAGGTTTGAAGGTGCTTTTAATAAGAAGGAGGCTTTATTTGACAAGCTCAATTTTAAAAAGAGATTCTGTTTAACTTCCTTTTATAATTTAAATAACTCCATTTTTATTATTGGCTTAAATATCTCAATGCACAGCTGCACTGTAATAAAGCAGCAGGCAAAGGAAGTAAACATCTCTACATTTAAATGCACAGTGCTAAACATGGTGAAACACAGCAGTGATAATTCTCTTTTTCTGTTGCCTCATAGAAAATGTTTTTAGCTCATTAGAGGCTTGAACTCTGCTGCTCTGCTGCTATACTGAACACTGAAGCATCTCAAGTTTGACTTGTGGGCCTGCAACAGGAAGACAAAGGAGCACAAAAATACCATTAGTTGTTTTATGCCTCAGAATAATATTTTCATTTTATGTCACTATTTTTACTTTTGTCCTTTTTTAAAAAAATTCCTCTCTTTGAGCCTGCTGTAAGGATTCGCTAATGAAGAAGTGAGTGTATTAACAAACTCAGACATACTGTAACATAATCAATTAGATCTGTAATGAAAATAGAAAAGCATGCAGATTTTCAGTGACTGTAACATAATAACCGTGGCTTTTCCCCCTACCACTGAGCGTCTGTGTGCAGCCGTACTGTAATGGATGCTGACGGGGTTCATGGTAAACATATCCCATGTGTGGTTTTAAGCCCTGCAGACCCACAGCATTTCTAGCAATGACAAACACACCGTTATGCAGTGTTCGGTACGCCTTTACTTCAGTAATAATAATTTCAAATAATACAATTCACAGCATTCGACTGCTGAAACATTTTGCCACTTCTCTCATTGAGATCTTGTACTCTCTCTGTTTTAAAACGGTCACAGCTGACTACACAGCGTTGTTCACTCTTTAAATTAATCTGTGATTGCTGAGCAGTTTTATTTCATGTTGCACTTCACAGATTAAAATGAGCAAAATGACATTTTGAAAAGATGAAAATAGACGTTATATATCAGGGAAAGCTTTGATTTCTAGAAAAAAAAAAAGAAAAAGCCTAACTGCTGCTAAAGAAATTCTCCTTGATTATTTCCTCAGGTATTTTGGCTAATTATCAGTAAGTTCCCCAAACTGAATCATCAAACGCTTATTTGCTCTGGCACAGGCCACAAACGCGCCTCGATTTTTTTTTCTCCTTGTTTCACATTTTCCACCACCTCCATGGAAGGAGGGGAGAGCTCCATAAAACAGCATTTACCTTTATTTATTTATATGTACAACCGATGATAACATGACTGTTTGTGCTTGAAGATGCTGACGTGCCACCCCATTGCATTGTGGAATATGGATGAACGCTCGGAGCGTGCTGACGAATCCGACTGCAATTGAATGCATAACGAGCTTTCATAAACACTTTGCACTTGTCATCAAACTACAAACAGACAACTGCACCTCATTTCCATAACCTCTTGATTTTTAATAGCCCAAGTAATTGAGACAAGGGAGACAATACATAAAATATAGTGCTGAGGCAAATGTATTTACATAATGGAAACGACAGAATTGGTTCCACAACATTAAGCATTGCATATGAGTATCACACAAACGTGCGCACATTAGCTGACGGGCCTTCGCAGCGTGTTTCCGAGCGGCTAATTTATCAACGCCGCTGATTCATTCTGATAACACGGGACATTAGGGGCCAGTTCAGGGGCCGCTTGTAAATGAACTGTGTCTGTGGGAAGTGCTGATGGCCGCCGACTCGTCCACAGCTGCAGGAGGTGGACTGACTGCAGCTCAAACAAGCAGTCAGGTCTGTTTTCCACGTCTCGTTGTTGTATATCGATATATTTCAAAGCTTCCTAAATAACTTGACCACAAATAACGCAAAGCCAGACCAGGAGTTTTTCTTTTTTTAATCGTCATCATCCTTCATCTCAAATGCCAACTGATCATCATCTCTAGATTTCCACACAATTATTTTTATAGATCTTAAGGCCAAAAAAAAAAAATCACAGAGGGATTATTCATGGCATTTGGGGCTTAATCTCTTAAAAAGGCTGCAGATTATTTGTAGATGGACTCGCTAAAACCTGTGTGTGTATTCAAATGCTTGTAAGCAGATTTCTCCCTTGACTTCCATTAATTTCTTTTCTACCAAACTCCTCATTTTTTTTTGTTGCTCATTTCTAGATGGGCAAAACAAATAACCAAAGAGTGAAGATTACATGTCAGAGATTTATTTGCTCACGTCCTTTTTCTGGCAGCCAGGCCCCGTTTCTGCTCAGGATTCCTAGAAATCACACACCCGTATTGAATCTCTCAGCTGTGTTTTTAGCTGTTTGCCAGCTGCTGCCTCCTCGTATTGTTCAGGTTACAATGCTGCTGTCAGCCCGGTGTTGTGTGGACGCGTGCCTCGTTGTGCGTTTGTTTGCCGTCTCTTAAGTGCAGTGTTTGACCAGTGTCGTCACTCATTCATGGACATACTGTGGCTCAGCCTCTTAATTAATCACAGCCTCGTGATTTGAGGTTATGTCCCTGAAGGGATGTCGGTGCCACAAATAAAATCATGTTCACGAACATCTGGGTGGCTGTAGCACATCCCTTTTTTTTTTTTTTTTTAACTGTCTGCAGAATCATAGCTGTCAATCATCAGTGTGATGCGACCTTACACTGTGCCATATGTACAACATATTCCTTCTCTTTTACCCACAATGTGCTTTTTTTATGAACAAAAATAAGCACGGCAGAGATTTATAGGCCAACATTATTTTTTTACAGCCACACCGATCACCCTGTACTCTCAGTACAGTATATCAGCGTAGCATCAAGAGCGCCGAGGGGGAAATGTGAAAAACACAGAGTGTAACGTAATTTATGTAGCAATTAATGTTTTCGCTCCCGTTCCTGGAGAGGTGGCGGCAGAAGGGGTCGAGGCTGGTGGAAGTTGAGGCAGGACAGAGGACGAGGCGCAGGGCACCGAGGACGAAGGTCTCCTGAGCGTCCACGTTCTGCTGAGGCCAGAGGAGACATTAGCGGGGCGGAGGAGTCGATCGCCATCGAGATCCTCGCTCCCACGCCCCGATGCTCTCTGACTGTGTGACATCTAGCGGAGCAGAGGAGGAAAGAGTGAGCGGAAACTCTGGCTGTACGGTATCATCCACTTCCCCCTTCACATGGGAGGCAGTGATGGAGGCGGTGTTGAGGTGAGGGCAGAGGTCAGGATGGAGAGCAGAGGCTGAGAACACAACCTGCATCGGGAATCCAACAACCCAGGCAGGTGTGTTTGTGCATGCAGGGATTTAGTTTAACACAAAACTGTCACCGCGGGATGAAAACCTTCCATTTCCAACATGGCATGTGTTGTAATGTGTTTAGGATGGATTCAGATAGCTGCGTTTAAGTTCAAATATGAGGAACTGCAGCCTTTAGAAGAGGATAACTACTGTTACAACGTATACACAATATGTAGGAAATCTCTTTTAATTAGTTTCTCTGCCTCACTTTGTCTTCAGAGTTTTTCTTCTTTAGATGTTTTTTTTTTTGCCATTTTCCATTTATTGCATTTTCAGAATTATAAGAAGGTTTGTAGCAAAAGTTTCCAGCTTACCAGGGATGTTGTGGTTCTTTAGTATTTGTTGAAGCTGCACAACTGTGATGCCACTCCAAAAAATCTTTATTGCTTTTGACTGATGATTTGCAGCTTTTTTGTGGACCTCTACTGAATTTACACATCTTGTAGCTTACACATCACTCTAAAATTGGCTTTGAACCTCACGTGATTCAGCGTTTGTTCCTTCTTCATGCGTTGTTTACATCTTGCAGCTACAAGCGAAGTCCTCGGTTTGATTCCAGCTGCATGGACACACGTTGAATGTCATGCCCATTTTTCTCCTGTCATTTCCTGTTTGCCTGTCTGCGATCATCTGTCAAATAAAGCCCCTAAAAATGTGAAATAAAATTGCAGCTGCAAGGTTTTTTTTTAAAACAACTGTAGAATTGCAAAAGAAAACTAAATGCAAATTTCGAACAGAGCTCTCTTTAATATAGAGCACAGTATGCATGTGGTGCTTGTTGTGGGCTGAGTGATGGCACAAATAAAAAGCTAGATGTGAGTAATAAAAGAAGAGAAAAAATAGTCAGGAATATGCTCAATGCCAAATGATTACACTCAAGTTATATTAGTAGAAACAGTCCAAATGTGTACAATCTGTAGTGGAGTGCTGCTGAAGTGTACGAGAAGTGTGAGGAGAGTGTTTCCTGTCTGGCTGATATTTCATTCAGTCTCAAGATTATTTTTAACCAGAATTATTTTCTGTTTCTGGTGCAGATTTAGTCCCTGTAAACATATGCCTGCAGTGGTACAGTATATTCTCTGCATTGGCCTACATGTACAAGCCATTCATAAATAAAGTCACTGCCCAGCAGGACAGAGACAGCCAGAGGACTCAAGTAAATGCGCATCTTGCTGCGTTTTGCAAATTGTCCGTGCCACCAATTGCCTAATGTAGGTTCATTCACAGCGGGGGTGGTTGTGGTTGTGGTTCGCAGTAGTTAGCGGTGCTGGTTTCCATGTTGGGACAGTCCAATGTCATGCAGACTGTGCTCGTGTTGAGGGAGAGGGAATGAGATGTATTTCACAGATGTAAAGCTCTAGTTTTAGCCCCGAAACTCTTCTGTCACATTTGTTTGTGTTTGTGCTGATAACCGCATTAAGAGCTGCGACGGAAACACCGCTGGCATTTATGAGGTTAATGAAGGTCAGTGCCGATGGAAACGGCGCGGCGCTCCTCTGTGTGCGCATGCATGGCTTTGTGAATTTACAGGCACTTCCTGATTAAGGGTAGCGGCGGAGTAGTCGGCGGTTTAGGACACGGCGTCCTCTAACTGACTGAGCATTTAGCCGAGGGAATAAAGGTTATTACTACTGACTGTGGTCTCTTGAGGACAGCTGATAAAATGACCAAGGAAAAGGAATAGCACAACTTTAGCACATTAGCATAATTAGTAATTATCTCGTAATAGTCCCTCTTGGCTTTTTGGAGCTCGGCAGTGAGGAATTGTACTTAAAGTTCAGGCTCAGAAAACAAATTTCATGCCAAAATGTCTCAATAACACACTGCTGCTGGGAGCCGCCTCAGTCAGGTTGTGCAGAAAGTGAATCACAAGTATCAAAAGCACAGATGCAGATTTAAAAAATTCAGAAGGTGACACTTAAGTTAATTAGTCTGTTGTTTGATGACTCCCACAGTTGGAAAGA
Source organism: Acanthochromis polyacanthus (assembly GCF_021347895.1). Taxonomy (NCBI): domain Eukaryota; kingdom Metazoa; phylum Chordata; class Actinopteri; family Pomacentridae; genus Acanthochromis; species Acanthochromis polyacanthus. The sequence goes on from NC_067132.1 coordinate 10,619,982, forward strand.
TAAGGGTATTACTCACATTGCAAATAACTTGTTGCACTTGTTGCTATGACGACAAAAACACAGAAGTTTAATTGAGTTAGTCGTGTGTCACGCTCCATCTATCTGTCCACAACAGCTTTCAAAACAGTGACTACTTTATGGGAGACATTTGAGAACTGTTACACGGCTAATGTGTGTGTCGCTGCAATAGGAATGATGCTTCCGAGTGTATCAGATGATGCCTCCCTGTGTTAATTTGTCTGCATGCGTGTGCGAGTGTGTATCAGTGCCGTCTGGGTGTGTGTTTTTCCTGTCGGAGTGTGCAGTGTGCTGGCGTTTGCAGGGAGCTGTCAGTCCTCATAAACAAAGATGTAGCGCGGCAAGTCAGCAGCATTATCGTTTCCTGTCAGTGTTTGTGCGTCTGCAGTCCACTAGACAACGCAACATGAGAGAGCTGCAGAGAGCGGAGCCGCCTCGTAGCAACTGTCAGGCGATTGTGAGGTGGCGTCGGACGCAAGCAGCGAAATCGACTGAGCGCTCTAATGCGACTTTGTATTAAGCACTTAGCGAACGCATCACAACAGTTGGAACGAGCGGAAATCTTTGATGTTTTCGGAGCAACAGGCTTCTGATTTGTTTATCAAGTTGCAGTATTTACGATTGCAGTTATAAACCTTTTGTTTTTGTTTCAAACAGGGCTGCGATTCAGAATTACTTCTATTTGTTGAATAATGTGACAGCAGTTTTCTTTAATAATCCATTAGCTGTTTGGTCTATAAAATGTCAAAAACATGTCCATCACTGTTTCCCAGAGCACAGGATGATGCCTTTAAAGGTATTGTTTTGCCTGCTTAGCTGTCTAGAAACCAAATGATTTAGTTTGCAATATTTAGGGTGAAGAACAAAAGAAAATTCTCACAATTTTGAACCTGGACTCCTCAAATATTTACATATTTATTTTCAGTTACTATTTTCAAGCAGCGTGTGATCTTTTCTTTCCCAGGCATTGAATTGTTTTATGTGTGGTCGTTAATAAGAAAACAGAACAAAATTGGCAATTATCTTGCCACTGTTGATTCGTCCTGTGACCTCTTGTATGGATCCAGACCTCCAGCTTGATACCTGTGTTTGTTCCAGAGATACAGATGTGGTTTCAGAAGTGGAGGGTACATAATGAAGTCAGGGGTTCTTCAATTAAAGCAAATGAAAGTAAATGTTTGTTAAATTGAGATTTGAAAGAGAAACTTGAGAGATAAAGATGTGAAGATAAGCAGTCAAATATGGTGAAGATATATATATATATATTTTAATCTAAAAAGCATACAGGTGAGGTCTATTAAGATTCCCTCTTAGGCATCCAGTCCCCTACACCAAAACAATATTGTTGAGCAAACTATATGTACCCTCAGCGTAAAAGAAAACAAACAATGACTAATCAATAGAATGCTGCTCATTATAAAGCACTTTTTTAATCAAAATTTGTTTTTACCTGGCTGAATTTGGCACCTAAACTTGGTTTACAAAAATGAAATACAAAAAAAATAGTATTTTTAACTGTGATGGGACATGTCCTCCCATCCTCTGATATAATCATGTCCTTGATTTCCTCCAAATGTCACTTAAACCGTCCTCTCCATGCCTGATCTTGCGTCAGCTTCAGACACAGAATGGTCCGGTGTTGACTTCATCAGCGTATTTCACCAAACAAGTCTTGTGATTCCGCACCGGATGTGATTCAGTCACAAAAAAAGGACACTTTTTAGCGTAGCTGTTGGTTCAAGGCAGCTGATTTTTTTCGTTTATTCCTAAAATACATTTAGCATGCTATTAAGAGAAGCTCTCACGTTGAATGTGAAGTCCTGCCAATAGCGTGGAAGCACCCCACACATCATGGTGGCAAAACATTTCTCCAGTTTATGATCCTAATTAGCTCTAACTGTGCCATCATCCCTGAGTCATCATGCCTGGAGAGAGGCCAGATCATTTGACGGTCTGCAGTTTCACACTTTCTTCACCCCTCTCCTCTCTTTCTTTCTCTCTTTATTGTTTTCTTTTTTCATTTCTGACTCTCTCTCTCTCTCTCTCTCTCTCTCTCTCTCTCTCTCTCTCTCTCTCTCTCTCTCTCTCTCTCTCTCTCCCTCTCTCTCTCTTTTCCTGCCTCTCATTTCAGCAGCACCCTGCTATTGTTGTCCTATGTGTGGATTCTCAGCACGCTACCTGCTGCTATGAAAAGGGACATATTTCATAAGCAGGAAAGAGCTAAAGAAGGTGTGAGTTTGGGCACGAAATAAAGCTTCCTGCCGATTCATGAGCTCAGTCCAAAATACAGCGAGTCAGCCATGAGTGCGTTTGAAAATTAAAAATCACAAACAGGTGAACGGCCTTTGTCAGCATCTGATCAGCTGGCCGATGTGCGCTGTTGACTCCGTGTGACTTAAACCTCTGCACTTCTGTCATGCTTGAGTCACACGACAGCACAACTGCCCCGTGTGCTGTGCTGACATAGCAAAGTTAATACTGATACCCCGCCTCATATGGAATAATGAAATTGGATGAAGCAGCTTAACCGCTCGCCGTCCCTTCTCTCGCCATCAGACTGGGTGCCTATTTGAGATAACGTTAATGAAGGGGACTTTAGCCAAGAATAGACACGTCTTATTGCTGGGGGGGGGGGGATGGGCGATGAGGAGGGGTGGGGCGCTAACAGCATTTATTTCCATTAATAAGATGGAGCATTTTACAAGAGAGCCTCTCCTGAGGACCCTCTCCGGAGGTCGGAGAGAATCCTACACCTTTAACAACCTCCAAACGAATTCATTTTTGCAAGTGGGTGCGTGAGCACAAACTGCAGCAGGTCTTTCTCGAAGAAACCTATCTTAACCTTGACGTTACTCCACACAACTTGGTTTGAGGTGGACACTCAGTCACTGTAATCACTCCTGTCCATCTTTTGTAGGTCATTAATATGAATGTGAGCAGCTTGAGAAGACTAGTACACTGCTCCATGTCTTGGACAGCTAGCACGAGTTAGCTTCAAGCTCTTCAGCTTTAGATGTGCCAGTATAGATTCTGTTTTTGCCAAGAATGGACTGGTCAAAATAACAGTGTCAGATCTACTGCTTGAAATTATTGCTAATCTTTCAAACAAGTGCTTTCAGACATCTTTAAACAACAGTAGGATTCCCATTACTTGCTAGAAATGATCAGTTTTGCTGTGTTCAGCTAATTTATCCAGCATTAGCTCCATGAGTTGGTTGCAAATTGTTGTGGTTCTGTGGATCTAATTTTTTTGTATTAGCAGTGTATAAATACATACGCAATGTTGGGCCAAAATACTGAAGCTAAAGCTAAAAGGTCCAGGGCTAAAATCCTGCTGTTTCAATAATAGTCGGAGAAGACTTGGAAACAAAGAAATCATGTTGTTTTTATATTGCAGTGTCAAGCTATGACATGCAAGAGTGTTTCATTGAAATTTAAAGCTACATTAGGACTTTATTGTTTGTATAGAATGTTTCATTTGTAAGGCTTTTTGTACGACAATGCCAATATTTAGATAATGGATGCTATCTTGGATGATGAGTTTTTCTTGTGCTGCTGATTCACAAACCTGTGGAACAAGGCTCCAGACTGTGTTTTGAGAGTGAACGAGTACAGGTTTTACATGGTCTGATTTGTGCGACAGTGGGTAGTGGTTAGCATTGTCGCCTTGCAGCAAGAAGATCCCCGGTTCAAATCCCGGGGTGGGCCTGGGATCTTTCTGTATGGAGTTTGCATGTTCTCCCTGTGCATGTGTGGGTTTTCTCCGGGCACTCCGGCTTCCTCCCACAGTCCAAAAATATGCTGAGGTTAATTGATGACTCTAAATTGCCCGTAGGTGTGATTGTGTGTCTGTATATGTAGCCCTGTGACAGACTGGTGACCTGTCCAGGGTGTCCCCTGCCTTCGCCCGAGTCAGCTGGGATAGACTCCAGCACCCCCCGCGACCCTAGTGAGGATAAAGCGGTGTATAGAGAATGGATGGATGGATGATTTGTGCGAGTGCGTGATGTTGATTAGGCTGTTTTGGTTTAAAGTGTGCTGTGTTCTTAGAAAGCACTACTCAAAGAAAACAGCCACTCATATAAAATCACTTGGTTTCATGTTGGGTAAATCCGACATTACAACACCTGATTTTAGTATTTTCAAAGTCATTTATGAACGTACCGCTGTCTGAGTCAGTATCTGAATGGAGACTAGAGGCTTCTCTGTGCACAGCTGCATAGCTAACTCCTACTGTAGCCTGCATGTGAGGCATTTAGTGAACATTGGTGTGTATATATTGTAGCGTGTGCCCAGTTTATAGGAGTGATTTCAGTCAACCTCTACTAAAAGACTGGTGACAAAATGAATATGTTTTGAAGTTTAAATATTTTGCAAAATATATTGTTGAGTCACTGTCAATTTTTACATTACTGCAAATCTGAGGCATCAGCTCGCAAGATTTATTAATGCTTTACCCAAAAAGTTGGTAACACCAGTGCTGCCAGTGGAAACACAGTCTGGGCTCGTGGAATCCAATAAAAAGCAGGACAGAGCTGCTAATTTTATTCAAAATCGTAATATCTTAGTATCAAGGATGAAACGCTGTACAGGAGGAGTTCTTGTTGTAAACTGTGTTTATTTATTTATTTTTTATATAACCTGTATCCCCACAAATTGAAGTTTTAACCCCACTCTAGGATCTAATGAGCTGATTAGCTGGATATGCTAATTGTTTCTTCTTGAACTCACTACTTCATCAATATTTTCTCCAAATTCGGTTGTTTTTGAAAAGCTAAAAATGAAGACAAACTTTTTAGAAACAGAGTGTCACTCTTGTAAGTTGTGGTCCGTTGTGCCTTTGTCTGTATTTGTAATAAAACACTGATAATGCAGCATATCCCCGATGGATTAAGACATATGATACGTGGTGAGCTTTTGTGGGAAACTATTATCTCTGTCTAGACAAGAGTTTGATGTCATGACCTGTGTTACTATGCATGTATACAGTTTTTTTTTGTTTGTTTTTTTTGCACTGTGATACCTTAATCTCACTTTGTGTGAGGATAAGATGACTATATGTGATGATGGTGGAATCACAGTAAACGGTAAATACACATTAGATGTGTGTGGCTGATGGAACTGCTTAATGGTAGATTAGTGTGTTGATAATGATGAGTGCACACATGTGAGCTTTCTGGCTGCTTCATTATTCTGCTCACATGTGAGCATTAAATAACAGTTTTTCCCCTCTTCACCCTACAGTAAATCCCTCTCTCACCCATCGATTCTAGCAGCCTTTAGGGGCTCCTTCTAGGAGCGACCAACACGCTTATCTGACAAATCCTTTAAAAGGTATTTAGAAAAAATCTTTGCCTGCATTAACTGCGTCTGATGTTGTGCATATCACCACAGAGTTGGCCAGCGATGGTCCAGTTGGAGTTTTATTTACCTCTGGGCTGATCCGTGCGATAGGCGAAGTCCTGTTTTCCAAGTTTCTTAACAGTCACACAGCGTGGTGTTTATTTTTCCTCCTTGCTGCCCTGATTTTGATTTGTACAGCTTGAAGTAGTGGAGCGTAATAGATGTGTTTGCATTTGCCCGAAAAACTGAGAGTTCCAATCACTCATCCATTGCCTTTGATAGCTCAGAGTGTATTTGGCTTCGCCCAGATAAGGCCTGAGTATACATCCAGTCGGATTCAGTTGAATTGTTTGTACACACATGGTGCTTTGGCATGGGTCTGCTTGGATGGGCTTTGGCATGATGGAGAATTTCATCCCCACCCCCTCCTCTACCTCTCTGACAGTGGTGCTTTGGGGCTGGAGCTGTTGGTGAAGGGTGTGCAGGACCCGAGGCTACGAATGTTTTCTTGCGTAAAGGACAAAGAGGGAGGATATCTCGGGGTTGAAAGAGTCCCTGAATTGCTGGCACAGATGGACCTACATCCCCACCATTCCATATTTAGAAACAAGGTATATTGTGTAAGATGCTGCCAGAGATACGCCAGCAAAAAACATCTTTATTGTAGTGTTGGGTGTTGGAAAAATCCTGCTGCACATCAGCTGCTTGAACAGCTTTGCTACACTTTAGCTTGCAGCTGTCTGCCATTCCTCTAAATAATGATGTGGTTGTGTATCTGCTCGAGAGGTAAACAAATACATTATTTGGATAGGAACAGACATGGACAACATGGAACATTTTTGCAGCAAGAGCACACGAGACACTCGGTGAGGTTCATGCTCAGTAACATTTCACCAGATTATTTGTGGAGTGTAGGATAAAGCTTTTGCTGATGTTGTACAAATGTTATTTTTACCTCCTAATCCATTACTGGAGCCTACATGGCACCTTGCATGGCTTGAGGGTAGCAGAGGGACTGAAGTTAAGGAGAGTGTAAATGGTGGAAAAGGAAGGGAGCTGCTCAGATTTTGGCCACATTTGTTATAGGGCTGGGCGATATGGCCAAAAAATAAAATCTCAATTTTTATTTATTTTTTTGTCATCTTGGACGATTATGATTTAATCGATTTTTGTTGTTTCTTTGTGGTCTGTTTGCTATGGCTAGTGCTAGCCATGCCGCACTCCCGTAGCTGCGAGCACTCTTCCCATTCTTTAGGATGCCTCTGCCGGAGGTGCTGAAAGAGGTTAGTTGTGCTGCTACTCTTCGTTTTCACAGTACTTTTGCAAACCTTGCACATGACTGTAGTTTGCTCTGTGTCAGTCTTGTCAAAGCCGAACCACTTCCATAGAATCGATGTAACATGAGGCCCTTTTCTCGCAACCAACTCTTCGTCTGCTGTTCTGTCCGCCATGACGGGGGTGTGAGTATTTTGGCGGAAGGAGATGAGAGGCGGAAATAAACGCCAGTGCACAAGTCGTGAAAAGCAGAAGAATCTGTATTGTTATATCTTTAAGCTCGCCTCGTTTTTACGATTTCGCAAATTTTCAAATCGTCAGGTTTTAAAAAACGTGAATTAATCGAATTAATTCGATTTATCGCCCAGCCCTAATTTGTTATAAAAGACACTTTGAACAAACAATTTTTTTCTTTATCTTTATGAAAATTATGCAGTCCCTGTCTTTTTTGTCCTATTTCAACGTCTTCCTTATTATCTAATCATCATTAACTTTTCAGACAAACATTTCTATTCTTTTCACCTCTCTTTAATACATTCACAACGCTGAGTAATCAAAGAAAAATAGGATTTATATGGTTAAAACATAATGTTAACTTATATGTTTCATTGGAAGATAAACTATGTAACAGTTTTACCACAGAAAATTACACAAGAGCTGTTTCTAGTGTAAAGTCTGCTATTTAATGGCATAATCTGAATACAAATTCAGATGCTCGTGATGTAAATAAATACAGATAGTAGCTTTGAGGTGAATTAATATCTACTTTATAGTATAGTTTTAATCAGTGTGGCTAAAAGACCTGTAGATTCCTTCAGTTTTGTCATGACCCCACCAAAGGGAAACTAATTTGTAGTATTTTGTTTCTCAAGTGCTGCACAGCACGCCTCCAACAGCCAGTTAAATGTGTCATTAAGTTCAGATTAGGGTTCATGCTTTCCACAATACACATAATTTCCTAAATGTCCAGAAACAATAATTGAAATCCAACTAATCATGTGTTGTACTTTGGCATCACACCAGGCTTCTGCCGCTAAAACACCAGCCCCGCTCTGAGCCGAATCAAACTTGTGCTGCAGGAAACTACCGTGTGGCCTGTTGGTTAGCGGCGGAGGGGAAGAACGGCAACTTGGTTTAATGATAATAGCTCTGACGATAGCGGTGATAATCCTCCTGCTATTCCTGCTGACTGCAGAGAGCCTGTGCTTTGTTCTCCGCTCCCCCTATTAGCGTGATGGAGGTTCATTTTAATTTGAATGGACCATCAGTGGGATAAGAGAAGTGCTCGCCGGTGTGTGTGTCCTGACTTGTGTGGAAGAGACATCGAGCACAGAGAGAAATATGTGCACATGAAAGGATACAGGCTCACGTACGAATACCTGCTCTGTGTTTGCTGTCAAACAAAGAGGCAACAATAGCCAAGTGGTCGCAGGTCACTGTGGCGACCTCTCTGGACGGCAGGTGCTATTATCTTCTTGGCATCTGTTCCAGGAGTCTCTCCTCACATTCAGCCACATCTCAGGATTAAAAGATGCAGACAAAGAAGATTTCAAATAAAACAGGAATCCATTGGACACAAGAACGGTGTTATTGCTCTTCACCTGATATTTGTTTCAGGAAGAGGAAAAAGGGCATCAAACAGTGGAACCGTAGCATTTGTTGTACGAGTTGGATAACGGCATTTTGCAATTAATCTGACTTGATTATTTCCTACAAAAATGTAGCTTACAAAACTAAATCCAAATGCCCAACCGATGTCCTCTAATATATTTTTTGTGACCGACATTGAAAACCCAAAGGTATTCAATTTCCAGTGATACAACACAGAGAAAAACAGCATGTTTATGGATCGCTCTAAAATTACGGGACTTTCGGTATCATAGTTGACTTTTTTTGCTGTTTTCAAGCCTAAAATCAACATGGCCGCCTACAACCAAACCCCACATGGCATTTTTACAGAAAGATTCTTCTAAATATTAAATATAAAATTGAGTAAAACTGAAATTGAAAGTTATTTATAAAGATAGCTTAGTAAACCTGTTGACAAGTGATAAATCCACACTGGACTCACAGACTACTTTATAGTAAATAAGTCAGAAAGCCTTGGAGTCTGCCAGTCTTTTCTTCAGGAGGAAATGACATCATGTGGAGCAGGTCATGTGGAATTAACACACTTCCTTCAGACGTGTTTTTTGTAATGGTAACTAATTTGAAAGTGATTTCTCAGACACAGGTGCAGTTTTTTATTTTCAATATAAACCTTGATATATTGCCAAAAAGAAATATCTGTCATGATTACCTCAAATTAATAAAAAGAATGCAATCAAAACATTTTTTGAATAAGCTTATTTTTTATTGTTTAGCTAATTAGAAGGTGATTGTTGTTAAACTGGGACAGTTATTTAGTTGACATTTTAGTTATATCCAGTCATTTTTTTTATTAACAAGTGATTGTTTCCATAATAAATAATTATGGAATTTCTAAAGACAAGATCATAATGAGCATAAAAAACTTTTAGTACTTTAGCACTTTTCTTTTAGTAAAAATGTATGCAAGATATATCCCATGGACTTAAAAAGTCCCTCAATTATATATTGACCCTTATATTAAACAGGTTGGATAGATCGTGAAGTAAAAATGGGGGTGTAACATTCTTGAAGATTTAAGACGTTTATCAGCTGTTTAATGTATTTATTGTATCTTTATGCAAAGGAAATTTTTTACCCTAATGCAAGAAAATATACTGCACATAAAATTAACAGAGAAATTCATTTTGTGTGCACATTTACTGTATTGTAGCATCCTACATGATGACAAATTGAACATATTTGAATATACTTTGTGAAGACAGTTTGACTCGTTCACTAACAGAGAAAATAACTCTAACTGCCTGTGAGTTTGATTTTTACCAAAGTTATTCTGTGTGTACTAGACTGTGCAATATATTTGCAGTCTACCATTTTAGTTATGCCTGCTCCAAGTGTAAAATTGATGCTATACACAGTGCATTGTATTGAGTGAATCCCTTACTTTGCCTGTTAAGTGTGACCCCACTTTGAGAATATGTGACCTGTTTGAAAAGGAGGAGAGCAGCATGCAGCCGGGGGTCAGTCAGGAGGAGGGAGTCAGCTGCAGGCCTGGATGGCAACTGCATGTGGTCTGATCAGTTTCTTCCACCTTATGCTACCAATAAGGTTGTTTACAGGGCTTTTTTTTACTTCATGATGATAGCCTCATTCTGCATAAATGCACTCAACTGCTGTAGGACTGTACTATATATGCTTTGTGCATTCGTATGTGCAGTAAAAGTGTAAGTCAGCAGCCTCACGGAGACAGATTGCTGTTCTTAGTTGACCCTGAGTTTGTACTGGTTCCCTGTGGCACAGTTAGTTTGTACAGTCCAAGCCTGTTGTTGAATTGGCAGACAGTATAAACAAGGCTCAGCCCTGGCTCTCTCTGTGTGGGTAGTTTGTCATAGCCGTGACTTCAGGGCTATCTAAATAGCAGCAAGCGGCCGCGTTCATCATCACATTCATCCTGAGCAGGGTGAGAGATGGATGCCCTACACGTCCACCAGGTCATGAGTTATCACTCACCAGGGACTGCTGGTTCATACAAAGGTCAAAGGACTATTTGTCTTCAGGCAACTATGTCTTTGTGGTGCATGCACACACACACGCTCCCACTCACAACCACAATCACTTACCTGAGGACTCCACTTCTGGCATGCATTTATTACTTGACTTTATTTTTCATACTGCTATCTTGTATTCTCTGTGTTCTAGTGCACATCCTGCTGTTGTCTGATCAGTTACTAACTTATGGTTAATAAAATGGATGCATTTAAAGTAGGGCTGGGACTTTAGTGCTTTAATTTCAATTATTTAATTTCAGAAAAAATAATGCATTGAAAAGATAGCACATATTTTTCATCTTCCCTAATTTCTGGCACACAGGTAACACTGATGCACACTGCAGCCCAGTAGCTAGCAGTGATGAACCTAAAGTCTGTTTGCCAGCAGTGAAGAAGCAGCACAGGTAGCACTGTAGTGGGCCACTAGCTGGTCACATGGCAGCGCTTTAGCTTCAGTCAAGTAGAAGCGTCGGATCAACATGGCGGCTTGGCCACAAACTTTCTCTTTTATGACACAAACATTTCTGAAACAATCTGAGGCAACAAATAAGTTGTGCAGTTACTGATTCTGTCCTCATTTTTGTTCAACAACGACTAGTTTAGACGTTTAACGAATATTTCTCGATGCGTCCAACCTCCACTGCCTGCACTGAATTTTCATATAGTAGAAGTCAAGCTTCCTATATGCAAATAAACTCTGGGGAGATGCTTCGGAACACAGCTCAAAATGCACTGCAATGCAACCAGCTAGGCATGTAACGATATGAAAATTTGACATCACGATAATTGTGATCAAAATTATCACGGTTATCGATATTATCACGGTATTGTGAAATATGTTCAAAATGTTTAAAAAGTACTCATAGGCACACTTAAATCAATGAACAACGTTTTTATTTTTGAAAAACCAATCAAAATATGAGCTTAAACCTTAAATAACATATTAATAAGCTTAAAAAATTAAAGAGGGGACCTTAAAAGAACCAGGAGGTAGTCTGTTTGCTTGAAAGCAACATTAGGAATAACAAAGTACAACAAAAAAGTAACGTGCCGCTGCCTCATAAACATTAACAAATAAATGAAATTTAAATAACATTACATTCTTTATATTGTGCAAATTGTAAGAATCTTAACATTCAGTGCTCAGAAAGATCTAGTCTTACAAATATAATATAATACAATAACACTACTATATAAAACAAAGTAAAGTGGATGTAAGAACAATACAACCACATGTAAACAAATGTGTAGTGCAGCAGGATTTCAGTCTTGGAAAAATGATTTCATGAAGGAACTTTATAGTAAGGCACAGCAACCTTCATCAGCTTCAAAAATCCAGGCCTCTCACCAGTTTGAAATGGCATCATGTCTTTCGCAATAAAATATGAGATAGCTGCTGTGAGGTCTTTGGCATGTTTCGATGTCGGTGCATAAGCAGCCTTCCTTTCAAACGCCTGGGTTATTGTTTGTGCCACTGTAACCGAAGAAGTAGAAGCTGTTGGAGGATTTGTCCTGGTTCTGTCCCAGGCGTAAACTAACCGTGACGTCACCCGTTGGTTTCAACGCTGAGAAAATGAAGCCCGGATTTTGCTACTTCCTGGTCGCCGTTTTGGATTTTTTGGAGCCAGTGACGTAAAAAGCGTCATCAAACAGACTGGACTGGAGACCAACTAGGGGCAGGATTGGCTGAGGACTCTCTTATCCCGCCCACATTTTACCGCAAAGGCTTCTGTTGCTGTCAATCAAGTATAGCCACGCCCCCTGGCTCCGCCAACTTTAACGATTTATTTAAAATTCAGTATTGATTTATTTTAAGATCGGCCACCTGATCTCTCATTTTGAGCATGAAAACTAACAGGAAATAAATCCTGAGCTGTAGAACATCAGTCTATCAAATTTTATTTTTTCCAAAAATGAATTGGGGTCTATGGAGAAAAAGCTTTTTGGAGCCAACCCTAGCGGACGGCGTGATATTGCAAGTTTTTGACACTTCCGGGTTGGCTTCAATTCTGGAGCCAGATGCTACGTCCACTATATATACCGTCTATGTTCGGTCCACTACACGCCCTCTCTGTAAATAAGAAGAAAGCAAATTTATAATGGTTATTATTAAATAATTATTATTATTCATCATCACATGCACGCACACACACACACACCCCCCTCCCCAACCACCCACCCACACACACACACACACACACACACACACTATGTAACGCTGTCTTCTGAACATTAACCGGCTGTTGATTCTATGTCGGACTTTCTGTCGGCATCAACGGTGCATTTAGCTTTAGCCACGGAGCTAGTATTGTGCCGGAGCAAAAACGAGACAAACACGCACAGTTTTCACGGTTCCCTAAGCCCCACATGCATTCATTTCAAGTTAACTTACCTTTAACTCGCTGCCCAGTTGCGGGTGGTGGTCCCGTAGATGAGCCAGCATGTTGGACGTGTTTCCACCCTTTGCCGATATTTTCTTGTGGCATTTTCGGCAGACTGGGCTGCTTTCTTCCACCAGTCTCCCTTGTGCGTCTTTATAAAATCCGAAGTACGCCCAGACTTTGGACTTGGTACGTTTGGACGGTGGAAAAATCTCTCCACTGCCGGGAGTACTGCCCTCCGCCATATTTACGAGTTGTTTACTGTGCAGTGCGCATGTGTCCGATCGGCTGCCTGCTGCTGCACTTCTCACAACAGTAGTAGGCCTATTCCTGAGATTTTCCGGATTGTGGCAATCAAACACGGTAATTAAAATTTGAAACGGTAGTACTAACCGTCAGACATTTTACCGCGGTTTATCATTTTAACCGGTAATCGTTAAATCCCTACATGCAATGCGGTGCGCTTCACACAGACAATCAATGGAATGCAAGAAATTAACGATCCTGTGAACACATTAGCTACGACAGTCCTGGTACCGGCAAACGTTGTAGCCATCCCATAATAGACCACTTTTCAAGACACTGAAAGTGCCTGAGTTTACAAAAAGTCTTAAAATGTTGAATATAATCTCTTTAATTGCACTTTGAGTTTGCAGTAATCTGTGAATGTAGTAGAAAGATGAAAAGTGCAGATAAATAGAAATGAAACTAACATTTTTGCTGTTAAAGTTCACGTGTTTCTATTCATGGATTCAGTCATCAACCAACATGTATTTGAATTGAAAATCTGACAATTTGACAAAGATGAGATTATGGTGATTAATCAATTACAGTTGATCCTGAAATTAATTAGATTAATTATTTTAATCACATCAGACGCTAATTTAAAGTAAGATTTAGATGTATTACGATCTACACTGAGCTTTTTTTTTTCGCTTTAAGTTAGACAAGAAGAGCATACCATTCATGTCTGCATGAGAAATATGGAAATCCTTCCAACAGATGATTAGCTCATTTAGCATGAAGACCAAAAGCAGGGGAAAACTGCTGGCCTGAGTCTGTCTAATGTTAATAAGAGTCTCTCATTTCACAATTACGTTTATATAGTGTCTGATTATTATGTCAGTAGTTCCAGGAAGTTAAACAATTAATAAAGTTCAGTTTAAGATGTTAAGAAGTGTGGTTATGTGCTTTATTGCAGGAAATCAGATAATAGATTGAAACTATTTATATCTGTGCAGCTATAGATATATGTTAGTTTAGCAAAGCATGAAGACTGGAAACAGATAGACAAGACAGTAGGAAGTTATTGCTTGTGGCTAAGAAATTGTCCTGCACATAACTCTCCTCCATCCCTCCAAGCTGCAACAAGACATTTTACCACTGCAGTTTTTAGCAAATTATATGAACAAGGTAAAACATGTTAGCTGAGTCCCTTCTAGACATTCACTCGTTTCTGTTCATCTGAACGTGTCGGTTTCACGTCTGAATGAGGACTGCTCATTTTTCCACTGAAATGTCCATTAAAAAAAAAAATTACAGACAGAGACTAACAGATTGAGCCTCACCAATAATGAATGTAATCCAGGAGTGTGTGCTCTGAGTTTATTAAATATCTGCAGCATCAGACAGCAGCAGGATCAATACGAGAAAAAGTGAGAGAGTTGCATGAATTGTTGCACATAGCAGGAGTAACTTCATTAATTACTTAGAATTATAAATAATGCCCAGCATGTAGAGGAGGCAGGAGACGAGTCATGCTGGGTATTTCTCGTCACCTCAGACAGGTGAGCTGCCACACAGAGTCACACTTTGTTTGGAGAGCTGTTTCCAGCCTTCAAGCTAAGCCAGGCTAATCAGCTGCTCGTTGGAACCAAAGAAGCGTCTTTGATTACAGGATGAAATGTCTTTAAAAACCTGGTAGAGAAGTCTAATTGCTTTTAACTGAAGCTCCTAGGATTACCTGGATGACTGAAAATCTACACAGACATAGTTGCAGCTTCATATCTTTTGTAGAAATGTGAGTGGGGTCGCTCTCTGGATTAGTATCAACGTTAAATTAACTGTAGGATCATATGGATCCTCAAAGAAAAGATCAGCAGGTGCAACTGTTACCATGAAATCTATATAAAAATAACCATTTTCTTGCATCTTTCTCCATCTGCAGCAGCTGTGTACATCATTGTTGCCCTGACATCACTGAGAGGAGGACAAGGAGACGAGATATGGCATATTTCTTTCATAATAAATGCTTTTTGTATTCGGTTAGGCTCGTTAATAGCTTAATTTAAATATCATTCCACCATCAAATGCCACTCATTCACAGAGAGCATAATTGGCTCTGAAAATGATTACTCCTGATCCACCTCCTTTTTTTGACTATCAGCAGACATCAGAGTGCAGAGCTTGAATGTGCAATAATGACAGCAATAATAGGATTGACTACAGCATGTTTTTTTTGTGTGTTATGATAATCTAAAATGCGGTAATGAAAATGTGAACTCCTGCACACATTTGCTAAACATGAACACACAAACAGATTAGCTTTCCCCGTCACCCACAGACCTCCCAGCTGTGAGCTGGAGTGGTGTTATGTAACGAGTCAGAGGGCATATGGATTGGCTCTTTGTTAAAACTAGAGAATGCATTATCATTAGTGTGGCTACAGTAAAGAGCCAGCCAACCCTGAACACTGAATAGATCCATTGTCTTTCATTTCCACTCATTAGACTCCTGTAATGAAGACGGGTTCGCTCCGAGCAGGAATTTACCTTTTTAACGGGAGACACTTTTCTCAGCCACTAACATCACCTGTTCAGATAAGATGAAATAACATGAAACTTTAATGATCCCTGTGGGGAAATGGGAGTGTTGCAGCTGCAGCTTGTAATAATGGATACAGTGAAGAAAAAATAGAATTATCATGTGAATATAGCAGAGTGGGGAGCATTAAAGGAGCCCGCACCGGTGATCTCACTATTAAACATCTTAAACGGGCACATATTACAACACACTGTTAATTATTATATTATCAGGGTCAACGGCTGCAGAGCATATAACACTAAAGAAAAAAAAAAAGGATTTAAAAAAAAAATAGGGTACTTTTACTTCAGCATATATTTGTATAAACAGTTAGAGTATGCTTGAGTATTTTAAGTTTCATCAGTTTACTTTTGAACATGCACTTCACCATTCATATAAAAGTTGTGTCTAATATTCTGACCCCATCATGCAAATGTAATACATGTACACTACCGTTCAGAAGTTTGGGGTCACTTAGAAATGTCCTTATTTTGAAAGAAAAGCAGTTTTTTTTTCAATGAAAAAAACAATAAAATGAATCAAATTTCCAGTCTAGACATTGTTAATGTGGTAAATGACTATTCTCGCTGGAAACGGCTGATGTTAAATGGAATATCTCCATAGGGGTACAGAGGAACATTTCCAGCAACCATCACTCCTGTGTTCTAATGCTACATTGTGTTAGCTCATGGTGTTGAAAGGCTCATTGATGATTAGAAAACCCTTGTGCAGTTATGCTAGCACATGGATAAAAGTGAGTTTTCATGGAAAACATGAAATTGCCTGAGTGACCTCAAACTTTTGAATGGTAGTGTACATATTCAGGTATATGAGGTTCGAACATGTTATCTATTTTAATGCATTTATTTTAAACCACTGCACAGTGCGGTAGTGGTTAGCACTTTCGCCTTGCAGCAAGAAGATCCACAGTTCAAATCCCGGGGTGGGCCTGGGATCTTTCTGCATGGAGTTTGCATGTTCTCCCTGTGCATGCGTGGGTTTTCTCTGGGCACTCCGGCTTCCTCCCACAGTCCAAAAATATGCTGAGGTTAATTTATGACTCTAAATTGTCCGCAGGTGTGATTGTTTGTCTGTATATGTAGCCCTGCGACAGACTGGTGACCTGTCCAGGGTGTCCCCTGCCTTCGCCCGAGTCAGCTGGGATAGGCTCCAGCACCCCTCGCGACCCTAGTGAGGATAAAGCGGTGTATAGAGAATGGATGGATTGATGTTTTAAACCATGTAATTTTCTAGAGTTTGGCATAAACCATTATGTAGTTTGTGAAGGTTTGTAGGAATTTCTTAGCATATAATTACTCCTCTGCATTCTTTGGTGGCATTTTGTGACGACAGGCGTACGTTTGTCTGTCTGCTATTCCGTCTGTGCACAACATTACTCAAAAACAGACCAATGGATTTGGATGAAATTTTCAGGGAAGGTCAGAAATGACACAAGGACCAAGTGATTAGATTTTGGCAGTGATGCGGCTTATAGTCTGGATCTACGAATTTGCTAAATATTTCTTTATCATTGTGAGATAGTTGCATGGCGTCTCTGTAACCATGACAACAAGTGAACACTACCTCTGCTGCCTGCTAATGATCACATGATTGCGATCTTACTACAAATCCACTGCTGTGGACTTATCGGGACTTATCCATCAGAAATGATACAAGGTACAATTGATTAAATTGTGGGGATGTGTCCCAGTCTCATCAATTCCCACTGCCAGCTACATATTTAGTTCACGTGACTCAGTATCTGTACATAACATACACATGCATAACACACACCTGTGCTCAGCGCAAAGTCATTGTGTTTGTGCGTACATCTATATTAAATGGCCACATTTTAGATTGCCATGATTTCTGATCATCAATAGCTAATTAAAAAAAATGTCTTACTTCTATAAAAAAAATATGCTGCATTTCTGACAGTGCCATATGAGGGGATGAACAGCTTTAGCGGAGTACTGCCCTCTCTGAGTGCTTTTCTTGTGTTTGTAAAAAATTACAACATATATAACATCAGTAGAACAATAAAATGCTCTTGTATCAGTTTGCAACGACACTATATTGTGACTTCACAAACACAACAGTAAGCCACATGTAATGTTATAACCCATCTATAGGGTCACACATTTGGCAGCAAACAGTCCCCGCTTGTCGCGTCGTCGTCTCTGTGCTCCTCATCAAACAGCTCCAGCTCCCAGCCTCAAGTCTTCCACACCTGCTTGTTGACGGCCGGCTCTCCTGCCAGGACGGTAATCTGATCCTTATTGGCTGTTCACTTGGCCAAACTGCCGAGATGCCCATTATCGTGCGCTAAGCAGGTGCTGAGACGTATCGCTCCATGATCACAACGCAGATTTAGCACCGAGCGCAAGTCGAGCAATCCATTTTTCAATTTGGTCTCCTGCCTGAGATAAATTAACAGATGTCGATTGATTTTTCCTTCCTGTGTGCAACTGTGAGCCTTGTTTACACCTGACAGCCAGGGTGTTATACCTGAGCGGCTGTTCGAGACGAAAGCACGTTATAATTAGCATTTTTTAAATTAGACTGACAATTGGCAGGCGACTTAGTAGGCAGTTACTTTGACATGTTTTACCTTTCCTACCTCCTTGTTACAGCTAATCAACAGATTGACAGAGACGAGGCGTTGCAGTGAGCTAGAAGGCCTGTATCATAATCATACTTAGACGTGCACACAAACACTTTCAAAATGATTTCCGTCGCTTTGTCAAATAGTATCCGTTATATAAGATCTGAATAAAGCACATCACTCTTCATTTATTCTGCTTTCATTGTATGCCTTAATCACAGTTACAAAGAGACACAGCAAAGACTTCATTGTCACTCTTCATACCCCGGAGACTCAGACTCAACTTGACACGATCACAGGGGCCCCCCAGCGTTTTCACAGCCATGTGTGTTCACCAGCTGGTTATTATTGCTAAAAATACTGGTGTAGCCCAGCACCATCGCACCCTAATGACGGGAGTCAAGTGGTGCGCGGCAGATATGCCCTCACATGCGCGCTGTCACAAGCCATTTAATTGAAGTTGAGAAAATGGGAGTCGGCGTGGTTTTGCCCAAAGCCCACCCCAACCACCACAACGCACCCACAACCCCCCCACAAGTCGTTATGCACTAATATGCCGGCTTTATTGCCGTCATCTCAGCCTCATGATAGTTTTCACATAGTGATAATCTGATATTATCCTCCCTGTGCTCCCTGCTCAGCCTTGATGTACTGTAGTCAATGTTACATCAGGGAAGGAAACGCTGTTGTATTCTTTCTTGTTCGAAGAAGGTGCCAAGTTGGACTGTTTTGATGTTACAACCACTAGATTAATGTTAAATTCCTTGAAAATGTGGGTTTAGATTTCAGGTACCACTTATATACACTAAAAATAAATTGCAGTCTGAGTATAGTTTGGGAAAATTTGTTTAAATTTTAACGCTCTGTATTGGCTCCAATTACAGGGGGTCTTCGACTTACGTCAGAGTTCAGTTCCTACTGATTTATGTATCTCGATTTTTGCCATAAGTCGACACTCCAGTGAAAATGTAAACAAAGTCATCGTGCATCATTTTATGGCGAAAATGTAAACAAAGCCATTGCATGCATCACGATATCGATCAGTTCTTCAGAAAAGTCATGAATACCAACGACTTTCATGCATATATGAGTCATTTTACAAGAAGATAACAGAATATTGTAACGGACTGATATTGTTGTTGGTGTTGAGGTTTCAATGTTTATTTTTCAGCTCGAGATTTACCTAATGTCAGTGAATGTGCCATGTTTAGTTAGCTCACCTCTGATTGGCTGAGAGTCAGTAGTAGTGTGTGTGTGTGTGTGTGTGTGTGTTACTCCGTGCCGGTGTGTGTCTCAAACGAGACAGAGCTGGGAACGGCGGCTAATTGTGGAGCTAAGTTATCGGTTTTTGTAGTTATTTTGGCGTTGGCTACACAGTAGTCTGTGTGAAAGTTCAGTAAATGACCAGAGAACAAGATAAAGTCTCACTCATTCATCACAGAGGGTCGCTGCAATATGTTACACTGTTTTTACAACTTCATGATGTTCGTCTGTGCTTCATCCTGTTCTGAGTGTTTTATTATATCTAATTTCATTTCCAGGGAGATGATTTCTTTTTCTTTGAAGAAGTGCCATCAGAAGAGTCTGACTTATGCTTGGAAGCCATAATGAAGGACAAAAAGCTAGTGACTGTAGCACAATCCAAGGTGGCGTACAACTGGAGAATGTAAACAAAGCTGACTTATAGCAACGTGTGACGACGTATTTGTCCGTTCTGCTCACCACCTAGTTCCACATAACCAGTTCTGACCTAACAACGAAACGCAGTACGTTGTAAACCGAGGACTGGCCCATAACCACTTCCAGCCTAATAATGAAACGTTGTAGGTCGATGTTGTTGCAAACCGAGGAACCCCTGTATTGGTTTTCTTAATTACTGATATCTGATATCAGCCCTGAAAAAGACATGTTGATTAACCTCAATGAAACAAGCCCAAAACACAGTATGATTCAAATATTGGTCAAATCTGACTGGTGCTTTGAAACATCCTGACTGAGAACTTCACACTTAATAAAACAAGCAATATTCTGAAATCTGTAGAACCTTCTTGCTCGCACTCAGGAGCAGATTTTCAGGATCTTTGAAGGTCTCTCTGTGTTTGCTTGGAGTAGTAAGGAAAACTGACTAAGTTTTAAAGTACCTCTTTTAAATTAAGCTTGCAGCACATAACTATGATAAACATGTTTAGCTGTAGGGTAGTTTTGTTCTATTCTGTTCTTTTCACATTTATAGATAATTTTTAATTGATTTCTGATAGCTTGACCTGAGATAACCTTAGTCAGTATTAGTAGCATGACTGAACTGCTTGAGAATGGACCAGATATATTTAAAATGTGCACAAGCCTAAGAAATATGTTGGTTTGGGAAAGTCTCAACTTGCAATAAAGAATGATCTTACCCAGTACTAGAAATATTTCCTGGTTTGAAATGAAGAGAACACATCAGTTGTGTCAGATGAATATTTTATTTAGCACAGTGCCTGTATTAATGGGTATCCACTGGATCAGTTTTCAACTTATTTTCCCATAGTTCCTGTAGGCTCTGTTTCTCTCTTCTTGTAGCAGATTTAACTGTCAGAAACTCTGAGTTCTTCAGCTCCTCTTGAGCCTGAAGGACAGTCCTCCCTGTCAATGGCCGTACTAGCTTGCAGTAGTTATTATAATGTGTCATATTGATGGTGATAAACTTTAAGTCCTTGCCAGAGCAGCAAACTGCATCCAGCTCCAGTTACAGTAATATTGCATTCCTGCAAGACAACTTTCCTCTTCCACTTCCACCAGAGGGAGGTCGGAGGTCAGCGTCAGCTCAAGAACAGCAGCTACAGAGCTGGTAGGGATTCTGTGTTTTATTCAAGGATGCTTGCCAACACGGCAGTTGGAGCTCGGATCTCTCTACTCTCTGCCAAACCATCCAGAAAGCCCACAAATGTCCCATAAAGCCTGGCCGTTGTCTTGAGAATCACACCTGCCTTTCAAGTGCTTAGCCATCCACGTCTGTGAGCATGTAGCCTGCTCCACCGCCGGGTACCTGGGTGTGCTGCTTCTGTGGCGAGGTCTCCAGCAAAGAAAGCACATAAAGAGTCCACAGAGGGTCTACCGGGAGGCAGGAGGAAAGTGGAGCAGAGTAAGGTCGCGCGCTGAGGTGGCATAGTGTTGGCCGGATGATAGATGGAAAATGAGGGTGATTCCCAGGGAACAGTGAGTGGAGACAGCAGAGGGAGAGTAGATAAAATGAGCACATTGGCAGTTTATGTGTGTGAGCGTTTGACTGGCAGGACAGCTGCCGGGGCCGGTGTCCCCGAATCAGAGGGCAGCAGCAGGTATCACACCTGAGCAACCCGAGGGTGAAGGCAGCAGGAGGAGGTGTGAGGGAAGGAAACGGAGAGATGGTGAAAGAGGGCGGATGATTGAGCAGAGGGAGAGTAGAGGGGTTAAGCACCAGGGTGACGAGCTCTCCCAGTGTAGAGAGCGACAGTTTGATGGATGAATAAGGAGGCCGGAGGAGAGGAGCTGAAGGGAAGGAACACAGTCAAGGAGCTGATTCCGCACACCGCAGTTTGGAAGGCCAGCTGATTGTTTTTTCAGGCACTTCAGATGTGGCTTGCTTTGATATGTCAGATGCCTTTTTTCGGAGTCCATGAAGAGGCACAAGAGAGAGGAAGAACGGTCGCAGCATGTGCACTTCTCAAGGTCCATTTAGTGCAATTACACAGAACAATAGAGACAGCATGGCTGCTAGCTGACTGTGCTAACCGCGGCTCCTTTCCGACACGAGGAAGCAAACTGTCTGAGCCATATCTGGATGTGACGCCCCAACCAGCATCTTTGTTCTTCCCTGTTGTCTCCCTCATACGTGGGAAACGAGGAGGGGATGGCAGGATTATGTTTAGCTGATTTGAGGCCAATTGCCGGTTTCATCCAAGTGTCAGATGAGTGAGGAGGAAGGGACGTCAAAGAGATGCGCGTGGAA
This sequence comes from Acanthochromis polyacanthus, assembly GCF_021347895.1. Classification (NCBI taxonomy): domain Eukaryota; kingdom Metazoa; phylum Chordata; class Actinopteri; family Pomacentridae; genus Acanthochromis; species Acanthochromis polyacanthus. The sequence continues at coordinate 10,642,011 of NC_067132.1, forward strand.
GTGATTATTAGAGGGTTGGGAGAGCAGTGGAGGGAGAAGACTAAAGTGTCTCCTTGCTGGGTCGCAGCTTGAACATGACAGACACAATCTCTCCCACACGTGCTCAGCCTGGCTGGCGGCTCGGCTACAGAGTGGGTGTTCCGGGTCTCTGGCGACGCCTGCAGTGCCCTTCTGAAAGTCTGCTGCGGCTGCTGTTGTGACAGAGTGTCAAAATTAACACTCAGCCACAGCTGTAACTGCTGAACACGGCAAAAGCACAAACTACTGAACTCAGTGCTATTTACTGCTCACTTGCCTCTCTTATCTCTTGTATTGTTGTGTTACACAGCTTCTTGGGGTGTCACTCAACTCAAAATAACTACAATTCACCATCCTTGTTTTGGAAATAAACATATCAGAAATCTGTCAGGCGTCTCTTTCACTGCAGAGCGGTGGTTCCCAGCCTCTTTGCAATCTAGCTCCTTAAAATGAAGCGATGCCTGAGGCGAGGAAGCCCTCATCACATGTTGCTTATATAAATGAGTGTAAGACGTTCTAGTAGTCAGTTTTAGTTTGAAGGATTGAAAAGGTAAAAAGTCTTTGCAAAGGAAAAAAAAACAACGATAAAAGGCAGAAAATGTCACTGCCTTCTTTCATAATCTGTCAATCATCCTGTAACCCCTGAGAATTATTATGTGACCCGTTGAAGGGGTCTCTGCCCCCAGGTTTTGCTCTACTAACAGAAGAACAACATGAAGATTGTTTCTTGTGCTTGTGTTCGCTGTGTATTCCTCCGTCTTCAGGTTGCTTTGATATCTGTTGTTTGGTTCATGCTCAGAGATCAAGAGGAACAAATGTTAACGTTTTGGCTTTTAGTTTTGGCCTAGTTTGGGTCATTCCGTCAGAAATCATCACATTTTTAGAAAAAATTCTCCTCCACCATCTCTGATTTATCTGGAAATTTTGTAAAACAAAATATAAATATTTCTAAGGATATGTGTGAAATTTTAGTTTGATGTATATTAGATACTTAAAAGATAAAATGCTTTTTGAAAATCATTTTTTGTTAATGTGTGCTCAGATGGCACTTTTGATGACGGCTTCATTTAAACTCACCCTTAATCAGAGACTATTTGATCTACTTGTTCAAATCCTGAATCAATGGTGTGATAAAAAATTACAGTAAACATTTCATGCTTTTATCTTGAATAGTTCCTGACATACTGCCATTCAAACATAACCTCCAATGACAATGTGAGAAAAAAATGAGCCGAAAGTGGGTAAAAAAAAAGGTCTTAGAACATACTTGATACATCATTCTTAAGGGATAGAAAAGTTTTAAGCCACTCAGAGATGGTCGAGCAGAAGTTACAAATGAAGCAAGAAAACTAAGCACATAGATGCACAGATTGGCAGGTAACTGAGTGATCAAACACTTTTGATTCTTCTCATTCTGCACCATCTGTGCCGTTGTTCTTGTGTTCTCTTGTTGTCTGTTTTAATTGTCCTCTTGACATCACTGTAAATGAGGGCATGCCTCCAGCGAAAATCTGGGTTGACTGAAATCATACTTTCTTTTAAACCGATGGATTGGCTGTAGGGAACAATATATGTGTGTGTTATCTCTGGACTGACTAAACCAGCCACACTGAATTCCAAATCAACATAAAAAGCTAATATTTGTAGCATATTGAATAATTAAAAGTGGTTATTTTATACAGAAATGACAAGAACAGACTGGGAGCAGACCAGTGTGCCCATATTCATATGATTCCTGAAAATAGAACTTTATTAGCTGTTGATCTCAGCACAAGAACTACTGAAGAACACAGTGCAGAAAAAGTAGCTTCTATTTTCAGATTATGTTCCATTTCGGTTGGACTGTTGTTTGTAAAAACTTTACACAAAACATTTGGGCCATTTGTTTGAACAGAATGCAGCCACACTGATGACCTCTTTGACATGGTACCACTTAGTTTTAAACCTACTACAAGTAAACATTCCGTAAATATTAAATAAATTAGATCAGCAGTAACCTTTAGGTTGGACAGGATTAAAGTTGTTAAAACATGGCAGTGGTTTCAGGTAGTCTGTTCCTCTGGCTGCCATAAACAATGAATTAACCCAGGAAGACTGCAAATGTAGAACTTTTCTTTTTATGAAAGAAGGTCAGAAATGACACGAGGACCACCTGATTAGATTTTGGCAGTGATGTGGCTTATGGTCTGGATCCACAGATTTGTCAAAGATTTCTGTATCATTGTGAGATAGCAGCAAAGCGTCACTGTAACTATGACTCCCTGTTGACGATCACATGACTGCGATCCTACTACAAATCCACTTATCGGGACTTATCCATCGGGACTTATCCGTCAGAAATCATACAACGACTGAGCAGCCTTGATGGAGTTCTGTGCTCTCTGAGTGCTTTTCTTGTTTTAGAGATGCAACTTTTTTCATACAAACGATGAAGCTAGAATCACTTGTGATGAAATATTTTGCATTAATTTAAAATGAAATCAGAATGGAACTGTTTTTACTAGTTGTCTGAAACATTTGGACTCCACTTTATGTCAGGAATAAGAACCTTTTTTGTCATAAAGAGGCCAAGACCCCCACAATAACACGGTACTCTCAGTCAGTCAGCAACCTAAAACTCACCAACGTTTGTCTAAAATGAACTACAACAGGTATATGTTTACATGTTCTTATGATCACACTAGGATTTATCGTATGTATGGCTGCTTTACATTAGCTCATACTAATGTCCTAGATTCTTTTTGTGATTTATTCAAGAAACATGTTGAATCTACACCAGTCAAGTTTGTGATATTTTACAAAAGGCAGAAATTATCAGGGGAGATAGCTGGACTTGCTGCACCAGACTGACGTAGTAGCCTATGTGTCATCCTCCTTGTTTATATTCTTAAGTTGGATGAGGCAATATTTGGACTGACATTGTGTAGTGGGATCGTGGCATCATGTAAAGTATTTAATCCCTGCTCGAGGATGTTGTTGTGCGGTTGATGTCAACCTCTAACCTCCCTGTTGAAACATCCCTTCAGGCATCAATAAGGAATCCCCGTCTTCATTATAATTTCAAGCACAATACAGCCATGCCCCCCATGTACAGACCTGCCACTGCTTTGCCCTTCTTCTGCTATCTAAGTAAGCTGTTATATCTGTAAACACCTTGCTGTTCATGTCAGGTGTGCGCTCCACTTCCTAAAGAGAAGGTATGTCTGCTCTTTGTACCATCACAAAGCGCTGTCAGCAGCATATGCTGTATTTTTAATTCAGCAAAGGCGTTTTGGAAGCCTCGTAGCATGTCATACGCTAGCAGCTCTCAGTGGCGTTCCCCTGATGCTGACAGAGAAATCAAACGTAAAATGGAGCACCAGAGCGAGCGAGCGGCGATACAGAACAGATGTTCGCAGGAATGTTGACTTTTTGTTTGGCCCTTATCTTTGACGCTGCCATCCTCCGGTAAAGTGAGTGACGGAAGAGGAGAGAATAAAGAGAGAGGGAGGAGGGGATGAGTGAAAGGAAACAACGGAGAGGAAAAAGGAAAAGCGGTGCTGTTGGTAGAACTAAGTGGAAGAAGTGTTGGCAGGCGGGATGTTCGATGGCAGGAAAGTGGGACAGCCACACAGCTGTGTTTTGGCGTCGAGGGACCCCCGAGATTGGTGTCACTGTATTTCATTGTCAAGGAGAAGAAATGGAAACACTAGAGACACTGTGATGTGCAGAGAGAGAGAAGAGAAGGATCGGGGTGAGGCAGGAAAAAATGAAAGTAGAAAGTGAGACAGACCCTGGAGCAGCTGCTCTTATATTACCTGATGGTGTCAAATAGAGGCGAGAAAAAAGGTTCTTCTGCTGGCAGTCGGGGGGGCAGATAAACAGAGGAGGGCTGATGCCTGGTTCAATTGCAGGGTGACCTGGCGACTGCACTCTGTCATTTAAACTGAAGAAGAGGAAAACAACATTTCCCGTGATTCAGCTGCTACTCTGTAGAAGGGAGTGCTGATATCTTTAAGATCAGCCTGACAGTTTTGCTTGCCACCTCACAATAAATAGCCCTTTTGAGTTATTTAACACCTGCTGTGATCTGTAAGAATTTACGATCAGCCATTATTTCATCCTTACAGGATTATAAATAGGGTGATAAATTCCCATGGCTGAAGTCACTGTGGGGTCAGGCTCTTTTCATGTTTATTTTGCACTGAGTTATCAGTCAAGGTGAAGAGTCTGAGTAATGCCTTCGAAGTCAGATCTAAGGATAGCAAGGGAGAGTGCAACAACTCGACAAAACTGGCTCTCCCTGCAGCCAGTGCGGGAAAATCTCACCTTTGCTGTCCTGGCCGAATCACGTTCTTTAGAAAGAAAACATCTACTAGAGATCGATGTCTTATCACTCAAACGAGCACTAAAAGTAGCTGATAGTGGGAGTAAATGCGGTGCCATTGTGGGCATGATTGCTTACTGCAGCACTTGTGGCGTGCAGACGCTCTATGAGACCAGGACAGAGTGAACGATGGCAGGCCTGATTCACACCAACAGCCTCTCTGTGTACGGATATATGGGACAGCTGAGGTGAAGACAGATAAACTAGACCCAAGAGGGAAGGAAGAGAGCCTCTTCAGATCTCATCCCTGGATGTTTCATCTTAAATTATTGCTCCCGTTTAGGACCCTACAGTAGAATCGCCTGTGAGATGCTTTTACAGCCGAGCCCAGGAGTGTTGCTCAAGTTCCTCAAAGATAAAAAGCCCCACTGTCATCGAATAAAAAAGAAAAGTAGGCAGAAAAAGCAAAACAACAACAGATGAATGTGGAAAAACAGCCCACCCCTTCTTTTTTTGCCCTTGGTTTTCTAGCACACTGCTGGTAAACAGCGCGTGAACAAGCGGGCTGCAATTTTGAACGCAGCTTTATTTTCCACCGTTTATTTAAGCCCAAAATGGGTCCTGATGGAGTCATCAGCCCCCACTCGCCAGCTAATGGTTTAATTATGTCCATCTGGAGGAGGCTGGGAAGGGGAGCTTGCCTTACTCTCCAGTCATTCCTCTGGTAATTTGTCTTCCCCCGCACCCACTGACTGCCGCGCTGATGACACCGAGATGCGGTGAAGCATTCTGGTGGTGGATCAGCCTCCTGCCTCCCACCCAAAACTTCCATCTAATACTTCCTCTACCTCTGTGGTGCACAGTGAGACCCTGCAAGCTGTGTTATACCATGTGATCCCTGACCTTATTGAAGTGTAGTTTATGAAAAGCGAGTTGGATGATCTCTTAAGTGAATACAGATAAAATCCTCTGTGCCTTTGCCATGGAGACTCCACATAACATGATTATTCCTCTCTTTTGCATGATAAACTAATAATCCCCAACATAATCATATAATTTCATGACCTTTTGCTACTCTGTGTGGCTAGTGAATACATCAGAACAGCCATCCAACCTATTGTGGTTTAAAAAAGATCTTAGTTACTGTTAATCTCTTAACATAAGCCAAACAAAACCTGGTTTCTAGTAAAAGCAAACACGGCTCACCCTAAATCATTCAATGAAAAACAATCTGTGAAATTTATAGGATCCAAATGGCAAAAACTGCATTAGATATTTACACTACAAAAAGCAATGTTCAGCGTCATTTGACATCATTTCACCGGCAAGAAAACAAAAATGATGACAATAGGTGCATTTTTGTACAACTAATGGGCTTTTAGAAAAGCCAAGAAAAGAAGACATCATCCACATAAATTGTCTGACAGCTGACCTCTGGTAAGTGCCTTACAATGAGACCAGTGCAAGTAGCCACAAACATGACTCTAAAATCAGAATACGAATACCAATAGCCCCTTTAAACACGACCAACTTGTGCTTATTATCCCATCTTCTTCTCACTGAAAACTTAACCGCTGACCCTGAACTCCATTCCCTCATGTCTCCAGTGCCTTTAGATCACATTTCATGGCTGATTTGTACATAATGATGTTGTCTGGTCTCAGAAGTTGGTTGAGCTGAATGGCTTTGTTAGTTTGCGGGGCGAACATCATTACTTAGTCTGGGTATTGTTACGAGCACACTAAGCTGTATTCCCCTGCCAGGAAGATGACATTGAATTACTTGTTGAGGAATTGGGTCAATAAAGAGCGGCAACAGTGTGTGTGTGTCTGTGTTGTGAGGCACTCAGTCTGGATGTGTATTCCTTCAACTTATAACATTTACCCGAGAAAGTGTCCGTCTTTGCCTCTGGATGTGTTTTATATAAAAGAAGAACGATGGTTATAACTGCGTCTTTGTCGGATTTTTTTATTATTGCTCATCTTGGCTGCAGATTCTGGGTCAGAATGTCTTGTTGAGACGGTTCATTTGTTGCTGCCATCATTTCAGCAATGCATGCCGAAATGGCTCATTCCTTTTGCAAGGTGATTTTAACATTTGAATGGAGGCCTGTTCTGCACAGATGACCTAGTTGCCTTTTTACCCCTGAAAGCACACACTTTTGAATGTGAAGGTCGCAATGACGCATGGCCATAATATGCTGTTAGGGCATGGAAGTGAAATGCTACAGGTAGGGGCTCATGTGTTTAATCAGCCTGTTTGAATAAAAGGAAAGTGTTCCGTTTACTGTCCTTTTCTGTTGTTCTCAGTGAAAAGCCATTTAACCACAGATTTTCTGTTTGGTCTGTTGAGTCCACTGAAGTAGCCGACCTCAAAGCAGTCTCCGTCTCACATAAATGTGGAGGATTTATCTTTAACAGTTTTTGCTAATAGATGAGAGCGAGGATGTTGTTCCAGCTCGTCAGCTGTTCTCACCTTTGCCAGCACCTCAAAGAGTGAGTCTTCTGTCTAACATTGCTGCCGATCAAAGGACGGAAACACTGTCAACCTGCAGTCTGAGCCTTTGAAAGTTCAAATCTCTTCCTTTCTCTTTCTGACAGAAGAAGATGACTTTGATATTGGTTACAAGGAGGGCAAATTTTTTTACATTGTCTCCACAAAAAATCCTTACTAATTTAATATCGGTGTCAAACGAATTGCTTGAATTAGACCAAATTAAGAATCCGTTTCTCTGCAGTCATTTTCAAGGTGTAGTTCTACACTGAGATGTTCAGTGGATTCAGTAGAATGTTTTACCATCCTGTGGGGGTCTGAATGTAAAATCATTTCCAAAATATCAGCCGCCACAGGTTCAAGTAAAACAATAACAATTCTGGCAGCGACTTTGAAAAACCTTCAGCATTCTTTAAACTGGCTGTGAGGCTGTAGGTCAGAAGAGAGCCTACAAACTGTCCACCCGACTGTTGCTTTCTCTGAGCCTGGCCTGGAGAGGAGTGTTTTGGGGAGCGATAAGACTCACAGAGGAAGACAGAGGGAGGCAACGAGGGAAGGACAGAGGAGAGTGAGGGGTGGAGGGGGGCACTGTAAGATGGCAGCCATGGGGGAGCGGTATCGGCCTCAATTATGACGGGCAGTGGAGCGCTGCTCAGGAGCAGATGAGCTGAGAGCCGGCCCCGGCGGAAAAGTCGGCGCCTGATAGCTGATAATCCCCTGGATGAACTGGGACAAACCGGTCACAGATGGAGCCGTCCCATGGTCAGGTGTGATGCCAGCTACTGGCAGCGCTGCATGGAAATGCAACATAATGAAGTTAGGGGAAGGTTTTTGTTGGGTAAGATGAGGGGAAGGTGGAATACTGTGATGTGGTTGATTAGGAAAGTTAGGGTGGGCCGTCCTTGCTGAAGCATCCATGTGCAAGACAGTCTTTAAAGATACATTTTTTCTTTGTTATTCTGCAGAACATAGCTACACCAGTTTTTAACTTTGAATACCTACTACATACCAATAACTTTAAAGAGCAGGCCTAACATGCTTATTGCCCAAATTATTTAATGTTGCTTATTGCTAACATCCACATTTGTGTGCTAACAGTCTTCTTCACTGCTTTCACAAAGCATTGCTGTGGTTGTTGGCATATTAACAGCCCCAACTGTTGGACAACAGTGGACTTGTATGAAACTAGTCTTGCACAGACAGTCTATTCTCTGACTCGACGTGTACAGTGTCGGTCGGTTGCTGCCTGGAGGTGGTGATTGTTGTTTTCTTTTGCGAAGTGAGTTTTGAAAAGGTAACAGAAAGCTGCGTGAAATGCACGGCCAGTGGAAGGCTTCAAACCGCAACTACATCCGGTTAGTCAGGCTAGCACAGGGGTCGGCAACCCTCGGCTCCGGAGCCGCATGCGGCTCTTTCATCCTTCTGTTGTGGCTGCCTGTAACTTTTAAAATAAATAATCAGCAGACTATTTAATTAAAATTTCTTTTATTTTAGGTTAATTTAAAAAAAAATTCTAAATTTGAAGATTATGGTGATCTTGTAACATCAAAATAAAACGTCTTAATTTTTGTCAGTCAAAATATGCGTCCCAGCCGTCAATCTACGACCCTCGCCGGCCTGCGTGTATTCATTTGGAGTCCTGTTGATCTTCGGATCCCAGTGTTTCCTCTACATTTATTCAGCAGCGGTGGGCCACCATTCCTAAATCCTAGCCATCGCTCCTTCAAATTTATTTCTTTTTTTATTGTCGCAAATACATCACTGCTGCATGTCTCCGCCTTCACAGCAGAGTCCTGCATTGTGTCGGGTACTCGTGAGTACTAAGGTAAACTACGGATAATTATCTTGCTCAGTATCTACTCTTTGATATGTCAGGTTAATACGACGTTACTCACGAGAGCACGGCTCGATGTCACGTCCAGCATCCAGGCAGCAGGTCAGAGAGTCAGAGGAGTGTCGTCTTGGAAAATAGGGCAGCGACTTACCGGATAAAAGTTATTAGCTTAAGATAAATAGATAAATAGATTTTACAAGTTAAATAGACATTCACAAATTATTGATTTCCAGCTAACATTACGTAACATATGAGGTCCAGGAGCAAAAATGACATTAACCAGGTAAGATAAATATTAGTGGTAGGACACAATTAAAAAAATGAATCTGTCTAATTAGAGGCTTTGTAATTAATTAATCACGACTGATTAACAAGGGCATAGAGGTAAAAAAAAGTGATATATGCAGTATTGTCTTCATTTTAAATGCCAAAAGGTTTTTGTGGCTTCCGGTGTTTTCTTTTCTGGGAGAAACGGGTCGAAATGGCTCTTTGAGTGTTAAAGGTTGCCAACCCCTGGGCTAGCATAAAACCGACGGCAGAATGCATACACCACAAAAATGAATCGAGACACATTACTGCACCTACAAACTCTTCCTATCTCATCGTTTATTGCGTGAATTTGTGGGACAACATGATGCCAAGGACTGCTCTAACCCTCCTTATATAGCCCTGCGCAATATTGTTTAAACATGGTACCAACGGCACGCATTTTCAGATGACCATTCAATCGATAACTTGGGGCAAGCGTTAGGCTTTGTGATGATTTAAGCCCCCTAATCTGGCCTCTCAATCTTTCTTATTCCATTGCGATGTATTTACCGGACATAAGTCTAGTTCTTTGAAAATGTAGGAAATGGAAGAACAAAGCTTTTCTTTGTTGGTCTTTACTGTGAATTTTAAATTGAAGATGGTGATGTTAGAGAGAAGATTGCTTGTCGATGAATGCATTTGGAAAGCAGAAAATGGTGCTTGTTGCCCTCTGAGTTTAAGCAATTAGCATGTCTTCTCCGAGTTTCAGAAAATCAAATCCAGATCAGCACAGCAGTTGTTCTGCTTAGAAGTACCTACCTCCGAGTACGGGCTTTTTTCTGCTCTGAAAAACTGTACTGAAAGACGTTCCACTGGAGAAATCTTCCAGTTGGAACATGAACACAGAAAATTGCTTATGTCGCATTGGGCTGTACACATGAAGTGTCACAAACAGTTTAGTAACAAATAAGAAAGAGAGTCTAAAAGGGGGTTCCAGTGAGTCGACTCGCTCTCAGCTCCATTCAGGTGACCAACTCAGTGGTTATTAAAGTCAGATTATTGGTGTTTTGGGAGAAGGGAGGTTTTTGGTGCCATCCGACTATCCAGTCTCTGCTGAGCATGGAAAAACCTGTTTCAAATATATGAGTTTGCAAAGTCAAAAGTAGGATTGCACAATGTCTCCACTTTGTGTCAGTGAAAATTAAAAATGTCCTTGTCATAGCAGACAGCCTGCCATCCAGGGAAACACGGAAAGTAGCAGCATCATGGTGTGGTTTGCTGGCCTTGTCGAGGCATGTTTGTTTCTCGGGGCAGGAGGCACTTTGTACTGGGCTATCACAAGACTCTGTGTTTCTATTAGCAGGAACAGACCTATTTTTGACCTTTTCATCACCTTTGAACAGAACATGGGTCCAAGCATTGCTGTGCCAGATACACTTCTGTCAAATCAGTCACAGTGTACAAATCTAATGTTGAGCAAAGCAACAAGCTTTAGTCGGAATAAATTCTGTGTCACACCGCCTGCAGCAACAAAATAAAAGTTGTGCTCATTGATGTTTTTTTCTAGACATGAATCACAAAGCTGTACTTGAGTGAAATACAAGCACAAAACATCAATAGAAAATGTCGTTAGGGAGAGGTACTTGTAATAAAATCCTCATCAAACAGCTACACCCCTGATGAAGTGAGAAAGTTGCTTAGGGATGTCCCAAACCATGAGGCTATTTTTGAAGGAGATAAAGGCCAGAATATTTGTGACTAGTAAGTGTACTCTCATGCAAATACACTTTAAAATTGCCCATGGAGTATTGGTGGAAGTAGAGTTTTTGACTGATGTGTCAAAGCAGACAAAAGGTCTGGTCTATGCCACATAAGATAAACTAATGAATGTCAATTATCTTCACTTGACAATAACGGAATGCAACCTGTGGCCATCTGCCATTATTTAAGCTGTATTGAATTGACATTTCATACAGTTGTATTTATTGACAAGCCCGTAAATAATAGCCATATAAATACGTTTGTAATTAGCTGTTGTAATAAATAAAATCTAGTAGTGATCACTGTAGGAAGGTTCAGTCACAGAGGGATTGCTAGGTTTTGTGTTTGTAGTGTGGGTGGTATTTTTTGTGGACAATCCGTGTCCCAGATTGATATTTTATGTAATAATAATTTGTCGTCTCTTTATTGTCACTTGCCTTTTACAGACACTATGAATCACCAGCTGTTTAAGACAATGTAACAGAAACTTATTTTCTAGTTGCTATTAGTAGCAAATTCTCAATTTATTCAGTTTTCCCTCCTGTGCCTGATTCCTTATTGAGATCCAGGGGCAAGTTATGGGTTAGTGTGACGTAAATTTTGTCATCTCCCCTTTTCATTCCATCCTGTGTCCCTCTGTGAATGTCTGCATGCAGTTTAAAGTTTGAGCACACGCATTGACTTCTGGATGCAGTAGTGTAGATCTGTGGGTGCCGACCTGACCTCCTGCATGTGTCTCAAACTAGGTCCTCCCATTGGTATCATAACAACAAGTACATGTCCATGCTGTCTGCAGCTGTCTGGGTGTATAACCAAGAATTTCCTTAAAATGTATCCACTTTAATGTAGACAGGTTAACACAGCAATGAAAAACACATAAATGCACATACAAACAAAATAAGGTTAAAGGAAAGAAAAATAAATGATCTCACCTTTATGCACTGTAAATATGTAAAACCTGACTGTGCATGGAGGGTGACCAGGAAGAAGCTGCGCTGAAGTTAAGATTCAGAGTTGCTGCTGTGGATGTGGTGTCACCAGACAGCGACCACTCATCAGCCTCCTTTCTCACCCTGACTTCAACTCTGTAAGGCCTTGAAGCAGGCCACTGCAAGTACGCCGCTTCGGTGGAGATGCTGGGGGACACATATTCATGCATGCAAAGCAAGTCTTGCAAGGGCAAAGACCATTTCCTGCCAATCGTAACCTCCACCTGGTGAGGTCTTTGGGTGCTGATGGAGGGCACGAGAAGTCCAGGAGGCTGCCAGCTAGATTGCTTTTGAATGACTGCACAGAAGCCACAGGGAGAACAATGTGGGTGATGGAGCTCCATTATCAAGGGAAATGGTGGCCAAGCCAGGGAAGGAATACATTAGCGGTTCATTTATGAAGCCAGACTTTGGGTTTTTGTTATGATGATTTGCAGCTAATGCATTTAAGTGAGACAGTCAAACCTTGTGTTTAATAATCTGATGAAGTGTCTGTAGCTTGTATATATCACTGTTGTTTTGCTAATTGCGGGTTCAAATCATCCAAGAAGGAAGCAAAGAGATTGACAGCTGCTTCTCAAAGTCAGCGCCAGCAGCTGCACAGAATCTACTGTATTACTGTATCTCTTGTACATCCTATTACACTTCTCTGCCCTCTTTATATTAGCAGCAACATGACTCTGTGAAGAAAGCGCTAGTAAACAATCACAGATCCTGCTGAGTTGATATGAAATGTCAAAAACCTGCATGGCAGCTAAGGAAATGTGTGTGTCCCACAGAGCTGCTACCTGGCACCTTTAAAACACTGAAACCGTACAGTCCAATGCAAACATTAGGTTTCCGGGGACTTCCTCTGTGTGTGTGTGTGTGTGTGTGTGTGTGTGTGTGTGTGTGTGTGTGTGTGTGTGTGTGTGTGTGTGTGTGTGTGTGTGTGTGTGTGTGTGTGTGTGTGTGTTATCATCATAGAGAGCCGAGGCGCCTCATCAGAACACAGATGCGCCCTGATTAAGGGTGAGCACAGCAATGACAGAACTGCATTAGTGTGATGTATGTGTTGTTAGCCAGCAAGCAGCTAATTCCAAATTTAACACCTGATTCACACAATGCAGTCACACCTGAGTGCAGGCCAAGATTTACTACCCTTGTCAGACCGCTGATGGCTTTTATAAGTAATTTTTCGGAGTCCCCGATTCATTCTCTCTCGGCGTTGCTGATAATGAATTATGATTCTGGGTAAGGATTCAACTTAAAAGCAAAATTACAGTCATTTGGAAACTGGGTTGGCGTCAGAGAGTGACTTCGCTGGAGGGAAAGCCCCTTCCTCACGCCCCCCACCTGTGAGGTGTCTGTACAGCCAGAAAGCACTGTTTTCAGAGACAAATTCATCTTCCATTTCAGCACATGCTGAATGAAGTGGGCCGGATTTTCTACAGATTTTTGTACATGATGCAGTCCGTCCCCAAACTAAAACCACAGGAGTGGCATTTGTAGGGCTTGACCCAAATATCAGAATATTCAGTCGCTGTGGTGGTATCAGAATATTAATTTTGAGATCAGAATACTCGGATCCCAGTATATCCCCCACTGCTGCCGCTGCCACCAAGTAGCTGCTTTACTGCCGTGAAGCATAGGTATATCTGAGTCTTGTGGACTGCAGTGACCTCTGGGGTCAGCGTTACTTTTGATTGGCCGGTTGGCTGGCTGTATTACTGCTGGAGTCAAGTCTGGCCCACTTGGATGGTGGAAACAACTGTGACTGCTATCCTAAACTGGCATTCGCAGCCAAACACCGTTGGAGCACATTTTCTCGAAGGCTGGCTGCATTATGAGCAAAAGCAGGAGTTCACTCTAGCCCGAAAATCTAGATAAGCTCAACTTCCTGGCACAAAACATGAAGAGAGTGTAGGTAGGCTACTGAAATGTCCATTCTTGTAAATATATGCCACTGTTTTGCACTACCTGTCTTGTTTATATAAACAGGATTATTCAAAAAGAATGAACTGATTTCACTTTGCAATATTTTAGTAAGAAAACCAGAAGAGAACTCCAGCCAAGTCACAAGAATTCTACTCACAATCAGCTTTTATTTTCTGTCCAGACGCGTATAAGCACATCACGATCCACTGAGTTGATCGCTGTTGCTATTCGATGTCATTTGATAACCTTAAACTTCAAATAAAAGTTGATTGTGAGTAGACTACGTGTGACTTGGCTGGAATTTTCTATTGCTTTTCCTTATTAAAATATTATGTAGTGAATTTGGTCCAGGGCTGCACAGTGACGTAGTGGTTAGCACTTTTGCCTTGCAGCAAGAAGATCCCCGGTTCAAATCCCGGCCTGGGCCTGGGATCTTTCTGCATGGAGTTTGCATGTTCTCCCTGTGCATGCGTGGGTTTTCTCCGGGTACTCCGGCTTCCTCCCACAGTCCAAAAATATGCTGAGGTTAATTGATGACTCTAAATTGCCCGGACTTTGCAAATTAGCTCTGGCTATAGATGTCATAGTGTTATACATGTTTATTGTATACACTGGTCCCTATTAAAATAAACAATAAATAAATAAATAAATAGGTGTGAATGTGAGTGTGATTGTTGGTCTGTATATGTAGCCCTGTGACAGACTGGTGACCTGTCCAGGGTGTCCCCTGCCTTCACCGGAGTCAGCTGGGATAGACTCCAGCACCCCCCGTGACCCTAGTGAGGATAAAGCGGTGTATAGAGAATGGATGGATATAGAGAATTTGGTCCATTCTTTTTGAATAACCTGGTATGCACGTGTGTGTGTGTGTGTGTGTGTGTGTATACATACACATATATACATATATACATATATATATATATATATATATATATGTATATATATATATATATATATATGTATCTCAGAAATTGCTATTCGGACCAGCCCTAGACATTTGGCACTGAGCTGGTTGTGTTACTGTCAACAGCACACATTAAAACCCAGGTATTGGACTGACAGGCGTCACAAACACATCCCTGTTTAATACTCATTTCCACTGATTCACAATGACAGTGTGTGAGGTCCCCGTGATGAAAAACAAGGGTGCGATTCATGTCAGGCACAGCAGGCTTTTGTCTGTCGACAACTTATGTGATTTTGAACAGGTGTATGTGCCACCTTGTCCCATCTGGCCTTGGTATATTTCCCAACCTGCTATTTGTCCCGTTTTATCCCCCTCTCTGTGAAACAGCGGTGTGTTGGTGTGTGTGATTGTTTGCGTGTCCTGTGTCTGCGGTTGCTAGTGGTGTTGTTCCAGGTCAGGCTGGTGCTGTATAATCATGGTTGTGTCAGCAGCCGGCCCGCTCATCACTGCACAAGGATAGCAGCCTCTGACATTGACCCCCCGCCACTACCTCCCCTTTCAACACACAAACACTTCTGCACTTCCAGGGTTATTATACCGTAATGGAGGTGGAATTAAAAGCTGTGGCCTTATTACCACAAATGCCTCTCAGATGAACAGAGGTGACACAGTTCAAGGATCGGGGGAGCTGTGCTGCCTCAAAGATCTTATGAGCTTATTTGTGACCTCTGCGTGTTCTTTCTTCATTGACATGTTGGAGGCTTCAACCAGAAGATTAGTGTTAGTACAGCAGTTATATTAGTTACTATTACGCAAAAGATACTGATGTTTAGTAAATTTAGTGAAGCTAAAATGATACCGATATGTTCTGGCAACGGACAATAAAGAGCTTCATTGTTTGATAGAACGTTGATAGTTTCACTAAATGCAAGTTGATTTTACTCACAGGTATCAAAGGGAGATCATTCTATCACCCTTGTTTATTTCATTTATATGCACAAATATATTTATTTGTGCTTTGTTCAGTGTTGTTTTTAGGCTATATTAAAATTATCTGTCTGCTTTCTTAAATAAAGTGATTATATTTGAAGCAAGATCAGTAAATTCAAATTATCCTGTCATGAGCAAAAACTAACTTTTTGCTCTTGAATTGAAGCTTATTTTAATAATTATTTATGACTTGGTTTATGTATTTTGTATATGTGTGTCTGTGTGTGCATGTGTGTGAAATATTGAATTACAACTGAAACAAAGCATTTGCTCACCCATTTGCCAGCCTTATGCACTAATTAGTAAGCTACCACCGCAACAGCCAGTGCATAGTGCAGCCTAAGTCAGCTATAACACATCAGTTTGACAAACAAAAATCATCATCTAAAAGAAATGAATTAATAATAGAAATAGATAGAGGTAATCAAACTTTTGAAATATTGGGTAAAATGGCCTAAAAAGTTGAAATAATTAACTCACAGTGTTGGATGTGTCTCAAAGCTTATGGGAAATGCTTGTTTGCTGCTGTGTATGTGCATTTGTTGGGTGTGTGTGTGTGTGTGTGTGTGTGTGTGTGTGTGTGTGTGTTTCAGTCGAGGCTGGTCTGATTGAGTGTGCAGCTGCATGTCACTTGATTACACACACACACAAACACACACACTTTCCGATAAAGTTTGTGCATTTGTCTGTCTCTGCTTGTTTTTGCGACAGAATTTGCTGCGTTTGTGTGCGAGCGTAAAGCGACAGTGGCAGAGAGAGTGTGTGCATGTGTGGATGTGTGCTAGGATTTGCCTGAGGACAGCAGTCATGCTCCATTAATTAGCACAGCAACCTGCTGACTTTCAAGTAGTGGTGGCAAAATTAACCCTGCATCTCTGAAAGACCCCGAAAAAGCCCGTGTTGTTCCAGCCTTGATTACCACTCGTACCGCCATTGTTGCGTGGTCGTGCTACAACACGTGATCGTGTGCTTGCGTCTGTGGAATTGCACATCTGTGCCTGCGTCACGCCATCAGATATCATCTCTCAACTGGCGATCCCCTGCTGAGCGCCTAGAAACACTGGAAAAAAAGCCCCAACTGGCTTTCCTTTCATTAAGAATCCCATCAGATTGGAAAATGCAATCATAACAAAGTGGCAGCTAAATTGTATTTCTTCTTACTCTTGAGAGGAGGGCGGTGTGACTGGGTGAGCAGTGGATATGAAATAAACAGATTTCTGCTGCATGTATACGCAGGAGACTATTACATTCTGATGCATTAACATGTAAGCTTCAGCGTAGGATACCCACAGATGGGAGAGCGTCTGAGCTGTAATGCCTACAGTAGAGTGCAGCGCCTCACTCTAACCTGATGAGTAAAGTTGAAACATAAGGGTCAGCTGTGGGGTTGTGGGTTCTCACATCTATCAATGGTGTTTTGAAGCGCAGCTCTCTGTTCTCCCTCTCCTCCCTCCCAGCATTTGGCTGCCTAAAAGTCTTGCGAGATGTCAACCTGCATTATGGCGCCCTCCCACACGTCCCTCTGGTACAATTACTGACTGTCAGGATGTGTATTGACCTCGCAGTACAGAGCCGGACCCGGCGGCCTGCCCCCATAACACACAAACACATGGAGGAGTGGGCGCTCTTGGCTCTCCCACCTCCTATGAAGCAGAGGAACAGAGAGAGTGCTGAGGGCGGCAAAGGTAGAAATGCAAAAAGAAAAGGGTTCATGCGAAATGTCTTCTGTCAGAGACCTATGGCTGGGCTTATTGTTTGTCCTCCGAGGTAAATCTTTCGCTTATGAACCAAGTGGTTTAATGCTGATTTTCAGCTCAGAGACTCATAGAGGAAAATTGGGATTTTAAATAATATTAAAGCAATGTTTGGCTATTTTAAAGTAAAAAATAACAATATATCCTTATAGGAGGGAAGTTTAAGTACTTTGAGATAAAATATCCACTCTTTCTCAAATCGATGAACTTGGGGATTTTGCTGCTGCAGCCTTACTTGCTCTGGTATGGACAGTAGCCAGTAGCTGTGTTTCTGTAGTTGATTTTATATGCATTTTAAAATTTCGCAGTAGAATGAGGTACTGCAAAGCGGCAACATTTGGAAAACAAGAAAAGCGCTCAGAGAATGCAGCACTCCACCAAGGCTGCTCAGTCGTCGTATAATTTCCGACAGAGGAAATATTTAATAAAATATTACTTTGCGGTGAGCAGACGCGTGTGTTATGCATGTGTATGTTATGTGCAGATCCCGAATCTAACCTAAATGTGTAGCAGGCATCGGGAATTGATAGGCTTTAGAAACACACCCACAATTTAATCAATTCTTCCTTGTATCATTTCTGATGGATGAGTCCCAATGATCATGTGATCATTGTTGTAGTTACAGTGACGCTGTGATGCTGTCTTGCAATGATATAGAAATCCTTAACAAATCTGTGGATCCAGACTATAAGCTGCATCACTGCCAAAATATAATCAGGTGGGCCTTGTGTCATTTCTGACTTTTCCTGAAAATTTCATCCAAATCCGTTATTCTGTTTTTGAGTAATGTTGCACACAGACAGACAGACAAATGTACGGCGATCACCACATAACTCCACTGCCTTCCTTGGTGGAGTATCAAATCAAAGTTAGTGCTCGCTTGAGGTGGCAAATATTTTACTTACGAGACTATCAGCTGTTTCTGCTTCTTCAATTATCTTCATCTCTGGAGAGAATGCAACATGGGTAATACCGACTGACGTGAAAGAATAAGTACTATTTTCCTGATAGAAAAGAATTCCTGAAGTAGAATTAAATATAGGGAAGGCTGTACAAGGTCAGGAAAATTAAAGTTGGTAGCTTAAAAGTGAAGAAATACTGGAGTAACCAACAAGTTAGAACTCAGTCGGAACACTGGTTGGTTAATCCATAAGTAGTTTGGTGTCTACATTGTAAAAAAGAATGTATGTTTGTAATAATGCTTATTATTGTCATATTTTTAAAAGAAAATAAAGTGCTTTACAAGACAAAAAAAATTAAAAGGTAGATACTGTTCTAAACTATTTTTTCAGTTTCAAAGTTGTACCACATTGAGCAGAAGAAGCTACAGTACATCAAACTGAGAGAACAAATCCATGTGTCTGAGATGATGAAACCAGCAAATACTTCATCAAACACCAGCCAATGAATTTTCTGACAATCCTTTAATCAATTAACTGAATGATTTAAAAGAAAATCCTATCACTTGTCAGTCTTACAATACTGTGTGTTTTGCTCTATATTTCTGTGGAGGTTAGTCAGTCTGACAAGAGGCTGTTAAACACATCACTTCTGGATGTCAGAGGCTGTTTCTCAGGATTGTTCTTCCTGATCTGCAGCGTGCTAAAAAGCCTTTAATCTGCCTCTGTTTGAGGCACTGTAGCTGCATTACAGAGCGAACCGACAGGCAGGAGCAAACGGACCATTTGTCCTCGTAAATAACATATTCTCATGTTCCGATGGGAGGCTGTGAAGATGAAGAAAAAAATCAGAGTGCGTGCGTTCAGTGGTTCCTGAGAGGTGGTGTTTGGCCGCTGTCTGCTGTCATCAGTGTGGCCCTTCAGTGAGTGGCGCTGACAGTTGAGCTGGCCTGGATGCTGTCACATGTCCTTGTCAGTCCACTCACAGTTAGGGGACGCACCTCGCTATTGTCAGCTTCTATTACCTCTACACACACACACTCCAGACCATTCACATACAGTGTACGCTTCACACACACCCAGTCTCTCTCCGCTTGCTTCCTGTCTGTAGCACTAGCTCTTTCTAGCTTTGCTTCGCTCACAACAGTAGCGTACACATGTGCACAGACACGCACATTTCCTAGGAGACCCTGTGACCTTCCCTGTCTGCCCCATCCTGCCCCTGCCCATGTTAAGTGTCAGCTCTCCTGTGCCATCTCGCCTTGAGCTGCTGTTCCCCCCTAGGCTGGATCAGAACCGCCGTAGTGGGCCAGCCAGAAATCCCTGCCAGCGCTCGCGGCACCACCGCTGTGAATTTACCACCTTCCCCTCAGAAAGCGGCGCCAGGAACCTTCACGTAAATCGTCTTTATTTTCAAACACCAAGGAAGAAGAGGCCCTGAGAGAGAGGAGACCGTGCCTGGAACGGTGATTGAAACAACCAGGGGGTGTGCTCGCTTGTCGCCTGAGCTCATTTCAAGACGTTTGGCATTCAGAGTTAGCAGCACAGATCAGGCTCGCCTCTGGTGGAATATAAAATGTTGCCTTGTCTCACACTGACAGCAGCGTTGTCACATGCAGACTCAGGAGAAGTCAATAAGGCTGTCGAGTGTTTCACAGGTCCTGCCAGTCATCAGATCTGAGCACTGAGTTTTTTTTTTCCTTCAGCTTTAAATCCAAATCATTTTCTGTTTTTGGCGGGTTTGTTTTGGTCCAAGTTAGACTTCAGTGTTTTCTCATTTTGTACTGTCACAACTTGTGAGCATGCGTTTGTGACATGTGGATCGAGTGTGTGTTATCACGGCATGGTGATCTACAAAGCCTGGCATCCAATTTCCACACGCAACACACGCACACACACACACACACACACACACACACACACACACACACACACACACACACACACACACACACACACACACACACACACACACACACACAAATCTTTCTCTAGTTCCATGGTTTTCCTTTTCTGATTCAGTAACTTCTCTGGTAGGGATGGTTTGATGATGCTATCTTTTCATTCCACATGCTTTAAAGCAAAGTAATTAATCATATTGTTATGGCTCGAGTGAAGACTTTCTCAGCACTTTCTGAAGCAGTGTGTTCAGAGCTGCAATTGTCTGTTCTTATGGAGAACAGGGTGGTTTTTTTTAACTTTCTTTGTTGGCTTTTTCTAAGAACTCAGGAGCAGACCGTCTGCTCTAATGTAAGCTGCATGTGTTAGAGCAAACCATTTAAGCAACTCAAATGTTAAGCTAACCCAGTGTTACTTTAAAGACAAGGGTTGTATTATATGCAGATGTAGTTGAGTTACAAATTATATTAAAAGGGCAGAACATCTGCTATTCAGTATAGGGGTTAGTTGATTATGCGCCCGGCTCCTTTATCGAATCTGAAATTCTAATAAGTAGATTTATAGAACCCTTTTCAAGTTACAAAGTGTTTCACTAGGTAGCAGAGTAAACAATTATGAAAAACACAATTCTATGTATCAAAGCCCATACAGTGTTGGAAGAGGCAAAAAAATGACAGTGACAGATGAATCTAGAAAAGCACTCGAAGAGCACAGACCTCCGCCAGGCCACCTGTTTGTCTGTCTGTCTGTCTGTTAACAGCATAACTCAAAAAGTCATGGACGGATTTTCACCAAATTTTTACAGAATGTCCGGAAGATCAAAAGTAACAATCGATTAGATTTTGGAGGTGATCCGGATCACCGTCTGGAGCCAGGATTTTTTTGAAGGACTCTGTACAATTGAGAGATGGCCAGTCATCAAAACAAATTGATAAAATGACACATTAATGATGCGGAGCGGCTAACAAACCGCCTCTCCCTATCTGCAGTCATTGTGTTCTCGAGCAATGCCCCTCCCACAGCACTGTCTGATTGGCTGCATCTCACAAGTAACAGCCTATCAACACTGAATAATAAATGTTTTCTTGCAATCAAACATTGTAAACTTGACATTGTTCTAAATTTTCACAGAATGATTGTCACTTTAAAAACACATTAGTCGACCGCATGTATAGAATATCCGTTTTGCTTTTTTTTTTTTTTTTTTTAAAAATCAGAATGTTGGTTAATGCTAGCTGCTTTGTTATTCTTTTTACATCATTTAAGACAGTTTCTAATTTAGCAGTCACTGGAAAATATTCAAGATTGTTTCAAAAACTGTTGCATTTATAAATGCAGCAATTTCTCTATAAAAGCCTTTTTTCTTGTAACATCCTAAGTGAAACTCTACCGTCTTGCTTGTCCAGCAGCTAAGCAGCCAAACAGGGTTATGTCAGAGAGAAGCAACAGACTGATTTTGTTCTGCTTTGTGAAACATAAAAACGGTACATAAATTGTGTATAAAGCCATTTAAATGAGTCATCTGGAAAACAAAAGGGTTTTTAACCAACTCATGGGTCGGAGGTAAATGGTCTTTTTTGCTTTAGAAAATTCCTAAGTGAGACAGAAGAATTGAAATGGCTGCCATGATAAGAGAGAGTTGAATTATCAAACTGCTTCATGTTCCTTTAGCCTAGAATACACGGGTCTAATCTTCACTGGAGGAAAAGTAAAACTTCTCTCCTATAGTTCCTTATGGCAGCAACATTTAAATTGATGAACCATCCACAGCTGACCCATATCATCCACCGTTACTTAATTATAGATCCTTGTTTAAGTCCAGTGAGATACTTTTAGCACTGTGGTTATCTACTCCTGTGTCTTTATGAGCTGTCCTTTACATCTTTTCTTGACCTCAAGATTTTTTCCTTCGAGGTCAAGGAGTGTTGAAGCCCACAGCTATGGAGCTGAGATCGATGTAAAGAGATGAGAATCCTTCTTTTGTGAACTGTATTCTGTTTACGTGAGCTACTTCCATGGTGACTGGACTGTACATGCTGGTTCTCTGTCACGTCTTACTGTGCCAGTTAGAAGAACTGAGCCATTGTTAATGAAATAGACCCCACCTCTACTTTCCCTGCTACAAGTCAAAATGTCTGCTGTGAAAAAGACTATTGCTTCAGAAATCAAGAATTTCATCTGCCCCTGTTGTAATTGCAGGCTCTATATGTGCCAGATGTAGCAACAGTAACCAAGGGGGGCAGTGCTCGTTGGTTTCTGCCTTCTCTTTTTCCTCTTCCTCTATCTGGGTTTCCATCAAGTCTTTTAAAGCTTATTTAAAAAGGCTGAACTGAAGTGTAAACTCCATCTCTAAATACTGCACTTTGCATTAGCTGTAGATGAAAATAACTGAAATCTATAATGGGAATGTATTTACCTTGCGTAAATACAGATGTTACAGCGTTTGTTGGTGAAACATGTCCATTACAACCTTCATGGGGATGTCCTTCATGCTATTGCTGCAGGTATAATGGACTCGTTGAGGATTTGTTGCTGTTAGTTGTGGCAGCAGAGCGCTGCCAGTCACACTTCTCTGCATCACTATGCAACGTTTGCCGCAACAAAAGAATAATAACAGCTTCTCTAATAGCTATTAGACTCTTAATTCCTTTCTGACATTGCAAGAACAATCAATATGTTATGATTTAAAAGGACTCTTTAAGACTACTGTATTCCGCAGCAGATCTGACACCTGTTTGACGGGCTCTCAGTTGGCCATTAAACACATTAGTCGAAGCAAGTCTAATTAATATTTATCAGTCTAATGGAAAGATCAAGCAAATATCCAGGGTGGGAGACAGATCTGTGCGCAGGAAATATCTAAACAAAGATTTGTGATTCTGGCTAATAATATCTTCATCTAGCGGTATCTTGTCAGTCATCAGCCGTTGCTTCACTTAATCATCAGTGATTTAGCTGATAAAAGTGAGTTTTGATGATTCGATAACAAATGATATCAGATGCAGAGAGAGCAACTCGTGTCGGAGAGAGATGTTAGTGGGAAAAAAAGGGAAAGAAATACCCCTCAGAGCGACACCACAATAATTAGCATAGCGGGAGAGAGAGGCGCAGTGCGGGAGAGATAATCATAGCGCCTTAATGTCTGCTGAATGCTATTAATCAGCAGCATTACCCATAGTGCCCTGGCTTTTCTGCACAGTTATCTCACGGTGCGGGCTGATGATGAGCCTCCCCTCTTGATCCAGAGCCATGGCAGCCTGATGTGTGTGTGTGTGGAAGTGTGTGTGGCCTTTGTGGTTATTATATGACATTATATTTAACATTTTTTTCCTCCATATGTTTTTTTTCCGCCCCCATAAACACACAAATAGGTCCCAGAGGTGCTGAGTATCTCGCACTAGCAGACAGGCATTACTTTCTAATCTGGATAAGTGACCCGGCGCCGCAGCACGTGTCGATTTGTTCTCCCACAGCGCGTGTCTCTGGATGGGTTTAATGGGCCGCTGGTAAACCGGAGGTCAGAGTAACACGGGAGGTTTGCGACCGCGAGGGGATCTAAAGTGAAACAGTGAGAGCAGGAGCATGTTTTTTTGTGTGTAACCGCCTTCCCTCGGCATGTCTTGTTTACTTCTCCTTCATTTCACATTTCCCTACATTTCCCAGAGTGCTTTTCAGCAGCCCCGGCGGACTCATTCAAGTGTCTGTTTTCGAAAGTGAGAGGAGAAGTGTAGAAAGATGTCAGGAGTTTTTGTATCTGACAAACCACAAGCTGTCTCCTAGCTGCACTGAATTCTGGTCTATGGAGGCCACTGTCACTGGGAAGCTTGACATCCTCTTCTATAATGTATTGCTCCCACTGTCATTGTTTGTCAGTACCAAGCAGTAGACTAGAAGGAAATCCTCGCTCTTTGATTTCAAGGGACTGACATCAAAACCTGGCAATCAAGGCTGATGTTTCAGGATCCCTAAAACATTTTGTGATACCAGACTTCATTCTTGTGTTTGAAGCGTTTTAACAGGATGTCATGTTTTCTGCGTTTGACCAAATATCTGCAAAGAAACAGAAAAGAAAGCTGCTGTGGCTGCCATAGTTGCATTTACACCTCTGGTTTTGATCCACCTGTAGTGCACATTTTCTCATATACAAAATCCCGCATGGAAATGGAAGAAAAAAAATCTAAATAAAAGAAAGTTTTTATGCTTGGCTGAAGTGGAAAACTTGCCGTATCAGTAAAGAGAAGATGTGATAGAGGCTGATGGAAACAGATTTTCAAATACTGCTTCTGCCTCCTCTACTGTAAAGATAAAGCTTCCACTTCTTGCCTCCACTCTACCAGAAACCCCCAAAAAATAAAGAATAAGGACAGCGAGGATGTCAGGGCTGTCTGCCTTGATGGAGCCACTGGTTTCCTTGTTACTACCATTTTATTAACATGCAGCTGAAAAAAACATGCATCTGGAGAAGCAAAATAATAGAAACACAAGTGTCCTCACTAGGGCTGCACCTACGTCATCAAAAGCGGAAGTGAGCGTCCAATGCAACAGAAATCACCTTCCGACCGGAGCGCGGAACACGGACGAACGTCAGCGCTGCATGTATTATGTATGCACGATGCAGCGCGGACGTCCGCGTTTAGATACAGCTGTATAGTAAACGCAGACATCCATGTTTACGATAGAACGCAGACATCCATGCTGCAGCGTGCATACATAATATATGCACGATGCAGTGCCGACGCTCGTCCGTGTTCCGCGCTCCGGTCGGAAGGTGATTTCTGTTGCATTGGACGCTCACTTCCGCTTTTGATGACGTATCGTGCTCAGATGACTCGTCGACGCGTCGTTAGTTGCAGCCCTAGTCCTCACATGTGGGAGGCAGGATGCTGGTCTGTTGACATTTTTACGTAAAGACAGTTGATCATAGTTAACAGAAACTCTCATTTATATATATCCTTTTTTTGGGACGTCCCTCTATGGATTGCACTCAGTTGGGTCACCAGTGCTTAATGGATTGCCGTGGAATTTTCTAAAGACATTCATGTTTCACAGAGGATGTATTCTAATGAAATTGGTGTTCTATTGACATTTTGTCAATCACCATGAGGTAGAAATTTGAGTTTAACTAAATCATGTTAGCTGTATTGTTCCAGATATTGACGATCACTTGAGAGTAGCTGTGACTTGGTGGTTCTGACTGTCAATCTATCTTTATTGCTAAATACCTGCAAAAATACTAAAATTTGTACCATACACTGCTTTATTTTGTAGGTAGTGTGAATTTAGATGTTCAATCTGGTATATATTGTCTGCTAAACATCAGCATGTGTGATGCAACGATAGTAACGTGCATCACAGATAGACACTACATCAGTAGCTACAGTATAAGAAAATAGTTTGATAGAATGTTGGTTTCACGTAAATGCAAACCGCCAAGAAACGCATAATGGAATACAGATGCACTCCCAGTGGCCAGCTCCAAGGGCTGATGTGCTTGACTTGGGGTTGTACGTGTAGGCTAGTTCAATATCCCATGATACCTGTTCCATTCTGGACTTTAGCCTCAGTGTGGTGTCGTTCTGGTCTCCCTCAATGCACCTCTGGGTTTTTTTAACCAGTAGCTATTGGTATCGACCAAAATGAAACAGTTTGTTGTGCTATATTTTTCACCTTATTGCCGGGCCCTACATCAGCATCATTAGCATTGCCTCTGTGAGCTGGATAGCTCGCTAATGTTAGTTTCAGCTCTAAACACTGTTGTGCCAAAGCAGACAGAACTTTGTGCATGTCTGTAGACTCTTAGTCTTGGTTGACATTGACAGTGCTGTACCTGCATCTGCTTTATCTACAGCTCTAGTGTAGGTAAAGCAATCCTTGCTAACACCCACTGCTGTGTCTGAACTCAACCTCCACCAGAAAACACAAAAAATGCAGAATAAATAGAACAGGACAAAGAAATTTTTCATAGAAAGGAGCAATAACCTGCCATTAGGCCTCTCTCTATTATTAATTTTTTCTGTCTTAAAGATTTTTACACAAACGTAGTTGATGGAAACTCTCACAAAATCATATATATTTTATTGAAATTTCTGAAATGTGCTTTAAACCAAACCAACATTTGAAGCATAACTGTTGACAATCATTGCACTATGGTACCCTTCAGCATTTAGTTTTTTTCCCAACATCTGCCTTACTCCTCCCTCTCTTCATTCATTAGCTGTCCTCCCTTTTCCCCCAATCTGTCTGCTGTACTTGGGGATTCCTGCTGTGCGTCTTGGCCGATCCACCTCTCCACATCATTTATCATTATAAACATTGCTCATTGCTCCCAGCAAATATGTTTATTGTTGTCATTCACTCAGAGGCCATTTATTTAATGTGTTTTCACTGTCTCCTCTCACTCTCCACATCGCTGTTCATTGTGAGGAGTAAGTGCATTGTGAGGAAATCAAACGCGTATTTAATGATAATGGACTGATGTGCCAGTGAATGGAGGGAGATTGGAACAGAACAGCGTGCTGGAAAATCAGATCCCAGCATCTCCGAGGTACAAACATAATAGGAAGTCAAAAAGAATGCCTTCGCGCCTCAGCTGTTGTGAATTCTCCTTTTGTCAGTCAGGGCCCGGCCATCTCTGCCATTGTTCCGCTTTTTAGAGGAGGAATTGGATTTTTTTTCCAGCGGTTTTTCTCCTCTTGTCGGCGGCTGACTTTTCTCGCTCACCAATGGGCAGACTTAATTAGGACATTTCTGAGTGATTTATTCACAAAAGGACAGTGGCTGTACCTCTGACCAATTCATTTTGAATAGAGGAGGACAATGGCGTCCTGAAATTGCTAATGGCATGTCGGGAAAAATAAGTAATCAAGCTGCCGGGCAGTGATTTATCAAAATGAATGCAGCTTCAGATGAACTGCAACCTGTTGGTTTTCATCTTATTGGTTTTCCAATATGCTTTGATCACTCTAATGAAGTCTGAGGTCTATGGGAAACTAGAAATGACGGAGCTGGCAATGGGGGCAGAGAAAAGGTTACTTTGAATTAGACGGGTCTGTTTCCTCTGGAACACTGTGAGGCGATTGATACTGTGAAGGTGTGTGAGCACATGTGACCGTATGCACACTTGCATTCTCTAAAATGACATATTGCCCTTTACCTCATGGCAGTACAAATACTCCATCATGCTAACTAACTAAGTTTTATGGCATTTTCCCAACACACACACATGCTCTGCTATCTTCACAAAGGGAAAAGGTCAGCATTTTAATGGCTTTGCTCCCTGTGGTAATCGCCTTTTTGGTTAGCCGTGCAAACTAAATGAAAATATGTCGGCCCACGTGTGGGGTTAACCTATGCTGCTCCATTTCAATAAGTGACGTGCCATTAGCCTCGCCCTCCACTGTGAGCTCTGTGAAATCGGGTAATCCACTGACTCATTTTGCTGCCCATCAGTGAGCGCTGGGGGAGGAGATTTCCCCGTTAAACTCTCATTTCATCACCATTGTCTCAACATGACTCTTTTTCACCATATGTCTGAAGAGCTGAGGGAATTTAGGGAGGATAAAGTTCGTCTGTGGACAGGAAGTCAGCCCATTATGTTTTACATTCATCATTATGTGTACTTTGGCAGATGTGTGCCAAGGTTAGCGCATATTAAACTAGAAAAGCACTCAGAGAGTGCAGACCTCCACCAAGGATAGAGAGGAAAACAGGAAACCCATGCAGTAAAGGATCATGAGCTGGAATCAAACCTGCGTCTCTGACACAGTTCTGTTTACGAATCACCTTCATAACCGGTTGAGCTATCTGGACACCTTGCTCCAATTTGTTGGACGACATACTAACTTATGATGTTTTTGTCATATTTTGGACCACATACTAAAACATACGAAAAAAATGCAAAGTGATCCAGAATCCAGGATCCTTTCCGGATTGCCACCAAAATTAAATCAGCTCTTCCTCTTACCATAGTCTACATCCCCTCAAAATTTCAGCTGAATCTGCCCAGGTGTTTTTGACTTATCTTGCTAACAGACAGACGCACAAACACCGGGTGTCACATAACCTCCTTGGCGGAGGTAATCAGTGTAAATAGTTCAACTGATGGGGAAAGGAAAGAAACTGAGATATTCAGCTTGTGTTTGTTCAAAGAGGGAACATGCATACATTCCACCTTTATTTTAACTCATAATACATTGTGGTGTAGGGACTTCATTTACAATATAGCCTTGTCAGAAAATAAAAGATGTAGCACACAAATGAGGAACTTGAATAAGAGTAACAACAAAATATTAAAAAGCAGAATTAATAAAATACTAAGCTGTTTATGATTAAAGCATTTAAATTTAAAACTGCAACAACCGGAGGTGAAATAAGACTAAATTAAATTTTCCTAAGGATACAAATGACTCAAGCTTTAGACAGCTGTGCATGTTATTCAAAGTTGCAGATGCACAGTGAATAAATATGTAGCATTTGAAATCATTTTCTGCATTCAAAACCTGAAACAATGAATCCATAATTGAAGAGAAGAGTTTGACATTTTGAGGAATGCACATATTTGCTTACATAAAGAGATAAATGTTAAGAATAAATCTGCTCATGTCCTGTCTGTCATCAGGTCACTAAATATAAATCTACCACCAGCAGCTGGTTAGCTTAAAATAGCATTATCACTGGAAGCAAAAGGAAACGGCTAAATCTGGCTACCAGGATGAGTAGTTTAACCTTTGGATTGGGCTACACTGTCTGTCTCTTCCTTTTTCCAGGCCTTATGCTAAGCTAAGCTAACCAGCTGCTTGCACTGTGGAGATTGAACATCGACATTTATCTTTTCATCTAATTTGGAGTAAAACGACATGCTAGAGTGTTTTCCAACATGTCTATGTATCCCTTTAAAGAACAATATGTCCTTTTGGAAGTACTCAATAATTTTTTTGACCAAAAGATTGACGCCAAAATCATATATGTAATGCCACTGAAAGTTGGACAATGGACTGAGGAAAATATAATCCTGAGTGTCATGACTTGCAATGCTAACATTTGAACCCATGATACTCACATTTATGATTTTCATTCTGTGCTTTTGATCTCGTCACACATTGAATAAGGTGACTGAACCCTCAAAATCTCTGTGCAGCTTTTTACGTAAAAAGAACTGGCGTTTCATTTAGCCACTAAATGCAACTAATTGCAGTTTGAATTCTTTCATTCCTTCACTAAAAAGTCTGAGTGTTGCCAGACAAACAAGGCAAAATTAATTCCCCAAATTTGCATTCCACTCTCTAAATGTGGAAAAAGCCTAACTAATAGGAGTAAATAGAGTAAGACGAGTCCTCTGAATGTAGTAAAGTGCACCGCTGCTCCCCTCCTGCTGCAGCTCAAACCCTGCTGATTGGTTTAAGAATGCACGCTTGCACCGATAATCAGCAGAAATCCATGTGGAGAAATTTCACAAAGTCCACAAGTGTGCCCTTCAGGGAGGAGAGAGGAGTGACAGAGGGTTCCGGAGTCAATGCTGTTTCCACACTAGCCGGCGCGCGTCACGTCCTAATCCTTCCCCCTGGAACCCAGGCAGCGTTAAACTAGCTGAAATGAGTGCCATGCAGGGAGTAAATGGAGGGAGACGACCGTCCACAATGGCCCTGGAAAGTAGCTGCTCTTGTAAACTGGAGGATTAGAGGGAAAGAAATCCTCCTCTCCTTGTGTAGGCATGCCCACAGAGACAAAGCTCGGTGTTTACACTCTTTCTCTGCACGTAGAGTCCCTCAACCCCGGGTCCACTGTGTGATCAACAGAGCGTAGCAGGAGTGAGGACGAGCAGATGAACCACTCATTCCATCTCATTCTGTATGAACTATGCTGTATCTTAGCCGCTTTAGCCATGCTAGCAATATGGCTGAAAGCAGCAACATGGTGTCTGTGCAGGCTGGTTGGTCATTTCATTGAAATGCTATTGGATGAATTGCCATTAACGTTTGTACAGACATTCATGGTGCCCAGAGGATGATTCCTACTAACTTTGGTAATTGTCTGAATTTTCGAATTGTACCACAATGAGGTTGACATATGCCCATCCATTCTCTATTCACCGCTTTATCCTCACTGGGGTCGCAGGGGGTGCTGGAGTCTATCCCAGCTGACTCGGGCGAAGGCAGGGGACACCCTGGACAGGTCACCAGTCTGTCACAGGGCTACATATACAGACAAACAATCACACTCACACCTACGGGCATTGAATGAATTGATTTAGAGTCATCAATTAACCTCAGCATATTTTTGGACTGTGGGAGGAAGCCAGAGTACCCGGAGAAAACCCACACATGCACAGGGAGAACATGCAAACTCCATGCAGAAAGATCCCAGGCCCACCCCGGGATTTGAACCGTGGATCTTCTTGCTGCAAGGCGAAAGTGCTAACCACTATCCACTGTGCAGCCCAGGTTGACATTTGTGATTTTTTTAAGTGAAATATCTTTACTTGTTGAAGAGATGCCATTAGAGATTCTGATGAGCCCTTGACCCAAAGTACTTATTCAGTATCATTTTGATTCTGCTTATTGGTTCCTAAACAAATCCTTACTCATGTTTGTCTTTCACCGTGTACTGCAAACAGCTACCATACATTTACGGCTATCCATCTGTGCCATTAGTCATGCTATCCATCGGCATTATTCTCAGTTAACCTTCTCGGCTGCTTCTGAGTTGCTTTTTTAACCGATAAAAAGGATAAAGTCTGTGTTTGTCCTGAACTGAATGAATGATACTTCCCTTTTACGAGGGTGTGATTGGTCAGTAAAGGATGAAAAAATATATAAGAAAAATGTCAACATACTCATACCACCCCGTAATGTCCTGTATTCAAATGTTACTTAAAGGAAAAGTATGAAAATAAAATCAGCAAATGTACTGTGACACTAGAAGTAAAAGTACTCAATGGACAGAAATGTCTCCTGTGACTATTATACTGAAATACAGTTTATTATAGCTTTAGATTATTACTGCTTATGCATCAGATTTTACTTTTGAATTGCCTCTCACCACCTGCTGCTGAAAGAATTGGTAATCAATAAACAGAACTGTTAAAATACAAATTATACTCAACTGTTGCAATGAGTTTCATGACCTCATGAGCATTCTAGCATGCTAACATTAGCAGTTAGCTCAAAGCACTGCTACACTCTCACAACAACATTGGGTCCATGGTGACTCTGCAAACTATCCCACAAATCCTCCACCCGATACTTTTTTCTTTTCTGTTTGTTAAATCGTCATTTGGTAATAAATCATTCATAATTTATTTGCATTTCTTACTGTCCATCACACATCAAGCAGGCTGTGACTAATCACTCGTCTATCACTGTCGCATTAGCACTTTAAAGTGAGCTCATTAAATGGTGGCCCTTAAGGTCTGTTACCCGCTCAGAGAACATGCAGGCAGCTTTGGCCGCCTTTTATGTTCTACGTCTGACCCCCTGACAGTGGGGGAAACAGACTTTCTAGGAAATGTGGACAGACAAGAGCAGAGAAACCAGAGCAGACCCTTCACTTCTGCCTGACTACCAAACGCCTTTCTGTCTCTCAACCAACACTTTCGTCTGCACAAGACCTTTCTGTTTTGCTCTGCTTGTTTTACCTCCTTCATGCAGCTCCCATCCCTACTTTTTATGTCACTTTTTTCATCTTTGTCCCTACCCTCTGATGCAACAAATGCAAATGATCCTGCACTACTATCCCATGCACGCTTTGTTTCAGGCAACTGGACTTTAAGGGAGGAAATAAAAGCTTCATTGTAGGATGTTTTGCCCCCATATTGGGCATCTGATGATCTGTTTAGAGGTCCATACAGCTAACGAGCACTTCAATTTCAGGTCCTGCAGCGTCTGATGACACATAAATAACAGTGCATTTCATTATGCTAATATTTGTCAGAAGAAGGTGTGGGCCGAGAGCTGTAGGTGGGATTGCGTCTTGTGTGGTGTGTGTGTGTGTGTGTATGTGTGTCAGACAGCAGACTGTGTTTGGTTGATGGAGCCATTCAGTCTCGTAGACATGCCCCCCAGAAATGCCGTCTGGTAATGTCTGCGCTTTTCCAAGGTGTCTGCGGTTGGATGCCAAGCGCCCTCTCTTGCTCCCTCTTTTTCACTTTCCATTTTCTGCACAACAGTCATAAAGCCTCGTTCTGAAAATTGAAAATTGCACACATGCAATCAAAACAGGGCTTTGTATTTTGAATGTGGCACGTAATCAGTGATGCTCCTCAAACATTGTCAACGATTGCCTTCCAAATGTTCAGAGAGTTACACAGTATAGTGGAGCAAAACGCTGAACACATGTTCATTAATAACAAGTCTTTGGTGTAAATATGGAAGCTAATCAGACAAACCTCGCCTTATGAGGTAATCAAGAGAGATGTGTGTGAGTGTGTATGGGCGCGTCTGTGTGTGTGATCGGGTTCCCAGGTAATTATAGCAGACAGCTGCCATGGCATCCTGGATCAGTCCCACGTCAACAAGCCGCAAACACACTTTGCCACACGCACACAAACACACACACATATACACACACACACACACACAAAATAGGTCCCACATCAACATGGCATCATTATTAGCGGGCTGATGCCCAGATTTGTGTCATTTTATTCAGAGTCTCAGATAAGCCCGAGCAAATTGTGTCTGCAAAGCATCCAGAGTGGCTTGTACAAAGATGAGATGCACCTGCCACGCAGCAAAGCAGAAGGAGCTGTCGAGATCGCAGGCAGACAATGATTTCAAAGCTTCCTGCAAAGGTGTGCAATAGGCAGATACTGTTATGCAAAACAACCCCTGCCTTATGTGCAATACAGGACAGCGGTCAAGCTTATCCCAGGTCGAGAATGCAGGGCTCTCCTCCTTTATCCCCTCGTCTTTCCACGCCTGAGCTTTCCCTTGATGTACCCTGATCTGTCAAACCCTCCCCTGCCTTTCTTCCCTCCTTCCTCTCCGCTGTCTCTCTCTCAAGTCGGTGCTGTGTTCGCCAGGCATGGTGTGGTATCATGCCTGCATGCATCATGGACCCGCTAACAAATTACATAGAGTAGCCACTCCGCTTCCCCTCTCACTCAGCTGTCAAGTGGAGCCACTGAAGCATTCTCCCACCTCTCCTCACCACTTCCATCCATCCATCCATCCATCCATCCCCCCATCTTGCTCTTCCTGCCACACTTCCTTGCCTCCTCACCCCCGTGCACCCCCCGTTTGCTATACCTGTACACCCATCAGGGCTGCAGAAGTGATCTCCCTCCTGTTCACCATTCTTCTTCATTTATCCATCCATCTATCCATCCCTCACCTATTACTTCATCTTTCTTTCTGCTCAGCTTTCCTTCTCCCCATGCAGGCACATGGAAGCTTCTCCATACTTTTAACCCGTAACTAGAGCTATTTACAAATGTTGTCCAGCTGAGTTGGAAAATACATTTTGTTGTCTGCTGAGGTAATGGCAGGTTTCAGACAGCATCATTCAGCTCATCATCATCATCAGTCAATGCTATGCAGTTACAGCTGCTTGCTCCCAATCTGGACAGGAAAATATAAGACAAAGAATATAAACAAGTTAATACAGTTGATAGAATGCAAATTGTTCTATCTTAGTAACAGCCTGTTTTTCTGCTGGCTGCAGGAAGTGAGTAAGCACCTTAGTCATCAAGCTCTTACTCATATATCACAAATCTTAGCAAAATTTAGGATTTTATGCACAATTAGTTATGATGTAAGACAAACCTGGTAAACACAGCAGCCTTTTTAATATTGTTGGTTAAAAGAGTAGAGTTTATTGTTCATGGTGAATCTAAAAAGCGTACGATGTGAATCATTTGCTGCAGATGGAGGTGAGGTTCAGACCAGAACAGTGTGGGATCTTCATATGCAATAAAGAGTCCACACTTAATACTGTTTTGTTGACATATAGCCATATATATATTCACAAACTGGATTCTGTCTGTCTTGTTTAAGTCTAACAAGGCCTGAGGACCAAGTTATGCTAGTGTAGAGCTAGTTTGTTCGCTGTCTGATCTAGTTTGATGACCGAAGCATTATAGCTGTTTTGAAGATGAGGTAAAAAGCTTAAAATCATTTGAATAAGGGGAGCAATGGTACACATTTTTATAAAGTCTCCACAAAGACGTTTGTAGTGTTGTCTTGATTGTGGACAAGATGAAAATTTAGAAAAAAACTGTGTGGAGTCTTAAAAAAGGACCATCAGGATAGAAGTCTGCACAGCGGGCTAGTCATTGACTGAGGTGAGCGCGAATGTTAAGTTTTCAGTTTTTACAGTTAAATTACAGAAGATTCTGGACGTAGCTTCACCTTTTCTGACATTTGAAAAATGTTTCAGGAATATGTGATGCTTTTTGATTATCCAAGTAGCAATTCTAGTGAAGTATACTTCAGCCTAAAACAAGACATTATGCTTCAATGTGTTTGTCAAGTCATTGAACGTCACCTAAAAACCCAAAATACCAGCAATCTAACAACTCTGGTCACTTCATGCCCCAACATGCAGGTTGGTGACAAGGTCGGCAGGACATGAACTTCTCTTGCAAACACTCTTCACATTAATTCAATTCAATTTTCAATTCAATTTTATTTATATAGCGTCAATTACAGTCAACTCGTCTCAAGACGCTTTACAGAACCCAAATGCCTGACCCCCAGAGCAAGCCCAAAGGCGACAGTGGCAAGGAAAAACACCCTTTTAACAGGGAAGAAACCTCGAGCAGAACCCGGCTCTATATAGGGGGACCCATCTGCCTGCTGGCCGGGCGGGTTGAGAAGGACAGAAGAGGGCAAGGGGGAGGGATGGGAGAAGAGGGAGGGGTGGGAAAGCAAGGAAAACACAACACACATTTGGATACATGCATGACAGGATATGTGACACAGACAAAGTATAAGCTAACATTGAAAACTGACTCATAATTTACTCTTATGATGTACGGCTCTGACATTAAACATACTCCATATATAGCTAGCAGTAAAATTCAAACAGTATGTAAGTTAGCATAACAGTATAGTGAAGGCAATGCAGAGTTGACTGGTGGAAAAAGGGAGTTGGAAGCAGAGGGCTGGAGGAAGGTCAGCAGCAGCATCCCACAGTGGACATGGTGGAGACTGGACCAGCTGGTGGAACATCAACCGCAGATCTGAAGCATCCAGCTCTGTTTGGCCTTACCACTTCTGTTACTTATACAGTTATATATCAAAACAAGTGCAACACCTTGAATTTCCTAGCACCCAGAATACACAAACGCCGATTGGGGGTTAGCTCTACACGGTTATGACAGTCTTTGAGTTGTTCCATTCAGAACATATATGAATATTTCTGCCTTCAGGTGTGATTGAAGCATGCATCATACGAACTAGTTAGTTTCATATCCCTGCTGTTACTCCATTTCAGAAGGTTACGGTTGTGTATTTTGTTATGGAAATTTTCTGTACTTAAACTCCCAAGAATTTAGTACTTGGGATGAATTCGATCTATTTTAATATTCATGCAGCATCTAGAGAATGACACTATATCGCTGGCTGGCCTCTGAAACAGCTTCCCTCGTGCCTTGACTTTTTACTATGTTTTAAACAAGGAAATACAGCTCCATAGCTGCCAAACAAAACTACCAATTAACACAATCACATGGATCACTTGAAACAAAAATGTTTTTATGCCACTTCCATTCTATTGCATTAATTTGCCAGGGAGAAGCTAAAGAAAATATTTTAGTGTCTCTTGAGCTGCTTTATCACAGTAGCCACACTGTATATGTGGCTACTACTGTAGCTTGCAGACGTTTTGTATGAGAAGGTTTTATAGATGATTGAACAGACTGAGTTGTTTCTAACGGCTGGATTGCTGTTTATCTCTAGTGCTTGTGTAGCTACACTAAATTGGCTTTCCTTAATATCAGCTGGGTGTCCTACTTGCCAGAGACACATCAAGTCAATAAGTACAAACAGCGACTTGGACAAAATAAGAATAAGAACTGTTCAGTTGCCAGTTTGACTCTGCTTCTGTTTATCTTTATCGTTCGGCTGGAGCAGAATACTCAGCTGCTCATCTTCAGCTCATTTGATTACCTGCTGGGGGATTTGTTCTCTGATGGAGCGGGCATGTGGGCAGCGAGCCTGAGTGGTGGATGTCTAACCTGACACTCAGACATCAGCGCTAAACACATTGAGCTCAGCCAGTCTGTCTTCATGGCAGCGGAGGAGCAAGACTCAGCTGAGATTAATAGGCTAGCGGTGGAGCCCTGACCTCTGAAGGTCACCAGGTTGTTTCCTGTTTGACTACCCACATGAGCACAAACACGGCACATTTACTCATAACCATATACAAGAGCGCACACATAAGCAGTCGAATGCACCACCGCTTTTGCACATTTCCATCCAGACAATATTCGGCGTATTTACTGGCCACTGAAGAGCTTTGAATACGCGAGCGTCTCTGGTTTACGGGTGTAATAAGACGGCGCAGCTTTCATTAGCGTGTCACGGTGTCATAATACTACCCCTGTCAAATGACATGTGACCAAGTCAAGATCATAAATAACCCCTGTGGTGTACTTGAAAGTTGAGGCTTGTACTGTATTTCACAGACAGGTGGATCTCTGCTGTTGAAAGAGAAAGACGAAGGCCAAACTCCTTTCCCATAAGTCATAGCAGAGGAGCCTTCTGGTCTGAGTCATCATACCTAATGCCCTCCTCCACCTTCCCTGACCTTGGTGGCAGTCAGATAGAACCCATCCTCTCCCCCACCCACCTTTGATATCGAAGGTGATCCTCTCTCTTACCACCACCTTAATAGAGCTGCCCCATTGATATGCATTACTTTCCACCAGAGAGCGAATCTACCTTGCTAGGTGCTGGTGGGAGGAGTGGTACGGGTCGTGACCCCCAAAGCCAGGACCAGAATGGGAAGAAGCTTAAGTTTCTCCCTCACAGTTGTGTTTTACTACATGAGCAGGATGCTCAGATAACTGTATTTATTTTTAGTTAGGACCAGTACTGCTTTTTTAAAAAAAATAAAATAAAATAAAAATCTGTGCCTCATTAGTTTACTAAACTCTCAATCACAAATACTTCTCTTACAAATCTATCAATGGTTCTCCCTGTCTCAAATTCCAACGAGGTAAAACTTCCTTTTCATAGAAGCCGGCAATAATCAAGGTGTTACAGTGTAATTTTAAATTTTATTCAGTACGACTTCTGAAATGATATCCAACCCTGTAGGTGTCAGAAATGCAGAAGCATGTTAACCGGAGCGCAATCAGCAGCAGATTTTAGTTTGCCCTAAGGGCTATAGATACAGAGAAGGCAGATAAATATAGCCAGAGGGCCTCCCCCCAACGTCATCACCCAGAGGGACCATACAGTAGTTGTAGTCTTGGCTCTTTGAGAAGCACTGGCAAAGGGGCAAATTTGCTGCTGTAAGCACAGTGAGAAGAAGTCAGGTGTTTTAATGCTGCTATACATTATGATTCTGCTGTTGAACACCTGGTGAATAAACCAAGAGGGGAAGAAGTGTGTTATATTTTAAAAATAATCTCTTAAAGTTGCACATAACTTTTCCAAAAGTACAGCCAAACTTAGAAAAAATTGCCAGAATCCATTAAAAGCCGGGTTTTCGATAAAGCCTGGAGCTGTGAAACTAATAAAGAAATACAGGCCAGGGAAAAGCCATGGCAGATAAACACCTGGTGCCTGTCACATAATGAGCACACCAAATAAGGATAATGTATATATTCACAATAAAAGCCCAGGTAAGAAATGAAGGGTTTCAGTTTAAAGGTTTTATTTGAAAGAGTGTAATGCCGGAAGTCTTGAAACCTGCATTCTTTTTAACAACCAGCAGGTGGCGACTCATCTGGTTGCAAAAAGTAGTCGGATTGTATTGAAATCTACGTGAAAATGAGCCTACTTCTCATTTGATTTATTACCTCTATAAACATTTTCCTAATGAGTTTATGGCCTGATCATTTGTTTCAGGTTTCCTTCAACACAGCCTGATATTAATTTTTATAAAATATTTTCACATTTAGAGTAAAACACACAATGAATCAGGGTGTGTTTTTGTGCAGAGCTACTTGACAAATTGCTACCATATTATGGTGTGTAGTGTCCATAAGTTCCCAGATCACATCAAAACAGTATTTCACAAATCAGTGGGAGACATAAATATTGCTTCTTCTGTCGCATATACACTTTATATACAACCTTTTATATACAGGCTGTTTTAAACCTGATATTAGTTGGACAGGTTGAATATTTTAGATCCATCTTGGAGCTAACTTTAAAGTTTCTCCCTTTTTGTTTTCAAATGATATGCACACTACTTGTCGAGAAACAGTTTCATGCAGATGTCTAATTTTAGAACCTTGTAATTTAAAGGTCATAACCTGTTTTCTTTCCTAATCTAATAAACTGTGTTTAATTCAGCACAGGGACATGCAGAAACCGCAATCAACCGAAAGGCCAAATTAAAAACAGCGGTGATTAAAAGGTTACACGTAGCACCTTTCAGCGAGAGAATTGTTGGCTGTTATGTGAGTCACGGGCAGCTCAGTGAACTCCCAGAAGACCTGACTTCTCCAGCAACACACTCCTGCTGAGTGAGTTAAATATGTTGACAGGCCCAGGATCTCTCAAATTGCCCAGTGTTCCCTGTTGTCCCAAGATGGCCGAGTCCGTTCTGTACTGAGCTGCAGCTGCAGGTAGTAATTACTGATTAGGCTGTGGAAAGTGGGGACAAATGCACTGTATAATCAGAGAGCCCGTCGACAGTGGGAGCCCTTCACAATGGCTTGTAATTAACAAGATAATTGGTGAGAGATGGCAAAGATTTCTTGAGTTCTTCCTTATTTGCATGTCATTTTGCACGGAGTTCTTTATGACTTCTTTTTTTTCATCTGTGAAGGTTGAGTCGCTAATGATACTGTGTCCTGCCGTGTGACTTGTTGTGGATTCACACTGAGCGCGTGTGTGCCGAGAGAGAGGGAAGCGAACCAGCACATGTGGCATGCACCTGTACACTCACGAGATGAGCTATTTGTTTTGTGGAGTCATTTTCTGTACAAGTGCTATTTACACCGCCGCTCATCACATTTATATGCGACACAGAATTGTGCAACAAGCCCTTTTAAGCATTACTTTTTCCTGTACGAAAGCCCTAGAAGGCTTTTCCTACATCAGAGTTTCTTCTTTTACCCCCTGAGGACGTCTCTCCATATGTATTCATTAGTGTTATTCTTACAATAACTCCAGTAATGAGTGCTCAGGCGGCTTCCTTTCGAATACCGTTCAGTACATCACACACTCAGATAGGAAGATGTTTATCACTCGTTTTCCAATTATATTTCTCCAGATTAAGGTGTCGCCGTGGCACTTGTTTCCTTGACAACGCCGTCGTTATTTCAACCTTCCTCCAAGTACCCTTAATCTGAGCGGATATGAAAACTCTTCATGTGCATTTTTTTCCCAGTTAGCCACACTAGCGGTGTCTGTCCAACCACTCAAACCCACATCATGGGGTTCTTTTATGAGTGACTTAAATGAGTACTGTGGTTGATGTTTGATTTTGCTTGCTCTTTCTCTCATTGCCCCCTCCTCTCCTCACTGCATGTTGTGAGTTTCAAGGGGCTCCCTGTTGAATTTCATACGTGGCGCTGGCTGTTAATATCTTCCATTTTTAAAAAAAAGCGCATAAATGCCACGAACAAACACCTTGTTTATTGGATTTTGTCTCATCGAAAATAGAAGGGAAAGAGAATGAGGGAGGGCAGAAAAAAAAGGTACCTCTGTAAATTGATGAAGCATGAAGGGTGTTAATAATGTATAAGGTTTTCAAAATTCAATCTCGAAAATGTGCGCCGTTGGAAGGAGGGGAAAAAAAACAGAATGACAGAGAACAGAGTGTATATTTGACAGGTGACATGATTCTTTTTCGTGTAATTGATTTGCTTTGCCATTTGTTTCCCCCTTTTTTCATCTTTTGTGGAGCATGGGAGGCAGCTAGTGTGATAGATGAACCTGGTGGAGTTCATTTTTCCCCCCTCCGCACCACTGGGTATCCTCCAGTGCAATGAACAGTGATGCTTTCCTGTGCAGGTTATGGCAGAATAGTAATGTTTGCCACTTACTAAACATGTGTCTCTAACCATATTCCAGTCTACATTGTATGTTTTCTTCCCAGAGAGGTGCCTTCTCTAGTAGCATGACCTTTTAGTTGAATAAATGCTCTTTTGTGATGATTTATCAGTGACATGATGTTGTATTTATTGCTAAAAATGTCAAAAAATACTCCATAAAAACCTAATCACTCATTTTTTCTTTCTTTTTTCCATGCCTTCCTTGATGTTCTCCTGATCAGGTAAGAACTTTTATCACACTGCACACGTTTTATTACGTGTTTCATCACGACTGCTGCTTGAGTCTGTCACTGACCTCTCAATAACGGGCCAAGGCAGCTGACACATACTGTCTGAACCACAGGTCAGCTGCACGTTGTCATATATCACATGCATCCTGATGTGTTTGTCAGCTGCTGACAGTGATGCGCCCATAAAGTATCCAGTGTGTAGGGGATGCATCACCATCTGCGAGAAGTGTATAATGCACAGTTAGCTTGTGCTTTCTGACTCAAGCATTATCCTCAAGGTTGGTCTCACTTGACGTTGAATCATCCCCTCAGTCACTGGTGCCTGTTATTACATGCCTCGTCTTACACCTCGCTTTCTGAGGAAAAGTTTGTGCCGACTCCATCAGCCACAGCTGCAGCGCACACCCGGGGCTTTGAACAGATCGAGCACTTTGACAATTAAGGCTGAAATAGCACAATGGCAATTGTTCACGCCCGTTGTAATTCTGTTTCGTCAAACCGCACGCCTGTAGGTGATAGCCTTGCTGTCTTTGATTTCCCCCTTTCAGTCAATGTTTTTTTTTTCTCCTCTCTTCCTTTCGTCTGCTTTTTTTTGTACTTGTAGAATACTCATTCAATTTTTACTGCGGTATGAGACTGTGAACAGCTTGCGGGGCGGGAGCGCAGTAATTACCACGGTTATGTCAGGCGGAGCTGAGGAACGTAGCCTGGGGAGGAGAAAGGCCACTGTGCAGTGATGGCCCCCCGAAATTAATGGAGAATTGGAAATGAATCAATAGCTAATGAAAATGTGTGTTCACTCTATTACTGCTTTTATGACGGCTGTAGCCTCGGGCGGGGCGCTTTGTCACCCGACTACACAGAGAGCGGTGGCGCCCATGTGTCTCTCTCTCATCATATTCATCTCTTTTACTCGTTTCTCTGTGATGCTTTCCGCATCTCTCAACCTCTTCATACATCTCCCCGCTTTCAGTTCCGCTGTTTCTCTGTGGCCACAAATTAATTGAGGCTTTCAGAAGGCTTCATTTCGTATGCAAAGAGAACCACTGATTGTTTGGTGGATGTTAAATGTTAAAGATGTCTGGCTTGTATTCAGATATGCCATATCTCTTAACTCCACAGAAATCTTTTTGTGCTGTGAGTCTAACTGCCTGTTGGCAAATGCTGGCCTCCTTGTTAATAATGACAGCGTCACTTCTGAATACTATACGAGGTCGATAAAAGCAGGCTTCCTTGTTAACTACATGTTTTGACAGCCAGTGTGCTATCAGATTTTTCCACTATATTTAGACATTATCAGTCCATTAAATGGCCACTATCATTCCCCTCAACCTTCAAGTAGGCTCACTAGGTGCATTATCATCCATCTGATCATTATTTATCAAAAAGTAACCCCTGTAGTGTTGGCACCCTCCTGCAGTCGTGTCAGTAAGTAAATGTAAAATATCTGGTGGAGTCATTTAAAGGCATTACAGGAGATTTAATTTCCTACGACTTTGAACGTTGCATGCACATGCGCACATACAACATCTCCCTCACCCCCCTCTAACCTCCCCTCTCTTGACATTTACGAAGAAACGCCCCCCTCCAGAAACTTGCGTAGCACTCGTGAAGCTTTCTTTTACGGCTGGGTCCCCCTGGATCTTTATCTGCCATTATGTAAAGAAAGATGAGCAAAACAAGTCGCCAGCTAACTACGAAGCTATACCAAAGCAACACATACAGAAAACACGTAAGTCCAAGGCGTACGTAATCTACGTAACTAGGCCTGAGCCGGAAGATTTTTGATTGACAGGAAAGGGAGCAAACCAAACGCCTCGGTCCGAGCGCGTTGATTGGCTGATGTTTTTCAGGTCCTGCCATGTCCACAGTTATTTTTTTTATGTTTTATTTTTTTAGAAACCATACATACAAGTCCACTAAAGGTCAGTATATTCATTTTATGTGAATCAGACAAATTAAACAAAAAAAAACATCCTCCATAATGCCTTTAACTTAAACACGTAGTTTTGGTGCCCAAACTTATTCGTCAAGCGTGAAAGTCCAAACAAGACTTAAGTTTAAAAAAAAAGGGAAAGTTCTGTTGTGGTCTGAGATGCTCACGCCTCCTTAATTACTCCACCACCAACCCCTCCTGCCCCTGAATGTGGACTGGTGGTTGTCCTTTTAAGTGCTAAATTGCAGCTACGCATTGTAGATTATTACTGAAGACATCGCAACTTTAAAAGAACAATAAAAAAAGTGTTCATCTTCAGTGTAAAATGCAATGTATAAAATAATACAAATAAATGAAAAGCGTTAAATGATAAGGTGTCCAAACGTTTGACTGGTAGTGTACAAGGTCAAATCATGGTATGGTTTCTTATGACTTCTATATAAAACAACACCATTTGTACATTTTAACAAGGTAGAAAAACTTGATTTTCACTAGAGGGCATCTTTAACAGGAGGAGGAGTACAGTACAAAACATCATGAAATGTTTACAGTGTATGAAATCCGGTTTAAAACGGAGGCAAAGGCTGACAGATTCCAGGCAACAAGTCAGCTTTCTTGTGGTAACAAAGGAGCAGAATAATTTTTACATCACTTTAGATGCCAAGCTTAGAAAGTAGCACTGAGGATAGAAGATGTATTGGCCTTACATTCAGAAGGTCTGCTTCACTTTGAACATACAAGAGGACAGATTTAAATGTAACACTATACTAAGTAATGATCGGACCAGATGTCAGGTGTCAACAAGTGGATTGATTCAATCTCACCAGAAAACAACCTTTTGAAGCAGAAAAAAGGCAATTTGAACTGTAACCTAATTTCTTGGTAATGAATAAATGGCACAGGGAAGAGATAAAACAGTAAAAGAAGATGTCCGTTTTGGTTTGTGCACTGTAACTGGATGAGGCTTTAAATGAAAGAGCGGTAGACTATTAACTGAGGAGGCACAAAGAAAGCACAGCAAACAAAGTTCAAGATCAAGACAGAGCTGCTGGTGTTAGATGGAACTCGACATTTCATCTGTTTTAGAGGAGTCATCTGATGAGAAACAAAGAAAAAAAAAGAGACATGACTGACTTTATTGGACAATGAGACTGTCGAGGAAGAAAAGGAGATAGGTGAACAGAGGAGGGAACCCTTTATGTCACTTATCCAGGTTGTACAGGGACACAGAGCTCAGTGCACATTAGTTGACTGCTCCCCCAGGATTCACACATCATTTCTCTTCCCTGACATGGTACATGCAGCACTGCCCCAGGGTGCCTGACAGCGCGTGACATCGTCTGTGTGTGTGTGTGTGTGTGCCTGCGTGTGTGTTACAAAGGAGCCCCAGCCTCCACCCATCAGCACCTCCTGCAGACTGCAAACCCTCAGGGCCCCCCACCATATTCAAGTTAGCTGCCTCTCTTCGATAACACGCTGTATGCTACTACAGATAAACACAAGCTACATCTTCACAGGGTTGCCGTGGACACCAGTGAATGCATCAGTGCCATAAACTCAGCTTCAGGACTTTACTTTGTCTTACAGCTCTGTAGGTTGTACACCGATGTAACAGGCTC
The DNA here is from genome assembly GCF_021347895.1 of Acanthochromis polyacanthus. Taxonomy (NCBI): domain Eukaryota; kingdom Metazoa; phylum Chordata; class Actinopteri; family Pomacentridae; genus Acanthochromis; species Acanthochromis polyacanthus. The sequence goes on from NC_067132.1 coordinate 10,685,985, forward strand.
ATTATTTTCTGTTCTGACAGACAATCAAACGTGTGGTGTTCTGACTTCTTTGAGTTACACGTGGAATTTATCACAGCTAACTTACAAAACACAGTTTGGTATTCATTTAAATTCATTTTAAAATAATCTCTTTACTGACAGTTTGCTGGAAGTCGATCCGTGCGGTTCCTCTCAGCTTGCTATTGATGCTGCTGCCAGTTGAAAGTCTCATTTTTTAAAGTAGTCATTGTGTCAACCAGACAATGTGGTTCTGTTAGACACTTTGCATGAGTTTTCTTTATTTTCTTATAATCTTACCTAAACTGTAATAAGCAGCTGCTTTGCACCTTGTTATCTGTGATTGATAGAATACAACAGTGATTCATGATAACCTTTATATGTGGCTTTTACAAACAACCTGCTTCTTGTTGGTGTTTTCTGAAGCTAAAACAATCTGATTCACAAAAAAATGTCAATTTTTGATGTCTAGGTTTGCTAGAAAATCATTAAAAGTAGACTCACTGCATGCCATTTTGCTCCAATAGGTGAATTAATTGGAAATCTGTCAGGAGTTTATGCCACTACATTGAAATATCAACAAAGGCAAAGTTTAATTCTCTAATTCATGTTTTGTCTTTCCTAATTTAGAGGAATTAAGTATAATTCCAGTGTATCAGTACAAGTTGCATTGGATGTAGTGGGAGCTTTGAGCTGACAGGGTGTGTATACATTACACAGAGGGTGATAGGTACAGCATAGAAGCTTCTTAAATTAAAATCTCACTGGTGTGGCCACAATTTGACAAGTGATGTGAGACTGAACACAGCAAAGAACCAGAGTGAAGCAAAGTTGTGCAAACAGACCCAAACATACTCACCATGAATTCAGAGGAAGTGCAAATTAAGGCAAACATGCATTCATTTAATGCTTGCAGTTAAGAAAAAGAACATATGCACTAATTGTCCAGTCTGTTGACTTTATAATTTAGTTTTGGTTCAGACATGAAACACATATTGATGACATTCAGTGGGACTTTCGGAGGCTGTAATTATCACTTATCTCCAGTGCAAATAAACATCCAGAAATCAGCTCAGAAACCTTCTAAAAACGGCGGTTCAGGACTTGATTGAGAATCAGCATTTTCAAGTTTTCATCTGTATCAAAGTAATCCGGTGACAGTTGTGTGTTCATCCAGGAATGCGCTACAAACAGGCGTAAACTAACCGTGACGTCACCCGTTGGTTTCAACGCCGAGAAAATGAAGCCCGGATTTTGCTACTTCCTGGTCGCCATTTTGGATTTTTTGGAGCCAGTGACGTAAAAAGCATCATCAAACAGACTGGACCGGAGAGCAACTTGGGGCAGGACCAGTCAATGGGACTGTCAATCAAGTATAGCCACGCCCCCTGGCTCCGCCAACTTTAGCGATTTATTTAAAATTCAGTATTGATTTATTTTAAGATCGGCCACCTGATCTCTCATTTTGACCATGAAAACGAATGGGAATAAAATCCTGAGCTGTAGAAAATCAGTCTATCAAATTTTATTTTTTCCAAAAATGAATTGGGGTCTATGGAGTAAAAGCTTCTTGGAGCCAACCCGAGCGGACGGCGTGATATTGCAAGTTTTTGACACTTCCGGATTGGCTTCAATTTTGGAGCCAGATGCTACGTCCATCTTTATATACAGTCTATGGCTGCAAACAGGAACTGCTTATAGCTAATGTGGCATGCTTTTAATCATGACTCAAAAGGATACAGTGCTAACCGGTACCTACAGTCTGTTTAATGAGCTTTTCTGAGGTCTTGCTCTCCTGAATGCTTTCATTTTTGTTTCTTCATGCTGGTTCCGAGTGTTAGTGAAAACACATGCTAACACTGTAGCCTTTTAGATCTATCAGGTTTGAAAAAAGCATTTCTGACTTGGTCAATTTTCAGAGGAAAAGTCGGGTGACAAGCAGCACTTTGGGTGAAAACCCTCAATGATCAGCTCGTGTAAGGATGTTGTGTTGGACACGATTGCAACTCCAGGAAGACCAATATCCAGAAATAGAATATCCAAGAGTATATGGAGCTGCTAAAAAGCTGGGGGTGAACAATGATCCATATATGCATTCATAACTAATGAATAATATGATTAGCCTTTGTTCCAAAAATGGTTTTGTGAACTTTTTTCTAGGTTTCTCTTTTTATCACATCCTGTCTTTACTTCAATTCTAGAGCTTTTGTTGTGTTTTACAAGATGCAGTGAAAAAGTTCCAAATCTGTGTCTGTAGTGCATGAACAGACCGTGGATCTTTTGTAACCAGTTTCACTAAACGCTACAATACAGGAAACACTTGGCAGTCTCACTCTAGGTCTTCTGTTAGCACCGTAGTCTCTACAAGAGTCTCCGTCAACAGGCCAAGGATTATTGAGAGCATGCTTGTTGTTTTTATTCTAAATTCTCAGGATTGTGCCTCGTATATTCGTCCCCAAAGTCTGACAGTCAATACTGAGTTCTACAGTAACGTCATGAGATGTCTGAGGGAGAACATTCAGAACAAATATGGTGCGAAGGCAATTGCATGCTCCATCACGACAAGCTCTCCATCTGCCCTGCTTCCCAGATTTGGCTTCCTGCAGCGTTTTCCCCAAAATGAAATTGAAGTTGAAGGGTCGCCATTTTGATACAGTGCAGGAGATACACAGTAGGAGTGCTGGGAGTGGAGCGAGAGTGTACATATCCATATTTCCTTTGAATGCTCGATACTTGGTGTAGCGTAGTGAAATGTTGAGGACAGACTCTCACATCTGGTCCATTAGCATGCTGCTCGGCCTGCTAGACCAGAGGAGTCAATGCACCTCAAGGGTCAAGAGTCCCCTAAGTGATGAAATTAACCATTCACTAATGTTCCTGGAGAGAGAGAGATATAGAGAGAGGGAGAGACGGAGGGAAGAGAGAGGGTTAGCTTGGCTTATCATGCCACAGAAACCTGCAATCATCCTTAGAGGCAGATTAGTGAGCAGACCGGTGAGCCTGTGAATACCCTTCACTGCCTGAGTAGGTGGCCTTCCATACCAAGTACAGCACATTAATCCAGTCTGTTAGCAAATATGCAGCCTGGCTAATAGCACCCTGCCAGAGGCTTATGTTTCTGGCATTATGGGGATGGGGACTCGTTGAATTTGCTTTGGACAGAGAAGGGATGGAAAAGCAGAACAAGGAGGGTAAAGAAGGAGAGCTAAAAGGACAAAAGTAGCTGAGAAAGTGCTCAGCTTGGCGAGCAAGAATGGGCCTTAAACGGTAGGATTGGTGTCGTCAGCAGTATCACACACAGCCTGCTGTTCTCTATGAATGTTGGCCTGGCTTGTTGTCAATCAAAAATGATGTTAAGTGAACTGCACATAATGTGTTTGGAAGGAGCCCAAGAGACTTCTCAGCATTAACTTGCCACTTGTACTCCCAACATTACAAATGGTCCCACGGTGGGTCAATTGTGTACACACATGGATGCATGTGTGCATCCACGCAGTGTACGACTGTTCTCATACGTATGGGTAGAAAAGGCCTATTAAGGTTCACTAATGTTGTGCTTTTCTGTACTAATTTAGCTCTACTGTTAGACTGTATGATACTCTTTGTTAAATTTGAATATTGTCTGTAATAGATAGATCAATGTTGTCGAAAAAAATCAAAGTTATGTGGAGAGACTGTACAAGGTGATTCTTGGTTATTGTTATTGAAGTAGATCCAGCTGGACTCTGGAGGTGCTTTGATTTGTACATGATCAGCGGAAAGCTCTAAATTCTCCAGAAATCCTGTGCTGTGTCAACACGAATCAGGAATAATACTAACGGCTGTATTGTGTAAAAAATGCAAAACCATAGCATATCCACAGAAGCCTGGTGTGTTTTTCTGGGTTTAATATGAGCATAGCAGACTGGCACATGCCTATTGCAGCATAAAAGAACCACATACGCCGCCTCCATCCACTTTAACCCTCCTGTTGTCCTCATTTATGGGCACCAAAAAATATTGTGTTATTGTCTGAAAAAATCCAAAACTTCAGCCAAAAAAGTCCCCAAATTTCCTTCTGGAAGAAAATTCGAATAATTCCTTAAAAATTTCCCTTAAAAGTTTTATTAAAAAAAAAAAAAAGAAAATTCTTGTAAATATTTTCAAAAAAATAGTAAAAATCTTTTTTAAAAAATCCTAAAACATATCTAAAATTATTACATATATTTCAGTAAAACTTCTGATATTTTCCTTAAGAACATTTACATAAAAATGAACCAAAGTCCAGCAAAATTTGCTGGATTTTGGTTGATTTTTATGTAAATGTTCTTAAGAAACATTTTTAACATTTCTTTTTTCCACCAAAAAATGTTCAAAGATTTCTCAAAAATGTTGAAAATGTGGACATCAGAAGCTTTACTGTGAATTTTTTTATTTTTTTTATTTTTTTTTTTTTACACACTTTCTTTAAGCTGGGTCAATCTTGACCCGCGTGACAACACAAGGGTTAATACTCCATACTGGTCATGCAGAATTCACACTTTCAAAATAAACATCCATGAATCAATGAAGAATTTTTGGAAATAAGATAGTTTAGAAACACCCACATGTTTAGCTTTATTAAATACCAAGGTAATCTGATGATAGGTGTCAAAGCAGCAATGGCTACAATGTAAACATGAACTGCTCATAGCTAAATCGGCTTACATTTATTGGCAAAAGATAAGGTGCACTAGTAACATTAGATAACATTACAACAGCCTGTTTGATGAGCTTTTTTTGGGTCTTGTACTCCTGAATGATTTTTTTTTTATGCCATCTTATTGATCCCTAAATAGGGGTAAAAGTAGCAAAATACAAGCCGCAGTGTGTTTACAATTCTACAATTCTACAATTTCATTTAGCAGACGCTTTTGTCCAAAGCGACGTACAACACAAGCAAGAATTCAGACATAAGGAAAAACCTGTAGTAAGTGCAAAAAGTGCTTCAAGTGCGATTGGTCAAAGGTGTTGCCATCAAGTTGCAGAAGAATTGCCCCCCCCTTTTTTTAAATCTTTGTCAGCGCTAAATAAATGCTGGGTTTTGGACCACCTGACTTAATCTACCCCTAAGGTGGAGTCAGATTAAGTGCCAAGGTGTTCTCTAAACAATTGAGTCTTCAATTGTCTTTTAAAAGTAGAAAGGGACTCAGCAGAACGTACAGAGTTTGGTAATTTGTTCCACCATTTGGGAACAACAGAGGAGAAGAGTCTGGCTAGAGATGTTTACATGTGGCACACTTAATCCACTTCTATACAGAAGTCAAATTTTGTTAAAATGTCAAATTTCTCAAATGGACAGAAGAGTAAAGTGACAAGCATTTTTCAGAAGGAAAATAGTCTTTAGAATCTAAGAGTGTTGTTTCAGACGAAGAGTATGACTATGGCTGTAATTATTACTTTGTCAGATGCCTAAAATTACCCACGTATACACACTAGGAGTGACATTAAAATCACTTACTGGTGCAGGTAATGGTAAACCTTCCCTCCTCCATCAGAGAAAATGACCTACTTGATATTAATTTTTTCCAAGCACACAGTGAATTATAAATCCCCTCCCCTTTCATGCAGTATCTACACTGGACTTCACTGTATCTGCTCTGTGAAGCTGCTCAGCTAATGTGAGCGTCAGTGTCAGTGATTTATTTGTGGACGTCTGCTGCGCTACTCTGTTTTCCCCCATGAGGATTGGCACTTTACCCCTCTGCGTTCTTTCAGTCCAGAGGCAGCCATGCTCCCTAATGGGCCCGCTGATGTGCCGTAATGATCACCTCCAGGGATTTCCCCTTAGTTTGTCTCAATGACGGACGCCCGCGAGGACAAATCAATAACCAGGCCACCATCACCACCCAGGTGACCATTTTCATCTGAAATGTCCTCTTTTGTTTTGGATGAACGCTTCCAAACCGCCGCTCAGGGCCACTTTTCCTCCCTCTGCCTTTCTCTCAGACAAAACCTCTGAACGAGAAAGCGGTTATTTTTACAAGCGTTTTATCTGACGTATGTTACGAAACTGTCTAAATGAGCAGCTGAATGTCGGATTGAAAGAACCAAACGCGCTGCAGCAAAGACTCATATTACCATTCATGCCTGGGGGTTGTTTTGGCTTCTGATGGTGCAATATTCCTCTTCTAATCACTTTAGCTCAATAGTAATATAGTTTTAATCCATTTTACAGTTTCTAAAGGCAATTTAAGCTAATTTGCTCAAACTACTGTTGTATTCAATTACTGTAAACCTCTTTAGCAGAGAATGAAACTGTAAATGAATTAACGAGTACTGTATTATTTGACAACAACAATGAATTGAATTATTACGAACATTAAAATGCACTGCAGAGCGACGAGTTTCCAGTCCGCAAGAGGCAATTTTCCCCTCAGTTCTGAGTGGAAAGGAACAAACTGACAGCTGTATTCCCGTAATCCTTCTTGGGAACGCCTGTCCAAGCTATTCGAGCAATTAGTTGTGGGCTGGTCATTGATTAGTAATTTCTTCCAGGGCCACTGCAGGGCGGTTAGCAGGCCTCTCGTAAATCCCCTTGTCTTCATCAAGCCTTATTCCCTACTAATGAGGTTTATTAGATTACAACTCTACCACACACGTTTAACAAAAGATTAAATTGGCAGAACTCTGCAGGGAATATGTTTTTATAGTATACCCGTAATGAGTGAAAGTTAAGGAAATGTGAAGCGCTAAGCAGGAATAAGTCATTGGACATGCTGAACTAGGCCGGGAGGGCCTGAGCGCTCAAAGAGGCGCGTAATGCTGTCGGATAGCTCCTAAATGAAAGTGACGTGACAGCGCTAATGAGACGGCTTCACATTACGTGTGACTCCTGCCTGGGGGACACATTACAGCTGACTTAATGAGAGGAGATATTGTACACAGGCACTTCTGTAGTTGAGCGATGAAACCGCCAGCCTTGCTGCTGAGGTACAAGTCACCACAGCAAGCAAGTGGTTTGTTAAAGCGGCTGACAGGTTGAGCTACAGGGAGCACGCTGGCTAAACGCTCATTGCTGGGACCGGAGGTATCAGGGTGAGGGCAGGTCAGAGCGTTTTAAAAGTCTGATTCACATACAGTACTGTGCTAAAGTTTTGTGTGCTTTGGTTTCTTATCTGTCACAACGGAGAGGTGGTGACTGCTCCCAGATTCATTCTGCAGCATGACAACAAGCCCAAACATACAGCCAGAGTCATAAAGAACTGCTTTCAGTGGCTTGTATGGCCCCCGACAGAGCACCTCAGCATCTTGGAGTCAGTCTGGGATTATATCAAGAGACAGTAAATCCACAGAACAACTGTGTATCTGGAGAACTGGTGCCGTTTTAAAGGCCCAGGGTGCTCACATCGAATATTGATTTGATTCAGTCTACTGCACTTTATATAAAGTTCATTGATAAATAACAAGTATTTGTGGTTTTATTTATTTTTATTATTCTTGCCTTAGCTGTCTAAAAGTTTTGCACAGTGCTGTTCATCCAGAAGAAAATGAAAACACCAGCCTTGAAAATAGACGCTCCAGATACGAATAACTGTTTCAAAGGGATCAGAGTTTACAAGACAATACAGCTGCTAACTTAAGGCAGAGCAATAATTAATGTTTTGTGAATAAGCCTTTTAGATAGTTACAGAACTTTTGCACAACTTAGAGTAGGAATTAATTTTGCACTGATTAATTTTTAGTTAAATCACACAATATGCTTGAATGTACAACACGTTTCTGACTTTGTACAATCAACCACAGCAATGCTCAATCTTTACACACTGAATGAGCAATAGGAGCTACAATAGAAAAGACGCACCTCACCCCACTTACTTAGGACAGTACTGTATATTTACTCATCTTAGTCTTGTGTTGTGGTGTCAGGTACAGACTGTTGTCCTTGTTAATGTCCTGACTGGCATGTATGATTGAACAAATTACCACAAGAATGAAACAAAAATGAGTTAAAAGTAAAGAAATCTGATTCAAACCAAAAAAAAAATTAGCAGAACTGAAGCAAATTTTCTTTGTGTGTAAGAAACTAAATTCCCATGAGATTCACCTAATCACAAGATTACATGAGAATGCATCTTTCCAGACCGCAAGCTGTGTTGCTGTTTGTGGCTGATCCACAGTTGGTCGGAGCAATCAGCCTCCTGTGAGGAACTACATTCAGCTACAGGCGTGTGGAGGTGTGAGTTAACACAGGATAGATGGTGATAGACCGATGGCCCATCCAGTCACCTACACTACTGTTCAAAAGTTTGAGGTCATTTCATGTTTCCCATGAAAGCTCACACTTTTATTCATGTGCTAACATAATTGCACAAGGGTTTTCTAATCATCAATTAGCTTTTCAACACCATTAGCTAACACAATGTAGCATTAGAACACAGGAGTGATGGTTGCTGGAAATGTTCCTCTGTACCCCTATGGAGATATTCCATTAAAAATCAGCCACTTCCAGCTACAATAGTCATTTACCACATTAACAATGTTTAGACTGGATTTCTGATTCATTTAATGCCATCTTCATTGGGAAAAAAATGCTTTTCTGTCAGAAATAAGGACATTTCTAAGTGACGTCAGACTTTTGAATGGTAGTGTATGTTAGTATTTTTTTAAAGTTCCCACCCTCTACCAAACCCTTGTCAAACTGACTTGTGGGATGGATCTGTGTTACAAACTATCAGGCCTGTTAGGTTAACGTCTTCCCATTTTGTTGATAAATTTGCCATTTTCTGAACTGTTACTGCTCTGTGTCTCCACTGGTCGCTTTCTTTTGGAGTGACAGGTTAATAGACTGGAAGTGCAACAGTCCCTTCGCTCAGCAGCTTTTATTTCTTCGAAGTCATAACTGTATTGCAAGGTAAGAATCTTCTTCATTTGTCGCAGGTTGCCATCAATCAGAAATAACCATCTGATACATTGACTCCTGAAGGAATTTAAACGATGTGACACAATTGCTGTTTATTTCACCCTTAATCAACCATAGGCTAACTGAAGCTAATGTGCTATTAACCTGAGAAGATTAAATTCGTTGCTGCTGATGCCTCCTCAGGTAAAGGTGCTTTGCTGAATCCCTAAGTCTGTGTCATCACGGTGCCATGGTAAAGTAAGACTCGGGTGTATCAGCAGCATCAGATTCATAATCATAAGATTTATAGTATATTAGCTTTATTTAACCAGAATCTGATTAATGTAAAATTATAATAACAACCTAAGATAAATTAGGAAGGGTTCTGGCTTGAAATTGTTATGAAATTGTTAAATCTTACTACTTGTTGTACTTATAGTCCATTGATTCCGATTTCGAAAAAATAAGAGGTCAGTGGAGATGCATGACTGTAGCACCTGCCCATATAAGAGTTTTATTTGAGTCAAAACTGACAAAAGTTCTGCATTTGAGCTGTTGTTTGATACTGGGACGTTTTCGTTCATCAAATTTAATACCACAGACGTGCCATGATGAGGAATTAGGGTCGTTGAATGGTTTTATTTGAATGCTATGGGATTTTGGGGGGCCATTTTTGTGCTTTTAGTGACACAGATCGTGGAGAGAAACATGGAATTCAATGGAAGTGAGCAGGGGAATGACATGAAAATGAGTCCGGCCAAGTGGGTTTCAAACTGGGGACTTGCTGCTCAGGACCTCAACTCCCAGTGTTGTGCAAACGAAACACTTCGCTCCAAATGGCGCCAAATGGTTCCATTTAAAGACCTAAATCCAGTTTGGAAGAGTTGTGCAAGCTCCATCCAGCTGAGTTTCTTATACATAAGCTAAAATTTCGACACGCTCATGTCTGTGCATATAAAGCAACATTTCTCAAACTCCTTTAGAGATTCAGCTAAAATTGCATTTGCTTTAATTGGCTGCAGTTCAACCAACGTTTCAGGTTTCATCTCCACTTCAGCTGCTTTCATTGGTTAAAAGTAATACAGTTTTCTTCATGTAGACATTACTGCTGCTTCCATCTTTCCAAGTGACACTTTAACTGCTTTCAAATGCTTTCACCGTTTACACTAAAGATGACTCTCAGCTTCCTACAGCGCTTAAACCCGAACTTTCTCATCTTTTCGGCATTTAAACTTAAGCCCATTTTAGATGCTGATAAACCTCAGCCACACATTAAAAGGTATTCGAGTGCTTTAGCTTCAGCTGACACTTCAACTTCTTTTAGTGACTCGACTTCAACTGCACCGAATTAAAGTTTAAAGTCATTTTAAGCTTCTTTCAATGTTTGCACCTGCATTAATAAACTTAAGGAAGCTCAAATAAATCTTGCACTTGATTTAATTTGTCATCTATCTGAACATTTGTCATTGTGAAGATGAGTAATGGAACAAAATGCAGAATTTTCCAGCTTTAACTATAACTCTGTATAACTCAACCAATTTTTCACATGGATATGCTGTGTATATATCATTTATCTTTATAACCGCTCACTGTAAAGGTTGTTGGCATCATTAACTCATTATGAATATTACTTTATGGTTTTTTGCAGCTACGGTCGCGATGGGCTCAGTCTTTACATTAAGTGCTGACGAATCTGGGAATGATGGGGTGATGCAGTCATGTGCAATGCATCGACACTTTGCTCACTGTCAGGCCTCAGTTGACGTGTTGGTAACTGATGCATCACCGGCGTCTATTGACTGGAAAAGCAGAGGGGTGAGGAGAAGAGGGAGGGTCACTGGGAGGTGTGAGCAGGAGGGGAGAGGCTACAATTGTCTGTCCAACTCTCCACAAGACACAAGTCACACCTCATTAGCAGGTAGTGGAAAAGAGGACGGCGGCTATGTCTGCCGCGAAAGCACCGTCTCCCACATAAACACACACACACGGACACACACTCACTTCTACCCCAATTACCCCTATCCTGTCCCTTGAGCTGACGGCCTGAGTTATGCTGACAGGCACCACTCTAGAAAATGGGGGGAGAAAGTCAAAAGAGAGGGAGGGCAGGAAGGGGAGGAGAGGAGAAGGGGAAAAGTGATGGAAGGGTGAAAGCTGGGGGAGTTCAGAGAGGGGAGGAGAACAGAGGAGAGAGAATAGACAGAGAGGGGAAAGGGGGGGAAGCACATCACGCGGCACGAGTCAGAATGAAACATGTCTCCCTGTCACCTGCCACACACTGTAAATGGATGGGCCCGCAATCTTGCCATCAGCGACTTATCTCTGTGGCCTGAAAAAAGAAGGCGAGCGAAAGAGGAGAGAAGGAAGCAGGAAAGTGGCTGAGAAGAGTTTCTTCTGCTGCAAACTCGCTGTAATTTGTTACAATTTCTAAAGACAAATATGACAGGATGGAATTACTCTGCCACTACGGAGGCAGCCATTTGCAAATGCCATAAAGTGCAGGTATAAATCTCCTACCCAGATCCACTCAATCTCCGACTTCTGGGCTCTTCAGCAGCAGCAGCTGTCTTGTCAGGCATGTGTTTACAGCGAAAGGCCTCTCCAGTTCTGGGTTTAAAGAAGTATTGTGGTGATGGAAGTGGCTGGTACACTGTGGTGACTGATGCTTTCTGTTGATACTGAAAACCGGGGGAAAGCTTTGGAAGCTGCAAGATGATTTTGACAGATCTCCTGCAATCATAGCAAATACTTTTCACAGGACCAAAGTAACTTTAACTGTAGGAAAGAAAGACTGCCACTAGTCAGAAAAAGTTATAGAAAATCACTGCTTTATTCAAATGGCGGAGCAGAATAATGGAGACACACTTACTGCAAGTCATAAAAATGAGCCCTTGAGAGTTGAAAGCTCTTACATGAAACTTTAAGACCCTCTCAGGTCTCTAAGAACTTATCTCTGTGTATCAAAGTTACATACTTAAAAGTTTTTTTCCATTGAAACAGTCTCTTCCTACCTAAATATGGCTTATACACAGCTAGGGATGCACTTTTTAAAAAAAAACAATTTTCTTATCCCAAGTCAACCCTGCTATCAGTCAGTCATGACAGGAAGTCCTCGGTTTATGACATTGCCAACCTATGGTGTTTCATGGTTACATCGCCATCTTGCATAAATTTATTGGTTCCATCAGTCCAACGTATGGAATTTCAGGGGGGAACTGGTTGGCGAGCGGAGCTTATGAATACGTCGTCACACAGTGCTATATGAGGAAGATGATTATTTTACCACTGTGTTAGCATAGGTGAGCGACGTAGGTACTTCTGTACATTTGTGAGTTACGACTGAGGTTGAAAATTGTATTACATCATGCCATAGGAACGGAATTCCAACGTAAGGTGAGACCCCTCTGTAATTGTTAAACTGAATGAAATACACTTTTCCAAACAATGATGAATCTGCTTTTAGTGATGGACCCATAAAAGCAGCTTAGTTAATCAGCTGTTCGTTTAAAGGAACACTGTCCTGGTAAACTACAGCTTGATTTTAATGTGAGCTGTAACCGGAATCAATTAATCAAACAGAAGTCTCTGTCATGATGACCTGCTGCTAGCAAAGCCCCCACAATGCTCTCTGCTTGCCAACACGGAACTGCCTCTAATTCCAGTGACCAACTCCTCGAGCCATTACAGTAATAAGCACAGCCATGTTCGATTTCATTAAACAAGAAGTGGCTTCATCTGGTTATTGAAGCGGGTATGGCAGTTAATGTACGATACAATTTCTTATGTACATGTCCTTTGTCTTCTGCTTTTTCTCTGATTTTAGATACAACTCTAGACCATTGCTGCATGGATCTACACAGTCCATGCCTCCATCCCCACTTACCCTTTCCAACTCACTGCAGCTCGAGCACACCAGCACACCTATAACTCTGCTTAAGTGCTGTGAAACCTCTTTACACAATGACAAGTTATAATATTAGAGTAATTCATCAATACATGTTTGAAGTGGGAACCGATTCTGATAAACAATGATGTAGGAAAACGCCATCCTGCCCGTTAACAGGATTGGTTCCTTAGGTTTATTACACGTGAAACCTCTAAAGTCTGAATCTGTTTTTAAGACTGTCATTGACACGTGCAGTTTCAGGGTGGAAATGCTCAGCCATGTTGTCAACTGCTTATTTTGCTCATCATGCGTCTCTCAGCATGTAAAAACCCCATTTGTTAACAAAACACGTTAACATGGCATGAACTTGATTTTCACCAGAGATGGTTTTTTAACTTCCACATGACTCACTGGAGGCTGGAAGCACAATAATGGAAGTTTTGACCAGGTGAAGTGTAGGGAATATAAGACATAAGGTTCAAAAGTTCACTCTTGATATTGGAAACAGCTTCTGACAAAACAATCTCACCTCAAGGTGCATTTATTGCTGTTCTGATCTTCATCAGTTTCAGAAAGACTTGCATTGACATCTTGACTTGTAATTTGCTTATCAAGACTTGATCAGGAACACCTTTAAACACTTGTGACTGAGCTTGGCAAGATCAGTGTTGTTAAAGTGACTCCTTTCAGTTTTTCCAGCCCCTATGCGTCAGCTCTATCGAACAAGACACCTGCTATCAGTTTGTTAACAAGTGTCTTTTTTTTCTCACCTGCAGTTGAGCAATTAGCAGCACTGCTGTTGAAATCGTTAGCCGTCTGCAGTCATGTTGTAGTAAACATTTCATGTGCAATGCTGCTAGACAGGATACAACAGTGCAGGTGTATGCTCTCATTCGAGGCATTAACAACAGCGACGAGTGATGATCACACAGCTCGCAGTATTATTAGCACCTCAGACAGTGAGTGATGAGTCCAGTCACTGCCTTAATTTATGCATTGCTACTTCGTCTTGTCACCGCCGTTCAGCTCGAAGGATTTTACTTCCACCACGAGGAAGGCAGGATAGAGAGAGCGAGCGAGGGAGGGAGGGAGTGAGAGGAAAAAAAATAACACTGGAAATGTGACTGTAATGCAGCTCGCGAGTGCAAGCGTGGATTTTCTACTTCCTCTCTGACCAAATCCCACCATTTCAGGAGATTAACCTCGGCATGCGATAAATGTTCGACTTCTTCTTCCCCTCCAATTTCCTTGGAGCTAGAAACTCCAGAAGCCAGCGCGGCATGTAAGATAAAAAATGATCACCTAATTCACTCAAGCACAAAATACAATTCTGGAGAGAGGAGGAAAAGCGGGCAGAAAGGAGAAAGACGGGGAAGGGAGTGTGTCACCAGTGCACTACCTCACATCCACTGTTCAGAATTCTCCTCAATCAATTATTATTAAATAGAGCACTTATTCAAACAGACCTGTGCATAGCAAATAGGTCGTGGCACTGTGATTGTCTGTAGAATTTCTTCTTTTTCTCTTATCCTGCAGGATTAATCGTATTGTTCAGCTCTCCCTACTACCCATAGTGCACCTCACATGGCAGCTGTGCTCAAATGCTGTTGATTGCTGAAGGTGCCCTCTGCAGATTGCTGCTGCCACCGAGCCATTTAAATGGAGTTGTTAATAAAATGTAGCGATGATTGCCTTTCACTTCCCCCTCATCTCTGGTTTGGCAGATGGCTGTTGCAGGACTAATGCAGGATTCAGGCTAACCATCACTCTAGGCTTAAATGTCAAAGTTGAACTGAAATTATAATTTATTTGTGTATTTTTGAGGATTGTTCTGACTTGTACTTATTTGGTCGAAATTATAATCACCAAAAAAGAAGAAATTTGAAGTCCACTTCCACTCAGAAACATGTTTTAGTCGAAGCTTTTTCTTTTGGATGTTTGACCTTCACTGTGTGGAGTTTCACACAGTCAGACTGTTTTCAAACTCATCTGCTGAAAGTTTCTTAGTGCACATGTAAACTCTGATTTTAAAGTATGTACCGGCAAGCAGCCTACCCATCCCACATGTAGTAGATTGAGATTTTTTTTACAGCAACAGATGTAATTTTTAAAATTTCTAACCAGGTAATTGACAGATCTCATTTATGTTACAATGACATTTTTCTGTCATTTTCTAAATATTATTTTTCTGCCATCTGTTGTCTACAATGTTGATGTTTGATTAATTTGACTGGTGCAATATGTGTGGATAAGATTTCTTCTTAAACTTACAGCTGTTCTGAAAAATGAGTAAAAGAGATGAGAAACTGCTACAAGACACAAAACAACTATAAAGAGTCCAAATCAACGAAGAGCTGCAACATCACTTTGAAGAAAACATCAATAAACACAAAACTGCTACAAAGACAGACAAAGCTCCTACAAATTGACAGAAAAACAACTTAAAAGCGATGCAATGAGCTGCAGAATAGCTTCAGAGACAAGTCAAACAATGACAAAGAAACACAAAAATGCAAAAAAAGATACCATTTGAGTACAAAGAGATATAAACTGCTAGAACAAGACATAAAACACTACAAAGAGATGGGGTAACCACTTCAAAGAGATGCCCAGATTTGTAAAATTCCTTCAAATAGATGCAAAACAACTACAAAGAAACACAAAACTGCTACAGACAGAAAGAAAACAACGTCAAAGATTCAGAAAGCTGCAAAATCACTTTAAAGAAAACATCAATGAATACAAAACTGCTACAAAGACACACAAAATGACTGCAAGGTGACAGAAAAACAACTTAAAAGTGATGCAACAAGCTGTAGAACAGCTTCACAGACAAGCAAAACAACGACAAAGAAACACAAAAATGCCAACGGAAGATACAATTTGTGTACGAAGAGGTAAAAACTGCTACTAGACACAAAACAACTATAAGTAGACAGGGTAACCACTTCAAAGAGATGCAAAGATGTATAAAATTCCTTCAAATAGATGCAAAACAAGAACTACAAAGAAACACAAAAGTCACAGACAGAAACAAAATAACCTCAAAGATTCAAAGAGCTGCAAAACGGCTTCAAATAGATGCAGAACATCAACGCAGAAAAACAGAATTGCTACAAAGACACAAAATACGAACAAAGAGGTGAAATACTTCGACAGTGAGACACAAAGAAACACAAAAAGATGCAAATGAGCTACAAAGAGCTGCACAATTATTTCAAACAAATGTAAAACTACAACACAAAATTGCTTCAAAGAGACAAAATAATTACAAAGAGGTTACAAGTAGCTGTTGATGTCTTTTAGTCTGGGTGTTTTGTTGTGATGGAGGAGGGACGGAGTGCTGCAGTCTCGGTTTGAAAGCTAAAGACTGACACTGTAAGCTGTTAATTAGCTTTGCTACTTGCTACCACTTTGCATGTTGCTCTCTGACTGTGATTTTAAAAACATTCATATCAGTATTTGAAGTGGATAAGAGAATGATTTCAAAAGCTCTTTCAAATAATACAAATATTTGCAACTCTGGTCACCAATACTGGCTTGACTGAGTGCTCTGACCTGAACTCACTGACTTGTTGAGTTTAAACGTTTGAATCTCTGCCCCATGTCTATTCATGTGTTTTGAGCTAATCTTTGAAATATTCTTGTTTTGCCTGAGTGTGCCAGCGTTCTATCGCTGCTGGCAGTCGGCCTCTGAGCTTCATCTAAAACCTCACTGGGTAAAGTTTATTACATCAACATGTCATCCAAGACATTTTTATCAGCCAAAATTTGCCTCTAATGATCCATTAAAGCTTGGATGTGTTTCCTTACCAACTCGTGCCTTTATTTTAGTGCTGCTCATCGTCTCACTAACTGACAGAACAAGTTTTATTTAACTCAGTGATCCTACAATAACAAGAAACCAGTCTATGGTTAAGATAGTACTAAAGTCAGGCCCCTGCTGCATTTAACACAAAAAGAAAGGAGCTTTGAGATGTGAATATGTAAATGGTGTGATTAGCTGCAAATCACTTCATATGGAGGCGAAGAGTGAAGCAATCACATTTTTCTTTCTGACTTTCCTTCGCCAAAATACCTCCTACACAACTGAATAATGCATATGGACAATGTTGGACTAATTAATGTCCACCAGCCTACCTCCACCATAAAATATGCTTGCATTGACACTGGCATTTAATGATTGGTAGTGCAGCCACCAGCGGTATGTTATGCAGGAGGCGAGTGATAATCAGGGGGTGGATTATGATGGTGATTAGAACCAGTGGGTCAAGAGGCCGCACAACATTGTTATCAATTCCCACGTCTGAGGATATCATGTTATAACAGTGCTTCGTGTACCACAGGTACATACACAGTGCCAGTGGGCAGAAGTATCTGAATATTAACAGAGAGGTGGGAAATCCATAAAGACTCCATCTTGTTGGCAGAGCCTCCTGTCCCCGCGGAGTGTTGAACGTATGCCACAGCTGTGTCGGCCTGCATCCTTGTGATAAAAAGAGGGAAAAATTACACAGGCTAGACCAGACACTAACATATTCATTAGTGAGGAATGACCGACTGGGCTGGTTGAAATGTCACTGAGCTAGAAGTCTCTGAGGACTAATGACCTCCATTTGAGTGTTGGAAGGAGACCGAACATTCTGGATATGTTGACTTTTCCTCATAAAATGACCACTACACACGTGGACAAAATTGTTGGTACCCCTCAGTTAAAGAAGGAAAAACCCACAATTCTCACTGAAATCACTTGAAACTCACAAAAGTAACAATAAATAAAAATTTATTGAAAATTAAATAATCAAAAACAGCCATTACTTTTGAATTGTTGATTAACATAATTATTTAAAAAAACAAACTAATGAAACAGGCCTGGACAAAAATGATGGTACCTCTATAAAAGATTGAAAACTATTTGACCAGAGTGACATGATTAACTCAGGTGTGTCATTTAATGGACATCACAGGTGTTTCCAAACTCATAATCAGTCAGTCTGCCTATTTAAAGGGAGACAAGTAGTCACCCTGCTGTTTGGTGAAAAGGTGTGTACCACACTGAACATGGACAACAGAAAGCGAAGGAGAGAATTGTCCCAGGACATCCGAAAAAAATTATAGACAAACATCTTAAAGGTAAAGGCTATAAGACCATCTCTAAACAGCTTGAAGTTCCTGTGACAACAGTGGCTCATATTATTCAGAAGTTCAAGACCCACGGGACAGTAGCCAACCTCCCTGGACGTGGCCGCAAGAGGAAAATTGATGACAAATTGAAGAGACGGATCGTTGGAATTGTATCCAAAGAGCCCAGAGCAACCTCCAAAGAAATTAAAGGTGAACTCCAAGGCCAAGGTACATCAGTGTCAGATCGCACCATTCGTCGTTGTTTGAGCCAAAGTGGACTTCATGGGAGACGACCAAGGAGGACACCACTGCTGAAAAAAACTCATAAAAAAGCCAGACTGGAATTTGCAAAAATGCATGTTGACAAGCCACAAAGCTTCTGGGAGAATGTCCTTTGGACAGATGAGACCAAACTGGAGCTTTTTGGTAAGGCACATCAACTCTATGTTCATAGACTCAAAAACCAAGCATACGAAGAAAAGAACACTGTCCCTACGGTGAAACATGGAGGAGGCTCAGTAATGTTTTGGGGCTGCTTTGCTGCATCTGGCACAGGGTGTCTTGAAAGTGTGCAAGGTACGATGAAATCTGAAGACTATCAAGGCATTCTGGAGAGAAATGTGCTGCCTAGTGTCAGAAAGCTTGGTCTCAGTCGCAGGTCATGGGTCTTCCAACAGGACAACGATCCAAAACACACAGCCAAAAACACCCAAGAATGGCTGAGAGAAAAGCGTTGGACTATTCTAAAGTGGCCTTCTGTGAGCCCAGATCTGAATCCCATTGAACACATGTGGAAGGAGCTGAAACATGCCATTTGGAGAAGACACCCATCAAACCTGAGACAACTGGAGCTGTTTGCTCATGAGGAGTGGGCCAAAATACCTGTTGACAGCTGCAGAACGCTCATTGACAAATACAGAAATCGTTTAATTGCAGTGATTGCCTCAAAAGGTTGTGCAACAAAATATTAAGTTATGGGTACCATCATTTTTGTCCAGCCCTATTTCATTAGTTTGTTTTTTTAAATAATTATGTTAATCAACAATTCAAAAGTGATGGCTGATTTTGATTATTTAATTTTCAATAAATTTTTATTTATTGTTACTTTTGTGAGTTTCAAGTGATTTCAGTGAGAATTGTGGGTTTTTCCTTCTTTAACTGAGGGGTACCAACAATTTTGTCCACGTGTGTAAATACAAGGTGCTGGTATTTGATTAGCCAATCATAACAACTGACAGTATCAGCTATTAAACAACTGCAGCAGACAATGAGATTGGGTTGTATTTGTGTGAATTAGTTTTCCACTGAAATAGCTACTGTGTTGAAATGCTTGCTCACTTAATCGATTACAGGAGGTCCTCAGTTTACGACTTTCTCAGCTCACGTCATTTTGCCATTACGTCAGAACTGATTATGGGCCAGTCCTCGGTTTAACATACAACATTTCATCGGAACTGGATCAGTGGAACTAGTTGGCAAGCAGAGCAGATGAATACTGTATGTACAGTAGTCATGTGGTGCTATAGGACTGCTTTGTTTATATTTTTGCTGATGTTTTCCGACCGAGTTGTGTTTCAGTGTGAGCTAATGACAGTTTTGGTTACCGTAGTTGTACAAATATGTAATCTGATCTCAATATCGGGATGCACGTAATGTCTTTGTTTACATTTTCAACGGAGTTCCGACTTAGGGCGAAAATTGACTTGAGTCACACCGTAGGAACAGAACTCCGACGTAAGTCAAGGACTTCCTGTAGTGGATTACCAGAAAGCACAATTTTGACAATCATTTGTCAAGCAACAAGACGAAGTCTACAACCGTGCTTGCAGCTCTGTGAGGCTGTGCTTAGCCATAGCTGCACCTTGAGCTAAATGCTAAATATGTCAGAAAACTAGCATGCTCACAATGGTGATGAAACTAATCATTAATCAAGAACAGTTTGAGAAGGACCTGAGAGGTGTTGTGCCTGTGTAGTGATTGTTTAGTGTCGCCTATATACAGGTATGTGCACTCCTTGCTGTATTTAACTGTAAATACAACTTAGTTCAGCTGTTGCCATCTCTCAGCAAGAAGTTTTACAACTGTTCACATTTCGAGGTCTGTCATGCTCGGATAATTAATTGGATAATTGAAAACTTTGACATGTTGGTGGCACCAGTTGAAAGGTCAGATTATCCCTTAAAGTTTTGAGATTCACTCTCTGGGCACATATTTCTATCTTGGGCATCTGGGATCTTTCGCCATTTTTTTTTTTTTTTTTTAATCTTTAGCTGTAGAGATATTTCACCAGTAGCAAAGAATAGTAACCAAAAGACGGGATCATTGAAGTCAAAAGGAGTCTGGAGACCATAAAAAGTTTAAAATCTTGTAAACCATTCAAAAAACTATTGATATGCTTCAGTCTGAGACAAAAACACAAACATTCAGGCCTCCTGAGTAAAATCATTTTGGTTGCACTTTTGAATGTGCAACCACAAATTTATCACGTACAACTCAACATTTGACATTTAACAGATCTATTTGTATGTAATTATGTTTTTCCTTGTGCATATTTTGCGTAGTGCTCCTCTCTTCCTAGCTTTATGATTTTTTGTGGACAAGCAGAGTACTGCCTTTATTAGTAAAACTTCTTCATGCTGGTTCTATTATTGTCATATTATTCTTTGCCTTTTTAGAGATAATAGTGAATTACAAAGGGTGTCATGCATGTTTTAGTCTCCTTTTTACAGTTTATTGGTGTTAAATTCTAGTAATGGAGTTTACGTTGCTCAGTCGCAGAGCTCTAGCTGTTCCTGCTGTCTCACAGTATTGTCACGTCTCATATGATATTCAGTTATAAACATAGTGGATGCTGATATTGTGTCTGAGCAATATCAGGTGGGACATCAGGTCACTCTTGGATTGGCTCAGCAGATCCTTTCATTTGGGAGAGATGGACCAGTAGCACATGGTAATTATGTTGTTGAACGGCGTGTAATAAACCCACCACTAGTCCCTGCTGTTAGCTCCACTTCCATTGTAAAGACACATTCTCAGCCCCCTTTGTACTCTTCTACAGTGGGAGAGGAGCTGGTGGCTTTTCTTTCTCATTTATTATTGTCAGAGTAAATGGAGATCACCTCCACGAGATCACGGCGTATCATCCTCTTCATAATAACACAATGCAGAAGTCCACAGGTTACACTTGTTATTGTGATGCCAGAAAGCCCAGTGAAACATTTTGGGTGCGCTTAAAATGATGTGCTGGTTCACCTAAATGCAAAATTTAAAAGTAAAAAGTTAGTCTGATGCCTTGGTGCTGGCATAGGTAGTGCCACAACGAGCATTCACTGCAATAATTAATGGAATATTTCAAGAAAAAACAAAACAACTCGATGAATTGCTGATGAAAATAATCATTGGATGCGGCCAAAAATAACACTGGAGAATCTGCCACCTGTTTTCAGACAATTTATCACAAGTGGGAGATATCAGAGCTGTACGAAAGATACCCACATGTCCCATTTGTAATTACCACATGAAGGTTGACCTGAATGTTTTCCCAGGTAGCAGCTGGTATTTATAGTAAACGACAGCCTTACACAGCGTGGATTAGGCGTCTAGAATGCTGTTTCTGTTTGATAACTGTGTGAAAAATGATCATCTGAATATGAGCTTAATTAACTGACCTGAAGAATTTATGAAGTCAGAGCTGGAGAACTCCTCTCTTGGTTGTTCTCCTGGAGTCCGGCTGTGTTATGGAACCAGCGTTTGCAAATAGTCCAGGTTATGAAGTGTCAGGAGCCATGATGAATAACTCTAATGATCAGCTGTGTGTTCTGGGTCACAGCAGTGAAAAGCGGTCGTGGTAGAACAGAATGCAACATGGCAACAACTTGTCCTTGCCGACACCACTGCAGCGGGCCTTTCGTGTTAATACACCTGACAAAACACCGTCACTGATGGAACGCTAAAAGCCCTTCTGAGAAAAGCCAGACGGGGGCTTTTTTTCTCCTCCACGCAGGTGACTGCCGGCTGCCACTGTCGGCTCCAATCACGTTGCCGTCTGTACCACGCTGTTCCTCAAACACTCAAACCAAGCGAGGCTTTTCTCTCGCCACCTCTCTCCTCCCCTGTTGTTTTATTCATAGGGCTCAGGGTTCATTTGCCAAGTCCTCTGTTGTAGATTTAAGAAGACAAACAGTGCTGCAAATCCACCAGAACAGTGTTAGACTAAATGACATTTTGCTCTGCCGCCTGGCTAATCGTAAAGAAAACAGTGGCGGATCAGCGCTTAAACCTCGTGTCTTCGGGCAGATATCATGCTCAGTATCGCGGAAGGATCCTTTGAAGTGTTTGTTGTCTTCCAGAGGGCCCTCGGAGGAAATGCTTCTCTCTTTCACACACAAACACAATCAGACACACGTATGCATGCTTTTACACACAAGCGCACACCCTGAGAGTTAGTTAATGGGAGGGAATGCATTAAACAACACGCTCCTCTGTGTATTACCGGTCGCATATCAGTGGCAGCGATGGTGAGGATCCCTCTGCAGCTTTAGTGCTGCTGTGCTCATGTCTCAGCAGCAGGATTACCTGGGAGAGCCAATAAAAGCATATTAGGCGAGCGCTAGCACACACTGTTTACACATGCATGCGCGTACACAACCACAGCATAAGGAGCGGCTGTAAAAGTACTTTTGACAGGTTAATGCACATACATAAGCACAGATAAAAAGCCGCCATGTGTCGACTGCCGGACACAACAAAGGCACACATACATGTTGTGTAGCTCCAGGCGAGAGGCTCTAAAAACATAATAGAAAGGGAAAAGCCTGCCAAGAAGAAAGCTAACAATGATGGGGGGGAGAGAACTGTGAGATGGCCCGCTTATCTTTGGGTGAGACTCAACTCTACAGATTTAGAACGAGGTATCGTTCCAAGAAGCGATATTAAAAATTGTTTTTAGTCATGGTCGGCCAATTAGTTGTTACATCTTGAGTCACATCTGAATGGCTGCCATGCGCCTACTCTTAGTTGCATATTTAGCCTTAAATGCGGATTCAAAAAAAGAAGTCTGAAAATATTCGGTGAAAGCCTACCTGTGCCAACATTGTATCAGTGCTGGCAGGCACTGGCAGCCACACTTTGTGCTGTCATACTTTTAAATAAATTGATAAGCTCAATGCTAAGTCAAATGGTTTTGTTACTTTGCTTTTACCCCATAGTTAATAGCCATTACACCCAAGTCAGGGTAAAGACAGAATGCATGATTTTAGTCGTGTTTCCCCAAGAAACTGGCAGATATGTCTTTTCTGAGACAGCAGTGGCTGTCTGAGCGCCGTCTCCTTCTGTGCACCTCTGACTCACTGACAGAAACAACTTTCTTCCTCCTGTTGTTTGTCTGTGGGCACTCCAAACTTAGCAGCATCACGACGGTCACGCATGAAGTGTCCAATAAAGAGATACAATGCTGGGCAGGTTGACACTCCTGTCAGTAGCCAGCTGTTTGCTAGACTGTGTCTATGTGTCGGTGTATTTTCATTGGTGCTCATCTCAGGGTTGTTTTGACAGCCACATCGACCGCTTGCATGTTTCACACTCTTTATGCCTCCATCTCTCCATCCATCCATCCATCCATCCATCCATCCATCCATCCATCCATCCATCCATCCATCCATCCAAGCAGTCGTCGATCCATCCATCCATCTATTCATCACTGTTGCTTAATGAGATGGCATCAACACATCAAGGTTCATTGGCTGTGTGCAGACAAACCCAGATATAATTAGGCCCCACCACTGATATGCTTGCCCTCACTAGCGAATGCACTGGCTTCACAAAATAATGACACATTTACATTTAACTGTCTAACCTATTTCTAATTAGTCAGTTGGGTTTTGTTTTTTTTCTTTCCTTTTTGTTTTTTTCTATGATGGCAGAAAGTTCAGCAAAATGACAAACAGATGTATTGCCAATTATCATGCATTCTGAACAGCTCATTATTCCTTCATTTGTTTTCACCATCATCTACCTACTTTTTTTGGCTCTCTAATTTGTACAAGTGAGCTTGTGTAACCGAGCTGAGAGTCGAAGCTGGCAGGACCTGAATGCTCCTCCTTGTGTCTCGCCTGGCTCAGCAGTTGCACCTCCAGCCAGTTGAAATCAATGGGGGCAGTGGGCAACTGTGGCTCTGTGTGGAGCAGATGGCAGAAGAATGGCCCTTCCTCCTACTGTGGCACGCTCAGTAACATACAAATGGGTCAGCTCTCTTCACTGGTCGCATAATATCATGAAGCCAGGGAACCGCTATAGTGGGGTTGTGCAGCTAGGGAGATGGGGTCTTTGCAAACATATTTTCCTCAGATCTTGTGTTGGATGACTAATTGGTTGATAAATACTTGAAATACAAACAGTGGCATCTGGTGTCCAGTCCACTTGCTGGATTGAAGGGAGTGTCATATCCGTACCAGACAAGCAAATGTAACCCAAAACCACTCAAAAGAGGAGCTGAAGCACAATCACTATAACTAAGTGCTGCAAGACATCCAGTAAAGCTTTAGTGAAGCTAAATCAGTCTTCTGTTGTCTTCATGTATGTCTGTAAAGTGTGTAACTACAGCTAAGAAATAGCTGCATGCCGGCATTTCTAAAGCTAAGTATTTGACATGAATTTCTCCTAGCCAAGTTTACATACAGCTGCCAGTCTGGCAAATATGTTGTGGCTTGTGTGATGATGTCAGGCCAGTTGTTCTCATATTTCTAGCTAATTACCTTATATCTCAAAATATACACAAGTTGAAACATTTAGTCACCTAGTCAAAACAACAAAAAGAGATGAATTAGATACAATTTGTTAATTGGAGAGCTTGAGAATTGCCAGAAGTAAATGTTTCTAACTTTGAAAAGACACAGCTTAGCTGTTTGCTTTGTTAGGCTAGTAAATCAGCTTTTGAAGTACTAATAGTATTCTTTTTTTACTTTGGACAGGCACAGCTTAGCCTAACTAAGCTAATAACCTTCTTGCTATAACTATCCACATGTGGAAACAACTGGTCTGGTAAAGCAAAATAAAAGAAAATATTGAATTCTGAGCTTTAGAAGGGAAAACATATGCCCCCACGCTAGCAGTGTGCTGCCAGTCTTTAAGCGAGGCTAAGCAACCTACCTCGTAAGTCTAGGTACATGCAAAGAAGACCAAGCAAAGAAGACACAACACAGTAACTGTTTCCGTCTGTTTTCAGCCCTCATGCTAAACTAAACTAATTGCTGCCTAGTTGCTACATACTTAATAATCAGACATGACATTGGTATCAATCTTCTCAGCTAACACTTCAAGACTTCTGTGAGGGAGGACTTGGGAATGCTATGATTTAGCAAACACAGCTCTTCAGGACATATGGAGTCCAGTTTGTATAAGAATAATTTAATTCATATCATTGGACGCATCCCATATCCTGCTGAAGTTAAATTAATTGTGAGGTCACTGATACTCATCAGCAGACACAGTGTCAATGAGTAAGGAAAACCTTTTTATATTGCAGAAGTATAGTGCTCCAGTTGTAGTCTGTGATATCAGACTGATTATTACGGGGTCTTCTAGTGAATCTAAACCAAATGTTGGTTATTCCTACAGATTAACATTAGCTTGGACTTATTTTTAATGTCCCCTACTATGCTGTGTTCAGGAGTATTTTTTAGGCTTTTATAAATTCACACACACTTAATGTAATATTTTTCTAGCTTTCTGCAGAGATCATAGTAAATCCACATTAATATTGCATAATAAATTAGAGAACTGTTTTATATGTCTGCTGATGATTTATGGCTTTTCTACCACAGCTGGGTCTTAATTGCTTGACATGCGTGTTAGTGTCAGCCTCACTGTGGTGGAGGGATGGCTGCCAGCACGACTCTGTCACACATTCAGCCTCATATGTTTTGCTCTGTTTGGATGTATATTACTTACTCCTTCACTCCTCCCACTCCTCCTCTTTGACTCCCAGTTTCTTTGCCTTCGATCATCCCACTGTCTCTGTGTTTCTCTGTCTGTGTTTTTCTGGGTTTCTCTCAGTGCCTTGCCTTTCTCAGTGCATCTCTGTGTTTCTCTTACTTTCCTCCCGTCGCTTTCTTCCCCCTCGTCTGTGCAGTCGATTGTCTACCGGAGCAACATGTGGCAGGTGGTAAGAGGAAAAAGCAACAGTGAGGAGGGAAAAAAGCACACTGACAAAAGCTCCTTCCCCCGAGCTTGCTTGTAGCTGCAAAAAAAATACATCAATTACCTCCGTGATTGAATGATGTTAGCACAACTCTGAGGATGTTGCCTCTGTTGAGATGAATGGTGCAGCTCGGCTCGACGTAGATTTCTGTGTCGACTTGTGTTTGTTTTGCGCATACAGCCTCGCCATCAGTAATTATAGCACCGTGTCGCTGTCTGGCTTGGCCTGCCAATCAAATCATGAGAGAGTTGTGCACTACAACACTGCAACATCTGTGTTGTAATGGTCTATGTATCTGATTCTCAGTACTGACTCCAGGAGCTCCAGTTTCACCACAGAAATAATCTGGCAACTATGTCAGCAGAATGAGGACAATAGCATCAAATGCTGCTGCTCTGTTACGGTTATTGAGAACAGCAGAAATAGGTTATTGAAGGTCATCAAAGATATTTTGCGGATGAACTCACCAAAAATGATAAGCTTATTTTAATATCAATATGATTTCAGAATGATTTTCCAAATCTGAAAATGTTTTTATTCATTTCACATTCACTCTTCATTTTTTAATGTGATAGCTCCTTTCAATAAAAGTCTATATTTTCCTGAAGAGCAGAGTCTGAAGAGTACAAGAAATAGTTTATTTTTAGTAGTCAGTGAATGCACAGTTTGTACATTTACTAACTTTTTTAATTTATAATTGAAGGTAAAACCAAAATCTGGTCTGCTGTATCACTTTTGTTACCTCATAGTATCACCAAAGCAGCAGAATCCAGAACCACGTGTTAGTACAGATGTAGTCCACATCTGGTCAGAGCGGGATGATCTGTGTGACAGACAAGACAGAAGCCTGCCAGTGAGACTGTTCAGCTTTACAACACAAATTCCTGTTTCTCTGTGACTGAGTGAGTGTAGCTTAAGCCAAGAAACCTGCTTAGTCTGTCAGCGTCTTTTAGCATGTTCTTGCCTCCTCTCACTTTGTCTCGTCTTTTGTCTCCATGTCAGTCCCTCCTTTGTTTCTTCCTATTTCCCTTTCATCTCTATTTGCATATCCATAGGTTCGCATCCTTAGATTGTCTCAGAGTCTGATATCTTTTCATCTGTTTGTCTGTTTGCTCATGTTCCTTGAATACCTTACTTGCCAAGGTTGAATACTAAGTAGCTGTCTTCGCCTAAAGGCTGGAAGATTTGGCACACGTGTCATCTTTGGATATTAAAAGTTCAGGTTAGGTTAGCATTGTGGAAAAAAAGCTGCTGGCACTTTGTGGATATGTGACAGACTGTCTGCTTCAAGTGGTGGTGGAGTTTTAGCTACACTGGTGTAATGGCCTTATGTGGTGCGATACTGCTCTGTTGGTAGGTGGGTCTACCGCTTCGTTTGCAACTGAAATATCCCAACATCCACAAGAGGGTTTGGTACAAAATTTGATGCAGACATTTATGTCAAACTTTGTTGATCACATCACTTTTTCTCTTGCCATCAGCTAAGCCACATTTCACTTGGCTTTTGTTTCTGACCAGTAATGATTTGCATATAAAACACTTTTACCATTTATGTAGCCCTAATAGTTAGCCTGCTGGCATGCTAAAACTAAGATGGTGAACATGGTCAATATTTTAACTGCTAACCATCACCATTCTAGCATTGTAATTTTGAGCATATTACCATGTTAATGTTAACATTTTGACCATCACTGTGGTCAGCTACAGCCTCAAAGAGATACTGGTAGGACATTTAATTAGTCTCAAAACTCATGCACCTAAAAACCAAACATGTGCATGTGACACAAGTATCTGTGAGCAGAAAACCTTCTTCATGAGGGAGCATGAAATATGCAAATTATTGATAAGTAAATATTAAAGTCATATTCATTAAAGCAACAAAGATACTGATACTTCACTGTTTTCCATTCATTAATATAATAAAATGGACCATTCTGAATAATGTGTACTTTTATTTTTGAACTCTAAATACAAGATCTGAGTCCTTACCCCACAGTGGAGTTACCCACTGCTATCCCAGCTCAAATCATGGGCATCCGCCTGGTTTTCACGTGCACAAGTTTTGAGACTACATGAACACAGTACACTGATATGATTGTGCAGTCATGACTATACAAATCTATTGACCCCTGCTGAATTTCTGATGACCATTTTAGATAGCTGCAGTACCTCTTTTTTTAACCTTGAAATATTCTACATTTTAAACAGTTTATCCCTGAGTGCAAATGAGGACATCAAAGTGTGAAAAGAAAGCTGAGATACCATAAACCCTCGAAAATATCTCAACAAGACATTTAGAGTTTACTTTGATGATTTTTATTGTTAGAAACATGCTCAGACATGCAGATAAATCTATTATTAATTGTTGTAATCTATGCTATTGAGCACCATAATGACAATAGAGGAGTAGTAAAGAATCACACATTTCATTGCATCTAATCTCAAATGTGCTTTACACATCGTTTGTTGCCTAATAGCACGACAGGTACAGTAATGTTTACATAAGGCAAAATAGTGGAATTACTTCTGTCTTCAACCAAATTGTCTACACAAGATAAACCTCATTATTTCAAAGACAGCCACATTGTTTGCCAGAGACATATAGACCTACTTTTAGCTAGAGAATGACATTTTGCGGTTCTCTGGTGTTATCAATGTGCTGAGCGTCGATAAGGAAAACATGCATTAGGATGCCGACACACAAGGTAATGATAACCTATGCCAATCCTAATAGACTGTCAGAAATCTTGATTGAAATCTCCCGGTTTTGCTCGCTCTAAAAAGCCAATCAGCATGGCTGCGTTTTCCTAACATCTATCCTCTTTTTCTCTCCTTCCTAGTGCTTGCTTTTCAGGGTATAAATATTTGTTCTGGAAGGTGTATGTGGCGGGTTTGAAACAATGTGCCGTTTAGCATAATGGCTGAAGGGAGGAGGCTGTGTCCTGCACCATTCACAAACATTTTGTCTTGGTGAAAAGAATCCTGTGTTCAAACCATACTGGACTATTTAGTCTTAATGCAGTGGCCTCCTAAAAAATAATTAACAACTTAAAGGCAGATTATTAAGGCAAGATTTTTAAATATTCAAATTACTGTGTGCACCAAAATCTGTGGGATTACATGTTAGGAGACATGCAAATGAATATCATGATATTACCATTAATTAATAAAGCATTAATTGTTAGCATATTCATTCCTTTGGCTGTCAGTAGTAATGTCTCATGAGCTTCCTTACAGACAATATAGTTTCTCCCCTTTTCTCTCACCCCAACCAGTCATAGCAGACTGGAGTTTTATTCCTGTTTAAAGGTCACCAAAGTGCTTGCCTAAAATGAATTGTTTGATTTGTGCAGTTACTCTCTATGATATAATACTGTAAGGTCTTGACCTTACCACATGGAGTGTGCTAAGATCACTTTTGCTGTGAGCTGGTGTTATACAAATTAAGCTGAATTGAATTTAAAATTGAATCTACTTTTCAAACATATTTTTAAGTTGAGAAATATGCTTATTTGCTCTGTTGGTGAGATTTAAATGAAAAAAAAAACAACACAATTCCACTCTTGTCTAGACAGTGACTGTAATGCCACTGTTTGCAACCAGTTAGCTTAATTTAGCATAAAGACTTGAAAGGCGGAAATAACTAGCTTGGCTGTGTCTAAAAGTTTCATCACCCCCCTGCCAGCCTCTGTAAAGCTCACTAATTAATATATTTTGTATTTTTTTTTTAATTTATATCTTGGTCATTTAATACTTTTAAGAAATGTTTACAAGGAGGTTTTTTCTAGACTGTTTTTAGCCTTAAGCAGATCTAGGAATTCACTGCTAGATGTTTCACTCTCTTTCCAGTTTTTGTGCAATGCTAAGCTAATTGTTGCGAGGTCACAGCTTTTGTCCAAGAAATGGCTACAATATGTGTAAAAAACCACAACTTTTTTTCTTTTACATTTCTGTTTGACTGTGAATTAAACATGTGACATGTGGTATGTCTAGCACTGACCTTTTAATGTGCTTTAAGGGATTTTTTTTCTAACTTGAGGCTAAGGCTAACTCTTTCTCCCTGCTTTCAGTTGTATGTTAAGCAAGTGACCTCCTACCTTTAGCTTTACACTTTACACAAGAAACAATCTGATTCCAACAGTTGTAGTTAACCTTTGGCACTTTATCTGCGCATTTGCAGCACTGTCATATTTTTTATACGCAAATTAGGTTTGTGTCAAACTTGCGGTGAACAGGCTAACTTTGAACAAATAACCGTCTTGTTGTGATGCAATAGTGTGAACCACTGCCCACCATTCAAGTAACAAACAAATAAATCTCACAAGAGACAATAAAACTTGTCACATACCTGTCATAGGTTTTCCACAAAATTAGCCAGATATTCGCGTTTGCCACACATCTCATTTGCAGATTTGCAGCAAGATTATCTCTGTCAGCCAGAGACCGCTATTATCAGAAACGCTATCAATGGCAAACATAAACTGATGTGTTTGCCACTAAAAATTGATACCAAAAGGTTTCTAGAAGTTTAGCACAACTGGCAAACTTTCATGGCAAACCGTTGGTGAATTACAGGCCAACAATGGAAACTTGTGGCAGCTTTATCTGGAAAATTAATCTCTTTACTGCAAATAAGCCCCAAATTTGCCACAAATCTGCCAAAAACATTTTTGCTTACGTAAGAGACATAAAGATGAAAAGATATGCAGTTTAAATTGGGCCGTCATTGCTCTTGACATTCAGCAGAGTATCATTTCAGCAAGATAAACAAAGTTCCTTTTGTTGTGTTTATTCTCTTTACTGAAACCCAGACACAAATCTTAGAGCAAAGCTAATGACCCTCTGGAACAGGGTGTGCTGTTGATGTGCTCTTAATTTGTACACAGGAGCACCAACAAAACCACCAGCACAAGATAAAGGCTATATTCATCTCAAGTATGGTTTCATTTGTTTACACTAATTAAACCATGTTAATTGAGTTGTGATTAATTAGGCATGAATATGTTTATAAAAGCCACATGTATTGTATACATTGAAAGTAATTTCCTGATGGCTGTGTTATCTATTGTTTTCATGGACGGACAACCTGTTTTATCACTATTCTGCCTCGTAAAGCGTATTTTTTTCTCATTCTGCCATTCACATCAACTTCTTTGTGTCTCTTCTGTGTCTTGCTCTCTTTGCTGCTGCTGATTCGGTGAAGCAGGTAAGACTGTTATTAGCTCTCTCCTTTCAACTTGTGTGTTTTTTCACCGTGTATAGTGCGTTCATGTGCCTGTGTAGGTGTGTTGGTGCATGTGCATTTCCCTGTGTGTGTGTGTGTGTGTTTGCTGGTGCATGTGTGTGGCAGAGATGGGTTTAGCTTAGATGAGTAAAGCTGGGTCACATGCTGTCTCTGCTGCTGCTGATATTGCTCCGGCTGTGGGGAGGCTTACAGGGGGCAGTGCTGAAAGTGAAAGAGTTATGACGCACACACCAGACACACACATCCAATAACAAACGTTGGCCAGCACAGCAACTATTGCCGTGTTACAACTGGATGATTCCAGAGTAACGTACTGTATATCTGAGTGAGAGTATGGCAGCGTTGTTACTGGGACTGGACTCGAAATATGTCTTCACTCTAACTGATACACTGTATAAAAGACATCGGACATAGCTCTGGGTCTGAAAAGTAAAACCAACATGGAAGTGTCTCAGACCTGTTTTCTCCCTACTGACCGGCAGTGGCAACTATCTGGTTACTTATGATTGTGTAGAAGTCGATGAGAAAATTACCCTACTTCATTTTTAAAATGACTTTTTGATCGCAATTAGGGATGTCCGATATTGGCTTTTTTGCCAATAACAGATATGCCGATATTGTCCAACTCTCAATTTCTGATTCCAATATCAACTGATACCGATATTTGTGAGCTATTTAACTAATTTTAGCTAACATCACATATCTCCTGTCGTGAAACTAACACATCATGCCTAATTTTATTGTGACGTCCCATTGGCTGAATTCTCAAATGCAACAAGGCTTTCCAAATGTAAACATTGTCTGCACAAAATAAGTACACTGCTTCAACTTAAGTTATGAAAAAATGCCACATTAATTTCCTTTTGATTGTCTCAAACAACTGTTGACGCTCTTCCTCCCTCCCTCCTTCTGTGAGTCTGTAGTTTGATGATGTCATCATTTGTGCGCCGGTAAATGCCAGTGAATTCCAGGCGTTTCTTCATCGGTTTTCAGAACAGGCAAAAAACCAGACAACGATATTGACCAGTTTTGCATTTTTATGCCAATATCAGCCCACTGATGTTATCGGACGTCCCTAGTCACAATCCCTAGTTTCAGTACTTTTTGAAAACAGCGTGACGTTAATTTTGTAGATTATGTTCCTGTTTAGAGTAAACTGGAGGATAAAGCAAGGTGTATCGAACCACATAAGCATTTGTAGTTTTTCGTAAAAAAGTTTGCTCAAAGGAAATCTTTGGATTGGATGGATTTCTCTCTACAACATAATAATGTCTTCACCATAAGATGTGAAGTGCCTCATGTTGTGAGTTGGCACTATACAAATAAAACTCAATGGAATCTCTGGTCAAACGTTTCAGTATAATCAGTGCAAAAACAGAGATTTGTGAGTTGGACCTTTCTTGTTTTCATGTTTAAAAAGTTAACAAAGTTCAAGTCTTTTGCTGGCAATGACAAAGACATGCTTAGTAAACAACCTAGCGTCAGGCTGCACATATCACTGCCCAGCCGGGCATTGGCTACCACTGAAGCTAGCTAGCATAAAGAAGAATTTTCAAAAAGAAGACCACTCTGTATTAAATTAAACTTGAAACGTGAATGGGGGAGTAAACTTATTTTTTAAAAAACACACTACCAGTCAAAACTTTGGACACACCTTCTCATACAGTGGTTTTATTTAATTGTTTTCATACATTGCAGATTAATACTGAAGACATCAAAACTATAAAGAATACATGTGGAATTATGCTGTACACAAAAAACTGCTCATCTTCAGTATTAATCAACGTTGAAGATATAATGCAAATATAATAGAATGCAAATAAATAAGAAGCACTGAATGAGAAGGTGTGTCCAAACTTTTGACTGGTAGTGTATGTACAGAGGTAATAAATCAAGTGAGAAGTTTGACCATTTTCTCTTAAACTTCTGTACAATCTGAATTCTTTTTAAAAACCAGAGAAGTCGCCCCCTGCTGGCTGTTAGAGAGAACACAGGTTTAAGCCACCTCAGCACTGACTTTACTTTTGGGACTATGTTTATCTTTCATGTACAATCCATACTGTTACCAACATAAAACTAGGTGATATGCAGACAATATGTGATGTTGAAAATGACATAGCAGCAGTCACTAAGTATTATATCACAGTTGATTGTTTGTTTCAATAACTTAAAGTATTCATCTAGACAGACATGAACTTTGAAGTTGACTTCAACTAAAATATTTGCACCGCAGCGTCCTGATTACCTTCTCATGTAAAGACTTACATTTGGCTTGGTAATGAATTCCTATGTTATTTTATAGGATTTTACAGCTTGTTTACAATTCAACTACCTTCAAACAATTATCAGATTGTATGCAATATACACAGAGTCCAGTCACATCAGCAGCTCCTTTCATATTTGTGCATCCTTTAAATATTGGCTGGTATAGTAATAATGACATGAGATGAACCAGGTAAAAAAAAGGAAGAGGATTAAGACTGCTTTCCATTGCAGGAAAATGGCAACAATAGTCCTTTTCACATGAAAAGCAGAGAAAGGCAAAACGAGTATGATTGCCGCTCTGTGAATATGCAATATTGAGCCTCCTCTTTTTTTTTCCACAGGCCTGCTTGGTAGAGCTGTCAAATTTCAATTTAAAAGCCGGTGCTGTGTGTTGTAACATTATTTCCCACCATAATAGAAAAGGCAACCTGAGGTTACAATCAAATTCCAAATGCGGGCGAAGGTGTGAAGAGTTTTGAATGAGTGGCTGCTATTTCCTAAAGTATTTCTTCTCCATTATTTCTCAGCATTTGCTTTGGCGACATCGACTGAAGGTTGCGCATTGGGAAGGACCTTAATTAAGATTTTTGCGCCTGGGGCTCCGTTTGCAAGCTGGAGCACACGAGGAACGCGGCAGAGCCAGATACAGATCACTGGCTACCCGGGTCAAGTCACGTGATTAGTCGAAAACATTTTCACCACGGCGACCCTTTTGACTTAGCAATCAAATTTTTATCCAAGACAGGCGGAGGAAAGTAAACTAATTCCCCACCTGCCATGGCGTCACCACTTTTTAGGTTAAAGTGACCTTTAATTTGACAAATGTGAGGAGGTCGCACTGTAGCCTTTTGGGTGACGTGTTGTTTTTGTGTGAAAGCCGTACACGGAGAGGAAAAAATACCACCGCTCACATATTTATTGATCGAATTTCTCGGTGAAATATTTGTTCATGCTGTTATCAGAACTCCAACCCTTCCTGCCCGCCTCATTTCCATGCTGGAAGACCGACGTACTGGTCGCTGCGGCTGCTGATGTGTCCGGGGCAGATAAACAGATAAAACATTCACACCTTCCAACCACAGGTTAATATAGCCGGTGATTGACAGCAGGATTACAGTATTGATTGAATCCAGAGTCTCTTTGTTTTGCAGTACCTGTCTCTTCCTCCCTCCCTCTCTCCCTCCTTCCTGTTTGTTTGGTTTTGAAATTCAGGCTGGTTATTACATGGACAGGAGAGAAGGTTATTGCCTGGTGCGAGGGGGCATTGACTTATAGTGGCCACCTCTGGAGCGAGTCATCTGCCTCTCTCGGCTTCTTGCATCCTCGGTCGTCTGTTCGCAGGCCGGCCTCGGCGCACACGCGTGAAGGTGGGCTTGTTTAATGCGCATCCCGCTGTGGAAAAGCGCCAGATGATCAGAATGAGCTCGATATCAACACTCCTGCAGAAAAGACCGCGCGCATTCATGTGGGCAAAATGCGGCTCGTATTTCTTTCAAAACGAGCCGGTTTTTCGTCATATAAATCCTCTTTTGTCTTCTGTTTCACCAGTTGCTTTGACAAATACAGTGAGGAATGTCCATTGTAGATTTTAACAATGCCATTAGATTCAATAAGCAATGAGAATTAGACTGTAATTCATCACCACTTTGCCTCCTTGGGTATGAATCTAATTTACACCAGCAGGATTTTTTTCTTTTTTCTTTTTTGGCTACATTGTGTAAAGCTTCTGCAAATACAGACATAATGGGATGAGAGGTTGGAAAAAAAACCAGTAAGTGAGTATATGGAGGGAGGGACTGACTCAAGCCTAGAAGAGACTGCTATTAGCTGTTAATTCTGAAACAAATTATGCAATTAGCTCTGGCATCAGGATGTAGGCCATGAGAGAGGACAGCGTAACCTTCATTTGATCTGTTCTGCGGCAAGCCAGCAAGACTGAATAAGAGAGAGAGAGACCCATTTAATAGGAGAATTTCTTTAGCCTGAGCAAAACGCTAACAGTATCCATAAGTGCCACTTTAGCTTCCCTTTGAGTGCTTTCTTTTTCCTATTTATGGAGGGATTTTCATAATGTGTGTGTGTGTGTTTTTTTCTCTTTTTGAGAAATACTCATGTCCTTAAAACAAAGAGGTAATTTGTCTGTGCATATGAGATAATATTGTCTGGGGAGCCGTACGATTTGCTTGCCCCTGCTTGACTGTGAAACAGAGGGAAGGTGTTGATTTCAAGGTGTGTGTGTGTGTGTGTGTGAGCACCCATTTGTGAGCACTTGTGTGTGTGTGTGTGTGTGTGTGTGTGTGTGTGTGTGTGTGTGTGTGCGCGCGCGCACCGTCAATAAAGGTCTTAAACGGCAGCAGAACCAATCGTAGCTCTACTTAAATGTTGTCCCGGTTCTCACTGAGGATTGGTCGTTAGCCTAACACAATCAAATTTGTCCACAGTGAGGAAGTCATTAATTCTAAGTGGACCATTCATTTAATGTTGTTAGGAAGCAGAGAGGCAAGAGTCCCTTGGCATTAGCAACGTGTGTAACTCCAATGAAGCTTCGCCACAACAAACAACCACTATATCACCGTTCACTTTAACAAGATTATCGAGAATAAAAGAAATGAAGTGAAAACACGTCATGGTGCTAAAGGGAACTTTGAAAAGTGATACCTGGAGCAGTTTTTCATCGCCTGTAGTTCAATTATGAACAAACCAATACCTCCTTATGTGTTAATCAACTTCTCTGGTGTCACAAACAGCTCATGAAGAAATAACTAATCATGAGTCGCAGTAAAATGCAAAACACATTCTCAAATGTCTATTCCTTCATGTTGTTCTCTCTTTTTGTGTGATAAATATGTGTAACTAGCTGAAAAAAGTCTAATTCAAGTATTTATCTGTCGTCCTGCCTTTCCTGATCCAACAACTGAAGTGAGAAAGATATGTCGAGGCCAACAGTTCTTCTCAGCTCTGCATCTTGCTGTGCATTTCGTTGTCTCGTTTTAATTGCAAAGCCACAAGCAGTTTTAAAGTGATCCAATCCACCGTTCAGGATTTTATTCAACCCTCTAATTTTGTTTCACGCTGTCATATTGCTGAAGATATTGACACACTTACTTGTGTTTCACTGTGACTTAGAGACAAATGACAAAAGAGAGAAAACCTGAACCCTGACCCCTACAGTGAGGAGGTCTCGTGGTTCTGGTACCCTGTAGGGGGCATTTTGCATGGTTTATGTTCTGTTGTCCCCTTTGCATTGAAGAGTCACTGCAAATCAATATGAACCTCTAAGTGATCACCTTTATTTTGCGATGAAACAGATTTATTCTGATAGAAGGGTTTCTTCCTCCCATTATTAGGACAGGAGAGGTCACTGGATGGTTTGATTAACTCTGTAGTGCCGGCGCTACGATTGCATATTCATTTCTGATTAGACTTGAAACCCGATAAGATGGATCAATCATTCTTTTTGCATATAAAATGTGGGGAGTTAAACTAATATTTCTCATATTTACCATGTGTCAGGGCATTTTTTCATTGCAGTGATTGGTTTATAAAAAATTCACAATAAAGCACATATAACAAAAATCTTTATAAACGAGACCAGTCGTCTGATTGAGCTACTTTGTTTTACAAATTTGAGGAATACAGCTATGCTGTTTCTGTATTTTGAAGTATATGTGAAGAAAAACAAGTGATTTTCATCTTTTTTTTAGGTTTATTGCACGTTTAAGCAATGTATTGTAGTAGTTCGGGCATAAGTCAATAGGTATTATTAAAACATGGGATATAAGGGTTAAAGTGAGGTAAAGCAAATAGAAATACTCCATAAAATTGCATTACAATATATAACAATGTAAGAATATGTTGTGGTGGACTTGCACAATGGTAGGTCTACAATGTCAGTTTTGTTTTTTTACAACAGGGTTACATCAATTTTACATAAATAAACAGGTTGTTTCCACTAATATTTCTATGTAATTTAACAAGAAATGTGCAAATGTGACATATCTCATGCCTGAACACTGGATCTGAATGATTTGAGACGGAGAGCACTGAGAAATTAAAAAAAAAAAACTTTTTAAGCTGAATATGCATTTTAAAAGATGGCTGTTTCTACGAATATTACTGCATAATTTATTTTAAAAAATGGGCAAATGTGACGTATCTCAGGCCTAAAAATACTGAAAAGTTAAATTCTTAAAGGAAAATAAAAACAAAGAGTTTTAAAGTTGATTTTACATAAAAGATTGATTATTTCTACAAATTTTTCTATATAATTTAAAAAGAAAAGTGTAAATCTGATGTATCTCAGACCGAAAAACTGAAAATACATCACATTTGCATGTTTATTTTTATATTATGTTGAAATATTTATTCATGTATAATCGACATATGTATGTATAGATAGATAGATAGATAATAAAATTAGAAAAAAATTCTATTGTATTTTTTCAACAGTGGATTTTATGGTTTTCAGTTGTCGTCCATCTGTAGATACACGGGACCGCTGCTGAACCTGGTTTATGATCAATAGTGCTGTACAACCAGGAGCATTCAGTCTGATCTGTTTGCTATTGGATGCTCAGTTTGGTACGTGATCTAAACAATTACTGTCAGTCAGTTGTGTAGTCACGTTCCGAGAACAGAAGTGATTAAACACCACGAACGTTCTGACAGTGCACCAGCTGTTGCCACCAACCCTGTCATGCTAGCAGCTTGAAAGCTTGAGCAGACACTGCACCATTTTTATTCAGCGTTACATGTTTTAATATCCCCTGCTGCACAAGCTGAACACCCTCACACAAAAGTAGATTATTTCAAAAAGATGGCTGTGTTTTCAGTGTTGACAGAAACAATGAAAACAGTCCTAAAGCTGAAATTGCACTGCTGGCTTAAATGGTTGATTTAACGTAATTATTAGTTGCTCTTATCATAATGTTGATTTTAGTGTTTTCTTCATACTTGTGAGTAAACAAGCGTTTTCTTTGACACTGTGAGGAATTTGAACGTCTTATCTGTTAAAGTAACAGTTGTGAGTCACAGACACTTGAATGTTTTCATTTTTTGAAAGTGAATGACAAAAATATGAATTTATGAATTTGTTTTGTCGAGCATTTACTCCTAGTAAAGTAATAAATAGTGAAGTACAGACAGAAACAGGAGCAAAATGATGTTCTAGATAGTAATGTTACAAAGGGTTGTTGTTAACTCTTCTTTTTTATGATTTAGCAGGAGAAATCTTAGTGATTATGCCATTTTTTGCCAGTTACAATCTGCAGATATATTGAATAATAAGTGCTATAATAGATATATATTACCAAGACTTAGTATTACTACTAAAATTACGAACATGAACTCACATTTGCCAAACCCCAACATGATTCCAGAGGCTTCATTTCCAACACTAACTGAAACAAAACGGACCTTCCTCTTTCTAAGAGTTTTCAACCAGATGCACGGAAAACAGAAGGATTCATTGTTGTTGTTGTTTTCCTCATCAAACATGAGTGTAGAACAGATTTGGGTCTGTTTCTAAAAGCTTAGTGTGACACGGGTTTGGGATAATGATTTGGGATGTTATCGGTGCAGCGCAGGAAAGTCAACAGCAGCGCTATCTCCAAAAGGTTAGCCATATGTTAAATCAGTGGCGTGGGAGGGGAGGGAGAGCAGCTGCTTCCCCGCTGCACACGCCACATTCTGACAACTCACACACTGTACACACACCTGCACACGCATGCTGCTGGAAACACATCGATTCTCCAACACGAGGGCATAGAATGTGATGTTGGCGGTAAAGACATGTCCCTAGCAATGATTTTGATCAAAAACTGTAAATATAATCACTTCTGTTTGTCAGTGTCTGTTTATTGTATTTGGTAACAAAATAGGTACCAGATCTGATTCTCTGCAAAGGGTCCAACCTCCCTAAACGAATATCACTAAAAGGATTGGCTTGTTTCTCAATAATATGTGAGGCAATGTAGCATCTGGTTTCCTTAAAGTCTGAACACATAGGAACATATCTCATTAACTATTATTTTTTTTTGCCTCAACAGATTAAATATGGCTTGTAGAAAGAAGAAAGAGTTGAACTGGTGTTTCTCAGTAATGGATGTAAAGGATGGACCTATATCTAAAGATAGCAGATCTATTTAATGAACGTCATAAAAAGAGGATTCCACTTGGCTTTTCTATGGTGGCAAAGGTCCTTAAAAAGTTCAGAGAAATAGGCAGTGTCATGGACAAACCCTGTTCTGGACGATCAATTGTATCAGCCAAAATTAAAGAATTGGTCGTGGCTAAAATTCATGCTAGCAGTCAAAAATCACTTCCCTAACCCTAACCTTCGATATGTCTATCCTTCACATCCACTGAGAAATACCACTTCAACTCTTTCTTCTTTCAACAAAGCCATATTTCGTCTGTGGAGTAAAAAAAAAAAAAAAAGATAGTTGATGAGATTTCCTTTGTGTCCAGACTCTCGGAACATCCTGTAGTTGACAGACCCTTGTTACTTCTTCCAACCAGATACTATATTACCTCACAAACTACTGAGTTCAGTCTTTAAGGACACTCTGTAGACGCCGTCCTTATTTTGACATTGCTGTGCATGATGACAGTTAAAAGTCCATTTTGTGTTGCTTCAGCAAGGCACACTGCATTGAGTTCTTCTGTCCAGGTCAATCTTGTATTATAGGTATAAGTCAGTCTTTGAGATAACTTACCCACGTTCCTCCACAGCGTCATTTTGTCCACGCCGCCACCTTTTGTACTTCGTAAATATCATACTATCACCAGAAAAGAGAAGGGGCATTGCAACCTTTAGTGCCACCAAATGATTAGAACTGCAACGAGCAATCAGTGAAACAATCAGTTTTTTAAGTTGTCAACTATTAAATTCATCATCAACCATTTTGATAATTGATTAATTACTTTAAATGTGTTTTTTTTAGAAAACAAAGTAAATTTTCTTGAATATTTTAATGTTTCTTTCCTCCTCTATGACGATGAATTACTGAATTTCCCTTCGGGGATGAATAAAGTGATTCTGATTCTGATGAATTAGACAAACAATACATTTGTCATCTGGGGCTTTGAGAAACACTGATCAACATTTTTTGACCATGTCGCGACATTTTATAGATCAAACAGCTAATTTATTAGGTGAGAAAATAAACAACAGATTATTTGCTAAAGAAAATAATTATTCGTTCCTAGTACGTACTAAGCTACTTGGCCAGTAAACACGTTAATCTAAAAAGAAAAATGCGCTAGCTACTTAACGTACCAAGCTTCCCACTGTGGAAAATAGTGTCACCAGATGCAAGCTAAACATGCTAGCAAATGTTTACTAGCAAACTAACTTTAGGCTCTGGCATCTCTAGGCTGGCAGCCAAGTTGTTGATAGCAGGAGGAAATGTAAAATGAGTGGATATACACTACTGTTCAAAAGTTTGGGGTCACTTAGAAATGTCCTTGTTTTGAAAGAAGAGCACTTTTTTCAATGAAGATAACATTAAATTAATCAAAAATACAGTCTAGACATTGAAAATGGTTATTCTAGCTGGAAAACGGTAGCCTAGCCGCGCTAGACAACCCACGGCAACGAATTTAATTCTCTGCCAGGGTGGGTCTAGTTACCCTCAGTAAGCCTCGAGGTTGGATGCTCCTAAAACTGGCCGACGAATCACCATGAAGTGTAGAGTCAGAAGGCGGGCGTAACTAAGTGACGACAGAGGCACGACGATTCTGACAAAAACAACCGGAAACAACTAGCCTAGCCGCGCTAGACAACCCACGGCAACGAATTTAATTCTCTTCCAGGGTCGACAACATAAACGAAAACTGTCGTTGAGCTCCATTAGCACCGACTCTGAATAATCTTTCTGTTAACATGTCTGTAATATACTTGAGCTTCACCCATTGACTGTATAAATAAGGCTTCACCGAACTACCGCATCCTCTGATTTCCGGCGCTCTAGGAACTACGTCAGCCTATTCATTGCGCTGATTGGTTGTATACCTACCCAATTGCTGCAGAGTGATTTGAAAGACAACCGTTTAGCCCGCCTCCCTCCCTGTCGAGAGTTCCTAGACCCTTGTGTCTTTAGACCTGGATCTAGCGCGGCTAGGCTAGGAAAACGGCTGATTTTTAATGGAATATCTCCACAGGGGTACAGAGGAACATTTCCAGCAACCATCACTCCTGTGTTCTAATGCTACATTGTGTTAGCTAATGGTGTTGAAAGGCTGATTGATGATTAGAAAACCTTTGGTGCAATTATGTTAGCACATGAATAGAAGTGTGAGTTTTCAATGGAAACATGAAATTGTCTGGGTGACCCCAAACTTTTGAATGGTAGTGTATCAAATTATAAAGTAAATTTCAGTCCTAAAATGGAAATTGTCACAATTAATGAATTATTATGTGTGCAGGAAACACATCAGCAGGCAAGAAGTAGAGTAGACTGATGAGGAAACTGGTGCATCTTCAGGGTTTCAGCTCAGGTCCTAATTATGAATTATAGTTTGGAATTATAGAGCGGCATCAGCATTAAATTTAGTTCAGGATGTTTAGGAAACATGGAATGCTGCAGAATAGAGAAGGAAATGAGTTAATATGCTGAAACAGTTTGCCTGCTGAATATAAAAACATGCTTTATGTTACCGGTAGTCTTTGGTTGTTCTGTCCCTGCCTCTGTTGAGACCAAACGTGCACCCTTCTGTGTGCAGACGTGTTAAATATCCTAAAATGATATGTATTCAAGTGTGTTTTTTCCAGCTTTTTCCAGACAGACAGACACTTTCGTTTGGAACATGAAGTGCAGTGCAGGCTTGCTGGGTGACCGCATACAGAAATGCAGACACATGTGGGCGAGACATCTGGAAAGCTGAGCAGACCAGTGATCAAAATCAAACCAATGTGTAAACAAAACAAGGCGGCTATGCGGTATTAGCTGGCCAGCTGTCGGGATGAAACTTGTGTAAATTAGTCTCTTTTTAACAGTTTCCGTGTACTTATTTATTTATTTGTACAACAAGGGAAGACATATTAACAATACAGTAAACAAAGGATTTTTAATGGCCATTTTTTATCCTGTGTTGTCAAACAATGTGGGTGAGGGGAGCATTTTTGTGAAATGATAATATAATAATCACACAGTATTTGCTCAAAATGAATGACATGCATAATTACTGCATTGCTGCATTTGTGTATAATCATACTGTTATCATGGAATTGTCTTTCATGTCCAATGTTTTCACAGATGATTATCTAATTGGCATACAATTTCACACAGTGGAAAGCTCAAAGACTCCTATTATGCACCACTGCTTAATTAAAGTCGCTTTTTGCACTCATGAAATCCCGTCACAAAAACCCTTTTCACCATTCCTACATGCAGTCCTCTCACGCATAATTGTATTATGGTCTGCGTTACATTGTCCCGCTTTAATTCACAGCCTGCGGCTTACAAATTGTGAAACAAAGACTCAAAGCATATGTGGGATTCGCTGGTTTCTTAGTCTCGCTTCGTGATGGCGCAGAGTCGGTGATTATTTCCTCGATATGCTGAAACCCATCCCATCGTCTTGTATATCAAAAGTCAGGAGGCAAACAGAGGCTTAAATTGTCATTCTGCAAATCATGTCAGCCTTGTGGGAGGACGAATGCACGCTGCACTTCTGCACCGATGCACATTTTGCAGTGAATGGCATGTACTGTAATACTGATGCTAAAGTGATAGAGGGCGTTTTAGGGGTCATTCCAGATGTGGAGGCACATTTCGCGTCCCACCCGTCACATTTCAAATAGTCCATGTACAAAATAATAAAACATGCAGTTGTTGTGTAAATGGTCTTGTCCTGACACCAAATCTGAAAAAAACTAGGAGAAAAGAATGGAGTCTGGAGTTCCCCTAAAATGCAGTTTTTCTTTAGTCCCATCCCCTTGAAGACCAAATTGAATCTCAAATTAAACAGTTACAATGAAACTTAAGTCTGCTTTTTTGAGTGTTAGTTTATCACTGATGTCTCTTGTAATGATGGGGAAAAAAATTTAATCAGCATAATATTTTAACTAATAATTATTATGCATGGAATGTGTGTCCCACAACATGTTATCAGAACTTTTTTAGCTGGTAGAAGAAGAAGAAAACGGTGAATTTGAAATGCTGGAATTAACATCATCAAACAGTTTTCCTAAAGAATGGATGGAGCAAAGCTATGTCCTCTCTTCTGTTTTTCATATATTCATAACATTGTCAGCCTTGATTGAGTGTCTCACTCTACCTCATGAAACCCTGTTATTCATATTATCAGGATTAATTCTTTTTACTTTTTTCTTTTCTGTTTTCCATCAGTCAGTTTGTCCTCTTGGTCAGCAGTAACAGCTAGCTAAATATCTAGCTTCTACTGAATAAAAGCTAACTTTAGCATGGATTAGCAACCCTGTTACTGTGATTAGAGCAGGGTTAGCAGACAACACATAAAATATGGAATAAAAATGGTACCATGGATGTGTATGCTGAGTCAATCAAGCCTTTGATAATTTATCACCTATTATTGATGAATATGGAGCAGAAAACTGCAAAAGAG
Organism: Acanthochromis polyacanthus; assembly: GCF_021347895.1. Taxonomy (NCBI): domain Eukaryota; kingdom Metazoa; phylum Chordata; class Actinopteri; family Pomacentridae; genus Acanthochromis; species Acanthochromis polyacanthus. Next base: position 10,730,146 of record NC_067132.1, read on the forward strand.
AAGGTTTATTTTTTCCAAAAATTTTAATGCTCAAATGTCCTCAGATTCTGAAATGACCCTTAGATAAATGGGTAAGTGAATGAATGCAGAGGGGAAGTCAGGTTGTTTTAGCTGAAATAACTCAGGTCAAGTTTTTTTAAGTTTTCTGCAAACTGCTTTCCTCTTAATAAATCAAATAAAAACAAGAAGGAAAAAGAGAGGACCTCGCCACTAACAATGAAACCCACAGTACAGAGAGGTAATTAATAAATGTACATACACTGAATGACTATTGCCAATGTGATCATCTGTCATAGATATGTGGAAACAAGAGCTGGGTTTCATTGGTGTTCATAGGTTATGACTTTAGCCTGATATTTTTTTATGCCTCCTTTAAGGAAGATCGAAAGAAGCCCTTACATTAAAAAGATTAAAGCATTTAAGTGCTGAACCTACAACATCTCCTGTAATTATCGGCTAAGTTTTGCATGATTTTAGACAGGATGACTGTCTATTTTTGTCACTGCTTTGAATGCAATAGAAAAAGCCTTTGTGTATACAGTATATACATCACTGATAATATAGTTTCCAAGTTACTTTCAGGCAGTTTAGGCTGTTGACAGAGAAGGAACAAAGTCCCTCCAGAAAACAGCCTCCACCTCTTTGCCAATTACCCGATCCTGTCTACAGCACTCCAGCGAGCAGCAGATAATGTAACAGCTTTGCCTCTGTACGCCTGCTCCAATCACCGCTGCTGACACCATCCACTGCAAAACACGCATCTGGCACCTCCACATTCACCACTTAGCTAAATTACATTACTTCTAGCCTAGCGCCTCTAACAAGGTGCTCTGTGTATTTCGCTAGCTGGGAAAACAGAAAGAGAACATGGCAAGAGACAAAGAAGTGGAGTAGCTAACACGGTGTTAACAATTGCTCAGTGAGTTCCTCTGCTTCCCATTACACACACTTTGCACCTTTTAACCTTGTTAGCGGGCCACGGCAGTGCGCCGCCCCAGAATGCTTGTTCCATAATTAAAGGTGGCTCAGGTGCTAGATTTATGGAGATTCGCAGGCCTGTGATTAAAATTGAAATTTAATTCTGGTAATCTGGCAGAGGTGAGGGAAGAGGAATATTGAATGTGAAGGGGGAGGGAAGGACGGTTTGGGTGGTTGGCTAGCCACATATCAGTGGGAGATACTTCACACAGGCTGTTCAAACATGGACTTAAAACAGGCTTATCTCCCGAAAGGTTAATGAGGAGCGGCTGACTGCGCCTGTTACAAACGCACAACAGAGGTCTCATCTTCCACTGCACGGCGGCGTGTCACTCACATACACACACACACACACACACACACACACACACACACACACACACACACACATGCTGGATAAGCTGCAGGCATCACAAGCCCACAGCCTCACTGATAGAATTCTCGTTTCCAATAACATCCTCAGACGACTTAATTACTTTTCCTTTTGATGCAACTCACAAGAATAAGCGGACTTTAGATGGAATCTCTCTTTTATCCGTCTGTGTCTCTCGCTCTGTGTTTCTCCCTCCTCTGTGATAGCTGATAATTTAGTTGTGGCATTTCAGATGGCTGGCCATGACTCTGAAGTCCATTTCCCCGAGTTGTCATACAGCTTATAGGGGGGAAAAATAAAAATAAACAGTTCACAGTGCAGCCCCGGTGGCTTGTGTGTGTGAATTTGCTCACGCTGTGCAGAGTACAAATGACACGTAGGCAGCTTTGTTGTCCAGGTGCTGGCCTGTGGTAGAAGTGCAGCTAAATGAAGCCAGAGGAAACACTTCTGTGCTTTTGTATCTCTGTACATGGCATCAAAGGAAAAATAAAAGGAACAAAGCAAGACAAATACAAGGAAAAATGTTTTGTGTATGGAGGCACACACACACACACACACACACACACACACACACACACACACACACACACACACACACACACACACACACACACACACACGTTTGTACTTCTATCTTACTGAGGACATCCATAGACGTAATGCATTTCCTAGAGCCTTACCCTAACCTTAACCATCACAACTGATTGCCTAAACTTAATCCTTACCCTAACCCTAACCAAACCTCAATTCATACCTGTTCTCTAAAAACAAGTCTTCACCCTCAAACATGGCTGTTTCAAAGTGAGGACCGGCCAAAATGTCCTCACTTTGTAAAAATGTCCTCACTTTGATAGTTAAATGCAGAAAATGGTCCTCACAATGTAGCAAGTACAAGAACACACACACACACACACACACACACACACACACACACACACACACACACACACATGTTTGTACTTCTATCTTAGTGAGGACATCCATAGGCGTAATGCATTTCCTAGAGCCTTACCCTAACCTTAACCATCACAACTGATTGCCTAAACTTAATCCTTACCCTAACCCTAACCAAACCTCAATTCATACCTGTTCTCTAAAAACAAGTCTTCACCCTCAAACATGGCTGTTTCAAAGTGAGGACCGGCCAAAATGTCCTCACTTTGTAAAAATGTCCTCACTTTGATAGTTAAATGCAGAAAATGGTTCTCACAATGTAGCAAGTACAAGAACACACACACACACACACACACACACACACACACACACACACACACACACACACACACACACACACACTCACTCTGCTTTTGCCATGGCTCGAAAAAATATGTGCCCTTTGCCTTTTGTTCACCTCCTTTGTTATCTAACATCTGACCAAAGTAAAACTGTGCCACTACGTGACTGAGAAATGTTCTCTTTTACCTCGAGGTGCTCCATTTACCATTTTGAACTAACCCTTTTATTCCCCCTGTGTGTATGCGTTTCCTTCTATTGTTGCCCCTAAAATGAATAGACGCTCTGACATTCATTCCAAGGCTTTAAATCATGCGTATCCTGGACGAGCACATACTGCAGATTTATGTTGATGCCACAAAGGTTGTGTTGTAAATGCAGCATGCTGTGTGAGGCTCACTATATGAATGCCCACCTTGTTTTTCACCTACAGGGAAGCAAGTCGCTGCTCTGTCTTATCAGCACATGGTGGTGTTTAGGCCCGGCAGGGGGGTGTTTATGACTGTGTTTGTGTGTGTGGAGATGGTGTTTCCTGTATACTTTCATACAATGGTGTATTTTTAGCACTGTATATATGTAAACTTGAGCTTACATATTGTACATTCTCTCTGCCTGGTGGTTTTTATCTTAAAGGAGATGTCCCACATTTTATGAACTGTGTTTAGATTCAAAGTGATGCCACTATCTTTTCATTAAATCTGAAGCTACAGCTGGTTAACTTAATTAAGCATAAAGATCATACACAGATAGAAAACAGTAGCTTTTTCCTATACTTTATTACACAAGCCCACCAATCGGAACATTCTAAATCCTCATATTAGTGCATAACATGCAACACAAAATACGTTTTGTGGAGAGGTATGTCTCAGAACTTTTCTTAAATGGTAGCATAGACTTTGTGGACTCATAGCTGGCTGCTATAGCTTTGCATTTAACAAAAGCATTTGTTAGACATTCTTTTTCTCTGTTTCCAGTGTCTGTGCTAAGCTAGTGGGTTGCTGGTTGTAGCCATAAATTGACTAGACAGATACACCCGCTGTCAAAAGTTTTAGGACACTTTCTCATTCAAATATACTAGAACCTGTCCTACAACTTTTGACAGGGGGTGTATCTACCAAATTTGGTACACATATGCAGCACATCAGGCTGAACAAAAAAGTCAGTGACAGCCACATTCCAAACCCAACAGGAAGTGAGCTATTTTGCGTTGCATTTTTCATTTTTTTCTAGAGGGAACTCCTCCTAGGGGGAAACTCCAATTCACCTCAAATTGGGCCAGTACATACAGGAGGCCTTAATGATCCAAAGTTATTAAAATCTTTTCCAAAGTCAAAGGGCGTGTCTGTAGCGGCCTCTGGAATTTTGATCCTTCGCCATGAAATTTCAAATGCTGTGTAAATGCCCTGAACATGCTCCGGTCTGTCTGAAACTTTACATGTATGATCAGAGTTCTGCCCTGATCACATCCATATGATGAAATACACCCCCTGTCAAAAGTTGTAGGACAGGTTCTACTTTATTTGAATGAGACAGTGTCCTAAAACTTTTGACAGGGGGTGTACATGAGTGGTGCCAGTCTTCTCATTTCACACTTTCACCGGTTATTATCCCATATGGGGACCTTGCACCAATCTCCACGTGCACCCACCGTCCAGTCTGTCAGGGCTTGGAGCAGGCTGCTGGGAGTGTATTGGTCAGCTTTCACCAGGTTACCGGAATCGAAAACTCCAGACTGTGACCAACTGGTCTTCCATACAGACGAGCATGCCTTGGAGGCCTGCATAGAAACCACAGGAAGGGTGACAGAGCCATTCTCAGTGGATATAATTGGCAGTTTTTGAACCAGCAAGACTGCTCGCTTGGGGTTTGTTTGCAATACACAAAAATTACTGTATTTTTTTAATCTTTTTTTTATGGTGTTTAGTATTTATTCAGTTTCTTTTTAACTTTTAATGTATGAAAGTGTGTGGTGCTATGACTGTCATGACACTGCTATGGCACTGTAATTTCCTGCAAATGATTATTGAAGGATATATATATCTATCTTGTTTAAACAACCAAACATGTCTTTATGTGGGTGCCCAGGTAGCTCAACTGGTTGAGCGGGCGACCCATAAACAGGAGCTATAGTCCGCAATGCAGCGGCCTGGGTTTGATTGCAGCTCACGGCCCTTTGCTGTAGGTCTACCCCCAGTCTACCTTCCTGTCTGCCTCTTTACTAACCTTACCTGTAAAGCCAATAAAAGGCCAATAAAATAACCTAAATAAACATAAAATAAACATTTCTTTACGTTATGTGCTTTCATGGCAGTTTGCATCTGATGCATTAAAATATCAAACATCGTATTGAACAATTTCCTTATTGCTATTGATGAAGTGTCTGTTGACATCATTTTTTCAGGCAGGTCTTGAAGAACACATCCATTTTCCATGGAGAAGTGTAAAAGTAACACTAGTTTAGTTCATAATCAACAAGTAAATCTTTGGTCAGCTGTTTTACAGTTGCCACCTCATTTGCCGTAGAATGACTAGTAGGTTATGGTGGCTAATGTCAGCTAATGTTCAAATGTTAAATACATTTTACAGTGTAAGTTTCTCTACCCAAGTAGCAATACACATTTTTTTCTATGACTGAGTGCATTGGGGTGCATGTGAGTCGCAGTCTCCAGGACTTTTTGCCGGCTGCATCAGCAGTGGTAGCGCTGGCAGCGTGGCGTCTCTCTGGCCGAGGTGGTGTCAGCTACAGAGATGAATAGCCCTCTGCTCTCAGCCCACTAAGTAATCCAGCCAATGATGAATCGCTGCTCTCCCTGACACCCAAATTGGAATCATTGGGTCCAGGAGCCAAAACTGCTAAAAGGAAAAAAAAAAGAAAAACAAAAAAACAGGGCCTCTGGCGGTGGCGTCTAGTCATCTGTTACTGTGTCGCTCCCCGAGGCCGCACGAGGTATTCCCCCCCTCTCTGTGTGCTCAAGGCCTCCGATAAATAGAAAAGACAAAGAGCCTTTCAGAAATGTGTCACGTCGATATCCTTCCCCATCCAAAGGGTACCACCATGATATTTTCTCCCTCCTGTTTGGAGCTGTTAGACTGATAGCTGCAGCCAAGGCCTCTCAGAAGTAAAGAAAGTTCATTTTTTTAAGGTTTTGCCAAACGTTTGAGTTGACTTCAAGCTCTTCTTTTAACATTTAAACATCTCTGACAAGTTTTCCTCCTGCATCCTGAATGCTTCCCGTACTGTTTGTCATTCAGTGACTGTAGCCTCCATCAGCCTACATTCTGCTAGCGGTGGCCTGAGTCAGTTGGCGGCGCATGTAAAACAAATCCCCCAACACAAAGAATGACTTAATGAACTTAATGAGGTTTTCTAATTACAGAGGGAAGTTAGCCCATGTCAAATGGGCTTCTTCTGCCTTCCTTGACATGGATTAAGAGCTGGGCTATTAAATCCAGCCCTACATTACAACAGAGGAGAGAGTGAAACACAATCAGTCATATCTGCTGTAATTCTGGCCTACATTCAGAGGCACACTGCTTCATTTGAAGTGAATGAAGCTTTTATTTTTCAGAGCAGACTGAGCGAGCCTAAGGCTGGATCTGAACCTCCACTTGAAACCTTCTCAGGGATGGTGAATGGAGAATAAAAACAGGAACAAAAATGTGTTCTTGTCTGAACCATAAACCTTCAAATGAATGGGTTTGATGTTGCATAGACGTTATTAGTCTGCTTTGTAGGAAACTTATGAGTTGGGACTTTTGCCATTTATTCAATTTCACATCTTCTTTTCTCTGTAGCTTTCAACTCATTGATAGTTTTCCTTTTTTCTTCTCTTTTTATTCTGTCTCTTCCCCTGTCTCTCCAACTCCTCTGTGGCAGGGAGGATGATTTACTTTGTCATCATTAACACATCAAAAGAGCCAAGTGTGTATTTCAAAGTCATCTGATAACTGATACTCTTTAATGGCGCACTGGAACAGTAATTAATTTCAAAAACATCCCATTTATTTGTTCTGGAAGTGAATGCTCCCGCCAAAGCGGCATAAATCCTGTCTGTTGCTGCAGCTCAAATTAATTTACGTGTTGCGTCTCCTTGCATCTTTTGAGAATTTAATTATCTCAGCAAACAGACTCTGGGTGTGTTGAATATACATTCTATCCACAGAGTTGTGCTGGAGCCAAAACGGCACAGAGACATGTTGTTTCATTCGGACTCTTCTCTGTGCAATTCCAGACATTGTTTGCCGCAAAAATAAGGATGCAACTTGCTAAAGAAAACAGCAGATGAAGCAGAGATAATAGTGTGGAATGTAGTGCAAAGGTAGAGTCTGAATGCCACCCAGTGGGTCCATCTATTCCTTAGCTAGAGTCTCCACTTCACTTTCCTGTTAGCACACTTGATCCGAGTCAATCCAGGAGCCTCAGAGCTCAGGGTTTGTGAGGGAAGCTTTTGGAGAATGGAGACAGACGTAGTTAGGTGACAGTCACCCTCTGATAGATGACAGACGGATACAGACTTGTCAGGTCGGCCAGGACTGACTTCCTTGACCCTAACATTTCTAGTCAGTTGACATTCAGGAAGCAGAACATTTCTATCTTTGTGCTTAGACCTAGGCTTTGAAGCTTTTTCAACTAATCAGGTCAGAACAACACAAATTGCTGTAAGGTGTAGCATTAGCATCACTGGACCTTTTCCACAGTACTGGGTGTGCCTGAGCTAATAGAGAAACATGCTCAGATCAAGAGGAGGGGAAACAAATTTACCCTCCTCCTGTGGCGCTTCAAACCTAATAAAGTCAAGTCAATTTTATTTATATATGTGTGTATATATATATATATATATATATATATATATATATATATGTCAAAGGGTTTGACAATTTGTGCAACAGAAGCCACTTTAGTCTCAGTGCCTGGATTTGGGTCTGCAGAAATTGTTGGTATCCTCCTGAATTTCAATAGTGTGCAAGAAAGAGAGAACAAAAGCCAGGAAGTGCTGAGGAATTCCGTACAAGAGCAGAATGATCAATATATTCCTTGCTGGTGGGCTGCAGAAACATGAATATCAAGTAGTAAAAACACTAAATTATATGGACATTGTTGCAGTTTAACATTTCAATGTAAGTGTTGTTATAAAATGATCTGGGGCCTCATTTATAAAACATTGCGTAGGATCCATACTAAAGTTTGCGTACGCCGAAAATATGAAAAGGGCGTATGCCCCTCGCCCCTGATTTATAAAACTTTGTGTAAGCACAGCTGCATGCAATTTCTTGATAAATCACACACCAGCTGGAAGACTGCACAGGTGGATCCACCTCACATTCCGCCCACAACACACCCACATTTTACCATGAATGGTCAATGCAAAGTAACTCATGAATGTATCTGTATATAAATAAGCTGCTGATCCACGGCATTTCACGCAGCGCCGGCCGGCAGTCTTTTCACTGCTGTGCGTCAAGATGAATGAATCATGTGTTGACCCAGGCCACCCTGCCACTAAATTTGTTATGATCATGTCCGATGTACAAATAATTTGTAAACTGATTGAATGTACATTTTTTCGGTTCACATAGACAAATTCATTTTCACTCGGGGGTTGTGGTGTGAAGCATGTGTGCCTGCATGCCTGTACAGGGCTGATTAATGGTTGGACGCTCATCCCATTCGGCCGCATATGGATAAATAAACAAAATTCTTTACTTTTTTTTGCCTTTTTACTGTGATAGTTGCAGTGAAGAGTGACAGAAAATGGGGAGAAGAGTAGGGGGAAGACATGCATAAAAGGGCAGGAATCGAAGCCGGGCCACTGCGTCGGAGACCACCCCTACAAATGGATGAGCCATACAGGCGCCGGGTGATCAGTAAACAAAATTATTTAATAAAGATCACCGCACCGGCCCCAGATACCGGCCCTTCGGTCAAACGACCGAATGAAATAACGTTCAATCCGCTCCTGTTAATATATGAACATAGTTCTGCAAATACAGTCGTCGGCCGAATGGCGCACTACAGGAACATCTACAACAATGAGGGTTTATGATTATCCAGCTCTACAAGTCTAATATGTGATAACAATAAAGGTTTGAGATCAATCTGGTTTCAATTCACCACTTCATCCTCCGGCACTGCCGTTCCGTCTGTCTCCAAAATGTGCTTAAGCAAGCATCAAAGTTGGCGCACCGGTGCGCACATTCTCACGCCAAGTTTTTTTTTAGAAATCACAACGAACACAGCGTACGCCACTTTCTACGCAAAGTTTGTGATTTACGCCCTGTTTTGTGCGTAAAGAAGCATCAAGAATCAAGGTTGGTGCGCCGGTGCGCACATTCTCACGCCAAGTTTGTTTTTATAAATCACAACCTTTGCGTAGAAAGTGGCATACGCCACTTTGTGGCGTATGCCACTTTCTAGCCCTGTTTTGTGCGTACGCAAGCTTTATAAATGAGGCCCCTGATTTGGTTTCATTTTAGACTGTATTTAGTTTAATTTGTGTTCTAAAGTAATGTGAACAAAAATGTTCAGAAAATCCACAAAAAAATGTAATTAATGTCATTAATGTCATTTTTCATCTACATCTGTTACTCATACATGGGCTCACCAGTGGGTGGCCCTAATTCTGTAGTTTGGTGCCACTAAATTAAAGCATCTAAGGGGCAGAGGACATGATTAAAAGACCATCCCAAAGAGAGTACAACCAATGTGTACAAACACTGTAATGGATTTATACTAGAGTAAGGTCTTAAATGTTCATTGCGTAGGATGCAAGCCCTGAATATACTCCCTTCTAAAAGCTTGATGCTGCTTCTTCTCTGGTTTGTGACCTCTGCTTTGAAGTATACATGCACAGTAGGTTTCACTTATGTATCTGCTTATACACATTACTATCAAGCAGAATGCACAGTATTGCCCTTGTAGCTGACAGTTTACACAGAGATTTAGGTTTTTTTTTCGCAAACATGTTCGTATGGACTCTCATGGACTTAGGAAGCTGGTGAAGTTTACATCACGTGTACTCACAGAAGCAGAAAGTGGCCTTAGTGACAACTAGTGGTGCTACTCTTCTTTCCAAACCTGTAGGACAGGGATCTAGACTGCAACCAAAATGGTCACATTTGCAGCCTTTTTTTGAGAGTGTGCCAGTTTAAATTTCAAGTAAATGCATTCTGTGAGGACATGATGATCTTTACGCTGTATTAGTGTTGCTCTAACCAGCACAAGCAGCTGCTGCATTAACCACAGTGGTGGAAAGTGGCACTTGTATAACTTCAGTGTACTGTGGTATTTACACTTCAAAGTATGGTCTTATGAAATACAGAGAGCACCGATATGTACATGTTGAAAAAAAAAAAAACACTTAGTTTCATCTGCATTGTGTAAGACATTGGAACACCCTAGTTTAACTCTTTTCTAATTAATTTTTGTTCACACACCTTTGTGAGCGCAGCAGCTACCACAGCCTGCAATGCGGGGCGTTCATGAACATCTCGATAAGAGGATGTTCAGCAAGTGGTGGGTTTTGCCTGAGACAAGGTGGTGCTACCAGTGAAAAGGTCAATCTTGAGTCCTGCTGTAGGTCAAGCTGTGACTTGTAAATGTAAAAATATGAAAGACCAGTGATTAGTTTGTCCATTCTGGGCTACTGTAGAAACCTGATCTGCTCTGTGGAAGATTAGCTGCTCCCTATGTAAATAAGAAGGGTTCATTCCAATCTTACGGCAACACAGTAACTCGCAGTTACATGTGATTATATTCTAACTAAAATATGATTATGAATACTGTATGTCTATTCTTGATGATTGTAAAACCACACACTGGTCCTTTACTTGTCCTTGTAATTACTTGAGTGTCTTTTTCAAATGTCTTAACACGCTAGAGCCGCATGAGATCTATGTTCCACACCTCACCTATGAAAATCTTTGATAAGAACAGGAGGCTTATGTTGTTGCAGAAGAAAGTGGACCTCCTAGCATCACCTTTGGTTGACTGACTGAGCGAGAAAAGAAAATTGGTCAAAAACTCTGTTTTTTTCTGTCTTTTGTTTGAATCTTTGGCTTAATTTTAGTGAAAGAAGGTAGCTCACTACAACTCTATTAATGTAGCTGTGGTAACAGAACTTAATATTACAACAGATAAGTATAATGTTATTGATGAGCAAAAAGTACTGAATGTTGAAACCTGTTTTAGTAGAACTTTTGCTAAGAAATATATATATATATATGACATGATTCTTTTATATTTTCTAAATATGAGGTCTCAAATTTCAGTCTGCAAAGTTTAGTCTTACATTTAAGATCACTTAATCTGCAGATAACCTTAAGGCATCACTAAAATATCGCTGTTCAGATGTAAAGGCTCCACACACTTCTAATATCTTATTAGTTTCTTTGTGTGTTTTTATCAGTGCAAAAAAAATCTAATGTATAGTCTTATTTTGAGTTTTCAAACTACTCCAGTGTATCAGTGCACAAACTGAAAATGTGTATTCAAGTCAGTGAATAGATCTGCAAAACATAAAGTACGGTTTACTGTTTTAGCCATTACCAGAACAGCAAATAGGAGGCATGTTTCTAAAGTCCACCGTCAGGTTTTCAGGCCTTAATTGGATTTCTGTCTATGCAATTTTAATGTTATTTTTTGCTTTGTTTGGGTGTACAAAGTTTTGTTTTACATTTGAAGTAAATGAGTAAAGCTCTGCAAGAATCACCTAAATTGATAGAATATGATAAAAGAAAACGGAATAGTCACTCCCACACACTGAGAAACACATTTCAAGCTGTTTCTCACATGAATTTTTAACTTCAAATCAAACTGTGGCCTCTTTTTTTCTTGTGGAAGTCATCGTCTTTTCAGTTGAGTTGGCAATACATTGTGCTTTTTCTCATTCATCTTTTATTGCATATTGATTTTAGCCCATCTGTCGGATAGAAGAAACTCCAGCTTGTGTCTGTAAATAAATACTTTTCCTTTACATTGTTCATTAAAGGGCAGTTCAGCTATTAAATCAGCTCTGAGTGATGTTGTAGGAGTTGGAATATGGCGATAAAAGAGTTACAGCTCGCTGTCATCTTTGTTTTGACAGACGAGCCTGGAACAGCACATGCAAACAGCCTGACAAACAGATACACACTCATGCACACAAAGTCAGCATGAGTCGTTGGGGATTTTCTCACAAATCGGCCCCCTAAAGGGAAAGAGGCCGGCATAAATCAGCTGGTGTCAGGGCTACAGACACCCACGGCTCCTTATCACCACACGCAGGCGGACACACTCACAGATTGATAGGTAGATAGTGGCTCTGACAGGCAGGGCGACAGGCAGCCAGGTAGAGAGGCTTATAGAAGCACACAGGGTGGAGGCAGCGGAGGGAGGGAAAGCTCAGGCCTACACCAAGAGGAGAAAGCTACTGATTACAAGGACACTGCACACAAGTGTCACACTTGATTTAACTTGATTTTCATTTATTTTGTTCTTATTTCTTAACATTAGCTGTATAAAAGTGGAATGCTTATGCTGCATAATTTTATTTTGGTAAAATCTTGTCCGGGCTGCACAGTGGTAGTGGTTAGCACTTTCGCCTTGCAGCAAGAAGATCCCTGGTTCGAATACCGGGGTGGGCCTGGGATCTTTCTGCATGGAGTTTACATGTTCTCCCTGTGCATGCGTGGGTTTTCTCCAGGTGCTCCGACTTCCTCCCACAGTCCAAAAATATGCTGAGGTTAATTGATCACTCTAAATTGTCCGTAGGTGTGAATGTGAGTGTGATTGTTTGTCTGTATATGTAGCCCTGTGACAGACTGGTGACCTGTCCAGGGTGTCCCCTGCCTTCGCCCGAGTCAGCTGAGATAGACTCCAGCACCCCCCGCGACCCTAGTGAGGATAAAGCTGTGTATAGAGAATGGATGGATGGAAAATCTTGTCCACGGTGAAGCCTGGACCTGACCGTCCACTAAGCCCTGCTACCCTGATGTTCTGTCAAAATTTCTCTTTGTTCTCATATGACACGTGTCTTTACTGTGTCGAAAGGTGGACGAACCATCTGTCACTTCACCCATAAGTTTATTGAATAATGTTTTTAATGATCAGGGTGGTGGCTCCAGCCATTGCCATCGTGGCAGTAAGTGAATACGCCTAACAACCAGCTAATCCAGAAATGTGCAAAGGTAGAGCCTGAGTAGAGCTGAAGCAGGAAACAGACTGTCCTATGGCCAGATCCACTTTAAACTCTAAGCAGTCCCTTCTTTAACTACTCATAACCTTTAGTCTTAATACAGTTTAACCCTCCTGTCATCCTGCGGATCAAATTGACCTGTTTTACAGTTTTAAAAATGTGGAAAATATATATACATATATTCACAGTGAAAACTTCCACATTTTCAAAATTGTTTTAGGAAATTTTTGAACATATGTTGGTAGAAAAAAACTAAAAAAAAAAAATGTTTAAGAACATTCAGAAAAAAAATCAACCAAAATCCAGTGAATTTCGCTGTCAGATTTCTGGATTTTTTGTTTAAAAAAATAAAACTTTTGAGGGAAACTTTTCAAGATTTTTCTTCCTGTAGATTTTGCAAATTTTTATAAATTTGGGGAATTTTTTTCTGAATTTTTGGACTTTTTTCAGAAAAGGCAACAGCATTTTTTGGTAAGGACAACACGAGGGTTAAAGCTCGTGTCCGGAGTTTGAATCGCAGCATCTCCCAAAACTCTGTTGGTCCCTCCCTCTGATTTCGCCCCTTTATTTGTGCACGCACAGTACCTGACAGGAGTGCCCGGAGTGCTGCAGCATCTTGCCTGTTTTGCTGTTTTCCACTCCTCTACATTTAGTACATTTAGTAAATAATAAAGGAATTACGTTAGAATTCTGTATTGAGTCTAACTTGTCCTAATACCAAAATAACATGAATCTGCTAGGACGAACTAGTAAAGTTTCAATATGTGATTACACTCGTGTATCCCTCTCGATGACGTTGTTTATCAAACTTAGTGCATTTACGCGTGTATATGTGTTACATTGTTTATTTATTTCTATCTAGAGTTCAGAATTGCATGACTCCTCTGACGAAGAGTATGTCCCAGACGCCCCAATATCTTCCTCCAGAGGTCGGGCATCTAAATGAAGCCGTCAGGCGGGCTATGGAGGCCATGGTCGGGGAGCGACGCGAGCACCCCGAGCCAAAAAACGTCCTGCAGTCTCTTGGCCTGACAAGCCGTGGGATTGGTAACTTTTCTGGAAGTTGCTGATCCCTGATGCTCTCTCCTCCACAAGCAAAACAAATGTGCGCGTGGTTGCGTAGTGCGTAGCTCGCACACCTCTGCATGGGCTTGCTTGCTGTGCGCGTAACCGTTGATTGACAGCATGACAAAGCTGAAGCTCGAACTTGATTGGTCGGCAGCGACCGGCGCTTTTTGGAATAACATGGGGGTCTATGAGAGGAAGGCGGAGCTCAGGAATAAATTTTCATATCGCGTCATACTAACATTATATTATAGCATCGAACTAGACTAACACATTTAAGCTTTGTTACTCATTAATATTTATGGTAAGGGAAAGTGCCATATCCGTAGGCCACAGGCTACGGGTACGGGTCCGTATCTGTAGACACTACCTAAATTGAAAACAAACGGAAACTCCGGACACGAGTTTTAAAGAGGTGAGTGACAGAAATTTATCCCCAGTGCAGCTGCCATGAACAAGAAAAGTGACTATAGAACCAAACATGTTTGTTTCTGATTTAAAGTTGGACATTTTAACATTTGGGTTCATTGGCATTGCGTCTCTTCTGGAGCCAGCCTCTAGTGGCCATTTGAAGAACTGCATTTTCTGATGCCTTAATTTCTACCTCAGAGGTTCACACTTAGCTTACAGTGACAATGATGACAGATTTACAACTCAAGTTTTCTAAATAAATTTGAAACAGTGTGTACTTGATTTCAAACATATTTGATTGTTGATGTTGACTGAGTGAAAATAGTCAGTTTCAACCTTTGCATATGGTTGGTAGATTAATTTACATATAGTTCCATTTACAATAACATGCTAAAAGACTGAAGCTAAAGCTCCATGATTCAGGCAAAAAGTCAACATCCTCTCCTGCTGCTGACCAAGAAGAGAACATAGAAATAAAGAAATGACTGAACAAATTTAAAACCTACAGATTATGATATCTCCTGTCACATTTGCTTGTGTTGAAAAAGTGTAAACTTTAGGCCACCAGTGATGGCCTGAACACAGCTTCCACAAGTGCCATAGCTTTATGCTGTAAATGTTGTAGGTCAGATACTTTATACCTTTTAGATAGTTTAGACAGGTTAGCTAATAATATTCTGCTTCACTTGTGAATAACACTAGGTTAATAACAATATTATAACAAAATAAGTTAATATTACAGCACATAAACACATAATGTTTCATCCATTCCTTACCGGTTGATTTATTCCATTCTCACTCCTTAGTGTTATTCTTTGGTTGCTAAGCTGTCAGTTGTTTAAACTTTACTTATGTAGTCTCTTTTTTGGAAGTCAGTGAAAGGAAGGAGTGCTTTAGGTTGCTCAGGGCAGTAAAAGTAGACTGAATGGGACAAATGGGATGTGAGTGAAACACCTGAAAGAAATCAAAGGGAGTTGTACAAGTTATGTCAAATTAATTAAAAAAAAGTGATAGATTGCAAAAAAAATGTCAAAAAGGTCATTTGGTGTTTCCCAAAGCCCAAGATAAAATCCTCAAAAGTCCTGTTTTGTCCAGAATCCAAAGATATCCAGCTAACTGCCAATGAGAAGTTAAGAAACCAGTAAATATTCAAATTAAGATGCTGGAAACTTACATTAGTGGAGGTAAATGTGTAATATGACAAGGAAAGGAAAGAGTTACAGTACGGTTGAAATAATAAAAGCCAAAATATTTAATATAGAAAACACCACACAGAATGAAAAATTCCAATAAAATATTTAGAATCTCAATCCCATGAAATTTTTGAGAAAATTACAGAATTATTAAACAGTACGTCGGACAACTACTGTTCTGGGGTGGGACTTCTGTTCGGCAGTTCTTACTCCTCGGATGAAGACAAAATTTGAATAGCGGTAAATGAAACTTTCAATACAAGCTTTAAGGGCGCAGCGCTTTCTTCCCTCCAACCCCTGCTGCTGCATGGATCTAAACAGACAAAGGCTTGTATTACTGTCAGACAGCATTTGGTACACACTGTGTCATACACAGCTACGTTGGATAGCAGTGCCAAACTCCATTTGTTTCCACCCATCAGAGTCTACTAGAGCAATACTAAGCTGGTGTTCCATTTCATGGGCTTGTCTGTTTTGGGTCATGCACCAGAAGCAAAATGCTTTTCCTACACAGAGAGCGGATAACATCTCTGATCCCATTATTTACTCCGTTGAAGACTTACACATTCCCTGTTTTCTTCTTTTGGGAAGGTTTTCCTTCTAAAAATCGTTTTTCACCTGGTTACAAGAGGGAGAATATCACAGCACAGCCTTCCTTGTAGTCACAAACAAGCACAACCTTGAAATGACTAGATGTGCGGTGTCACCCTGGAAATAGCAGCTATCCACTTGAGATCAAAGACAGTGAAACCATGGAGTGATTCAAAGAAGACAGTTCATAGAGGAAAGAGATGGAGACATGCACACACAGCACTGCTCAGTGAACTTGAAGACTTAGGAAATGATAATAATAATGTGGTATGTTTTTTTACAGCCTTTAGAGTTGTGTCACAGGTCTCCTAGCAACTGTGCTTGATGTCATGGAGGTCCGCTGGAGGTTTGACTCTGGACAAATAATGAGTAACAACTGCACAAGCAAACGACAGTTACATGAAGATGTCATTTCAGTGTGGGCAGAGCTCAATTAAGGGACACTGAACATCAGATGAATTAAAAACTATGTTAGCCTCATCAAAACTTAGTTGTAAAAGCACAACAAACTAAACTCCATTATGTTCAAGCACTAAGAGCAAGTAGAGGAATAAATACTACCCTGAAGACAAAACTGATTAAAATTCTACTCCTTAAATCTGCATTTAGTGATATTTAGCCTCTAGAAGGCAGCACAAAAGTCTGGGAACGCAAAACTTTACTGCCATTTTATACATACACAATACCGTTCAGAAATTTGGGGTCATTTAGAAATGTCCTTATTTTTGGAAAGGTTGATGCTGCGGGTACGGACCCGTACCCGTAGCATCTGTACTAGAGGTACGGACCCGTTAAGGTCACTGAAGACCTGGCGCCGGTTAACTACTATTTGCTGCACATTACAGTCAGTTTATATGAATGACTCTGACGCCGAACATTGTATAATTTAACCAAAAATACACCGTCTCCTCTCACACTTTAGACATTGCAGTTTTTACGCTTTTAGACGCCGTGTCTAAATTGTTTGAAGTCCAGTTCCTATTAATTAGTTTACCGCGTTCAGTGGTGGAAGCGGCTGACGAACTCCATTGCAAATGTTCCCATTTAATTTCGGACGCTAATTTACAAGATAAAATTAAGGATGTCGAATATGAAACAAACACTCGTGAATGGTGAGGAGCAGCTCTTTAATTCGGCATGAATTAAAAAAACCCACAAACTCAATTTACTGTGATATTGTGAGATTTGTTTGTGGTGATGTAACTTAGCCATTCAACAGAGTCCGCTAACATTAAAGTGACTGACGTGCAGTGTCTGTGTTGACAGACGTAGAAAATACGTCAGGGTTTTGTTTAGGTTGTTAATATGTAATAGTCTGTCGCTACTTTTGAAGGTAAAAAATACTTTTCGTTTGCTGTCTGTTAGTTCCGCCATTTGTTTTGTTTGCTGTTTGTGCTTTATTAGAACAGGGTCACGTGAATAAAAAGTTTTGCTATTTTTAATAGTAGTGCTGATTTCAACCCTTCAAATCGCTGTCCGTGAAAAAGTCAGATAATGATATTTATAAGACATTATGCATGATAGAAAAGAGAACAGCAGATGACTGACATGACAGGCTCGGCACGCAGATTCACCTCGAATCACGGAAGCGCCTTCATCACTCGGATTACCAAGACGGCTCATTAATATTTATGTACGTCGGATTACCAGCCAATCACAAAGCGCGTTCATCAGCCGACTCATTAATATTCATGTCCGTCTCATTAATATTTATGGTAAGGTAAAGTGCCGTATCCGTAGGCCACAGGCTGCGGGTACGTATCTGTCGACACTACGTTTTGGAAAGACAGGAAGATTTTTTAAAATGAAGACAACATTAAATTAATCAGAAATATAGTTTAGACATTGTTAATGTAGTTAAAGACTATTCTAGCTGGAAACAGCTGATTTTTAATGACGTATCTCCATAGGGGTACAGAGGAACATTTCCAGCAACCATCACTCCTGTGTTCTAATGCTACATTGTGTTAGCTAATGGTGTTGAAAGCCTCACTGATGATCAGAAAACCCTTGGTGCCATTATGTTAACACAAGAATAAAAGTGTGAGTTTTCATGGAAAACATGAAATTGTCTGGGTGACCCCAAACTTTTGAACGATAGTGTATCAACCAACATTAGCATTCAGTTTGTATGATGTTGTTGTCACCTGGTGAATTGAAGTCCAACATTTATTCTCCTTTTAGCTCAGTTTTGGTCTCTAGCAACTCCTGAGAGTAATATATGCTTTTAGCTACTAGATACGTCGCTAGTTTCATCTGTTAACCACTGGCATCTGGAGAGGTACTGATAATAGCAGCATTCTATGCACTAAAGAGAATGGACACACTTCCAACATGAAAGTCACAGTCCCATAAACCAAAACACAGCGCTCAAAGATGCTAAAATACTCTGTAGAGGTAAAGAGAAACTGCTAAGGCGGGTGATAATTCTTTGTGTTCTTCACAGCTCAAATTACAAGTAATTATTTGACGCATTGTTCATATAAAATATGTACTAGTGCAGCTTTATGTATTTTGTGTATGGATTAGTGCCGTTTAATGTAGTCGGCTAGTTCAGATATAGAGGGTGTTATGGTTTGATAGTCAAAAAGATGCCAGCTTTGAGACAACAAACCACATTAAAAAAGCTTTTAGTTTAGCTCTTATGGGATTTAATAATGATATGAAGGTCCAGCATGGCCACCTTAAAGAAAGACTTTCAGACTCTTATTTATTATGATTTTTAGGATATTTATATGTATGAGGGAAGCCCTGGGATATTTATGACTGTACAGTGGTCATCATCAAAAATGGAAGTCAAATATCATGAAAAATCTGAGTGAAAATATTGAAAGCTACATTGTTGTTCTCTCGACATTTTTCACTCTTTCTCTCCCATGCCAGCAATGAGAAAGACACTGGGCAAGAAATCTCTACCTACACTCACACAAACATTACGTTTCACTGCAGCTTCCCACACTGCTTCCATCCAGCATTTAGGGAAGTATTGTGGAGGCCCTTCTCGAAATAGATCAGCCTCCTGTAGCATCAAAAAGATGAAGCGGAAATGAGCAGAAACAGCAGTCTCCCCTCCACCAGTCAGGTGTGCTGCACACTTCAAAGTCAAAAGGAGCAGTGAATGCGGCACAAATGAAGCCTCCGGTGTGCCGATTCAAACTTCCACATCTCGATAATGACCTCACTCTCCTACACCATTACTCATCATTCATTGAGCCACGGCTAAGGTGGGATGGCAGTGCTGGATCGTGGAATCGAGGCTCGCAGAAGGTGGTGGGGGGCGGGATTACTGTGTGAATGAAAGTGATTTGGAGTAGTTTGGATTATGGTGCCCCCCTCAGAATAATAGCCAGGTTTATTTTTATGTGACGTTCTCCCGACTTTCTAAGTTTGCCTTAAAGAGGTCTACTTTGGGTTTAGATTAAATATAGCGTGATTGCTCCTCAAGACTTCTCACTTTGATGCTACTCACTGTACCACAGAACTCCACACTTAATGCTTTATCTCATCCTGAAAGGGTGATAAACTCTTTTTATGCAGCTATAAATATATGTGTGTATATATATATATATATATATATATATATATATATATATATATATATATATATCCCAAAGCTGTCACTCAAACAAACAACTAAACCATGATTGCCTGAAAAAAATGGGTTCCTGGTGCTATTAGTTTGTGGTCTGAAAGCAAATGAAACAGCCAAAACTGTGTGATACTACTCTGAAAATCATATTATAGTAAAGGATCAATGAGAAATGTCTGTAATTATGCAAATCGTCTGGTCTCTGACCTCCTCTAATCAATCAGACAGTCAAAAGCAATTAAAACTGCAGGGAGTTGTTGTGTTTGTTTACTGCTCTGTGTGCTTTGTTGGTTTATTAAGTCTATTAAAAAGTGTGAAGTAGCAAAGACTGTCAGCAAAACTGAGTTACCTGTCAGTCTATGTCAGGTTTTATATTATCAGGGATGTCACAAGAATCAACAGTCAGACAGGTTCAGTTGTTGGCACTGTTCTAAAAACATGATGGGATTTGTTTTTCTGTTCACCATAGATGCTGTAGGTAGTGAAGATAGGTGGGGCGGTGGTGGAAAGCACAGGTGCATCAAGAGCCACATGTAATGATCTTTATCACTTTACTCAGACGAGATAGCGACCAAAAGCCAGAATGTAAAGAGTGTCACCGAGAAAATGAAACAAAAGGGAAGAAGCACCTCAAACTTATGAAAGCACCTTAAAAACATCTGCATTTGTACACAGTATTCAGAGTGAGACAGTTTCAGTTGTTATTTTATATTAACAACATATCGTCACAATGATAATGTACTGAAATGTTACTGTTATTGTTTCTGAAGTCCAGCAGCAGTAACAGCATTCATAAAGACAAACTCAGCTCACTTACCTAGCATAGTAATAGTACATGAGCTCATGGTGCTAACTGTGTTAGCAGACTACCGTTATTAGCATCCACTGTAACATATAAATGTTTTGACCTGTAATTTTTTGAGGACTTTACTTTTATTATACAGTTAAAAATACAATAATCACAGATAATAAGTCACAGCTTTTTAATTTTTTTTTTTTTTTTTACTTTTTAACGATAAGAAAACAGGCCAAAACCATCAAAAGTCAAGTATTTTCAAAAAATTATAATTCATTCTCTTACAATGTTTTACTGTACCTTAATCCCGAAAGATATCATTTAGAGATATTTGTCATTATTTGAAATTTAAAAATTAAGTATGCTTTTGCATTTTTTTAAAGAAATATTTTTATTTATTTAATTTTTACAGTGTTCAGTCTATCAAAATGTGCCTCCTGAGCCTGCATGTGTGGTCGTACATTGAGTCGACAGCAGTTATTTAAATACAAGGGCTTATTTTGAGTTCCATTCATTTGATTGATTCTTTTTTTGTATTAAATTTGGGACAAAGAATTGTGGACTTTAAAAACTGTGAACATCAGGGGTGGGTGCAGAATATTGTTAGGCCCTAAATCTACATCTTCTTTACTAAATTCGTGACCTCAGTCTCATTTCTACACTGGAAAGTACTGTGCATCAGCATCTGTTGTTTTGGATGTACTATGTAAATACTGGTTCTATATGGAGGTGCTTGAACACGAATGGTTTACAGAACTAGTCAGATCAAGGTGTCAGTTGTTGTTCAGCTTAGAGCTCCACTGGTTAGACTGCTGTGCATCTGCTCAAAAAACTGTTTACCAAACAGTCTCTTTAGGTCAAGTTTCCAAGCTGCATATACTAACAGAATACTGTCTGTGGCAGGTAATATTACATCCAATCCCTCTGATGTTTTATTAGAAGAATATCAGCTTTGACCATCAAACAGAAGATTTAGAGTCCCACAGGCTCAACCGAACAGACTGTGGAACTCTTTTGTCCCTCACGCTGTCAAAGTGTTAAATCACAGTTTGGGTTTTAAGTAGGCCTCACTGTTAGCGAGGAGCACTGATGGGAGTGATTAAACTGATGCACTGCAGCCACTTCCTCATAAATCTGATGTGATATATGTTGTGGTGTTTGTTGTAGTATTTGTTTTGTTGTCATTTGTGTGGAACAGTGTACGTCTTGAGATAGCCGTAAAGTGAAAGCAAGAAATCGGTCTCGGTTTGGGCTGGAAAATTAATCAAATATTAATCATGATTAGGATTTTGAACTTCCACAGTTCAATGAGCATGATCAACTGTGGGGTTGATGTTAAAATAAATAAATAAATAAAATTGAATTGAATTGAAATTGAAAATGCCTTAATCATAGAACAGCTCATGTAGAAAAAATGGTTTTAACTGACATTAGAATGCCTTTTTTCTGTTTTTTCAAAGGATTTGGTCTCACACCTGTCTGGGTTCTGTGCTGTAGTAGCTGAGTGGAGACTAGAAGCTTCTCTGTGCACAGCGTCCCTGTAGCATCCAACGCAGCCTGGATATGAGCCGTTTAGGGAACATCTGTAAAATGTTGTATTTTTCAATAAGCAAATGTTCAGCAAGTGAAGCATGTGTGCAGTTTGATTTATATTTTGCTTGTCGTAGGTGTACTGCATTCAGTTGAAAAAGAATCCTGCTTTGAGTCTCATTTTGTTCTAGATTTGTACATTAGCAGGAATGTAGGACAGAATGGAACCAAAAATGTGATCAGTTTATATTAAATGCCAGAGTACAGTGATAAACATTCTGTCCCTATAATCAGTGAATTTTGTGCTATATGTTTATCATCCTAATATTGATCAGCACAGTCAGAATTATTACTCCGGCAAGGAGGCGTAGTTTTGTGACGATTGGCGTACGTTTGTCTGTCTGTCTCTCTGTCTGTCAGCAACATTACTGAAAAACAGACCAACGAATTTGGATGAAATTTTCAGGGAAGGTCAGAAATGACACAAGGACCAACTGATTAGGGCTGAATCCCAAACCGCCCCCTACACACTATCCCTACACACTACCCCTCCGTTTGCGCGTTCCCGCGGAGGGTCCTCCATATTAAGGGCCGTCCCAAACCGCGTAGTGCGGAGGGAGAGTGGACTGTTCAGCCCTTAAATAGCGAGTCTGCATCGATGCTCACTCCGGACAACTTTTTCAGGAAGTGCAACGTCAAAATGGAGGAGGAAACAACATATCGATGTAAGTTCCACATGCGTCCATTATTTCTCCCACACCTTTTTCACACTGACAGAACATCACAAAAAGAGTGGTGAAAAAAGATAAAACAAAAGAAACAAATCTTCTTCTCTGCTGACGTTTGATTTAATGGTGCACCCCCTGACACCTTAAAATTTGAACACAACTGACAGAATTCATTTATTCATTCATTTGTTGGATTTGAAATGCCAGATAATAGGATTGGAAAACATGTGGGATGACTTCAAATTATTTGAAGCAGAATGTAGCCCCTGCATCATTGCCTGCAACCTGTGCCACAGCGCTACAGCCATGCACAGTAGGCGTCTTTGTGTTGCCATGGCGATGACGTCTTCCGTTTTCTGGTGAGGCGACAGGGTGTCCCATTCCTGACGATCGTATTTATACCCTCACCCTTCAATAATAGGTGCCCTCCACAGCTGTGAGTGTGACTTCTTTTGGAGTGACACTCGGTAGTGGAGGGGGAGTGTGTAGGGGGCGGTTTGGGATTCAGCCTAGATTTTGGTGGTGATGCAACTTCTGTATCATTGCAAGAAAGTGGCAGAGTGTCACTGTAACTATGACAACAAGAGAACGCTATGCCAGCTGCCTGGTGACGATCAGCAGGCAGTCCCATCAACTCCTGTCACATATTTAGGTCACGCGATTTCTATCCGTACATAACGTACACATGCATAACACACAACTGTACAAGGTCATTTTGTTTGTGGGTACATCTGTATTAAATGGACACATTCTATCGTGCCGTGATTACCACCACTTTTTGTTCAGGATTTCAGCCATCTTAAAAGATACAAAGACTGAGCAGCCTTGGTGGAGTACTGCGCTCTCTGCGTACTTTTCTTGTTATTTTGATGATAGTTGTGCAGCCCCATTTTCTGTATTAACACTATGAACATAGTGTTAATACAGAACAAAAGGAGGGAAACTGAAGCCACAGTGCAGCATCTCATTTGGTGTACAGTGACCACTTACTGGAGTTATTGTCTAAACAGCCAGATCTTGGTTGTATTTTTAAATTAATGATTTAAATTTAGCTTTGTGGGACAAAGGGTATTTGGTTCTTTGTAACCCACGACCAGCACACACTGTAGCACTTTCCTACCTGCTGCTGACATTTTCTTATTTTCATACAGGAATAAAACTGTGAGATGTCTCCAGGTAACTACAGTTAACTCAAATAAAGAACTTTTAAAGAACTACTTAAGTTTAAAAAAAGCAGGATAAACTGCCACACCTTTCAGTGCCTGTCCTTTAGACTGTCATGTTTAATTTGCAGCTAAGTGGCAAAAGACAGGTCTGAGCACTCTTTAGCTACCAGTACAACTCATTTTAATAATAAAATGCCAATCATTATCTGGATTCAGCTTCTCAAAATGGAAAGATTTGCTACTTTTGTTCTTATTTTGGACATTATAAGCAACCAGATATCTTCGTTTTGACAGTTAAACCAACAAAGGAAGCAATTTGATACATTGAGAAGTTTTTTAAAACTCGCCTGGTGGATTATAATGACAATAATAATAAAAAACTTTTCTTTCAAGTCACTTAGAAAATATTGCCAGAGAGAATCATCACTTTACCTTGGCGATAGTGAGGATACTGGGTTTCAGTACACGGAATCAGAAAGCATTGGATATTGTGTTTTATGACGACACAGGACATACTTTCATCTCAGTGGCACCAAATCTAAGAAAGACAGCAAAACCCTTTTAGTGAGCCTGCGAGGCCACACTCTATACCTCCATTATTCAACACACAGCACAGAAACTGCTTTGAGAACTAAATATATCTTATCTTGTTCGCTTCATTTCTGCCTGACTGTGCATCTGTTTCATGTGAAGGCTTTGATTTTTTTTTTTTTTCAAACCAGCTGTGCATTAAAGCAGGTGTACAATGACATGTCCCTGAATGCAACATGCAAGTCCTGAGGTGAAATGAAGAGGCCATAGTTGTTTCTGTGGGGCCTGGAAATGCTCAAAACAGTGAATAATGTGCATTTGAACAGCATGTGAGAGATTTCTAGGTGTATTTTTTTCCCCTTAATGTTTCAATTTAGCTTTAAGAGCACTATGAATGTGGATAATCCCGAATGCTTCCTCCTCGCACAGAATATACAATCTCTCCTGGTGCTGATTCATAAAAACCCTCCATTTCAGACTCCACAAATTCACTCCTTTGAATTACAGGAAATCACATTTCCGTACTCAGCCCACTCATGTCATTCTCAGCTTTCTCCGCATGAATTTTGCCAAATTGGAAAATATTCTTAAGTTACTTAGACCTAGATTGGGCTAACAGAAGCCCCAAGGAAGACGCAGAAGCTTTTCCCTTTCTAGTTTAAGTACATGTAAAACTGATATTTCTAAGATATTGAATGGCTCGGAATTTTTCCAAATCCCTTCGCAGACAGTATTACCACAGTGCCATCCTCCTCTGCAACATTAATGTCATCCTTAAGTAGCCAGGGAAAGTGCTTGTCATCAGATAAAAGTGTTTTTTCCACCCTGAAAAATAGATATTCTGTGCAAGCAGAGAGCCATTTACATTTCACTCAGAAGTCCTACTCTTCCAGTCCCCTGTCCACCGCTCTTTTCCCATTTTTTCATTGTGTGTGCTATCAAAGTAGATCACCAAAAGTGCATCTCATCCATGCATTGATCTGCTCTGTTTGTGTTTTCCTTTTTTACAGCAAGTACACATGTATATTTTTCCTGCTAATATTCCCGGTGACTCCGGTGCTATATGGCCTGTAGGGAACAGTTGGCGTGAACAGGGACCTGAAGACCAACTAACAAATGACCAGACTGAGGCTTAATTTCCAAGTCTGAATGCATCAACATCAAACAGTTCTTTAATTGACTTAGAATCACACTAAATGTAGAGCATAGAATGGGAAAGGGGATATTATGAGCTGTCAGAATGCATCCATCACCTTCTTTTTTTTTTCTCTCTCTGGGGTTGTATTGAAGAATTGAAGCTTGAAAAAGCAGCCCAAGAAACTTGTGAGGAATCCGAGCTGGTAACTCCTCACATCCATTCATGTCGGTGTGTCAAATTTTGTGGGACATGAAATTGACCATTCGCCAAATGCCTTCCCTGAACAGCGATTGTCCGACCATAGCTTAGTAACTGCACATTAATAAAGTATAGCAGGCCTGTAAATGCATGTGTGGGTCTGCAGCAGGAGCCGTAGTTTCCTTTTTCCTTTACTTCTGTTGGACTTTTTACCATTTCACAAATTAAAAATACAATCAAAACTGTAAGGAAAGGAGGAAACACTGTGTTTGTCTGCATCCTACAATCCTATTTAGCTTCTTGGCTGCAATAGTAACTAAGTACTTTTAAGGCAAAGGAGCACATGATTCACTTTGTGTGGTTACGATTAGATTATGTTGGAGGAAAAGCTCTGTTCACATCCGCTGTGGTATTTTGTCACAGGCTTGCACTTGATCAGCCACAGCCAGCGATTGATCTTGAAAACAGACTCATATAAATATGAAAAATATGTAAGTGTGTAGTATTTAGTGTTTAAGTTATCCTGGCATCAGGTTTATAATAGAAAGAAACTACCAGGACTAACTGGGGATGAGGCTGAGATTTTCACATGCTGCACCTTCTGTTTGGGGCCATGTTTACATGTACAGTATATACAGTGGAATCCAAGGATCTGAGACAAGTTTGTCAAATTGAAATCTGGAAATTTCACTAAAGCCTGAGGATTTCAAATATTTGAAAACAACAAACCTGGCCTGAGACTTTCACAAAGAGACTGGGGTTCCTGTGAAGGATCATCATTTTTAGAATTAAGTTTCATTTTAATCACTGTTTGGTTACATTTAGACAGCAAAACAGCTAGATTAAGGTTTGGAATATATCAATATCAGTCTTTATTTTGCTGTAGGGGGACAGTGGATGTGTTTTTTCAGGACCAATACCAATACTGATTATCAGTAGTAAAGGAGACCGATAACCAATATTTTGATTCTGCAGAAAAGATGAAAACCTTGCTGTCTGAACATAGAATAACACAAACTGCAATAGAAAACTTCATTGAAATGCCTTTGGATGTTTTACATGTTTATTTAAAAGTGACCTTGCAACATTTATCTTTACGTTTTCGTAGGCCATTAGACAGAGCTGTGGGTGGGACACTGAGACCACAGAGTGAATACAGACTAAGAGGCAGCAGCAGCATTGATAAATTATTTGATTTTGTTGGGAATCATCCATCCATCCACTATTTATACACCACTTAATCCTCAGTAGGGTCACGGAGGGTTGGAGTCTATCCCAGCTGACTATAAGTGAACACCAGGGACACCCTGGACAGGTCACCAGTCGATCACAGCTACATATAGAGACAAACAATCACACTCACATTTTAGACTTACCAATTAAGTGTGGGAGGAACCCGGAGCGCTCAGAAAAAACCCACGCATGTACAGGGAGAACATGTAAACTCCATGCAGAAAGATCTCAGGAAGGCGGGGGCGTGAATCGGGGATCTTCTAGCTGCAATGCAATAATGCTAACCACCAATCCACTGTGCAGCCCTACTGGGAATCAGTACAGAGAAAAAAAAGATGCTGATAAAATGCTGAATATTGGCTCCAATAATCGGTCAGGCTACAGATCAATCAACCAGGATGACACGGCCCACCCAATCTGATTAACTGAAAAGGAGCAATACATAAAACATAGATGTAAACAAACATAATCTGGAAGAAAATATGCTTCCCTCAAACCTAATTTTAGTCCTTTCAGTTAAGTAGTGTAAGAATGTAAGTTTTTGGAGACAGGGTTCACCACATAGGATTACAACTAAGAGTAGGTGTCAGAAGACAAGTTGTTTTTCTGAGTAAAGAGGGTTTTTTCAGCATCAAACTACTCCTGGACAGAATGTTTAGTACCTGAGCATGACTCTCTGAATCACTGTAGAAACTGGATCAGTTTTATCTAATTCAGGGTCAAGCAGAGCAAAAGTGAACATCAGAAGATCAATACATCAAGGTTTGTTCACTGAGATTTAGAAAAGCAGCTTCATCTCAAATACAGATTTTATAAAATAAAAACTTCAGTCTGCAAAAGTCGAAACAAGGAGCATCTCTAAACTTCTCAGGAGGACAAACAAGGAGAAACTCGAAGATAGTGCTAGAACTTCACATTAGACGATGGAGAAAAACTATTTACTGATGAGTCACAGTTAGAGATCAGTAGCGGCAACAGGAGGGTGGATGTCAGGAGACGGAGCGGAGGGAGAATGATGCCACAGTGGATCAAACCCACAGTGAAACCTGCTGCTGGGAATATTCAAGTGAGAGGCTGTTCTGCTTCTCTAGAGTTGGAAACCTACACCAAATGGAATCGAAGCTGACGAAGGGACTTCAGAGACGTTCACTAGCACATGCTGCTATTTGAGCCAAAGGAGGACAAACTGACATTTTACTGAAACTGTTATTTACTTAAACTATTAAGTGGAGTTTATCATTTGTAATGAAACATTTTGTGATTTATTCACAATAAACATAAACATAGAAATGAAATCTTGGACGCAACTATATGTAACTGCAGATTTAGTAGATCTTTACAGGGTTCCTAATTACAGTCAGTCAACTTAAAACACAAGAAAAGCACTTAGAGAGCACAACTCCACCAAGGCTGTTCAGTGCCCATATGCCATTGTCAAAAATGCAGCATTTATTTATAGTTGTTGATGATCAGAAATCATTTCAACATAGAATGTGGACATTTAATATAGATGTACCCACAAACAAAATGACTTTGTGCTGAGCACAGGCGTGTGTTATGCATGTGTACATGATGTACGGATACCGAATCGCTTGTCCTAAATATGTAGCTGGTGGCGGGAATTGATGAGACTCAGAAACACCCCCACAGTTTAATCGATTGTTCCTTGTGTCATTTCTGATGGATCCCAGTAAGTCCACAGCGGTGGATTTGTAGTAGGATCACAATCATGTGATCGTCAGCAGGCAGCTGATGTAGTGTTCACTTGTTGTCATAGTTACAGTGATGCTGTGCCGCTATCTCACAGTGATACAGAAGTCTTTAACAAATCTGTGGATCCAGACTATAAGCCGCATCACTGCCAGAATCTAATTGGGTGGTCCTTGTGTCATTTCTGACTTTCCCTAAAAATTTTATTTAAATCCGTTGGTCCATTTTTGAGTAATGTTAAGGATAGACGGACAGATTCACAGACAAACGTACATTGATTGTCACATAACTCCGCGACGTACCTTGATGGAGAAATAAAAAGCTCAACTCAAACTAAAACATTAGCTTAATTCACTCTAAATTCTGCTAAAGCCAGTTAGCACTACAGCAATAAAATTGTTGCTTTTCTTCTACCCTGATCTAAAATCAAGAACACATTGTCTCAAATATTGCAAGAAAAGTTGATGTAATCAGCCTCCTTTATGCTGTGAACTCCAAAACGGAACATAAGGAACTAAACAGCCAATTATCAGCCAGGTAAGCTTCCTTTAGTCACAGTTCACACCTCTGATTGAACCTTTTTAGATACATCACTGTGGTGCTTGTTTGAGCTTCCAGAGCTTTAGGTGTGAAAACTGGTTACGTTATCATTTTTCTTGAGATCCTGGGGATTGAGGAGCTGCTAAGGAGTGAAACTTTCATCCTCCCCGCCCTCTTTCTGTTT
Organism: Acanthochromis polyacanthus; assembly: GCF_021347895.1. NCBI lineage: Eukaryota > Metazoa > Chordata > Actinopteri > Pomacentridae > Acanthochromis > Acanthochromis polyacanthus. The sequence continues at coordinate 10,759,505 of NC_067132.1, forward strand.
TTCCTCTCCTCTCCCTGCAGTCAGATGGCTTCTGTGCACGAGTCCCAAGCGGCCAACCCAGCCGGGCTGCCCGAAACTTATGACTAGCCATGTTCTTCAAACATCATGCCGCAACCAAAGCATGGCAGGATGACAGATAGTCCCTTCAATATATAGTGACAAACAAATTAGTGCAAAGATGCTTCTCTCTGCATACCAGATGTGTTGGGCTCCGTGGTATGGAACAGCCGATGAAAAACTGTCCACGTCCCATCTGTGCTTCTCCGCGACCATCGGTGCAGCAATTTGTGCTGAACAAAGTAGTGCAAACAGCCAGGCTGATTATATGTGTCATAATGTGAGGCATAAAACACTGCTGGGGAAGATCACACGGAAGCTTGCAGGTTTGTTTGATGAGCGGAGAGGGAGGCCGTTTAGCAGAGAAGGACAGGGTGGGGGAGAACAGGTGAGCCACATGGGAAATCCTGAAGCCTTCCAAACTGATAAACCGTGTCTCGTATGAAGTTTCACCAAAACAAAACAGAAAACAAAAACACTCCTTTCAGCTATTTCTCTCTGCCACAACTTCACTCTCTTCATGGTTTTGCTTTCCAGTTCTAGCCGCCGTTCAGACTTGAGCTGGTGACTGCGAGGCTTTGACACCAGTGGGCCAATTTGTATCTAACCTCACACCTACCTATTGACTCCCACACACTCTGAGATTGGAGACCACATACAGGGTCACATCGCCATCTGAGTGCCATGTCGGCGTGTTTGTGCACAAGCAACACAATGTTTCTCTCTATCCTGAGCGCTTCGGCGGGACAGGATTTCAGCTCGGAGCGCACAAATACGATGAAAGTTGAGAGAGGCGGCGCACAAGTCAAGCTAAAGAATGGCAGCATTTGATATTCATGCTTTGCATCGGCACAGATGACAGGGCTGTGCGGCGTCAGGCTGCACGAGTTTGCTGACAGAAAGAAGGATAACCGTAGGGGGAGATGAGCAACAACACGCTGAGAGGCAGAGACATTCCTGACCTGCTTAGTGTCATTACGGCGCAGACTTATCTCGCTCGCTGTGCCTTGTAAATACACTCGAGTGCTTGTTATCAAACGAGCCGGGCGACAAACCTCATCCAGGTTTGAGTCTTCGGCTTCCTCTGCATGCTTGTAAATGAGTCATTCTCATGGATGACAGCCTGCATTAATATTCTGTTAAGGAGGGAAGCGAGCATGCATTAAATCCGCCACTTATCAGGTGGAGATCGTGATCTGTGCAGAAGTTTGGGAGGGGGGAAAAGTCATGAGCGTTAGCTTTTAATTGCCAAAAGGTATTCGGGGGAAGGACGGCAACAGCATATGGAATTTATTTTGCTTATTTCTGTTCCTGCTCCATCTCCAGGCTGCTCTGAGAATTCAGCTGAGGCTAAGTTCGTTTTCAGGATGACATGCTGCTTGCGTGTTTGGTCTCGTCACTGTTTTCATAAAGGCCTTTTCAGCACTCTGAGGTACCATTGTTCAAATGCAGCTAAAAGCTTTTGCCGTCAAACTCAATGCTGTTCAAAGGCAATATACTTTCTATTCAAGATGCTGGACGCACAGTGAAAAATTTATATTTTTTCCCTACTTTTATGTAGTTTAGGGCTGAGATATGACATTAAAAAGCTTTTATCATGACAGTGCTCTCAAGCCTTATCCCTTTATTGAAGTGTGGCTCTCAGAGGTGAGTGCTTGAGGAGATGTGAGCCGTGTTAGGCGGCCGTGTGGACAAGGCAGAGCCTTGGCGTGATCATAAGCCCCGCACCGAACCATCGCACCGTCTGCTGGGGCTCTGCGACAATCCACTGCCGTCACACACACTGAGCAGGTTCCTGCAATGACACTCAACCATGGCGAGTCTCCTCTCAGGAGCAGAGGAGTGTGCTCTGTGTCAAAATAGAAGGCGCAAAAGTAGAGAAAAAAAAACAGCGGGAGAGAAAGTGTCATCAATTTTCCCCAGTGCCACAATATGATTAAACATGATATGATTCACTGTCCGCTGGAGTTCATCTCCGTATACTGCACAGCGTTGTATTCTGTTAACGGCTCCGTTTCACTCTAAATGAAGTAGCCCTCGCTCTCAGTTCTGCCTATGAATTCAGAAAAGCTCGGCTACATCTCATCTTTTTTGTACATATAGAATTGGGCAGCAGCCTCCCGCTGTTTTACTATTTGCAGTAATGAATGTAAGAGAATATAAAAAGAAATGAAGGAATATGAAAGATACAGGTGTGAGAAAGATGATATTAGCGTTCTGACTATAATCATGTTTTTAAATTAAGATAGTGTACATTTACTGTACAGTATGTTAGATATACTGTGTGTGTTTTGTGATGCATCAGTGAATCATTGGACTGAACACTTTCACTCTCAGATCACACAGAGAAAGTTCGGCTTTCATACATGCTGGCAACACAATATGTGTGACATGAACAGACTCGCAAAAACAAATGTTTTTGGCTTCTTTAACTGGCGCCAAATCCTGGCTTCATCCCCGTCTAGATTTCTTAATTATGGAATTCTCTAAGGGATAAGTTTCACAAAGCCAGAGCCATTACTGTGACTGTGTGACAGCACGGCTTACAGCTCATCTGAGGATTCAGGAGAGTTTGATAACAAGTGTTTGCATTGTTAAACCCAAGCTTATGGTCTTAGATCAGAATATAATGCATTTTATTTGTATTGACATTCTGTGGCTGTTTTGCTTTCTTGCCAAGAGCTGGAGAAGACTGATGCCACTCTGAATGTCAGTCTGTATGCCAAATATAAGTCTGAAGCTAGCACCTGGTTAGCTTATCTTATCATAAAGGCAGGAAATGTGGGAGATGACTAGCTGGCTCTGTCCAAAGATAACAAGATCACCTCCAAAGTACACTGATTAACACATACTTTGTTTGTTTAATCCATCTAAATGAAACAACTGAAGTCTTCAGAGATCCGTATGGATTCTTCTGCTTGCAGCCCAAAATATGATACAGGACAGTCTGTCGCACAGCAAGCCACCGACTAACATGGACCACACATGTACACTGGACATTTGTTTTGTGCACCGCATGTATGCCATTTTGTTTGAACTGTATTCCACATCTTCAGTCTTGTTCTTGTTAAATACTTACAACCTGTTTTATCTTTTTAACTTAGTAGAACTGGGGGTTAAAATGATGGTGAAATGTATTGGCGACACTTAGTAAGGACACTGTTCATTTGAATGTTTGATAGTTTCATTTAAATGCATTCGATGCAAACCTCCATGAAAGCACAACATGACACAATGTTTGGTTGCATGAACAAACTCCAAGCATGCTTCTTCCCTGATGCACATACGATGATGGAGACCCTCTGTCCTCCATCGCTCACCCCGTTAGCTTCCATGCAGGTCTCCCGAGGCATGCTAGCCTGTGGATGCCACAGCTGCTTCTTGCTCCTGTTCGTGCTTCCCTTAAACATATAAAAGTGGTTGCTTCATAGAAAAGTGGTTGTATTCAAAATAAACCGTTTTCTGCATTGTTTTTAACGAAATAGGTCATTAAAAAGTAACAATAATTGTCAATATTGACCGAAAGAAAACATTTTTTCTGATAAATTCTTCAGTTATATCATGCACTTCTATTGTCAAGCCCATCAACAGTAAACAAAGCAGCTTTTTGCCATCAACCATCATGTTTTCTAGTGAGCATATACCAAACATCACCAGCTGCAGTATGTATAAAGGAAACCATGACTTAGCCCTAAAAGTGAAAGAACCACACTGGTTGTTTCCCTTAATCCCTGTTTAAGACAACCTGTTCCTGGTTGTAGGCTCATATTTTACAAACAGACATGAAATTAGTATCATCTAGCTCTCAGCAGGAAAGCAAATAATTGCATCTCCCAAAATGTCAAACTATCGCTTTAAAGTTGCCAAAAACCGTATGATAATGTGTGCAGGTGTTTAATTTGTAAGCCCACTGATTCATTATTTCCAAATCCTTGTAAAGAGTCAGGTGTTTGCTGATATTTGAGTTTTGTTCCTACATAATTCTATTTTCTATCTTCTCGTCGGTTGTAATTATTATTTTTTGAAATAAGACACTTTGTGTGAATTCCGAATTTCAGAAGTTTATCGGTTTCATTTTCAATCAGTGTCTCACACGCACAGCTTTAAATACGATTAAATGAAAAGCAATACCAGCCAACTTCAATCCCTAATGAAAACAAGAAATTACAGCAAATAAACCGAAAGGGAGACGTTTGCCTAAAGGCATCAGAGTGAATTTCACAGACATACACAGCACAATACGTACACACTGTAACTGAAAAACCAACTATCGACCAAGTTTGTATGAAAAGCTATGCATGGTACCCTCATTATACACTGCACACAACATAACATTGGATCTAAAAGACAATAATACACACAGCACGCAGACAGAATCTGCAGAGAAGACTGTGTCCTCGGTGTTCATGACCAGTGGAGCAAAAGTAAAGCAGGTGGCCTCTCTACTTTGTCCTCACTGCTGCTAATCAGCTGTTAAATATCCAGCAGTCTGTGCTAATACATCCAGCCTACTGGATCAATATGTAATTGCCGGACTCTATATAACAGTCGACATTTTTGCTGTTTTCAGGCCTAAAATCAACATGGCCGCCTATAACAAAACACCACATGGCATTTTTAGAGAAAGATTATTATAAATATCACACAGGGTGACACACAAAAACCAGGAACTTTTTAACAATCCAATAAAACCAAGAGTGATGCAAGAAAATATTTTATTTATAGTAATTGAAACCATTTAAGAAACAATGATGGAATTTTCTTTTTTTTTTAAAAAATACTTCCTGTAGATGGCATCCTCCTGTACGAATGCATTCTTGAAATCCACCTGGGGCTATCTCAAGAGTAAAGTGTACACGACTCCACCAAGAACTCTGGATGAGTTAAGACAGAGAATTCAGGATGAAATTCACAGTATCCCAGCTGAGACGTTGCAGCGGTCAATGAGGAATCTCAACAGCAGATTTCAAGAATGCATTCGTACAGGAGGACGCCATCTACAGGAAGTCATTTTTAAAAAATAAAAATTCCACCATTGTTTCTTAAATGGCATGTTTTAAGGTTTCTATTACTATGAATACAATGTTTTTCTTCCATCACTCTTGGTTTCATTGGATTGTTAAAAAGTTCCCGTTTTTTTGTGTCACCCTGTATATACAGTTGAGTAAAATTGAAATTAGAAGTATTTATAAAGATACTGTAGTAAACCTGTTGACACTTGACTCACACACTGCTTTATATTAAATAACTCAGAAAGCCTTGGAGTCTTCCAGTCTTTTCTTCAGGCGGAAATGACATCACGTGGAGCAGATCATGTGATCTGGAATTAGCACACGTCCTTTAGAGGTGTTTTTGTAATGGGTAACTTAGTTGAAAGTGATTTCTCAGACACAGATACAATTTGTTATTTTCCATATAAAATTTGATATATTACCAAAAAAGAAATATCTGTCATGATTATCTCAATTTAATACGACGAACACAATCAAAACTTTTTCTGAATAAGTTCATTTTATTATTGTTTAGCTAGTAAGAAGGTGGTTGTTGTTAAATTTGAAAGGTCATTTAGGTGATATTTTAGTGATATCCAGTCATTTTTTATTAATAAGTAATTATTTCCATAATAAATAATTCTGGAATTTGTAGAGGCTGTTATTTGAGGTGATGTTCTGAGCATGAAATTATTCTCTACATGTTTCTCTTGAACTGTTTGACTGATCTATGTCAATATTGGGTGTAAGTGAATGGAAATGGTGGCAACAAATGGACTGATTCAGTTGGTTAATTGCAGAAAGACTGTCCTTCTGTCCCTGACTCCCATCATATACATTAAAAGGGTAAATGAGCTTCTGAAAGCAACAGTGTTGTGATGATTTTTGTTAATCAGTCCTACAGTACATCTACACAGGGCACCAGTCCATTACAGCGCTAACCTCCGGCCAGTTTGGGATCACTAATTAAGCCACCATGTGTGACTGTGGAGTGTGGGAGGAAGCCAGAGTCCCCACAGAAAACCCACAAACAGGCACAGTGAAAGCATCCAGACTCCACACAGAAAGGTTCCAGCCAGGAACCTTCAAAGGACAGTACCAACCACTGCATAATCATGGTGCTTAAATTGTTGAATAAGATGTAAATAAAATCGAAGCATTAGAAGTAACAGCCAGTTCAACTTTGATGTTATTGTCTGTGTGTTTTGGATCTTATCAGCTCATTAAATGTACGTTATAGTGAATATACTTATTTCCTAATAGGTTCCTCCTCCACCTCCCAGGCTCAGTGGGCTGTTATCACATTTATTGGAGCTCAGTTATCATTTCACTTAATGGCAATGGAGCAGTTCACACTTACAAGAAAAGTGGGCATTTGGAGGTCGGAGGGTTGGTGGAGGAGTCACTCAGCAGGTTGTATCCAGGAGACTTGAATTTAAATCCTGTTTTCACCTCTGTTTTTCACCAGAGTCTCATTTGCTTGTGTTTTCAGACAGAAATAGTTAGGGGCAAAGTGGCTCTCTGGCTTTTTCATTAACCCTTTAAGCTTCAGTCAATTCCAGCCGTTTTCAGTACAAAAAATCGCTAATATTCTATTTTTAAATTAAAAAAATTACGGGGAATATTGGACGGGCATCGTGAGGTGCATTTCCTTGAAAATGACCGATTCGGGGATTTTATACCGACTTCAGGACATGTTTTGGATAAAATAGTTTACTGGCTTGTGTCATCTGATGTAAAAGGTTGGATTATGGCCATTTTTTGTGGAATCTTTTTTTTGTGTGTGTAATAATAAACCCGGAAATGTGAGTCGCGCTGTGTGCGTTGAAGCCGTGTATAGAGAACGGATGGATGAATATTCGTTTTTGTCGGACAAATGTGTTTTTCTCACCCGCTGTGGTAATCGCATCTGAAAGTGATTTATACCGGCGGATTCATGAGAATCTAAGCTTTCCATCGGCGTATAGTGTTTGTATAATCGCGTTTGCAGCCGTCGGACATTCTTGAAATTCCTATGCAAATTAGTAGGTGTACCGCCGGCGGTACACTGAAGCTTAAGGGGTTAATGTTTTTTAATCCAAATTTTCTGTAAAACACCACATATGACACACTGGTGTGAATATTTAAAAATGTAGCAATTCAAATTAGAGCCAAACCTCGGTTATTCCCAGACATACACAACCTCTATTCATACCATTTGGACCAATTTCACAAATTTGCAAGATCAGCTAAGTGGTACATTTTAACCAGACAGAAGCTACACACTCAGATATCCTTTGTTTGTTCAATAACATTGTAAGGAATGTCACTGCAGTGTCAGATAAAGGGCTACTACACACCAACAAAGCTGCAGTTTCAAATGACCGACGGTTCTAATGTTGATGAGATAGTGTTTAGTCATATTTAGGCGCCCAAACTACTTGGTTAGTTTTAGAAAAAAGGACAGGTTGTCAGTATTATTGGGTTATTTCACACTATTTGTCTCAGTATAAAAGCTCTGAACCACATCAATCATCTCTCCTGTTCAGAACGGCAGTGGAACATCCTTTACAAGGCGTTGGTCAATAAGGTCCTCTTGTGTTCGATTGTTTTCATGCAGGCAGAAACCTCTAACCTGCTTCTGAATTACTTCACTTCATCTTTTTTTTAATCTAAAAATGCGTTTAACTGTTAGTTATGCTTCATCTTGTACTCAGGTGGAGTAAGAACCTGAAAATGTTCTTTTTTTTTTCACAACCAAGAATCTGTTCTAAATTGACAATCGATACCTGATGCTTTGTGATGGGGATTGGATTGATTTCTGGGTCGCATGAGGACAGAGGAGCCAGGGATAATCAAACAAGACAATGTGGGATGTCTCCACTCTCCTGCAAATGTCCTGTTCAAAAATCTGAAAGGTCTCACACTTTTAAGTGCACTTTTCATTATGGTGACACTTAAATTAGAGCACGAAACAGAACATTTTCATTGCATTACATTACAGATTTAATACTCATCAAGTCGTTAGTGAACAATAAGAAAAAAATGCTGCTTACTTTGTCCTTCCATGTATGTTTATACAGATAAAAGTTAGACAGAACACTTAGCACAGTGTCTCCTTTTATGTGTCTTTTTCCTCGCAAGAGAAGTGACAGAAATCAGGTTTTAAGTGCTGAGGAGAAACAATGCAGCCTCTCATTTAGTGGCTCTGAGTCTCAGAGAGAAAAATCCAGACAGGAAAGAGAGAGAAAGGCAGGTGGTAAACGGAGAGAGAGGCAGAGTCAAAGATTTCCCCCAGCGCCTGTTTCAATAGTGTCTCCCGTCGCTCATCTGACCCATTCGTTATGCTGAGCCATGGGGAAATCTGATTGGGCTCATTACCCTCTCCTCAGATCTGATGTAGGAGCGCAAGAAGAGAGAGAGAGACAGAGAGACAGAGAGAGAGAGCCTCTGCAGCTCATTGTGAATGGACACCATCGCCAGTGTTGTCACTATCAGGAGTGTATGGCCATCTGCCAAGGCTCTTCCTATCTAACCTGGCTCTCCTCCTCCTCCTCCCAGCCTTTGTGTGGTGGAAACAAATGAGTGTCGTCTCCTCTCGCTGTGTCCTGGTGCAGTGGGGGATGGACGTAGTGAGCAGAGACTATTGGCATGCATTGTCTCATTCATTCAGGCCCGATGCTGAATGAGAAGGGATGGATGACAGATACCGTGAAGGGCGCGTAAGGTAACCGTGTCCACATCAGCGGAGGTGATGGGTTTGACGAAGTTAATAGCAGGCAGAGGTTTTTCTCCTCCGCTTTGAAGTGCAGCTTTCACACAGAGGACTGCAGATTCACCTTACTCGCCCACGTGTCATATGAGGTTACTGGGAGGATTTAAGTGGTGCGAAGAAAGTGACAAATTTAGAAGCACAAAGCTGACCTCACCGCAGACAGCTTAACCTCGTTATCACCTCTAACACAGGAGAAGAGCACAGTGACTTCTGAAGGAAGTGAATTCACTGATTAAACCCCACATGATTTCTGTGTAAAGGAGCCTTCGGGTGGTCTCACAATCTGGCACCCATATGGACTTCCTCATTCACTCATACTAAATGATAAAAATGCTTATATTAATTTATTATCAACACTGTTTCCCCAAGTTTTCAGCAGGATTAAGGTGCCATATAAGCTCTTTGTTAGTAGTTTATGCTCAAATGTACAAGACTGAAAAGTTGTCTCCGATAACAAGAAAACCTGCCTCTGTTTTCACACTGAGCTCAATCATAAATCAGAGTCAAGTGTGCGTGTTCCAGCGTTTCATAAACCAACCGAAACACAGTCAGAGGTGGCATTTGAAGGATGACCTCTAAACTGCTTCCCGCCACACAGGTGATTCAACGTCAGAGTTATTGAAAACACAGTGATATTTTCTACTCAATAGCCACTTCCTGAGACATTTGAAGTGGACTGTGCTCCATTGAGAGTGAAAAGAATTGTTTCGGAAGGTGGCGTGTGATTATACAGACCTGAGGAGCTTTATAGACAAAACCTCTATTCTGACTGTGAATGTGCGCCTCGTCCAAATAAAACTCCTTTCAGTAGTGAATAAAAGGGTCTGTTCAGGCTTTCAGACAGCCCAGTGAGGAGTCCAGCACATCAGCAAGCAATGAGGACAGTGCACTGAATCTCTCTTCCTCTTTATGCAATTAGCTTTTCAGGGATTCCACCTCAGCTGCGAGTTGTTCCGCCGCTTTGATCCAGACAGAAATATCACAACCACTATGGAGGCACTGTCACGTAATTTTGTGTAACTATTAAAGTGACTGGATAGCCAAACTTATTATGTAGCGCCATAAACAGGTCAGCATCATCAATGACATCAATGCCTTTTTTATTTGGTTTGTTTTATTCCACTGAACTGTTTTCCTATCATTATGTAATTGTTGTATCATTGCTTCAGTCATTTTTGGCTCCAGTCTTTAGTCAGTTATCGTCGCTGCTACAGGTTTAGATAATGGAAGCAGCAGTTCGGTGCTATTATGTCTAGGAATCTGGGAATATTTCAAATTATTACAACTCCAAACTCTCTGTACACTTTGTACAGTCTTGATAGCACAACAGCACAAGCACCTGAACAAAAAACACTCCAGCGCTCTACATTGCACTTCTCTCCTGCTCCCTGTACTCACATTTACTGGATTTTCATACAGTTGAATTCACAAATACAGCTGTTATTATTTATGTAGTATTCAGTTTCTGGTGTCAGACAATGGAACAAGTATAAAAACGTGATTTTATGAGCGCAAAATTATCTGACAAAGATGGTAGAAGTGCTGAGAATTTGGCTACATATTTGTAAAATTTGAAGCCACAACAAAAGCCAGAAAACAATAACAAGTAAAGTAGCTGCTTTAGCTGGTCTGGGCTTGTAAAATATTCAGTGTCCATGTTGCTCTTTGTATGATAAACAAACCGAACTTTTTCCTTCTATTATGTTGCTTAATAGAAACTTGGATTCCTTTCGGAGTTGCACTGCTGAATTTAACAGTGTTTTTATTTTTTTATTTTTTTATTTTTACTCTGCCAAGGAACACGGCAGAGTTATGTGACAAGCAGCGTAAGTTTGCCCTTCCATCTGTGTGCAACATTACTGAAAAACAGAATCATGGATTTAGATTAAATTTTCAGGGAAGGTCAGAAATGACACAAGGACCAAGTGATTAGATTTTGTCAGTGATGCAGCTTATAGTCTGGATCCATGGATTTGTTAAAGATTTCTGTATCATTGTGAGATAGTGGCATGGCGTCACTGTAACTATGACAACACGTGAACGTCACGTCAGCTGCCTGCTGACGATCACGTTATAGTGATCCTACTACAAATCCACTTTGAGAGCAAATCTGATATGCTAACTATCAAAATTTTCAACAATCGCTCTATAGGACTGCGGACTCCGTCTTTCTTAGAACAGATTTGCACATAATTTACTGGTTTTCAAAACTGCCAAACTGATAAACCTTCTGTGCTTATTTGTGACGACCAAATTTAAAGGTCTTTTCACCACATTGAGAACTAGAAAATAGTTTTATTTGCTCTGGCCTGCTCAAACAGGATTTATGTAGCTGCTACTAGCATTGAACTGCTTTCATCTCCTTTTGTGTTGTAAACCTGTAGATTTGGGTGTTCGCAGTTTCAGCTTTTTCCCCCTCAAGGAGAATACATTTTCCGACGCTGTTGCAGCTTGTGGTTTTAAGGCTCGTGACATATCCTACATACTGTGTGCATCTGTTTACACCAAGCCCTGGTGTCTCGTGGCCCAGTGGGCCATTTGACTTGGCAGGAGCTGTTGAGTGGGTGGTTCAGATCCCTCGGCTAAACAGGATTATCAAATATACATTACTGCCGTTTCGGGCCCCACTGTGAAAGCCTGGGCTCCTGTGTGTTAATTGCTGGCCTCAGTGTGCTCCCTAATTTCATGCTTGATGTGAACATTTGTCTTTCACGCTACAACGAAACTGGATACATATTTTGTGTACAAATTCGGAATGAGCTAAGATATGCAGCCCCAGCCAGCAGACCCTTAAAGACCCCTAATTTTGTCACATTTGTAAACACACCAGACAGCCATGTTTTCTACTGTAAATGGGGCTTTAGGGGCTTTAAAAACAATATAGACTGATTTGGAAATGGTCTGCATAATGACCCTGTTGGCCAGGGGAGTCATTTAGGGCCAAATTGCTGCTTGTGTTAAGCTTTAGTCCGTAATTAGGTCAGAATGAAAATGCTTGTATTGTGATGTTGGCCCACCAGGACCAGCACAGCTCCAGTTTCAGTGTTTAGAGTGTATCCATGTGTGTCAGAGTGACTCATTGAGCCCCTCTAGTGCTGTTGAGCTGCGAGGAGAGAGAGAGAGCACTGGGGGCCGAGCTCATTCACAACCTTGTGCTCTTATCAAAACACGTTTATTGCACTGTAATGTGGCCCCCTGTTTATGCAGCACTTAGCCGTGTTAAACTGTTGCTATAGAGGCTGAACGCCGGGCCGAAGACGAGGACAGCTCGGAGGTCATCTTGACCTGTGGCTCGCCCTCTACACCTCCACACGCCTACACTAACTCCTTCCACCTCTGTTTCTTTTTCCTGTCTTTGTCCTCCCTTCATCAGCCAGCTATTTCTTGTATTTCTTGTCCACTGACTGTTTCTTGCCGCGTTGTCGCTCCCTTACCTTTCGGTTTTATTGATCATTAGCTGGTGTTGAGGGAGAAAGAGGAGGTTTAATTAAGGAGCCAGACTGGTCTGTCAATTCTGCTCAGTGCTGCATGGAGAGCACCAGACCAAGCGATGGTCCTAATAGGGCTTCACACTGTAAACAACACGCACACCTGGACAGCAGCAGGCCCCAGGGAGGAACAGCAGAGAGCGGCTGTCGACAAGTTAGCTCTGATAAACGGAGGAAGTTTATCATCAGACAAGTAGCGGGTGTGAATGGAGGATGTCTGAACGGCAAAGAATCAAACAGAAATACAAAACATATGGTTTTTGTTGTTGTTTATGTATGGATTTACAGTTTAAGCACGCCAAGTGATGGTTATTTTTTATTATTTAGCTTTTTGTGTGTTTGAGTGAATTTATTTGCATTGTGACATGAATTTTTTATTCCGTATTAAAATCAAACCGTGCCACAGAGGACAAAGTGAGGATTGCTTCTCAGTGTTGTCCAGCAGACCACAGCAAAGACCTGCCACTATTAAATACTAAACTTTCTCATCAATTTTTATGAGGACGTACAGCAAAGGTTTTTCTTTCAAACATTGTTTTTTCTTTGGTATTTTTATTCCCTGTATTTAGAGAGATGCAGTACAGGATAGACTGCATGGACATGGCATGCAGTAGTGGTCTAGCCAGCTAGAAATCCAACCAGGGACCACACCCAACCACTTGTCTAGCAGGTCACCCAAAACTTTTACACAAAATTAAAAAAATCTAGCAGCCGATCCAGTCGTAATCTGGGGCGGACCATGAACAGAGGTTATAGCTGCTGAACAAGAGCAGCCAGCAGCTTGATCAAAGCAAAATAATTGTTCTTTTTACACATTTTTTGATTTAATCTTGGTACAATAAATTAATATTCTGATGCATATGATATTGGAGATGAGGATCACTTTTCTCATGTCTTTTGTATAAGTTACAAACAGCCTTCTACACAAGATTAAAAAAAAACACCTAAATCTCCATTTATAACATGATCTTGAACATAACTAGGGTAAAACACATTACTGATGATTTCAGCGGCATATTCGAGTGCAGCATCTCACACAGTTCATTACAGTAGAGAAGATCCTAAAGATCCTAATATCTCAGTGGCTGTCCCATGACCTCGTCTTATGTTAGCCTACGTTTGACTACTCTCCCTTGCGAATGCGTACATGAAGCCCACAGATATGTAGTTGTTATTTAACAGTCTCCTTGAAGTTAACTTGTAGGATTTTGTTCTTTACGTGCACAGTAGATCAGCGTCTACACATTCCACACATGCACACCACTGCCAAGTATGTGCACTGATGCCATGTAGCGTAGTTGTTGGAGAGGACTAGTGGACCCTTGCATATGGGGAAAGTATTAAACTGGTCCTAGAATCACTTAATGAGTGTCTCGTCTTGTTATGTGTGCTCTGATGAAATGTCGTTCACAGCTGCACCACTCCTAACTGTTTCTGGTCCTCTAGTGCCACCTTTGACTCCGACCAGTTTATCTGATGACAGGATTTGGAGATCCGTTGTGATTTTTGTGTGTGAATGAAACAGGAACAGGCTGCCTTATATGACCATTTCAAGAGTGTTGACTCTTCTAATAGTTAAATCTCCGGAACAAGCACCTCCGCTTGTCAAGTTTGTACTGTGATGAGATTTTGGTGAGATTGGGTAGAAGCAAACCTGACAGAGAAAAGTGAGAGGGCTTGGATAAGAAAACTAAAATGTTCTCACATGATACCCAGTGTTTATTGCATTTCATGTCATTTTTTTTCCTCATTTTAAATCTTCAATATGTGTGTGTCTGTGTTTGCTTCCTTGTGTTGGCATGTGTGGTAGAGAAACAATCATGTTTGCATACTTCTGCACACTTACACGCCACTCCTGTTCCCGTGTTGGGCCGACGATGATCCGCGGCTTTAATCGATAAAACTATCAAAACATCTCTGCCGCTGCCCTCTTGTTGACTCTGCGTGTCTCTTGTCTCTCCTCCAGAGAAAGTCAGTATGCTGTCAGCATTGATCGCTCCCTTCAAGTACATAAGCCCTGGGACCAACAGCACAGAGGACGAGGACAGTTTAAGTAAGCTGCTGCCTCTTTTCTTTCTCTCTGCTCACACTGCGCTAACTCTCTCAGTGGCAGGCGCTCGCATAATTAATTATTTGGGGAATGAGCTCTTTGATTACACACGTGTGTGTTAAAATCTGTACTCTTATAAAAGTGAGCTATTAAATATTTAATTTGAGTGTTCGTGATAAATAAGTCATTAGATAGGCACTTGCATGCCTGCATATACTCTCATCTTGAGCTACAATCTGCCCACCAGTGAATGTCTCCCATCCCACCATTAACATTCTTGTGGCGAGATCTGAACACCCTATTTTTGTTCATTTCCCATTAGAAATGCAATACGCCACCACTTCCCCGTAACTAGGTTTGAAGAGCGTATCACAGCTGTTCAGACTTTGCTCTCACGGAGGATAGAAGTGTGAAATAAAGCGGGCTACAGACATTTCTCTCATCCTTTCTCGGAATGTCTGCCACTCGACACGATCCCCACCCCCCATTACAAATAGGATTGATGCTTTGCATTGGCCACGGGGACCAATGTTTCCCACTTACGACACAGATTCAGAACCAATTTGGAGGCAGATTACAGGATGATTTGGCAGATAACATCGCCATTTTAGGGGATTTGTATTTGGCTTTTAAAATACTTAAATATGATGGAGTCCTGTGGTATGAAGTGGGCTCGGTTCAGGGAGATGATTGTAGATGTGTTCATTACCGTTTCATTGTGTATGAAGTGGCTCAATCTGCCTTGAGAGATTTTCCTTGATTCGTTTTGTTCAGTCAGGATAAACGTGAGTGTCACACATTAATGACAGTTTCTGTTTCACGATTGTGTTTTGAGTATATTTTTTTTCCACTTTGAATGATATTGTTTCTGTTTTTGCTGTTTTTAATGCAGGCACCAGCAGTGCAGAAGTAAAGGAAAACCGTAACATCGGTAACCTGGAGGATCGGCCCATAGGATCTGGAGAGTGCCAGTCGCTTTTCTGCTCTGACTCTACGAGAAGTGGGAGCTCTGGTCTGAAGAGGAAAAGACCACTGGAGGAGGACAACAACGGGCACCTGTGTCAGCTCCGTCTGATCTATAAGAAACTGTCCTGGTCTGAGGCTCCAAAGAATGCGCTGGTGCAGCTGAATGAGCTGCGGCCGGGCCTGCAGTACCGCATGGTGTCTCAGACAGGTCCCGTCCACGCTCCCGTCTTCTCCATCGCTGTGGAGGTCAATGGGTTGACCTTCGAGGGCACCGGTCCCACGAAGAAGAAAGCCAAGATGAGGGCTGCAGAGTTGGCCCTCAAGTCCTTCATCCAGTTCCCCAACGCTCCACAGGCCCACCTGGCCATGGGAAACATCTCAAACCCTTCCGCCGACTTCACCTCAGACCAGGCCGACTTCCCTGACACACTTTTTAAGGAGTTTGAATCCTCGCCGTGCTCCGATGGCCTCTCATTGTGCAACTCAGCGACTGAGAGCGAGTTGCTATCGAGTGAGCTGCTGAGACATGGACGGTTGCTTCGCCACACCTTGGACCTGATGGTGCAGGCTCAGCAGAGGCTAGGGGGGATTGTCCCAGAGCCCGAGGCTCCCAAGAGCCCTGTGGCATTGCTCAATGAGCTTCGGCCGGGCTTGCACTACGCCTGCCTTTCCGAGCGGGCTGAAGGACGACGACTACGTAGCTTTGTGATGGCGGTGCGTGTGGACGGGCGGATATTTGAGGGCTGTGGGCGCAGCAAGAAGCTGGCCAAGACCCAGGCGGCCCAATGTGCTCTTCAGGCCCTCTTCAACATCAGGACAGCCCCTGAGGGGAGGACAGGCCTCAAAGCCAGCAGGAAGAGTTGTCCTCATTTACCCCAGGTGAGTACAGACACATCCCCAGCGCTTGTCTTCTGCTAAGCTTCTTTGGCAACCACTTCACTTCCTACAGGGGCCTGTAATGACCAAAACAGCAGGCGATCAGTGAAAATCCAAACACCTCCCAACAAGTAATTAAGGAGGAAAAGAGATAGGAGCTAAAGAGAGCGGGATGGAAGGAGAAACGGTGGCAGTACTGATAAACATGTGTGGAAGCAATCTGACTTTAACCTTGTGTCAAAAATAGTTCTCATAGTGAATATCCAAACCACAAATTTGTGTGCATGTGTTCATGGGTGCATTGTGTGTACTCTGCACAGCCTGGACCTTGAGTAAACGATATCTGTTTGTTGGTCTGTTTAGAGAGGAAGGCATGTAAATGAAGCTAATTATTGTCCTTGTGCCTCTGACACATGAGAAATCTCTACCACAACCCGAACGTTTTTTGTTTTGTTTTCTTTTCACAGTCTTGTGTGTTTGTCGAGCTGTAATTGGGAGAGTTTTGCAATTTTGCAAAATCTCCTGTTTCCTCATGTGTGGCATCACAGTGTCTACAAACATTAATTCAATCTGTTGCCCAAAGGAAATAGAAAAGCAAAGAGCAAATCGACAAACAAACCACTGAGACCAATCCCATGCTCATTTACCCAAATATGTAAATAGCAATCAGAGCAAGAAAACTAGTTTTTGAGAAACTTGAGGAAATTGGAGAGCCTAAAGACACAGTGGCTGGATTGGCTGGTACTTGTTGACAGCCATTGAAAACTTCATTGCAGCTGCAGAATTTCATCTAAAGTAAATCTGCCCTGGGTAGATAGTCACACTGATTTTAGTTGTTTGCTATTGTTTGCATGGAGAGGAATTTCATATCCAAGCCGTCAGGTCACTGACGTGTTGACAGCGGAAAGTGAAACTTTAAAATTTCTCTCTGCCGTCCTGTTACAACACAAAAGACTGTGAAACACCGCGCTCTTCAGGTCTTGAATTGAAAAATTAAGCCGTTCACATCCAAAGCGTCCTCTCCCTGAAGTCTTTCCTTGAAGCCTTCTGTCGACACACTGCGCGCCCTGTAGGGTATGTGTTGTATTAACATTCTTTTCTAGCCTTTAAAAAAAAAAACTGGCAAGAGTGTCCTTCCCCAGAGCACGACATCAACCCAACAAACCTGCACATGTTTGCCTGAGAGAAACTTTTTCTTTTTCTCCCTACTGCCACGGTGTCTAAAAGGATTTTAAGAGGATTTGCCGCACCCGTTTAGTTCCAGAAAGCACTCGCTTGTGGAATTTCTTGAAAGTCAGCCGTGCTGTCTGCCAGGCTCGGGAAATGTTTTAGTTTCATCGGTAAAGGACAGAGGCGTGCATATAATATTCATGCATGCATGTGTGAATAAACATGTGGCCAGGCGTATGTTGATGGCTATAATGTCTTACATATCTAAATGGTTGCGTAATTTGAATGCAAAGCCGTCCAGCTCACATACACTCGCTCTATGTTCACATGCGACGTAGTCTTCTTGCCAAGCATTGATTGCATGGGCAGTGGTTGACTACACTGCAGATGTGATGCGTAATGCGGGGGCGGTTGCCAGCTGTAGCCTGAGGGTAGTGCAAACGGTATGGTGGCATGCCAGCTAATGTGTGCCAGCTCAGGCTGTTCTCTTTCCTCAGATTCCCTCTAGCTCTACCTGTTGCAGCATTAAGCTTCGTTGTTAAGATGTCTGATACAGTATGCACCATAAAGTGTTTTCTTGGCTTAATTGTTGCTAATATTATGTCAGAGGCAGATGTTAAACATTGTTTAGAGTTCTAAACCTTGAGATGAAAGTATCTAAAAATGTTCCCTGCAAGACAGAAATCCAGGTTTAGCAACAGAACGTCAGATCAATAACACTGACATGAGGCATCAGAACGGCTGTCTCTTCTGGCAGTTTTTGGTAGTGTTGTTCACCAAGTTGGTTAGCATTCACGTGCACACTTCAGAACAGGCAAGAATGTGTGGAAGTCTATTGGAATAGTTGACATTTTGAGTACAAACTGAGACAAAGAAGTGAAATCCAACTTCTGCTGTGCTTCACTCTAGACTGTGCAAGTCTGCAGAGGGAATAGACTGTATGTAAAAGATGGATGTAGCCAGCATTGTTCTGTGGACTGCTCCTTTGAATCCTGGAGTTTGAAATTTGGCCTTCACCATCTTGGTTTTTTGAAACTGGACATAGTGAACGTGAGGTGTGAACATTAAAACTGACTCTGCTTTATTGTCGGTTTTACTCAACATGGGACCATAATTTACAAAGCGATCGTTATGCTGTCGTGAAGGAGGCTCAAAACTAGTCACTGACACCGTTAACTCATCAGGAAAATGTTTACTGAGGTAACAGATCAAACCAGTAGTAAGCTCATTTTCTCATAAACTTCTGTACAATTTAGCATGCAGTTGGATTTCCAGATGAGTCGCCCCCTGGTGGTCACTAGAAACAATGCATGTTTGTTTTGTTTTGCCCTCAATTTTTAGACTTGAGGCTAATTCAACCTGTTACAGATGGAGAGGGTGCATGATGTACCACTGAAAAATGAAGGAGTTGTTGAATAGTAAATCATGCCGAGATATGCAAATAGGACCCCAAAATATAAATATAAACCTGGAACTGTGCATGATTTAAGTTCTTTTTTCTTTCTTTCTTTTTTTTTACTCATCTTAGACTATTTTTTTGTCAAATCTTTGTAATTTTGCAGCGGTGTTTTCAGTTGTATACACTAATAATGTCAGAAGAATTAAAATGGAAAAGGTTCATTTATAATATGTATTAATCTGAGATCAGTTCAGAAATCTACCTGGCTTGTTGCTGAACATTTCAGTCATACTTTGCAAGAAGTACTGGCAATTTGTGTCATTTTTAGTTATCTCCCTTCATTCTCAGGTCCTTTAACATTGTGAGTACTTGCTGTTATTGATGTTGGGAATGATGACCAAAGCTGCAAGAGCTCAGATGTAACCAACCTTTGGTATAATCCTTATAAATAAAACAGAATGTGCTTGTGAAGTGTTATGACTGGTTGCATATATCTCAAAGCCAGTCAAACTGCACACTCAGGTGTTTGAATATCATGTTGCTTTTGGAGATAGATTTCAGAAACGCCTCATTTTGAAGATGCCAGGAAATCCTAACCTACCTTGTGGCTGTATTACCTTGTTCACACTGTGACCCATGTGGATATCAGCTATTTACACAAATAACCCCCTCTGGCGATGGAGGCTATGGGCCATTTTAACAACAGCACAGAACTTTGGCACACAACCTTTGGGCAGATTGGTTTACTTGAAACACCCACAGAGTAAACCACTACCTAATGTCTAACACAGGTTCAGGAATACAGGAAAGTCTGCAGTTACGATCACACTTGCCTTTTTGCAGAATTGAATTAATGTGTTGAAACAGAGAAGAATTCAAAACTTAAATATGAGGCATGGCATTGAAAAGAAGACCTTCAATTTTTCATTGTTGGTGTGTATTAACAGAAGAGAGTGGAACATGAGTATGAGGATTTGTATTAGTTCCTCAAACTTGGACTGAGTTGAACCAGAAGGTTGGTAACTCCAGACTCCCATCACCTCAATGAATTATTGAAACTCACCAGAACAACGTGGTACTGTATTCTTCTCAGACCTTCCTGGCTCACATACTAAGGAATAAAACACAGAGATTGACAAGACAAGCATACGATAGACTCCCCTGCACTAATAGCCTCGACTTTACTCCATTCCTCCTACACTCATGTCTCTGGGAATAGACTCGAAGAATCACAGCAGAAATGAGGCACTGGGCCATACTTTGCTTGGCATTAAAGAGCTATATATCTTCCAGCAACGACTTTCATCTTCTGTTCCTTCATTTAACCTTTATTTATCCTGGGAAATCAAATAAGAATGTATTCTGCAGAGATATATTTCCTTACATTCACTTTGCTCCTTTTATTCATAGCTGAGAGACACCCAGTGCAAACACAGGCTTGGGCTGAGAGTTAGCTGCTTTGTTCAGCAACACATCCATAGTAGTAGTTCAGGGAAGGGTGATTTTTTTAGGAGATCAGAGGACTCAGAGTAGCAGACTCCTAGTAACGAAGCCAGTTCTTTACAGGATTGTATGAACATAATTAGGATGGGAGGAGTGCTTAATAATAAATATAATTTTTTTAAGAAAGCTCTTCCCCATCATTATTAATATCTTCTACCTTGATGTCTTTGAATATGAGTTGCGATTACAAAGTTAAGAGCGTGCTCCTGTTGCACAGAAATAGAGGATAGCATGGTCATGCACCAGGTATGGCAGTGAACTTCGTAGGAACCAGTGTTACACACATTTTTGTGATTAACTGCAGGTATACATCCGTGATTTCACCGTAGACTTGCAGAAGCAGCACCATGTCAAAGTCTGCCAGGATCCTCTGTCAACAGGTCTAGTTTGACCCGACCTTTATGTTGAGGATCATCATTGGTGATTGGAGTTGGGCATACGACTACAAGAATCAAGAATCTTTATGGTCATTGTGTTTCCACACAGCGAAACCCAATTGGTGTCTCCCAGCTCTAGATGAAAATAGAAAATGGCACACTATGTACACTGACAGTCATTAAAAACTTTGAGACCATATTTTTCAACACAATTTTTGTTTTGAAGCCCGAAACTGGATTTTCTTCATATGAATCATTTGTTTAGCATATTGGCATACAGAAACAAAAATCTAAAGTTTCAAGAATGATTTCAAAATAAAGAATTTCACAAAAGAAAACGGCACCTGCCAAACACAAAGTCACAACAGTCAATACCGAGTATGGCCTCCATTTGCTTGGATGCAGGCAGCAATCCGTCGGCGCATGCTTTGGACCAGGCTTCTGATTGTGGGTTGGGAACAGCCCATACGCCTGGATACATCACTGTAGCTCAAACCGGCCTTCACCATACCCAGTGCCCGGAGACGTTGTTCATGTGATAGACGCGGCATGATGCTGTTCATTGGACTAACAATGGTGGCCTTTTTTGGGCCTTCATATAGGCCTTCAAAACCCATTCTCAAATTGTGCAGATACTCACTGAGTATTGCTTGGTGTGTATTTGGTTCACTTTTGCAAAGTGACCAACCCATGTGCAATGAATCATGACAAAATGACAACTCATCATTATCTCAACTACCAGGGCACTAGATCATCAGTAAATCCACAATGAATAATTACAACCCCCCTACAAGTAGAATTCTGCGTACATTTCTACCTCAAAGTTTCTATTGACTGTCAGTATACAAATAAAATAAAACATTTTTTCTCTCTCTTTTTTTTTTTAAATCCTCAAAAATATAAATATGTGAACAAGTTAGTGCACATGAGCTGTAGGGTGAGTGTTAAGTGCAGTCCAGTGCAAGACTTAGTTACCTCCGCCAAGGAGGTTATGTGACACCCGGCGTTTGTGTGTCTGTCTGTCTGTCTGTCTGTTAGCAAGATAACTCAAAAACGCCTGGGCAGATTCAGATGAAATTTTGAGGGGATGTAGACTATGGTAAGAGGAAGAGCTGATTTAATTTTGGTGGCAATCCGGAAAGGATCCTGGATTCTGGATCACTTTGAATTTTTTAGTATGTTTTAGTATGTGGTCCAAAATATGACAAAAACATCATAGGTTAGTATGTCGTCCCACAAATTGGAGCAAGATGTCCAGATAGCTCAACTGGTTAAGAAGGTGATTCGTAAACAGAACTGTGTCAGAGATGCAGGTTTGATTCCAGCTCATGATCCTTTACTGCATGGGTTTCTTGTTTTCCTCTCTATCCTTGGTGGAGGTCTGCACTCTCTGAGTGCTTTTCTAGTTCTTTATTGCACATAGTGTGTCTGTTGTATGTTGGGGGGAAATGGACTGGACAGCTCTTGGATAAAAACTATTTTTCAGTCTAGAGCCCAGAGATCTAAAAGTTGTGGACAGGAATTCGTCTCTGAGGGTCAGACTATTAAAGAGTTCTGCTGTAGCATCTTGAGGCATCTGAGGAATCACATTTGGTACAAACCACCTGAACTGTGGGACAGTGGGAGTCTGGACGCTCCATCTCGACATCACCAACACTCATAGCGCCTTAAAATCACTGACATCATCACCACTCCCCACTCACCATACTCACCAGATGTGGTTTTTAGCGGCTTCTTCCTCTTCCCCAGAATGAAACTCGAGCTGAAGTTTCACCATTTTGAAACAGTGGGAAAAAAAGGACCATGCATTGCTTGACACACTTGCTGAACATAATGTCCGGGAAGCGTTCCAGATGTTGCAGGAGCACTAGGAGTGGTGTATTGCTGCACAAGTTGACAAAGGTGCTTTTTTTAAATGCAAATTAAGAACTTTTTTATTGTAATATTAAAGAATGATTAAAATATACCTACTCAATTTCTTTTTTTTTAAGTTATATTATTGGCCTTTTTGCACAAGACAGTGGAGAGAGGAACAGGAAAGGTAGGTAGAAGAATGGCTGAATGACATGAAATAAGTGGCCATGAGCTGGATTCAAACCCTTCACCGCTGCATTGGGACTATCGCCCCTGTTTGTGGGTCGCTGGTCAGCTGAGCTATCTGGACACCCGTACCTCCTCCATTTCTTCATTAAGTGTTATTGAATAAGTGTTGTAAATTACAACCATCCTCTGAGTGACTCAAGAACAGGATGCAGCTCTACGTAAAGACACCATGTCCCGCAAAATTTTCAGCCACAACTCTGTTTCCTTGAAATTACATTCAAATAGTTTTCATCTGTTTTGCCAGTTGTGTTGTGATTGCAGTCATAGTCACTGTCTGGATAGTATTGACAGGTTCCTTTTTGTTGACTGAATAATGCGCTTCATGCACCACGGTGTTTCTGGCAACTGGTGTTCACATCTTGAGTTGTATCTGGCAAGATTTACTCAACAAAGGCAGTCTGATTGAAGTTAAATATAACCATAAGTAGGACTTAAGAGAAATATTCAATTACAACACTGGTCATTTAGGCAATCCATATTCCAAATTACCACTATATAACAATAATCTCTGGGAGACAGGCATTCAAATAGAACACAGTTTTGTGGCTTTTTGATCTTATTTTTTCTGATGAAATAGAAATATTGGTTTATGAATAAAGGCCCAAACGTTAAACAATTGTCCTCTCAAAAATAAAAATCACCTGCTTGCTCTCCTAATAATTGTGGTGCAGTCCCTGAACTCAACCTCAAGGGTCCACAGCCACTAACCGTAACTGTTAGTCCTTATTATTCATCAGCCAGTAGTACGCACTTCTAAAATCCTGTCCACAGCACTCTAGTTACCAGAAAATGTCTTTGCCCGATTAAAGCCTGCACAGTGAAGTGAGAAAGTGCCGGAGTAATCCTGACACCCATTTTACCAAGTGGAATGATTACCCCACTGTTCAGGCCTTGATTGGCCACTTAATCTCCACTCGCCGTCACAATGCACTGCGGTGTTGCCAAGTCGACTGAGCCTGAGACTTGTGTGCAGCTGTGGGAAGGCAGAGAGTCAGAAGGTCCATGTGGAAGGACAGTGGGGAGGTCAGTGGTTAGGACGCTGCGCTCTGCCACCTCGGATTAAAGTCTGTTTGAATAGGGAAATGTGCTTGCTGGCAGAGCAGAATGAAAATGAGGGTTAATGGACGGTTTAAGGGGGAAAAATACATGAAATGGCTGCAGATGAAAAACTAAGCAAATCTGTCTTTTGGCTGCATAAAAAGTAAAACAGAATATTTTAATTTGTCGTCGTATTAGCTGGGATCAAATGGGACTGTATGTTGTCCTTTAGTTTGGTGCATTTCTAAATGGTCTGATTTAGTTGTCTCTAAATGTGAAGCTTCACAGATACAGAAGGATACAGTCTGGTCAAGTGGAGTAATTTCCCTTCCTCCGCCACAGCAAATTGAATATGATTTCAGACACGTGAAGGTGACCCCTGTCAGCCGCTGAGCCTCTCGCAGATTGTTTTCTTTGTCTAATCTCTCCCACTTCTAATCTGTCTCAATATAAACAGCTGTGACAGGCTGATCATTAATTAATATTGCCACAACAAATTAGCGACAGTGATCGCCCGGCCAAGCACCCTGTCTAAGATAGAAATCCACCAATTCAGAGTGAGAGAGAGAGAGGGAGAAGGTGTGAACAACACATTAGAGAGGAGTTGATTAACAGCTTTGGAGACCTTGCAGATAGTGTTACATCCTCAGCATGTGGACAGTGATGGCGACAGATACACTCACAGTGACAGCTATGGCAGCAGACTGTTCTCACTGTATCACCAGTGATTATTATCATAAGTGACGCAGTGCAAAGAGCCCGACAAAACGTCTACGTTCATCTATAGACTCAGTCAAATTATAGTTGTCTGAAATTATCAGCAGATAAATGTAGAAACATGTACAAGGTGTCATCAAGTGCCATATCTTTTCACATACACTACCAGTTAAAAGTTAGAACACACCTTCTCATTCATGATTATTTACGTTGTAGATTCTCACTGAAGGGATCAAAACTATGAATGAACACATATGGAATTATGTAGTAAACAAAACAGTGTGAAATAAGTCAAAACATGTGTTCTATTTTAGATTCTTTAAAATAGCCACCCTTTACTTTGATTACTGCTTTGTACACTCTTGGCATTCTCTGGATGAGTTTCATGAGGTAGAACCTGAAATGGTTTTCCAAAAGTGTTGAAGGAGTTCCCAGAGATGCTGAGCACTTGGTGGCCCTTTTGCCTTCACTCTGTGGTCCATCTCATCTAAAACCATCTGGATTGGGTTTAGGTCAGGTGACTGTGGAGGCCAGGTCATCTGACCTAAGCAGCACTCCATCACTCTCCTTCTTGGTCAAACAGCCCTTACACAGCCTGGAGGTGTGTTTGGGATCATTGTCCTGTTGAAAAATAAGTGATGATCCAACTAAACGCAAACCGGATGGGATGGCTCAGTATTCAGTGTTCCTTCAGTTTGGAATAAATCCCCAACAGTGTCACCAGTGAAGTACCCTACACTATCACACCTCCTCCATGCTTCACGGTGGGAACCATGTATGTAGAGACCATCCATTCACCTTTGCTGGTCGCACAAAGACACAACGAGTGGAACCAAAGATCTCAAATGTGGACTCATCAGACCAAAACACAGATTTCCACTGATCTAACATCCATTCCTTGTGTTTCTTGGCCCAAACAAATCTCTTCTGGTTGTTGCTTTTCCTTAGTAGTGGTTTCTTAGCAGCTATTTGACCATAAAGGCCTGATTGGTCAGTCTCCTCTGAACAGTTGATGTAGAGATGTGTCTGCTGCTAGAGCTATTGCTACAGTGAGGTCAGACCAGACAATGCAACCAGAATGGATCAGACAGGTTTTGATCAAGTCTTCACCTTGTTAACACATTTATGTGGTGTTTTTTTGTAATGCTGGAAGACATAGGGTGAAATAAGCAATCAACACCTTGGCTGAGCAATTCCACCTAGAATATATCGATGACGCTCTCCAAAACAGAGATTCAGACCTCTGGGTTTCATACATGACAAACACTAAGAACCAATGCTGTCAACCTGCAAGGTGAGACTTTCTGTATCATTATTCCTCTTTCAGATTAGTTTCTGGATTGAATAAGTAGTATGATTGAATTTCTCCAGTGTTATAACTTGTCGTTATGTAGAGTAGTTTTACAGTGACTGAGCACAGTTATAGGTGAGCTGGTGTGCTTGGGCTGCAGCAAACAGTGAAGCAGTGGGAGGAGAGCGAGGCGGTGACTTTATAGATCTGTCCATTCTTGAGAAAACAACAGTGTGGAGTTAAGTCAGAACTATTTTAAGGTAGGAAGGGATTGTTTTAGCATGAATATATGTAATTTTGATGTATGGAAGTTATTTTTTAGCAATTTAATCACTGCCATCAGAGGGACTTTAAACAAATATTTGCTGGACCTGTTTTACCAAACTCAGTTTCACACAGTCATCTTCGTTTACTGACACACTGGTTTAACTTTAACACGTTGTTTTACACCTATTCTGTAGTAGCTTTACACAGATTCTTATTGTATAATGATGAATTACTGAATATTGAAACAAAGTAGTTTGCATTATCTCATCGTTGACGTGTTTTCCGTCTGTTTGTGTTTCTTGCCCCCTCAGACAGGATGACTTCCAGAAATGATTAAAATCAGCATATTTTAGCCACAATTGTAACAAAGGATTTAAAAATGTGATTCTGTTGCTCCTACATACTGTATGTAACCTCCAGAGTTTAGACATAGAGCTTTCTATGGCTGATGCATTCTGCTGCTAGCCTATAAAAGAATGCTATGGCTGTTAGGTTGTTGTGTCCTCTTGTCATGCTGTTATGTCTGGGCTAACATCTGTATGCTTCTATCATGTGTGTTGACAGTGGAGGTTTCAGGTCGCATCATTATTTTTGAGGTTTGGGGGCTACAACATTTGCATACTCCTGGTTTAGATCTTTGATAAATGATTTGGTTTTCAAGGGAAAAAAAACTGTAAACATGTCATAGTTCAATCTTCTCAACAGGAAGGATTTTCTACCATTCTCAGCTTCTTTTCTTCTTTTTTTTAAAAATAAAAGAAGCACTCGATGCTTTAAGAGTTCAAGATGTTAAGTGCCAAGTTCAACTAGCTAAAAGCAGAGGTCTGATCTCACTGACAAAAACTGTTGAACAGCCTCCTCTGATTGACAGAATAAGTTGATTTTGGAGGTTTTTTTGTCAATCTCTGCTACCTTGGTGTGGATAAATGATCTTTAAGAATCCCAGAATGCATTCATACATCAGAAATGCAAAGCAACAGTAGGAGAGGGAGGCTGACTTCTATTAATTAGCAGATGGATAACCGTAAGCCATTCCAAAAAAAAAAACATGTGAAAGACAGCTCCTCATTAGGACTCTGGGTGTAGTGGATCAAATAGAAAACCTACTTACATTCTGATCTAAGATGATGGTCTCTCCCATGACATGTTCTTTTAATCTTTTGGATGACACAAAACGCCTGAATTTCTGTTTTCTGTCATTATAAATGTAATTTTTGGGGTGTTAACAGACAAAGCAAGGACTATGAAGGCATCATATTTGGGCCTTATGGCATTGTGATGAGCATTTTTTACTATTTCTGGATGTTTTGTGATAGAAATAATTAATCTACTAATTGAGAAACTAATCTGTAGAATAATGGATAATGAAACTAATCATTAGTTGCAGCCCTGGAGATGCTACCATGTCCCCAGACCTCTGTAATTACTCTCAGACTACAGTACTATCAGCTGGAATAATAGCTAAAACTATGCAAATGAGACCCAAATTGTAATAATCATGAATTATGTTTCAGAGAGCACCAGCAGGTATTGTTGTGTTTTAAAACTAATCCCAGGCCTCTGACCCTTGTAAATGAGAACAACATGGGAATCCTTTATGTGCATCCATAGAGTATCTCATTATAATTTGTCACTTATGTGCAAAAGTAATGAGAGTGAAAAGCTGCTGTTTGCGTCTGGACTGTCACCGTGCCCTTTTACCAGCCACTTGGCTCATCATTTGGTATTTAAAGAAAAAGCAGCGGGGGAGAGTCGAGATTTGTGTGTGAAATTACCAAACAATAATGTTTCCCCGTCTGAGTGGGAGCACCCTGTACATGGAAAGGTTAGAATCATCCTCATCTGTCTAATATGTATGCAAAATATGACCTATGAGGCTGCTGGCTGTTCAATCTAATGTACCGCGTCAGCATGCGGCTTTGAGGGGAAAATCCCTTAGCAGGGAGGAATTGTAATGGGGTTGGTTGGGTCAAGTCACCTCGCACACAGAGTAAAACGCCTCTGTAATCTATTCCAAAGAAGCGTGGCGCTGCTGTCTGCACCTCTGCTCGCCCTACACCATCCTGCCTCGCTGCTACTAAGTCTTCATCCTTCATGACAGTCCTCCATTCCTCCCCTTCCTTCATCCCCCCCTCCGCAGCCCCTAGCTGTGAGCCAGAGCATGGCTATAATCATTTCTGAAGAACCTCTCACACTTCATTAAAAGCATAATCAAGTTCATTACAATTTCATAGGCGTTCAGGTAGCAAATGGCTTCCGATAAATCACGACTATTGGTCCTGTGTGGTTGGCATGTGTAGGTTTATCTCTGGCTCTCAGGCAGGAGAGAGGGGAGGAAGTGGGGGGTAGAGAGGAGAGGTCTGGATGTCTGGCCTTTAAATGACCTTCCAGCCTGGAGCAGCGGACCGTTCTGTCATAGGAGCTGAATGGAGACGTGTGCACGCCCAACACCAGCACCATCACAGCTGGGAGGTCTGATTGTTCATGTGGAGTCGCATGCAGTCAGCAGGTACTCAAATGTGGAACCACGGGACTGTTTGAAAACTCATCTTTCTGTTTTTACACCGAGCTGTTTAGATGGTTGTCCGTCTTATTCAGCCATCTTTAATGTTCTCTGCCCCAAACAGAACTGAAGTCCTGGTATTTTATAGAGCTGCTCCACTACAGGAACATTCCAAGGGTTAGGGTCAGACCAAGAGGCATTTCAGGAACGCTGCCTGCATTTCTACCAGAGGAATTAGCAACTAAATGTAGCTCCTGTCTGCAGCGATGGTGGCAAACAAAAGTCCCATTTGCTGCCCTATTGTTTATTCTCTAATGTCATTCTCAGGAACTTTAAAGATCTAATTTACTGCAGCTGAAGTTAGCTGGTCAAACACAGACATCGTGGCTGCTCCAACTGCTGTGTGAAGCAGAGGCAAATAAACCATCAAACACTCAGCCGCTCAAAGTAACGCTTTTGTTCACTTTACAGTCTCTTTCTCAACATCTGCTTGTCAAAACCTCTGAGATCACAGTAAATACAAATAACAACATAACAGCTCTGTTGTTGTTTCCTTGTCTGTGAAAATTACTGTATGTGTCTAGTGAACTCTTGTTATACATTTCACTTAGCCTTTAAAGACCCTCTTTGGGGCAAATCAAGTTGTTTTACCGTGTTAACGTGGAGTTATGGTGTTTTTTTTCACAGTCAACACCATAGCAGAGTAATTCCACCCTAAAATTGCAATGTACCTGTGGCAGTTTTAGAAACAGATTGTGACTTCTGGGAGTTTATATTGATCAAAACTGAGAAAGCAGTCTTGTCAAGTCACCTTGTAGGGTGGGACTTAATGCATGATTCTTCTTCTTCAGAATCTGTTTCCAGTTTTATCTTGTGCAGCTGAATTACTCCAATATTACAAAGAGCCAGTTTGTGTAGTTCAGAGCAGTTTTACACTGTGTAGTGTTTTTACTCCGCCTATGAACATGATGGGAGTTATGTGGTGATCGGCTTACATTTGTCTGTCTATCTGTCTGTTTGCAACATTACTCAAAATCGGAAAAACAGATTTGGACGAAATTTTCAGGGAAGGTCAGAAATGACACAAGCACCAAATGATTAGATTTTGGCAGTGATGTGGCTCATAGTTTGGATCCAAGGATTTGTTAAAGATTTCTATATTATTACGAGATAGCAACACAGGGTCACTGTAACCATGACAACAAGTGAACACTACATCAGCTGCCTGTTGGCAATCACATGATTGCGATTCTACTTCAAATCAACCTCTGCAGACTTATCAGACTTATCCCTCAGAAATGATACAAGGAACAGTTAATTAATTGTGGGGGTGTTTCTGAGTCCCATCAATTCCCGCCACTCAGTACAGATTTAGGTCACGGGATTCAGTATTTGTATAAAACGTACACATGCATAACACATGCCGGTGCTCAGTACGAGGTCATTTTGTTTGTGGGTACATCTTTATTTAAAATGACCACATTCTATGTTGCTGTGATTTCTGATCATCAATAACTCATAAACAAATGCTGCATTTCTGACAGTGCCATATGAGTGCAGAGTGCTGTGGTATCTCAGGGCTTTTCTTGCTTAGAAATGTTTTTGAAACCTTTTGAAATTTCCTATGCTGTAATCTATGTGTGGATGTGTCCAGGTTTACGGTAGTACTGTACCAAATTTTAGGTGCTTTGCTTTATTTTGTGCCACTTCATATATTTACTTCATGACATTTCAGGGGGGGAAATGTGCTTTTTACTGCACTGTATTTATCTGGTACCTTTGGAAGATTTTTGCCAAAATCCACAAAGAGCTTTAAAAACTGTACCCAGAAGAATATGCAAGCAGAGCTGTAATGTCTTAATTGTAACTGAATGCCCTGTAGCAGAATTAGCACCATGTATGTTGAGTCCTTACTGCTCTGCAGAAGCCTGAGGTTGATCCCAGCCAGCGTGTCGTCCTCTCCCCCCTCTGTTCTATCTCTCTTTAGCTGTTTGTATCTCATTAAAGCAAAAGAGCCTGAAACAGTAATCCACAAAAAAGAGCGACAAACATAGAAAGTTATATTTTATGCCAAAATTCTACGTATTTCATCATAACATCCCCTCAAATGGCTGCACAGTGGCGTAGTGGTTAGCACTTTCACCTTGCAGCAAGAAGGTCCCTTGTTCAAATCCCAGCCTGGGCCTGGGATCTTTCTGCATGGAGTTTGCATGTTCTCCCTGTGCATGCGTGGGTTTTCTCCGGGTACTTCGGCTTCCTCCCACAGTCCAAAAATATGCTGAGGTGAAGTGATTACTCTAAATTGTCCGTAGGTGTGAATGTGAGTGTGATTGTTTGTCTGTATATGTAGCCCTGTGACAGACTGGTGACCTGTCCAGGGTGTCCCCTGCCTTCGCCCGAGTCAGCTGAGATAGGCTCCAGCACCCCCCGCGACCCTAATGAGGATAAAGCGGTATATAGAGAATGGATGGATGGATCCCCTCAAATGTGAAAAAACTGCTACTTTTCCTTCTGAAGTTTGAGTTTTAGACAAAGCAAACCCTTTCCACTGTGAACTGGTGTTGGGCACTGAATGCACTTTTCTCGAACAAAACAATTATTTAATCAAAAAAGAATCAGGAATCAGAAGATTAATCAAAACTGAAAATAGTCTAATGGTGTGTAATTGTGTAGCAGTCACTGGAGCTACTTCACTACAATGAATACTTTGAATAAATAGAACATTTTCCTGATGATATTTGTTTAGTCAATTTAAAACCTTTGCTTGTAATCAAGTAAATGATGTGAATACTTCTTTAAATACCGATTGAAAGAATTATTAGACCTGAAAGTAAAGTTCCTACTGCCAGTGGGACTACATGTTGGAGATAATTACTGTTAAATTTTATTAATTTCTACTACATCCAGCAATGTAATGCAGAGTCAGACAGAGGAGGGAGAGAAATGGCAAAAATATGTATCAGCACAGAAGCAATGAGCTATGATTTATTTATACAGATATTAATCCATTATCACATTTGCAGCTCACCTTCTGTTCATAAATTAGTTCATCTAGATATCACACTTAGTCGACAAACATGATGTTGGCGTTTCAGGGTATTCTGAATTTATTACTGACTAATTTGTGTTTTTACAAAATAATAATCAGCCTTGAGGACACATTGTATCCTCAAAACAAAATGTCCAAAACACGCAGAAAAAGACATGCATCCCTTGGTAGTGATTGTTCCTCTCCACGTACTCATACGCCTGGATGATCACTGGGACCCTCTGGGCTTCACAAACCTCTGTAGATGTTTCCCCGAGCGGCTTCCTCCCTCAATACCATAGCTGAGGCAACATATCTCATGTTGTTGATATGCTTGAATCACAAATGGACTCTGAGCGGGACTATTTGTCTGTGACTCCTGTGTTCAGATACTCACCTGTGCATCAGTTTGATTCAAACTCTTCTCCTCGAAGTTTAAAAAACATAAATATCTCCGGTTAGTACATCACAGGGAGTAGAATTTAACTACACAACAATTTATTACCGGTAAACACAGTACACACGTCCTTTCATTTTCATTGTCGGACTGCACCCTCTGACAGATTTTAAAAGCATGATATTTTTAGAAAATCACAAAAATTACACCGTTAATCAGAGTCGTGATATGTTTTTGCAAAAAGACTTGTTGGATTTTTAAATCATGTGTGACACATAGTTCTGTCAAAAACTATGAAGATCAAAGCTAAAAAATTGTGATATTTAATCAAAATCACTTCATTCTTCATGTCTCATTTAAATATTTACACTGACATCTGCTTCTGTCAAAACCAAAATAAATTCTGTGCTTGAAGCCATGTTTAACTAAGCTACAACTGTCACATTATAAACTTTAAAACTTTTTGATTAAACTGGGATGAACTGCAGGTAGTGTTTACACAGAGCTGTCAAGACAAGTGTAAAAACAACTGAAAATCCAAACCCTTGAATAAATGTTAAGCAGGTTGAATCCAGATTATTATTTTTTTAATATCTGTAAAATTAATAATCAAGGAAATTATTTTCTTTTTAATTATTTTTAATTAAACTTTTAATTAAACTTGTTGTGTCTTCAAGCAAACTAAATTCTTTTAATTTATGGCAATATAGCTGTGTCGCACTGCACAAAAGCTATTTTTGATTTATTTCTGCTTATGGACACGGTTGCATTGTTTCCATCGAGGGGCAGGATTTTATATTGCAGTGAAAAATGAAGCCACACCAATAAAAAACACACAGACTAGGATTGGGGATTCACAGGGTTAATTCAGCACTGTGGGACATCCTCTTTTTTTTGCTAAATTAGATGAGATGATTGCTTGTATACTAAATATGAAGGCACTTTAAAATGATTAGCTTTGCTTAGCATTTAGACTGTAAACAGGCTGTAACTGCTGGCCTTTCTCTGCCCACATGTCATTCTCTTTCCTGGCCTGGTGCAGTGACTTCCTAGAGTTTTAGCTACTCCTCCTGCCAAGAAAATAGTCAGACTCATTACGCCACAGAAAATGGTAACTAGGTGTAAGTACAATTTTTTACACAACAGAGACAGGCTAGCTGTTTACCCCAGTTTCCAGCCTTTATGCTAAGCTAAGCTAACCAGCTTCTGATTGTAGCAACATATGACCCTCATGTCATATACAAACATGTGGGTGGTGTCAGTATTCTCGTCTTGGAGAGGAAGAACATAAGTGCATTGCCTTTGCTCTTTAGCGCTGCTGTTGTAACATAAAAACTTAAAAAAAAAAACATCTTTGTATTAGTCTACTGCTTGCTGTCGTTTTGCTGTTTATCACTGTCTCAACATTGCTGCACACCTTCATAAATAAACTTGTGAAAGAGTTTCGTACGAGCATAATTAGTGGAACACTGGGAATAAACATAACAACAGTCATACATTTTTCTCTTGACTTAAATTACCCCAAACATGCAAAAAAAAAAAAAAAAAGAAGGAAAAGCAAAACATCTGTTACATGTGTCCTGCTCTCAGGGACTGCACTGTGCCTCTCTAGGGGGAGACAAAATGGGAGAGGCAGGAATGAGGTATATGTATGACTGCGTGGGAGAAGGAGGGGTAAAACCCTGGCTGGCAGGGGGAAGGATGAGAGGCAGGCTGTGGTAGGAGAGAGGGAAGCCAGGATGGATGGAGTGCAGTGGGGGGAAAGAGAGAAAAACCTCAGCGGAACAAAAGACCTTCAGGATTAATTAGGCGTCAGATTGGTTGCAGGGCATGGTGGGGGGAGAAAGAGAGAGAGCGGGTGAGAGATATAGAGGGGGAGAGGGAGCGAGTTTAGCATTCTGGGAAGACCTCATGTCCTCAGCCCTCATATTTCAGCCTGCCTGCCCATGAGTATACAACAGCCAGCTAGTTAAGGCCTGCGCTGTGCCTGGAACCACTGTCCATTGGGTTATAGATGGAGCCCCTTCTCCATCTTCATGTATTTTTATGCTGTCCCACTGGGCGATAAGAGGAAACACAGAGGTCATATATGTAGTGCATAATATTTACATGATGGTTTTCATGGCCCGTGTTTGTAAATGTGATCAGGTGTGCGTTTATGTGGGTGTGGACTGTTATTCACTCCGTATCGCAGCATTTCTTCCTGCCTGAGTTTCCCTTTGCGATAGCTAAGCTCCACCAAATTAGACGAGTATGAATACACAAAAGAAATGCGACTGAACTCGTACTGAACTTTATACTTTCTCTGCTATTATCAGCTAATTTTTTTCTTTTCTTTTTTTTCTCTTTTCGTTGACAATTGCTTCCAGAACAGCTGAATTGCCGATTCGGGTCACAGGCGTCACCTCTAAATTTGAGAGGCGGACCTGAAGCAGCCTGTTAATACCATCTTCCGTTGTCATTGTCACAGAGGGATGTTTCTGAGGTGACCTTTGATGGCACTTCTTCCCCTCCGATACAGGAAGTGCTGAACTCTGCATACAGATGACAGGCGGGGGTTGCCATGAGTCATAAAATCCTTGCCCGACGCCGTCTCCTTGCAAAGCACTTAGCAGATCAAATAAGAGCCATTCTGGAGGCTGGAGCAAATCATGCCCTTATAACATTTGTACCAATCATTCACACTATCACAGAGGTGGATTGTACGTACGGCTTCAAGATATCTCAGCAGCATGAACTTTAGAACAAAGTCTTCTGGGTAGATGGTGTGATTAGCCGTTCGATTGGCTACACAGAACAGAGATAAAGCTTTGACAGATTGTGTTGTATGGAAGGAAAAAAATCCAGGCTCACAGCATGAATAGTTATCACATGCTTTACTGAGAGGCTGAAAGAAAAAGTTTTCATTCCCAGTGACTTTTAAGCTTTTAGACGAAGAAAAGTTTGACCCAGCTTGCTGCACTTATCCGTCACATTGGGAAGAAAAAGATGATGAATTACTAATAGCGCTGGCAGAGTCGTCCTCACAGTTACACAGAACTTTAAGCACGAGTGCAGAATGCCCACAGTCGGACTTTTAATACAGTTCTACTGTTACTTTATAGCACCTGGTAGTACGTCAGCAGGTACATAACAAATCCATTCCCACTGCCCTGTTTTCTGTCTCTGCATCCCGGCTGAACCTGCATTGCACTTTTCCATGCAGCACGATGAACCAGCGACACTCCTGCTGATGGAGAAATGAAACGCCACAGTGGCAGACAGAGTTCGACAGTGAGAGGTTTCAGCACAAACGGAGCAAACAAAAGTCAACTTAACTCTAAAAATGTCACGAGTGTGTGATACAGAATAGTTTTTTGTGAAGGCGTTTCAGTGGTAGTTTAGATGCAAGGTACACCTACAAAATACAGGATGTAACAGTGAAGGTGGAATCCATTTAGAATAGAAATAAAAGTAGGGTAGAAAAAACAAGAAAAGCACTCAGCCAAGGCTGCTCAGTCGTATCATTTCCGATGGATGAAGTCTTAACAAGAAATGACCTTGCACTGAGCACAGGCGTGTGTTATGCATGTATAGGGGGTGGCATAGCTCAGTGGGTAGAGTGGCCGTCTCGCAACCGGAGGGTTGCGGTTCGATCCTCGGCCCGTCCTGCACATGTCGAGGTGTCCCTGAGCAAGACACCTAACCCCTAATTGCTCCTGATGGATCGTGGTTAGCACCTTGCATGGCAGCTTACGCCATCAGTGTGTGAATGTGACGTATCATGTAAAGCGCTTTGGATAAAAGCGTTATATAAATACAACCATTTACCATTTATACCTTATGTACAGATACCGAATCGTGTGACCTAAATATGTGGCGAATGGCGGGAATTGATGGGACAATATAATCAACTGTTCCTTGTACACTGACAGTCAACAGAAACTTTGAGACCATATTTTTCAACATAATTTTTATTTTGAAGCCTGAAACTGGATTTTCTTCATATGAATCATTTGGCATACAGAAACAAAAATCTAAAGTTTCAAGAATGATTTCAAAATAAAGAATTTCACAAAAGAAAACGGCACCTGCCAAACACAAAGTCACAACAGTCAATACTGAGTATGGCCTCCATTTGCTTGGATGCAGGCAGCAATCCGTCGGCGCATGCTTTGGACCAGGCTTCTGATTGTGGGTTGGGAACAGCCCATACGCCTGGCTACATCACTGTAGCTCAAAGCGGCCTCCACCATACCCAGTGCCCGGAGACGTTGTTCATGTGATAGACGCGGCATGATGCTGTTCACTGGACTAACAATGGTGGCCTTTTTTGGACCTTTATATAGGCCTTCAAAACCCATTCTCAAATTGTGCAGATACTCACTGAGTATTGCTTGGTGTGTATTTGGTTCACTTTTGCAAAGTGACCAACCCATGTGCAATGAATCATGACAAAATGACAACTCATCATTATCTCAACTACCAGGGCACTAGATCATCAGTAAATCCACAATGAATAATTACAACCCCCCTACAAGTAGAATTCTGCGTACATTTCTACCTCAAAGTTTCTATTGACTGTCAGTATATCATTTCCAATGGTGAAGTCCTGATAAGTCCACACCGTCTGATTTGAAATAGAATCGCGATCATGTGATCATCAGCAGGCAGCTGACATAGTGTTCAGTTGTAGTGACACCGTGCTGCTATTTCGCAATGAATCAGAAATCTACGGATCCAGACTATAAGCCGTATCACTGCCAAAATCTAATGAGTTGGTCCTTGTGTCATCTTTGAACTTCTCTGAAAATTTCATCCAAATCCATTGTTCTGTTGTTGAGCAATGTGGCACACAGACAGACAAACCACTGCTGATTGTCACATAAGTCTGTAGCATTCCTTGGCAGAGTAAAAAATTCTCCACACACTGTAAAACTACTAAGGTGGTCCTTGTGTCATTTTTGACCTTCCATGAAAATTTCATTCAAAGCCATTAGTCCGTTTTAGAGTAATTTTGTGCACAGACAGACAGACAGACAGACAGACAGACAGACAGACAGACGTACGCCGATCGTCACATAACTCCACTGCATTCCTTGTCAAAGTAAAAATGTGAAACATACACAAAACATAATTCTGGTGTTAGCTTAGCATTTCTGTCTCGTACACATTGCCAAATTTGGGGATTTAAAAAAAATACAGTGAAACATAGCATATTTCTTTTATATGCTGGAAAATGCCTCTAGTTCTTACCGTGTGTCTGTACAAGAGGCCCTCAGGCTCAGTATTGAGTGAAAGTAAGCGTTTTGGAAGCACTCAAGCCCAGACCTGCAGTTCCAACCATAAAACTGGAAAAATATATACTTGAATCCGAAAAATGTGCTTTGGATCATGAGTGAAATGTGAGCTTTTACATGGCTGTTAGTGCACTGTCACAGAAATATGTGTAATAGATGCTTTGGCCTATTCTTTTGTATTATCCTGGGATTGAAAACGGCAACATAAAATTTTGGCTGAAAATGAAAGTCAACAGTGATGGAAAAATATAACTGAAAAGGATTTGCATGATATTGGAACACAAATCACAATCTCTCATGAAACCAGACTTTGCTGTTTTCTTGTCCAGGCTTTACAGAGTAGTGTTGTTGTGTAAACAAATGCAAAGAGTGGCTAAAACACAGCAACTGAAAATGAGGATAAACATATTATCACACCTCTCTTTCAACTCTGGAGTGGTCGTATATACACCTGAATGATTC
This sequence comes from Acanthochromis polyacanthus, assembly GCF_021347895.1. Classification (NCBI taxonomy): domain Eukaryota; kingdom Metazoa; phylum Chordata; class Actinopteri; family Pomacentridae; genus Acanthochromis; species Acanthochromis polyacanthus. The sequence continues at coordinate 10,797,221 of NC_067132.1, forward strand.
AAGCATAAGTGCATCTCTTCCATTACAGTGTAGTAAGTTACATTACTTTGTTATAAATACACTATAAGAACAGCTGATGTGTAATGCATATCTGATTGCTGTGTATCCAAACAAACTCATGCTGTTTTAATAAATGAGCCTGTCAAAGATGGCAACAGTGACCAGAACAGCAGAATGCAGTAAAATGAGTTTGTTACCTGAACTGTACAGTGGCTTGAAGGTTAGGACTTTCGCCTTGCAGCTAGAAGATCCCTGGTTGACGTCCCGGCTTTCCTGGGATCTTTCTGCATGGAGTTTGCATGTTCTCCCTGTGCAGATGTGGGTTTTCTCCAAATACTCTGGATTCCTCCTACAGTCCAAAAACATGCTGAGGTTAATTGGTAACTCTAAACTGTCCATAGGTGTGAATGTGAGTGTGATTGTTTGTCTGTATATGTAGCCCTGCGACAGACTGGTGACCTGTCCAGGGTGTCCCCTGCCTTCGGGACAGAGTCCAGTGTCCCCACGGCCCTCATGAGGATTAAGCAATGTATAGATAATGGATGGAGGGAGTTTGTTACCTTACAAACAGCTTATTGTGACGCTTTCTTTTTGCTCAGTTACTCCCTGCAATATTTAAACCAGTCCGCTGATGGAAATCACAGAAAGTGATCGCTTTTCTTATTTTGTAGAGCTGTTTTTCATGTCAGTTCCATGCTCATTGTATTAAATACATTGTGACATCTTCACAATAAAAGTTGTGATGCATTTTACCATTTGAATGCTTTTAATGAAAAGCAGAAGTCTGAAATGTTTGTTTGCATTCCTAGAAACGTAATGGATTTCTGATAGAGCTTTAGCAAAGTGAACAGTAAACAGTGGAGCTGATATCAAAACGCTGAATTACATGCATCATTTCTTGTCACTCTTTAGTGTGTAAACATTTGAATCCAGGACTGTGCTTCTAACAATACAGTGAATTATTTATGACTGCATGTAAATTCATCTTCACCCTAAAAGCCATCACAATGGGTTTTATGTCATGAAATTGATCATGATCACACTATAATTTTAACCATCTACAACAACACATTTACCCTCTGCAGTGAGACAAAGCGTTACCCAGAGCTGCTTTACTAAACTGATCAGACATTTCGGTGATAAATGGTTCGAAACATGAATATATACACTTTCTACCCTGTTTTTCGCTTGTCAGTTCCTCCCACTTTCTTTCTCTTTCCGTCTCCTTTACAACAGCCCTTGTGTCAAGCAGCTTCTCCTCTGAACCACTTTATAGAAACACATTTTCCTTGTGGCGGCTGCTTCCCACAAACAGCCCGACTCTCCGGCACTGCTGACATTCACTGCTTCCTCTCGGTACTGTTATTAAAGCTCAACCTAACCGCCGTTTCAGGGAGATGTGTTGAGAATTTGCGGAGGTGGACAGACGATGATCTCTCCATCTTTAGGTGAACCTCCCATTTGTCTCCGTTTCTTTTTCCGCTCACTCTTCACCTCACTCTAACATGGCAACGGCATGCGTCACATGAGCTGCGGGGAAGACAAAAAGACGCTTTAAAAAAAGGAATAAAGAAAACAACGTATTAAATCTCGTCTGCCACGTTGACACGCATTCATTAGAGAAAGTGCCTGACACATTATACGGAACAGCAGTGGTGTGTAATTTCACATTTTCAAAAAGAAGCTCAGACTTAAAGGTAAAAACGCACACAATAGGTATAGACCTTCAGTGTTCTTTGCCTTTTTTCTCCTCAGTTTGATACTGACTCTCATTCCAGTCTATTGTCATGCCTCTGCTGCTCTCTCTGCTGGCCTACTGCAGGAGCTTATGAAGTGTGTGTGTGCACTTGATAGCTTTGGTGGAAAGGAAAGAAAAGGTGACAAAAGAGAGCATGTGCATTTGTTACAGTCTATCTGGCGTTCTGCTTACTCTGCAAACGCCACCTGATGGATTTTTAGTAAATGTTAAAAGAGCAGGGGCCACAGACTGATTTCTCTGGCACGCTCAAAAGGCTTTCTCATGCGGTTATTTGCATTCATTTCATCCACGGGCTGTGAAGTGCATATTATATTGTGTCTTGCAAGCTGTGTGTGTGTGTGTGTGTGTGGTGTATATGTGTGAGCAGCAGCTGGCAGTGAGAGGGATCATGCACTGTTTAAGCCTCCCCTGGCAGGGGATGTTTGTTAGAAGCCACATTCATCAGTGCAGAAAAGAGCAGCGCTATTTTCTCCAAAGGGCAGGTGTAAACTTATAGCTACTGTCTGCAGGATAAACACACTGTATTGCTGTTGTTAGGTGGAAACCTCAGATCTCCAAAATGTCACCTGAGCAGCTCTGTTTGACAACCGTGCATTCAGTTTGTCCCGAGGGATCTGAAAGGCGGCCCTCCGTCGAGAAACGTGTCATCATCCACTCGCTGCTGAAACATGGCAATCATTAAAGTTTGGAGTTGTGGGGCTTCACGTAACTCGGATCAGTGGACCCCAATACACACTGGGAGCAGGAAATACTATGGTCCCTCGTCTATTTGGGGGGTGTTACGTTCCAGACAACCCCCACCCCCGCGACTGATGAACATCCGCGAAGTAGCGACCATATTTATCATTTATATATATTTTAAGGCTTTATTTAAGGCTTTTTATATTGTTTTATTTTTTAAGGGCTAGAAAATGCTTATTTTACAGCAAAAATTAGTAAAATAATGTAGCGATGGCAGAGCCAGTCGCTAGGACTAAACTGTTGTGCTGCAATGCACCATGGGAGTTTGGAGTGTTGTCATTATTATGGTTTATTTTGGTGTTACAGTGTTATTACTGTTTGTTTTTTTATTGTGTTTTGTGGTTTAGTCAGCCTAGTTAGTTTGGTTAAATGTTATGTTGTCAGGACCGTGAGTATGAAATGTGTTTGATGACTTCCTGCCACATCTGCGTGTCAAAATAAAAGCATCTGCCGGTTGCAGAGTGCATAAAACGCAGATATCCAGCAACATTTTTGAATGCAGCTCTTCAGAATAATGCATATATACAAATACCTATATACCACAGAATCCTGCAATATAGCAAAAAATCCATGATACCAAAAATCCACGATACAGTGAGACTGCGAAAAGTGAACCGTGACATGGCAAGGGACCACTGTATATTAACCTGCATGCAGGGCTAGCATCTAGCTGGAAAATGACCATCTGAAGTTAGTGAATCTGGTCTTAAATTAGAAAAATGCAGATCAGCTTCTCAGATTTGTTATGTCAGTAGTGTTTTGATCAAAGACCTGGGTCTCTTCTTATTATACTGTATTTACAGCCTCGAGTTTTCACAGAAAAATCGTCTTCAAATAATTTCCTAGTCCCAGTAATTCTGCCTTATGTGTAACCAGACTAAAAACAGTAGCTAAGCTTGTATTCAAGTCAGTTTAGGCTTCATGTTTTATCTTTAGAGCTGATTTATTTAATTAATCAGTTAGGCTTAAATGTTTAAACAGCCCACTAGAAAAACAATTCTGCAGTGAAATGAAAAAGCACCCCTGATTACTGGATCAGAATCTTAAAGATCAACACTTTTTAGAACTCAGATGTGTGAAGAAATACTTTGATTCTGGTTACTGGCAGCCTTCTTCTTCTTCAGCATTTGTCAGAGCACAAAAACCCTGATCAACCAGAACATTAAAACCGTCTACTTAAGGTTGTGTAGGTCCAGAACATTCCGCAAAACAATGTTGTACACCATTAGGACATGGAAATGGGATCTCTGGAGGTGTTGGGGTGTCTGGCACCAGGATATTTGCAGCCGATCCTTTGAGTCCTGAGGGTTGTGGGGTGTGTGGGGGGTATGTAGATCTGGCTTGTTTCAGTCCATCCTCCAGATTCTCCAACAGATTGTGCTCTGGGGACTTTTTGGCATGATACCTGAGCCTTTCCTGCACATTAGGGAGAGACACATCCTAATAGTGAGGTGTTCTCTGGTCTGTAGGATGGTTTAATGAGCAGTACATGTCAAAGTAACTTCCATAGGAATCCCAGGACCCAAGATTTCACAGCAGAACATTGCATTGTAATGAGATTATCAATGTTATTCCCTTCACCTGTCAGTGGTTCTCATGTTGTAGCTGATCGATGTTGACAATAACAGTGACTCAGTAGAGCTAGAACTAAAGACGAAAATGTTTTTACAACTGTGTGACAATGATTCAAGAAAACACATAAAAAGTGATAAAGCATTTAGCGCATGGTATACTAATTTTTGATGTCCTCATTTGTAGTCATAATGACAAAGGAACAGCTGTTAGCGCATCCAGCTTACATGAAAAAATGTAAACAGCAAACATTTTTATTGTTAAGCCAAAGAAGAATCACAGAATTCTGTATTCTTTGGGAATGCGTCATTATTGAAGGATTCTGCATGTCATGATTTCCATTCCATTGCAATGTTCAGTACCAGAGCAGAAAATAGTGTGCCCTTTGTGGAGTAAGGGTGTGAAGGTTGTGATGGTGGATGGGATTTTAAAGCAGGAGGAAGTTCACCAACTTTCACTATTCTGTATTGTAGAGACATAGCAGCCTAAATCTGATAAAAATCAATTTCATTTTTTATTTCAAGTATATTTCCTTTTTTCCCATTGAGTTGTGGAAAAAAAATAAGCAAGATTTGACTAAAACTGATGCAGAATTCCAATCATAATGGATGAGTTCTGTGCTGTCCCAGACACACCAAAGGTCTGGTAGCTCAAGATGAAGTTAGTCACCTGTCCAGACCATTATTTTTACCCGTCTCCCTCATGTCAGAGAGACGCCCCAAACCAACACAATGCTGACATTTCCCCATGATCCCTTGTTGACTGTTAGGAATTCAAAAAGAGTACCTAGAGCTATGAATCAAATGTCAGCTGTGGCGCTGTGGCGGAAGCGTATCAATATCTGATGATGTATGGCTGGCTCTAAGGCCGTTTGGCCGCAGCAGCACCCACCGACATGACAAGACTCTGGTCCACACTTAGTCACCAGCAGGGGGAAGGTCTCTGGATAAATGATGCCTTCAGAAGCAAATGGACTCACAGTCTTGTACTCAGTCATGAAACTTATTTACCTTGAAACACAAACAAAACCAGAGGAAGTGTGCACTGCTTCACTTGTTGCCATTGTTTAATATTGCAACACACTCTGATTTAATACAGTATTACAGGGCTGGGATCATCCGAGCTGGCATGTTTTTGTGTAAATTAGTGAGTTTGTTGTATTCTGCGGTGGTAATAGCGGCGCATTGTACCCTTGACAGTACATTATGTTACAGCCATTGCTTGACAGAGGGACAGAAAAGCATCTGAAAGCACCAGTGTTTCCCCCTGCGTCTCTAATCTCAACGCCGAGAGGAAAGCGGCGCTTGGCAACAGACGTTCACGGGCACCGTTCAAAGGCTGGCGCCGGGGTTTGAAGTCTCGCTGATTGCCAGGGTCGAGCCCACTAAAAGAGCCACAGAGGTATCTTCAAGAGCAGCAGAGATGGAGCCACGGCCGCCACGTCTGGGCGGAGACCGACACAATCGGCTGGCGTTTGGAGGGAGCCATCACGGCGCTTCAGAGGAGCCATTTGAATGGCTCGATGCTTTTAAAACATGAAAGTCTATGCTAGATCCCCTCCGTTCCCTTAAATGTTTTAAAACCCGTCGCTGCAGCCTCTCCACCTGTCGAAACAGCAAACACAGTTTTGTTGCTGTTATTATTTCTGTGGCTTTGCTGTGTCTGGCTTAAAATATTGCAGATTCCAGACAGAAACCTTCTGTTGGGAGATTAGGCATACAGATCTTGAGCGGACACGTCACGCCAATATGTGACTTTTATTAAAAACTCAGCGTCCCACACCTGTTAGGAGAGAGTCCATCTCTGACCACAGTAGGTGAATATGAATTTGCTGAGATTATTATTTTATATCAGATATCTGACTTCACAGATCCAGTGAGCGTGGGTTGGTTGTTTTGACTGAGAGTTAAATCTGACATGTACTGTGTGACGGAGCAGCTACCAGCCTGGATTTCAGAGGAGAGTTAAACTAATTGCTGATTTAAATGGAAAGACAAGAAGAAAACTAAAATAGAATCTTTCTTTTCAGCATTTTTACATGAGTCATTTTAAAAGTTTGTTTTTGAAGTGTGACAGGAAGTAAATAGCTATTTGAATGACCGCTTTGCTAACTTTATTGGGATGTACATCTGTGATATTTGCAGTATTTGACCAACTCACCTTGCATTGGGACAGCTGGCATATTCATCCACACTCACCGGTTTGTTTGCATGTCTTAAGCTCTGAATAGATTCATGGTTCGCTTTTAAAGGTGCATGGGTCTTGTGCTTTTTGTCCTGGTATGCGTTTATATGCAACTTCTGATTTACCCAAATCTCAGCAATGAAGATGAAGAGTACAAAGCTGGACTGATCCACGTAGTCACAGTAGATATCTTAGTGGGGAATGTGCCAAGTTGAAAATGTCCTTTAAATTCAACCCAAAACAAAATTCAAGCAGTTGTGGGCAACAAATACAGCATCATCTGGGAAAAATGGCATTGTATTCTGAATTTTTCCATAAACATTTTAATATAGCTCCTTTCTATTACTTTGGTATTGATTATGGTTAATTATTATTGCCTTTTTGTAGCAGCAGAGGTCCCTATCAATTAATAAGTTACTAAAAAATTCACTATTTTTCATCTTGTATCTTGTTTTTGATGGTTTCACCTAATGTTCCAATACGCTGAGGCCATTATGTTATTTTAGGCTGGGGAAGAATGGGGAAGGCCTTTCCAAAGCTTTGGAACCACAAAGAGATGATCTCCTTAAACCACCAGCCTCAATGGTGGAACACTAAACAACAGCTGGTCTGAGGATCTGAGAGGCCTGGAGGCTGAGTGGGGTCACAGAAGTTCTGAAATGCACCCAGGTACAAACCCATTCATGACTTTCCAAGTGAATAAAACAAACCAATTCTTTATTTAATAGATAACCAGTACAGGGATGTGAGTAAAGCAGTAATGCTTTCCATTTTTATTGGTACCAGCTAGTTAGGAGTCTTGCAGGAGTTTTCTGCAGCTGGAGAAGAGACTGAACAATACCAAAGTACAGAGAGTTACACTAATGTAACTGAGGAGATTAATGCAGCGGTCACATAGCCTAGCCGCGCTAGACAACCCATGGCAACGAATTTAATTCTCTGCCACGGTGGGTCTAGTTACCCTCCATAAGGCTCGAGGCTGGATGCTCCTAAAACTGGCCGGACCAATCACCATGAAGTGTAGAGTCAGAAGGCGGGCGTAACTAAGTGACGACAGAGGCGTGACGATTCTGACAGAAACAACCAGTGCACAATAAACAGTTATCTTTCGACTCGGCTTTGGCCACAGCCCTTAAAGATTTGAAGCTAAAATTCAACTTGAAAGATAAACAAAGGACGGCACTGAAGTGTTTCATTGAGAAGAAAGACGTATTTGGACTTATGCCGACGGGATATGGCAAATCCTTAATATACCAGTTGGCTCCGCAGCTCCGCTGGTTGGGAAGCTAATGGGACTTAGCCACAATCCGCCGGTGCTCTAGGAACTACGTCAGCCTATTCGTTGCCTTGATTGGTTGTATACCTACCCAATTGCTGCAGAGGGATTTGATAGACAACCTTTTAGCCCGCCTCCCTCCCTGTCGAGCTTCCCGAGACCCTTGTGCCATCAGAAACATGGGTATAGCGTGGCTAGGCTAGCAGTCACAGTGTTCATGTCATTCAGACAGATGATAGACTTCAATATGAGTTTATCTCAAATTTCAGTAAGATGACAATTGTAGATAAAAAGTAAAGTCTCAACTCAATACTGTGTGTCTGATTGTTTATACCATCTACAGTCTCGTGACATCTATCGTCAGCATATAGTGTTGCATCTGTATAACACTAATTTGACTATACTATGGAAAAATCATCTTAACCCTGATTCTGAGCATCACCCACATACAGGTTCTAGCAGGTATTCTTTACGTCTTTTGCTGAAACCCTGAAATCTCAGCTTCTAACACTCAGTCCTAGTTGCTGTAATGTTATTCATCACACTTCCTTGTCGTTTTCTTACGATGACAAATCAGGACAGTATTCAACCCAGAAGCCCTTACAAGGAAGTCCCCCCTGTATTCATAACTACTGATTTTTTTAGCCACAATTAGCTGCAGTTGGTAAGTACTTACTGGAGTTTGTCTCTTCAAAGTGGCTAATAAATCTCTTAGGCAGTACGCTGTTCACTGCTACTACAAGTCTTAAATTATTCCTCTCTACATACATAGAAAACTTCCCCCATGAATGATGCAGCGAAGAGTTTGATCTCCCTCCGTCTCTCGGCTGCATCGTGGGCAAATTAATGGGAGTTGTGTGAACAGCCCTCAGGGGTCTGTGGAGTGGCCTGCTCCTCCTCCTCCTCCATCCTCCCTTAGTCAACTATGTGCTGTAGATGATAGACTCTTGTTAAACCCTCATGGCTGACCCTCTCATTTCCTCGTCTGTCTCCATCCAGCCTCTCTTCCTCTCTGAGTAGCTGCCTGCCTCTCTGTCTCTCCCTCTTTTCTCTCTCCTCTCTTCCCTCCATCTCTCTCGGGGGTAGGTCATGTTATCTTTTCACAGGAGTCCCTCTGCTGGCCTTTGGTGCATAATGTATAAAGCCGCTGGTGTGTGTTTTACACTGTGCCTGACATTATTAAGTCGTTTCAGGCATATCACTGCTTTTATCTCCACCACGGAGGTTAATCAGAGGGGATTTATACCGAAACGACTTAGACGCGCTCCATCCGTTGTCACCCTGAACCTTTTTTTTTCCTCCCTCCTCTCGCTCTCTCTCATCTCCTGTGCCCCATGCATATTTTAAAGACAGATTCAGGAAGAGGATGTTAGTCTAGTCTGTGAACTGTCTAGTAAAACAGAAGTGCCATCAAATAATCTTTCAACTAACAGGAATCTTCAACTGCTACCTGCTGTGTTTTGTGACATTTAGGAAGAAAATGTAACATAATTGCATTTTCAATTTCTCCCTGAGGGTAATTACAGCAATTAAACTGTGTAATCAAATCTTCAAAATTAGCAGCATTGAATGTGATGAGAAATAGCATATAGAATTAGATCTGATTGTGTATTTTTTGTGCAAAGCAGACTTTCCAAGAGAAAACACCTTCCGGTCAGGCTTACTGGGGCCTGCATTATCAAACACACTCACCAGGCTGGAGTTGCCTGTGATTTGGGTTTGAGAGTGCACCTTTCTGCTCACTGGATATGCTTTTAAAGGCATTAGAGGAGATTTAATTTCCTACGACTTTGAACGTAGCATGCGCACATACAACCTCTCCCTCACCCCCCTCTAACCTCCCCCTCTTAACATTTACGAAGAAACGCCCCCCTCCAGAAACTTGCGTAACACTCGTGAAGTTGTCTTTTACGTCTGGGTCCCCCTGGATCTTTATCTGCCATTATGTAAAAAAAGATGAGCAAAACAAGTCGCCAGCTAACTACGAAGCTATACCAAAGCAACACATACAGAAAACACGTAAGTCCAAGGCGTACGTAATCTACGTAACTAGGCCTGAGCCGGAAGATGTTTGATTGACAGGAAAGGGAGCAAACCAAACGCCTCGGTCCGAGCGCATTGATTGGCTGATGTTTATCAGGTCCTGTCATGTCCACAGTTATTTTTTAAATTTTTTTATTCTTTTAGAGACCATACATACAAGTCCACTAAAGGTCAGTATATTCATTTTATGTGAATCAGACAAATTAAACAAAAAAAAAACCTCCATAATGCCTTTAAGGAGGGATACTGCAGATGCCCACACTGACCATCAATGAAATGTAAAATCACTGCACAACTAAATGTCTTTGTTTATTCAGTGTCCACATCAACACCATCTCCAGCTCTACATGCTGCTAAAGACCTGCATCCTGGTCCGTTTCTTTCTCTGAGTTTTTATGAATTGGATATGAGATGTTTGATGTTCAGACCAAATCATATAGTTAACCTCTCTTAGTTATATACCTATTTCAGCCTGGTGTTTCTCAGATAGGTTGGTGTTTCTAAAGTAAACAAAATACTGCATTATTCCTATTACAAAGACCAACCGTAAAGGTAGTTGAGACACTGAACAAATTTACAACACAATGCTCCATCTCTACTGCTTCGATATGGGTTACTTTAGGTTAGTTTGCCTTTTGAGGGCAGACAGTAGAGAAGTGACTATAGAGGAACAAAGATTCCCAGTTGGAATGAAACCAAGAATTTCACTGTGGAATGCACCTAAACCCAACAGTCGACCTCAAGACACCCTGATGTTTTAATTATTTAAGTATAACCTGTTTTTACTTGTAACTGATATGTTTTATACAAGATGATTAATGAAAATGTAACGATAGAAATGCAAAAGTAGTTGATGAATCAAGGAGTGTAAGTCCTGATTAAATTAAAGCCCCATGTACCGTCTATATCTCAATTGCTTGTTTCATTCCTGGTCTTACCTGTGAGTGTCTCATATCTGACACTCCAGATTAATATTTGCCCCCCTGGCTAATCTCTGCTTTTTAAACATGCAGACGATTAAGTGACAGCTTTGTGGAATAAACACGGCAAAGATGCTGATGTCGCTTTGAGGCACAGAACTCGCATGAACCGCACAGGAAACCGTTCAGATGGAGGCTGGTGAAGGTTATTGGGGGACCTGGCAAGCACCGTCTCCAGATTACAACCAACACCAAACATGACGCCACAGATGGACCAGGCCCTGATAGCATCTATGTTGTCGTAACTGGCTGGGCTTGTTTGATCAGATGAAGAGAATTTAGATTGATAATGAGTTTCAGAGTCAGTCGCGCTTAACATCTGCGGTCGGTGGTTATGATTCCGTTCGTTTTGGCTTGAATGTTGGGGTTTCGTTTCCCAAATTAATGTTTGGATTTAGGCTTAAGAGCATTAGCAGCTTTGAGCAGATGTAACCAATCAGGGGACATATGAAGTTAGCTGTGACCAAAGTTTAACACTAGTGTGTCATCCATGAACTGCTAGTTCTTATTCTCTGCACAGATAAAACATGCCTGAGATCATATTCTTTTAATGCTCTACATATGGCAGTATCATTGTTAGTCATAAAATGCCTGATTGTTTTTCGAGATACTGTCCAGAGGGTGAAAAAAGAACCCCAGCTGTACTTGTGATTCAACATGATTTGAGATAAGATGCTCTGAGTGATTGTCTGTTGTCCCTTGAGAGTGTGTTTGCAGCTCCTGATCATCATTCCTGTGTTTTTAGGAATACTGTGAACAAACAGGATGCTAACATGTTTACAGTGACAGCACTAACAGACTGATGAGTAGCTGGTGTACGTTTAACACATTTACCCTTTTACAGTGGTGCGTTTGCCAACAATAAGCATACACTGAAGTCTTACACTGGGAATTTGTTCATAAGTATTGCATAGATTTCTCCCTGGCAGGAGAAATACAAGGTTCACTAGAGTTATTTTGAGAGGGTCATAAATGTCTCAAGCCTTTGTTTACCGAATGTAGTTCAATCCACCAAATAGAACACATTTCATTAATAATAAAAAATGTGAAATGTTATGAAGGTGCTAGATAAAGTGTGTCAGTAGTTGCGGTGTCTGAGGAACATGAATGTCTGTACCAAACTGTGTTCAAATCCATCAACAACATGTTGTGGTGAGTTATTAGAGCTAGAGAAAAAGAACATCCATCCATCCATCCATCCATTCTCTATACACCGCTTTATCCTCACTAGGATCGCGGGGGTGCTGGAGCCTATCCCAGCTGACACGGGCGAAGGCAGGGGACACCCTGGACAGGTCGCCAGTCTGTCACAGGGCAAGAAAAAAGAACAGACCACCATAATCATTAGGATTCATCTTCAGGGAGTGAGGAAAGTCTTACTTGATTTGGGTAACTTCTCAAATGAAGTCATTAAGTACATGCTGAGAGATCTAATGTCAGAAGAATTCATTCTGAGAACCAGAAAAGTCTTAATCAAATAGTATTCCAAGCCAGCCATCCAAGTACAAGTTGAGATATTGTACTAGACTTGTGAAAATTTTGACCTGCTGCTGGAGCGACAAAAAACCAATACAAAGATCACCATTGTCTTTAGAATTCATCCTCCAGGGATCATGAAGTGTTTTCCAAATTTCATAGCAATCTACACAAGTTGTCAATACATTTCATTATTAACTACAAATGTCAGATGAATGTAATGCTAGATAATGTTCCAGTAGTATTCATCATCTGGGGACCATGAATGTCTACACTGAATCGTCAAGTTTATGCAGAGATACTTCACTAAATTATTGAAGCCGTTGACCTGCTATGAAGCCACAGGAAAAGCAGAGCTCACCAAAGCCATTAGGATCCATCCTCTGGAAATCCTGAATGTCTGTACAAAGTCCATGACAGTCCATCTTGTAGCTGTTTAGCGGTTTCCAGTTTGGTCTGACTGACCTCTGGAGGGCTGCACAGTGGCATTGCAGCTAGAAGATCCCCGATTTGCGTCTCTTCCTTCCCTGGATCTTTCTGCATGGAGTTCACATGTTCTTCCTGGGTTTTCTCCGGGTTCTCTGGCTTCCTCCCACGGTCCAAAACATGCTGAGGTTAATTGATTATTCTAAATTGTCCGTAGGTGTGAGTGCAAGTATGATTGCTTGTCTGTTTTATGATTGTTTGTTTGCTGTCAGCCCGGTGATAGACTGGTGACCTGTCCAGGGTGTCCCCTCCAGCCCCCCTGCGACCCTAAAGTGGAATTAAGGGATCGATGGATGGACGGATGGATGGGTGGGTGGATGAATGGATGCATGCATGGATGGATGGATGACCTACTAGACATTTTTGACCTGATGATCCAGTTCCATTCTAGTCCATTGAAGTACAATATTTCAGGCTTAACTAAGGTGGTGAAAATGCTGCTGGTGTGGCTATAAACCCTGTTGTATATTCTTAGTTGTGTCTTTCCTTTGTTATGCATTTTTCTGTACAGTGATTTTTACAGAAGAACTGGGACAGGGGGATTGATTGCAACCCCAAATGGAGAACATCTAAGAAATACCGAACCATGTCTATGTTTAGCATCATCAGTAGGAAGTAGTGTCCTTGGTTTTTGAATGAGGCTATCATTCTTGTGGAAGCCCATCCTCGACTCTGATCCTTAACACATGCACTAGGCTTATCGCCTTGGTTTCTACCTTTTCAAGCCCTAATGAGGAATCTCTGCTTGAGCTCTGCTTTGCTGCCGGAAACCTGTGGCGCAGCATCGCATCTCCCCCCTCTCTCACCCACACTAGGGAAAGAGGGTGGGGTGAACTGTGGCAAAGGCAGATCAATTGCACGATCTCTGTCTGTCTCTCTCATGCTCCTTCATCTGCCTTTGTTCTCACTCGCCAACATCAAGCATGTGGTTTGAAAGGTGGAAAAAAGTCTTGTTATGATGACGACAGCCGCATGGTGCTGCCCAGCTGCCTGATCTGACGGACAAGGCCCCGCTGTTCAGGAGAAAAGTTTGATTCACAAACACAGACAGGCGCACGAGTGAAAATTGTTCCACAGGCTGCAGGGCCATCTGGCTTTAGCAGAAGAAAAGGTTGGCTGTGGTGAGAGGCGAGGTGCAAGAGCATTTCACAGCACCATCCAAATTTGTACACAGTTCAACTTCTCTGGGTTGAGCTTTGTTGTTGTCACATGGCACAACGGCATCTTTTACTGTCAACAAAAGCCGAGGCAGCAGAACAACTGCTCAAAAGAGATCTGAGCGCTTACATATCTGTTTTGCTTTTCCCCCCTTTCTTCTTCCGATACAGATCGGGAGGACAGTGAGAGGAAGAGCGAAAGATTTAGTAGTGAGAGTGATGCTATGTGTCACATGGAGAACAAACAAGAGGGAAATCTGTCTCGCCGCGAGGAGTCTGGCTTTTTCAGAATCTAAAAAGCCCCCAGAGGCAGCGTTTCCACCAAATGAATAGATATCCATTTTCAAAAGCCTCATGCTTGGCGGCAGGCGAGGGACGGGGAGAAGGAAGGCTGGGCGGAGGCGGTGGGGGGAGGTGGGGTATCGAGGCAGAGGGCAGACACTATTAAAACTCGGGAGAATGAATTGTTAAATACCTCTATAAAGAAATATAAGACATGGCCCCCGTTTTTATGCTGCCTGGGCCGCTCTGCAGGCAGGTGATAAGGTGGTGAGGGTGGCGAGTTGAAGTGTGTGTGTTTTTCCCTGAGGGTGGGGTAAAATCAGGCAGTGATGTTCATGGAGAAGCGGCACACACACACATGGACACACAAACTGAACATGGCTGCCTCAGTTTTACACTCCACGTTTCACCAGATTAACTGAGGCACAATGTGCGGAAGCATATGGAGAACGTTATGGAAGGCCTTAAAACGCAATCAGTGATGAATCTGGAGTCTTCTGTCATTATTTCCCTTTGGGGGGCGGTAGCGCCAAACAATAAATTATACAGTTGAGCATTTTTTTCTGCCTCGCACACATGCCGTCACCCCTACTAGCATGCACAGACTTCTAGGTCAAGCAGCAGCAGAGAAAATTTCCCCGTTGACATTTTGTGTTTCTGGCACAATATTGACTTCAGAGGGAAGGCAGCAGGAGTGTTGTTGGTGACATTCCACATTACCTTGGAGAAAAATGCTGAACTGTTTACGTGTTGGAGAAGGCAAGGAGAGGGGAAAAGAGGATGGATGGATGCATAGGCCAATATAAATATGAAAAGATTGTTATTGTTACTGTAGGTTCTCGGTTTATGACGTCCTCGACCTATGGCGTTTCGTGGGTACGTCGCCATCTGCCATAAATTTATTTATAAAGTCTTGTTCCATCATTCCAGCGTACAGCATTTGCAACGTGAAAACAAATTTCACGTGGGAACTAGTTGGTGAGCGGAGTGGAGATGAATACATCGTCACATGGCGCTATGCGAGGAAGGTGGTTTTATTTACATTCGCTGGATTATGCTACATTCGCTTTCTTTTGTTCGAGTTGTTTTTTTGGAAACATTTTACCCTTCATTGAGATTATGATTTCACCACTGTGTTAGCATAGGTGAGTGACATATGTGCTTATGTACATATGTGAGTTCCAACTTATGTAGGAACAGAATTCCAGCCTAAGTCGAGGCCCCTCTGTCTTTAAAACTTCATTCATTATCTCACTCAGTTTTTCAAAAACATTTTGAACATCAGAACTTTACAGCAGACGCAAGTTTTGCTTTTGATTTCTATCTTAAAGTTGCTCTAATAGACCTTTTGATATTGACAATTGAACACATGACTATACGTGTGAAAGGATTTGCACATAGAGGAAAGACAGAGAAAATTTGCAGCTGAATCAGCAGTTCCTCTCAGCTCTACAGGGCTGTATCTGTTGTCTTTTAGCTTGTTGTGTTGGTTTTACAACCTGCAGCTTTAAAGTTTTTGTCTTCAGCCAAAGCAGATAGCTTTTTTTTTTCACCAACTGTGGTGAATCCACTCCAAGCTGCTTGTCCTACACTAAATAGCAGACAGACCAAGTTAGCAGCTAGCTTGTGAGTGTTGTTGAGAATTAAGCAGCTAAAATATTTCACAAGTAGAGACAAAAACAGCTGAAAGGAGGAGAGTGATTATCAAACTTACATTCCACATGCCTTCAAGAATGTTGCTCTGTATTGTCAACATCTACTGACGTTCCTTCACACCTAATGACTGAATGATATTTTGTCCCAACTACAGTTGGACCGTTTATGTATCAGCAATCACTTTTGTCATCCTACGTGCCAAGTCCACAGTCTATTTATGTTTGCACCTGAAACTATACTGACAGTCAATAGAAACTTTGAGGTAGAAATGTACGCAGAATTCTACTTGTAGGGGGGTTGTAATTATTCATTGTGGATTTACTGATGATCCAGTGCCCTGGTAGTTGAGATAATGATGAGTTGTCATTTTGTCATGATTCATTGCACATGGGTTGGTCACTTTGCAAAAGTGAACCAAATACACACCAAGCAATACTCAGTGAGTATCTGCACAATTTGAGAATGGGTTTTGAAGGCCTATATAAAGACCCAAAAAAGGGCACCATTGTTAGTCCAGTGAACAGCATCATGCCGCGTCTATCACATGAACAACGTCTCCGGGCACTGGGTATGGTGGAGGCTGGTTTGAGCTACAGTGATGTAGCCAGGCGTATGGGCTGTTCCCAACCCACAATCAGAAGCCTGGTCCAAAGCATGCGCCGACGGATTGCTGCCTGCATCGAAGCAAATGGAGGCCATACTCGGTATTGACTGTTGTGACTTTGTGTTTGGCAGGTGCCGTTTTCTTTTGTGAAATTCTTTATTTTGAAATCATTCTTGAAACTTTAGATTTTTGTTTCTCTATGCCAATATGCTAAACAAATGATTCATATGAAGAAAATCCAGTTTCGGGCTTCAAAATAAAAATTATGTAGAAAAATATGGTCTCTAAGTTTTTAATGACTGTCAGTGTAGTTAGTAACTGCGCCAGGCAGAAATCTAGAAAAGGAAAAAAAAAAAAAAGCTAGAATTTGAACTCCCACCAGTGTTGGAGTAGCTTTTTCTTCAGTTTTCTGCCACTGCATCAGGCTCTTTACCATTTGAAGGGTTGTGTATGCACATTAGCATTACAACAGCCAATAGGAATGATTCTATCTCTCTGAAAACCTTTGTGATTGGCAAGAGCCTTCTGCCAAGGGTTAGATTTTCCAATCTGAGCCATGAAGAGGTGCAGAAATCTAATTTCCCTTTTGCCAAACTAACACAGTGATAGCCAAAAAAAAAATACTTACCCCAGCTTTAAGAGGCAGAGGAAGAGCAGTTTGATTGCAACAGTTAACTGATAACAGTGATTGCTAGCTAGCAACCAACCACCAACAAACTAAAAGAAATGAATATATTAATTGCATTTATTCACTCCTGTCAATGTTCATCTGCACATTTCATTCTATGGTGGAACTGATTGAGGATCAAATAAATGCTACAAGAACTCAGTGTATAAGCTGCTGGAAGAATAAGTAATACTGTAGCTGCCATCATCACAGGGGACAGACCCTGTAGAGGCTGTTTCCATAGATGTGACAGTGATCTAGTTACACATGGGAGGAGTAAATATAATGAACATGTCCTCTCATAATTTCAGTATCTGATTTAAAACCATCTCTGATCAGAATTTACTCGATCTCAAGTGCTGTTTTTGGAGATTAGCTGTCTGACTGACCCAAAACACATGATGTGACAAAATATAAGTCAGATCACAGGTCAGTAGATCAGTTCTTATGTTGTGTTGTTACTTCAGCGCCTCCTCTGGATTTGGTCAGATTGTGATTTTACAGCTGTAAATCTCATCCATTGCAGCTGAAGCAGTTACTAAATAACTACTGCTGCTAATTCTCCGAGGACGCCCAGAGGAATTGCTAAGTAAATTGGTCAGAACTAATGCAGGAAAGACACCAGGTGGGGTGAGCAGCACAACAGCCACCACAGCAGTTTTCTGAGACGTGCTCTGAGTGGAGCCTACACCCGATACCTGAAATAGATTTTGAAAGCCAAATTCCCAAACGTAGCTACAGTGGAGCAGCACTAACCTTGATACTCATCGAGGAGGAAGCCAGCCGGCCCTCCTCTCGCTGTGTGGCAGGTCGCACTGATGTTCTGTCTGGCTGAGGAGCGAGGTCCTTGACCCCGTTTTTCTGCCACATTAGGCCCACTCTGAAGGTGGCACTCAACTACCCCACTGAGGAAAGATTTTGTGTGTGTGTGTGTGTGTGTGTGTGTGTGTGTGTGTGTGTGTGTGTGTGTGTGTGTGTGTGTGTGTGTGTGTGTGTGTGTGTGTGTGTGTGTGTGTGTGTGTGTGGAAGATGATCGGGGAAACGGAGGCAGACAAGTGTATGTGTTTTAATATTGTCTGATTTAAACAGACTGAGAAAAGCAGAAGGGGAACAGCTTTAAATCACAGCCTGTTTTTCTGGTGAGTCAGGTGATGTAGATGATGTTGTTTCCTCACTCCGACTCCCAGGATGAGAAAATTACAGGCTCCCTGACTCACTGTTGGCTTCCTGTTCCTGGCACATCACTGCCCTCTATCACAAAGCAGCATGAGGGACAGAGAATCCTGACAATGGAGGAGGAAGGGTGGTTAAAGGAGGGGGAGAGGGAGGAGAGAAGGAATGAAAAGACAAGGACTTAAAAAATAGGAAGAGAGGATGAATAGACAAAGAGAGAGAAGGAGGTGAAGGGGAGCAGAGGAGGAGGAGGAGGGAGGAAAAGCTGGGCCGTTTGCCAGGGTCTATTCCACCTTTGCTCTCCGGGCCTTTCTGAGCTGCCACCTTCCCTCACCTCTGTAATGTCATCAATGAAAAGGCCTTTAGGAGGGATGGAGGACTTGACTCTGGGTTCAGACTGTGCCCGACACCAGCTGACGCTGCCAAGCCAAGCAGGATTCTGTTCAAATTAATTGGATGTCACTTTCAGGTACAAGAAACAAGGCAGGATTTTTTTTCACATTTGTCACACATTTTACTGCTGTCATACTGAATCACATTCTGCAACACTGGGGCTCATGAAAATCCGGTAAATAACAACGGAACAAGTCCGGCTTTCTCTTCCCTTTCAGAAAAAATTACCTGCAAGTTTTTATTTAATCGGTGCAAAATTGCATGTTCGCTGTTATTAAAAACATAATCTGTTGGTTTAGGCTTCAGCTTTGTGACAGTGGAGCGGTTCTACTGTATTTTCTGGGTGTCAAACCAACTCTGTTTATTAATTAGCTACGAGTTACTTAATAAAATGGTAACAAACATTTTCATTTCAGCTGTCAAAACAAGAGTCACCACTTAGATTGCTTTATCTGTCACTGTCTGAAGTCTGTTGTTTAAAAGAATTACAGTAGCCATTTAGTCATTTTATGAACAGTCAAATTCAACAAGTGTTGCGTGAGAAAAAAGTATTGGAAAAAGCAAAATTCTGAAAAAAAAAAATACAAAGAAAAAAGCATTCCTTAGTTTTGCACAAATTTTTGTACTCTTTACTCATTTGAGGTGATTTTGACTTCTTCCAAAAACAGAAAATGTGCTTCATGGGAGAAGAGAATACATTTTTTAAAAAAAGTTCTGATGTAGTGAAGGTTTAACTCGTATGACTGATCAGCTGTTTCTGCTTGCGTTGTTGTCTTTGTCTCTCGATAACAATGCATGAAACATCTGCCATACCAGCTGACATACAGAATAATTACACCTTGCCCAACAGGAAAAAAAAAAAACTATATCTGAAGAATTCTTTCCATTTTTCTCTCATGAATGGAGAAAATTTAGTTTTTTTCTTCCTCTTTTAGGTTTGGCAAACATCTACTCACTTTTTTACAGCCATGTGTACTATGACATCTACCACCACCTTCTGACGCTATGCAGCTTAGTTTAAATGCTCATTAGCAGTTAATGTAAACAAATCCAATCCACCTTTATTTTTTATATTTTTTGTGACATTTCATGAGCTCCCTTCAAATTTCCTTGGCCGTAGCACAGAAATACAGCTAAGTGAAGATATGTAGCTCACAATGATAATGGCTGTTAGAATTGCATTTTCTACTTGCCCTGTGGTTAACAAGACTGAAGCACAATGTACATGAAAATATTTCATATTAGGTATTTAAAACATTAATGTGGATTTTTTTTTTTAAAGATCATTTTTATGCAAGCAATCATTTTGTCAGTGGATGCTTTTTGCAAGGGTGGGTCTTTGTAGCATTAATTGACTTCTGGATGTTCTTGGCTGGCTGAATGTGGAATAATTATGCATATCTAGCTGTGGATGTATTCAGCAGAACTGGGTACGGGAATGAGGGCTGCCATCTGGCCAAAGATGGCACCCTCTCACTTGACTGAAAACTACGTGCCTGGCACATGAGCCAAAAGACTTTACGAGCTTCCACAAGTGTTTTATGCTCAGCAGTGTTGAAAATGAATGTCGTTCACTTAAATATGAAACTGTCATGGATGAAAAATTCATAATAAAGTACAAACTAACTTTATTTGCAGTTGGATGATGTCTAGTTCACCGTTTAAAGCCGCGTGCAGGGAAAGCCTTTGGGGTTGCAGAGCATTTTTTGTTGCAATTTTATGAGTGACCACTGGGAAAAATTAGCAGCAAGCCTGATTAGTTTCTTTGGACTCAAACACTGTATATAAAAACTGACAAAGTCTCTGTGATGTCACCCACAGGTGTCCTGAATACAGGGGGTTCTCGACTTATGTTGGAATTCTGTTCTTACGCCACGACGTAACGCGATTTTTGCCCTAAGTCGGAACTGACATAAGCACCTATGTCACTCACCTATGCTAACACAGTGGAGGAGCAGATTCTTTTACATGTTTAAGTATCCGCTTTTTATAGCCAATGATCGTCGAGACAGTTATGCGACTTCAGTCAAGCAACCATCCAGTGTTCGTCGGTGTTTAGCCCTTTTCCGAGTGTTTTATTCTGTCCAATTTCACTTTCATGGCTTTCCTTTTCTTCGAAGCACATCCATCAGAAGGATCTGACTTGTGCTTGGGAGCCATAATAAAGGGCAAAAAGTTTCTAAACAAAACAACACAAATGAAAGAAAGCAAATGTAGCACAGTCCAATGTGGCGTACAACCGGTGAATGTAAACAAAGCCACCTTCCTCGTATAGTGCTATGTGACGACGTATTTGTCCACTCCGCTCACCAACTAGTTCCTGCATGATATTTGTTTCAACATCACAAACGCCGTGCATCGGAATGATGGAACAAGACTTATGGGAGATGGCATCATAACCATGAAACGCTCTAGGTCGAGGACGTCGTAGATCGATGACCTACTGTAGTGGTTTTGAGGCTCAGTGTGGTGGCTCTGGCTGTGGTCATCTTGGCAGTGCCTGAATTCTCTGAACACCCGACTATTCCAAAGATGAGCAAAGATGTGAAACATGAGGGGAGCTGAGATGGTCCATGCAAACCAACATGAACTATTCTGTAATTACACCTACCTGTCACTCAAAGTGTTCATGTTCCTAATCCTGCATAGCTCAAAACTGTTTAAACAACAAGCTATATGAAAATTCTTCCCCTGTACAGTTCGTATGAATAGGTAACTAGAAGTTTTACCAAACTTGGACCGCCCGGCAACAAAGATGACCCCTGCGACCTTGACAATGAGGTCACGGTCACCAAATCCGAACTTGACCTGTGTGTCATTATGGTACACCTGTGTACCAAATATGGTGAGGCTACATCAATATTTTATGGAGTTATTGCGCGGAAACCAAAGTCTTACAGACAAGCATGACCCCTGTGACCCTGAAAATGAGGTCACGGTCACCAAATTTGAACTTGACCTGTGTGTTATTATGGTACACCTGTGTACCAAATATGATGAGGCTACATCAATGTTTTATGGAGTTATCGCACAGAAACCAAATTGTTACAGACAAACAAGCAACCAACCAACCAAGACCATGCAGCTCAAAATAATACCTTCCGGAAAACGCAGTTTTGCCGGGCGGAATAAGCTATAAACACCAAAACTGTTTATTGTACCAGGCTGTAAACATAAATGTCTGCTTTCAAGTAAGACTTTTTAGCATTGAGGTCTGTAAGAGGACTGACTCATTTTTGGAGCCAGCCTCAAGTGGCCATTTAGGGAACTGTAGTTTTTCGCACCTTGTGTTGTTTCAATCTTCAGCCTTGAAGGTTGCCACTTGGCAGTATTAACCTCTTAGTACATTCATGGTTTCTACCCATCCACTTGATTTTTCTGTTCATTTTGGCCCAAACATGCTCAAAGATGAGGTTAATCACTCAAGCATAAAGTAAACAGAGCATGAAAACAACATGTCTTTTCTTCTTGCCTTTCTTGCCAGCCGCCTGTTGTTAAAGATAACTGCTCTCATCTCAGAGGTGACACACCACACAACTCCTAGCTTAGAAGCTCTACGCTAAGTTATTCACCGTGCTGACTTTTTACCACTATTTCCTGTTCTGTTCTCCAAAAAAACAGCTTCAGGCTGACACCAGTGTCAGAGCAGCAATATGTGCATGTGCATACGTACACAACACCCACCACACCACAAGCTGTGAGCACCTCGACCCCAGCTCCAACTGTGAGAGTATTTCACAGCTCTGACGAGGGCTATAATGTGCAATATGTTCACTAATTCGTTCGCTCTCTTCGTCTTTTTTCGCCCTTAATCTCTCTTCCCCTCTCTCCCTCTGTACGTCTGTCACCGTGGCATCTGTTGATGTCCTTTTAGCTACTGTGGATTCAATCTGTCCAAAAGGCCCACTCTGCTGCCACTCTGTTGCCATCTCCCGGTGATCCATTTATGCTTTACAGTTGCCGTGGCGGCCGCTCAGGGACTAAGTCCTTAATTACCACTAGAGTGAAGAGTATTAAAGGTTCCGAGTGGTGTGGATATGATGCATTGGCAACATCTGCTGATCAGTGTGGATTTAGTAGACGTCTGGTGAGAAGCATCGATATTGAAAATGGGATGAATGAATGGAAGGAGATAGTTTCTCCCTCACTTTTTTAGCATTTTATCTCCAATAAATCATAACGTGCAACTTGTTAGAAGTAAAAGCTTGTTTACGGCACAAAGCTGAAACAGGAAGCTGTTGTTTCACTACAAAGGGAGTTGAAGCTTTCAGAGAGTCTCCAAATGGCAGATGGTGGAGGAAATGAAAAGCTGATGTAAAAAACGGTGTCCAACATGTTCATCCACTTCAGTGAAGCCAGAGAGAGAAAACAATCAGAGCGCTTGTGCTGGGACAAGTGTCAACATTCTCTTTGATTATGGGAAACGCTGGCAAAAAGAATATGAGACTACCTATGACACTGATGCATCACTGTTCATTTGATAGCAGTTATTTTGATGATAAAGTTAACAGTTCCATAATGAAAAATATTTAAATTTGTAGGTTTGTTTGCTTTAAGTAGCAGTTACTCTGCTATACTAGATAATGTCAGCAAAGCAACTGACAATCCATAAGTGCAAGGTAGAAAGAAAACAGTTTGTCTGTAGTGAGATCTAATCGTAGTGTTACTGTTGCCATGGTTAATTTTGTCCACTTTTGACTTACAGTATGTCATCTATTGCATGTTCATCCAACCTGAAAGGGAGATCTCTCCTCTGTTGCTCCTCCTGATGTTTCTGTCTTTTACGGTTTGTTTGTTTTTTTTACCTTTGAACCAGCATTTAACTTTTTATTTTTCCTCTCAGTCTCAAAGTTTCACAGCTGTTTCGTCTCCAACAACAAGCCAAAGTTACATAATGCCAGCAGCTGTGTAGATTCTACAACCCTTTGAGGCAAAGTAGGGATCTTGGGACAATACAAATAAACTGACTTCAACAATTAAAACAATGATAGGAAAATAGATGGAACAAGAAAACAGAATAAAGCGGAGGCCACATTAGGTTAATCTTCATATTGTCACAGGGGGATGGAGCTTATATACACTCTGAACAGGTCATCAGTCCATCACAGAGAAAGACAACCATGCATTCTCACAGTCACACTTTACAGCCAATTTAGAATCACCAATTAACTTACGCATGTCCTTGAACTGTGTGAGGACATGCATGACAGGACGCCCAGAGAACACTCACGTAGGTACATGGAGAACATGCAAACTCTGCTAAGAAAGGCCCAATGAACCAGCAGATTCAGGCCCAGAGTCATCAATGCAACACCAATGCAACACCACGCCATCCCCAGAACATACAGCTACTCATATAGAAAACACACGTGTTAATGGATTCATGTCAACAAGAAACACCAAAATCAATATTTGATGTTTTTTGTTTTTTTGTTTTAAGTCTTCTCTGAGCTGAAAATACACCTATCTGATGTAAATTAGGCCATTAATGATGCATTTGGATGATTTATCAATAGGAATTATACAGCTTAGGTCCCTTTGGTCACCTTAACCTTTCTGTGATGAGGATGTAAACATTAATTTCACTGTATGTCTCCTCTATAGATCCTGCAGCAACCACTGTGTTGTTTTGTGCTAAGTGAATACCAGTTTTCTTTTGGGGTACACGAGTGACAGTGTGTGAACTCCAAAATGTAGTTTATCACTTGAAATGGGTCCTAAATCATGGCTGTCATCATCAGCTATCATTGATTCAGTATTATTGTTAAAACACAACCTTTACAAAGTTTGGGGTCACCCAGACAATTGCACAAGGGTTTTCTAATCACCAATGAGCCTTTCAACACCATTAGCTAACACAATGTAGCATTAGAACGCAGGAGTGATGGTTGCTGGAAATGTTCCTCTGTACCCCTATGGAGATATTCCATTAAAAATCAGCCGTTTCCAGCTGGAATAGTCATTTACCACATTAACAATGTCTAGATGGGATTTCTGAATCATTTAATGTTATCTTCATTGAAAAAAATGCTTTTCTTTCAAAAATAAGGGCATTTCTAAGTGACCCCAAACATTTTTAGCAGTTGTGTTTGTATAGACGTATATAGCATATAGCAACTGTAACAAGCGCTAAAGCTATTATTAATCAAGATATTATATGTAACTGTTGGACTCTTCACTGTAGTGATGCTGAGTGTTTACATTTTTTCTGGATGCACTCGTAGCTAACCAGGTAAGTTGACCTTCATGGCAGCCTCCCACACTCTCACTGCATTACCTGAGCAGATTAGTGACGCAGAATATTGCACGGCAAAATTAAACCTGGGAAGTCAGTCTCCACAGATTGTGTCTAGTAGAAATTAAGGGAGCGATTGTGTTTTGCAGGACTTTGCCGATTCAATATTCCACTTGGTGAGGGAGAAGTACCGGTCGCTGGTGGGCGGCTGCAGTCCTGCGCACGCTCGACACAAATCCCTGGCAGGCATCGTAATGACCCGAGGTATGGCAAATTTCATTGACTTTTATATATCACTTTGAATTATTGAAGTGGTGCAATATAGAGAGAGTGAGTGAAGGGGTAAAAAAAAAAAAAAAATGAGGGAGGCGACAAGAAAGGGGATGGGAAAGGAATTCTAGATTGAGCGAGAAATGATAAACTGAGGGTGGGAGGAGAGAGGGAGAGTTTCCACTTCATGCTGTACCTTACGCTCTTGCAGGAGTGTATACCTTCCTGATGAATTATTGACTATTCAGGGTCTCTGAGGAGAATGAGACATGGTAGTGAGTGTCAGTCATCCCCACTGCATGCTGGACTTGCAGTGCTCAGGCAGCTTTGACAGGAGTTCCAGATGCCACAGTGGGAATCCTAACTAGATCAGCTTAATCTGAAACCTGACGGAGTGACACAGTGAAGGGCCAGTGAGGAGGAGAAGGAGGTCTGCTGTTCTCCTGCTGCACCAAACAATGACTTCCATTACAGTGCATTTATCATTCCTGCCATGTCTTCCATGTGTGTGTTTGTTGCATATTACATCTGAGCCTCCCACACACACACACAGACACACACACACACACACACACAGACACACACACACACACACACACACACAGCCCAAATGGATGCACACACACTCTCATAATGTGTGTACTGAGGCACTTGTTCCCACTACGACAAACTTACACCCCAAGAATGATCTCACATGAAATTTGTACAAAATGAACTGTCAGGTTTTTAAATCTGCTCAGGGCAGGTTTTAGCTTGCTATATTTTGGGGGGTAGAAATCCTAAGTTGGCAAGTTGGGCAGTAGTTAGCCCAGAGGTCACAGAAGTGGACTCACAACTTGCAGATTGTTGGCTTGGGACCAGGTGCTGACATCTCCTCCTCATGAAATTATTGTTTTTGTACGCGATGCTTCACAAAAACTGAGTGTAACTCACAGAAACTTAGACTTAAACTAACACTTAGGACACTTGTTTGTTGCCATCCATACACATATTAGAGCAGATTATGTGTTCGAGTGTGTGGTCTTTCATGAACAGTGGGATTGTTTGTGTGCTTTTACTTATTCTGCATGACCTAAGATAATTTGCACAAGTTTTCCATTTTCACCATGTTGAACACTGAATCCCATCCGCAGGAAGCTGATTGGTTTAAATGTCAACTTTGTGTGTGGGTAAATGTTGATTTCATTGGACTTGGGTTTATGCAGAATTTAACAACACAAGTTTCGGTGGTTTTAATGATGCTGGGACGTAACTGCAGTACATTTATTCAGATACTAAATTCAAATCTAGCATTCTTATTCTTTACTTCTTGTCCATTGAAAACTGTACGTCTCCTAATTTTTAATGTTTTTGCCATAAACTGGAGGAATAACTGAGATAATTCTCCTGCTTCTGAGAAACATTGCTGTAGATTTTTCTCCCCAACAGTAGCTATTAAAGGTAGTTAAATTTAGCTCAACCTGAAGCGCCTCCAGCAGTCAAAGGCAACATACACATTAATGCAACAATAATATGAATATGACACAGTGCCGTAGATCAAACTCCTCAACATTATATAAAATGGTTAATATTAGCTCAACCCTGAGCGCCTAGAGTAGTAAAAGACAACATACACATTAATGATGCAGCAAAAATAAAAACATCATCTGTAACAGCAAAACACAAACAGAGAATATTGTTTTGCAGAATAAGTAGCTTTATTTTCCATACTTTAAGTAAATATTGCTTGTAACACTCAGAGTTTTCATTGCGTTGCTCCAGAGATGCACCGGCTTACAAATAATATTTGTCCACATATAAGGAACATGCTTGTTTAGTGCAGACTGCAGCAAAAGTAACATCATTTAAATAAAAAAATCAGTAGAAAAGAAAAGAAAAAATGATCATTTGCACTAAAACTGTGACTCATCACAATCAGAAAATCTGTCAGAATAATCTCAGTATGATTTTTTGCATACCTTCAGCCCAACTCTCTACTTCAGTGCTCTCCATACACTCTCACAGCAAGCATCAATCAAAGCTGACATTCAGCTTCACCTGAATATCAACAGTTTAGCCTACCAAATCACAGTAGTTAGGATTAAATGTTCAATGATGAACTCTGCCTGGCACTTATCTCATTGGAGGGGGGTTGTCGCTCGCCCAACAAATCAGAAGTGAGAAAACCAACTGGTATTTTCTGTGTTACATTACCACTGGCAGAACCAAAACATGTTTTTTTTTTTAATTGGGTGGGCACAATGCACAATTGAGTGAGCTCGGCAAACCACTGCCTATAGCTGCTGCTGGCACTGAATATGCTTTTTTATTGTGACAAAATGGAATAACTTAACTTTTTACACTAAAGTAAGCTAAAGCCTAACCAAAAACTGAGCCCTACTTTTCCATTTAATGTTGATATTAGCTGGCTGTTTGTTCAAGTTGCTAGCTGTTAGCTGGCCAAACAGATTTTTAGCTGTTGTCCCTAGTTGTTGTTGTTAGCTGGCCAAACGTGTTTTTAGCTGTTGGTCATAACAGTTTCCTGTCCCTGATGTAGCCTTGCTGAACATGCCATCAGTTGTTGTTGCTAGTCATTGTTTCTGTAGAACGTTGCAGTCATCACTGTCACCCATTGGATTGAGGCCTTGTGTTTAAAATTTGTCTGTTTCTGTCTCGGTCTTTTGAAACCATACGTATTGGATGAGGGGAGGATCTGCCTTCAGTGTAGTATGACTTCAATCAGAACGTAGCCACACCCTAAAACAAACCATACTTTATCATCTATTTTACTCTAAACGGGCCTGCAATTCACAAAATGAATATGAGACTGTATTGAAGGCAACTTGAGATGCCATAACCCCATGAGAAAAATGTTTACTGAAGTAACAGATTAAGTGAGAATTAGAGTCATTTTCTTAAAGACTACCAACCAGATGAGTCGCCTCCTGCTGACTGTTTTAAAGAATGCAGGTGCAAATCACTTCCACATTGGCTTCACTTTTTACACCCAGAGGCTATGCCCTTGTTCTATATACAGTCTGTAATCATTACTGTTGGCTGAATTAATACATTTCTAGCTGGTGTTAGATGGTGAAGTCGTTTTTTTGGGTGAAGGAGCTGAGAGATTGTTTGTTGGACTGCCCTGTATGCTGTTGTTGGTGGTTTAGCTGGCGATGTTACAGACGTAAGTCGGTATAGTTTCCTTCACAGGACTGTATTCAGTGTGTGGGTGCTGGCAAGGAGGAGGCTGGTTCTCAGATGCTAAAAGTCTTGTTGTCTTCTCTTAGTCATGGTGCCCACCTGATGACCCTGTGGACTTCACTAAGCCCTACGCTCTCACACTCACTCACAGCCTAATATTGGATCTGTTTACTTTTTTCTTCTGTGAAAAGGTAAGGGACATATGTGCGGAACAGCTTCACATAGCAGAGGGATGGCTAAATAGAAGCTATGTATTTGCAAGACGAGAGATGATGGTTGGACAACAGAGCAGGTCGTGGCATTTGGATGAAACCAGATTCATTGTTTGTATTTTTTAATAGTAGTGAATATGGTGCACAGGAAAGAGAGCAGAGAGATGTCATACACAATGTTCAACCAATATTCAACATGTTTGAATGAGTGGAATCACTTTAAACCCAAAGAAATGAGAGTAAAGCTAAAATGAACAATGTCAGCAGCAACATAATATAGGAAGATGTGTAGTATAAAACATAGGGCATTCAGGATTTGTGGGATAAAATATAAAAATGACCATACACAAACAAAGCGTTGACGTACACACACACACACACACACACACACACACACACACACACACACACACACACACACACACACACACACACACACACACACGTGTGTGTCTTGCTATCATTGTGGGGACATACCATTGACTCCCATTCATATCTAACCCCTAACCCTTACCCTAACCTTAACCAAACCCTAACCCTAACCAAAGCAATGGCTAACCCTAAAGAAACGTTTTTGCACTTTTACTTTTTTCAGTAACAACAACATGGCCAAGAAAACACTGTTTAAACTTGTGGGGACCGAAATGAGGTCCCCACAAGTGACATAGTTTTCAGTTTTCCTACAGTTGTGGGGACATTTGGTCCCCACAATATAGCAAAAACATGGGCACACACACACACACACACACACACACACACACACACACACACACACACACACACACACACACACACACACACACACACACACACACACACACACACACACACACACACACAGAAGGGTGTTATCTCCCTGTGTGGCTGCAGGCTGTTGGGGGTGCAGGGGGTCAGTGAGAAGGGATTGGTATCTCTGCTGTCTTTAGAGTGCTGCAGCTCATCAGTTTAGACTTCAGTGAAACCGGTGCTCATCCTGACCTAATCCAATCCCTCTCCTCTCCTCTGCCTCCCAGTAATTGCTTCTGTTTGTTTATTAATAGCACACGTTATCTTCAAAGATCCAGACACAGGGCTGCCAAGTATTCGCAGTGAGGCGGCGGCAGCAGCGGCGGCGGCGGCGCGGTGGCCAGAGTCCGTGCAGTCAGACACCAAACTTGACAGGAACACTGGGGAGTCCTGTTCTGCACCCCACCCACCCTCGTTTTTTTGTCCCTCTCTGTGCTTCTCATGACTTTGCTTTCGCCTCAAGAATAATAATCAGGGTCCTTCTTTGAACCGTGGACAGAGAGCGAACCCCCCCACCCTCGCTGGAGTCCTGCCGAGACAGTTGAGCCTCAACCTGAGTGAGATTAGCCTCGCCACCAGGCGGAGAGTTGCGAGACGACTGCCAAAGTAAACTGCCAGCACACATTGTCAAATAGTGTGGAAAATCTCATTTGAATCGATCTGAGATAGCGCTGGGTGTCTGCTGATGGTAAACAGTGTTCAGATGTGCTCAGAGACATGAAAAATCAGGAACGTCCACATGGAAAAATTCTAAAATGACGCCCACACGCCCCCTCCCTCTTCGCTTTTCTTCTTTAAATTTGTTTGTTGGGTAGGATGAGAGAAGCTTCTTCTGAGGCTTTTTTATTGAGCACAGAGATGAGACTCAGTGAGGAGGAATACCACAGGGACTCAGGGAAAGAGATGAGAGCAAAGGCTTTCAAACAAGTTGATTACAAATGACAGTTAAGCTGTGGTTCTTAGTCTGCATATCCGTTTTCAAATAGGGATTTTTGTCTACTCGCGCAACTTTTAACGTTCAATAATCACATCCGGCAACAAAACAGCTTGTAAGAGGCAATGAGCAGAGATGTGCCCAGGGTGTGCTGCAGCCGAGAGAGATTTGAGAGCTTCAGCAGCATTTCACAAAGCCAGCCTTATATGTTGAGAGCGTTAAAGCTAATAAAGATTCAACAGGGCACATTCTCTCCTTCTGCCAAGTTGTGTTTTTTCCCTCTCTGCTAGCGCCGAGCATTTTCAGAGATTTTCTGTGATTCAAGCGACATGGGTTGGATGACATTCAGTGTAATCATCCAACATCTTGTGATGAAAGAACACATGAAAGATAGGATTTATGGAGCTCAACCTAAATGGCATATAAATGAGTTGACTAAAAGTTGACCTTGAGAGCTCATTCTGCTTCAGAAGAAAATGTTTTAATGTCTGCTTTATGGTGCTCAGAGATAATGGGTGGCTTATTAGGAAACATTTTCCCCTGTTTTATAACCATAGAGAATAAAGGGATTCTGATAATAGCTTCCCAGTGTCTGTCAGTTGCAGTTGGCATGTGTAATAATGGATCGTTTCAAAGTTCATGGTCATGTCATTTATATGGATTGTCTGTGTGACACTCCCACTGGGTCCTTATAGTGATTGTCTGGAAAGTACCTCAGCAATTTACGTTCACTTGAAACCCACATTTGCTTCTTTTGTTGAAGCTTTTTCCCTAATATGTGACTCTAGAGTAGGTGGTGGTTAAGTGGTTAGATTTTTCCCATCGAACCCAGATTACATCCTTAATGTATTTGACCAGGTTTTCTTCAAGTATTCAGATCTTTACTCCTCTTAAAAGAACAATTATCACTGTACAGATACTTGATCTCACGAAAGAGTAGGAAAAGTTCTGCATTTAAAGTTTTACTCAGTAAAACTAACCAAGTATCAGTACTAAAATACATCCTAGTTATGCTTTAGTGCTGCTGTCATGGTGTTTTAATACTGTATCATAGATTATTGAACTGTTACTAGCTATGCATAAACCAACCTGTAAGTCAATTTTAAAGTTGTCACTGATCAAGGTAGAGCTCGTAGAGTTTCTTGTGATGTGCTTATGTTGTACATATGTTATGTGCTTCATGTTATGAATTAAAGATTTAATTAGTTGACCTATTATGTTTAAACCTTAGACACACTTAGCATCCCAATTCACATCCTTTCTTCCCAGCTGAACTGCTCTTGAAGTATTTATTGCCATTAGTTGCCGTGCATTGTAAGTAAAACCGCATGGATTCACCTTTATAACACAGCTTGTGTCAGCGAAAAATAAAAATCTAGAATTTCTGTCAAATGTAATCATAGTCAGAAACTGCATAGAGCTGTGCGTCCGTCTCCACACCTGTAACTCCTGTTTGATTCACTCATAAACTCGTCTTTGCATTAATTACTCTGCCAATGGACAGGATGGAGTTATGTGACGATCAGCGCCTGTTTGCCTGTTTGTCTGTTCGCAACATTATTCAAAATGGAGTCATGGATTTGGATAAAATTTTCAGAGAAGGTCAGAAATGACGCAAGGACCAAGTGATTACACTTAGGCAGTGATGCGTCTTATAGTCTGGATCCACAGATTTGTTAAAGATTTCCGTATCATTGTGAGATAGCGGCACGGCGTCACTGTAACCATGACAACAAGTGAACACTACATCAGCTGCCTGCTAATGATCACATGATTGCGATCTTACTAAAAATCCACAGCTACAGATCACAAATTGTTTAAAGATTTCATCCATCGAAAATCATACAACTGAGCAGCCTTGTTGGAGTACTACGCTCTCTGAGTGCTTTTCTTGTTTGTTTATGCCATTATTTCACAGATATTAACATATACATGTATGACATTATAATATCTCTGTAATGTGGTAATGCTACATCACAACAAAGAGTGGAATCAGAGCTTTATAATAATGCTTGTTACATATTTGTAACTTCACTGCAAAGACAGACCAAACTTCTGCGAAGTCATACCTTTACTAGTCTCTTCACCAATTTTCACACTTCATGACATACAGCATATCAAAATAAACAGCATTACAGTCTGTCTCAAACACAGATTCTCGTGTTGTATTAATAATAAACACTAAATATTACATTATATACTACATATATAGTGTACACAAAAAGATTCCAAAGCAAAAGGCATATTGTGTGTTTTTCTTGTACATCTCCACAATGTGTGTTCATTCAATAGGAATAGATCGTGTACTACAGCTAATTAGTCTAAATTTCTAAATGATATGCTTTAATTGCACTGGGGGGCATTCATTTGTTATACTACTTGTTTTATGACAGATATATGCACCCTAAAATTAAAGACTGCATTTAAGCCCAAACTCCCATGAATAATGAGGAGAAATGATAAATAATTTCATTATAACAGTAATTCTATTTGGGAGGGTGAGCCATTTCTATTATGAGTGACTAATAATGACAGAACTGTAACAGCATCTTTGTTTGATTGCCGTATTAAAAGATTAAAGATGAGTTGATGCAGTGTTGGCGGTTGAATGAAAGATGCTGCTGAGTTGCATTATGGGACATGTAGGACATAATGTGTTTGGAGGTTGAAACATTTTAAACATCAGAAGTCTTTATACCCCAACCTGACTCCTCCTAAACTGAGTGGAGATGCTGTTTCTGTTAACATTGTTGCCCTCACTGCACCACACATTAAATCAGAGGTCTGCCTTCTTACAGCCCGAATTTAAGCACGACTGTTTGATCTAACAGCCGACAAACTGGCTCCCAATCTGCTGCAGCGCTGTGTAATGTAGTGTGATGCAGCCTGGTGGTGAGAGGCCATTTTACCAACATGCAGACAGAGCAAGTGAAGTGGACCAGTGCTGTGGGCTGGAAGTAATGCAACATTAAGCAGAGACACAGAGGAAATACATATGCTGTAGCTTTTTGATAAATGTGTTGGCTTACATTCTGATGTAAGAACAAACCAACTGGTTCAGCAGAAATATTTCCAACGCTGAGTTTCCTTGCACTGAAAGAGCTCCTGTTCACTGTACACTTACAGCTCTGCCTCTCTAGCTCTCAAGACAGATGCGATATAATGTCATGTCAAATTCTCCTTTGTTTAAGGAGCCAAAAGACACATTTTTTTTATCTAGTGTGTATAGAAGTTGGTTGTTTGCTTCAAGTCATTGTCTGGCTGGAAAACAAATCAAGTCACAGTTCACTTTCCGACTGCATCAGGTTGTCCTGTACTT
This sequence comes from Acanthochromis polyacanthus, assembly GCF_021347895.1. Taxonomy (NCBI): domain Eukaryota; kingdom Metazoa; phylum Chordata; class Actinopteri; family Pomacentridae; genus Acanthochromis; species Acanthochromis polyacanthus. The sequence continues at coordinate 10,830,606 of NC_067132.1, forward strand.
TGCCGCATTCATTTTAACCTTTACTTTTACAAGGCTTTCAGGGAACTCTAGTCTAGATTTCATTTGAACTGTTTAATAGTTGCTTTCTCTTTGCCACTCTCCCGTAAAGATTTCCCTGATAAAAATTTTTTTTAAAAAGTAAACCCGGGCAACAGTTGTTGTATGCACAGTCTCCACATCTCATTCACTGAAGCTTGTGACTCCTTCAGAGGCTTCATAGGTGTCTTGGTAGCCTTCCTCTCTACTGTCTGTTTTGCATAGTCACTTAAAGATGGTCAGATCTAGGCTGATTCATGCATGTGCCACATTCCTTCCGTTTTTTACTCCGTCAAGGAACGATGCAGACTTATGCGACGATTGCCGTTGGTTTGTCTGTCTGCTTGTCTGTTTGCAACATTACTCAAAAACGGAATAAGAGATTTGGATGAAATTTTCAGGGAAGGTCAGAAATGACACAAAGACCAAGTGATTAGATTTTGGCAGTGATGCAGCTTATAGTCTGGTTCCACGGATTTGTTAAAGATTTCTGTATCATTGCGAAATGGCGCCACGGCGTCACTGTGACTATGGCAACAAGTGAACACTACATCAACTGCCTGCAACAAATTGTGGACCACAGATTTTTTTAAAGATTTCATCCGTTGCAAATGATACGGCTGAGCAGCCTTGGCGGAGCACTGTGCTCTCTGAGTGCTTTTCTTGTTAATGATGGATTTATTTGTACTCCAGGAGATTTTCAGTGACTTGAAAATTTTCTTGTGTCCATCGCCTGACTGATACTTTTGAATCTTGTCACAGAGTTGCTTGGAGTGTTCTTTTGTCTTCACGGTGTAGTTATAGCCAGGAGTATTGGTTCACCAGTGACTGGATCTTACAGATACAGGTGTCTTTATTACAAGCTTTTGAGACGCATTCACTGACCTCAGATGTGTGTTAGATTCTGAGTGATTTTAATAAAGGGGAATACTTGCAATAACAATAGCTTCTTTCAGATTTTATATTAAATAGAATTCAATTGTCTGACAATTCAAAGTTGAGAAGCAATGGAAGGAAAAAACTTGAATACATTTTACTGGCACTGTAAGTGGTGCAACATGCAGTCAGTGGTGCACAATGCAAGTATTGATGGTGTAATTCAAAAGCACAGGGCATTTGGAAACGCACATTTTAGTCACAGGTGCAAATATCTGTGATTACTAATAATATATTTATCACCCAGTCAGATGGAGTAGGATGGACTTGATTGGTCACCAAAGCTAGCCTAGCCGCGCTAGACAACCCACGGCAACGAATTTAATTCTCTGCCAGGGTGGGTCTAGTTACCCTCCATAAGGCTCGAGGCTGGATGCTCCTAAAACTGGCCGGACCAATCACCATGAAGTGTAGAGTCAGAAGGCGGGCGTAACTAAGTGACGACAGAGGCGCGACGATTCTGACAGAAACAACCGGCGCACAATAAACAGTTATCTTTTGACTCGGCTTTGGCCACAGCCCTTAAAGATTTGAAGCTAAAATTCAACTTGAAAGATAAACAAAGGTCGGCACTGAAGTGTTTCATTGAGAAGAAAGACGTATTTGGACTTATGCCGACGGGATATGGCAAATCCTTAATATACCAGTTGGCTCCGCTGGTTGGGAAGCTAATGGGACTTAGCCACAATCCGCCGGCGCTCTAGGAACTACGTCAGCCTATTTGTTGCGTTGATTGGTTGTATACCTACCCAATTGCTGCAGAGTGATTTCAAAGACAACCTTTTAGCCCGCCTCTCTCCCTGTCGAACGGCCCTAGACCCTTGTGCCTTCAGAAACATGGGTCTAGCGTGGTTAGGCTACACCAAAGCTTCTCCAAAGAGGAAACCAGAATTCTTGTGGCTGGACTGAATGTAGATCAAATAAGTGAAAGTGGTTGACTTAGCTTTACAAAAAGCCAAGCATATCTTGAACATGATGATTAAAAGTGTCATTTAAATATGAGTGCAGTTGGCTGTCACATCTGACCTAGTAGGCGGGCAGTGAGTGCACAAATTCTCCTTAATCCTTGACAGTGAAATTGCGCTGCTGTGGGTGATTGTTAACAGCCCTTGTACCACAGATTTTCCTCCATTTAGTTGCAGCCAAGTTCAGGAATAGTAATCAAAATACTGTGTTAAAAACCTATGTGCACCTGACAAACAAGTCTCAGTTCGTGTGTGTTTACCTTCTGCGTTGCCATAGTGAGTCTGTGTGTGCTTTGTCTCCCCGTTAAAGGCCTCTAACAGTGTCTGACACTGAGTTGTATAGTACAGCTGCCATAGTGAGTGGTTCCAGCTCTATGATGTACATGCTTTTTGACAGCGCTGTTATCCTGGGGTGTGACATCTTTGAATCACCAGTAATCAACAGATGTATTTATGTGTGAAGAGCGCCTCAGGCCTTTGACTCTACTCTACCTTGTTCCCTTTGACCGTCTCTTTTTGTGTCTCTGTGATGCAGCTGATTATTCCTGGTTTAAAAACAGGCGCTCTGCCTGTGGGGCTCTCTCCCTCCCTCTCTCACTCTCCCTCTCTTTCATTCATCTCTCCTCCTCCTCCTCCTCTCCTCCCTCCTGCAAACTGAAGGCAACCTCAGTGCCAATTTCATGGGAGGGTAGTGAGCAGCGCAGCAGAAATTATCCACTGCAAAATTGATCTAAACAATCGCAAAGTGGAACGGCAAGGAAAAGCAGGAGAATGAAATTGGGAGAGTCTGTTACCTTTTTGAACTTGGTTTATCACTGAGATGGAATTGGGGTGCATTGCTTACAGGGAATGCCAATAGCAGTCGTCATGATATAGAGATTTTCATGGGGCTGTATAGTCCTAAATATTCTATGTTGTCTTCCTAATCGGACAGCATGTTCAACCCACTTTTTACTCCACCTTAAGGGCCTTCACTGATAAAAATCTAGTTGTTTAGCTTGCTGGCATGTCTATTATTGTCTCACATATACTAGAACACATATCATGAGGGAAATAAGCAGTCAAAGCCATGGCTGAGCATTTCCAGAGTACCGATGAAAATCTCAAAAAGACATAGAATCAGAAAGGTCATGGTTCCATACATAATAAACATCAGGTTGGTGTTAAACAGTAGATACAAACTACCTCACATATATAGAGCAGGTTCCTTCAAGGGGATTAGAAAAGTATTGTAACAACATCTGCACATCCGTTGTGTCCTCAGCTGTCTGTGTTCACATCTGTACATGTATGGCTAAGTTACTCCAGTATTACAGTTTGGCATTGTGCAGCGTACCGTTGTCATACAGAGCTGTAGGTGAGCAGGTGTGCCTGAGCTACAGTGAGTGGCTGAAGTGTGGGTGAAGAGAGAGCTGGGGACTTTGTGTATCTGTTCAAATAAAATAAAAATCAATGCTGTAGAGTCACATCTCAGCCATGTTGAGACTGGAATGGGGTTATTTTCATGTAAAAGGCTTCTAAATATGTAACTTTGATACACTGAGATGAGTCTTTGGGGATTTAATTAATGACTGGAGAGGAACTTTAGGTTTGACATTCACACATCAGTGATATTTACAACACAAGATGCTGAAATAGGCTTTGTTTGTTTGATCCAAGCTTTCAATAAGTGCTGAAATTAAACCAAATTGAAAAATGTAATGCGAACAGCTACCTGTACAGAATGATGCTACTGATGTTCTGCTAACTTCTGTTCATCTGCTTACACCCTGACAAAGGTGTGATGCTTGTAAAACATATGTGTAGATAAATGTGTATGGTTCAGTGGGGGAGCACCAAACTGGAACCACAATGTTTGATCTAACGCATAATATCTCATATAGAAAAAGGAACTTTAAAAAAAGCAGAATTTTATGACTGCTAATTTGAATTTAAAGAGCATCCAAGGCTGACATTGTTACAGAGGAATTTCCAGATAATACAGTATTACAATGAGTTCATCATCACATTTTAAAGGCAACATGATTGCAGAGAAAGTCAATGGAAAGACAAAAGATGAATGTACAGTAATTTGGAAATATTTTCATATTAACCCCTTAACAATTACTAGACCAAATACAGGCCAAGTATAAATTCTGCCACTGGACTTCCAGCCTGTTTTGAAGTCACAAAGAATCAAAATTGAAATGGTGTAAACCAAGATATCCACTGCAACGACAGAAGCAGCAGCAATAGTTCCTTCCTTTGTCAAAAGAATGCATACATCATCAAGTTCGCTGATGATACAACTGTCATCTGGCTGATCACTGGTGGAGAGGAGGCGGCCTACAGGGATGAGGTGGCTCAGCTGGTGTCCTGGTGCCGGGATAATAATCTCTCCTTAGACACTGAGAAGACTAAGGAGATGATTATCGACCCGAGGAAGAGGAGAGACCGACACGCCCCACCACACATCTCTCAGGCACTCACATCAGCGAGGACCTCTCCTGGACTCACAACATGCAGCAGATCATCAAGAAGGAAGCTGAGGAAATTTGGATTGTCTCGGAACTCCTCAGCAGCTTCTACAGATGCACAGTGGAGAGTGTCCTGACCACTTCCATCACTGTATGGTATGGAAACTGTAGCACTAAGGACAGGAAGGCTCTCCAGCGTGTCATTAAGACAGCACAGTTCATCTGTGGAGCAGCCTTCTCCCCACTACACCCGGGTCACAAAGAGAGCACACAGCATCACTGAGGACCACAGCACCCATTGTTCACACTTCTGCCGTTTGACAGACGCAACATGAGTGTGAAAGCGAGGACCACCAGACTCAAAACAGTTTCTATCCACAGGCCATCAGGCTACTAAATCACTGACTCTCCTGCAATGTCTATCAATAGCAGTAATTTGCATATATCTCCTGCCGTTGCACATATCAATGCGTGTTCACATGATAGTATTGTATTGTTTACATATGACAGTATTGCACAAGAGGCTGACATTTGCACAAATAATTGGTTTTACTATTTTTCTTTAGATTTTATCTGATTTTTATTATATTCTATTTAATTTAATTTGTTATCCCAGTTGTGTGAAGGGAATGTGCAAAATAAGAACGTCATTATTCAGTGTAGCCACTGTGTTTCTGCTGTGAATACGACGACAAAGTTCTTGAATCTTGAATACAGCACATAAAGGTAGTTTGTTACCTTTCCTATTTTCTGTGTGTAGGTACATATATGACCAGTCAAAAGTTTGGACACACCTTCTCATTCACTGCTTATATTTAATTTAAACATTGTAGATTACTACTGAATAACAAAACTATAAAAGAATGCATATGGAATTATGTTGCAAACAAAAAAGCATTCATCTTCAGTGTTAATCCACAATGTAGAAAATAATACAAATAAAAAAAGCTTTGAATGAGAAGGTGTGTCCAGGCTTTGGACTGGTAGCGTAGACGTTGAATGTGCTGCAGACTTTTCACAATAGAAGTTCAGCATAAAAAAAAAAATGTTTCTAAACTCCTCTAACTAATGAAATGTAATGCTTGTAGCCTTGAACAACCCCCCTCTTAAACTCAGCAAAGGTTTATACCATTTACTTTGTTAACTGTTTTGCTTTTGCCGTGGTTCCCCAAACCCATGTCTACCCCCACAAAGACTAAATGGGCTACTAACTGCTGAAGCTCAGGGGTTGGTGGAGACCAAAACAGAGCCAGAAGGAGAATAAATGCTGGATTTGAAATTGTCAGGTGGTCAAATGAAAGCTAAAGATGCTGTTCATCTAATGGATGTGTCCCCAAGAAGTGAACAGAATAGATCAATGTAAAAATCAGCTATTGTAGGTTTTCATAATACTGACAATATTAGTATTTGCTTGAGAAAATCTGATTTCATTTTGTGCATCAGTGATAACCAAAAGGACATATAAAGCTGATCTGTCACCTAATCTTTGGAAACGTGTTTTAAAAAATGGTCAAATTTAAAATAGGATGAGATAAAAACAGTAACTAGACAATAATGTTTATGCTGGCCCCCATGGTCCACATAATACAGTTAAATCAAGTTAATTCTATCATGAGTTTGTATTAAGAACAAGTCCATACATTGGATATTTTTTAGGACAAATACTGTTTTCTCTTCTTCTACTTTACAGAGTAAAAGTTGAACTTGTTCCATCCTACCTAGACTTTGCTTTCTTCTTCACTCTGCTCTTTTTCCTTTAACTGCCCACACACACACACACACACACACACACACACACACACACACACACACACACACACACACACACACACACACACACCTCCCTCCCCTCCTCCCCCCTCCACTTTTTTCATCCCCTGCCCTCCTTCCTTCTCCTCATCAGTGGAGGTGTCAGGACTCTAACGCCGCAGTGCCATCTGGGCCGAGGCTGATAAAAGCTCATGTGCCGGTCCGGCGATGCCTGCAGGTCTGCCAGAAGCCAGCGAAGCCTGACTTTCAGAGGCGATGGGAGAGATTTGTGGCAGCCAAGGAAGGAATGGCAAACCGTTAACGTGCTGATCCAGCCCCGACTCCAGCGCCCACCTTACCCACCCCCCACACACCACCTCTGTCTATCTGTCAGTCACATGGCCCTGCACTGTGCTGAATCCACACTGAGGAAAGTATCTTTATGTCAAAGGAAAACCAACACAAGAAAGGATGGCTTTTTGATCTATGATCTCTCTCATAGCATTTGTTTCATGTGGCACATTGGAAATGCTGCTTGGGAGACCTCTTTAGAAGCTCCTGCTGTCCTTTCCCCAACAGAGTTAGCTGGAAGGTCTTGAAAGATGGAAACCTTTCCACCTTACTGTAAATTTGAAATACACCACACAATCGCTCATTTATAACCTGCTTCTGGCTACAGCAGATTCCTTCGCTGCTCTCTGGCCTCAGGATCATTAGTATTAAATGTTCTCAGACAGCAGAAACACCAGGGTTTGGATGTTAAATGTGATATGCTGTGCTTCCTACAGTTATCCTATTTCGCCATACTTCTTCCTCATGTGAGGCGAATCTTTTGACCATGGCGTTGAGTCAGTGTAGTTTATAGGTGGAAGTTCCTGCCCTCCCTCACACCTTGGATCCTGATCTTACTAATCCTGAGTACGGGAGTGTGGTAGGCACTTCTTTTTATGCTAACTATTAAAGGAAATAGCTCAGAGTTGTCGGTCAAAATTAATTTTTGCCTTGTTCTTGTCATGTGTTTTCTTTTCTCTTTTTATTGGATGAACAAATAGAAATCCCATCTTAAATTAGGTTTGAGATGTGACTCACCTCACTTGTTTCATCCATGCATCTCTGTTATTAGTGTTACTTTTCATTTTATTTTGAGTTGTATTTTTTAAACCTCCCTAAAACAAAATAGTTGTGTCTCATCAACTCTTGTTTTTTGTAACCCTCGTGTTGTCCTTACCAAAAAATATTGTTTCCTTGTCTGAAAAAAGTCCAAAAATTCAGAAAAAATGTCCCCACATTTAAAAAGAATTTACAAAATCTTCAGGAAGAAAATTCCTGAAAAGTTTCCCTCAAAAGTTTTATTTTTTTCAATAAAAAAATCCCCAAATTTGACAGCGAAATTCACTGGATATTAGTTGATTTTTTTTCTGAATGTTCTTAAACATTTTTTCAATTTGTTTTTTTTTCCACCAAAAAATGTTCAAAAATTTCCTAAAAAAAATTGAAAATGAGGAAGTTTTCACTGTGAATTTTTATTTATTTTTTTCACATTTTTAAAACTTGAAAACGGGTCAATTTGACCCGCAGGGCGACAGGAGGGTTAAGTTCCTCTTTAGATAAAATACTTGCTATGGAATCACCAGAGACCCCTCACACCCCGGACACTCCCTTAACTCCCCCCTCCCTTACAGGACACTTAAAGCCATAACCAACAGACTAAATAACAGCTTTTATCCCCAAGCTGTCAAATGTCTGCTTCTTCCCCATTGAATGACAATATCATATGCCTACAAGTGCAATTTTCCCGTTTAACTGCAGTTCATACCATGTGCAATAATTATGCATAGAGCAGGTCTCTAACCACAAACTGTTTCCACACTGTATATTTTGTTCGTATATATTTTTATCGTGTGTTAATATTGCCTTATGTAGTTTATTTTTAATGCTGCTATGTGGAGAGTGGTGAACAGATTTGCTTTGTTTTCTGTAACTGTGACAATAAAGACCTATTGTATGATATTAAAATGGGGTTTACTAGTGTTGGGGCTTTTGTTGGCACCATTATGCCCAATGTGTATTCAGTATTTAACTGTGGAAGAGTCTGAAGAGTCCAGATTTGTTGGATGTTACCAGGTGCAGAGTGTGCAGATGCATGGATCATGACTTTACTGATGGAAAAAGTATCCCTAGATTTTAATCTTTATTCTGGAGGCATCTGCAGCTCTATTTACTAAAATGCGTCAGCTGTGACACCTCTGCCCCGCAGAAATTAGTCAGAATATGATGCCAAGCACTCACAGAATACATGAAAGTAGTCCAGGTTACAATGGCAGGAACGTGAATCTGTTTTCTTCCTTTGAGAGTGTTCTAAGACTTTTTCCTTAATGATGACAAAAAGCCTCCCACAGACAGAAAGGTGGACATGCTTTCGGTGTTAAGGATTACTATTAAGCTCACAGATTGAGGAATCGATGTAGTCAATGGAACGTATGACAAGTGCAATAAGGTGAACATTCGTCTGTATTTGTTCAACAGGTTTGGACCTGAGGCACGCCCAAGTGGTGGCATTATCCACAGGCACCAAGTGCATCAATGGAGAATATCTGAGCGACCAGGGACAAGTGGTCAATGACTGTCATGCTGAAGTCACAGCCCGCAGAGCCCTGCTACGCTTCCTCTACTCTCAACTTGAACTCTTCTTAAGGTAACATGTCTATCTACTGCTGTATCTTTAAAACACACAGACTTCTCTCGACTACTGCGTGTGCACAGTCTGTAGCATTGGATTCTCCGTGTTATTTACAATCCTGATCCCCTGAAATGACCAGATAATTCCAGCTGTATCGGTCAATAGGTTTTCTGGAAGGTCAGTTTTTGAGAAATCAATCGACTCTTTTTTTAGCGTCTTTGCTGACCATATGTGCTGAACTGACAAGTAGTAAACACCTGCTTCATTCTACTCAAAAAAAGAACCAGAAAAGTAGCTCCTTGAACTGGTTTTAACTCTGCGAATAATTTAAAAGGCTGTTCTACCATCTTGGGAGTAGGGACCACTAATTTCTCAATGTGATAAAACAACTAGCCTTTGAAATTATCTCCTTTCCGTAGATAAAATTTTTATGTTTCAGAATCTAAGAATAGCAACTCAAAGATCAGGATCATGTTGGTTACAACAAATTAACCACAGGAGTGGAAGAAAAATAGCGATTCTTTACTTGGGTATAAGTATCAATACCAAAAAAAAAGTGTAAATATTACATGTCTTGCATTCAAAGTTTTGTCTCTCTTACAGATTGTTTAAAAAAAAGTCAAAATGATTTGCAATACAATGTACCTTGCTCATTTAATACAGTCAAGGTCTGACTGGAAGAGGCTGATGTTAGCACACTTCAGACAGATGCTGCCTTGTTTCTGACACTACTGAGTCAGTTACAGTCGTAGACTATAAGAAAGATGAGCGCAGTGACTGTGGCATCACCCACTGGTTTGTGGAGTACTGTTTTGAAGACTCAAGTCTGACATTTGGCATGTTGGTCTTTTGAAATCTGATGCAACAAACAAGGGTTTAATCTGACTGGAGATGGCAAGATCACTATGCCAGCTTGTACAGTAGCAGCCTGTCAATCATAGGTTAGCCCCGCCCGAAAACGTACTTATTTTACGATGTGTTTTACTCTAGATCAGACCTTCACAAAGAGGACATCGTGCCTAACACAGATTTAAGGCACTTCCCCATTGACTTACACTACATCCATCTTTTATATACAGTCTGTGGTTGAATTACTTTCTGATTCCCCTCTGCGTAACCCTATAATCGGTGACTTCTGGCTACATTGCCCAAAGTTACATCACCTAACAAGCGTGAAAAGCAAAAATACTCATAACTCCTCAGAACTGCCCCTTCCAGAGCACCTTACTACTGACAGGAACTAACACATGTACCTAATTTAAGGCTCAGAGGAAATATGAAAGACTTGTCTAACACTCAGTTGTAGCTTTGCTTGAATCAGCTGAACTCAGTGCACTGATTCCAAACCCTTAGATCCTAAAGTGTGAATTTTTCTGTATTCTGTTGATCATTAAGATGATTATCATGGAGCACATCTGACTAGATTGTTTTCTGATAAGGCTCCTTATGTTCCTCAATTAGATCTATAAAAAACTGAAAAATTCTGAGCCTCTAATTCTGTGTTTGAAATTGATTTATTCAAAGCATGAAAATGTACATATTTTTATTTTCTTGGATGTTTTATGGTAATTTATACACTACCATTCAAAAGTTTTGGGTCACTTAGAAATGTCTATTTTTGAAAGAAAATGAGTTTTTTTCAATGATGTAGGATCGACCAGCCATTATCAACAATGAAACAGAACCAGGACAGAGTTTTGTTTATTCCCCCACCTAAAAGCTCTGTAGTGCTAGCACCTCAGCAGCCACAGGATGGAGACGGGCTCCCCTTTTGATCAGCGAAGCAAGAGTGACACCAGGATACCATGCCAGATGTGGGACATGTCTGGCATGGATGTGCGAAGCACCAAGTCAGCAGGAAGCGAGGCCAAGAGCTGACTTTAAAGGATTCCCCCCAATACAGACCTCCAGGATGTGTATTGGACCTGTCTTAGCAAGAGACTGGCTCAAATCCCCCAAGCACCATCAAGCCTCAAAGGAACCAAACTGATGGCAATAAAAATTCTGACTGATTCCTGAACCACAGAAGAGAGGAAGCTCAGAAACCTGGAAGACCACTTCAAAGACATTCCATTCACAGACAAAGGAACTCTGGACTCACACCAAAACTAACAAAGACAACCATCTCCCAATTCTGGACAAAACTCCTTTTATGTACATCCACTTCACCAAACAAGACAGTATTCAATGACTTCATGATTAATCTGCCTCTTGCCTTACTTTTAATATTTTATTCCTCCTGATTAGTATCAATGTCATAATTTTAACATGTCTGCCGATCACATATGATCATGTTTGGTACCATTTTAATCAGCTATCTATCAGTAATGCTCCTAGATAAACCATGTTCACCAAATTTTAATATTTTGGAAAGATACAAAAATTTCCTGAAAATGTAACTCTGTGAGGGACCTCAGCCTTCCCTGACAGGGGATGTACCAGACCCCTGCTGAGTTAATGATATGCAAAGGCACACTTTAAAAGACCACATCTGAAAGCACCATTTTGAGTTCTCCTGAAATTTTGAAGTCGACTTGCCGTCTATCACTCTGAGGCTCCACTCTGTCCACCGTTGTTCCGACCCGCTTCCACAGACCGACCGGACCGCACGCATCATCGTCACCTTCATCATCATCATCACGGGCATGCAAGTACCTTTCAATCACTGAATACTTGGTGCATTCCTCTAAATTCTTAGATTCCCTAAATCCATTCATTTGGCAAATTTTCACATTGGCATTTCCTAAAAGTTACGGCTGCTTTCAGGTGTGGTCTTCTAATTCCTTCCTCCCAGAGCGCCATATTATAACGTAATATTCTCCCAATATTGCGTCGTAATATTGTACTCTATTCCTTTCCTTCCCCGTCATTAACATTCTGCTTATTGTTTGTTTTGTGTTAGTGTTTTGTGCTTGTTGTGTTTGCTGCGCTCAGTTAGTTGTTGTTGTCTTGTTGTTGTTGTTAGTAAATAAATGTTTTAGTAACTAAATCCAGTTGACTCAGTTGTTTATTGTTCACATTTTGGTCCCTAACTTGTATTTGATTCCAGCTATCGAAATTCTACTCACAATCATTATTGAGCTAAAATAATTCCCTTGATTAGTTTATGAGGTTTTTCTTGTCTGCAGCAAGAGATGTTTCAGATGCTGCATTATTATTTTTAGGCTAACTCAAGTATTTTGCTGGCCGAAAACTAGTTAGACTACTTAATAATTCTGCACAAAGTAATCTTAACCCCATTTACCGTAACATTTCATTATTTGGTGGAGAAAACAATTTAAACCCTTATAAACATATCCAGAAATCCTACAATGAAGATCACATTAAATTAATCAGAAATACAGTCTAGACATTGTTTATGTGGTAAATGACTATTCTAGCTGATTTTTAATGGAATATCTCCATAGGGGTACAGAGGAACATTTCCAGCAACCATCACTCCTGTGTTCTAATGCTACATTGTGTTAGCTAATGGTGCTGAGAGGCTCATTGATGATTAGAAAACCCTTGTGCCGTTATATTAGCACATGAATAAAAGTGTGAGTTTTGATGGAAAACATGAAATTGTCTGGATGACTCCAAACTTTTGAACGGTAGTGTAAATGCAGGTCCATTGCTGGCTGCAGTTGTAGAGACCAGTTATGTAGATTTAATTGACTATATAATGTAATGCTGACATGTTTTAATTGTATTTCTCAAATGCTACTTCCCAATAGTAATGGTTCAGAATATATTTTTTGATTGATTGGCAAATTGGTCACAATAATAAAAACACCTGATTAATAGTATGTAGGTTTCCATTGTTCTGCCAAAATAGCTTTGGCTCTTTGGGTCATGGACACAGGACCTCTGGGGGTTTCCTAACATGTTTAGCAAGGGTGTTGTTGGCAAGAGATCATTTGGGGTAGTAGTGTAGATCCACAAAGGATCTGGATTTCTCTGGTGGATCCCTTAGGTCCTCAATCAGATCCGGTTCCTGGGAGTTTGGAGACCAGGTCAACATCTTGTTGTGTTCTTCGAGCTGTTCCTGAAAAGTTTTTGCGGGGTGTCAGGGGCAGGTAGCTGTTGCCAGGGAGTACTGTAGCTAGGTGTTTGATCTGCAGCATTGTGTGCCAGGACCCAAAGATTCCCAGCAGAACATTTCTTAGTAACAAGATGATCATCATGGTAGACTTTAAAGCTTGTATTTGAGTGGTATATATTAAAGAATCGAGTCAATATTACTGATGCAAGAACATTCAAGCTCACTGTACTGCTGGGTGGTTAATCTGTAACAGGTCAATGCATTTTCTAAGAATATTGTGTGTTTAATCAGTGAAATCAACAAACAAAAGAAAACAGTATTTGTCTGCCAAGTATCCTGTCAGAAAACTCAGAGTTTTTAGAAATGATTTCATGCCTTCTCCCTGGCCTATACCTCACCACAGTTTTATCGTGGACATCTACAGAAAGTTCCTGAGACTTCATAGCTTGTTTTTTGTCCTGACATAAAGTGAATTCTTGCATACACAGATGTTTACTTTTCTAAAGTGTCCAATCCATTCAGCTTGTGGTGTTTGGACGTTACTCAGATTTGAGACGCATCTCAGGGAGCTTGACGCCGCAATCTGAATCACCAGTGCAAACGGTGTGAGCACCTTTGTAAATGCCAGATTTCAGTTTTGGCAAATTTGCAGACTTTTCCAAAATATGTTTTTACTTTGTCACTGTGCATTTTTGGGAGTAGAGTGTGAATTGTGTCCATTTAAGTCCACTACACGGTAAAATGTGCAAGAAGTGAAGGTGTCTGAAAACTTTCTGAAATGACTGTAAGTATAAAATAGAAGAATATCTGTAAAGTGTAGCACCTGAAGAGATGTACTTAATATAATTAACATGATTCCAACAGTGATTTTAAATCTGTCTGCGTTAAATGCTGTCAGCATGTTGCGTAGGCTTTATAGACTTTAGTTTCCAAGGTGCATCCATTACATTATATTACAGCCCGATCTCACGAGGATTCGTGAAACTGTTACGTAAATTTTTGTTTCGGTTTCGTGTGCACCAACACGATTTCGTCATGTTTTTCGTGCCGCTCACCACGAAATGCGCACCAATGTATTTTAAACGGCGGACTTTTCGTGCCACCCAGAACGTATTTCAAACGAATGTGTGTATTATATTTTTAATGTAAAACCATGGCGAATCCAACGCTATATTTTGCATGACATCGTCCCTAAACATAACCCTAACCATAACCATAACCATAACCTAACCATAACCTAACCATAACCCGGTGGTACACTTACCAATTTGCATAGGAATTTAAAGAATGTCCGGCGGCCGGCGGCCGCAAACGCAATCACACAAGCAGTATACGCCGATGGACAGCTTAGATCGTCATGAATCCGCTGGTATAAACCACTTTCAGCTGTGATTACCACAGCGGGTTTCGTTGTGAGCAACACGAAAAACATTTCGTGGTGAGCGGCACAAAAAACATGACGAAATCGTGTTGGTGCGCACGAAAAAGAAACAAAAAATTTACGTAACAGTTTCACGAATCCCCGTGAGACCGTGTTGTATATTACAGTATGCTTCGTGTTTTTTGTTTTTTTGTGTGACCTCCTGTTGCCGTGCCAAACATTGCTCTCTCCTTTATAATAAGCTCCATGGAAACAGCACTGCTTTGTTCACAAGAGACTTTTCAATAATCAACGAGCCATATGTGCGCTGTTCTCTCCAGCTAACTAAGCATACTATCACACACTTAACTGGCTCAGCTCAGGGTCTCAATGGCCTATTTGTTTGTAGCACTTTTTTTTTTTATCTACTTTGTGTGCCTTTGCAACCTGAACATGTGCAGGCTCTGGTGCACACAAACTCACCGAGTCTTTTACCGCCGTCAAGAGAGTGTCTCGATGAGCTTTGACTCCTCACTGCCTCCAGTGCATGAGCATATACTGAGCATATATTATGTTTTTGTGCTCCCTGAGGAACTCGATAGCAAGGCTGATGTATCAGATTAGTGGATAGAAGTCTAGATCGCTGAATGTCATATTTGCATACACAGCACTGACTTTTTGTCTTAGCACAATGCTGGATGGCGGCTACGGAGACTTTGCAGCTCAGTAAAATGGCTAATGGGCAAGATAACTCATAATGAAATGACCAAACAAAATGCCACAACTGCCATATTTGCACTCAGTGAAAGGACAACGGAGGCAGAGGAGAAGTTATTGAGAGAATGCAGTCGTGCTTTGCATTATGATACATAGTTTGGATAAACTATGTGTGTGTACTTTACTAGTAAATGTGTGTGAGTGATGGCGGCCTTATTGGTGTGAAAAGTTAGATCATGTGTCACCTGATGGTCATTTTGTAAACGTTCACCTCATTTATTCATAGAAAGAAAAAAGTGCAAACATGTGGTTAAGCTGTTTTAAAACTTTTGACATAAACCCACTATTTTATTACTAATCCATCTGACTTTTTGTATTTTTTTAAAATGTCACATCTTTCTGTGAATCTACATTTGTCAGGTCTAGTCATTTACAATTCAGTGTCTATAAAAAGTACCCCCCCCCCCCCCCCCCGAAGCGTACCTGTTTTATTGCTTTTAAACATTGAATCATGTTTTTTTAGCTTTCACAATAAATTTAAAAAGACTCTTTCATGTCAAAGTGAAAACAGATTTCTGAAAAGTAATGTCAGTTAATTAAAAATATAAATTTGAGTAGAATGGAGTTCCAGGCTTCTGTGGCTGAGATGAGAGGGAAATTGAATTCTTTGTTTCCTGTAGTAAAAAGTAGCTAAGTTCATTCACTTCAAGTATTACATTTCAGTGTACATTTAAAGTATTTTGAGTATTTCTATTTACTGGTATTCTATATTTATACTCTACAACAGTGTTTCCCGTTCTTTTTAGCCATTGATCCCAAATTAACAGTGACAGAGACTCGTGACCCTGGAGGGGGTTAAAGTTTACAGATGAGCACACACACTAGCAGGCCTGCCCAAACATGAGAATAACGACGACACAAACGAACACAACATTTTAATAACGATGATGTTATTGTATAGTGATTTTTTGTAGGCTAGTATTCCATGTAAAATACATCCATCAAAGTGTTCTCTATGTATTAACTGTAGTACTGAGTAAGTATATGGTAAGTACGTATGTGATGTTTGTGTGTGTGCTTGGATGAGCAGCATTGAACGACTTCATTTTCTCCTCCACCACTGCTCTGCTACATTTTACAAGGAAACATTGTACCTGTTAATCCAACACGTTAATTTCCATAATGACTGTGTGGATATATAGACATGGTATCAACCTTTTACCTTCTGCCTGTTGAAAGTTCTTCAGCCTGAGTAATTCACACTTTTCCATCATAATTTTTCTGATAAAAAAGCCAGCAACATACTGTATGATATCATAACTTTCTCATTAAGATAGTTTCTCATGAAGTCTTAAAATGTCATCTTATTTTTTTTTAAAAGAGAAATTTCCTTTGGGATTAGTAAAATTTTATCTTAGTTTATTCTACAATTCTGTAATTTCATTCAGCAGATGCTTTTATCCAAAGCAAAGTACATCTGAGAGCAGATACAACACAAGCAAGGATCTGATCAGAAGAAAAGAACCTGGATAAGAGCCGTAAAACAAGCTCAAGTGTATAACAGGACCTTGATGTCTACAGACAGTGCAGACGTAGTACAGTCCTACAAAGAGGACTACTTAATTCAGAACAGCTGTCAATCATAATGACACACACCTTTATAAAATCACTGATCATAGATGAACTTCTCAGAAAGATGAACACTTGAAGAAGCATCACAGTGATACCCAAAATCAGGGGTGGAAAGACTCTCCGTATACTTGCTCTGATACTGCACTTCAGTGCAACGTGCGATGGTTGAGCTAAATGTGACATTTTTCATTATAAACTGTTTTATATGTTTACTCCATTACATATCTGATATAAATATTGTACTTTCTACTCCACTACATTCATCTGACAGCCTTACTTACTTTTATGATGAAGACTTTACACAATAGAAAGCACAACACACGTACAAAGTACAAATACAAGTTTTCTAACAGTCATTTGTAATTTTTTGAGCAATTTAATGTTCTTTTCCAGATTTTTCCAGTTGTGATTAATTCCAGATAATAATTAATAATATTACACAAAAAAGTATTAATTTACGCATTGATGGTTAAAAACAAACAAACAAACAAAAAACTGGCAAATACTACAAATAAATACAAAATATTTACAAAAATAATGCTTCGTTCTTTTACAGTGTATGACTGTACAATTACGCTTCCTATATGTTTACTTGTATAATTAATGTCTGTAGCATAATATTTTCTTGCATTAAATTCAATGTAATTTTACCATTTTTGAACATTACAGAATTTAGATGTTTTTATGTATGATTTTATGCGCCCTTCCTGACAGATTTGCTGTTTTGTTTTGTTCACAGGACTTTTTTTTTTTTTTTTTTGCAGTGTAGTGAAAGTTAAGTAAAGTTAAAATTAAACTAGTGGTTTCTATCCTTTGGCATGTTTTTCAAACATTGTGTAGTCTGGTCACATTTCAGATGTCTTTGAATTGTTAACAGCTCCACCAAATAGTGATTTTTTTTCTCCCTTAACTTCCCACATAGTTTCGTTCTAGTATCTCACCAAAAATAAAACAGAAAAAATCCAAAAACTGACAACAAACTTCTTTGCTCTTCCATTAATCATGAACCCTCAGATTTATCGACTGTTTCTTGAGAAAAAAAAAAAAAGGATATAAAGTAGTTTCAGCCAGCTCCACCTGCAGCTACAACAGTCACATTCTGATGACGCACTGCTCAGAATGGAATGATGTCATGTATAATAATATTCCAGTTTATGGGCTGTATGTAAGAGTTTGCTGTGTGGAAACATGAACACCACCTTGTACGTATGTTATGTTTCCCCAACAGCCATTTAGTGACTGTTCAGATGTTTGTTTGTGTGGCAGCTCAGCTACTGTCAGACCTCAGAACTCATAGGAACAGTTTTCTTTATTTACTTTCATCCTCGCTGTTTTAGTCTCAGTACATTCATCAAGTTAGACTTGATTCCACAGGCACTGAGACAAGTCAGTGTTGAGTGAATATATAATTGAGCGACTTTTGCAGTCCATGGAATATATCTTGCATACATTTTTATTTAAAGTTTAAAAAAACTAATGTTTTTATGTTCATTATGATCATGTCTTTAGAAATTCCATAATTATTTATTATGGAAAAAATCACTTATTGATAAAAAATGACTGGATATCACTAAAATGTCAACTAAATAACCATGCAAATTTAATAGCAGCCACCTTCTAATGAGCTAAACAATAATAAAATGAGCTTATTCAGAAATAGTTATGATTGTCTTCTTTTATTAAGTTGAGATAATTAAGACAGATATTTATCTTTGGGCAATATATCACATTTTAGATGGAAAATAACAAATTGTATCTGTGTCTGAGAAATCACTTTCAACTAAGTTACCATTACAAAAACACCCTTCATTCTAAATCACATGACCTGCTCCACATGATGTCATTTCCTCCTCAAGAAAAGACTGTTATTATTAAATATAGTGTGTGAGCCAAGTGTGGCTTTATGGCATGTCAACAGGTTTACTACAATAGCTTCATAAATAACTTTCTATTTCAATTTTACTCAATTGTATATATAATATTTAGAAGAATCTTTCTCTAAAATGCCATGTGGTGTTTGGTTTTAAGTGGCTATGCCTGATTTTAGGCCTGAAAACAGCAAAAATGTCAACTATGTTACAAGAAGTCCCACAGATATATATACTGACCCAGATGCACGTTTTCGTCATGTTTGTCCTTCTCTGCAGTTGCCATGTGAAAAATTGAATTCCTCCTGAGCCACCTAGCTATCTCACTGTTTACTTGCAGTGTCGGTAAATGAATCCAAACCACACTTTACATATTTCTCATTTTCTTATTGTGTTACATTTAATGGTTGTTTGCAGCTGCCCGATTCTTCAGCTGACCTTCACGATGACAATTTCATGACTGAAAAGTATTGAAGAGCAGCAGGTTAAACTCATTCCCCCTGTTTCCCTGAGTTATTTGGACACTCTGAGTAATGTCCAGGAGTCTGTCTGACAGGAGCAGAATGGGTTGTGGTCAGAGAGAGGACCAGTGTCCATCTCTCTCCGTCTCTGCCTCACTTCATCATTGGAAAAGAAAAGTGGAAATCTATTTCTTATGCTGTGATGAATGGAGCTGCCGTTCTCATCACTCTCCTTCCTTCTTGTTGCCTTTTCTCTTCTCCACTTTCACAGTAAAAGGCCAGAGGACTGGGAGGGGTCGATATTCGTGCGTCACAAAGAGTGCAGCTACAGGTTGAGAGACAACGTCCATTTCCACATGTACATCAGCACGTCGCCGTGTGGAGACGGGAGGCTCAACTCGCCGTACGAAATCACCACCGAACGTAAGATACCAGGCCGCTCTGTTGTTTTCCAGAGGTTGATGCCACTCACATGTTAAATTATTCTCTCATTTGCTCTACAATCTCCTTTTCCCCGTCAGTTTCTGAGCTTTATACAGAGATCGTTTCCACTGGCAGATATTCTAAAAGCCACTGCTCTTCTTTTTTACCGCACAAGCAGCTGCCAACCTTTTCATGTCACATTCTGTCTTTGCTGACTAGATGACATTTTATCGCTTACTGACTGAAAATAAATTGTATATTAATTTAGACGGTTTGCCCGACATTTTTCTGCTGGCCTACGAGTTTAGAAATGTAATCTGGACTGTATTTCCCCTCGCAGACTGAAGCTGATATTCACCTCTGTGAGTATATTACAGTGCAGTACATGGTGAAATTTTCATAAGCTCAGCATGGATAGGAAGACAGAGAAAGAAAGGACAGCGCTGTCATCAGGGAAGCCTTTGAACTTTATAGTCATTAAACCTTTTAAATGTTCTGCAGGGTGCTCTGAGAAATTTGGAAATTACTGAGCACCTTTTTCTGACTGTTCTTAAATATTTCTGAGCTGGAAGTCGCAGCTTAATTTTTAGCTGCTGTCAGATCAGCCGAAGCAACGGCTATGGAGGAAGAGGGGAGGATGGGGTGTTTAAGCTACTAGAAATGAAAGGTTATTAAAACAAAAACAGTAATTATTTATGTGCATTCATCCACCGTGCTCAAGAGATATGTGCGCTGTTGTTATATGTCACAGAGCTGACACAAAGAGACACTCAGACTCACATTTTAAAGTCACCAGTTTGCCTAAACTACGTTTTTGGAGGAACTCCACACAATGAGAACATGCTAACTCCACACAGAAATATTCTGAACCTTCATCTTGTGAGGAAACACTGCACTGCTGATATATATCCAAATGCTGCTGACTTTAGCTAACACTATTAGCAGCTGTAGAGGTCACACTGCCCTGTACACCCACATGCAGCCACATGAAATTGGTTTAAATGGATCAAGTGCTTGTGCTCTCACTAATGGTGTTAACAGCACAACGGTAATTCTGTTGGTTTGTATCAACTAAAATAGAAACTTTCCAAACAGCATAGCTCTGTGCCAAGCTGTGTTCTGACAGACTAGATAAGTCTTACAAATAATATGCAGACAGAAATCTTCTCTTTTCTGCATATTTGTCACTCTTAAATATTCCACAGCATCAAACTAATTTTAGTTTAAGACAAAGATACCCCAAAAAGTTTTAAATGATGATTTTATTTTTTGAAGGAAAAGTTCTGTCCAGCCCATCTCACTCTCTGTGAAAAATTAATTGCCCCCTTGTCAACCAATCTACCAAATAGCCAAATTCATTTGTAAATTGAGTTGAAGCTCACCTGTCAAACACATATGATTTCTACCAGACTTGTTGAAGTACGAAGTGGCTAAAAGGTCTCAAAAAGCAGCACATGATGCCACACTCTAAAGAAATTCAAGAACAGATGAGAAACAAAGTCACTCACATTTATCAGTCTGAAGGGTTACAAAGCCATAGTTACGACTCTGGGACTCCAGAGAACCACACTGAAAGATGTTACCCACAAGTGGAGGAACATGGAACAGTGGTGAAGCTTCCAAGGAATTAATGGCCAACCAGCATTTCTCCAAGAGCGCATTGACATCTAATCCAGGAGGTCACGAGAGAACCCAAACAAATGTCCAAATACTGCAGACCTCACCTACTACAGTTAAGGTCTGCATACATGATTCCACAATAATGAAGACACAAGGAGAAAATGAAATCCATGGAAGAGTTGCAAAGCACAAACCACTACTGAACAAAAACAGTGTAAAGGTTTGTCCGGTGTTTGCAAAAAAAATATCAAGATGAGCACCAAGACTGTTGGGATAACATCCTGTGGATTGGTGAGTCAAAGATGGAACTTTTTGGAAGACATGGGTGTGTTCCATCTGGTGTAAAGCTAATTCTGCATTCCACAAGAAGAGCAATATATCAGCAGTGAAACATAGTGGTGGCAGTGTGATGGTTGGAAGACCTGGACGACTTGTCATAACTGATGGAGCCATGAATTCATGACCTAAAACTGAATACAAATGCTTTGTGCAGCGTGAAAAAAACCCAAAACGCACAGGTAAGTCCACCTCTGAATGGCTCAAAAACACCTAAATTAAGGTTTTAGAGTGGCCGAGTCAAAGTCTGGATCCAATTGAGATGTTGTGGTGAGATCTTAAAAGGGAAGTTCATACTGGAAAACCAAGTAATGTGACCAAATTAAAACTATTCTGCAGAGAAGAGTGGACCAATATTCCTCCAAGGTGATGTAAATGACTGATCACAAGCTGTATCAAACATTTAACTGCAGTTTTTGCTGCCAAGGGATCAACTAGTTATCAGGTTTAGGGGGACAATTACTTTTTCACAGGAGTGATATAGGGTTACAATAAAACTGCAATAAATCATCATTTAAAAACTGCATTTTCAGTTTTATGGGTTATCTCTGTCTAATATTCAATAAATGTAAATATTGGTTTGATGATCTGGAACGTTTAAGCGTGAGGAATATGCAAAAATAGAAAACTGCTGTAGGGGGGTAAATACTTTTGCATGGTGCTGTATATATGTAATAATAATTGCATTTTCAGGTATCCACAAAATCAATCCTCCTCTTGTGTGGTTTCTCATTGCAAATATCTACACTTGCATATCTGGAACTGTAGTATGACTAGTTGTAATTCCAGTGTTAGATATCAGTTTAATTCAGATATCTTTAATTCCCCTCGGTTTAACACATCTACATTGTCCTTTTTTAGATATCTTAAATTAAGTTTGAACCAGTCAGAATGACATTGTAGATATCTGGAAGTCTGCCCAGTCAAAATGTAATTACAGATATCTTGAATGAACGTTTTAACTTGGCAAAATGATGTTGCTGATGTCTGCAGTCCCGAAAAAAACTACGGCAAGTCAGAGGCTTTTTGCTTTCCAGACATACTGTGGTGCTGCAGTTATAACCATACATGTCAAACTGTTTTAACACCATGTCAGAGCAAGCAGAGGCTGAAGTTTTTGTACTGAAACGGCTTTGGCTCTCCACAGCCTCCCTAATGATGAGCTCTGTCTATTTCATGGTGTGATTCTGTCCACCATTACTACTTCTCACACTGTTTGAATACGTTGCAGGACTAATATCCAGCGAGAAGCTTCAGCTGAGCGGCATCAAGTCCATTAATACAGACTAGTCATGATGATATTTGAGATATTTACAACCATTATTTTGACCAGTCCAAACTGAATTACTGACATCGTTGTTGTTTTGACTGGTCAGAATGACATTTTAGATATCTGGAGTAAAAATTCAGAGAAGTCACTGTAACTATGAATAGTCAAAATGATGTCATTTTAGTTCCAGGAAAATAAAACTCAACAATTACATGCTCAAAAGGACCGTGGCTCATCCTCCCAAATGCACAAATCCAACAGCAGTCAGTCAAATGTTTACTTCTTTAACAAGCACACAGTTCCAGAATAATAAGTTTGACCTCAGACTTAGCCTCATTTAAACTTTTGCTTTGATGTTTGTCCTCCATTGTAAATTTTAATAAACAATAATCCTGCAAAGAATTGCAAGCTGCAAATGGCACCTTATTAACATTTATATTAATGTTGTTTTATTGTTTATCTGCTTACCATAATGTTAAATTCATATTCACACTTGTGTTGCTTTTTTGTGTTTTAAATTACATGCTGCTAGTAACACACAAACTACAACAAGTAGCTCAGAAGAACTTTGACAATAATGCTGTGAATAACACGGTTTTATGTTGGATATTTTTGTCGTGTGTTCCAGGATATATTAGATAAATGTTGCCCGTCTAGTTTAACTGCCTGTCTGCTGCAATGAAGTTAATTTGATTTGGAATCTACAAAATGAACCCTGGCTGCTGATGGACGTGATTAGATCTGCGCCTTTGTTATCGGTTAATTAAATTGAGTGTCCAGCAAAAATAAAAGGGATGAGAGTGACACTGTGATCTTCTGTTCAGTACACAGCAGCAGACACCTCATGAGGAAGCACCGGAACCACCTGCGGACCAAAATCGAGTCAGGTGAGGGGACGGTGCCGGTGCGATGCCGAGGACCTGTCCAGACCTGGGATGGAGTCTTACAGGGCGAACAGCTCATCACTATGTCCTGCACCGACAAGATCACCAGGTCAGAGCTCTCACATGGTCCATCAGGGGTTCACACGTTCTTGTTTACTGGCTTAAAGGTTGCATTTACTCCTCTGTTATATTCTACCTTGATTCACTGTAAATCCAATCTGTGCTCCTGTCTTCTGTAGGTGAGTAGCTTTGGCTTGTAGGTTCTATTCTCAGACTATGGTTAACGGGTGCAGCTTTCAGAAAAATCCTACTTCACTACTCCGCCAAGGAACGGTGGAGTTATGTGATGATCAGCGTCTGTCTGTGTGTCTATCAGCAACATTACTCAAAAACAGACCAATGGATTTGGATGAAATTTTCAGGGAAGGTCAGAAATGACACAAGGACCAAGTGATTAGATTTTGCCAGTGATGCGGCTTATAGTCTGGATCCACAGATTTGTTAAAAATTTCTGTAACACTGGGAGATAGCAGCAGGGCTTCACTGTAACCATGGCAACAAGTGAACACTACATCAGCTGCCTGATGACGATCACATGATTGCGATCCTGCTACATCATCAATAACTAATAAACAAACGCTGCATTTCTGACAATGCCATATGGGGGAATGAACAGCCTTGGTGGAGTACTGCGCTCTGAGTGCTTTTCTTGTTCACTATTTAGCAATTTTTACTCTGACTTTCTGCCTGTTTGTATATAGCTTAAAACTACAGTTTGAGACTTTAAAAAAAAAAGAATTTCTGTTACATCTAAGCTGTAGCCAAACAAGTTCACACAATTTGGTTAAACCTTTTAGAGCCAAGTAAGTCTCTCACAGTATTCTGGAGTTTTAAATCTGCCTTCTGTGGTGACATCCTGCTCTGACGCATTGGTAGCGATGTGTTTTATGGCGACCAGCGCTGACTAGTTTGACAGAGCTGAAGAGGGAAAGAACCATTGTGATGCAGATGGAGTAGCCTACTGCACCCAGGAATATGTTGTACAGCATTTGGTGGGGAAAAAAAAGAAGAAACCATACAAGAAAAGTTTCAATCAGAGGAAGAATTATAGTTTAAAATACAAAGCGACTGACGGCAAGACATAAAATGGAAGTGTGTGTCATCAGTGTATTTACTGTCACTGCCAGTAGGGGGAGACAAAAGTCCCTCACTGCAGGTTTATTGCTAGTTTATTGCCTATGGCTCATTTAAAGAACTAATAATCTAACTCTGAATGTGAGCCTTGTAGTGATTACTGCATAGATTGTGCTGAAATTCCTAAAACAAATCACCCAGGAGACTTCTGGTCTACATAACTTAAAAAAGGTAATCTGATTGGTGGAAAGGTAAACTTTGTTTAAGATTAGCTTCCTCGTGAGAAGGAGAGATCTTTGTTTAAACAAAGCATTTTAAATGTGCTCTGTCAGTTAGGTGGAAGTTTGTCTGATATTTACCTATTGCGTGCGTGCGTGCGTGCGTGCGTGCGTGCGTGCGTGCGTGCGTGCGTGCGTGCGTGCGTGCGTGCGTGCGTGCGTGCGTGCGTGCGTGTGTGTTGTAATGAGCAGCGCTGTGTGTGCAGCCTTTGCAGTCTGCATGGTGACTATTGATTTCCCATATGTGACTTGAACAGCTAATCCAATTCTAATGAATTAGTGTATTATTCACGGCTTTGTTTTAATCTGCAGATCTGCAGGGTTCCAGCTAACATATTAATCATACATCCCTTAACCCACTGTGGTATATTGATTTGCTTATGTTGGCTTTACAAGGAACATGCCTCCATGTGATGACCAGGTCGCTGTAGTATTTTGGTTGACTCAGATCTACAGCGGGTTTGTTCTCATTTTGTTTTTCAGTGCAAAACTTATTTTCCAGCGGATTTATTTGCCTCATTTCTGCTGTTGCTGGATTAGTACAAAGCAGATTCCATGACTCAATGATATTTGAAGATGGATTAAAAATACTGGCTACACTTATAGTTTCCACAGTGAGAAAAAAAACACAATGAAGCCTGTGTGTCCTTTTATTATAAACTTATCATCCACATGTTGGCATACCGGTGGAGGACAGATGGCGACGCTAAAACAGGACAGCTTTGCACTTCCTCCTCCGTTTTTACGCTGTCTCCATGTGTGAAGAGTGGAGGCAGAAGTGTGTACACAATGGCGCTTCTTTGCAGGAGACCACAACACACACACATGCACACAAATATGTACAATAACACTCACTTATGGTAGATTTACTGATTTGTGAAACTATACTCTAAATTTGAAGCAGTGATACACACCATGGAGGTGATTCTCATGTATCTATGAGTAAATAAATATGTTATTAATTTAGTCGTTCTCACATTTGGTCCTTGTTTAGTTGTGGAGCATCTGTTCTGTGAAGATGGTGATCCTCAGAGAGCTACACCGGCCTTCTTCACAGCAATGAATTCAGTTATGAATGCAGAATATTTAAGTATGACACCTCAGCAGCATCAAGGCTGCTTTAAAGGAACACGGTGTAGATTTTTCTGACCTGTGGCTGCAACATCCTGGTTAATGATAAACCACAGTGTAGCATAATCTGTATGTCTAAGGTTTTCTAAAATTACCGTAAATCATCGTAATTGGTCATATTAGACCCGATACGGATGTAGCCAGGATGCTATTAAGTATATTGAACTGAGGAATGGTGTTTATGTGGCTAATGGATTCAACTTTTACTTTTTACTAAATTCACCCTACAAAAAGGAAGTGTTGAATTGCTCTTGAAGTATTCAATGCAGTGAGACGGATCGCATATCGAATGAAACTCCACGATCAGACCTGTGATGGAATCTGTCAGCAAACAGTACAACTCAGCATGTCTCTGTAGTATTTCACTTAAACATCTGCATATGGCTCAAAGGAGAATGTACCAATCGGAGATCTCCACAGCACAAAGCATTACAAGACTTTATATACTTGCTAGTTAGAAATCCAGAAATAGAGGGCTGTCCAACACCTCACCTGTTAGCTAGACACAGTCTTGTTATCTTTTATCTTTCTCGTGACCACAGCTTCATCTCACCTTGTTCTCTTACTAAGATTCTCTCACCTGAAAGCTGAGAGAATCTGCAGGCATGAAGACAGTCAGTGCACTTAGTAATTGAGTTTTCCAACACAGACATTTGCAACAGTTTGTGAGAAAAATCATTTTGAATTTGCATCAGTTGTAATCATAGTTAGGATCTCCATGTAGAGCCCTGTATCAGATTCAGCAGCGTTTAGACTTGTTGGAGTTTCCTCTGAACGTTTCACTGAATAGATGTGGATCATCATGAAAGAGTGAAACAGAGCTTTTTAATGATGCCTGTTAAATATTAGTTAATACTGTAGTGGTCATGTCAGGAAGCCAGATCAAACTTCAGCAAAGTAAGAGCTTTAAAAATCCCTTTAACTGTTTTCACTCTCAGTTGAATAAGTCATAAATTCCAGATGATTACATAAATAAATACACAACAGTATGATGCTACATTCCTGTCTTTCTGGATTTGCTTTCATTTCAGTGATTCAAAAGCTGTTCACTTATAAGCAAGTAGACTTGAGGGGACACTGGACAATTTAGATAAATTAAACAATGACAGTTATTTCCATGAGGTACTAAGCACCCATTTTTCCCAATTTTTAAATCATTTCTAAATTTCTCACCATCAAAGTTCTGATATTGCCAGTTTCCAGACAATCTCTCCTAGACAACTATGGACAGATTTTGCCACTCTTTTATGGTGACATAGGCTACATGTAACAATATCAATTTTGCAATACTTTTTTTTCCTTCATATGAAGGCTAATGTAAAAAAAATCTTGAAGTATTGCAATATCACATGATGGAAGTTCTTGACTATTTTAAACAAAAAAAAGAACAACATATATCATGTATGGCTCGCCCTTATATCAAGATAAAGATAAAGAGACATTACTGTCATTGTGCAGAAGTACAACCAAACTTGTCTGGAAGAACACGACAATTAGCAGCAGTGCAAATAAGAATAAAATAGATAACAATACTCTTAAAAAATAAAAAGAATCAAAGTACTATATACAAAGTAAAGTGGTCGGTGTTGATGAAGTGGTCAAGTGTTGCGTGTTGATAACTTCATAAAAATGAAATTAAAAGTAACTTTTAGAGCTAATAGGGTTCATCAGTGTAAGCTATGGTCAGACCAGAGCAAGTAAAGATTTTACAACTATACTGTTGAATATATTTAGAGAAATGCTGCTTTTATGACTGATGAATTCAGCTTTTACTCTAGAAGTAAAAATGATGTGTTGTTTCTTCTTTCAAAAGTTACATAGTTCATGCTTAAACAGTCATGACGCACACTGACGAACACACACCATGTTCTTAGTACATATTTAGTAATTTGGTTACATTATGTGCTCATACTTTCAGGTTTACCCATAATTCTTTGTTTTTATTATTAGTTATATCACAGCCACACTAGCAGCTCTATGAGGCTGGACTTAGACACAGCAGTGCTTTTAGATAATGCTGACATGGTCCCCTGTGATCAGCTCCATCATCTAATGTAAGGGGTGAATTGGGGCCTCGCCACCTTGGCGGTCGGATGTCGGTGCGGGGGGCCTGGGGACTGGGTGCTTGGTGCTGTCTTGGAGTGGGGGTCTGGGCTCCCGCGCTGGGGGCGGCTTCGTGCTTGGTCCAGTCTGGGGTCGGGGTGGGGGCGGCGGTTGGGGTGTGTGTGTGTGTGTGTGTGTGTAAGGGGTCCTGTGCCCTTGGGGGGCGGCCGCGGTGGGCGTGGGGATGGTGGGCCCTGGGTTGGGCTCTTCTGCTGCCCTCTGTCCTCCCTCGCCTTTCCGCCTTCTGATGTGTGGCGGCTGCGTGCCTCTTTGGTCGGCGGGTCTCTGGCTGCGGTTGCTGTGGGCCCCGGTCTTGGTGGCGGCTGCTCCTGGCTCGTCCTGCGCTGGAGGGCGCCTGGGAAACGGGGGTGCCTATTGCCCTTAGTGGCTCGCCCTCTGGGGGGAAGTTTTCTTCCCTACAGACCTCATCCCCGGACCCCTCACTTCCTCTGCTCACATTCACACACATGTAGGGCTATGGGAGGTGTGCTCATTGTGCTGGGTGTGGTGGTGGGGGCCATCTAAGTGGCCCCTTCCACTGCACCCTCTGATGGCTCACCTTTCAAGTTTTAATTGCACTTAGTCACTAAAGACAGCAAAATACTGATAACACACACTGCATCTGCCCTGGATCTTGGGCTGCGGCGGGGGCGCCGGCCCATGCCGGGTGGCCGTGTGGGGTGGCTGGTTCCCCTGGCGATGTTGACCCTCTGCCTGGGGGGGCGGGGGTTGCCTCTTGGATGCCTGGGGCCCGGGGTCCTGTGCTGGACGCTGGAGGTCCTGGCCGGGTTCTCCCTCTGCCCCCTTCCGGGCCGGTCCGTGGTCGTCCTCGTGGTTTGGTGGCTCGAATCTCTACTCTGGGATTGCTGCCGACTCGCCTGGGTCTTGTGGGCTCTCGGGCCCGCTTCTGGCCTTCACGGAGGTCAGAGGTCATAGTTGCATGATCACAGTCACAATTGCACCGTACTCTGCATGTGGACATAGCAACCATGTTGTCTTGGGGGGTGTTAAGTTTGTCCTGGTGCCAAAATATCAAAAGACATGTTTCCTCAGTTTGTGTGTTTCACATAGATGATTTGAATAATTACTAGCTGTGTTTCCTAACAAAACCCGTAGGATGCGTTCCGGTGTGTCTTTGTTAAGGTGTACTAGCTTGTTATCTGTTGTGTCGGTTTCAATTGAAAGATAATTGTATTCTTGCACTTTTCCTTTTCTCTTCACTATCCCCTCTTGTTGTTGTTTTTTTCTCCTTTTCTCGTTTCTCTCTTCCTGCCTTTCCCCTGTCAGGTCCGGCAAATTTATGTATATTTAACTAATCAACAAGTATTCAATCTAAATAAATTACTGTACAGAATCAAGGGGAGTCTTATACTTACGAACTCCCCTTGGAAAAGCAAACTTGTATGGCACAATGCAGCAGCCAGATCCTCATTCTGCCTGCTCTGTTGCCGGACAGGACAAAAAAAAAAAAAAAAGATAATGCTGACATTAGCATGCTAAAATACTGGAAATAATTGAGTGAGCATGCTAATATTTACCTTGTTCACCTTTTTAATTCAGCGTTTTAGAATGCTAACATTTGCTAATTCACACTAAACAGAAACTACAGCTGCAGCTGATGTGGATATCATTAGTTTTTTAAGGAATTTGTCACAAACGAAAACCCGATTCAACCCTTAAACTTTTGAATAAATTGTTGGACAGTTTGACCAACTGACAGACGGCCGTGATCATCCCCAGAGCTAAGCTGCTAGCATGGCTAAAAGCACTCACTGTTTTACACAGTGAAAGTACCCCACACTAGTAATTCCTCGCTTCTGCTCTTGACGTTGCGTTTTTCTGAAATATCCGAAATCAATTTTTAGTGTAGTCTCAGTTTTTCTGCCTTGACTGGGCCTCAACAGGAGCTGAAGACATGAATTTAGCTTAGTAAGCACCGCACTGTGCCAACTGAGCCATACAGGACCACAGCTGAGCGGCTGCTGAGAGCGAGCGACTGTTCTGGCTCAAACACACAGAGAAAGAGGGAGATTCTGCTCGGCAGAGAGCACAAGAGAAGGTGAACCCTTCTCCTGCGTAGCCACTGTTAATTTGACCAATTTGATTCAGTTGGCCAGGGCTGGAGATGGTGTGATTAAATCTACCCAGGTCACCAACAGGGGTGAAAGCAATTACTTTACAAAAAAATGGAGTGACAGGGGAGGGAGAAGGGACACCCTGCTTTTCTTCCCTCCTACCGTCCTCTCCTCTCCTTCCCGCCAGGCCAGACGGCAGGCGCTCTCTTTGCTCCACGGCTTCCTCTTCCCGGCTTTTTTTTTTTTTTTATATTGCTGTAAATGATCGGTGGCCGTCGTTAAAGTGAGTGGGTCACCGAGGGCCAGTTTATCAAGGTCAGGAGAGGAGGGTGGAACTGAGAGGAGCTTAGGGCCGCACACTCAACACACACACATGCTGCAATCTTCAAGTGATCCCCTGGATACTCTTTTTGTCCTCTGTCACACTCATTTTGCAACCTCCCATTACTTTTTTATTCCCCCACTTCCTTCACTTCCTGCTCTTTATTATAGTTAGTTCAGCTCTGACCAGAGGGGATATTAGGATCTTTGCTCTTATCATAAACATCCTTGATAACAGTCATCATTGCTTCACCTGATGATCATCGTTTTGTTATCTTAAGCCGGGCCCACTGAAGCTCCTTTGCAAATATTTGATTTGAAGCCGACAGCTGGATTTAATTGAGAAGCCTAAATGGCTTTCATATAACGATGATGTTCTCCATTCCACTGCAGTTTTATGCAGATGAACACATTACTTTAATGGTCGCCGTTTACCGGGGGAGGGGAGGGGGAGGGAGGGGAGGCAGACGATAGATGGAGAGAGACAGAGAGAGAGAGAAAGAAGAGGTCTCTCCCCTCTCCTCTCTTTGGATTCACACACCCGAGCCAGATGGCTGTCTTTTCTTGCATGAGATTAGAAGATGTTTCTGATTCACGGTGTCGCTTTCTGGGTAAATTAATATTTCAGGCTAAACTATTTCTGTTTTGGCAGAGGTTGCGTGCGTGTGCTTTTTGAAGAAAGCTCCTCCTCTCTGTTGGAGAGGGAAGGACAGATCTTGCCGACAGATTGCAGGTAAAGCGGAGGCGGGCGGCCACTTCCTTGTGAGCCCGTTTAGTGATTCCCAGAAAGTCGTTGATGTTAATTGACTGCTTGGGAAGCAAAAAGAAGCCGTAATGAGTGATTATTAAGCCGGCGAGAGGGGGGAAAAAAACACACACAAAAAAGCAAAAAACACAAGCAGCCGCTGTAATTGCATCCATGATGAAGAGACATTGATTAACAAAAAGAACAATGATGTAAAAATTAGTAGCATAATGTGCAGCCTCTGATTGTGTCTCACGTAAGTTCATTAGTCCAACGCACCGAAGAGTACACAGCTCAGGTACGCAGCAGGCTTCCTCTGCCTCGATGAAGGGCAGGAATGATAATAAACACGGTAATTATCATTTTCTATCCATAAATTAGCATCTGCTGGTTAAACAGAGAGGGAGGGGGGTTCGACAGTAGGTGCACATGACCAGCTGGCTACTCTAGCAGGCCTGCAGGATTAGCCTCACAGTGATTTTATGTCACTGGTGGATCTCCCTAAACAAACCCCGAGGTGATGGGCCCTCACACTGAGCAGTCGACGGAGGCTCTCCTGCAGCCCCGTGCAGTGCATTAACCTCCGTGGCACTGATGAATGCACACATGGTAATGTGTTGTTCCATGTAATGAATGCTGATGTACTGACCTTTGGCAGTGTTGCTGTTGGTGATGATGGTTTGTATCTCTGAGGGAAGAGGACGTGTGTGTTTGTGTGTGTGTGCTGTCAGTCCAGAGGCTGTTATTCATCACGTCCCACATCAAGATAATGATCAAATTGTCTCTACCTGTCATTGAAGCTCTCATATGTGTCTCTCTCTATCCACTCCCCCCACAACTCCGTCTCCCTTCCCCCAACTGTTGCTTTCCCTCCTTTTTTTCTCACTCATCCTCCTCTCCTAATCCCTCCCCTCAGGTGGAACATCCTGGGCCTTCAGGGGGCGCTGCTGAGCCACTTTGTGGAGCCTCTGTACCTGCACAGCGTCACCGTCGGCAGCCTGCGCCACACGGGTCACCTGAGCAGAATCCTGAACCAGCGGCAGGAGAGACTGGGCCCACTGCCGGCTACGTACAGACGCAACCAGCCGCTGCTCAGTGGTACGATGCAACACAGACAGTCCAATTCAGTTTCAGTTAGATTTTATTTATATAGAGACTGCAGATCAGAGACCGTATAACTCCAGATCCAGAGATACCTGCCACATACACTGTCATTCAAAAGTTTAGATTCACCCAGACAATTTCACTTTTTCCATGAAGTCACACTTGTATTCAAGTACAAACATAATTGCACAAGGGTTTTCTAAACATCAGTTAGCCTTTCAACATGATTAGCTACCACAGAGGTGTCAAACTCATTTTATTTCAGGGGCCACATATATTCCATTTGATCTCCAGTGGGCCAGACCAGTAAAATCAGAACATTATAACCTATAAATAACCACAACTCCAAATTGTTCCTTTTATTTTAGTGTAAAAAAGTATTTTCTGAAAATGTTCACATTTAATGAACTATCTTTTTACAAAACATCCTGAAAATCTTAAGGTGAAGTGTTTAGTTCAGGCAACTGGACTTATTCTTGTGATCTTGAAGATGTTTCGCCTCTCATCCGAGCGGTTTCTTCAGTTCTAAAACTAGTTTGGAGAGTCCAGGTATTTAACCACTGGTTACAAGAATAAGTCCAGTTGCCTGAACTAAACCCTTCACCTTAAGATGACCTGGATGACTGAGAACCTTTACAGACATCCTGAAAATCTTGAAATTTCTTTAGAAAAATAAATTAAACTTCAACAACATCATGCCTCAGTTTATTATTTGCACATTACAGTCACAGGTGTCTGGAACTGAACAATTATTGTTATTATTATTCAATATATTAATTATTTACAATATTGAATTTAATATCTGTTTGATAATTAATGAAATCTGTATTTAATATGATAGCCATATTTAATCTGTTGAGGCAAAAAACAATATATAGTTAATGAGATTTCCTATATGTCCAGACTTTAGCGACACCCTGTACTTTAGGTTTTGTTGGGACTTTGATGACATAGAGACCACATGAAGGTCTCACAGGTACTCTTCTCTTCTTTGGCCTTTTTTGGGGGGCCAGTCCAACTGTGAAATTACACAAAATGAATCTGAATCTGAAATTAGAAGATGAATCTGGTATCAAAATGTCTGTAAAAATGACACCTTTCATTTTCTATAAGTTGTTTTGATCAACCACCCCACAAGCCTTGAAAGTTTACCAAAATGTATGTTTTAAAGTTTTCTCTGGTGAATTATTAGGAAACAGTTAACATATCCAGGACTTGTTTCTATGACGCTATGCCATAGACATTAATGTGATGTAGTTGTCCTAATGAAACTATGATATATCCCGTAAATTTTATGCTCAAAGTTAGTTATAGAACACTATTGTTCTGTAAAAAAAAAATGACATTTTTGCTTTAGATAAGTTAAATAGTACAATTTATTTGGTTGGAGTTTTTATCAGAGCTTAGATGTGTTTCTCTTTCCTGAAAATTGTATGTGTCTACCTCCTGTACATATGATGGAATCACCTTTTAAAGTCTTTGTAAGGGGTCTTTGTCCTGCCCTAAAAAGTCAGAACTGTGAGGATGTGAAGTGATAAGAAATGGAAGCTGTCTGAAGAAGCTGCACAAGACTTTAATGAGCAAGTCTAATGATTGTGGTGGTTCCTTTTAAAATAAATTGATTGTGGATAGCAGTTTGTATTGTTAGAATGATGATAATGTAGCAAAATGCAGCAATGCTTTTCCAGTGACCTACAGGTGACAGTAATGCAACTAGAAATAACAATGGACCAGAAGAAGCAGAGAAGAAGAACATTAAGAATGGATGTGAACAATGCAGGATTTAAAAATGTAAAAACAATGAAAATCCATCCATCCATTATCTAGACACCACATAATCCTCATTAGGGTCGAAGGGTGGGTGGGATTTACAGTAATCAATTAACCTCAGCATGTTTTTGGACTGTGGGAGGAAGCTGAAGAACCAGGAGAAACCCCACACATGCACAGGAAGAACATGCAAACTCCATGCAGAAAGATCCTGGGAAGGCTTTGACGCAAACCGGATCTTCTAGCTGCAAGGCGACAATGTGAACCATCGAGCCACAGTGCAGCCCTTAAAAACAATAAAAATGAGATATAAAGTGGATTCAGAACTAACCATAGCTGGCTCACATTCAGCTGTTGAGTTTCCAGCCTCACACATGTAAATGAATCTGAATATGCCGGTGATTAGGTCAGCTGGCAAGTATCTCCACATAGAGATCGCTAATGTGGTTTGTGAAATGGCCATGCCAGGCGGCTAATTTCTCTGTTTATTTTCAGTCAGACTTGAAAGCAAATGTTTAAAATGTAAAAAAAAAATCATGTTTTTTTAAAGCTTTCACTCGTCGCCCCATTCACTCATTTTGCTAATTTCCCCAGATCTCATCAACAGAAGGGGACATTCCAAAGTCAGCATGACCCCTAGAGCCACAACAGCCACATTAATGACAAATACGACAGATTTAAATGCTCCAGAGTCATTTTAATCTGTTATTCTGTTTGCATTTATTTGAGAGTGGTAGAAAAACACACATTTATAGTCTTTAGGCTCTTCAGTGGAGCTATTTAAACCCACTGAGTGTGTATTTTCTGATCAGCCTGGATCATTCCAAGGCTTTTTTTTTGTTTCCTTTATTAAATTACACCCTGACTTAAAATAGCGACAAACCTAGAAATACCCAGAGATCCTGTCCCACGTGTACTGTATACAGTCAACAATTGTATACGATGTCTATTTTCAGAGATTCTTTTTAATAAGTGTGACAGACACAAAGCAAATGCATCACAACACATATGCCCCCACCAACACACACACACTTAGAAAACCTCCCGTACCACTCCCTCTCTACACGTACGTTGCGTCAACCAGACAAGCAACAACTGAGAAGTTGTCTGGCACGTCTGCTTCCAGGGCTCCGCTGAGACCCGACGCTTCCGTTTGTAATGAAGATGAATGCTGGAAGAGGATCTGAATGACACCCAACTTGTAGAAACTGCACCAGCCATCACTTCAGATCTAGGCCAGTCAGAGCGGCTGAGCGACAGATACGCAACCGAGATGTAGGGCATGTTTGGTTGCTGGGGATCATTGATAAGAACAAAGCCAGTGACAGTCACATACAGGGAAACACATTAGATGGTGACAGATGCACACAGAATCCGATGCTTTCATCCTATCTCCACCATCAGCCACACTTGCGTCAGGTTTTTGGGTGCACGTCTTGAAGGGCACCGGGGCTCTCTGGGTAATTGGGAGCCATGAGGAGGGATATTTTGCGAGGCCTGTCCTCATCAAGATTAATAATTGTGCTGAATTGTCCTCTGGTCATGATAGCTGGGATGAATTCATCACTGAATCCTCCAACCACGGCCGCAGAGAGCATTTCTCATGATTTGTTCAATAGCTTTTTAAATGGAACCATTTGACTTGTCTGGAATGGAGTTTCTGCTTTTAGATATTACAAGCCTCAGTTAATATTTGGAGAATTAAGGTCAGGTATGATGTAGCTGCTCATCGTTCATACTTATCTCCTCGTTTCATTATAACTAGAATAAACCTCACAGTGAGTACACAGTTTGTTTAATGAGCGTGGAGGTGTTTTTCATCACATTACGGCCAGACTGATGCTGCAGAATGTCCTTTATGCTACTTCTTGAGGTCGTTGTAAATGCTTTGCCCTCTGCTCCCACATGCTTCACAATGATTGTGTGTTTTCTGTGTGTGTGTCCAAAATAAAAGCTGTCAGATCTTTTGCACCCGCGGTACTCTGAGTAGCAACAGTCTATTGAAGGGTAGATGGGGGAAGGAAGGGAGGGAGATGGACAGACAGTGGAGATGGCCCCTACACCAAATCAATGTAATCACAGCCCTTATCGGACAGCCATTCAATCTGAGGGGAGCCTGGACCGAGAGAGAGAGAGAGAGAGAGGGGAGGAGAGGGAAAGAGGCGGAGACAGTAGGGGAGGAAGCAATAAAGAAAGACTTTTCTTACATTCAGATGTCTGCTGGCATATCTGTCCCTCCGCCTTCCTCTCATCTCCTCCACCATCCTTTCATTGGCTCTGATGAGCTCCCCAGCTATTGTGAGTCCAGGGTTATTTAAAAGCAACACCCCCAGAGGAAATTCCTGGGGATCGCACAGCCCGCTCTTATCGCACACAGCCAAAGCAGCTCCACCTGAACCCCGAGGGCCAAACACATCGATGCACTGACTTGTCCTTCACTCTCGTCCTGCTGTTCACCAAACAGAAACTGTGGCGGGGCTTTGTTGTTTTGGGATAAGAGAAATCAGAACAGCAGTAGATAAAGGAAACGTTAATAATGATCGTTCTCCACCGTTGGAGTTTTGCAGTTGGCTGAATGTTCGCGCTTGTTTTAGAGCTGCGCCCTGCAACGTCTGCTTTTTGTAATCGAGATTTTCCCAGTTGAGATAGTGATTTTGTTCTGTGGTCTCTCACATGTGTTTGCATAAAGTTGGAAATGAACATCAGAAGAGACTTTATCTGAACTTTAATATGACTTCGAGGGTCAGCATAGTTAGATCACTACCTATCTACCTATCATTACTAGGGCTGGGACTTTCATGCGTTAGTTTCGATTACTTAAGACAAATAACAAATAACCTGTTTAATCGCACCTTTCTCAGTTCCCTGTGCCAGCCATGAAGAAGATCCACACAATGCACTGATGTCAGCACATAAAGTTTGGTGAACAGGAAGACAAGCCGCGTTGAGCTTGTTAGGTGGAAAGTTTTCTTTTAAAAATCTTCCTGATGGCAGCTTGGATAAAAGTGTGGTTGTGTGCAAACTGTGCAACGAACAGCTTTCTCATCACTTCAAGCCAACGTTATCTCCTCATTTCAAAGCATGCTGCTGTTAGCACCAGAGCTAATGTTAGCTATGACAGTCCTGGTATCGGCAGGCGGTGTAGCCATCCCATAATAGACCACTTTTCAAGACATTGAAAGTGCTTGAGTTATGTGACGACCAACGTTGGTTTGTGTGTCTGTCTGTCTTTTCATAACTTGATTGTAAACTATTAGCTAGAGAAAATGTTTTTGAAAAAAAAAAATTCTATTCCTATCAAAAGAACCATCAAAGTTACACCATTTATCAGACCCAGAAACTATGAAAACAGAATGAATCTATTTATTTCAACTTTTTGAAGGTCCATGAACTACACATGCTTGTGTTTTATGCCATACGGTGGAAAAACTGATCTAAATCCAGGCTTTAAATCATCAAAATCACTTTTTCTATATGTTGCGTTTTAAATTTTTATAAATTTTAAATTAGAAACCCTTATCTGTCTATTCATCAATTCATCTGTTAACCAAAATTAATTTTAATTGGAAAATTTTATTTCTTGTGTTAAATATTACTATTTGACAAAAATACAATTAGTCACCATTAATTAATTAGATAAATTATTTTTTATCATATCCCACCACTACTTACTTTAACTTTCATTTCTGCACAGCTCCATTTAAAGTTATCCAAAGTGCTTCAGTAACAGGCAACAGGGCTTCTTTTTTTGATTCTTGAACACATCTCACCTCTCATCACGAGAAACTTCCTCAGTTCTACCTGACTAGTGAGAAGTCCCACATATTGTCAACTCACGT
Organism: Acanthochromis polyacanthus; assembly: GCF_021347895.1. Classification (NCBI taxonomy): domain Eukaryota; kingdom Metazoa; phylum Chordata; class Actinopteri; family Pomacentridae; genus Acanthochromis; species Acanthochromis polyacanthus. The sequence continues at coordinate 10,868,523 of NC_067132.1, forward strand.
GTCTCATTGCACTTCAACAACCCAAGACTCACAGCTCGAGGTGTGATGGGTTCACAGACTTCCAGGTGAAGGATGATCAACTTGTTGATTGTGGTGAAACTTCCTCAAAACTGTATTATAAATACCTGATAAGTGGTGTCCCAGACCTCCTTTTGTGTTTAACACAGATTTCATCCTTCATTTCTCTCTCAAACCATCAGCCTTTTCTGTTCAGAATGGCAACGCTGCTGTCCTCAAAGAAGTTTCTATTATTCTTTAGATACAGGAGGTCTGCTACATCTTGTCCTGAGGATCTGACTCTCCTGTCTTATGTGGTTATTTAGTCTCTCCTATGTGTAGGTCTGTCTGTTAGACTGTATATTCCATGTTGCTCTATTAGCAGCTATCTTCTATATTTAGAGTCATTGTCCACTTAATTATGCCAAATGCAATCCAATGCGACATAAAAGTCCAGTTTTATGATGCTTATAATGCTCTGTTTTTGTTGACACTGTAAAAGAGGTTAACATTCAATTATATGTTCTAGCTTTGAGGTCATAGTTCGTGGTGGTCGCGGGCCGCATGATGTCAGGCGATTTTAAAGACATTTTATTGATCTTTTAAAGGAAATTATTTGTAGCAGCAGCATGTTAACATAGACAACGGAGAAGGAGAAGTGAGGTAAGGTGAGGTGGGACTGAGCTGATGGAGGTCACCAGAGCTCCATCAAGCCTGAGAGGATGAAGGGAGGAGTTTGGGTTGGAGAAGGAGAATGGGAGGAGATGGTGGACCTGGTCTCTTCTGTCTCAGCGTGTGCAGTAGGAGGAATGTAAAGTACAATGGCGACGATCACAGTGAACTCCCGTAGCAGATAGTATGATCTCAGACTGACTGATGACAGTTCAATGTTCTGCTACAGATCTGTTCTTTGATGGCAACGTGTGATGGGTTACACCATCCGTCATTCACAAGCAGAGCGAGTCCTCCATCTCTCCTCTTACCACACGCTGTGGCTTCCCGGTCTGCTCATATAGTTGTATAGGCGTTATTCTTGGTAATACAGTCTTTCAGCCATGTTTCTGTGTAGAACATGAGGCTGCTTTCCTGGTAGAGTCTTTGTCTTCTGACGAGTGTCTCAAACTCTTCCATCTTGTTTGTCATGGAGCAGATATTTCCCATAATTAACAGACAGAAGAACCGGTCTATAAGCCTCTCGCCAAACTCTCTCCCTCTTCCTCCTGTTCCTTGACACGTTTGTTTTTGTAGTACTCAGTTGGATAATTGTGCAACAGCACTTGGAAGTTGTATATTTTCTTTAAAAATTGCCAAAATCGTACGAAGTGTTTTGGTAATTTGAACCAGAAACCTTTCATTGATAATCCTGACCTGAGCTCAGGTACTGATGAAGTCTGTCTTTTATGTAACTGTTGCTTCTCCTCTGTGCTCCACCCTCTAGAGCAAGGATGTCAAACATACGGCCCGCGGCCCAAAACTGGGTCCAATCTGACCGACAGGATGACTTTGCAAAGCGTAAACATTACAAACGTGAAAATGAATCCTGACTGTAAAAATATTTGAAGTCATTGAACATTTGTGCAGTATAATGACAGACAGTCTGTTGTTTTGGTGGAATCTTATTGTTGATGCGTTAATATGGGTTCTGTAAAGCATCTTGAGACAATTTGACCTGTAATTGGTGCTACATAAATACAGTTGAATTGAATTGAACTGAATTGATGCACTGCCACAACTTTTAAGCATTTTTTATATTCATTTTTAAAATGCAGGAAGACAATTTAACCTTTTTCTTAATAGTTCCCTCTTTAGTTTGTGTGATGTGTCAGTTCAGGTGGCCAAGACTGCTACACAGATGTGGAAATGAATGTAAATTTGAATGATTTCTAGATCTTGACAAGTTGTAAAATATTGTATTGTTCAGTTCCAGATATCTGGAACTAAATATTTTCTGCCTTTGTAGAGACACAGTGATCTGTAAGTTATAATGTGTAAATGATAAACTGAGGCATAATATTGTTAATATTGCACTTATTTTTCTTTTTAAAAATTAAGGTTGTTCATAATGTTTTGTAAAAATGACAGTTCACGTTTTCAGAATGTACTTTTTTGCACTTAAACAAAGGGAAATATTTGGAATTGTAGTTATTTATAGGCTATTATGCTATGATTTAACTGGTCCGGCCCTCTTTAGATCAACTTGGGCTGAATGTGGCCCCTCAAGTAAAATGAGTTTGACACCCCTGCTCTGGAGGAACATATTAGAAAATCCTGCAGTACTAGAGTAATAATGCAGGATAGATGCAGTGTGTACACATAAACACAGCAGCCTCTGATATTAAGCCTTGGGTATGTGTACTGTACTGTTACGAATCTCATAACCAAAGGCTCTCATTCTGCCTCTTTCATGTCTGCCACTTCCCACAAGAGAAATTGATCAAGTCTTCAATGAAGGAAAAATCAAATTGGCTATTAGAGAAACAGAGGAGCCAAGACCATTGAAGGGATGAAATGAGGCATGAATGGAGTGAGAGGAGAGGGGAAAAAAGGCAGGATGGATAGGAGGGTCTTTTGTTCAAAGAGGTGTGCGTGCACAAGAGAGAAGAGATGGGTAATAAGAGACTTGGAGGATTGTTACTGTGGCAGGCAATTCATTCCAGTTCCAAGGAGCAACAGAAAAGAAGAGGTGAGATCGGTGAATGGAAGAGTGAAGACGGGAAAATGAGTGTGGAAGGGGGGAGATGATCTGCAGGCATGTATTGTGGTATTGTAGATCAGGTATTGGATTATAACAAGCTGTCTGTCAGACGAGGAGATCAGAGGCAACTGTTGTTCGGCTGTCACAGAGACTCTGCCTGCTGATTTTCTCTTTAGGTACCTTCACATAACAAATAGCTGGGCTGGAAGTCAAGCTGGAATCTAAGACCGCAGTTCCTCTCTGAAGACGGTTTGACAGATTTACAGTGAATATAACGTTGAAGCAGCGCATGTGGTTTCGTCAAGTACATACTGAGACAACATAAAAGTTGAAGCGTTGTACTCGTTGACGCTACATTGACTGTTGCCACTCATTGCAGTGATGTGTTTGCATAGCCGCCATATTGGTAGCGTTTTCTAGCCTAGCCATGCTACACCCATGTTTCTGACGGCACAAGGGTCTAGGAAAGCTCGACAGGGAGGGAGGCGGGCTAAAAGGTTGTCTATCAAATCCCTCTGCAGCAATTGGGTAGGTATACAACCAATCAGCGCAACGAATAGGCTGACGTAGTTCCGAGAGCACCGGCGGATTGTGGCTAAGTCCCATTAGCTTCCCAACCAGCGGAGCCGTGGAGCCAACTGGTATATTAAGGATTTGTCATATCCCGTCGGCATAAGTCCAAATACGTCTTTCTTCTCAATGAAACACTTAAGTGCCGTCCTTTGTTTATCTTTCAATTTGAATTTTAGCTTCAAATCTTTAAGGGCTGTGGCCAAAGCCGAGTCGAAAGATAACTGTTTATTGTGCGCCGGTTGTTTCTGTCAGAATCGTCACACCTCTGTCGTCACTTCGTTACGCCCGCCTTCTGACTCTACACTTCATGGTGATTGGTCCGGCCAGTTTTAGGAGAATCCAGCCTCGAGCCTTATGGAGGGTAACTCGACCCACCCTGGCAGAGAATTAAATTCGTTGCCGTGGGTTGTCTCGCGCGGCTAGGCTAAGAGTTTTCCACAGTTTGTAACAAATGCCTTGTACACTCCAGTCAAAAGTTTGGACACGACTTCTCATTCAGTGTTTTTTATTTAATTGTTTTATACATCGTAGATTAATACTGAAGACATCAAAACTGTAAAATAACATCAACAGAATTACGTTGTAAACAAATAGTGTTAATCTTCAGTATTAATCTACAATGTAGAAAATAACACAAACAAATAAGAAGCAAGGTGTCCAAACTTTTGACTGGTAGTGAATATTTCTGTTTTGTTTTTTTTACTGCTGACTATGTTATTAAAATATGAAAAATAGTAGAGAAGACATAGCTTTGCGCTTTTGGAAAACTGTTTGATGATGTTTATTCCAGTGTATCATGCGATTCACTGTTTTCTTCTTCTCCTACCAACTAAAAAGTTTATGCTAAAATAATTATTATTTCAAATATTATGTTTATTAAAAAAAATGTTCTCACAATTACAAGAGACATCAGTTTTAAAAAAATATCAGAAAAGGAGATATAAATTTTATTTGAACTGTTTTATTTGAGATTCATTTCGGTCATCAGAGGGGTGAGACAAAAGAAAAATGGAATTTTCGGCAAAACTCTAGATTTATTTGGTCTTTTCAAAAAAAAATCCAAACATTCATTTCTCCTTTTTTTAAAAAAGATTTGGTCTCAGGACAAATCAATTTACACGTTATTTAGGATTATTGGAAATTTGATGGGTGGGACGTAAAATGTCCTCCAATTCTGGAATGAGCCTTTTGCAGTCTGTCAAGTGCAAAGATAAGATAAGATGTTCAGTGAACAGCTGGTAGTGTTTTCTTAAAGACTCTATAGATCAAACAGAGTTTTGGTAACTCGTTCCACCTCGTGAAATGAAAATGGAGGAATCGATGTATGGTTGATCACAGCAACCTTGTTTACATCTGGAACAACATTAATTAATGACTAACTCATGATCTCAGTGAGTATCTGTGTCTAAAATAATAAAATGTGCTAAAATAATATCCATACAGCTCTGTACCTTGACTGGAAACTTGGCAGGTCTGTGTCTTGTGTGATTCAAATGTCCTTCAGGCTGTACAATCAGGTGTGAATCAGAACTAGTGTGTTTCATGCACTGGGAGACTGTCTCCTATGAAACACCCACGCCTCCTCTAAAGGACATTTTTGCCCCTAGCCCTCATTTGTTTCTCACCCCGCTGTCAGCTCCATTTCCGCCACAGGCCCAGCACCTCTGCCAGCACCTGTGCTCTCAATGCAGACAGCTAATTCTCTTCATGAAACCCAATGTGACCGCCACTCACCTCCACTTTCCTTCTACAGCCGCCTCTCTTTCTCTTTCCTCTGCTGATCGCTTTGTGCGCTTTGCTGGCGAGGCTAATTATTTCAGAGAGAAAGGTAGAGAGGGCAGAACAGAGAGACTGTCCAGCGTGGGCAGCGATTGATCTTTGTGGCTGGAGATAATATTTACAGCCTGTATAGCTGGCTACACTCAAACATGGTCAACCGCAGGGACACGGAGCAGACAAGCACTCATACAGGCGGGAACGCATTGCTCACGTGTTTGATAGCCCTCCCTCTCTGGCCCGCTTTGTCTCAGAGGGTGTATCAAAGCTTCACATAAACAGCCGTGCAGTTTCAGGCCCGGGTTGACTTGGCTTTTTGCAGCGCTGCAAAACTTTATGTCTGCCACCAGCCTCAGGGAGAGAGCGAGGCAAGGGTGAAGGAAGGTTAAACGAAACAACAAAGTGGTGGCTTGAAAGGAAAAAAACACAGGGTTGTAAATTTTCACACACAGGTGCATTATGCTTTGAAACGCTTTTAGGAAATGTGTTGTTTTTGTTCATTTGGATCACCTGTTGGGCAGCACCTTGAATGTTGTGGAGGTTAAAGTCACCTGAAGTCCAACCTGGTGTCGTCTCCTCTGCAGGGCTGAGCTGTGCCGAGTACCAGCAGCCGGGGAAGGCCTCGTGTGTGAGCGTCAACTGGACGATGGGCGACACACAGCTGGAGGTGGTAAACACAGCGACGGGACGGAGACGGGACTCAGGGACAGCCTCACGTCTCTGCAAACACGCCCTGTTCACCCGCTGGAACAGACTGTACCGCAAGGTGAGGGTCACAAAACGTTTCACTAAAAAGCACCCAATCATTAGCATAAACCCGAAAATCCATTAAAAAATGTAATTGAGTTCAGAGTGTGGGGGAATTTTGTGTTTTGTTCCCAGCTGCTACAACAAAACTTTGACCAGAGGCTGGCATCTCTAAGTTAATGGCATGATTGTAGTCGTTTAGAGCCTTCCATTTGTGACACAGAGTGACAGCATTAGTACAAAACACAAGATTTAGAGTTGTTTTTCAGTAAACCCAAAGCTGCAGAAGCTCCAGAAGCAGCATTCAGGAAGCTGAAACTGATGTCCACTGAACTGATGACGATAAAGCAAGGTTAGATCATTAACCCTTAGATGCATAGGTGAGTCAAACCTGATCTGGTGAGGTCGTTTTCTTGCAATATATTTGTAATGAAAAGTTTTTCTCATTTCATATTACAGCTATTCCTCAAAAAACATGTTTTGGATATCTTTCCACTTAAGTTTTTAAGTTACCTTCTAAACTTTTAAAGAAACTGTAATATTTGTATCACTACCCCAAGCTCTTTATCACTGATTATATCATACAAGAAATGAAGTGCACAAACTTGGAGGGACGGAGAGCAGCAACAGTTAGAGGAAAAGAGTCTTAAATGTCTACGAAATGGATGCTGACATTCTTCTATCGCTGTTCTGTGTGATATTCTTCTTCTTCAATCATCAAAATGTTCAAAATCTGTTAGAAAGTGAAAAATAAACATATTCCATACATAAATTCATTCTGCTGTTGACAAAAAATATAATAAAAACAATATTAAAGGAACCAAAATGACAAATCAAATGGCAAAAACACCACATTGATTCTCGGATCATTTTTGACCCACTTATGAAAAGTATAGGGTCCAATCACTGGTACATTTAGGTGTTAAGAGGAGGGTACTATGAAGCAAGTCTTCTTTGCATTAACTGGCTCGACTAAACCGAATACCTCAGTCAGAGATGATTGTATCATTAAAGTTGTTATCAACTGTCCTTGTGAGCCAGACCAGTTTCATCAGACAGTTTTATCTCATGCAGATTTCTAGGTTGTGTGCCATCTATTCAAACAGAATCCATCCATTCTCTATATACCACTTAATCCTCATTAGGGTCACATTGAGACTGGAGCCTATTCCAGCTGACTTAGGGTGAAGGCAGGAGACACCTGGACAGGTAACAGTCTATCACAGGACTACATAGAGACAAACATTCACATTCACACCTACGGAGAACTTAGAATCATCATGAACCTCAGCATGTTTTTGGACTGTGGGAGGAAGCCAGAGAACCCAGAGAAAACCCACACATGTACAGGGAGAACATGCAAACTCATTCAGAAAGATCTGGGAAGGCCAGGATGTGAACCAGGGATCTTCTTGCTGCAAGGCCAAAGTGCTAACCACCAAACCTAGCCACTATTCAAACAGAGTGAGTTGGTAAAATTAGTAAAACAGCAAAGAGCACAAGAAAGACAATAGAGGAATGTTGGTAGAAAATGGTTAATCCTGGAAGTGCTTGTCCAAAACACCCCAGAGAACAGTTTGGGAAAAATCACCAAACACCTTTCTCATTCATTTTGATCTACAATTTCTATTAGGCTACAAAATGAAATGTCCAAAGTAGAAAGATTTTCACTAACATCTTAGATTGATAATCCGCACCAACAATGATTGTCATTTGGGTTTTTTCCCCAACACAGTATGAACTAAAGTTGTTTTTGCACACATTTGCACGTGTGGAAAAACAGTGCAGGTTATCATTAGTCATTAATTCTTAGAATTATAAATTGTCCCTGACAGTAAGACAGGATCAGTCAGGATTAGTTTTCAGTTCAGGTGAGCTGAATCACACACAGGATCCCAGTTTAGTCAAGTCTTTCCTCTGAGTTTACTAAATATGTGCAGCTTCAGAAAGCAGCAGGATCCATGTGAGCATCTCCAAAGAGAGAGGGGTAACTTTATCAGTTAGTTTGAATGATAGATTGTCCCTGACAGGATCAGTCAGGATCTAACAGCAGGTCATAGTGTGATCTTTTCTATACTTCAGACAGGTAAACGGTCACAGTCAGTTTATCAGCTGCAGCTTCATCACTTCAGGTTGAATTCTGAGCTTCCCTGTTTTATCATAAATGAACTCAGCTGTTAGTTATTTGGACAGTTTGATCTGCTGATATTTGTGTACATTTAATCTATTATTCCATTATTATGCATCACTTGGTGTATTTTCTAATCCTACATGTATGACAAATATCAAGGAGCAGTCTCTGTCCCACCACAGTGTAGGTCTGAATAAAACCTTGAGGAACATTAACATAAAGAATGATCCATGTCTTAATGACAGAATGCCGACACTTTAATGGATTATTAAAGTAGCATGAGAGCTCAACAACAACATCAAAGTTCTTTCATTTTAATTTTAAAACTCAAACGTGAAACTCAAAAACTGCGTTTAGGTCTAATTCTGCTCTAGAACGAAGATACATTGAATCACATTAGCTTTAGTCCAATGTGAAATTAATGTTATTGATTTAATATTCTCTGGAAAAATAGCAGCAGACTAATCAGTTTTCTAATCAGAGTTTTATCAGCTGCAGCAGTGTAAAATCAGGACCAAGCATAAAAACACACAGTTTCTATATTTTCTCCATCATCAGCTGAAAGCATGTAGGTTACCAAGGCAACGCAATGATTACAGTTTGTGTCACTGTGACTGCACGGCTTCGTTCAGTCTTATTACTAATATACAGCTCAGCAGGTTTGCAGATTTTAAGTGTTCCGTCTAAATCACTCAGAAAGTAACGGTCAAGTAAAGAATTAGAGAAAGAGTGACACTTCCTACAGCTGATTTACATCCCAAACTCTCGTCCAGTCGTTAAAGCAGAGCCTCCTTCATGACACTGAAAGCTCTGACTATATGCTCAATGTACACTACCGCTCAAAAGTTTGGGGTCACTCAGGCAATTTCATGTTTTCCATGAAAATTCACACTTTATTCATGTGCTAGCATAACTGCACAAGGATTTTCTAATCATCAATGAGCCTTTCAACAGCATTAGCTAACACAATTTAGCATTAGAACACAGGAGTGATGGTTGCTGGAAATGTTCCTCTGTACCCCTATGGAGATATTCAAATAGTCGTTTACCACATTATCACTGTCTAGACTGTATCTCTGATTCATTTAATGTTATCTTCATTGAAAAAATACTTTTCTTTCAATAATAAAGACATTTCTAAGTGACCCCAAATTCTGAACGCTAGTGTACGTCGTTAACCATTAATCTGTGTTCATAGTGCAGCTCTCAGGTGATCCACATTTTCTATGTTAAAGATATCATTTGAAGAAAAGGGAATTTACAGCAGTAAAACTACTGACAGATCCAGTCACTAATCTCACTCTGCAGATTCTCCTCAAAGCTGACATTTTGACTTCCTCAGCGTGTTAGAAAACGGTCTACCAGATGCTGTCACGGCTCTGTTCTGTTTAAGAATAACAACATTCACAGAACCAGCACTGGAAAACAGCCTTTGTCAATATTATTAATTACGCTGTTCTGTTGCTAGTTATGACATTTAGAAATATCTGCTGTGGCTCAAGTCCTGCTAATTTAAAAGTTAATTTAAAAAACACCTTCCACTCTGTGTCTTTTACGTGCTACAAAAATACTATGAAGTCCTGTTTAATGAATATGAGCCTGAACAATAATCACTTTGTTTCCTGTGAGGCGTCACTCAGCTGATGTGAGAAACAAAATGAATCCACTGTCATCAGGAATCACACAGCCAGTAATATGGCGACATTAGCAGCAGAGATGCAGCCAGCAGTCAAAAAGACACAAACAGGAGTGTTAGAATCCGAGTCACAGAGCGCCATGTAACAGAGGAAACGTGGAATTTCCTCTCAGCCGTCGATAAATGTGTCGGCCTGGAAACATCTGCTGTCTATGCGGCTTATCAAAAACTGGCAGCTCGGATCTTTACCCGCCGCACTTTCATTTCCATTCTGAAACTTTATGTAACAGACAGTGCCTGCATCGCCAAATGGTGGCCGTTAAAGCATAATGACTATGAAACCATAATTATTTGGAGAAGTACTCGAGGAGGCCCCCACCCTAAGTGCTCCCTGCGCGCCGTATATAAGGGCCACGCAAGAGCAGTCGCACTAATCTCCAAAAGAAACTTTTGCTCTCTCCCTCTCTCTCTCCCTACTTGTCTCTCCGCCGATCTTCATTGTTTCCCCTCGCGACAATAGGAATGCACAAAAAGCACAGAGAATGTTCAATTGCTTGTGAAATTTAAATGGGGAGATTACACAGCTGTTGAAGCCCCCCCACCCCTCCCCGGCCCCACCCAAATGCATTTGTGCCGGCTCATTCGTTTTGTTTTGCTCGCTCTTCTTCCCCTCCTCCTCCTCGTCCTCCTCCTCACCCCCCCCCCCACCCCCCCCACCCCCCCTCTAAACCTTTAGCCCAGGGGTGTCAAACATGCGGCCCGCGGGCCAAAAGCGGCCCTCCAGAGGGTCCGATCCGGCCCTCAAAGTGTAAAAATTACAGAGAAAACATTAACTGCAGATTTTAATTTTTGTAAAACTAAAAAAAAATTAGAATAATTTCTGGACAAGTTGTTTTGATCATGAAGTAAAATATTACATTGCTCATTGTCCTTCTGTCATTTTGTGTCATTTTGTTTTTGTCTCACTTTTGTCTCTTTATTGTCATTTTGTGCTTCCTTTCCGTCTCGTTTGTGTTTTTTGTCTTGTTTTTGTCATTTTGCGTTTTGCTTTAGTCATTGTTTTGTCTGCTGTTTTTGTCGTTTTGTGTTTTTATTGTCTAGTTTTTGTCGTTAGTCAATTTTTTTGTCGCTTTGAAGCTTTTTTGTCGAATTTTTTGTCTCTTTTTTTGTTTCGTGCCGTTTGTCAAATTTGTTGTTGTTTTGTGTCTTGTTTTATCGTTTTGTTTCTCATTTTTGTCACTTTGTTTCTTGTTTTTGTCATTTTGTGTTCCCTGTTTGTCTCGCTTGTGTTGTTTGTCTTACTTTTGTCATTTTGTGTTTTGCTTTATTCGTTGTTTTGCCTGCCGTTTTGTGTCATTTTTGTTGTTTTTCCATTTTTTGTTGCTTTCTAACTTGTCTAATTTTTGTCTCTTTTCTGTTTTGTTTCGTGACATTTGTCTTGTTTTCTTGACGTTTTGTGTCTCATTCTTTAAATATTTTGTTTTATTTTGTTGTTGTTTTGTCTTTTTTTATCTGACTTTTGTAGTTTTGATCCTATAGTTAAACTGAATTAAACCTGCTTTAGCCCCTCCCTCTCTTCGTGTCGCTTTAATCGAACATCCGGTTGCTCTCTCTTGTTTCTGTTTCCCCACCTTTCTCTCTCCGTCCTGTCCAGTTGGGGATCCACGTGTCCGGCTCAGCGGACCGCCAGCTCATGTACTGCGAGGCCAAGATGGCGGCGCGTCCGTACCAGACAGCCAAGCAGCAGTGGTTCAGATCGCTGCAGGAAACGGGCCTCGGGACCTGGGTGAAAAAGCCGCCCGAGCAGGACCAGTTCCTGCTGTCGGTCTGAGCAGAGGACTGTGTGTTTGTTTTGGACATTTATTTTTTTAGAGTAAGATGATCCACGTCTCACACCTTCGTACCTGGACGTTCCCCAGTGTGACCTCAAGGCCGTCACCCCCATGTGTGTGTCGTCTCACTCCGGATGTGCCGCGTCATCCACTCACCACAAGGTCAAGCGGAATGAAAAAGGACGTAAAAAGACTTTTTCTCAACACACAGGTTTAAGCAAACAGCCACCTAAATACCCCCTCCTCCTCCTCCTCCTCTTCCTCCTCTTCCTCCGCCTGTCATGGAAGGGTGGGGTAACCTTGAGCAGAATGAAAGGCAGCCGCTATCTTGTCATCAGCTATTTCCGGGCCCCAAGGCTCCCGCTGAGGAGCAGAGCCACGGGGGAGAGAGGGAGACAGACAGAGACACAGAAAGAGAAAAAGAAGAGAGAGAGAGAGAGAGAGAGAGAGGTCCACGTCCAATTACCGGCCCTGTCAGGGTGACGGCTGATAGAGAAAGAGGAAAGCAAGAGAGAGTGAGAACAGAGAGGGACACGCCGCCTCACCTTCCCCTCTCTCATTTCTATCTTTGTCCTCCTTCTCCTAACTCACCCTTTGACTCTCCATCTCTACCTCCTTTGCGCTCCTTTCTGTCTCCCTCCCTTCCTCCCCTCCCTGTGGCGCCTTTCAAGCGTGGTGGAGTTTAACACGACACAACGACAGGTTAATGCGCCCTTCCTTTTCTTTTTCCTCTCATCCTCGCCCCACTGGGTGGAGGGACGTGAACGCAGCCGTTACAGTTCAGCTAAGCAGAGGTGATGACGGAGGAGGAAGAGGAGAGGTCTCGTTTCCTCCCTCCTTCCATCTTTTGACCTGGATGACCTCAGTTTTTCTTCTCGTAGCTGTTTTTCATGCGCCTGAATCTTCGTCGTCACCCATGAGAGCACGTTTCCGTCGTGACTCAGTAGCGAGGCCTTGTTGACCCGATCCTTCTGTGTCGTGACCCCAGCTGTAGTCCTCCAGGAAAGTTTTCCAAGCCTCCACACTGTCAGTGAGTTTATTTTTGAATGCCAGTTTCAGCACAGTTAACGACCACTGAGGTGAACACCCCTGATCATCGTCATGTAAATTTGTACCTCAGACTGTTCTGTGTCTTTGCATATTTCATCAACACTGTGTGTGTGTTTTTATGCAGCAACGTGTTTTTATCTGTTATGATCATGACTGTGTTGTTTTATCATCGTATTCCCCTTAAGGAGTTTAGTCGAGGCTCCCAAACCGCCAGCAGCAGCAGCAGCTCAGTCAGCAGCAAAATCTAAGCAGTGAGAGTGACATCTAGTGGTTTCTGTCGTGGTTTTTTTATTATTTTATTTTATTTTCCTGTCCTGGCAGCATCATGTGCTCCGGTGAGGGTTCAAATTGTCCATCAGACTGAAGAATTACCCCTTTAGTGGACTTCAGAGAGTAAAAATGATTCAAAACACATAATTATTGAGCAGCATCTGGGCTCCTCTTCACCAGATCAGCTTCTGACTGATTAATAGGGCTTTAGGTCAATAAATAAAGTTGCAAATGTGATGTAGTGTTTTTTTTTATAAAATTAATTCAGCACATGTAGAGATTGCCATTCATAACCTAGTCGGACTCATCTGTGGGTAAAAACCTGACATTCCTGCTTCGTATTTCACCTATACTAGCTTTTGAGCTGTTTTTAAAATTCAACCAAACAACGACCTCAGAGGAACAACCTGCACACTGTAAATGGAGAGTTTTGTCAAAGATTTAGATCATGTATTTAGACAGGGCTGATTTTCTTTTGGTGAATTAGCCATTTTGAGGACAGTTTTCACCTCCTCACATTCAAATATTCCACCACTACCCTCATTGGGAGGTTTTTCCACAGAATCCTACTGAGGTGCAGTCACACCATTCTCCACAGCTTTGTCAGCTGGTCTGATTGTGAGACTCAAAAACTCATCTGATCTAAAGCAGGATGATATTAGTAGGATGTATTATTTGCTTGTGGCATAGATGGATCACTAACTTTAGATGGAACAATGATCCCCTTTTGATCCCACATCAGCACCAGAAGGTCAGCAACTTTATTCTGCAGCCATAATAGAGCGACTCCAATCCGGGTAAAGTATCTGATCCTGGTTTTCTTTTGGCCAATAAAGCTGGATTTATAGTGGAGTCCTTTACATGTCGCATAAGCTTGATTCATAGTTGAACAACCTGTTAATTTAACCTCCACAACACTACATGTGTTGTTGTGATCCGACCGTCTTGTGCTTCATGTCTGCCGCTGGTTCTGTGTTTACTTCCTGTCGTGTACGTAGTGATGAAGGTTAACAACACTGGAGCTGCATCGAGGTAACTCCTCATGTTACGTTGCAGTGTCCCCTTACTGAACAGGAGAGTATCTGAACGGACAGCAGGATCACGGTCGTTCATTCACACCAAGATGATCTCTGTGAACAGGAAGTTTACAGTGTGATCGCTCTGTTGGATGTTTCAAAAAGAGACCGCTGTGGAGAGTCTTATCCTTATTCCTTTCTGTGCGTGCTGCTGCAGCCTTTACATACTACCAACTGTTGCATGTAGTCTGTATACATTTGCGTACTACTTCCTCATGGCAACGTGCTCAGTATTTTTCTGGTGTACTATGTAGTACATACACTTCCTGTCCAAAAAAAAAGTCGCCACCCTGATTTAACTAAACAAACAGGTAAGATCCTTCCATTGGATGATGAATGTGTTTCAGCTGCAGTAACTTATTTAACCCTAGCTGATGCAGTAAGGAGCTTCTCATTTCTTTCCTGTGGTCATGGAAAGAATGTTAATCTGTTTCAGAAGGGTCAAATTATTGGCCTGCATCAAGCAAAGAAAACAACCCAGGAGATTTCTGAAACTACTAAAATCAGGTTAAGAACTGTCCAACACAATAATAAAACCTGAAGGATAGCGGAGAACCATCATCTTTGAGGAACAACTGTGTTTCCTACAGTGAACCAGCATATGTAACCGCTGTAGCTACAGTGCAGCATTTCAACTATAAATCCAGCTTTAGTTTGTGGTAATTTTAATAAATTCAACGACACTACCGTTCAAAAGTTTGGGATCACTGAGAAACATCCTTATTTTTGAAATAAAGTCATTCTTTTCAATGAAGATGACATTAAATGAATCAGAAATACAGTCTAGACATTGTTAACCCTTTAAAGGGCACTCACTGAAATACTTAAACTAATTAAAAATTTCAACACCAGAGTGTTATTGGAGGTCATAAGACTTTTTTACTTTAATGACATTTTTCAAAATTTTTATTTTCATGTTGAATTCAACATCAGTGAAGTTACCATAAATGGCTCCATGCCCGTTAGTGGTAAAAAAAAAAAAAAAAAAAAAAAAAATACACATTTCAAGAAATGTGTATATCATCATTTAGCACAAAGACTCAACCGTAGAACGTGGGAGTTTCATCATCTAACCATGGTTAGTTTTGACATTTTGACCGCAAATATGGAAGAGGACTGAGCCCCAAATTTGTCTTTGTCCGACTTCGGAGAAAAGACAAAGTTTCATTCGTTCCAGGCCTCTGCTGATTGGTCAAATGCCACGATGTAGTGTGATGTAACATAGAGTTATCTTCGCTGATTGGCTGGATGAAAACCACATACTCCTCGACCTCACTGAGAGGCGGAAACAACCTCACATTTAATGTGTGCAGAATATGATCTCTTGCCTGATGAAGGCTTGTAAATGACTATTCTAGGTGAAAATAGCTGATTTTTAATGGAATATCTCCATAGGGGTACAGAGGAACACTTCCAGCAACCATCACTCCTGTGTTCTAATGCTACATTGTGTTAGCTAATGCTGTTGAAAGGCTCATTGATGCTTAGAAAACCCTTGTGCAGTTATGTTAGTACATGAATAAAAGTAGGTTTTCATGGAAAACATGAAATTGTCTGGGTGACCCCAAACTTTTAACCCAGTAAGGATTAAAATAAAAAAGGATTTCGACACAAGGCCAAATTCAAACTTTAACTGAGTGCAACTGATGCAAATCACATCCACATTTTATTACCAAAACCAACTGGCTTCCATCAGTTTGGGATTTTGGTGCCTCTGAAGGTTTGTGGTCTGGTTGGAGGACAAGTGGCAGCTTCAATAAAAAACACTGGAGGTATAAAAAACACTGGAGGTTAGTTTTCAGGAAATGCATTTGTTAAACTTCACATTAACCCACTTTCGGTGTAAACGTCTTTATCAGCAGAGTCGGTGTTTTTCCTTCATCATCATTTCAGCAGGTTTTTCTTGTTTTAGCCTCCATTTGTTCAGACTTGACAGTTTGTCCACACAGTTGACAGCATTCGTCTCACACCACGCAGAGATTCACCTTTATTTTGAGAGATAATAAATATAAGGCATGTCTGAATGGCAATATTGTATCAAAGAGTGTACATATGTAAAATAAAACCTGTATAAAAGATGTTGATGAAGATGTGACAGAAATCCTAAAATGTCTTATTATCATGTAAATTAAAGTATATGAAGACTTGCTGCTAAGGTCTGTAAATTGCACTTCAGTAATAAATAAAAAGTGAATGTTTGTACTGTATATGTGAATAAAACCACAAAATCTTGTAATTTTATTTTGCCTTATAGTTTTTTTGATTAATCACATTTGATGTAAAGTTGAATTTTAACATAAAGAGAACATTTGGTTCCATAAAACCATCTGAGGGTGTTTCCACTGTCATGATGACCCTCCTGTCTGGGCTCAAGAGCATCCAGACAATTTTTTAAAGAGGCCTCCTTCCTCCTGTGTGTCCCAGGGGAAATCCACGAGGAAATGATTGTGTTTTAGGCTCGGTGGCAGGTGTCATACAGACCAGCCACCAAATTAGCCTGGAGGAAGAATGAAGTGAGGAAGAGGAGGATGAGGGTTTGGAGGTTTGCATCCCCTCCTTCCCCCTCAGGCCGTGGAGTCGGCTGTGGGCTCCACAATAAGCAGCATAATTGACAATTTGCTGCAGCGGCTGGTCACGGCCAACCAGCTCTAATCTAATGGAGGAGGACACAGAGGTAAAACTCCACGGTGTGTTCTGTCTCCCTGCTTCATGCTGCTCCTCAGTGAAATCTGAAAGTATGATACTGCTTCAGCATATAGTTTGAAAAAACGGCATCATATACATTGTATATTGTACAAATAAGTCAAAGGAAAGAGCCATTAGAATTGCAGTAATTATGGGCTGACGGATTTACTGATTATCAGTATTTTAGTTTTTACTGATTTACGGTAATAAATACATTTAAAAATGGCGCTAGTTTGGCTCTGAACCTTCATCTAGCTGTGGTCACTCTGTCTTCTGGAGTGATTTGATTGGTTCTACGTCACGAATGAAACTCCTTTAGCTTAACATCTGTAAACAAAACAAAAACGTATCAACAAAGTTTTCTGTTAGAGTTTGTGTTCTTCTAAGTTTAACTCCAAGATTTTAGATTTACTGCAAATGAAAATCTACTCCAAATGTCTCACTAATAATCATTATCAGCCTTAAAAAACAACCAACACACCCCTCTATACCCGACCACACTTAGTACAGTCCGGTTCCCCCTTCTATAAATCTGCTTGGACTCTTCCACTTCGTGTTTGTCAAAGTGGCCTTTACTTGGACAGGTTTTGTTGGAGCTCATGCAACAAACATTTTAGGTAACTGCACTTTAATATGGATGGATGACACTGAGTCTGTTTTAATGACACTGAGTTCAGATGTGGAGCTCTGTCATTAAATAGGAAATTATTTCTCAGAATTCACAGAAAAAAGTCTGAAATGTTTGCTAGGTTAGCGTCCCACGTGTTCTTTGGATCAGCTACAAACATCTCAGACTTTCTGAGCTTCAGCACTTCGAGCAAGATATTTTTACAACAAGCAAGTCAAGAGATGCTTGTTCAAAATCAGCTCATTCTCAAGTCTTATCTGAACTGTCTTTTGTTTGAACTTTCCCTAAACTTAGGAGTTAATGACAGAGCAGCACATCCAGACTCAGTCTTATTTATGTGGAGATTAAACTTCAGAAAAGCAAAGTACACCTTTAAAGGAGTTAGTCTGATTTTTAGATATTATATTATAGATATTTTATTTAGATATGTAAATGTGTGCCGGTGTTCGGTTTAACTGTGTTTTTTGTTGTTTTTTTGCTTGTTTGAAGGCAGATGCAAGGTGGAGTTTTATCTATTAATAGATAATAATAATAATAATAATAATAGGTAATAGAATACTCTGATATTAAGCTCGACTGTAGACAGGTATTTTGCAAACACTGTAAACTTAATATCAGAATATTCTATTACCTATTATTATTATTATCTATTATTCCCGCTATGAATATTAAAATACGCTGAACCATTTGTCCTGTATCATAGCTACATGTATGACGTTTGCAGCAAAAAAATAAAAAACGCGGAAAAATCAGTTTAATATTCAGAGTTAAGATGGATTAAATGCGCTGTCAAACAGCGCTGAGTGGAGCGGGTGACCGGTCCAAGATGGCGGCCGTATTTCTCGCTGCGCAGCACCCTGAGCGGCGTCTACTCTTTATTATGTCTATGATAACACCAAGCAGCCACCTGGACAGCCAATAGGAACACAGCTTACTGGAAGTCCAGAGGGCTGGCTTAGTGAAGTAAATTTAGTTTAAGGTTGAAGCAGAAAGTTCTCAAAGAAAGTTGAAAATCACCTTCTGATACCTGAAATCTCTGAGTTTTCACACAAAGAACGCCTGAACATGTCAAACTGGTTTCATAGTAGAACCTTCACTGTAAAAACATCATAGTATGGTGTGTGGCTCAAAAAACATTACAACGGCTGTGCAGGGTTGCAGAGGAGCAACACAAAAACAGGACAAACGCTGGTTTCCAGGGAGTTTGGCGGCTATTTATTTGAAAGAGTACGTTTACAACAACACAACATGTGAGCAGAAAAATCACAAAGTCTATCATTAGTTCAGCTGAAAATATTAGTTTTTGTCTTTTTTATTGACCAAACTTTTCAGGAAGTAGATGAAGAATAATTAAAGCTCTCATGTAGAAGTCCAGCTTATTTTGGATCCTTGTGGAGAGTTTAATCTTAGAGTTTGTAAAGCTGTTGAGTTTTTAGAGTCACATGGATTGTTTTGACCTTTAATAATCGAGTCCTGAAATAAAATTAGAGTTGTGGATTTCTGTCCTTTAGTCTGGACTAAACAAATAACAGCAGCATAAATCTCAAACGTCATTATGAGGAGTCTGGATTGAGGTTTGTCACTTGATAATGATAAAACATGAAATTTAGGGTGGTTTAAAGGAATATTACACCATAAATCTTTGAATGTTGACCTCAAAGGTTGGTTTCAGGAAGTATTCCACCTACAAGGTCCTCACACATCCACCTTAAAGGAACATTCCACCAAAAATCCTTAGACATGCACCTAAAATGTTGGTTTAACCGAGTATTCCATCCAAAATCCTCAAAGAGACCTGAGGGGCTGGTTAAAAGGAAAATTCCACCTAAGGCCTGAAATATAGAACTGAAAGGGTGACTTACAAAAAATCATTCAATGTAGACCAAAAAAGTTAGTATGGAGGAATATTCCACCTGAAATGTAGACCTGAGAAGTTGGTTTGGAAGAATATACCATCGTAAGCATCCGGAAATGTAGACTAAAAGACGGTTTGGAAGAACATTCCACGTAAGGTCCTCCAATGTAGACCTAAAAGGTGAGTTTAATGGTATATTCCACCTAAAATTGACTACTGTCGACCTTGGAGGTTGGTCTGATGGTATATTCCACCCAACATCCTTGAACATAAACTTAAAAAGTTCGTTCAAAGGAATATTCCACCTAAAGTCCTTTGATGTATACCAAAAAATCTTGGTGTAAAGGAGCATTCCACCTTAAATATAGACCTGAAGGATGGTTTGGAGTAATATTCTACTCTAAAATCTTCCAATGTAGATCTGAAAGGTTTATCTGATGGTATATTCTACCCAACATCCTGGAACATTTACCTAAAAGATTGGTTTAATGGTTTATTCCCAGAAGAACCCTTGAACATTGGGCTTAATGGTATATTCCACCCAAATACTTGCACATATACTAAGACATCAGTGTAAAGGAAATGTAGACCTAAAAGGTTTGATTAAAGGAACATTTAAATTGCTATTTTCATTATTTAATAATCTGTTATCAGTCAGAACCCTGGCAAACTTATTTTCATCAGTTTTTTTTAGAGGAAGTCACAAATAAAGGAGCTCTTGGTTTTTACCGGCATGACTGAGTCAAAAGCTGCTGTTTCAACACAGACATGTTCAGATGCATCCACAAACCTCTCAGCACTCAAACACCCACAGACAGAAGGCCGGCTGGGCCGAGGCTCGGCGGCGTCTTCAGGCCCATGAGTCGGGGAGTTGGTGAAGTTGTTGGTCTGGAAGGCCTCCGTGTGGTCCAGTAGAAGTCCACGTAGTTGGTGTTGGCTTTGAACTGCAGCGACTGGCCGCCATCAGGTGGACTGGCTCGTCCTCATAGGACTCCTCCTGTAGCCTTGAGGGGACCACAGGAACATTCAGTACCTGTTGGAGTTCTTCCTGTCAGGCTCGTGGTAGAACAGCTCTGAAGTATCTTGTACTTCTCTGGAACAATCTGACAGCCGAAACCAGGGGTCGGCAACCCGCGGCTCCGGAGCCGCATGCGGCTCTTTCAGCCCTCTGTTGTGGCTCCCTGTAACTTTGGAAAATAAAATGTTCTGCCTTTCAGGCGCGTTTCAATGCATTTTAATATAGAGAGTTTTATTGTGAAATTACCGCTCTTATTTTGACGTGTCACTTCACCGGATGTGCTGCTGGGGTTTTCCCCTGGCTGGGACATGAGAGCGCAAGGTTGATGCAGAGGAGATGGAGAAGCAACGCCTGTCGTTTCACATCGTTTTGTACTCAAGAATGGCAAGCCTGTATATTAAAGCTCCACTCCAAGAAAGACACGACTGTCTTTGAGTTAAAAGTACTCATGATAGGGTAATACACGTTACTCGCAAGAACACGGCAGCAGGTCAGAGAGTCAGAGGAGTGTCGTCTTGGAAAACAGGGCAGCGACTTACCGGAGAAAAGTTATTAGCTTCAGATAATAGATAAATAGATTTTACAAATCAAATAGACATTCGCAAAATATTGATTTCCAGCTAACATTACGTAACATATGAGGTCCAGGAGCAAAAATGACATTAACCAGGTAAGATAAATATTAGTGGAAGGACACAATTTAAAAAATGAATCTAATTAGAGGCTTTGTAATTAATTAATCACGACTGATTAACAAGGGCATAGAAGTAAAAAAAAAAAAAAAGCGATATATGCAGTGTTGTCTTCATTTTAAATGCCAAAAGGATTTTGCGGCTCCCGGTGTTTTCTTTTCTGTGGGAAACGGGTCGAAATGGCTCTTTGAGTGTTAAAGGTTGCCGACCCCTGGCCTAAACTGTTAACAGCGGTGTAAAAAAGCAAACACACAGGCATAGATTAGGAATCAAACTTCCCAGCTCATCTTGGAAGAGGACGTGCATCATTGACAAGGATACAGCAACTCAATTTTATTGAGTTTCATTATTTTCATGAAAATTTACACTTTTACTGTTTCTTTATAGACGACCCACTGTGACCCAATGCACACTTACTACTTGTGTTTGTATGTAAATAAATAATACATATCTGCTTGTATCCCTGCTTTCATGCGATTAGTGACTGTAAGGTGAAAAGTGTCGCTCGTGTTGGACCACAAGTGTGAGGATTTTCTCTCCCATGGACGGCCACAGGCTCCTCTCTGTCCTCCGTTGAGTGACAGGCAGAGGTCTAGTGAGCGTGTCGGTTACTGAATGGCTGTTCGCTGCGAGATGCAACACGTGTGATTTCAGCACAGCAGGAGCTTAACAGGTAATCTTAATGGGCCACGTTTCACTCAGTATTTCACACTTGTTTTATTGTCTGACAAAAATAAGTGAATGAAAACAACATTAGGAATTCTGTTGTATTACTATGTGCACAGATAGATGGAGAGGAAAAATTAGAGAGATTAACAACATTTCATGTCGACTTAATCTTGTTAATTTATAAATAAAAGTAGTTGTCAACAGAGTGAGATGCTCACAGAGCGCACAGGGAAGTGAGGAAGCCTTACAATGAGAAGACTGTAACTATGACATGTTCATTTGAACCGCTAACATGGGCCAGGAAGCTAAAATAACACAGCAACTTTTTTTGTGGAGGATTTTTATTAGAATGACATTGCTTTGTTTTATATTGACCTTATTGCACTGCAGGATACAGTTTTATTTTGATATTTTAGTTATATTTATGACAATTTATGATTTGCTTGGGTATTTTGGTAGTCATTTTGATTTTAATTATGTTTGAGAAATGCAGGCGTCAGATGTGTAAAAAATCTGAGTTGTGCAGTAAACTGACATGAAACACAGGGAATTGTTTTTCAGTGATTTATTGAAAATATACAAATATTTTTAAATGAATTGCACCAGAGAACGTCAGAGAGAAGAGAAAGTTGAGTTGGGAATTACCCAGTTGAACACTGTAACTCCAGTTTGTCATGCTAGTGAAGTGCTACGCTGTAATCTGTGGATGTGTTTACATTATTCTATGATCAATTTGTCAGAATTATTTTCATAGATAGATTATTAGACTGCACATCAAATGTCTGAGTAATAAATATAGAAAAAATCTGGTTAAATGCAAGTTACAACTGTGGTATAGAACACTTCCAAAGACTGAGGAGGACAGAAATGTATTAGTGTATGATGTGATAATGTGTGTCTGTAGCGGCTGAAAATGTCCTGGAAAATAATTTCAGGGAAAGAGTGGGAACCCTGGATAAAGCACCATGCATCCCTGCAGATTTATTGAAAAGTGTGTGGGATTTTGAACATAAATGTAGCAGCAAACCTATTTGTATATAAAGTTGTAGTGGAGAAGGGCATCAACACGGAAGGTAGACGATAATAATAATTCAAGTGTAAGTGACATACAACTGCTTTCTTTATGATGTCCAGCAGGGGGCGACTCTTATAACTGTAAACAGTGGTCAGATTGTGTAGAAGTCTGTGAGAAATCTACCCAACTTCTCCTTTGATCATCATCCTCAGTAAATGTTTTCCTTCCTTTATTGTCTCAATCACTAGTTTCAAATCTCTTTCAATACAGCATAATGTTCACTTTGTAAATTTTGGTCCCTTTAAGAGAAAAATTGATGATACAGCAGGTTGTGTTTAAGGGTGGCGCTACCTTGACATCAGTAGGCTGCTACAGTATTGCCATTAATCACTGAGCTCTCAGTCAGGTCTGCCCTTAATTTGTTTGTGTGGTTTAAAAGAGCAAGATGGCTGCAAAATGACAAACCTGAGGCTTTAAAGCAGTAGTCCATAAAATAACGGGTGCCTCTTATAGACATGGCAGTGGTTGAACTAATACACCATCTGTTGCTGTAATCCAAACTTCTATTTGTTTTGCTAGCCAGTGTAGCTGCTCATGCACAGTGGTGCATGTGAGTCACTCCCGCTGAAATTGACTGAGAACGAACTCAACAATGTGAAAGAAAGAAAATGTAGCCTGGAGTGTTCAGCAACCACTCCAGGGAAAAAATAAGAAAAAAAAGCTTGTTATGCCTTACAAAGAAATCAATGTACAGTTGGAGAGAGAGGTGGCTTGGCTTTTTAGGGATTTACACTACCGTTCAAAAGTTTGGGGAATTTAATGCTTTCCATGAAAACTTTTATTCATGTGCTAGCATAACTGCACAAGGGTTTTCTAATCATCAATGAGCCTTTCAACACCATTAGCTAACACAATGTAGCATTAGAACACAGGAGTGATGGTTGCTGGAAATGTTCCTCTGTACCCCTATGGAGATATTCCATTAGAAATCAGCTGGTTCCAGCTAGAATAGTCATTTACCACATTTACAATTTCTAGACTGGATTTATCATCCATTTAATGTTATCTTCATCAAAAAAAAAACTGTTTCTCTTTCAAAAATATGGACACCTCTTAGTGACCTCAAACTTTTGAATGGTAGTGCAACACGACATTGTCGTATCAATCTTTAAGCCGATATGACAAACGTGCTTCTTGTTAGTTTATAGTTGCGTGTTTAAGCATCCAGTAGCTGTGGAGCAACACTATCATTGGGTGCTGTGTTTGTTTTCCACTTGGCAAGTCGAGTGTTCGTGTTCTTTTCGTCATATGGCTTCCTGAAAGAAGCTGAAAGACAACTTCACAAACTTCATGCAAACTTCAAGTGTGTGTCATATGTGCTGTTGGTGGAATAGCACTTGAAATCCATACACCTTATGGTCCGCTCTCATTAACACTTGGCATCGTTATTCCAAGCTGCACCCGGATGAATAAAGTGTGATTTTCAAAAAGATACATATCTCAGTGAGGCGAACAAAAGGGTGAGAGGGATTTGTGTTAAATAAAATGAAAAAGAGACGTGAGAGACAGGAAAAGGAAATCACACGTTTTTATTGGAAAGTGTCAGAGAACACGTACCCGTTACAATAAAGTATGCAAAGTAGATCACATAATGAAGTTTGAGGTGAATGTGATTCGCTACAGTGAAGCGAAGCCTATCCACCTTTTCTCCCCCTACAGTCTGGCACGCAATAATTTAATGTATCAATCCAAAAATCATATTTCCTCCAGGCTGAAATTCATAAGCGGGGCGCAAATCGGACTCGCCGTTCTACCTGCAGATTAAAATGACATTGATACCGGTGGGCGCGAGATTGAGTTCCCTGAATGAAGCAGGAATAAAAGTCCTATCTGCACTGCGCTGCGGAACACAATTAGTTATTTAACAAGCATTTGGAAAAGTGCACTGATGCTCAGATGGATAAGGCTCATGCACCGTTTTTAATGCAGCGGTAAGGCATTTCAATATTACCTTTTTAGGTTCATGCTACTTCAAAATGCATCCTGACTCTATTGTCGGTAGAAACAGCAGTCGAGTGTGCGGTCTGGAGCCGACTTTTTGGGTAAGTTACGCATACCTATGTACATCTACACCAGTCACACAAGTACATTAAATCATCTCTTTATGGGATTTACAGCAATGAAATAAGTTAAACATCAGAAGATCAACATCTACAGCATGACTTCATGTTTAGGATATTGCACAAGTGTAACATTGTTTTCTGGAATCCAGTCAAGCCCAATTCTAAACTTTATAACTAACTGAAATTCAGTGTGTATTCAAGTCAGAAGTAACTGATTCATAAAAGTAATTAAAAAAAGAAAGAAAAGGGCTTCACTCTGAGCACCAGAGACATCATGGAGCTCGGTTATTGCTTCTGTTTTTGGACAAAAGGCGCTTGTCACAGACCTAAAAGCGCCGTTACAACAAAAGGTGCAAAAAGCTGTACAAGGCTGAGGGTTCAACGTAAAGAGTAAACACTGTAACTTCATGTTGACAGGCCGTTACTGACACACAGGAGTGACCAGTAAACAACAAGTTCGCTTTGGGATCACACATTACAGCGACACAGGGCTCTGAGTTGGCAACAGGTTATATTTCACTGACACCGAGGAAACACAGGGCGGGTTATGGACACCTAAACCAGCAACATACTGGGAGCATTGGACTATGATTATGCTGAACACGTCATTCACTAACCTCTCAACTGAAGCGCACTCATTCCCCCGTTATTGCTATGCTCTTCTTGACACTTTGCATCTCGACATAAAGGCAGAATAAAGCGATGTTTCAAATGAACAAATCCACTGTAAACATGGAACAAGGCAGAGTTACAGCATCACAAGTTTGACCACAAAATCTGGAAGTAATGGAGGCTGGCTGTGACTGGAAAGCATCAAAGGTAATAGGCAAATCTGTCAGCCTCTCAGACAAGACATCAGATCCTGTTTGAAGCGTTTTAAGACAAGTGATGACCCGGCGGCCCGCTGGCTGCTCAGGTATATGGATATGATATGTTTTGTTCAGTGATAGGAAATATTCCAAGCTTGACTAAAAGGGTAAAACATTTCACAGAACCACACTTTCTTTGCCAAGCTCCGCCCTCACCAAGCGGGTAAGACACTAAATCCTTTAGAAAGCAACAACCTGCAGCACAGGTCGCTTAATCAGGCCTACAGAGAAATATATACATTTATTCTACACACTGTTCTGGCCTTATAACTGCTCTCTCACAACTTTACAAGTAACATTCGCAAACCAAGTTTATCTACATGCAAGAGCGACCGTTCAGCGGGAACTAAACGACAGAGATGTGAACAGCAGCCTGCGACTGTGGATCAAATATATTTACTTCTAAACAGAGGAGGCTAAGGATGAACAGCCTAGTCACGTCACAATTCACAATCCATGCTAACGAGTGAAAGGGTCAAATGCAGGAGATCGGCTCTGTGGCCTCCAACACGCCAGCGCCGTCATTTAACCCCGTAGATGCCTGAAAAAAAAGCTCATTCATTCATCTGCTCACTTCATCTGTTGATTGCTGCATCCTTAAAGCAACACCGGCTGGGATCAGTAACCATGTTTTTCACACCTCCTCGTTCGGTTGTGTGAACGCTGTGATGTTTCACGGGGTAAACACGCTGCTGGCATGTGTGAGGCCACAGATTACAGTGTTCATGTGTACCGTAGTCTATATACATGGAGGGATTGGATCAGTCTGCTGTGTTTCTGCCGCGCCATCACTTCTCCTGCAGCAGCGCCGGGATGTTGATGTTCCAGCCGATGGCCTGCCGGTCGAAGCCGCAGGTGAACAAGTTGCACGACTGGTTCTCTTCGTTCCACGCCGTGCAGCACACCATCCTCCTGTGACCCTGAACACACACACAGTTGAATTACTCCACCAAGGAATGGCGAGGTTATGTAACGATTGGCGTACGTTTTTCGGTTAGTCTGTCTCTGTGCAACATTGCTCAAAAACGGATTTGGATGAAATTTTCAGGGAAGGTCAGAAATGACACAAGGACCAAGTGACTAGATTCTGGCAGTGATGTGGCTTATAGTCTGGACCCACGGATTTGTTAAAGATTTCTGTATCATTGTGAGACAGCGGCACGGCGTCACTGTAACCATGACAACAAGTGAACACTACATCAGCCGCCTCTTACTACAAATCCACCGCTGCGGACTTATTGGGACTTATCCATTGGAAATCATACAAGGAACAACTGAATAAATTGTGGGGGTGTTTCTGAGTCCCATTAACTCCCGCTGCCCGCTACATATTCAGGTCACGTGATTCAGTATGTGTACATAATGTACACATGGATAACACACGCCTGTGCTCAGTGTAAGGTCACTTTGTTTGTGGGTACATCTATATCAAATGGTTACATTCTATGTTGCCGTGATTTCTGCCACAAGTTTTTACAAGAGTTCATCTGTCAGAAGTGATAAAACTGACAGCTTTGGTGGAGTACCACGCTCTCTGAGTGCGTTTCTTGTTTGTGGCTGTAATGTATTCGTTTCTTACCATTCTGTTGCTGCGTGGAAGTCTGGCCAGCCGCACTCCGCTCATGTCAAACAGTCTGACTTGTCGATTGTCGTGTGGCAGAGCGATGATCCTCTGGTTGGCAGAGACACTGAGCCTGAAACATCAGATTCAGTCACACTTTAGTCCAGATGTGTTCATTGAGCTGAGCTCTCCTCTTTGCCAAGGCTTTTTCTGCTCCTGGATTTACAGAGCTATTTTAACCACATTTTCTCTTTCTAGTTTGGATGCGACAGCATCTGTAAAAACAGAACAACACTGACATCAACGACTCCTGGAATCTATATTCCTGCCTAGCAGTCAGGATAATTGCTGACGACGATAAATGGAGACATTTTCAGCACAGAAAAAGCAGAGACAAAAATATCTTTGCAGTTGTCTTTTTTTTGGGCTGAAGAAAGTAGGATTTTGTGCTTCTTATTTAAAGAAAATCAGATCTAATATCCATTTTTTTGATGTTTTGCATTTTTTGCCCCTGTCACATTTTTACTCACTGGAAGCATTGCAGAGAGAAATCGACCCCTGTGTAGTATAACCGAGTTACAATGCTATAAATCATGAAAAGAAAAGAAAAAAGTTGAATTTCTTTGATTATTTATCTTACAAAATAATGAAAAACCCTGGAATCATCATATGCTACATTTAGAGCCCACAGATGTGGGCGACTATAGAAAAAACATTTTAATTAAATTTGTTTGCCAGAGATTATCTCTGCATTAAGAACACTACTGTTCAAAAGTTTGAGATCACTTAGAAAGTCCTTATTTTTGAAAGGAAAGCAGTTTTTTGATGAAGATAACATTAAATTAATCAGAAATACGGTCTAGACATTGTTAATGTGGTAAATGACTATTCTAGCTGGAAACGGCTGATTTTAGCTGGAATATCTCCACAGGGGTACAGAGGAACATTTCCAGCAACCATCACTCCTGTGTTCTAATGCTACATTGTGTTAGCTAATGGTGTTGAAAGGCTCATTGATGATCAGAAAACCCTTGTGCAGTTATGTTGGCACATGATTAACAGTGTGAGTTTTCATGGAAAACATGAAATTGTCTGGGTGACCCCAAACTTTTGAACAGTAGTGTAAGTTCCAATATGTGTAACAAGTTTGTTTCCACAGTTCCCTCTGTCCATTGAGACTGTATGCTTTGGATATCTCACATACAGCATGAACAAAACAGCACTTGCAACACGCAAAATGTTGCAGAACACGTTGCAAAATGATTGCAAATGGCATGTCTCTGTGTGTGGGGTAGGGGACGACCTGCTCCAAATAAAAAAGACTTTCCGTGTTCATTTTACATTCCATACCCGGCGGCCAATGGCCTCATTAGCCAGGAAACACAGTAAACATGAATTTAACAACATACTCATTCATGTGTAGAGTCACATTAATGTATCGCTTAAAAATCTATTCAGATTAATTGATACCATTAACAACCAGTGAAGTAGTGAAATAAATATGCAATCATTCAAGCTGCATCATATGGAGGTTGTTCATTGACGGCCCCAATCCACTCATTTCTAATACAAGGAAAACATTCAATAAAATGATTCAGTAATGACCTTATTTATCTACAGATGGGAACAAGTCCTGGCAGCTCCAGCCCTCCCTTCACCTACCTGTTCACAGCCGAATCAGTGCGGATGGTTGCTATGGGCGACCTCATGTTCTTCAAATCCCACACCTTGACGGTGCGGTCGTCACTCCCCGAAAC
The DNA here is from genome assembly GCF_021347895.1 of Acanthochromis polyacanthus. NCBI lineage: Eukaryota > Metazoa > Chordata > Actinopteri > Pomacentridae > Acanthochromis > Acanthochromis polyacanthus. Next base: position 10,897,178 of record NC_067132.1, read on the forward strand.
TACGTTGTCGCCCACCGTGAACACCGCAGACGTCACCGTGCTGCAGAGCAAACACACAAAAATAAAGACCGTTGTAATCAAAACTGATTCATATTCAGGAGATTCACACGTTTTTCAGAATTCCTTCTAAGCACAGTAACTGCTGTAGTGAATAATTTCTACAGGTAAGTATGGAGCTTTAACACATCTGATCTGTTGAAACAGTTTTATATTATAGATAATAAAATGTATATTTATCTTGTATTTTAGGAGAAGAAAGAAATATAAAACCTATTTCTATCCAGTGCAGTCACCTCTTCCACAGACAGTGTGATTGTTTCACATACACCTAGAAGAGGAGACAAATGTGCTGCAGCGATACATCAGAAAGGACGCCAAGGAGAATGTATCGGGTACATCTGGAAGCTAACACTGCCTGGTTCTTGACTTAGAAATGGACTCTCCCTTTTAAAACATTACAAGGTATCACCTTCCCCTCAGAAAACTGAAATGCTGGTGGGACCTGTCACAGTGCTGAGCTTCGTCACACAGGAGGAGCTGTCAGGACAACGTGATGGGTTAAAAAATGCCTTCAAAGTGTTCACACCCCTGAACGTGTCCGAGGTGTCGCGATGCTGTGAAAGACGATTTCCGCTTTGCCGTTTCCCTGTTAACTGTCTTGTGCATTCTGTTAGAAGCTCATCATGTTCAATAACCTAATGCTACACACAGAGACAAGCCACTTGAAGAATGTGATCAAAATTACTTGAGAGAGAAAAATAACGGGCAAGCTAGAGGTGAAAAACATGACGATATGTGCCTTCGAATGAAAGATATCAAGTGTGCTTTCACTGATAGAACGCAAACATATTCCTGTGGAAGGACTGCAAACTGGATAGCAGTATATAGCTAGTTTTCACTTGTGACAAATACACAACCATTTACCCATTACTTTTAGCTCATTGCACTAGGATATATGCTCAAGTTTAATGTCTACAGAACTGGCCTAATTCTTGATATGTGAATTACGTTAACAAGTCTGATTTAATAGAACTACTAGAAGGCTAAATACAAACTTTGTGTATTCCTGTTCTTTTACTGGATATCAACAACAGGCATTTAATTATTGTTTGCTTTTCAAAATAGACCACTTTTGAAGACATTCAAAGTGCTTGAGTTTACTAAAAGTCTTAAAATGTTAAATATAATCACTATAATCGCACTTTGAGTTTGTATTAATCTGTGAATGCAGTAGACAGATGAAAAATGCACAAACGTCAATGAAACTACCATTTTTGTTGTTTAAGTTCACATATGTCTATTCATCGATTCATCATCAATCAACATTTATTTGAATTGAAAAACTTTGCTTATTGTGTCAAATATTGCTATTTGATAAAAAATGTGATTAATCGCGACTAATTAAAGTCCCAGCCCTACTTTATATATTTATCATGTAATGCACGTAAGACTTCGTCTGATGCATCATGTTGACAGCTATTCTGGGCACACTGGAAGCAGCTATGTTCTTTATATGCCAGCTGCATCCCCATCCTCCATGTTCTTTATCTAACCAGCCGTGATGCACTGCTGCACATGCTGCTGAGGTCAGGCCTAGCCATTCACTGAACAGACCTTTAATATTTCCACTCTATAACTACATGTCAGTCGCTCTCTATTTTTTTCCCTGTTAATTCATGGAACAAAAAGCTTCAAAATAAGCTGCATGGGATTTCTGATCCTTGATTGAGGTTAGCGTTGTGTAATGTCTCTTCACACACACACACACACAGCACAGTCTTGGGTTCTACATCTACTATTTCTAGCTAAAACTGGCTTCTCTCTTAATTCAAATTGACACGGCATTAAGGCCTCATTAGCGGACTAAACTTTGTCCTATTAGAGAGGCCGGGGCTCAAGGAAACTGCTGTATCGTTACAGGCACCTTCTGACATTGCAGGGTACAGCCCACCTGGGAATACAAGAGGTGCAGAGAGAGATAGCGGGAGGGAAAGGAAGGGGGGTGTGCTGGGTGGGAGGTGTGTGTGGGGAGCGTAATCAGACAAGGTAATTGATTAAAAGGTTGATTAAGGTTAAAGGGTTTTAAGAATGGGTGTGAGGAGGGAGGGAAGTATTCAGAGGTACTTAATGCTCTGCAGTGTCTCTGACAGCCAAGGTCAAGACCGGGTGGAGACTTGGGGAGCTGGAGAGGCAGACAGAGGGACGTACAGGAGGAATCATGGGAGCTCTGCACTCACAGGGGTTAAGGTGAGTTGAACGTCTCCCCAACAGCGAAGCCCAAACGTCCCTTAGCTGCAAAAAGGTGGCACCCTGGAGGCCAGCAGTGGTGAGATTTCAACAACACCGGAGAGACGAAGCTTTGCTGAAGGAGACATCCTTCCTCCGCTTGTCATGTTTCTACATTTTCTTCTCCAAAAGAACGGTTTCAAGTCACAGTTAACATGGAGTTTGTAGTAGAACGATTGTCACAGTGTGTCGACCAAAACCAGTCACACACCTGCAGCTGCAGCCTTTACAAAGAAGCACTTTTTTATTTCTCCCGTAGTATTTTCTAAGAAATCAACACTTTCTTTTTCTTTAACACTTAATTGCTTCGACCCAATGTTCAAATAAAAATCATTCTCAAAATACTCTGTGGAATTATCAAATCCATAGTTCATTTCCATGTAACAGCCTTCCACACGGCTTAATGCTAATTAGGCGTCAACAGATCATCGACCTGGCTCGTTATTGATTTTGAAATTCAGCAATTTTCCAATCAATATGGTTGTTATTTTTTAAGTGACTTCCGAGAAAAAATAACGACTTTTCAAATGCACTACTTCGGCTCTGATACAGCCGCCTCTCTCTCTGTCTGTAAAACCTACATTCAAAAAAGCGTTTCAATTAGGTTTGGTGTTGGAATTTTATCTCTAAATTTAGTTCACTGATGTTGACTGATGTGTTTCACAGGCAAATGTCAGATAAAGAGGACTAAAGAAAGCCACAGCCCAGACAGAGGAATCTTTTACAATAAGATACTTCGCTTTATAAAAGAAAGCTAAGACTACTGCTACTTCGATTTTAGTATTTCTCTGATTGGAAGCTGCTTATTGAAAACAAAGAGAATGATGGACTGATGCACAGGGAGAGAAATTTATAAATACATGTTGAAGTTTTTCTGTGGGTTAAGGTCATTGTGCTCCTATTGGTCACAACAAAGAGGGGGTTTCATACTAAAATTAATGACTTCAGATGGTATTAACTTGATTTGACTATTTCGGACTGCTAAAGCCCAGTAGTAGCTTCACATAAATTGATAACCTATAATAAGAATATGTATATTTCAAAATAAAAAATGAAAAAAAAAATAGAAAGAAAAAAATAAGCCAACTCAGCTTGCAACTACAAAGTTGTTGCTAATGATTAGTGGAAGTCAATTCTTTTATGCAGTTATTCTTTTATAACTTCTAGATATGACAGAGCTGTATTAATACCACATATAATCAAAAATTAGATTGTAAAGTGGGAAAACTAGCAGATATATTAATTTTTTGAAAATTGAAGATTCTTTGTTCAGGTAAAAAAATATTTATTGTAATTTGTTTTACTACTGTAAAACATTTAGCAACAGCAGTTTTGTTTTGCAAGTTATCTGAACAAAATTTGTACTGAACACTCACAAAACCAAACAGACAACTTGCAACGAAACTGTTGTTGCCACATGTCAGTCCAGTGAGGAACAGGTGATTGGTGTTTACAAGGAATCACAAGAATGATGACATTTAGCTCCGAGACCCAAATTTCAAACATTCTGAACTAAAACTGTAAGTGGAGAGAAGTTTTGGGATTTTGTCATCCTTGAACTTAACCCTTAAAAAGCCGGGACTGAGTATACTCGGTTCACGCTTCTCGTACACACAGCCGAAACCAAACATTCTGGGCTCGCTAATTAACATAAAATATGCACACACCCGTATGTGTGTTGACCAATGGTAAGATATAAACATTGACCCCAAATTTGCTTATTTCAAACGATAAAGCCGTATGAGCCGTTATAACAAAGCCACAATTACGAAGCTTTTATCGGGGCCGTGTACCGTAATAACACGGCCGAAATTCACAATGGCGTACGTCTATGACAATGAGGCCTCGCAAGACTTGATTGATATTTTTATGGATTAGGTGGTTTTAGTATAGGTTTCAGTATATGTACTTCTCCAGAAACATGGGCTGGTAAGGGTTAATAAAAGTTGAATGAACCATGAGGGTTAGGAGAGTTAGCATGGCATGGCCCATTAGAATGATAGTGCAACTAACAACTGACACAAATCTAAGAGGGACAACAGGAAATGACCAAACTTAGCACGGGGTTAGCGTTGTTAATTTGTCACCTGCCACCACTTCTTGGACTCTGCGTAAATCTGCTGCAGTATTTGCTCTGGCACTGAGACTTTGATCCAAGCAAGTGCTTTTAATGACTGATGTTTAAATATATGAAAATCTCACAGAATCTTGAAGCGCACTCACTGTAAGTGGATGAGAGTGTAAGCCAAATGCCTAAAATGTAAATGAAACAATTCAGGTACAGACGACTAAGAGGTTTAAGAGCACTCTGTTATTTTTTCCTCTGCTGCTGCAAACCCGACAGTCTCTGAGAACCTGTAAGTGCTGGTGTATTCCTCCAGAGGATGTCACATCTGCATGCAGACGCCCCCCAAACCCCCATCAGACACACAAACCTGCATTTCTATCAAACCGCAATCAAATGCCTCCGAAAGCCGTCGATGGCAGCAGAGGCAAACGTGACATGGCGTTCTGTTTGTAGAGCAAGCCCGCTGTCATTTCTCGTTTGCTCTCGGCCGTTTTCTTAGCTCGTGCACAGTTGTCATTACACTGCAATTACAGCGGGGTGGTGGGATGGAGGGTGCATGCTGCACTTTTAGCTGCCGAGGTTCGCTGTCAGGGAGTGTTAGCTGTAATTGCCGCTGAAGACGGTGGAAACGAGAGGCTGTCTCCCCTCTAGCTCTAAACTTCTTCTGCCTATTAAACCATTCACACTGTCCTCTCCTCTGCTGTTTCCACTAGAGGGAGATTATGCCATTTATGCCACTTATGCCACGTCGTTATGCTAGGATGGAGAATCTGGGAAATTAGCAAGACAAATGGCAATGCATGGTTGTTGTAGGACACGATTAAAACCAGAAAGATTCACAGGTAAAGTAAGGAAAGTGGAAAAAGTGTTCAAGTGTTTAGTCTGAGTGCTGATGTGACCTTTTACTCTCTTCTCAGACAGAAATGAGATGATTACTTGATTAATTATTGTAAAATAAATCTTTCATAGAAGCTTCATTTGCAGCTATTTTGACAGCTGATTGTCTTTCCTTTTTTTATTTTTATTTTTTTTACTGGCTTCTTCTTGGATTCAAAAGTTTGTGGAAGGGGTCGACTAATATGGTTGTATCAGTGCCAAATCTGATATGAATGAATTATTAGTAATGAAGGAGACTGATAACTGATATTTACAGTAAAAATGAAAATATTGGGGTTACAGTTTAGAATAATACAATATCAAACTCTGCTGAAACGCCTTCATTGGTTTATGTTTCACATATGTTTGCTTGAAAGAGAAATGTTCAGCGTTTATGCTTCAGTGTTGGTTGTCTACTACTAATGACATGTAACCAGTCAGACAGACAGAGAGAGGTGATGCTTTTTGAAATGTTTAGAGACAAACAATCACACTCACATCTAAGGACAATTTAGAATTACCAATTAACCTCAGCATGTTTTTGGACTGTGGGAGGAAGCTGGAGAACCCGAGAAAACCCACGCATGCCCAGAGAGAACATGCAAACTCCATGCAGAAAGATCTCAGGCCCAGGCCAGGACATGAACCGGGGATCTTCTAGCAGTAAGGCTAAAGTGCTAACCACCAAGCCACTCTGCAGCTTTATTAGGAATCAGTTAAAAAGAAATAACAATACAGATCAATTAAACACAGTGAATATTTAATCCAATAATCATTCAGGATAACAACCGTTGATCTTTTTTTTTTTTTTTCCCCCCGTTAATCTTTAAGTTTTTAGCTTCAGTGTTTCCTCAAGGGAGGCCTCCACTGGGATGTATGCCCAGTATGCCCGCGGGGGGCGTTGCCCTGGAGGCCTCCTGGGCCCGAGGGACTGGGGCGGCTCTGCATTAAGTGCGGGGTCTGCCCCTGCCCATCGGCGTCTGGGTGGTCTCTGTGGCGGCGCTCCCGGTGGCTGTAGGCTGTGGCGCTTCTCGGTGTGTTTCCCCACATGGTTCCTCAGTGCCCTGCCGTGTCTCAGCACCGTGTGTGTGTATGTGTGTGTGTGTTTTGTGAGTGTGTGTGTGAGCGCATGTGTGTATATATCTGGAAGCGGGATATTGTCGGTTATATTATGCTTTTATTCTCTCTGTTGTTGTATTCTTTTATTTTGTGAAGCACTTTGTGTTACATTTTAAATGGATGAAAAGTGCTATATAAATAAAGTTTGATTTGATTTGATGATCTTTAATGTGTTGGTTTTCTTAATCCCCTTCTTTTTAAACAAAGAAAAACATTTATCTTTAGTTTTTCACTTTGTGTGGAGTAAAATAAGATATCTCTTTAGACTGTGAGAAACATTTTGTGAACCAAATTTACTGCCAAAATAAATATCACCGTGCATCTTTGATAAAGAAAGACACAACTACAGTCCAACGATATTTAGCCGCAGGACAGATGGAAAAATGACCTGAACAGGTGAACTACTTCTTGACTGACATCTTTTGAACTGGTAGCTCCACAAATTATGACACTGAAAGAGGTAACCTGGGGCTGTTTTACTTTGTAATGGACATTTTTTTTTGCATTTACTCATGTTTGCAAACTAGTCAATTAATTAAGTGCTAAGTTAATTATTACTCAATAATACGGCTCCTAAACAGTAAACGGCTTCAACGAGTTTTTTCGGTCTCTATCTAAACTGCTTTTCTCCGTAAACAGCAGAGCTCTAGGGAATCACTACATTTGCCTTCAGGTTTGTTGCTTTAAATGCGCCACGGGCAAGGAGGGAAGTGGACATGTGGGAAGGAAATAAGGACGGAGGGGAGGAAATGAAACGAGGAGGGCTGTTGTTAACTGTGAAACACTGGTGCTTAATCTCATTACAGCAATTGTCTATGGGAGAGAATTAGAGTGGGATCTGCAGGAATTATACATGTTGGGGTCGTACATAATGAGCTCTACGTAATCCCCCTACTTGCAATCAAAGGCTGCCAGAGAGTACCAGCCAGCCAGCACACACATGTAGACATGCACACACACACACACACACACACTCACTCTACTTACGTCTTTTAAAGAGCGCTGCCATTGAAAGCCACAGACAAGCCTGACAGTCATCGTTTTGAAATGAGCGGCTGCAATTGAGTGTTAACAGCGAGCGAAGTGCCAAATTACACAGAGTGGGGGATTAACGCAGAAACGGACAGATAAATGAACAGGAGAGCGAGGGAGAAAGAGAGGTAGCAAGAGGCAGAGAGAAGAGAAAGAGAAGCAAACTGTCGAAGTGAGAAGAAGCGCTCAGTAATGAATGAGAAGCAAGTGGAGGATTTGGCTTAGAGCAATAGGGTCTGTAAATTAATGTAAAAGGAAAAAAGGTGGGACAAAAAGCAGAAAGTGCTGGAGGGATTCACAGAACAAGAGATGCTACGGCACCACCCTGTGGGCAACACAAAGACTGCACCAACCATCACATGAAACATTTAGGTGTCAATTAGTGACGTCTCAACCAGGAAGGAACAGAGCGTTTGTTATGAGAGACTCACTCAGTGTGTCCCTGGAAGACGTTGACAGAGTGGATGGACGGGTCTCTGAAGTCCCACAGTCTGAAGGTGGTGTCCCTGGATGACGTGACCACCAGGCGCTGGGTGGGGTGGGTGCAGCAGTGGGTCAGCTCCTGGTCATGACCTACACACACAGACACATAATAACACAATAATATACTGTTTCCATTTGTGTATTATTAAATGATCTCCACAGGGGAAAACTGTTTATGCAGTGACGAAGCACAAAGCAGGATGTCATGACAGGGAAAGTGCTTTGGTGAAACATTCGCATGCAGGAAGGCAAATATCATCATTAAAATGGATAATTCACCAAAAATAACTCGCAAAACTGCTGTACTGACGCTGTCAGTGCGTAGGTTGTTGCTCAGTGGTTGTTGTTGTTGTTGTTGTTTCTTTTACTGAAGGGGATTTGAAAATAGTAACAAGTAGATAGTGGAATGGGAGGACAAAGTGCATGAAATACGCAGCCAATGGCAGGCTTATACTCCCAGCCTGCATCATGTCAGTTAGACTATGACAAACAGGAAGCAGGTTTGTTCCACAGATTTGTCCAAACCTGTTAAAGGAACAGTTTGACATTTTGTAAGAGATTAGTGCCACCTTATATCTGTATGCTTAAACCAAAGAGACGGGCAGAAGCCAAACAGTTGGTCTTCTGAGGCTTCTGTGTCCAAAATCGCCCCTTTTATCACTCATCCACTACTCCCTATACAATATACACTTAATAGTTTACTCAGTAGTGGGCAGAAAATTGATTTCCAACACTTGCTTGCAAACCATCATCATTTTGTGTCATTGCTGACTGCTATAGTGACACACATCGGTAATTTTCTCATCTATAAAGTAGTAGTACACACATCATGGACACCAGTTCTAATTCTGCTGTAAAAGGAAAGTAACTAAAGACAGACTTCACTATTTACTGCTGATAGATAATGTAGTAGATTATGGAGAAAATGGAGGTGACTACATCTTACGAGGAAAAAAAGCACAAAATCCTCCTTAACACCAACATGTTGCTGAAATGCACAAAATATAAAATGTTAAGTAACAGGCTTTAGAGAACCTGGCATACAAGTTGGTTCCCCGTTCTTAGTCTTTACGCTGAGCTGTGCCTTCATATTTAGCCTTGGTATATGAGAGCTGCATCAGTAGTCTTCTTGGATTATATTTATTCCAATTCCAGTGTCACATTAAGGAGATTAAACAGAGGTTTTTCACTGTGTACTTTAGGAATGACAAAACGAGCCAATTTTGCCCACAACCACTCCATGAAATTAACAACGACAGCAGCCCATTTTGTCTTCCATTTAAGCTCAGTTTCTTGTTCTTGAGAGGTCAAATGGGCCTGTTAAGCAGTAAAACACTGTGCTGGAGGCATCCCCTACAAAAACTACTTTTATGTCTTTTCAGAAACCTAAAACTTCAAATATCTGGGTGAGTTGAAACTTGTTTGCTTTGCTAGGTATTAATTTGGACCGACCTGTACCCTGACCTCGTACTGCTGGACGAACTAAATGACTTGAGAGCAGCATAATGTGCAATATTATGACATAACTTTGAGCCACTTCACATACCAGTGAGCGTGTGAACCAGTTCAGACGTCTCCACTTCATACAGGTTTGCAGCACGATCCCAGGAAGCTGACACCACCTGTCGGCCTCCTACCAACCAATCAGCTGCGATCACCACGCCCTGGTGGCTCTTCAGGGTCGCTGTAGCAACCCGGACAGTGGGGACCTCGCATGGGCCCTCGCCGTCCACCTCGCCTTCCTCTCTGTCTGATGAGTCCTGGTCATCATCACACGGAGCCTGTGGAAGGACGACCAATAGTTGAATCAGTGCACACACGTGGATCTCATTCTGGAGTGATTCATTAATTATGGAGAATAAAGTGACCTATTTGGCAAATGCAATAAATCCTTTTAAACAGGTTGTAGAATCCCTGTGAAGAGAAACAGTCCAAGCTACTCACACTGACATCTGGTGGTGGCTGCGGGGCAGGAAGCTGCACCATGTAGCGCCAGATGTGAGCCGTCTGGTCCCCGGAGGCTGTGGAAGCATGTGGAAGTACACATCAACAGAAACGCAGCACAATTACATCTACACACAAGTAGACTGCCGGAGACAACAGATGCAGCAGAAAACGGATGAAACAGTCCTGAGGAGAACAAACCTGTTGATGCAGATGCTGTATTAAATGTAGCCAATTAAGCAAATTAAACACGCATTGATTCAAACACATACCTGTGAGGGCCATCTGCTCTGTGGGGTGGAACTTGATGGAGTTGACTGTGGGAAAGAAAACGATGATGAAACAACGTTACATCAAATGTTCCTGCTATGTGACAATACATGGGAGCAAACGCTGACAGACACAAACGAACCAGTTATTTAAAAACAGATTTGGCCTGACAGAAGGTGCTTCATATACTGTAATTTGTGGACTATTGAGCGCAACTGAATATAAGCCACACCCACTAAATTTAAAAAGCAAAAAGTTTCGTACATATATAAGTCACACCTGACTGTAAGCCACAAGTGTCCACATTGTAACATGAGATATTTACACAGAAAGATTGTTTTTAAAACTTTTAATTAAATAAATGCTTTTTTCCGAACAGTGCCTGTAACACGGCAGTAAAACGCACTCAGTTCACGCTGCCGACTCCAACGTGTCACCATTGATCTATTGATGCCAAGCTGGCATGCAGCAGCTCTGTTTCCTTCTTCCACAGGCAGATTTAGCTTAAAAGCTGCATCATATGCATTTCTTCGTGTGTTTTCCATGATGAGGATGTGTGCATGAAGCACAAAATGACTGATTTGAAGAATTTAGTGAGCATGCGTTTGATTTCATTCAAACAGTGTCATTGGTCCACTGTGACCTGTTCGGTTTTGTCTGATGTGACGAGGCTGAATGTATTGACGGCATGAAGCTCGCCTGGAAAAATCTACACATTAGCCGCAACATTGTGTAAGCCGCAGGGATCAAAGCGTGAGAAAAAAGAAGTGGCTTTTAGTCCAGAAAGTACGGTAGTCATTTTATCATTTAAGGTTCTTTCAGACCAGTCTTTACTTTATTTGATTAATATAATTTTAACTCATGCACTCTGAAATGTCTGCATGATTAAGACATACAAAATTTCTTCGGTAGAATTACCTGATCCTGCATGGCCAGCATACCTCAGCAGACATTTCCCAGTCTCTATACTCCACAGTAGAGCTGAGTGGTCTGTTAAGGGAGAGCAGAAGTAAACAATATGTAGCTGTTCACATTTTTAGAATGGTTTATAATATATGTCCACAGTGGGCAAACCTTTTAGGATTTGGTACAACCTGTAGCCATTGCTGAGCTAAATCAGCTTCAACAAGTTTAGGCTCTTAAAAAAAAACAAAGCCAAAATCATGTTTCTAGAGAATTAGTCTGGATAAATATTAGCACTAAAACACTACCAGCGTACAGCAGAAGCCATCAATCATCGTAACTATGTTCTCATTTTTTTGCTAATGGCACCAAGGCATCACAATTAATTTGACAATGATATAATGATGGAAATACTGCTTGCAGCACCTTTAGGCTTCACTAATTATTCATATTTAAAACCGCAGTGTCTCATTGTGGCTGCGTATCAAACAAAGCCACAGTGACTGATTTATATAGTCTGTATAAATGACTTGGAGTACCTGCTGAGGCGGTGCCCAGGACCACTGGCTGAGTTCGGGTTACACTGAGGTCCCAGATCCCGTCCCGATGGCCCATGTACTCCTTGAGCAGCTGGCACAAGGCCCGAGAGCCTGTGGTGGCTTTGAAACTGGACACAATCTGAACAGAGAGGGAGGAGAGGTGGGTGTGAAGGAGGGAAAAGAAGCAGAGAGGGATGGGTATTGATCCAGCTGCTGGACCAAAACCTAACAGCACACAGTTTTGCTAAAATGAAAGAAAGAGTAGGTGCACCGATAGAAAGTTGTCCGAATGAAGATCAAAACTTTAGAAAAATTCTACAGTATGTATGCCTCAACTTACAGGACTCGTGTCTTACTACATGCACTATTGTTACAAGTGAGAAGAATTTGGGTTCAGTAATGATGTCACTGTAACTGAAATCTGGCTACATGATGTGGACCAGTAGGATGAATTGTAGGCTTTCATTTGTAAAAGGTATCACACAGCTTGTCGTTGCTTTGTGACAAACAGCTTTCCAGATAACTGTTTGATATGTTAGATCTAGGGCCTGTATCACAAAATTAGACTGATGGGTTATAGCAGCATCCTTTAGAGGTAACTCCAGTTTATTGTTATCTCAAAGCCATTTTCACTTTTAGCTGCTCACTAAATGGCTTCACAGGAGGTTAACTTCTGTGAAGAACCAGATCAAAACCCGTGGACAGCACGACATCGCTCTGGAACTCATTCCTACAGGATCCTGATGGAGCGATGAAAGTGTTAATAAAACTACACTGAGACATTTTGATTAATTAGAATAATTTTCTTTCCATGATAATTACATCAGAGACAGAATAAACCATTCTGGGTTTTAAGCAAACATAAAGAAAGTCTAGCACAAACTAATGAATGCTCAATACCCAATTACAGTTGCTAATAATTGAGCACATTGTAATTAATTCCTTATCAGGCGTTTGTTTGTTTGAGTACAGATGACCTGTACTCTCTCTTTCTGTGTTGGCAGCAAAAGACTGCAGTGTATCTTGTTCATAACGGTATGTTTCATCATGAGACACTCGAGACGCGTGAACACTGTACACATATTTAAAGGCCTACAGTTTCTAATAATTCTGACAATAATGTATTATTATTTATTAATATTTTCACCACTACTTTGAATATTTTGGTATTAATTCCATAGTTACTATAGTTTCTTATTTTACTCTGCCAAGGAAAGCGATGGAGTTATGTGATCGGCATACGTTTGTCTGTCCGTCTGTCTGACAGCAACATTACTCAAAAACAAAATAAGGGATTTGGATGAAATTTTCAGGGAATATCAGACATGACACAAGGACCAAGTGATCAGATTTTGGCAGTGATGCGGCTTATAGTCTGGATTTGTTAAAGATTCCTGTATCATTGTGAGACAGCAGCATGGCGTCACTGTAACTATGACAACAAGTGAACACTACATCAGCTGCCTGCTGACGATCTCATGATTATTATCCTACTAAAAATCCACCGCTGCAGACTTATCGAGACTTATCTGTTGGAAATCATACAAGGAATAACTGATTAAATTATGGGGGTGTTTCTGAGTCCCATCAATTCCCGCCGCCCGATACATATTTAGGCCACACGATTCAGTATCCGTACATAATGTACACATGCATAATACACGCCGGTATGCAGTGCAAGGTCATTTTGTTTGTGGGTACATCTATATTAAAAGGCCTATGTTGCTGTGATTTCTGCCACAAATTTCTTCAAGATTTCAGCCGTTGAAAATGATACAACTGAACAGCCTTGTCAGAGTACTGCGCTCTCTGAGTGCTTTTTAGTTCTACTTGTCTCAAGAAAATGTCACAATTTGAACAATCTTTATGATACAGGCTCCTAGAATGTTAGCCAGTTAAAGTCAAGTGTGTATAATCTGTGTAAACAAGGGCTGCTTTATGTCAACTAAAATGTTTGCAATTTCACACTGCACCAAACTGTGTGTGGCTGAAATATTAATATCAAGTCTGCTGATGTGTCAAATAGGAGGGAAGATCATCACTGTGGTGCACCTCTAAAAATATCCACTGGTCTGGTTACACACAGCCTTCGGTCGCTGCAGGCTTCCAGCTCAACAAACTATAAAGTGAATTGTAGTTTGACTTGTCACACAGCGCTCACAGCCTGTTCTCTACATGCTGCTGCAAGCAGACGGCTGACCACAGCAATAAGCTCAGATCATTGGTAGTCATTAGACGCAGCAGCGAAGCATCTGGTTCACACACGTCAGACTGTGTTAATACACACTCTCATTCTGTCCTGACGGTTTATTTTCACATTACACTACAATGCAATCATATTTGTTTCCTGTCATTAGAACACAATGAGCAGGGAGCAACAAGGAAACAGCCCATTCCATTCAAGGTCAACCAAGTAGTACACTGAGGCTATAGTTAGTGCACAACATTAGTTTCAAGTCCCTTCAGTCTTTACAAAATTAGTTTTTGATATGTTAGCTGTAGATCATGTAGCAGCTAGTTCTGTCAGGGGGTTAATCTAAAGAGTCCTCCCTTGATCTCGTGTATCCTCTTTTTCTAACGTTTAAAGCAGAAGAGGATCATGTCCCACTCTTCATCTGGCTCAGGCTTTGGCTGCATTCAGACTGTTTCTTTGTTTTAAAAAGGCAACGCCAAGAGAACATGTTACGTAGAGTGGAAGATAACAGAATGGCAATGAGAAGGTCAACATTTCATTGTTCAATATTTGTATTGGTACACTTAAAGGAGTAATGAAGATATTTTGGGAAATGAGCTATTTGCATTTTGGCCGAGAGGTGCACAAAAAGATCTATAACACAATCATGTCTGGATTTCAAGCGGAGAGTTATTTTAGTATAACATAAGTACTGGAAACAAAGAACCTGGTTCAGTCAAAGGTAACTGAGTCTGCTCCCCAGATCTGCTAAAGCTCACATAAAACAGCGGCGGCGGCCCAGCGACTTCCAATCGCTGGTCCGTTTACAATCGCCGTTAACAAGTTATCGTTAACGTCGTTACCATCGTGCGGGAGTATCAGTGACAATAAAGTGTTCAAACAAATGAAATCCGCGGAAATCCACGGATCCGCGGTAAATTCCCATCGCTGAAAAAAAGCGGAATTCCGCGAATTCGCGGAAAAGGTGCATTTCCTTGAAAATGACCGATTCGGGGATTTTATACCGACTTCAGGACATGTTTTGGACAAAATAGTTTACTGGCTTGTGTCATCTGGATGTAAAAGGTTGGATTATGGCCGTTTTTTGTGGAATCTTTTTTTTTGTGTGTAATAATAAACCCGGAAATGTGAGTTGCGCTGTGTGCGTTGAAGCCGTGTATAGAGAACGGATGGATGAATATTTGTTTTTGTCGGACAAATGTGTTTTTCTCACCTGCTGTGGTAATCGCATCTGAAAGTGGTTTATACCGGCGGATTCATGAGAATCTAAGCTTTCCAACGTCGTATAGTGTTTGTATAATTGGGTTTGCAGCCGTCGGACATTCTTGAAATTCCTATGCAAATTAGTAGGTGTACCGCCGGCGGTACACTGAAGCTTAAGGGGTTAAGTTATTTTTTGGGGTTGTTTTGCCTTTATTATAGTGCACGGTGGAGAGACACAGGAAACTGGGGGAGAAGACTGGGGAAAGACATGCAGTAAATGGCCACGGGTCGGACTCGAACCCATGATCGCTGCGTTGGGAATACAGCTCTTGTTTATGGGCGGCCCGCTCCACCTGTTGAGCTACAGGGATGTCCAAGAAACTTTCATTAAATGCTTAAACCAGCTATCATTAAACTAAAAGCAGGACAGATTCAGCAACTTATTTCTCACCTCAAATGCTTTCAGAAATAATTTTTGCCAAACAGTTTTCACAAGAAAAGAAAGTTTGAGACGTTTCTGCGCTGACATCACTCAGTTCATTCATACATCAGTGTTAATAGTTTGTAACAAATTAGGAAACTTAAAAAGGTGTGATTAAATGCACTACTGTTTTAACACATTATTTTTTTCTGTAATTAATCAGAACTAACGCGTTAAAGTCCCAGCCATAGTACAAACACCAGAGCGGTATTGACCTTCCCTTGTAATTCTCAACAAGAAAGGGGATAAGCATATTTCCCAAAATATTTTGCACTGTTCCTTTAAGAGATATCCAGCTTTTTACTGGTTACTGGTTAATTTTAGTTCTATCTTGAGTGCAATTTTTTGACTTAACTTGTCCTGTGATACGGAAAAAGCAGTTTGACATTTGGCATTTATTGTTTTGATACAGCTGATGTAAAGTGACTTAACTGGTCATCAAATGCCATCCATAAACGTTCTACTCTATCGGTAAAAGACCAAATGTAACAAATAAAGTAACAGATAAATCCATTTTGTACCATCTATAAATGCAGCCGTTCACCCAAATGACTTCAGCGTGGGTACAGAGCAGAGAAGAGACGAGGAGTCAAGGTCAGACTCTAGTTAAAAAGAGACTCAGCCCACAGCTGTCCCCCATGATGCTTAGCGACAAACAGAGCATTCAGGAAGTTACCCATGAATCTCCGCCCCACAACTCCCATGTGGCCACACTGAAGTTGCGAGGTCCACCTATTTTGCTCTGGAAAGTGTACAAGCGCTACATTGGCAAAAGATTAAAAAGGAAGAAGTCAAGGGAGATGTCATTTTTTAGCAAATGTTGAAGATCACACAGAGTTTCCTTTAACTAAACTTTATAGCTATAATAATGCATCATTCAGGAAAAAAAGAACTAAACAAGGATTTTGGGTCACAATTTCATTTGTTTACGTTACACATCATGAGCTCAGAGGAAGAACTTTCCCACCATTTGTTCTGAAACACAGGGGCTTTTGACACTGTTTCCTCAGACAGGCATGAATCCTAAAAGCTCAAATATTTACACACATGACAGGTCTACAAGCTCCATTGAACAGAACATCACAGCTGGTGGCAGGTACCTTGCTGGTAGAGGCTTTGTAGGTCGTCTTCAGCTTCTGTGACAGTTGACTGGTGCTGTGGCTGGCTGCGTGATGGAGAGACAAAGAACAATGAATGAAGTGAGGTGTTAAGCTGTTGGGTTTCACTGCTGCAGTAATGGCCTAATAAACTGTCAAGACTTTAAGCAGCAAACACCCCAACAATGCACGGCCTTGTTGTGTGTTTATATATTATATGCACATATATAAGCTGTCAGCTGTGTCTGTAAAACTGCTAATGACTTCTGAACACTGCATGTGTGAGCTTATTTCAGCAAACGAGACTTTTTATAAGGTTCTTAAAACAAGGGGTGTATCTAAGTCTGGTCTAGGTTACCATGGGAACATATAGCTCCAGACTACCTAGATGATGCTATATTCAGCTTGGGCTTCATATCAGGCCTAATCTGAATTCAACACAATGTTCAATTACATTTTTTCCCTGTTTACTGAAGTACTATGAAAAGGCACACTGCAAAGTCTTCCAGTCAACAGATATGCATTTAAAAATCCAGCAATTAAAATGAAGCTGGTTGTTGGCAACTGAAACACATCTATTAAAAACATAACAGGGTTACACAGCCAGTCTGAGGCTGTTACGTAACCAACTAGTAAAATCTGACTCAGTGTTAGTTTCTAGAAAATGTAGGTGCTTCTACATTATGTATATATATTCTTTTGTTACATAATATCACACAAAATTCCATTTGTTTGTACAGGAATTGAAGCCATGACATGCAACCTGGCCAAAATATACACAAAATAAGTAACACACACAAACTGAGCGTGACAATAGGAAAGAAGAAAAGCACTCAGAGAGCGCAGTACTCCACCAAGGATGTTCATTCCTCAATTTGTGTAATCAGAAATCATGGCCACATAGAATCTGACCATGTAATACAGATCTATCCACAAACTAAGCAAATAAATAAAAAACGACTTTGTGGTGAGCACAGGTGTGTGTTATGCATGTGTACGTTATGTACGGATACCGAATTGCGTGACTGAAATATGCAGTGGGCAGCGGGTATTGATGCAGGGAGCTGACGTAGCGTTCACTTGTTGTCATGGTTACGGTGCCGCTGTGCCGCTATCTCGCAATGATAGAGAAATCTTTAACAAATCCGTGGATCCAGACTATAAGCCGCATCACTGCCAAAATCTAATCAGGTGGTCCTTGTGTCATTTCTGACCTTCCCTGAAAATTTCATCCAAATCTGTTATTTCGTTTTTTTGAGTAATGTTGTAAATAGACAGACAGATTGACAGAAGGACAAATGTGCGCGGATCGTCGCATAACTCCACCGCATTCCTTGGCGGTGAAATAATCATTCACAGCTTGTAACCCTGTTTCCTGATGGACTGAGTGATGAAGTTTTACTACAGTTACATTGTAACAGTAAAAGCCGACTCAGGTACAGGAAAGGCCAGATTGATGACATGAACACTGACTGAGCTGGTGAAACCTGAAACTAAGTGTCAGATAAATATTAAACTACTGCTATTATTATCTTAAACTACTCTGTGTTGACATGCCTTCACTTACATGGATATTCACTGCAACTCCTAAACTAGGAATCAACGACCGGTAGATTCTGTTACTAGTAAGGGCCTTCCTGCAGTAAACAGTGTTCACTTCTGCATTTTGTTTTCAAAACGAAAACTTCCCTGCTTGTTCAGATTAGATGTCAACAAAGGTATATTGATGAGAACCAGCACACTGTTTATCAAGGCTCCATCTGCTTCAGCTACTTTATCAATCACAAACGTAAGCTCTGAAAACGATCTTCATAATCATTTTAATTCCATAACACTCAGGGTCTTTGATGAATTAGCACCTGCTAAGACGATAATAATCTCAGACAAACAGAAAGCTCCGACAGTAGCACATCAAAAGAATCAGAGAATGCAGCAAGGCAGAATTAAAACAGGGAGAAAACTCAACTTCAGATTGACTATGACATCCAGAAACAGAAACTTTGTCTCTGCAACTTTGAGTTATACAGAGCTAGGCAGTCCCATTCTCTTGCATAAATATTAATACTCCTGCTTTATTTGCCATTGATGGATAAGTTCTTGAAAAAATGCAATGAGTTTGAATATTTTTCTCCTCAAAATATTGAAAATATCCACTCAGTCCAGCAGAGACATTATGACCTTATCACTCAAAACAAAAATAAATGCTTTTATGTCTGACATTACTGCAAATAACAACAATCTCGATTAAGTACTGTCCATGTGCTCATTAGATATTCTGCCAACAAACATTTTAGAAGTGTTTTTTAGCTTTTTAGTAGTGGATTTGTTGCATATTGCAAATCTTTCCAGCATCAATTAAAAACTGCTGTTGTCATTCCCCCTCTGTACAGGTCTATCTCAAATCTCCCCTTAATAAGATTACTGATAAGGTACTTTTTAATAAAATCTGTAATTTCTTGCTGACAAATGACACCTTGACAGCTTTCAATCAGATTTTTACTCATATCAGAGCACTAGAACTGCTCTCATAAAGATTCTAAATGACAGTCAGCTACATATTGATTCATCTGGTGCTATTAGAACTTATTGTAGGATTTGATATTGTGGATCATCAGACACTTCCAGATGGATTAAACTTCAGTCCGTCTATCAGGAGTGGTCCTCAGATAGCACAAATCATACTTAGAGGCCAAAGGTCATGTAGTCAGTCTAATTAATTATGAATCAGAAAGCACTGTCATGACGTACAGAATCTTATAAGAATCCCTTTATGAGCCCCTCTTATTCAACCTGTACATTCCTCCTCTTTTCCAAACCCTCCAAGACTACAGGGCTGCTTATCACAGCTCTGCATATGACATCCACATCTGTCTGCAACTCTCATCTAATGACAGCGGTCCAGGAGACTCTATATCTGTGCCCAGTCAAAGTCAACAACTGGATGCAGCAGAACTCCATTTAACTAAATAAAGATAAGAATGAAATTATGAGTTTTGGCAATAAAAAAGGCAGGCTTGCACTCAGTGTTTACTTGGAGTCTATGGCACTAAAACCAACACCCACATCAAGAACCTTAGTGTAACCATTGATGAGGATCTAAAATTCAGCAGACACATAAAAGATGGAATTAAATCCTGATTCTGGCATCTTAAAAACACATAAAAAGAGAAATGGTGTGGCCTGGGTGTAGAAAAGCTAACTTATCTTTTTACTACTGTAATGCACTCATTTCTGACTCCAGTAGCCCCGTTAGACATTTGCAACTCATTCATAGTGTTGCAGTCAGAATACTGATAAAGCCCTAACCTCCACAAAAAGGCAAAAAAAAAAGAATCGAATTAAAGGCCCAACTTATTTTATGTAGGTTTTTCATTGCTGAGGCTGCTACAAAGCTGGTAGGTCTCTTAGAGCTGCATGAAATAGTGTCCAGAGTCCAAACCAAACATGGTAAAATGGCTTTTAATCATTATGCTGTCCACTGCTGGAATCAGCTCCCCTTGGAAGTTAGATATTCCCAAACTGTAGCTATTTTTAACCAAAGCTAAAAACTTTTCTTTTCTCCCCTGCTCTTCAATTAATTCACCAGTGTTGACTTTTTCTATGAATTTACATACTTTTACTAAATTTGCCTGTACTTTTATTCATTCTATGCTTGACATCTGTTTATTTGCTGTGTCGTTTGGCTGTAAAACACTTTGAATAACCTGTGTATAATAAGGTGAGTGCTATGTCAATAAACTTGCACTTAAACTTCTCAGTCTGATCTAAAAACAGGCCACTAGTAAAATACAGCTTCCAGCTCGTATCCTGACATGAGTAAGAAAGAGGTCAGGAGAAAACCTCACCACTTTTCCAACTCTCAGATGCAAGAAATCACTGAAAATATGTTCAAATTTATCAAAACAGTAGGAGCTGTTGCAGAGCCTGCTGTTTATTTAAATCAGCTGATTGCAAATTTTCAGAGCAGTGCCAGCTGGTGTATGTGTATGTGGTGAGACACTCCTACTCCCAATATGCTCTCATAATGTCCTCTCACTTTTTACTGCTGTTTTACAATACTGTGCCATAAAGACAGTTAATAAGTGAAACAATGATTAAAATCCTGATGCATACCAACTTCTAATCTGATTTTTTCAGCTGCAAAAGGATGACATATGCTCTTGTATAATAAGCACATTCAACGACAAACAATATTTTCTGTTTTAATCCAAAGAAGAAGCATCTAATGTGTTACGGAGAACAAAGACTTAGAAACAGATTTTGTAGGAAATACTGGACCTTTTGTTTTCAGGGCTCCCTTGGTGGGGTCTCCTCCTTCGACAGTCTGTCCATCTCCAGTCAAACGCTCGTTCAGAGAGTCGATTTCCCGGCGTACTGTAATGTTAGCACAGCGACAGGGCGCCAGTGACCAAACATTGCCTATGCTCTGTTAGTCAATCAACACCTAAAGATCAATGCAGTGAGTTATGTGCCCAGGAATACAAATATACTTTGTAAACTCTTCCTATCAGGTACTCACATTCAATGTTTTCAATGTAGAGATTTTCAAATTCTCGCTCAATCTGGCCAAACAGGTCAAGAAGATTGTTCCGCAGAGCGAGGGGCAGCTTGGAGTCCTGGACAAACGGACAGAAAGAGGAACAATGCTTGAATAAACCTCATGGTAAGCATATACAGGATGAGAAACAGGTAGAAAGCAGGAGTTCATCCATATCCTCCTCAAGTTTGGTATCATCATGGCTCTTGTAATGCTACTTCCACAGCATTTTCATTTCAATACGTTGAAACACTACAGTTATACAATGACAAACAGGTGTCTCGTAAACTCTACTAGCACTGCTGAAAGAGACGCTTCAGTGACTCATTAAATACACAAGACAACCCATATAAATCTCTCATCAAACACAAACTGTGTATTTGCCTGACATAATCAGACGCCAAGTGCTTTCAAAGTCAAAACTCAGCTTCATTTTAAGCTACAGAACTACAATCTACGAACAATTAACTTCACAATAACCACAGTTCAACTAGCCAAACGCCACATTTTAACTGACTTACCTCCATGGTGAACTTCTAGATGCACCCAGTTATAAGCTGACCACCATTCTCCACCAGACAAACACAAGCTGCCATGAAAACAAGTTTCAAACAGCTGCATCTGACAGCTCAGTTTGGGAGCTCTTGCTTAGTTCTGTAGAAATCTAGGATACCAAACGCTTGACTTTCTGCAGGGGCGCGTGTTCAAAACCAACAGTTTGTCACACTGACGTGAGTCACCTGACCATTCTGCCAGCTCCACATGTCAACATACTTAGCAAAAGAAAAAAAGAGTGAATTAACAAATAACAGGCAGCCTTTATGAATTCAAAGCAGCTTAGTTGTGGCCTTTACACCTGCAGCGCACTCTGGCTAATAGCAGGAGAAAATGCGTCCTGTGTTATATATGGGTTCATAAAGCTGTCTGTGTGTGGAACTTGTGCTGTTGGGGGTAGACTGGGCACATAAACAGAGCCAGCATGTCTTGGCAATAGACAGAAAGGACTGTTGAAAAGACTAATCAGACCTGGACAAGCGGCCCATATTAAAACTTGATGAGACAAGAGGCCAGTGCAAGCTGAGCTCTAGTTTTAGTGGCTGATAATTCGAGGACACTGTCAAGCATAGAAAGTAAAAGCTGCAGGATTTCCATGGACAAACTAGGGCGAAGCAATGTTGACAAAATCAAGCATCCATTTCTGGGCTGAATAGAAAAACTGAACATCACCCGCTTAAAACCAAACATGATAACAGACATAGCACCAAGCTAAACATCACTAAACCTGCCCAATCCTAAATGTCCACCATCTATGAACTCCTGTGCTAAATAAAAAAAAAACAAAAAAAAAAACATGATGATAGAATGGAAAAAACACTCACAAACCTATTGCTCATCTTATCTAAGAGATAACTGCAGATAAGGTCACTCTTCAGCCAGCTCCTGAAAGTTAACAACCAGGATGTTCTTGATCAAACAAAACAGTTTTATCATCTTAGCAGCAATGAAGCATGACAGTACACTACAACTGGTCGGCACCAGGAAATGGTTTCACAAAAAAGCTCCCTATCTAGAAGAAATCAATCAACTGCAGGACCGATTTAAATAAGCTAGTTTAGAGAAGGTTAATCACCAACCTGATGGCACCAACGGGTTTAAAAAGTCACAGGAGATAGATTCATTTGTGTTAAAACAACGGAACAAAAAAAGCACATCCACACCAAACTATTGTTCAAACTTTGGATGGTCTGGACGAAAATAACTTGTTGGCTAAAAAAAAGATTTCAACCAAAGTAACATCTTGTAGCTATCGAGAAAAAAAACAGCCCATTCCCAGGGGGCAGAAACCTCTTCTCAAAAACACAGTGTAGCATGGAGCAGTAGATGTTGCAACACCAGTTAGAAAATAAAAGCAATGCTGTTTAACCGGCTGGGACTGTACTCTCTTGACTGACAAAAACAGCCTCGCAACACAACAGAATGACAATTAAAATGCTTATAAACAAAGAACAACCTTTCTAATTTTTTCTGAGGAAATGCATGGAAAAGTTTGCGGCTCTTGCCAACAACATAGGATATAACATGTGTTTTGGCTGCAAGTTTAACCAGAATGCTTGTCTGCAGCTGTCAGAGTTTGTGTGTGAGCGAGAGAAAGCATGAGTTTGTGCCCCTCACCTGTCCCTCCAGCATGTCTCCTCTTAGGATGCCCGGTTGCCTCTCCTCTGTGCTGTTGGTGCGCCGGATAGATAAACTGTGAGCCTTGCGCTTCTGCTTGGGGTGACGAGCAGCCGAAGCAGAGCCGCTACTGCTTCCGCCCTCCACAGGCATCCCTCCTACCTCGTGGGTGGCCCTGCCCCCTACTCACACCCTACCTGAGCGGCAGGTAAACAAAGGCCAGGCTCGCTGGTTGGCTGGTGGGTGGGTTAGAGCTGCCAGTTATCACCACCGGCCTGCAGGGAAAAGGAAGTTAAGTTCAGGTTTGCAGTCATTGTAGGAACTAATACCAATCTGTTGATTATTTACTTGATTATGCGATGAGTTGTTTGGCTTATAAAATGTCAAAAAATGGTGAAAATATCAAATAGTATTTCCCAAAGCCCAAGTTGACATCCATAAATCTTTTGTTCACGACCCAAACACATTCAGTCTACTGTCACAGAGGAGAAAAGAAAGCAGGTATCACAGAATTTCTTAAATAATTGCTTGAACCGATGAATCAATCATGAAAATGGCTAGTAATTAATGTCATCGATTATTTGTTGCAGCTCTAATCAACATAGATTTAGAAATAGGGTGCTTTTTTGATGCAGCCTTGTCTTGAAACAGCATATTTTCAAACTCTATCAAAGGCCTAGCAATTGAATGCTTTACTTGGAGAACCTGACTGACATTATATTTAAAAATGACCCCAAAAAAAGCACTTCGTCAATAAAACCTCTTTTCTGAGTAATTCACTTTACTCCCTATCACTGCCTGTTGTTGCAAGATGGTCGGGAAAAAAATAACAGATGTTTAAAAAGCCATTTTTGTCTTTTTGGCCAATGAATAAGCTTTCCTTGGTAAACTGCATGTAATCCAAGTTTACTACCAGCAGGGTACATCGTGGGAGACTCTTTCTGTTAATTTGATGGCATCAGAACTTGTTGGCTAAACAGGAGCTGAAGTTTAGTTTGTTGTTTCCAGCTGTCTGCAGGTGTTTTGCCTCCGAGTTCATTAAATATCTGCAGCATCAGACAGCAGCAGGATCCAAAGCGAGAGAGGCTGACACATGTACGCACATGTAACAGCATTAGTAACTTCTTTAATTATTTGTTGTAATAAATCATCTCTGACATTGATAGTAAATCACACTGTCTACTTTTAAACAGTTCAGACAGTTGAGCTGTTGCACACAGTCACAGTTTATCTGCTACAGTTAAATCATTTGGTACACAGCTGGATCCTGAGCTCCATCACAGCTGGATGTATTTTTACTGAAAAAGTCTGACATTACTAAAGTCAAAGTATTTTTCTGTTGTATCGAGTGTTTCTATTATGAAAAAGGTGAATACAACAGTGGTATTTTTACATCTCAGAGTCAGACATTTGCAGTAATGATTATTTTTCTTGTAGATGTATTATCAAAAGTGACTTCTCCAACTAGCTGGGATAGGCTCCAGCACCCCCCGTGACCCTAGTGAGGATATAGCGGTGTATAGAGAATGGATGCATGGATGGACTTCTCCAACTGAATAAATAAAGCACAGGTAGCATAAACACATAAGGAAATCACATTATTCTACTGTAAATAGCTGTAGTTAGATTAATTACCATCACCATGAAAATGAAATGAAAGCATTGATGTCTTCCCTATGAGTGAGCTTGTTCTCCTCAAATACTGAGGAAAATTCGACTATTTTCAACAAAGCTCACCCTAATATTTACAATATAGACACACATCGGAGAGTGGATACAATACAAGCAAGGATCGAGTCAAGAGAAAACAACTTGGATAGGCGTCATAAAACATATCATGTTATCTGCAAAATAATAAAAGTATAATAGTATGTATCTTTGTATCTCTCCTATTGACATAGTAACCTAAACTGAATAATCGAATACCTGAAATTCAGTAATGACTTTCAATTGAGATTTTTATTTACTCACTACCACCGTGTGTTGTTGGAGGATAATTGTGGTAATAATGTCTCAGTCAAATGTGTCAGTGATATCGTTTTGAGGAATGGATCCTTGATGAACTGTATGTGATCCGTTTTTACCTCTGACAGCCTGACAGACGTTCGTCAACTGCTAGAATAAAATTAATGGTTGTCAACAGACATTATCACATTATTAATTTAGTGTATTTTCATGAAGTTCAGTGTGACGTTTTGAGATTATACAGGTTTATGATGCAGCAGTACCGTAGTAATGGATCAAAAGTAGCTGGACAACGCACATTAAATACTTCACTACCGTTATGTCGCCACTAACGGACCAAATGAAAATATGATATGCGTCAGATGACACGCACATTTAATTAACGTTAAATGGCGCTTGCAAAATGACAATTTGACCTCTGTTTCAGGACCCGTGACCTACCGACGAAATAATACTGACATATCCGAAACAAGCAGACACTCACCGCTGTCACTGCTTCTCTGAATTCATATTTGGCAAGCACCGCTCGACAAATGATATGAGCTATGATATGAGCTACATGCTAGCGCGGGCTAGCTGCCACATATCACCTTCATTGCGGCGTTTAATGTTCGTTCATCAGACAGCAGCTAAAAGACACGACTATATCCTTCCCAGCTTGATACGAAAACATACAGGACTATGACGTCGTATTTTTCAACATGCCGTCTACGAATGACTTTGACAAAAGACGGTGATAGCGCGCTATAGTTTGACAAGTATCACAAATTGGATCCAAATTTTGACACATCACGTATTTTATTAGTGCACCCACTTCCGTATCACGTGGCTTGTGTTTGCACTTTGTGAGCCAATGGGCAGCCGCGTCGCCGACAGGGTAACGAATGAAAAAGCGTGACGTCAGGAACAGGGAACGAAGTGGTGCGCCTGCTGGATTCGGCTCTGACATACCGTCGTAAACAAACGCAACACACTTTTAAAGACGTGGTTTGTCTAGCAGAAGCGGAGCAAGGCTTCTGTAAGTAAGTGAACGTTTTATCGGTTTCTCTATAGGTTGTATTTGTGACAGACAATCCATACTTATGTTCAGTTGTCAGAGGCCTGGGTGGTGCGAGCTGTGCTGTGGTCTGATGGCGTGTTGACAGTGTCTGGAGGAAAACACGGAGTGGATCTTGCTGGAACGGACACCAAAACCCCAAACATTTTCTACTGATGTATCAATGATGGATAATATTGAAATACATATCCTCTTGAAAACCAAGGGGAGAAAAAAAAGTATCTTTCAATTTCACTTTTTTTGTGATTTCCTGCCTTCTTGGATCTAACACTCACAATTTAGAATTTTGTAAAAGTACAACAGAGAAGAATGTCAATCCATTTTCTAAAACTTGAAACTGTAAGAAACTAAATAAAACTGAACATGAACATAAATTAAAGTCTCAGCAGTCAGGAGTCCTGCGTTTTGCTACAGTCTCCACTTTGCCTCATCATGAAAGCAAAGTTCTCTTCGTCCCATGCAATCACAAGACATCAGGATTTAGTAAGGTAGCTCAAATGAATCAAAAGATGTAGATCGAAAACAAATGCCTACTACAGAGGACATAAATGAATGGGCCAGGTCTCAGGAGGATATGACTAACAGACAGGGCCCATTTTATTATGTTAAGTGCTTTCATACTTCTATTTTAGTAATCATTTCAACACAGATTTTTACCTGTAATAGAGTAGCATAGCATTAAAGTGGTAATGATATGTTAGCTACAGTAGTGTTTTCTAAATCCTTCTTCGATCACTGAATATTGCCATTTTATAATGGCATTGATATAAATCTCAAGGAATGATATAAAAGAGGGCTCTTTACTTCTCAGAAATAAAATCAATGTCAATTTGTCACTTAACCTATGAGGTTATGAGAGTTTTCAATAATTGAATAGCTGATTGCTACTCTACACTATGCAGTGGCAA
Source organism: Acanthochromis polyacanthus (assembly GCF_021347895.1). Taxonomy (NCBI): domain Eukaryota; kingdom Metazoa; phylum Chordata; class Actinopteri; family Pomacentridae; genus Acanthochromis; species Acanthochromis polyacanthus. Next base: position 10,924,312 of record NC_067132.1, read on the forward strand.
GCTGTGGTATTGGGGTAATTCAGCCATACATATTCAACTCCTAAATCCATCCAAAGAAGAATAATGATACAGAAATTCCCACTCTGCAAGTTGACAGGATTGGCGGTTTTCAGATTTCACGCTTACTGTCGACTGTCAGTGTGCAGCCTGTAGAATGCTGCATATGTTTAGGTGATCTGATTTATCAATTAATCCTGATAATTAATGCTGATTATGTGGTTTATAGGTGTGATGGCAGCTAAAAGGCATGATTAAACTAGAATTTCATGTGTTTCCATCCCATGAGGGAAGGGGGGTGGTAAGTACCAACAAGTCCAGTGGAGGGCTAAACACATACTCATAGAACTGGAGTTACATCTGCAGGTATGAACTACTGTTTTGCTGGCAGACTTGTTTTTGCAGAACAATTCTCTTACTTTACAGCTGTTGTTCATACAGTATGCAGATTCATCTTAACTGCATAACCTCCCTCCACTCAACCATATACAACTAAGTAGTTTGAACTAACCAGAAAATGTTTACACTGATTTTGTAGAAATCCAAGGATTTTGTATTATTGTGACTGAAAAATATAAAGACAGTATATCAATGCAGCTGATGTCTCGACCAGGGGAGTGTCCTGAGTAGAAAATGGATATTTTTGACAGTCATATGTTTGCTTATCTTGTTTAGTTTAAATGGTAATATTCTATTAGCTTTGTCAGCAATTAAGAATCTCATCAACAGACCCTGTAAAGTCCTCATGTCTGTCTGTCTGCCTGGAAAAGAAAAAAAATAAATCCATCAGCACAGTGTCAAACTGTGACGTAATCCTTCACCAAAACCCATCACGAGTCTGTTCCCTCCTGCTACATATTTTGGTCACGCAGTTTGGTTTCCGCATATAACATGCATAATGCATGCCTGTGCTCAGGGCAAGGTCATTTTGTTTTTTGGTACATTTATATTAAATGGCCACATTCGATGGTGCCGTGATTTCTGATCATCAATAACTAATAAACAAATGCTGCATTTCTGACAATACCATATGGGAGAATGAACAGCTTTGATGGAGTACTGCGATCTCTGAGTGCTTTTCTTGTTCTCTATTTTTTATTTTTTATTTCAAACTTTGAACCCTCAGTCTTATTCTTTAATTTTTAAGCTGCCTTGTTGCCTTGTTTGATATGTGTGCTATTCTACCTATTTATTCACGTAGCTTATTATCATTTTTTACTATTTATTTTTAATTGACTGCCCTGCCTTGTCTCCTGATGTTCTGCTTTATTTGCCTCTATCTCTTCCGATCCCTCCTTTTGGTGCTCCTCTCCGGTTTTTACCCACAGCCTCGTCTTCCGTCCTCGTGATTGGTTTTCTGTTTTGGTCAGGCGATGGTGCGGCCTGTGTGGGCGGTGCTCCGGTCGGTATCCCGGCAGGGCGCCGCTGTGCTGAAATCAAACGTACCTGTGTCCTACAGAGCAGCAGCTCCTCTGAGCTCCAGACCTGCCATCAGAGCCTCATCCAGGTAGGACAGACCCTCCGAAACCTGTCCGTGTTTGAGTTTAGAGGCAGGGAAGCCTGTGATGAGCTTACAGACCGTAATCTGGAGGCAGTGTGTCTGAGCTATTCATAGCTGTAGTCCGGATATACGTAGCTGTCTCTTAATGCACCAAAGTCACGCCGGTTTCTAGCCGAGCTTTTGTTTCCCCCAGCTATTTACGATTAATGGGGGCTGATGAGTGCAAAAACTAAGTACCAACTTTGAAAAGGAAGTGGTTACTGGAAAAAAAATAATGTCATCATATGAGGATAGTGGTTTTATTTTACTATATGATACAAATTGACCCGTTTTAAAGTGGAAAATTTAAATGTGGGGGGGGGGAATTCACAGTGAAACTTCTGATGTCCACATTTTTAGGAAGTCTTTGAACATTTTTTGGTGGGAAAAAAAGAAATGTTTGAAATATTTCTTTTTTGTGAATGTTCTTAAAGAAAATATTAGAAGTTTTACTGATATATTTGTAATCACTTTAGATATTTTTTAGGATTTTTTTGAAGACATTTAACTCGTCTTTTGACAATATTTACAAAAATTTTCTTGCCACATTTGGGAGATTGTTTTCAAATAAAACTTTTTAGGGAAACTTTTAAGGAATTATTGGAATTTTCTTCCTGAAGGTTTTGCAAATTTTCAGAAATTTGGGGATTTTTTTTGCTGAATTTTTGGATTTTTTTCAGACAAGGAAACAGTATTTTTTGGTGCCCGTAAATGAGGACAACAGGAGGGTTAAAACGGTTTATTTTAATGCCTAAACTTGACTGTGCAAAAAGAAATAGTAGGAACTAGTTGTTTATTCCATGTATCTCCTGGCTGATACTGGAAATCTGTAAAGATCAGTGGGATAGTGTGAGAAAGCAACACGTGGATTTCATGCAAAAATCTTTCACTTGAAACCGGGAATTAGGACTAGGAATGTCCTTTTGGTCTGTAGGAACAATCTCTCTGAATTATTGGCTTGTATGAAATGCTGAATAAGTCTGGAACACATAACATGTCACATACCACATGAGATTCCCCAGAGCAGCATTTCTTATGTCATTGTACATTCAGTGTATTTGGGTTTTGGACTCTGGATCAGCAATCTGAAAATGTTCCTTGGACACTGGGCTGTTTATATTTTTGCTAACTGCCACATTTGTTGATAGAGGTACAAAAATGCATTTATTAGTTGGTAACTATCAAATTCATCCCCAATTATTTTGATAGTAAACAGGCAAAAATGTCTGAAACTAGTGGCTTAAATGTGAATGTTTTCTGGTTTTGTCCCTCCTCTGCAACAGTAAACTGAATATCTTCGGGTTGTGGACAAAGCAGGATATTTGAGGACGTCATTTTTGGCTTTGGAAAACACTGATTAACATTCTTCATCATTTTGTGGTACTTTATAGACCAAACAACTAAATGAATAATCGATAGACGAGTCAGTAACGCAAATAGTCAGTAAATGCAGCCCTGTTGAAAAGACACTAGTTATTTTTAGAATCTAAAAGTGCACACCCTGTGGAGACAATATGCTGTGGAGACACACTTGATCAAATGTAAACTACCAGTCAAACATTTGGGCACGCCTTCTCATTCTTCTCATTTTTATTTATTTAGTTGTATTATTTTCTACATTAGTACTGAAGATTAGCACTTCATTGTTTGCAACCTAATTCCATATGTATTATTTTGTAGCTTCGATGTCTTCAGTATTAATCTACAGTGTATGTAATAACTAAATACAAACCATTGAATGAGAAGGTGTGTCTGTGTATCTATTTCCATTGACATGAATGTTAAAGTTAACTGCTGAATTGCTTTCCTTTCTTCACCATCCTGTAGAGGCTACCTAGTTAGTCAGACGTTTCCTGCTGTGTTTAAAATGTCATTGGAAAGTGCAGATACGTTGATAAAGCTGTAAATCATCGACTGCTGTCCACCTGTTTGTCCTCCCGCTGCCCCGCAGTGTCATACGACACCTCCACTCTGCGGCCAGAATGCCTGAGATAACCACAGACCACCTGGACCAGAAACAGGTGCAGCTGCTGTCAGAGATGTGCATCCTCATCGACGAGAACGACCGCAAGATCGGAGCAGACACCAAGAAAAACTGCCACCTCAACTCCAACATCGATAAAGGTGCCTGTCTGCTGCATTACAATGCCCGTTCCAGCGTGTGTTTTCCTTTTAACGCTTCTGATTTGTGCTGACGTTGTCTCTCCAGGGCTACTGCACAGAGCTTTCAGCGTCTTCCTTTTCAACAGTGAAGAGAAGCTGCTCTTGCAACAGAGGTCTGATGCCAAAATCACTTTCCCAGGTCAGCAGAAAACCCCGAGCCTCCCAGTGTGACTCCTCTCTGAAACGCTCCTGCTGTTCCATGCAGCATAGTGAAGGTGCTAAACAGCGTTTGTAGTTTTTTTACAGTCTCCAGTGTGTGTTTTTTTTGTGCAGGCTGCTTCACAAACACATGCTGCAGTCACCCGTTACACACAGACAGTGAGCTGGAGGAGAGGGATGCTTTGGGGGTGAGGACGGCTGCTCAGAGGAGACTCAACGCTGAGCTGGGTATCCCCCCAGAGCAGGTAGGCTTCCACTCAAGTCCTGGCTTCTGCTGTTACTGCAAGGGGATTATGGAGGATTGTGGCTGACGTGTGCTTACGTCTGATCTCCTCTTGCTTCCTGTTGCTTCTCAGGTGACTCCGGATGAAATGACTTATCTAACAAGGATCCACTACAAGGCTCAGTCGGATGGCGTTTGGGGAGAACATGAGATTGATTACATCCTCTTCATGCAGAAGGTAGCAGTGGTTGTATTTGAACATGTGATTTGTAGCTTGGCCCCTTTAGCCCCTTTCAGACATGCACTACTTTCCTATAGCAATTCAGAGTGTCGGCTTTGTGTCTCAGTGAGCGCCCTACTCACTATTGCATAAAAGTTGTGATGGAAATCACAGATTCGGGCCTTGTAACGTCCCTTTCATATGTGGTCGTCCTGACCTCTATCAAAGTTGCTTGAACAGTTTTACTTCACCATTAGTGAAATAGTTTGATTATTATCACACATAAACATCATTTTGTTTCTATTTTCTGTTCTGTTTAGGAAGTCATAGATAAACTAGGCTGTTTGATAATGGGACAGTTAGATAAGCTGCTGTTAGTTTAAATGTAGTCTTTTGTAATTCCAGTGTTATTTACATTTTGTCACTTAGCGTATTGTTGTATCTCACATGAATGACAGATGTCACACTGCAGCTCTCTTCATCACTTTGGTGGGTAGGACTGACTGGAGACTTGAGCGATATTAGCATCAAAGTGTGGTCACTTTACAGACTAATGATGCAGTGATTTCATGGATCTTATGTCAGAGAAGGGCGAATATGTGCCTCTGTTTGAGTCACAGAGCATACAGTGGTGGGAATTTTTTTTTACACAATCTCAAATATTATGAAATTCAACTTTTGTGTTTCAAAAGTTGTGGCTGTATTTGACAGACACAGAAAATACCAATTCTATATATTTTTTGGTTATTGTTTACAAGAAAAACTAACAAAACTAAATTCTTCCAAAATGACCCAGTTCTCAGAATTTCTTATTTTGATGCAACCAATTGATTTTAAGGTTTTATTATCTTTTTTAGGTTTTGTTTAGTATTATAGGTGTGATTGTGCCTAAGGGTGATTCTTAATGCAATTTAAATGCAAATGTATGGGGTGACTGAAAACTTTCTTCCACCACTGCATTATTTTCAGAAAAACCCATACCTGTCCATCAGTTTATCTTTATTGTGTCATGGATTCCATATTTTTCCATCTTGATGGTTTGATGCAGGGATTAATTAGCTTATTAGAAGGACTGATTAGAAGTTCTGTGTGTTGTAATGTTCAGATTACACAGTAGACTACAAATGACAGCTTCATTATGTGCCTAAAGACCAGTACTCCTGGAATAATAGTACCTGGCCTCTGTTTGCCTGTAGAGTTACTGCAACGTAAATGACCTGCTTCACTTAGAAATGCCTCCATGTGAGCACGATATAATAATTAATGTCCTCAAACTGAACTAAGGCATAGACATCATGCAGGACCTGCTTTATCTTTTCAAAAGCAAAGGTCAGTTCTGTTAGTTGAATGTAATGATAGCACTTTAAATAAAAGATACAGACCGAGGTTAACGAGCACTTTGGTTCAGCGAATGTCTGATATTGAAGACATTTTCAGAGAAGAAGTCTAGAATATACCTCATAAAACAGCAAGTTATTTCCCTAAATTTTAATATATTCCTTGAACATAATTCCATCCAATGGAAAGACAACTAAAGCTGTAGGACGTCAAACTTAAGACAACTGTAATGCTGGGTGTCATTTTCACTTTACGAAGGAGATACTTTATCAGTGTAATTTGGAGCTGAGTTATGATACCATACCCTGAAGTAAAAAGAAAGTTATTTATCAGAACATGAAATGTTAATGACAGTAGTCTTTAAAATTGTCTTGATGGTGCCTGACATCAACAGTGTGACCTGAAAGTTTATGAAACCGTAAATATGTTTTATTTTCTGCATAAATATGATGTAAAGCATCACTGGATTTTCACGAGTTTTAAAAGCAGGTTTAGAGGATCCAATAAAAGAAATGAGACAACAATTTCATACTAAAGGAAAATAATCTATTATTACTAATCTGTGAATGGTAAAAATATGTGACCCCCTGATGTAGCAATTACTGCAGCTAAATGTTTCCAGAAGTGTTTTATCAGTTGTGACATAAACTTGGAGGAATTAGAGCCCATTCTTTAACAAGAAGTAGCTCCAACTCTGAGATATTGGTGTTTCCTCACACAAGATTCAGTTCAGGGATATTTCCTTTAAGTCATCATGCAGTCAGTAATAATAAGCTGTCCTCCTGTCCCAGATGAAGCAAAATAAGCCCAAGCAATGATACTACCACCACCATGCTTTATGCTTATGCTGGAATGCAGCATTTTCCTTTCTTCCAACACGACGCTTCTCATTTAAACCGAAAAGTTCCGTTTTCAACTTATCCATCCAAACTCTCTCGTTTGTTTTTCTAACCTGAGGAGCATCAGTTACTCTTTTTATTAGATCCTCAGTTACCTCCTTTGTTCGTGTCATGATACATTTTCACAAACATGTTGTAAAGACGAGACTTTAATAGATTCCTGCACCCACTCATACCTGGTTGTCATCCTATTGATTGACCTTAAAGCTGCTGTCCGGAGTTTCCGTTTGTTTTCAATTCATGTATCATTTTTATCAAAGCTTAAATGTGTTAGTCTAGTTCGATACTATAATATAAAGTTAGTATAACGCGATATGAAAATTTATTCCTGAGCTCCGCCTTCCTCTCATAGACCCCCATGTTATTCCAAAAAGCGCCGGTCGCTGCCGACCAATCAAGTTCGAGCTTCAGCTTTGTCATGCTGTCAATCAACGGTTACGCGCACAGCAAGCAAGCCCATGCAGAGGTGGGCGAGCTACGCACTACGCAACCGCGCGCACATTTGTTTTGCTTGTGGAGGAGAGAGCATCAGGGATCAGCAACTTCCAGAAAAGTTACCAATCCCACGGCTTGTCAGGCCAAGAGACTGCAGGACGTTTTTTGGCTCGGGATGCTCGCGTCGCTCCCCGACCACGGCCTCCATAGCCCGCCTGACGGCTTCGTTTAGATGCCCGACCTCTGGAGGAAGATGTTGGGGCGTCTGGGACATACTCTTCGTCAGAGGAGTCATGCAATTCTGAACTCTAGGTAGAAATAAATAAACAATGTAACACATATACACACGTAAATGCACTGAGTTTGATAAACAACATCATTGGGAGGGATACACGAGTGTAATCACATATTGAAACTTTACTCGTTCGTCCTAGCAGATTCGTGTTATTTTGGTATTAGGAAAAGTTAGACTCAATACAGCATTCTAACGTAATTCCTTTATTATTTACTAAATGTGCTAAATGTAGAAGAGGGGAAAACAGCAAAACAGGCAAGATGCTGCAGCACTCCGGGCACTCCTGTCAGGTACTGTGCGCGTGCACAAATAAAGGGGCGAAATCAGAGGGAGGGAGGGACCAACAGTGTTTTGGGAGACGCTGCGATTCAAACTCCGGACAGCAGCTTTAAAGGTTCATGTACTTTGACCACTCAGATGTGTAATATTGAATCATTTTCCTGAATAAAGAAAGGTGTAATATTTTTGTCGTATTTCTTTTTTAGGTTCTGTATGTTTTTCTGTTACTTTTTGTTCTGTGATCTTTTAAATGCAGACATTTTTGAAGGGTTTGCAAACTTTCCAACACCACTGCATTGTCATACATATTAAACTGTATTTGTCTGGTTGTCTGTCTATGAGCCTAACAATTTATTTTTATTTTTATGTCTCTCTGTAGGACGTGGAGTTGAGTCCAGACCCCAATGAGATCAAAAGTCACTGTTACGTGAGCAAAGAGGAGCTGAAGGAGATGTTAGAGAAAGCCAGGCGTAAGGAACTGGAGATCACGCCGTGGTTCGGTCTCATCGCAGAGACCTTCCTCTTCAAGTGGTGGGACAACCTGCAGAACCTCAAGCAGTTCATGGATCACAACAGCATCCACCGCATGTAGCCGTCAGAATCAGGCTCTACCTCTAGTTAGTTCAAGCTTTTGATTATTGCAGCACTAGCCTGACGCACAAGCACAGCTGGCTCAGCTGCTTGAGACCTCCTGAAAGTAAGCATCCGCACAAACTGTAAGCGTTTCACCAACTACTTTTGAAGAGGTAGTTGTAATTGTGGTGGAACTATTGCCCTGAAAGAGAAAGCAGAGCATCTATGGTTTACGTAGGTTTGGAGCACTGAAGTGCATTTATCTCCACAGCTGGTTAGTCGTTCCTTGTAGTGCTGGTTGACCGAATCATCAGTCAGGTAATCGGCTTGAATAAGCTTCACTGTTTTAGTTTGAGCAGAAGACATCCAACATTTCAGTTCAAGTAGAAAAAAAACAGCATTATTACTAACAGCCCCACACAGAGAATAGCTTATTTTTGTATAAAAACTTAAAGTGCCTGATAACAGGTCATTAGGCTGAGGTGAGAAGTGTCTCCAAGTTAAAACAGTCACTATCACTCTGTACATTGCTGACAGTGATATCAGTGAACAGGCTGAATGTTTGTACTCTTTTGCACAATAAAGTGTTGATGATTATTGGCAGTGGATGGTTTCATTTCATAATCATAGGTCTGGGCAATGCAAATAACACCTATATCAGTAAGGTGATACATGCTGAGCAGATCAAAGCATTGATTGTCTAGAAAAATAAAATGCAGACATTTACGGTAAGTCATAATATAGCGAAGACGGTTTGATTTATTGAATGTTGTTTTTGAATAAATATTCCAGTAGGTGGCAGCAGAAACCTTTGTCAGCTTTTAAATCTGCCAGTTTCACAAGCACTGTCTGCTACTGGTTCCTCTATCTTTAAGAACTATTGTTTAATGATTGATAAAATCTAGAGCAGACTGGTGAAACTGGTTTTAGTCATAATAATGATGGGCTGAACAGTAGCTCAGTGGTTAGGACTGTCACTTTGGATGCATGCGTGACATTTCTGTGGCCTCCTCTCACAATCAAAAAAACATGCTGAGGTTAGTTGATGATTCTAAATTGTTTGTAGGTGTGAATGAGAGGATTGTTTGTCTCTATATGTAGTCCTGTGATAGACTGGTGACCTGCCTTCACCCTCAGTCAGCTGGGATAGACTCCAACCCCCCACAACCCTAATGAGGATTCAGTGGTGTGTAGATAATGGATGGATGTTTAGATAACATGTTAAAGGGCTTGTTCATAAGTGAATATAGGCAGTGAAAGTGGAAAACGACCATCATGTCAATAGAGCACATTTGTGTCATTTTGGAGAAATAAAAACTTCAGGACAGCAGTGTTAACTTCAGGCAGTACACACTGTTAGCCAAGCTCCATAATGTGCTTTACGAGTGTTCAATAACTCCATCATTAAATCTGTATTGAGTCAGAGGCATTTTATTTGTAAGCTCAATGCACTTTCGTTTTAACACTAAGTAAGGCACATGACCCAATTCTGTGTAGAGCACAAAGCAGCAACAAGACATGATACATTTTTATGTTTATCATATTAAAAAAAATAAACAATACACAACAGAAATAGACACACTTGCATCAAATATGCATAGATTTCAATGATCGGTACTGTATATGCAGTTTCTACAGTGCTACCATGTTTAATACTGAACTTTTGTGCAACTGTTGGTCCTCGTGTTTTGGATACATCATATGTAGAAAGCAAAGTATCAAAAAGTGACTGGCACAACGAACAAACACAATGAGACTGGCATAATACAGCCAAATTTATAATGAGACCTTCCAGTTATCGCAATATTTCAGATTCATACCATGAGTTTGGCATTGCATCGAGTAAAACAACGAGAACCTTGCAGTACATTACGGTATAATATGGGAATGCAGAGAGGAGCGTGTGCAACAATACAACATTTTAGGAAATATATACTCCATGTGCCCAAAACAGAAAGCTATGCGGTATATGTACCAAAGTATGGCATTTTTCAGGATGTAAGCATCACAAAGCTATATGTATCACTCGGTCACACCAGGTTACACTGCATTTATTGATATTAAAAGATAATCTTTGTCATCTTAGTGAGCAAAAGCCGTTTATATAACTGTTGTGATTTGATTCTGGAGCAATCAAACATGCATAACAATAATTTGCGTGCTCCAATGATGCATTTTGAACAACTGTTTACAATCCAGTGCAGTGTTTCTGTGATGAGGATTATTTTTGAAGGTTTCCTGTTTCAGCAAATGTTAATTCCAACTATTTTTTATAAAAGTGCAATTCCCTACAAATCAACCTATTCTTTCAAAATAACGGAATGATTGTTCTTTTTAAAGCACAAAATAACAGCCAAAATAAAACATGTACGCTACCATCTAACAGCAACAGCAGCTGGACCTATTTTTACACTTAAAAACAACAGACTGGTCAATGTAGTGGAGTGGTTGTCTTTGACTGCATGTTTTTATGTCGTTAATGTGGTGAAACAGAAGGGCTGACTGAAGACAGAGCAGGGAGAGGTTTGTCTGACTGCATGATGAGATAAAGCTGGTGTGTGGTTTATGTCTGCTACAGATGAAAGTGGTCCATTTCTGGTTTCTTCTTTGTGGCATCACATGGTTCCTGCAGGGTTTGGTGCAGGAGTGGAGTTGGGTGGACTCAGCTTCATGGTATTGCAAAAGTCCACCACTTGACCTGGTACTTCAGCCAACACACTCTTTGCCAGCGCTTCTCGAGGAGCCTGAAGAGCAAAGAAAGCATTAGAAACAGTGAAGAGAAATAAAATACACATTTTTTAATGATTTATATTCACCACTGGCTGGAATAAATGAAGGGAGCATGAATGACAAGGAGAAAGTCATGCAGATGATTGTTTAAAGGAAAATTCCAAACTTCATTGTGTTAGTTATTTTGTCATTTTGCCAATCAATCCTTCTTTTGATGTTGTACCTTTTGCATAGGTGGACGTTGCATGAGCAGAAGTAGTGAGGATTCAGCTCAGAGCGAGTTACCTCACAACATCTGTCAGATTAACTACAATCAGCCACCACAATCAATCAGCCACACAGACCAAGTAAAAATGACATCAAAACTCCTGAGTGGACTGAACTGGAACCTCAACAGCCATATTCAAACCCCCTGCCAACCATTGTGTAGGTCTCCCTTGTGCCACCAAAACAGCTGTGACCCATAAACACCCTCTCCCTCCTCCACCCCCTCTACCTCTTCTGTCCCTCTCAACCCGCCGGCCAGCAGCAGATGGGTCCCCCCATATAAATAAGCCGGGTTCTGCTAAAGGTTTCTTCCCGTTAAATGGGAGTTTTTTCTTGCCACTGTCACCTTAGGGCTTGCTCTGGGGGTTCAGACATATGGGTTCTGTAAAGTGTCTTGACACAATCTGAATTGTAATTGGCGCTATATAAATTTAATTGAGTTGAACTGAATTGAAGGCATGGACTCCACAGACCTCTGAAGGTGTGCTGTGCTATCAGACATTGTGAGGCTATAAGTCCTGGAGGTTGTAAAGTAGGACTTCCATGAATCAAACTCGCTTTTCCAGCACATCCAACAGATGCTTGATCAGAGTGAGATCTGGAGAATTTAGAGGTCAACAGCTTAAACTGTTAGTCATTTTCCTTAAACTCTAAATCATTTTGCAGTGTGGCAGAGGACATTATCCTGCTAAACGCAGCTGGATATCTAAGTGACTAACACCCTTCACTTTGGCAAGGAAGATGGGTGCAGTTGTCCAGTGAGGACCTTTAAGCAACTTCGTGTTGGATCTACGTCACTTTGGACAAAAGCATCTGCTAAACGAAATGGTAAAATTGTAAATTGTAAGCACGGTCAGTGTTATCAGGAACTACTGTTGCCATGAAGGAGTGTAGATGGTCTGCAACAAAGTTTAGCTAGGTGGCTCGTGTCAAAGTAACATCCAACAAATTTTACTAGCAATACACTGAAACTTCACCATGAATCGCTCAGACCTTTACGCCCATTTTTCCTGACTGTTCACATTGACAGGTGCCATTTTAACAACAAAATCAATGCTAGTCATTTCTCTGGTCAGTTTTTCATGTTGTGCCTGATCTGTGTGCCACATGTTAATGTAGCATTTAGGAGTTTTCCTTCTCTTGATTGTTCATCAGTGCCAGTTCTTCACACTGATGAAGAATCTTAAGCAAATCAAGTTAGAAAAGTAGGAAGGAGGACAGTTGACAGAATTATGACAGAAATCACTACATGTGGTGATTCATGCAGTGATTTAGTTAGGCTGTTATTCATAAAGGCCAAGCAAAAACTAGGAAGATGCTAGGGTTTATGTGTTATGATATTTGGGGTACCCTAAGAAGGATTGGGATCATGTGGAGGCTTCAGTTTGAATAAACTGAAGAAGGAGGCCACTTGCTGAGGTAACTCGGCCAAAACGCTTTGGGCAAGAGCCTGGCTGGGCGCCTGAAAAGAAATAACAAGGCAAAGAGATAAACTAAGTGAGACTTAAGCTGAGGGTGTGGGAATCCCAGAGGTTGGACAGGTATAGCACTACTGGAACTGGATGGAGAACCTGCTCTATTATGTTCAGAATCCTGACGTCAGTCAACCCAAAAATGACGCAGTGAAATGAACAGAAAAAGTTTGAAACACATGCAGTTTTTAGCAATCGCTTGGCTTATTGAGAAAAATCAGCAGAAATCACAGCAATTATTATTGATGAAAAAACATAAATAAAGCAATGAGTAATGGAAGCGTGTCCGATGTTTTCACACTTACATTTTTGAACTGCCTGAATGGAACAAACTGCACGATGTCTCTCATGGCCGGCTCGCCACTCAGGGAGCGCAGACGGCCGTCGTCTCCGTCCAGGAACTCCATGGCGCTGAAGTCCGCCCCTCCTACCCCGACGATGATGATAGACATGGGCAGACGAGAGGCGTTGACGATGGAGTTGCGCGTCTCATCCATGTCTGTGATGACTCCATCAGTGATGATCAGCAGAACAAAGTATTGCTGAAGGAGGACAACAAGATCGGCAGCAATGCATTAGCTGTCTGAGCTGCATGTGAGAAGCATGTTAGTCTTCATCAAAAACACAGCAGTATGTAGTCTGGGATGACCAATGAGTGCTTGAGGGATGCTGTACAAGATCAATTCCCAATGTACTGTTGAAAGATCCGTTCATTCACTGATGACATCGCTCAACATTTCTAAGAAGTTAATCACACTTCTGTGTTCCCAGAGTTCCAAGATAAATCCAACAATTGTCTAGAATACAGCTCAAGTTATTCCCTCTAATGGGCGTACAAATCTGATAACTCTGGGCCTGGCATCTGGAAACAGCTTCAAAACTAATCACTGTGGAAATATCCTCATTATCCGGTTGCTCTGGATCAAGCTATAATCAAATTTATCGCTCCACTGTAAAGATTATACATGAAATTAGTACAGAAAGGCTTTTATCCCCTGCTTGTTTCATGTGGCAAAACTAAATATTAACTGTGGGAAAAAAAATGGTTGTGTGACAGACACTGCAGAAATAATAATAATAAAAATCCTGTGCAGGACAGTTGGTATCGGCACTTCCATGCCTCTTGCTTAAAGCCTGAGGAATCAAGTCCTGGAAATATAGGTTACAGTATTCTCATAACTTTTTAACAAATCTCTATTGATACAATTTTGTCAGATGTAAGCGGTGATGTGGGAGTGTCTGTTCTCATCGGTACAGTCTCTATATTTCCTGTGGTGTTGTTCCACATTTTGTGTTTAGTGCAGCTTCGAGGTCAGATTTGATGATGTTGTAGAGAACTAGAACCGTTTCTTACAACCCTATATTTGTTTATTGCCATATTTGACTGTATGAGCCTTAGGATATTTTCATTGTAATTTTACTACCTTTAAGTTCCTTTTTTGGTCATTAAAAGACCCAGCCACACATGCTGTATCTTTTTTTGTTTTCAGAACAGTCTTGACTATCTAAGTCTTTCACCACTTGAAAGGATAACATTTGCACATTTTTTTGTGTATTAGCCTTTAGATTGAGGGATAAATATTGTACATGATTGCTGTACAGACAAATACTCACCGATGCAGTGGTCTGCTGGAGGGCTTGCTTAGCAAAGCAGGCCACATGGTTAATGATAGGAGAGAAGTTGGTTGGACCATAGAGTTTGACCTGCGGCAGACAAACCCTGTAGGCCTCCACCACACCCTCAATGCCTGCACACACATTCAAAACACAACGGATTAAACTTTAACTCACACACTGGATCATGAGTACCACAATATTTTATACCGCATGTGTACTGAAGATAACCGTTAGCCGTTTTAATTGGTCTGAAAATATATATTAACCAATGATCTGTCAACAAACCTGCACAGAATGGGCTTGACGGGTTGAAATTGAGAGGAAACTCATGGGAAACCTGGAACACAAAGCCATCAGATATAACTTCCTGTGCCAAACCACTAAATAACCTTTGAATCAGATTACAAACAGTCTTATCTTTGAAAGGCGCTTGCGGTCTCATATTAAAATGCAAAAGCTTTACCTGCCATGTGGGTGGAATCTGGGCTCCAAAGCCAAACGCAGGAAACATCTTGTCACTATGAACAAAAGACACATGACGCTATTAGACGAGTGACAACATATTTTAACATTCAAATTCTAGCCACAGCCAACACAAACACATGTAAGCTACGCTGCCAAAAGAGTGACACATTCAGCAGTGAAGTTGGACGGAAGTTACGTCTTGTGGAATCAATCATCTGCCGTGAAGACATCTCAAAATTTTGAGCAAGATTTGGTCAACAATTTACTCAAATTACTACTGTACATGTGAAACGTAGACCTACCTGTCATAATCCTGGATGACGTTGCCCACAGACCAGATAGCTGAGAGGTATTCATTAACACCCTGAGGGCTAATGTAATGTAGTGACTGGGGAGACCTGGGATCCCCGTTGGAGCCTGTGAAGTCAACAGCCACCTAATGCATGGAAACAACAGACGCAGATACTGTCAGATTTATCAGTGACAGAGGATACAAACAGGTATTAATAAAGAAGCCAAGACTCACAGTGAAGTTGATCTGACAGCCTCCCATAATATAATCCAGGAATGTATACTCTTTTACCACCTAAAAGATAAAGCATCTGTCTTATAGCAGAGCACTGCACAATAAGTAACATCGAATCCATGATGCTGCTTTTCAAGTGACAACATATTTCACTAAAACCCTTACGCACCTGGCACAGCTTTACACTCACAACGCCAGAGTTCTTGTAGCCCTTCTTCTTCTGTTTCTTTTTACTGTTGATGCATTCAAACTCGGCCTGTAAAAACAAAACAAGAAGCTCTTTGTCCAAGTCAAAATACCATGAAAACAACAGCTGTGTCGCAAATTTTCCATTTTGCTCCAACTTAGTCGCTGCTCTGAGCTAAACTAATTCACAATGACTAGTTAAAAGTTATCTCATCCTTTTAAAAGGACACAAAATGGGTTAATAAAATAAGAAGAAGCAGCAACAAGCTGGAGGAGACTGTAACTAAGATTTATAATACTGGTTGCTCAAAGTACAAACACACACTGTCATACCGGAGAAGTACGCGACGCTTGTTGGAGGCGTGTCAGTGTGGTCTCAAAGATTCCAATAAGATCATGTGAGCCGTCGCTGTCATAATCATAGCACTCAACCTGAGGAAAGGTAAAACATTTGGTTGCAGTTGAAGAGAAAGTTAAGGAAGTCATTTATTCACAGTGCAAGAAAAAAGCTAAACTAGTTCAGTCAGTTCACCCGAACAACAAAAATAATCCATAAACTTGAGAGCAGTTTTTAAAAGAATAGTCTTAATGAAAACTGTTCACACTATGGATTATCCACCGTAAGTGGGTCACTTCAAAATACTATGAACCTCCATTTTGTGGGGACTGAAAGCAAATTCTAATAACATCTGGTCAGATAAAACCCAAACTATATGAACTGTTAGATGTATGTGAGGTAAATGAGAGAAGGTTTTTGCCACTAGAGTGAACGGTCTCTCTAAGATTATATAAAACTGGGGACAAACAAAACAGAAGAAACATAATGTGCAAAAGTGAGATCTGAAACACAAGTCTGTGTAACAAATTTGTGTGCTAGACAGAAGTTGGAAGTAAAATGACAAGATTCAGACAAATGTTTGTATGATAAGATCAGGTTGGATGAAGAAAACCTGGAGAGCCGAGGGTCTATCTGAGACGATGTCTGACTTTGTTCCCCACCTACTCCACTCACACACACTCCACCCAGTAAGTGATGGGAAGATGAAAAGACAAACACCGGAAATCTGGGTAACTCACTTGTCCCGTATGGCGGGAAACTGCTTCCTTCCTGACATGTTTGCTTCAGAAGTTAAAAAATATAGATTGTCAAGCTCTTACTAAATACACTACAATCAGTGAATCTGTTTGGAGATGTCTAAATGAAAAAAAACATTTATTACTCATTTAAAGGTTGTCTTTGTTATGAGCATCGAAATACGCAGTGCTATTTGAATTAAACCAATGCTGTTGTACGTGGAAGTCTCAGTTTAAACACGTTCTACATTTGTGAGCAATTAATGTTTACTTTTATTGGTTTGTCCATGTCTCCTCCACAGAGGGACTGCACGGGGATTCGGAAAGGCCTCCATGTTGGATTCAAGTTGTTCTTCACCACCTGAGAACACAACGAATGAAAATTAAACAAATGCACAATTCTCCATCAAGAACCAACCACATTTAGTCATCACTTTTTGGAATTTACAATAATGTCAGTGTGTCTCAGGAAATATCAGAAGCATTCCTTTTTAGCTCAGGGGGAAGGAGGGTCATGTTGGTGTACAAAGCAGGAGCAGTGAGTGTGCTCTATTGAGGAGATAAGACCATCTCAGAGTCTAATCAGTGATGTCTGCAGGTACGTTTACATGCTGTTTAATGTGCTGCAGCTGAACATGGATTACTACTTAACCTGCAAAGTGACATTAGCGGTGCACTTTTCCCTGGTGAATGTTTGTCTGGTGGCTCATTCAACAAGCTCAGGGTTTTTGTCCAACAGAACAGGTTAGTGGGCGCACTAACATGGGTTGTTGTTAAGTTCTTCTTTGTAGTTTGACTGTCTTACCAGACAGAACAATGATTTTGCTACTTTGTGCAGATATAGTTTAAAATCAGGCAGTCCGACTGGTTGCATGGAAACAAGTTCTGGATGTAAGACTGGGTTAACATTACAGGAGCACTGAAATCAGATTTTGAAATCAGGTCGCATCACAAACTAAACAAACATTGTTCTCTCTAATCTCAGAGATTCACATGCTACAAGATTTGAAAAATAATGACGCATCAAACATTGCAGGAAACTATTAAGAATATCATGCCAGAGGAGGCAGGCAGGGACCTGTGTACTGCCTCATGCAACTCCATGCAGGAGCAGATGGAAACAAATTGGAGGCCGTGGTGTGACAAACTGCTGTAAGAGTATTAATACTCTGCAGTGAGAGAAAACACAATCAGTATGTGAGAAGCTCAGGAGAGTTAAGACTGGATCTGTAAACCCCGTATTTCAACAGACTACCTGGATCAAACAGAGTCAGACCAAGAGCCCAGACCAGAGTGTCAACCCCGCGATTGTTGGGAGAGGAGGGGTGAAACTGGGGTAAATCAGCCTCAAACGATTGTAAAGTGATTCCTGGCAGAGGAATATTTCTAAACTAGGTAGCATCATCAGCAAAAAAAAGTACGAATTTCTCACATTTGAATTCTTACTTTGTGTCAAATAATTACATAGGCCTTGTAAGATGATTAGTCACTGCACAATTTAACAAATTCAGTGGTGTATTTTTGGGCATTTTTGCCATGAATTTGAAAGGGACAGTGGGGAGATGGAGTAGAGGTGCAGGTAAGACAGACAGCGGGGAATGACATGCAGCATGTGGTCCCCCCATACGGCATGTGTTCTACCCACTTGGCCATCGTGATGCCCAATAACTCTTACAACTTTAATAGAAACTGGTTTAAAAACCTGTACAACTTCAGACGCAAACAACATACCAAAATACATTCCATAATCAGCAGCGTGACAACAATGTAGAGAATGCAAACTAAAAGCACGGGACTTTCCTTACTTTCAATTAGGCTATCAAGTATGTAAAGTAGGTTGTATCATTCCATACAGGTTTGCTAATCCTTTAACGTATTGGGTTGAATAACTTCCCTGCTTTAAAATCAGATGGACGGTGCCGTTCTGCTGAATGAAAGTTATTTCCAATCACTGTCACCATATTTGCTTACTGATGGGAAAACACTCTGACTAGATCTATATTCTTAGCTTTTCTACAGTTACAGACCTGCCAACCTTGGCGAAATATTTTGCGTACCACTTAATCTCACACACGCGCGCGCAAACACGCACGCACGCACACAGCTTGCGCTCATGTCGATAGGAAAAAAAACTCTCGGTGCTTATTTCCCCGATATGACATCATATTTTCAACGAGAAAGTAACGTTATTAACAGTATATATTTGCCAAAAGACACACACGTACACTCACGCGAGCACACACACACACACCATTTTACCCTTTTAACCGCCAGCTGCTGCGGGTGGGGGCACGGGGAACGGGGAGAGAGGCGGAGGGAGGCAGAGGACAGGAGAGAGCGGGCCAACAAGGGTTCGGCAGACTCGTTATTCTCCGCTACTCTATGATGATTGGTTGAAATTGCACCACTACACTGCTGCATCGTGATGTCAGGCATGAGTTTGCACGTCCACATTTCTAACAGCACTCACAGATGTCTGCAGCTTTTTGCGTAGTTTAATGAGGCGGAGCGTACCAGCGTATTTTGATGTCAAATTGCGTACCTGCTACGCAAAATGCGTACAGGTTGGCAGGTCTGCAGTTATGAAGTTGAGAAATATTATTGGTTGCAAAGAAGAAATTATACAGATTACTACAATGTAAGATGCATAGTGTGACCAATTTCAGTATATGCTGCAAATTTTCTAGATGCCCAAGGTTGAAATTCACACTACAAGAACTCACTCCACATGTAAAAGACCACACATTCATAGAAATACACTGTAAATAACCAAGAACAAATCAGAAACTTAATCGTCAAATCTGACCAATAAGCCAGAGACGTCTCTAATTCAGTTAAACCCTTAAATTCTGTGTCTGCATCCTCATTCACAACAATATTTACTCGTAAAATCTAATTGGCATGAGTTAGAGAGTGGCATACTGTATTCTCTGCAGCTGTTTAGTGAGAGCACAGGAGGAGAGTTACAGCATCTACTGTTGCACACGCCCATTCAACATTCTGACTTTCCTGTTTAGACAAATGCCAGCTTGGCCCAATATGCCATATTATGTAAAGGCTGTGGTGAAACAGTTAAGACACCAGTGGTTCCTCCTTCAACACAGGCTAGTTTGGGGTAAAAACACAAAAAAGAAAAATGTGTTTGTCTCCTGTGAGTTTTATCAACCTCTCCTGCAGAGTTGGAATATTTAGCCATATTAATCTAAAGCAGTCAGTAGCAGATGTCTAATGTTTATAAATGGGTTTACCTCTGTCCTGTGAGCAAGCTGCCATCCAGTTCCTGTCTGCTTGTAGAACTCCAGGTAGGGGTCGGACTTCCCAAAGAAATCCTGTGTGAAAATAAAGAAATGAGACATACTAGTAAGTAAAAGAAAACTGAAAATGTAGGTGGTCCTCGGTCTATGACGTCCTTGACCTACGGCGTTTCTGCGTTACATCGGTACTCGTTACATGGAACTAGTTGGTGAGCAGAGTGGATGTATACGTCATCACGCTGCCATATAATTTTTTTACGTTCTCTGGTTGTACGCCACAACTGACTGTTTGTTCTGCTTCCCTCTGACAAAAGGCACAGAAACATTAAAACTCCAACTTCCAGACTGAAAAACAGTTTTATCCCAGAGCTGTCCAATCCATTTCCCCCTGCACACAAACACACACACAGACAGACACACACTATGTGCAATAAAGAACTGAGTCTTGCACTGGACTGTAATTTACCTCTCATCCTGCAGCTCATGTGTACTAATTCTGTTTACACATTTATATTTTTGAGGATTTTTTTGTATATAAAGTGTCGTTTTATATATTTTGTCTATAGCTGGGAGTCACCAATCAAAATTTTGCTGTGTGGAAACACAATGACAACAAAGATTCTTGATTCTTGAAAAGGAAAGTCATCTCCATGGAAGTGAAAGTAAATATAATAAAACACTCGGAACAGAGCAAAACGCCAATGAACATTGGTCCAGTTGCAAAAACAGTGCAACACATTGCAGCGACCCTCTGTGGTGAATGAGTGAGACTTTATCTTGTTCTCTGGTCGTTTATTGAACCTTCACACAGCCTACTGTGGACCGTCGCCAACGCCAAAATAACTACAAAAACCGAGAACTTAGCTCCACAATTAGCCGCCGTTCCCAGCTCTGTCTTGCTGAACACACACTGAGACTGGCATAGAGCAACAAACACAAACACTAGTGCTGACTCTCAGCCAATCAGATGTGAGCTAACTAAACATGGCACGTTCACTGACATTAGGTAAATCTGGAATTGAACAATAAACATTGAAACCTCAACATCAGCAACAATATCAGTCCGTTACAATATTCTATTATCTTCTTGTAAAAATGACTCATACGTGCATGAAAGTTACTGGTATTCATGATTTTTTCAAGGATACAATCGATATCGTGACGGCTTTGTTTACATTTTCGCTGGAGTTCTGACTTATGGCAAAAATCAACTGACGTCGATCCGTAGGAAAGGAACTCCAGCTTAAGTCGAGAACCCTCTGTATAAGAATTTAAGCAAGTAAAATTTTAACTAGAGTCCATCCTACCTTGTTATCTAGTTTCCGTGCTTCCACCTCGAAATTTGCCACCCTGTTGTCTTTTATTTCCTCTGCACTGATCTGCAACAGAGCGAAAGATAAATAATTAAGACTGACATGAACAAAGCAAAACAACATCATACATTTCTCTAAAGCTCTCTTTGCCACTCACTGTGATGGTGCCTTTTCCTGCAGGCGACTTGTTCTTCAAGACAAGCGGTCTGGTCAGTTTCTTACTGGATACAACCTAAATGCAAGTCAATAAAACCAGTAAGCACTCTGACAAAGAACAGCAGCAGCAGCAAACGCAGTAGAGAGAACACGCTCGGCCAGCAGAACAGAAGATGAATGCAGCCTGCAGACAACAAGGCGAATGGCATCCTTAACAATAACACACATTTTACATCTGCGGTCATATTACACCGTCAGTGTCCAATCTGCAACTGTTTATCAGGAAATATAATGCTTCATCTCCACCATGGTAAACAGTGGTGTCTTCTTACAGCACAGTAGGCATCCCATCACTGTCACATCTGCAAAAGTTTGCCGAGCTTGTTATAAAGGCAAGGAAACAAAATCTTCAGCACTATTCTTTTTTTTTGTAATTTTAAAGCAATTTAGTTTTTTTCATGCCTTTGGATAACAATATAATCCTGTAAAGACTGATTAAAGCACTGAGCTCTTGTACTTGTTGACCATATAAGATTTGCAGGTTTGAATACTGCCACCTAAAAACACACAACTGTAATTATGCTTAGATCTACTCATCCTGTCAGGATGGGGCAGTGATAATAATAATTCACCTAAACATTCACACAGTATCTAATGTTTTTGCCAGCTTTTTCTTGCTTTTAGTCTGTATCATGCCCTCAAACATCTAAAAATTATTTGTTCTTCTTTTGAGAATAACACCGGTCTAGACTTGTTCGTGTTTTGATTGATCATCTGATGCCAGTGTCATCCCTTTTATGTAAACGCATTCATAGTGAAGTTCAGAAACTCTGTGTTGACTTACTGGGTTGATAACCAGCTTTGCGTGACCACTTAGTGCCACTGTGGTTGTTAGGCTTAGGGAAGGGAGACAGTGTACCGATACCCTGGTTATGTTGTGTTTACTTTGTAGAACAGGCCTCATGGAGAAAAGAGAAAGACCTTACCTGGCCCAGGGTGCACTCAAGTTCCCCCAGGAAGTCATCATCACTCAGGTCAATAGTCTTGTTGTCGATGTCATAAATCCCAAACTTCAGCTTCTGCACCATTTCAAAGTAGTAGTCAATGACAAACTTTTTGGCAAACTTTGGGTTGAGGCAATTCTGGACTTTCTCTGTACGTTCCACCTGTTGGGAAAGAATGAATCAGACGTGTGCAAAACAACAAGGCTGTATACGGTGTAAACAGTAGTTTGTACTGACTCACATGAAGTGACGGAAAAGGAAATGGAAACTTTCTTATATGGGGTTAATGATTAACACTGCACTGACATCTTGTCTTGTAGAAGGAACTATGACATAACCATCCACACCTGTATAATTACATATATCCCACTTAATCTGCTTTTCAGTAGAGGGGAGGTTTCTCAGGCATCTATAATTACCTTTTAGAATAAATGTTATTACAAAATGCTTGACACTAAGACAAAATGTATTCAGCTTGATTTAAGTACTGTTATTCATGTCTGCTATTAATGATTAATGATTCCAGATCTGTTCTCTATACTGACCTCATACCACTGGTTATTAGAGCTGTTCATTAACAGGACGCACAGAGGGTCCGACTTGGAACCGATGTCTTTGTCCAGGAGGTTCTGACAAGACACGGTCAGCTCCACCTTGGTTACACACTGAGCAGCCATGTCTAACTGTAAACGAGCTGGAGAAACAACACAGACAGTTATGTGTAAATGAAGCAGGAATCATACCAAACACATGTGAGCTATTAAAGCCCAGGGGTTTATAAATGAATGGAAAAGGTTCCGCGAACACATTTAAAGACGCCACTTCCCCAAAGAAAATACACCCAAAAGGCCAGAAGAGAAAATCTTGAAAAATGTGTCTTGACTCAGCGGGGAAATGAGAAAAGTTACTTGAATACTTCACTGCTATACAGAATACCTGAAAAACTCACTGCATTATATGTCATTATATTTTAAATTGTCACCTGAATTTTGTTTTTCAGTACAAAAATAAAGTCACTTCTACCAGAAATGATGCAGAAAAGCAACAAACAAAAATAAAGTGGGATTAAAAAACAGATAAACAGCATAACAAATCTATCAGTGATTTCTTTATACTGTATACAACAACTCAGACAGCTAAAACACATTTAAATGAATCACTAAGAGCATTTCATCATGTTTCATCCAGACCCTTAAAGTACAGTGTATAGATTTCATGAAAATATATCAATTTGCACTACTGGGGTAAGTGGCATTAAATAAAATGCAGACAACAATTTTGTTTTGACAGTTTTATCTTAAGTTTACTTAGATTAACAGTGGCACAATACATTTCATGGAAGCATCTATTCCTGTGCCTCTGCTCTGTGCCCTTGATTACAACCAATCCAGTTATTTTAAGATGTTGAAATAGCTTTAAATAAACTATTAAACCGATCTTCCATTTGCCAATATGTGACAACAGCTCCTAAATTGTTACTGAAATACTACTAATGCATCAAAATGGCTTGATTTCATGATCATTTCTTGCATATGTATATAAAATCCATTAGTAAATCGTGTTGAATACAGTGTAAACAAGCTTAACAGACACATCAAGCACTTACAGTCTTATCATCAGACATGGTATTATAGTACTGCCTATAAACAGTCCAAGTGTCATGCCTTATTACACTATAAGCTGCTCATTTTTTTACACAAGTATTCTTTACATGTGCATATTATAACTGGATGATCCAAACAAAAGCAAATGTGCACGTTTAGTAACTATACAACCATTTTTGACACATCCGCCACATTTACACAACTGCAGTAAACGCATCTCACCACCTCCCTGTGTAAACTACAACCGGAGCTAACTTCAAAGTACGCCATTAACAACAAATAAAACTAATTTAGCTCATGAGTTCAGTTTTGCACAGCTGCATAAAACAGAGGAGCCTCTATTGCTCGGAGCTACTAGTGAACCAGTAACAGACTCTCATGGAAAATATGACACAACAGGCAAAACTGAGGTGTAACGGGTGGGGGGCACAGCAGCCAATGGATAACTAAAGTACGACGGATAGCATGAGGCTAGCAGGCTAATAGAGCGGCTCAATGTGATTAACAGAAAACTAATTAGCTTAGCTTAGTTAGCCGCGTTAGCATCCGCATAACTAGACGCTAACTGAAGTTCGAGCTTACCGTTAAAGATTTGGGAAGAAAATACTCCAACTACGGATGTTTTCTCTGGACTACCAGCGTCACTTCCACTTAGAAAGTGTCGCCTCAGTAGCTCTGTATTATAGACCGACTGGGCTCAGCCCTCCGCATGACCAACTCCGCCCACCGAGAGCAGCTCGTCCCCGCTGAGCTGCGCCCCGCCTGGGAAATGGACGAGGACGGGCGGCGCCTCCGCTCCTGGGTGGTGTCCAACTCTACTTTCACATTTGGTAGTGTCTACAGATACGGACCCGTACCCGTAGCCTGTGGCATACGGATACGGCACTTTCCATTTAGCAACAGCCTTCACATATATGCGTCCCAAACAGTTAGAATAAGGTGGGAAAGGTTCATCACGTAAACTTCCACATACTCTACATTCATTACAAATAAAGTGTTATATTTAGACTTTTTTCACTTTGATAATTATGACTTCTGGCTCATGGAAATCAGAAATCCAGTACC
The DNA here is from genome assembly GCF_021347895.1 of Acanthochromis polyacanthus. NCBI lineage: Eukaryota > Metazoa > Chordata > Actinopteri > Pomacentridae > Acanthochromis > Acanthochromis polyacanthus. Next base: position 10,949,166 of record NC_067132.1, read on the forward strand.
TCAAATTAATAGAATATTTCCTAAGACCAATATATTTTTTTACAATTTTTTTTATTTTTTTACAAAATTTAAACTATATAAATATTCTACTTGCCAAAAGTGGGACTACATCAGGGATCAGCTCTGAGCCCCTTCTTGTTTGCTATGGTGATGGACAGGATGACAGACGAGGTTTGACAGGAGTCTCCATGGACTATGATGTTTGCACATGACATTGTGATCTGTAGTGAGAGCATGGGAACAGGTGGAGGAGAAGCTAGAGGCGTGGAGGTTTGCCCTGGAAAGGAGAGGAATGAAGGTTAGCCGCAGCAAGACGGAGTATCTGTGTGTGAATGAGAGGGACCCAAGTGGAAGAGTGAGGTTACAGGGAGAAGAGATCAAGAAAGTGGAGGATTTGAAGTACTTAGGGTCAACAATCCAGAGCAATGGAGAGTGTGGAAAAGAGGTGAAGAAGCGTGTACAGACAGGCTGGAACGGCTGGAGAAAAGTGTCAGGTGTGATGTGTGATAGAAGAGTTTCAGCTAAAATGAAAGGAAAGGTTTACAAAACTGTGGTGAGACCAGCTATGTCGTTTGGTCTGGAGACAGTGTCCCTGAGGAAAAGACAGGAGGCAGAGCTGGAGGTAGCAGAACTGAAGATGCTGAGGTTCTTTTGGGAGTGACCAGGATGGATAGGATCAGGAATGAGTACATCAGAGGGACAGCACATGTTAGAGGCTTTGGAGATAAAGTCAGAGAGGACAGACTGAGATGGATCGGACATGTCCAGAGGAGAGAGAGTGAATATATTGGTAGAAGGATGCTGAGTTTCCCACTGCCAGGCAGGAGGCCTAGAGGAAGACCAAAGAGGAGGTTTATGGATGTGGTTAAAGAGGACATGAAGGTAGTTGGTGTGAGAGAAGAGGAAGCAGAAGACAGGGTTAGATGGAGGCAATTGATTCGCTGTGGTGACCTCTGAAGGGAAAAGCTGAAAGGAAAAGAAGAAGAAGAAGACTTGCCAAAAGTGTGTTAATTTCTACAGTCAATATTGTATTTGTATCAATATATAATTGAGGGACTCTTGAAGTCCATGGGATATATCTTGCATATATATTTTATTAAAAGCTTTAAAAATATGCTTTTTTGTTCATTATGATCATGTTTTTACAAATTCCATAATTATTTATTGTGAAAACAATGACTTGTTAATGAAAAATGACTGGATATCAGTAAAATGTCAACTAAATACCTGTCCGAATTTAATAACAACCACCTTCTAACTAGCGAAACAATAATAAAATGAGCTTATTCAAAAATGTTTTGATTGTGTTCTTTTCATTAAGTTGACATAATCATGACACACATTTCTTTTTTGGCAATATGTCAAATTTTATATGGAAAACAACAAACTGTACCTGAGCTAGAGAAATCACCTTCCACTAAGTTACCCATTACAAAAACACCTGTCCAGGAAGTGTGTTAATTCCAGATCACATGACCTGCTGCACATGATGTCATTTCCTCCTAAATAAAAGACTGGCAAGACTCCAAGGCTTTCTGAGTTATTTAATATAAAGTAGTGTGTGAGTCAAGTGTGGATTTATCACATTTCAACAGGTTTACTACAATATCTTTTTGAATAACTTTCCATTTTACTCAGTTGTATATTTAATATTTTAGAAGAATCTTTGTCTAAAATGCCATGTGGTGTCTGTTTATAGGCAGCCATTTTGATTTTAGGCCTGAAAACAACAAAAATGTCAACTATGATAAAAAAAAGTCCCACAATTATATATTGACCCATTTATACTTTAATATTTCACTAACATACTTTAATTACTGCATCAATGCAGCATGGCATGGAGGTGACCATCCTATGATACTACTGAGTTGTTATTGGAACTCAGGATACTTTAATAGCAACCTTCAACTCATCTGTATTTTTTATATTCAGGGTTTTTCAACTTCCTCTTGACCCAAGATGGGGTTCTGTAGAGTTCAGCTCAGATGAGTTGGCTGGCCTATCAATCAGAGTAATGTCACGGTCAGTAAACAGTTTGGTTGTGGTTTTGGCTCTGTGGTCAAGTGCTACATCCTGCTGTACTTCAATAAAGTTTATCGGCAAATGGAAACAGGATGCATAGATGCTGCTTTGACTTTGGCCATATTAAAACACAGTCCACAAACACCGGCCGATGACATGGCATTATTAATCATCAGAGACTGTGGAAACTTCATACTGGACTTTAAACGCTTTGGATTCTGTGCCTCTTCATCCAGACTCAAAGGCTTTGATTTCCAAATGAAATGCAAAATTTATGTTAATCTGAAAGGAGGACTTTGGTACATTGAGCTTTATCTCTTCAGCCCAGGTATAGTGCTTCTGATGATGTCTCTGGTTCAGGAGTGGCTAAATACTAGGAATGCAACAGTTTCAGCCTCTTTGAAGACGTCTGTGCTTGGTGGGTCTCAAAACACTGACACCAGCCTCAATGTCCTCCTTCTGAAGATCTTACTAAGTTTTTAAATCAACTTTTCTTGATGATCCTTTCAAGATTGCAGTTATTGTTATTTGTGCACCTTTTCCTACCATCATTTTCCCTTCCAGTCAACTTTTTATTACTACTTGTTTGCTTCAATACAGAACTCTGCCAACAGCCAGCCTCTTCAGCAATGACCTTCTGGACAACTTTGAAGTCAGCCGTCTTCCTCATGATTGTGGACTGCGAGATTGACAGTGTTTATCCTGTGAGAAGAGCAATTTACTCAAACTCAAAATTAGTCTAATATTTTGCAATAGGTTATCCAAAATTTTTGAGCTGTAAGCCATAATTATCCATGTATCTAGCCATTACCTATACACCACTTAATCCTCATTAGAGTCACACCTATTCCTCATTAGAATGAAAAGCTATTCATGCATAGGGAGAACCTGCCAAGTCCATGCAGAAAGATTCCTGGCAAACCGAAGATCTTCTAGCTGTGAGGCAACAATGCTAACCACCGAGTCACTGTGCAGCCCAAATCGTAATTATCTAAATAAAAATGCAAAAATATTAAATCTTTTATGTTTGAGATGCACTAGTAAAGATAAAGATTTCAGGTGGGGATGCAGGTGGTATGTCCCCTTCAGTATTAGAACATGTGAATTATAAGAAGCAAAGGACTATAATGTTAGGGTCTCATTTCACCAGTATGTCAAATACAAATAAGCGTGATATGTTCTAAACATGCAGAAAGTTTTAAACATGAGCAGAAACATTATCAAACACAAATGATTGAAGTTACCACTGGTGTAAAAAAGGTCCCACATGCACATTTAAATAAGTCACTTCCCTAAACAAAATACACCAAAAAAGCCAGAAATGTAAATCATATCTACATGCTCACTATCTTTCAAATTGGTTGAATTTGTTTTTTCAGTACATAAATAAAGACATTTCCACAACAAATGAGGCAGAAAAGGTTCAAACAAAGAACAAAATGGGATAAAAAAAAACCCAGACAAACAGCATTCCAACTTTTTCAGTGATAAATTTATACTGCATAGATATCAAAAGTGACAGTGAAGAGTGTTAGTTTTTTAGATGTGCATCCTAAGATGTGTTTTGTGTGGATGAGCATCATGTGTAAAACAGGAAACATCCATCAAATTACATACACAAACGCATTTCAACAATGCACAAATTAACTGTTCCTTTGAATCACTGTTAATTTTAACCACTTTTGTTTTTCTTTAATATGACATGGAAGAAGTAAGATAAACATAAAAATACATCTAATTATCTGATTATGTTGCATAAAAAATATATATGTAGAAGCTGGCTATCATGCCGGTTAGATGTTTTTTTTCTTGTATTGCATATAATATAAACGTAAAATACTGATAAAATCTTTGACAAAGACGTGTATGGTACATAAGGCAATGCCACAGTGATCAGTGCAAACAACAACTCAATGAATTTACACATACACTTTTTGAAAAGTATCGGACCACTTTCACAACACTCAACAAAGTGACATGTTTTAGTATTTTCCTTAAGACAGAGTGAACTTCTAAGGATGCTCTGTAAACTGTGTGACTAAAGGATTTCCCTCGTTCAACACTCATGTAGAAGCACCAAATCCAGTCAAACCAAATGCAAGCATGGAATTTGTAAAAATAAGAAAAACTTAAGTACAAAACAACTACAAAACAACTGTTTTTGTAGTGAAAAACCTTCAAAAGGTTCCAGGATTCCATCCGTAAACATTATTGAAGCATACCTGAATTGTATTTTGAAAGCTATAGCTTTGGTCAAGATCTATGATTTGAGATACGTCCATGACAACATGAAAAGGTGAAAATCAACAAAGCGACTGCTGTAGTATACCTATTTAGGTACTGGAGCCCTTTCATAGAGACACTTGACTGACACTTGACAGACTAATGAGATGACAGTTATTAGCTGCCTCAGATCCAAAAAAACAAAGACCTTGAGCCAAGTTTCCATTAAAGGTGGAGTAATCCACTCTAATCCACAATGTCTTCCGTCAAATTCATATCTCGTCACAGTTCGCTAACTGTCCGTTCTGGGTGTGTGTTGAAACACATTTCAGCATTTGTACACAACTGGCAAACGAAGTGGAAGATTGCTCCAACCACCATTATTCCAGTCAAGTACCAACAGGAGACATTTATACTTGTGCACCAGCAGACTACTGAATGTGCATAACATTTTTAAAGCACAACTCTCAGATTTTTGAAGGAGATGATGTTTATGCAGCAGTAGCTTGTAGAAAAGACAGTTTCAGCACCAACTGGTTCTGTTGATTTGCTCATGGACAGCAACTTGTGAATTTCCCTGGTGAGGGAACAATAAAGTTTCTCTTATCTCAACTACAGTTGCAGGTCAACACAAGTGTTTGTTCTACCTGGGAAAGGATGTGGTCTGCATAAGGCTCTGCTTCTTAAGACTAAAAACTAAACTAAGCTAGTTTGCTGTAGACATATCTACTTCCTTGGCTGGAACATTTCTCCCTTGGTCCATTTGCCCAGTTGTTTGTGCTGAATGAATGAATCTAGAGGGCAAGGCATCTGATGAAGCACTAAGGACGGCTGTGTTTTTTTGTTCTGCTTAGTTCAAAGATCAACAAATTCTCTCAAGAATGGCTTACTCCACCTTTAAATCCTTCAAAAGGTCGTAACAGAAGAAATGGCTTAAATTTCAAACAATCCTGGCACTTGAGTCACATAAAGCATCACAATGAATATCTGTGTTAAGCATCTGTTAACAAATGATAGAAAATGTCACTGACAATATCTATGTACTATTGCTTTACACTATAACTTTATATAGCGTTGACCAATCAAAACGTGACTACCAGACTGCGCGCAACATGCTAATATGGCAATAAGGTCTGATAGGAAAGGGAGGAACAATTAATACACAATTCCAGAGTTAAAGAGGACTCGCCTCCAAGAATGCAAGTAGGAAACGGCAAGACATTTGGAGGTGGGATATTGAGGAGGAAGGCTGAATCTCACAAGCTTGAATATATCACAAAGGAGGTGCTGATGCTGAGGAGTCAGAGGGAGGTGCTGAGGAGTCAGAGGGAGGTGCATCGCCGAGGGGTGGTTTCAAACCCATGCTGTTGAAGAAGCCCGTGACCTGACCTGGGACTTCTGCCAGGACACTCTGAGCAAGCATTTCTTGAGGACACTGCAGAGAAGGAGCAGACACACACAAAAAAAGTGAAATCGATAAAATATGTATGTAGACATTTATAAATACACACATACACTGATCAGCCACAACATAAAAACACACTGACAAGCAACAAGAAAAACTGTGATCTCAAAACTACGCCATGCTCTGTTGGGAAGCTTTGGGTCCTGGCATTCATGTGATTTTATTTTGACATGTGCCATCCACCCAAACATTTCTGCAGACCTCGTACACCCCTTTATGGTAACAGCACAACCTGCCACATCTAATAAAACTCAATCCAACCAAGAGAGAGACTTCGATTCCACCTACAAACTCCTCAGATCTCAAGCCAATCGAGCATCCATAGGATATGTGTCCATGGATCGACAAGTCAGAGCTGTGTTGGCAGCACAAGGAGTCCTATACAATATTAGACAGGTGGTTTATCTGTTGTGGCTGATCGCTTTAAATGCACATGCTGGAGAAAGAGAAAGCAGAGAAATTATCAAGCAATTAAATAAAAGCAGGGGTTGCAAAGAGGAGCTACAGGTCTGTGATGATTATATAGATCTGATTGTGAATACTTTACTCAAACTAAGGAACCAATCACCCATTGCTAGATTTACCATATGATTTTAACAGAAGTGTTGAAACTTCTCAAATTAGTATATGAATTACAGTGGTCCCTCGTCTATTGCGGGGGTTAGGTTCCAGATCCCCCCACGATAGGCAAAAATCTGCCAAATAGCGACCAAATATTTATTTTATTATTTATATATATTTTAAGGCTTTACACTCTTACAAACCCTTCCCATGCGCTTAAACACTTTCTACACAATTTTAACATTGTAAACCTCTTTCTCTGGCGCTTGGGTTTGGTGCCAAAAGCCTTACAAAACGCAGAACATTTGATGAACATAACAGGGCTTGAAATAAATACAATTTTTTTTTACAAAAATTTCACAAAAGCACAACACAGGGACCAACACTATGGGCAGCAATCAGACGTTAACGTGCAATGGACGAGGCGAGATGCTGAACGCTGCTACACATAGGAGGCAGAGACTGATGCTACGGTCGCTGATGTTTGAATTATTAGCTTTCATCTTTTTTAATATTGTTTTCAATTTTTTAGGCTAGAAAATGTTTACTGCAAAAATAATTAAAATAATAAACATATACTGCATAATCCTGCAATATAGCGAAAAATATGCGCTAGAAAATTAGATATGTACCATTTAAAAATCTGCGACACAGTGAGATTGTGAAAAGTGAACCGTGATAAGGCGAGGGACGACTGTACTAAATACCAGCTATAAGACAGTTAGTATAGGTGCCCCTATGGTTACAGGACTGAGATTACTTTTTGAAATATGCACACCATTTTACCTTTAAATCTTAACAATACACGATTTAAAATCAATACGAAATGTGAGACCATTAACCTATGTGGTTTGTAATCAATAGGAAAAGCAGAATAAGCTCGAAAAATGGGATTAATTGCGCCAACATAAAGACAACTGCTCCCATAGTACACTTTCATCTAATATACAGAGCAAGTTAAAGTAGCTGATGTCTGCAGAATAACACACAAAGTTCTGTAGCAACATAAATGTGAACTACAACATGAGAAACAGCCAAATATCCAACAATTCTAAGCTAGTATTTTAGGATACAATTTGTATTGATTTCAACAAAATCACTCTTTCCTCATGAGCAGGATGTCAGAAACAAACATTCAAAGACCTCTAATCATAGCCTACAGATGAAAAGTGTAGTAGAAGTGCAAGGCTGCTACAGTAGGATGTGGTCTTGTGTTATTGTTTTGTACCCTGACAGGCACACTGGCACAGACCCACAGTACATCAGGACACAATGCCCCCACATACCAGGAACCATGAAGACAGGACACAAGAAAATATAAACAGACAAGCCAGAACTACTTCAGAGGGATAATTTAGCTCCTACTCAAGTTCAAGCAGTTGAGGATTAGATGCAGGGTGTGAGGGAGGGGGACAGGGTCAGCAGGTCGGTCGGGGTACTCCTACATTTCTAGGAAGGACTGGGATCGCTGGGGGGCTTCAGGTCAAATAAATTGAAGAAGGAGGCCACTTGGTCAGGCAACTCTGCAAGTACACTTTGTGCAAGGGCCGGTGTGCCTGCCTGAAATAAGATGTGCAAACACTCAAATGTATGCAGCATTGTAGGATGTTAAAGTAGCTCAGGTGGAGTGCATCTACAAAGAATTTGCTGTAGAGTTTGCAGCAGCTTACATTTTGGAACTGCCTGAATGGAACAAACTGGACGATGTCCCGCATGGCCGGCTCGCCTGCAGCCGAGCGTAGAATTCCATCGTCTCCGTCCAGGAACTCCATGGCACTGAAGTCCGCTCCTCCTACCCCGACTATGATGATAGACATGGGCAGTTGAGAGGCTCTGACGATGGCGCTGCGTGTCTCATCCATGTCTGTGATGACTCCATCAGTGATGATCAGAAGGACAAAGTATTGCTGTGAAACAATGACGCAAAAAGAAACAGAATTAAATCAGTGGAAGTGGTTTAAAACTCCACTGAATGTTACTTTTGTCCTTGTTTAGTGGCTCCTTCTCAATCAGAACTACTGAGACATAAATTTGGACTTAAAAAGCTGCAACTTCACAACTTTGATTTCATAGTTCGAGCAACTCACTGAGGCAGTTTGCTGCTGCAGGGCCTGTCTGCCAAAGTGGGCCATGTGGTTGATGATAGGGGAGAAGTTTGTGGGGCCGTAAAGCTTCACTTGGGGCAGACACTGCTGGTAGGCACTGACCACGCCCTCTATACCTAAGTAAAGAAAGATACAGACAAAAGGTAATGCCAAATGACTCACATTCACGTGTTAGTTATCATTCAATACTTCTTTCCATGCTGACAACTGGAAATGTCTCATAAATGAGTCATCATGTTTGTGGCATGCTGTCCAAGTACAAACAGCGGAAAAGTTCAAATTCCCTGTGAGGTGTTTAATAACACACTATGGTAGAGTGGTCTGTTCAGTCACTGCAAAACAAGCTGCAAATCCATTTTGCTTGTACATGACAGTTTATCAAGTCAGTTTCATTTTTCTGCTGGCAATTGTAGACCTTACATGTATGCTTTGAAAATCTAATACTAGATCTTCTGCAGAATAACAGAAGATCTGGTATTATCTAGTGTTGTAGTTTTTCAAAGCAAATGCTCATGAACTGCCTGAGTACACCACAGCAGCTGTTCTATAGATTAAAGCGTTCTGGCACACTTCACTCTGACTCACCTCTAAATTTAGCCAAACGGCCTGAATGTAATGTTCATTAAACACATGGCAGTGAATTCAAATGAGCTTCAGTCTATTATTACCTGCACAAAATGGATTTGATGGGTTGAAGTTGATGGGAAACTCGTGGGAAACCTGCAAACAGAAGCAGCTATTAACCTGAAATCCCAAACAAACTTATTTGCAATGACCTGAATTACACTCATCCAACACAATGTCGATTTAATGTATTGCAGTTAAACATACAGAAATAAAAATATATCATGACTGAAACAATCACCTGCCATGTTGGAGGGATCTGGGCTCCAAAACCAAAAGCAGGAAACATCTTGTCACTACACAAAGTGACATAAAATAGGTGTTATTCTCCAAAAAAGATTACATACACAAACGATTACAGGTGTCTTCAGAAATGGAATACGTAACAGCGCTGGTTTAAAGTGGTGGTTTTTGCTTATTTGGATAATAATTTGGACAATAACTTTTATGTTTATGCTCTTAACCCGTTAAACTTCAGTGTCCCGCCGGCGGTACACTTACTAATTTGCATAGGAATTTCAAGAATGTCCGAAGACTGCAAACGCGATTATATAAACACTATACGCCGATGGAAAGCTTAGATTCTCATGAATCCGCCGGTATAAACCACTTTCAGATGCGATTACCACAGCGGGTGAGAAAAACACATTTGTCCGACAAAAACGGGTATTCATCCATCCGTTCTCTATACACGGCTTCAACGTACACAGCGCGACTCACATTTCCGGGTTCATTATTACACACAGATGAAAATATTCCACAAAAAACGGCCAAAATCCAACCTTGGACATCCAGACGACACAAGCCAGTAAACTATTTTGTCCAAAACATGTCCTGAAGTCAGTATAAAATCCACGAATAGGTCGTTTTCAAGGAAATGCACCTCGCGATGCGCGTCCAATATTCCCTGTATTTCTCGTCATATTTTTTATTTACAAATAGAATATTAGCGATTTTTTGTACTGAAAATGGCTGGAATTGACTGCAGCTTAAAGGCTTCATTTGGACTTGACGTGGCTTTGAGCACTCGCCTGCCTCTCACATTGATCGTATTATTTAATATCTAACAGTTCAAAATGTCATAAGGTTAACCCTTTAAGCTTCAGTCAATTCCAGCCGTTTTCAGTACAAAAAAATCGCTAATATTCTATTTTTAAATAAAAAAAATTACGAAAAATACGGGGAATATTGGACGCGCATCGGGAGGTGCATTTCCTTGAAAACGACCGATTCGGGGATTTTATACCGACTTCAGGACATGTTTTGGACAAAATAGTTTACTGGCTTGTGTCATCTGATGTAAAAGGTTGGATTATGGCCGTTTTTTGTGGAATATTTTCATCTGTGTGTAATAATGAACCCGGAAATGTGAGTCGCGCTGTGTACGTTGAAGCCGTGTATAGAGAACGGATGGATGAATACCCGTTTTTGTCGGACAAATGTGTTTTTCTCACCCGCTGTGGTAATCGCATCTGAAAGTGGTTTATACCGGCGGATTCATGAGAATCTAAGCTTTCCATCGGTGTATAGTGTTTGTATAATCGCGTTTGCACCCGTCGGACATTCTTGAAATTCCTATGCAAATTAGTAGGTGTACCGCCGGCGGTACACTGAAGCTTAAAGGGTTAAAGTGGTACTCTGACTTAGCTGCTATTAGCTCACAAGCTGCATAAAACAGTTTGCTGGGAATTTATTTAATTACTCATGAATTTAGAATGAACTTAGGAAATAACAGGAGAGAGTGTTAGTCAGATTGTTACTGCTGAAAAATTGCTTTTGTAGACTGAACATCCTAAAATGGCCCGTTTGTATCATTATTTGTATACTAGGAAGTGGTACAGGATGTAGGTTTTATGTGTTTCTGGGCTAGCAGAACCATTTTCATCAAAGTTACTGGGGCAGCGGTTCAAACAGAAGACCAGCAGGTTACATTGCAGTCATATTATCACAGGTGGGTGGTAAAATGCATAAATATAATCGACTGTTACCCGACTTCAATTTCAAACTCTCTTTTGCCTTCAAATTGGTCTGTCTGACTAATGTTCTGAAGACAGGAAACCACAGCCATATGCTTAAGTGATTTATGGTGGATTTACTTTCTGTACCAACATAATCCTTAATACCAACCGATGCATTTACCTGTCGTAGTCCTGGATGACGTTACCAACAGCCCAGATAGCAGCCAGGTATTCATTATAGCCTTGGGGGTTGATGTAGTGGAGGGACTGAGGTAAACTGGGATTTCCGTTGGAACCTGTGAAGTCAATAGCAATCTGGCCCCGGTGGGAGACATTAGAGCTTCAATTTACCCAGGAATTTTTTGTAAAAATCACAAAATGTAAATATCAGGGACGTATTTTTAGATTCAAAAGAATGAGCGGTCCTCACAGTGAAGTTAATCTGACAGCCACCCATGATGTAATCCAGAAAAGTATACTCCTTCACAATCTGCAAAAAAAAATTAAGACAGGGAACTATTGAACTATTCAAACAAATAAGCACACAAAGCAAGTTATAAAACACTGTATACACATGTACACACAGAGGTCCACCATCGAATAATTTCTCCAAACTGATTTTGTCAGCGACATAACTTGCATTAGTACCTTGCATTGTTTGACGACGATAACACCAGAGTTCTTATATCCTTTCTTTTTCTGTTTTTTCTTGCTATTGATGCATTCAAACTCAGCCTGGCAAGATGAGAAACAAACCATACAGGTGTCAGAATACAGCATCTCTGTCTCATGTTTAAGCTCTGAGAAAACGCTCCGACTTAAAACACTCTGAGCTCACCGCATACGTTTGGGACGCCTGCTGTATCTGGCTGAGTGTGGTCTGAAAGGATCCAATAAAGTCGTGAGATCCGCTGTTGTTGTAGTCGTAACAGTCTACCTGAAGAAGACAGACAGTTCAGAGGAACAAGACAAAGCCAGTTAATCTCTTTCATGTGGAACTGCAAACAGCTGGGGCCCTAACAAACATCAGTGATTGGAAATTAAAGTAGATGTGACAAAGGCATGCTATGGGTGTGAAGCTTCAGACGTAAGGCGACATCCTCACGCTTAGAAACACTACCAGAAACACAAACAAGCTGTCTAAACTGTCAAACAGAATGGCAATGCCCCACAGTGTGGTACCTGCTGAGAGTGAACAGAGAAAAGACAAACGGCTCTAAAGACGGTATGGAGCAACCAGTAGAGCTGAGACAAACTGTGCTACAGTCACAGCAACACTAAGGAAGCTCATGGGGAACTAAAAAAGAGATCCATCTTAACGGAAAACATCTACCTTTTGAGAAAAAGACCCATTGGTGAACTTACCGATTGAGACGTAAAGTCATTTTTTTAAATCAGTAACATGCTTCACTGTAGTAGGAAGTTACTGCTTATCATACAGCCAGCTGATTTGTATAAAATGAAACATGGTTAACAGCAAATCAGTAACATAAGCAGGTTTGGAGAGATCAAAAACACACAGAAGCTTCACAAACTATGTAATTTAGCTGTAATTTGCGGACACATATTCACTGATAAAGACCTGCTCCATATCTTAAGTTGACACATACTTTCCAGTGTTATTAGTGTCATTTGAAAGCAACACAGAAGTCAATGATTAACCGGTCACATGTAACAGGTAAGTTCACCAAAGGGCCAAACTCTTCCATGTGTTCCTTTAAGATAGATGTAGATGCATCGAGGACTTTGGCCTGTCCTGTCACAGACACTGCATCCTTCAAGTGAAGAGCACTCACTGTGTCGCCAGTTAACTCACATGAACTGTTGCCTGGTAAGCATCTCTTCCTGATAAGTTTGCTTTAACAGAGTTAGAGGATGGAAACAAAAACAAAAAAAACAGCAAATATGAACTAATGCTAAAACATTTCATTATTTGTTGCAGGAATATCAACACAACAGGGTTCCCACTGCGGCCTCCATTCAGACTTTTCATAATTTTACAAGATCATAATGGCAATTTTTGGCTTGTTGATGCTCAAGAGAAATTAGATAAATATGATTTCTACTCTACTTATACTGGTACGTATGAAACAAGCAAAACCATTTAGTCTCGAGTTAAAATTATCCCAGCAATAATAACACCTGAATAGGACTTTTGCTAAATATTACAGGTTGCTGTGTGTGTACCTTTATAGATTTCTCCACATCACCTCCACAGAGCGACTGCAACGGGATTCGGAATGGCCTCCATGTTGGGTTTAGGTTGTTTTTTATCACCTGTACAACAAAACAGATTAAAAACAAAACACCTTAACCTTGCTGGGTGTGGTAACTGTATAAGTTTAAATGCAGTGTCCAAAAATCCCTGACCCGGAAAACGTGGCACACAGTGAGTGTATGTGTACCTCTGTCCTGTGAGCCAGCTGCCATCCAGTCTCTGTCTGTCTGTAGAATTCCAGGAAAGGGTCGGACTTCCCAAAAAAATCCTGGAAATAATTAAGAAAATAATATGCAACTGTGTAACTGTCCAAAAGACAGTGATTTTGGAATTTCTGATAGCAAGTTGGTTGTTGTTTTCTGTCATCATTTCAGAAATGTTTGAATCTACATGATTATTAGCCTAGCCCTGCAAGACCCATGTTCTGAAGGCGCAAGGGTCTAGGCACGCTCAACAGGTAGGGAGGCGGGCTAAAAGGTTGTCTTTCAAATCCCTCTGCAGCAATTGGGTAGGTATACAACCAATCAGCACAACGAATAGGCTCCTAGAGCGCCAGAAATCAGAGGATGCGGGAGTTCGGTGAAGCCTTATCTATACAGTCAATGGGTGAAGCTCAAGTATATTACAGACATGTTAACAGAAAGATTATTCAGAGTCGGTGCTAATGGAGCTCAACGACTGTTGTCGTTTTTGTTGTCGACCCTGGCAGAGAATTAAATTCGTTGCCGTGGGTTGTCTAGCGCGGCTAGGCTAGTTGTTTCCGGTTGTTTCTGTCAGAATCGTCGCGCCTCTGTTGTCACTTAGTTACGCCCGCCTTCTGACTCTAGACTTCATGGTGATTCGTCGGCCAGTTTTAGGAGAATCCAACCTCGGGCCTTATGGAGGGTAACTAGACCCACCCTGGCAGAGAATTAAATTTGTTGCTGTGGGTTGTCTAGCGCGGCTAGGCTACATGATTATTAAAACAAATTAACCCTTTAAGCTTCAGTCAATTCCAGCCGTTTTCAGTACAAAAAATCGCTAATATTCTATTTTTAAATTTAAAAAATGACGAAAAATACAGGGAATATTGGACGCGCATCGCGAGGTGCATTTCCTTGAAAACGACCGATTCGGGGATTTTATACCGACTTCAGGACATGTTTTGGACAAAATAGTTTACTGGCTTGTGTCGTCTGGATGTAAAAGGTTGGATTATGGCCGTTTTTTGTCGAATAATTTTTTCTGTGTGTAATAATGAACCCGGAAATGTGAGTCGCACTGTGTGCGTTGAAGCCGTGTATAGAGAACGGATGGATGAATATTCGTTTTTGTCGGACAAATGTGTTTATATTACCTGCTGTGGTAATCGCATCTGAAAGTGGTTTATACCGGCGGATTCATGAGAATCTAAGCTTTCCATCGGTGTATAGTGTTTGTATAATCGCGTTTGCAGCCTTCGGACATTCTTGAAATTCCTATGCAAATTAGTAGGTGTACCGCCGGCGGTACACTGAAGTTTAAGGGGTTAAAAATGCAATAAATAGGACGTTAAGAAAGGTAAATCTAATGCTGTTTTGCAATGTTCATTTGATGTAATATGAAACACATCACATGACCGTGGTTTAGTTCAGGGTCACACGTGTGGGATTGTGGATCAGATGCAAGAGGAAAACGGCAACATTGCCAGAGAGGAAAGACATGGCCTAAAAGACCCAACTATTCTTAACTGTGACTGATGAGTTTTATTTTGCTTCTTATTTGTTTTCATTATTTGTTGAAGTATGGACAGTTTAAAACAGTGCTGTGGCAAGTTAGCATGTGGGACCCGTCTAGAAACACAAAAGTAGCATGAAAGACTTTTTGGAATCCGTCTAATTAGAGGCATTTTTCTGAAACTTTGTGTATTTCTGAAATGTTTGTATGTCGTTTATTTTCATAGTTTTCATGGTGTCGGCTGACTGAAGAGCAAATAAATGTTAATAGACATCTGTATGATGCCAGGCCTTCAATACATCAGATCAGAGTAGTTACAAACCCAATCAAATAAATTACTACTACTTGATAATTACAGTGATGTCTGCAAAACGTAAATTCTAAAACAGCTAACAGCAGTCTTGCTATAGAGTGGAAATGTTCCTGTTGTAAATTAGCGTCAGATTTCATCCTCTGATTGCACCACTGTAAGACTAGATGGATCCATCATATACACTATGATTGGGCCATTCTGAATTGTAATTATATCCACAACAGTAACTGTGTTTAGACTGGTTATTTACTTATGGAGCTGGGGTTACATCTGAGTAACTTCTGTGTCTTTCCTGAATTGGTCCTACTGTCATGTGACAGCTGCATTTACAATCTTTCTTTCACCTTGATGTATCAGGACATAACTGAGCCTTTGTCTAAACATTTCATCGTGCTGCTTCACTATGAACAATCACCACCATCATCAGAAACCTGGAGGAAGAACCCGAGCTGAGCAAACAGAGGGCTTGTAGTTTCCACATGGTATTACTGTAGCTGTCGTAGCCCTGACTTAGCCGTACGTGGTGAAATTAATGCAATAAAAATGTGAAAATTCTGAATTATTAACTCTTGTCAGTTGATCTATGATAATATTTCAGTATTTAGGAACAAAATGTAGTCATCAGTACCTTCTTGTCCAGTTTTCTACCTGCAGCCTCAAACGCCACCACCCTGTTGTCTGTTCTTTCTTCTGCACAGATCTGGAAACATGAAATAACATTATCTTAAAACAAACATGTGAAAATACACTAAATAAACACACATGCACTTCACATAAATGAAATACCCGTTGGCCTCAAACATCATTGCCTCCCAGAATGAAAGAAACTCACAGTAATGGTGCCCCGCCCTGCTGGCCTCTTGTCCTTCTTAACAAGCGGTCTTGTTATTTTCCTTGAGGACACAATCTGAAGAGAAAGAAACATCGTCACAATCACTGACACATACTTTTGTACACCTGTGAGATTTTTCACTCCGATAAAGACAAATAATCATACGTGATAAAAAGTAAACAAGTCTAACCTGTCCCAAGGTACACTCCAGTTCTCCCAGGAAGTCGGCGTCTTGCAGACTACAGTTTTCGGTGTCAATATCGTACACTTCAAACCTCAGCTTCTGCACCATCTCAAAGTAGTAGTCGAGGACAAGATTCTTGGAAAACCTGGGATTAAGGCAGTTCTGGATTTTCTCTGTTCGGCCAATCTAACACAAATAAATGTCTCAAAGTCAAGGACTCCCAGCAGGTAATAAAATCCCCATTGTGCCCAAAGTGTGCCATTTTAAATCGAGCCCTAAATATTGTAAATACTTCAAATTAATATTCAAAACTATTATGGATAAGCACAACCTAGCTTTTTTAAATCAGCAGAATGTTTGAACCTACCCACCTCACACCAGTGGGGCCCTGAGGTGTTCATGAGAAGCACACACAGAGGGTCGGACTTTGAGAAGGCGTCCATGTCGAGCAGATTTTCACACGAGATGCTCAGAGCCACCTTAGTCACACAGTCTGTGGCCCTCGGCCCCGGGGCTGCCACCGCCGCCATCACAGCCTGGAGGACAAACACTCAACACACAAGAACTGAAAAACATAAACACAGATAAACAGGAAACGGACAACATTCAAGAAATATGACGTATGCAGCCATTTGCATTCTTGTGAAACACTTGATTGATGTTCCCTATTTATTGAGCAGATGCTAATACTGTTTAGTTGTCCAGTCTGAGTCCAGATGAGTCGTTTTACTCACGTAATTAAGCGCAAAGTTATTCATACTCATGACAAATTTTGATTTCTAGTCTATTTCTAGTTGACCAATAGGGCTGTTCTTGTTAAAAATGGAAAAAAATCAATGAAAAAGACATAAATAAAAGACAGCAAGACATTGTGTTAGAGATGTTAATGTTACATTATTTACTATTTCTATTTTTTAATCCATTTTTACTCAAATGCCATGTCCAAAGTCATTCAGTCTTTCTCAGTTATCAGTGAAGAACAAAAAGTTGTTATAATTGCTAACAAGCTTTCTACACGTCTCTACTGAGATTTTGTTCCACCGCTCTTCTTCTGGGATGATTTCCAAGTCTTTGAGGTTGAAAACTTCCTCACCATCACTCTGGTCTTTAGCTCCCTTCTCTTTTTGGAAGATTGGAAGTTTTTCTAAGGACTTCCTCATATTTTCCTCCACAACCTTAATGTCGTCCTCGTCGTCAAGTATTACATGAATATGGAAAGCAGAACCAATGACCCAAATATCTGGCCTTTGTCTAAATGAGCTTTTGTAAAAAAGCTTGGCAGCTTTTGTGTGCCTGTCTGGGAGAAGTGGACTCCTCTTTGGTCTTTGTCCATGAAGACCAGACTTGTGCTCAGATTCATCAGGACGGTCTTGAACATAACTACTGAGCTTTTCTTGGCCTCTTGCACTACCATTCTTGCCCACAAAGGAGTCACTACCACACAGTCTGAGATTTTTCACAGTGTTGAACTCTTTGTTATGCTTCCCGCTGTAGCCTCTGGCATTTTGAAAACACTTTGTTATGATTTAACAGCTTTTTTGCCGTCGTGTGAGCAGCCACAATGCACGACTCTCTCCCATCGATGGATCTTAATAGCAAACTCACTGAGCTCTTTGGTTTTAACCATTAAACTGACTAGTAACTGTGAGGAGAATTATTGCATCAGTCGTTCTCTGTTCATGATGTACTAAACGATTAGGATCATGTAAAAAG
Source organism: Acanthochromis polyacanthus (assembly GCF_021347895.1). Lineage (NCBI taxonomy): Eukaryota > Metazoa > Chordata > Actinopteri > Pomacentridae > Acanthochromis > Acanthochromis polyacanthus. The sequence goes on from NC_067132.1 coordinate 10,967,079, forward strand.
GTATGAGAGCTTGAGGTACTATTTAAAGTAGGAATGGTAAATTATTAATAACATGGAAATAGTTCTTATTCATCATCAACATCTCTAGCAGTGCTGTAGCATGTTTTCAGGTAGAAGTAATCTAACGGTCAAATAAAGAAGCATGGAAACTCAAAATGTGTGGTTAAACAGTACATGCAGAAGAGGCAAACCCTGCAAAAAGTGCATTAAAAAGTCTATTTATACATGTGTTCATGCTTATACACAATCCGTTATGTATGACCATTTCTGTATATTATTTATAGCTGTAGGTATTTTTGTACAGTTGATCTAATGAGCTTTCTCTCTCTCTCTTTAGTTGGGCTACAGCTTCATAAAACCAGTCTACAGGGTTATAAAGTGGGGAAAGTTTGCAGGTCTGGACTCGTTTAAGTGGACGGGATGAAAAAATTAGCAATCGCCTCAACTGGAAACAAGCCAACTCGAATATCACTTCAGATAGACATAGAAAACGTATTAACTTGTGTCCTGTGTCAGTTAATAGGTAATAATTAAGCTAAACCATGCAGCCTTGTTGTTTTTTACGGTCTGTTCATTAGAGATAGAAACATTAACGCAGCGTTAAAACATCGTGAACACCGTAACTAGCTACAGTAACGCAAAAGAAACACCACCGTCTTCATTAACTAATATATTAATGTCTATGAAGATTTAAATTGTGTTTTCGGGAAGGTGTGACTGCTTTCCGTTAACTTGAAGGAGTTTATTTATGCCTCAGCTAACAGTCACATGATACCAAAAAATAATAATAATTTCACTGCCATTTTTTTTTTAGCAACAGCGCATAAAAGCTTTAAGTCTGTTTTTATTTTGACAGTAAAAACAGCATAATGACAAAGGCTGACTTCGTTTATATCCCTACCTTATGTGTAGGCGGTCTGTTGGATGTGTTTAGCAGCCTTACAGCTCAGCTAGCTAACTAGCGAGCGGTGGGCGGTGCCCGGTGTCCCCGTCAAATGGTGCCGACTTCAAACAACAGCCACACGCAATAATTTTTTTAACATTCTGACAAAGCTGCCGAAATAAGCACATGTACATGGTTACAGACACACATTTCTTTGAATATTATACATCTGGAGAGACTTTGTGTAGTCATGCAGTCGTCCAAAAGCCCTCCTTTTATCTGTAAAGCCTTTAACTGGACAAATGTACAGATTCACGTGTTGCTTGTGAAATCAAAAGTGGTTTTCAGCATCCCAAAATATATACATACACATTTGTAAAAATTACCAGTATGTATTTTTCATAAGCCTGTTAGACTGTGATGTTTATCATGTCAGATATGATTGTTTCTGGATCACAGGAGCACAACAGTAACAAAAGAAGCAACATGTTTGTGGTGTCAGTTCTGTCTCCTCGTGGTGAATGTAGATCAGACCTCTCATGCAAGTCAAAGTGATATTTAGCTAAGAATTTTTTTCCTACTCCTAAACCAGGTTTGTCAAACTCAGTTTAGTTGAGGGACCACATACAGACCAATTTGATCTGCAGGTGGGCTGGACCAGAAAAATCACAGCGTACTAAAAACAGAACATTCTGAAAATCTTCACATTTAAGTATCTTTTTTACAAAACATTCTGAACAACCTGAAATTTATTTTTTTTAAAGTTCACTTTTAAAAATATTATGCCTCAGTGTATCATTTACACATGTGTATTACAACTTACAGATCACAGTGTATCTACAAATGCACAAAGCATTCAGTCACAAGCATCTAGAACTGAACAATGTTGTATTTTACTTTATGATCAAAATAATTTTGTAAAGGTCCAGACGTTATTTTAATTTACAGTTCTACAAATTTATAATTTGCAGTTGATGTCTTCTCCATAACTTTTACACTTTGAAAAGTTGTCCACATGTCAGATCAGACCCTTGGCGGGCCAGTTTTGGGCCGCAGGCCATATGTTTGGTATGTCTGCCCCAGGGTGTGGCATGTATGGGTCACTGGTCTCATAAGTTACAATGACTCTTACTGCAATGACACTTTTTAAAGGTGCTATACACATTCCCTCAGTCTGTCAGCATGTCCAGCAAACCTGTGAGATGTTATGCCGATGCTTTGCTTTCTTCTGCAGGAGCAGTCAGGTGTTAATTGTCCATTGATCTACTCTCAGCATATTTTTTTCACGCTGAAATTTGAGGCAATGTTTTCATGACAAGGCCTTAGGAACTATTGTAGATTCAAATTTTAATGCTAGCTCTTCATCTTGCCATTGATTCAGAATATGCAATCTTGGAGAAGTAGATAGACACGTTAAAAAAGAAGACATCCTCTGAAACCTGTATAGCTGCATGTTACAATACAAAACAAAACATAGAAGTTTTTTACTGTTATATTTTCTTTATTACTTTTTTAGTAATATTTTATTTTTATTTATTATCATTATAAAAAAATTTAAATGCATTATATTTAGCTACAATTATTTATTATTGGTAACCTTTCATTTTATATATTTTTTATTTATCTATACTATTGATTTTAAAACTTTTAAATTCTTTTATAATTATATTTGCATTTATTTATTTTAGAAATAATCAACTTGAACTTGTCTGTGCCGATTTATTTATTTTAAAAAGGTAATTTCATGTTTTAGTGTTTAACAAATTTGAGAATATTTTCCCTACTGGAGAAGTCACTCTGGCCATCAGTTATTTTTTTAAAGAGCAAAACATCCCGAGTACCTTCTTATTTAGCATAAGCACTGCCTAATGGTGGAAATATTACATATTATTGTATTATTTATTACTATATTATTTCAAAAATCGGAAACTCACTGTATAATGAGGTCAACATGTTGCACAAATGAAAATGGTTCCGCTTCTTTTTTCCCCGAACATTTCTGTGACTTAATATCCTACTGAATGTCGAGATGAACCAGAAGAAATAATTCAATCTGACCAAAAGCTGACAACACTCTGAGCTTCCTATCTTTAATTTCTGCAGTTAAAGTCAAACACTGCCTGAACAATTCTATTTAAGCAGCATTTGGTCAGAGATGTTCTTCTATTTTACAGACCGCCTTTCTTCTACTCAACTCCTTCACTTTTAATGAGGTTGTTCTTTATTCTGCATGTGGAAACTCAGCCTCAACAGAGTAATGTGAAATATTAAAGGTCAAGCTGTCTTTAATTAGGCACAATATGATGAACCACAATAAATGTGTGAAAGTCTCATGAAACAGGTTTTTATGAGAGAGGACATCCAGTTCTGTTCCTGTTTATAAATGTATAAATGCAGCATTGTGGTGAGGAAACGCTGAAATGAATCAACACACAGAAACACAAAACACTTTATCAAAGGCACTTTTTAAATTTTTGTTCAAGATTATGTACAACTGTAAAAAAAAAAAAGGAACATGCCACAAACATGCCTGCTCTTTCGTCACGACAACCGCTTTACATTTAAAATTTCATATTCCAAACAAAACAATGGCTTCACTACAATCAAGTTCAAGTTCTCAAATACAGTTCAAGTTCTTCATGATGAAACAGTGTTTGTCTACAGACTCTCAGTAACAGCTGAAGGCCTGAAGTGAAATAAAAACACTGCTACACAGAGGTGCATCAACTAGACATGAGACTGAAGCTGTAGCACACAAAACGCTCCTGCTTAACATAAAAATATGACAGAAATAAAATCCTAAAATCAAATGTTAAAAAAAATCATGCAGAAATAAAGGATTGATATTCAGTGCTGTTTAAATTCAGTTTGATCCGTCGACTAGTAAGAAACTCACTAATAGACACTGGACCTCGCTTCATTACAGGCCTTAACATCTGAAAATGGAAACAACCTGTGTGAGAGCATTAATATTTATAGACCATAACATCTTGTGTGTCCACAGCTAGGCTAAAGAATAACAGATGTATGGGGGGGAAGAAAAAGAATCACCAAAACGACTTCAAGGCGCTTTAAAGCCACAAGACCTACTTTTACTCTGAACGATCTGAATGAATTTGTGTTGTTTCAAGCTTTGTTCTCACTGATGTTCCAAGACTACAGCTTCTCACCTGTGTGAGTTCTCATGTGGACAGTCAGATTACTACTTCGACTAAAACTTTTCCCACGTTTCACAAGATTACGGCTTCTCACCTGTGTGAGTTCTCATGTGGACTTTCAGCTCATACCGGGAACTACAACTTTTTCCACATGTATTGCAAGCATATGGTATTACACATTTGTGGATTTGGTGTTGCTTCTTAAGCTGGTCCATATTGTCAGATGTGTACCAGCTGTCCTTATCAGCTGAAGTCAATCGGAAGTTATCAGTCGCTTGCTTCAGTACAATCTGTTCTTCCTGCTGACTGGTGCAGGGTTCCTCCTGTTCCTCATTAATCTGTGGAGGCTCTGGGTCCTCCTGCTTCACACTAAAGTTCTTCTCCAGGTTATAGAGCTGCTGATTGGCGAGACCCTTACCCTCTTCACAGACATGTTGCTGTGGGAGGTCTGGAGGGACAATGGAGCACATGAAAAAAGTTACTGACATGATGACAAGGAAACAAACATCTGAGAGAAGACATTTAATCCTCTGACCCCCAAGCCCTGTCTGGGCAGTCACATTTCCCTCACAGTGGGATCATCCTTAACAGCAATATAAAGTCATGCAACTCTGTGGAAACAGCACAACCACGTCTAAAAATACAGACACTTCCCAAATTGCATTGTGCAGAACAGCACAGTTCTGGCATACAGTTAAAAAAAAAAACTAACAAAAACACAACAGTTCAAGTAAATGTCAGTGAGTTAAGATGCAACAATGGAATTTCTGTCTGTAAATAAATGGAACTCAAAGCTCTAATTCAGATCTTATATTAGTCACATTTCTTTCTTAGTTCATTAAGACAATCATAGTTTTGCGTACCCATTCTGGGTAACATTTCCCATGGTTTCCAGATGGCATCCAGCAGCTTGCTCTGATCATCCATCTCTTCATCTAACTGGTCCAGTGGTTTATCAGAAACTCCAAATATTTCTCTGGATATTTCTTCACATTCGGATTTGCACACAAGCTGCATTCCCTCCTGTCTGGTGCAGAGTTCCTCCTGCTCCTCTTTCATCTGTGGAGGCTGTGGGTCCTCCTGGTCCAGACTGGAGTTCCTCTCCTGCTTGCAGAACATTCTCGTCCTGGACATTTTGCTGTAGAAGGTCTGGAAGGCAAAATCACAAAAGAAAAAGCTTGCTAAAGATGACCATAGGTGACGCACATCTGAGCAAATATGTTTAACCCTCTGAAGCAGAAGCACTGTCTGGACACTTTTTACTCCTGTCACATTTTTCCTCACTGTGGGCTTATTTTCAGTGCAACATAAAATCCTGGACATCTATGGGAACAGCACACTGACTAGAAGCAAAGATAACTCACAAATGTCTTCTGTGCAGTATGGAACAGTTCTGACAGAAATTATAATTAAAATTGCTCCTCTTCATACCGTTTGTGAGCCATGCTGCACTGATGTTATTGACCTGATGTGTTTCATTTTGCTGTCTCACTCTTTTTTGTCATCTCCTGTCTTCTCTGTGTCAACACAGTCTGTATGTCACCTGAAGACTTTTTTTGAGAAATTGTTGGTTGTATTTTTATATTATAAAATCTGACAGATTTTTTAATTTAACTTAAGATATATTTGTGTTTGTTACGCAATATTGCAGGGTCTTAACCAGAATATTAAAATTTGTAAGTGACAAGTTTAAATATTGTGGTTAAGACCCTATGATACAATATTTGAAATACAAATCTGTCCAATAATTTTAAATATTCTGGTTAAGACCTTACAATCTAATAAAAACAACAACTAATTCAGCTTACAAGTTTAAATAATACAGTTAAGATCCTACAATATAAAAAAAACAAAATTTCCCATACAAGTTTAAATAGTATGGTTAAGACTCTATAATACAAAACACAGTAAATTTCCCTTACAAGTTTAAACATTACACTTAAGACCCTAAAATCAAATATAAATAAACACGCTTCGCTTAAAACATCCCCCGCTTATATATAGTGCTTCTAAGTGCAAGAAATAATAATATATACTGGATGATACACCTACAAAATGATACATCTTCACTACAATAAAAAAAAAAAAAACAGTCAGGTCAAGGTCATGCACCCCAAAAGGCACATCTACATTACCAACAGGCTTAGTGTGCGCAATATGAATGAAGTCCCTCAAGTAGTTTGTGAGATATGATCCGGAAACCAAAAAATATTTGAAGTGCCTCAGTATGACCTTGAAAATCAGGTCAAGGTCATACACCCCAAAAGGCACATCTATACTATATAGAGATGGCCTGGATGCAATATGAATGAAATCCCTCACGTAGTTTCTGAGATACGTTCCGGAAACGAAATGTGGACGTACGTACAGACGGACATACGGACGGACGTGCCCACGCCAATATCCCCCTCCGTGCCTACGGCCGGCGGGGGATAATAATAAAAACTAATTTACCAAACAAGTTGAAATATTATAGTTAGGACACTACAATACAATAAATAAATCACAAATTTACCATACAAGTTTAAATATAACGCTTCAGACCTTACAATCAAATATTAAAAAATACAAATTTACAATCTAATAAAAGTTTAAATATAATGGCTAAAAAATATAATATATTTTTAAAAATACTAATTTACATTACAAATTGAAACATTATGTTTCCTTGGACAAATGTAGCCGCAAGGGGACACAAGCCAGTGTCTTATTGTGACAGTCCCAAGCCCAGATAAATACAGAGGGTTGTGTCAGGAAGGGCATCCGACGTAAAACTTTGGCCAAATCAAACATGCCAATCAAATGTATGACTTCCATACCGGATCGGTCGAGGCCCGGGTTAACAACGACCGCCATCGGTACTGTCGACCTACAGGGTGCCGGTGGAAAATGGACGACTGTTGGTCGAAGAAGGAGGGGAGGAAGGTGTGTTCGTAGGAAGAGAGAGAAGAGGAACACCAAAAGTCTAGGACTGAGAGTAGGGACTTTGAATGTTGGAAGTATGACAGGAAAAGGTAGAGAGCTGGTTGACATGATGCAGAGGAGGAAGGTGGACATACTGTGTGTCCAGGAGACCAGATGGAAAGGTAGTGAAGCCAGAAGTTTAGGAGCAGAGTTCAAGTTGTTCTATCATGGTGTAGATAGGAAGAGAAATGGAGTAGGAGTTATCTTGAAGGAGGAGTTTGTTAGGAATGTCCTGGAGGTAAAAAGACTGTCAGATCGAGTGATGAGCCTGAAGCTAGAATTCGAAGTTGTGATGTTCAATGTTGTTAGTGGGTATGCTCCACAGGTAGGATGTGAACCGGAGGAGAAGCAGAAATTCTGGTTGGACCTTGATGAAGTGATGCAGAGCATCCCTAGAAGTGAGAGAGTTGTCATTCGTGCAGACTTTAATGGACATGTTGGTGCAGGAAACAGAGATGATGAGGAGGTCATGGGCAGGTTTGGTATCCAGGAGAGGAACGCAGAAGGACAGATGGTGGTTGACTTTGCAAAAAGGATGGAAATGGCTATAGTGAATACCTTCTTCCAGAAGAGGCAGGAACATAGGGTGACCTATAAGAGCGGAGATAGGAGCACACAGGTAGACTACATCTTGTGTAGACGGTGTAATCTGAAGGAGATCAGTGACTGCAAAGTAGTGGTAGGTGAGAGTGTAGCCAGACAGCATAGGATGGTGGTGTGTAGGATGAACCTGGTGGTGAAGAAGATAAAGAGGGCAAAGGCAGAGCAGAGGACCAAATGGTGGAAGCTGAAAAAGGAAGAGTGTTGTATGACTTTCAGGAAAGAGTTGAGACAGGCTTTGGATGGTCAGGAGGTGCTTCCAGATGACTGGACAACTACAGCAAATGTGATCAGGGAGACAGGTCGCAGAGTACTTGGTGTGTCATCTGGAAGGAAAGGAGATAAGGAGACTTGGTGGTGGAATGAGGGGGTGCAGGAGTGGATCCAGAGAAAGAGGTTAGCTAAGAAGAAGTGGGACACTGAGAGGACTGAAGAGAGTAGACAGAAGTACAGGGAGATGCAGCGTAAGGTGAAAGTAGAGGTGGCAAAGGCCAAACAAGGGGCTTAGGATGACTTGTATGCGAGGTTGGACAGTAAGGAGGGAGAGACTGATCTGTACAGGTTGGCAAGGCAGAGAGACAGAGATGGGAAGGATGGGTCAACAGTCCAGAGCAATGGAGAGTGTGGAAAAGAGGTGAAAAAGAAGTCAGGTGTGATGTGTGATAGAAAAGTTTCAGCTAAAATGAAAGGAAAGGTTTACAAAACTGTGGTGAGACCAGCCATGTTGTTTGGTCTGGAGACAGTGTCCCTGAGGAAAAGACAGGAGGCAGAGCTGGAGGTAGCAGAACTGAAGATGCTGAGGTTCTCTTTAGGAGTGACCAGGATGGATAGGATCAGGAATGAGTACATCAGAGGGACAGCACATGTTAGAGGCTTTGGAGATAAAGTCTGAGAGGACAGACTGAGATGGATCGGACATGTCCAGAGGAGAGAGAGTGAATATATTGGTAGAAGGATGCTGAGTTTCCCACTGCCAGGCAGGAGGCCTAGAGGAAAACCAAAGAGGAGGTGGTTAAAGAGGACATGAAGGTAGTTGGTGTGAGAGAAGAGGATGCAGAAGACAGGGTTAGATGGAGGCAATTGATTCGCTGTGGAAATCCCTGAAGGGAAAAGCTGAAAGGAAAAGAAGAAGAAGAAGAAGACTTGCCAAAAGTGTGTTAATTTCTACAGTCAATATTGTATTTGTATCAATATATAATTGAGGGACTCTTGAAGTCCATGGGATATATATTGCATATATATTTTATTAAAAGCTTTAGAAATATGCTTTTTTGTTCATTATGATCATGTTTTTACAAATTCCATAATTATTTATTGTGAAAACAATGACTTGTTAATGAAAAATGACTGGATATCAGTAAAATGTCAACTAAATACCTGTCCGAATTTAATAACAACCACCTTCTAACTAGCGAAACAATAATAAAATGAGCTTATTCAAAAATGTTTTGATTGTGTTCTTTTCATTAAGTTGACATAATCATGACACACATTTCTTTTTTGGCAATATGTCAAATTTTATATGGAAAACAACAAACTGTACCTGAGCTAGAGAAATCACCTTCCACTAAGTTACCCATTACAAAAACACCTGTCCAGGAAGTGTGTTAATTCCAGATCACATGACCTGCTGCACATGATGTCATTTCCTCCTAAATAAAAGACTGGCAAGACTCCAAGGCTTTCTGAGTTATTTAATATAAAGTAGTGTGTGAGTCAAGTGTGGATTTATCACATTTCAACAGGTTTACTACAATATCTTTTTGAATAACTTTCCATTTTACTCAGTTGTATATTTAATATTTTAGAAGAATCTTTGTCTAAAATGCCATGTGGTGTCTGTTTATAGGCAGCCATTTTGATTTTAGGCCTGAAAACAACAAAAATGTCAACTATGATAAAAAAAAGTCCCACAATTATATATTGACCCATTTATACTTTAATATTTCACTAACATACTTTAATTACTGCATCAATGCAGCATGGCATGGAGGTGACCATCCTATGATACTACTGAGTTGTTATTGGAACTCAGGATACTTTAATAGCAACCTTCAACTCATCTGTAATTTTTATATTCAGGGTTTTTCAACTTCCTCTTGACCCAAGATGGGGTTCTGTAGAGTTCAGCTCAGATGAGTTGGCCGGCCTATCAAGCAGAGTAATGTCACGGTCAGTAAACAGTTTGGTTGTGGTTTTGGCTCTGTGGTCAAGTGCTACATCCTGCTGTACTTCAATAAAGTTTATCGGCAAATGGAAACAGGATGCATAGATGCTGCTTTGACTTTGGCCATATTAAAACACAGTCCACATACACCGAAAGGAAAAGAAGAAGAAGACGTTTCCTTGGACAGTCGGTGCCTCGGACCTCGGTGCACCGCCTGTCCTCGAACCCTAATTATGGTTAAGAAATTGCAACATAATATTTTAAACATAAATGTTACGCTTACATCCTACAATATATTACAGAAAACACAAATTTCGACTTTAAATCAATTTAAGTTCACTTTTCCACATTCAAACCAAGTCAAAACAGGCATTTTAGATTAGACAACTACATTTCCCAAGCACATGGTGAACAAATCTTAAAAAATAAATGTATTGTGGTCAAATTGTTAGTCTTTTCACAGCAAGAAATCAGCAGCTTAACATCCCATACAAATCCCAACCATCAGCTTCATTGTTTACTCGGTTTGAGCACTGTTTAAATCCTTCATAATGACATAATAAAAAGTTATCAGATAAAATAACAAAATTTATATTTAATTAACAGGAAACTGTGTAGAGGGCAATGCATTAAATTCTCATTAACTTCACCTCAATGTCTTAGACTTTCTGACACAAACTGATATTAACGGCTCCGCACTTGGCAAGCTAACGGCTCATTTAAAGCGACTTTTCTCATTTAAAACGAGTTAAAACAGGCAGTTTAGATACACATAACTGGTTAAAACTTTAGATTTAAAGCTGTAAGTGAATATCCATGTTGTTAGATAGAAATATCTAACGTTAGGCTCAAGATTAGCTGCATTTTTACCTTTTTGTTAACCGGAGTAATTCGCTTAAACGGTCTCCAACGCCGAAAACCTTAATCCCAGCTCCCAGCTGCCGTTGATTGACCCGGTTAGCGTCCACAAATGAACGGTAGCATCAACGAACGGGGCTAACGGCTGCTGCTAGCTAGCTCGAAAGAAAAAGCACACCTGGAATAGAACTGCCATTGCAGTGAACATTACAAACTGGAACCTCCCAAGAGAAATCTGAGCAAGAGTGGCTTCAGCAAATGCCTGAAAACAGCACATGCTTAGGTTCAAGGGGGCAAAACTCTTGCGGCCTTAGAAATTAGGACAGTAACACAGGAAGAAGTGAGTTGATATTTTGAATGGAGACTGCAGGGAGGAGGTCGGGGTGAATGGATGGATCAAAAACACTTGACTTTAACAAGGGAGACCACTGTATTTCCTGTTACTTACGGACAGTCTGATGGTTTTTCGAAACAATTACCTCAGTTATTCCTTTATCTTAACCTAATGTTTAGTCCTCTAATTATGATAACAAAGGTCCCCTATACAAAGAAATATTTCTATTTGCATTCACCCTAAACAAGCAGATTTTATGCATAAATCTAAGTAGGAAACAATTGTCATGTTGATTTTTTTGGTTTGGTTTTTGATTTAATTTGGTTTTTATTTTATGTTTGTATTTTTAAACTATAAATAAACATGTCAGCAACATCCAAATAAACTGATACCAATGTAAGGAACAACAGGCATGTTGACAGGTTGATGTTTAAGCTGGCTATGTTTGTATATGCCAGATCAAGATCAAGATCAGACAGACAAGATATTAGTATGAATATATTAAGATGAATGTTTCACATATCAATTGCACTGCATAGATTCTTTCATGAGCAGAAATATTGATATAGATGTATTAAGTCACTATCTATATGGCATCATTTTGTAAGAAAAATACTGATATTCCACAGATTCTTCTATAGTTTTTAAATGTACAAAAGATTGGTTTCCATCATCCAATTCAAAGCTTTATTGCTAGATTATTGTCAGCAGTGGATATATTCATATTTATTGGATAGACTAAAATTTCTTGTAATAAATTACTTCTCATTGAAGGCATTTTTTCAGCATCAAACATTAAATGCATTGAAGACAAAGCAATATTAGAAATCTTTATTCTGGCTTGTTGAGAGGCTATCTGCTGCTCTGTAAGTGACACATGAGGGATATTGTATTACTTTAGTGTATAAATTAAGGCAAGTCCTTGGGAATATAAAGGGTGTTACAGAATATATTGATGGTGAATCATACTTACTATCAACATTGTCAGTGTGTGTACTGGTATAAAATGAATGTGATTACTCACGAGTATCTTGTGTTGTCAGTAAATACCAAAATATGTAAAAATCAAACTTTAAGTCTGCATCAGTTATTCTACTAGAAAGAGTGCTCCTTCTATACACATGATAAAATTTAAAGCCTCTCATGATTCAAGACAGATGCAGACAGCAGCAAACACACAGCTGCGCTCAAACAGACTTACATTCATTCAACATACTGTCCATACTGGGCCGTAATGGTGAATCAAATATGACTGTGATCAACAAATAATAATGACAAAAACTACACAATGACTAAACATCTGTAGACAACAATATGAAGATGTGACAGGATAAATTCCTTATTTAAATAAGCTGCAGACATGGCATCTGATGTGAATGTCCAGTTTGTTGTTCACTCAGTCTGTCCAGTATCCTTTACCTTGAGAGGTAGAAATTACACCTCCCGCTATAGTATCCTGCTGCTTCCTCAGGTGATTCCTGATTAGGACTAAGAAATACAGAATGCTCATTGAGAGAGTGTGTGAATTAACAGCAGAGAAAAAATAATACTCAGCTAAAACAAGACTACATTTTTATACAAGATATGAGGAATTTATTCACAAAGTCATCTGAATACATCAAGTGATACATTTGAAGAACAGAGTACATTGTGATTGTTTACCATTATCATGCGTTACATAAGCTGTTATGTCTCTTGGTCACAGCAACACTTTGTTTATGAACTTCAAAACAGGTAAAGTAAAATGTTCAACATTACTCACAAATCCATTCACAGATTTCAGGTTAGTAGTGTTTTCAGTGTCTTTTTCCTTACATTCGTGGAACACAGACGACAATTTATGGCGTTGATTTTCACCCATCCATGCATTAAATGTAGAAAGAGGCCAGAGGCAGACAGAGAAAACATAGGAGGGTTAGGTTAACGTGCTATACTCAGGTGGTCCAGCGTCATCGGGACCCCTTGGAGGTTTCAGCTTGTAAGAATTGAAGAAGGATGCCACTTGATCTGGAAGCTCTGCCAGCACGCTTTGGGCAAGGGCCACGCTGCTGCCCTGCAACGACAACGTCACAAGAATGAGAAGTAGGCTTGTATAGGGCCATCAAGTGTGCAGGAGTCTGTGGAAGAGACAGCTTATACTGATCGGTGAGATCAGAGGAAGAACAGAGACAGGATGGGTGGGCAGAGTAGTGTTACAGTAATGAAATTATACAGGGCCAGTTAGACCTATTGTAAAGGACAAAATGACCATAAAACTGACAGTACGACTTGATTATGAAATGTTCTCGATTTATTTTTGAGTAAAAAAAATCTTTACATATTCATAAGTTTGGAATCACTTAGAAATGTCCTAATTTTTTTAAAGAAAAGCAGTTTTTTTCAATGAAAATAACATTAAATGAATCAGAAATACAGTCTAGACATTGATAATGTGCTAAATGACTGTTCTAGCTGGAAACGGCAGATTTTTAAAAAAATTATTTTTCTGACCTTTTGTAGGCTTTATTAGACATAGCTGAGAGGGAGACAGGAAAGTAGGGAGAAAAATGGGGGGAAGGCATTCAGTAAAGGGCAGTGAGTAGGAACCGAACCCCCCCACTGTGTTGGTGACTACAGCCCCTGTTCATGGGTCGCCCGCTCAACCAGTTGAGCTATCCGAGCCTCAGAAATGGCTGATTTTTAATGGAATATCTATATAGGGGTACAGAGGAACATTTCCAGCAACCATCACTCCTGTGTTCTAATGCTACATTGTGTTAGCTAATGGTGTTGAAAGGCTCATTGATGAGTAGAAAATCCTTATCCAATTATGTTAGCACATGAATAAAAGTGTGAATTTTCATGGAAAACGTAAAATTGCCTGGATGACCCCAAACTTTTGAGTGGTAGTGTAGATGTTCTCCAGAAGTATAAAGGTTCTGGGCCGCTACTTACTTGGAATTCTCTGAAGGGCACAAACTGCACGATGTCTCTCGCAGCGACGTCACCAAAAGGCGAGCGCAGCAGTTTGTCGTCGCTGTCGAGGAACTCCATTGCACTGAAGTCTGCCCCACCAACGCCCACAATGATGATGGACATGGGCAGACGAGAGGCCTCCACAATCGCAGCACGTGTCTGGTCCATGTCTGTGATCACTCCATCTGTGATGATGAGCAGCACGTAGTATTGCTGCAAATGGACCCATGAATAAAAATCAGAAACTAATAACTATAAAATACAAACAGACGCAGTCATTTACAAGTTTGACTCCAGGTTAGGATGATTTCTAAGCTCTTATATTATCAGTTTATTTAATTTTTCTGCAGCAACTGAACCATCAGTTTATTATGCTGCCATTATGTAGAATGCTTTAACAACATCATTTTTTTTATTGCTGGTAAGACATTAGAGCAGCGTCTCATCAGTGAATCTTATAGGCAACAGTGGAAGCTTGTTTTCATTTTTGTTACTTAAATTTGACACATTAACTAATACATTTGGTTGATGAAAAGTTTTAGAAAGAAAAAGAGATCAAGGTGTCAAAACATGCAAATTCTTGAGATACATTCTGCAATGATAATAAAGTGAATAAAAAGTAGTAGATCAACCAGTAGGTCCTGTTTTGTGGTTATCATATATGTGATTCGGGAGTACTTTTCTATCTTAACCTGACCACTGAGTAATAAAATGCCTGCTGATAACTCACTGAGGCCATATTCTGATAGAGAGCCTGTCTGGCGAAGCAGGAAACGTGTTTGATGACTGGAGAGAAGTTGGTGGGACCCCAGAGCTTCAGCTGACGTAAACACTTCTGATAAGCATCCACCACACCCTCTATGCCTGCAACACACACATCCAGCAGGCAGCAATTCATCAGTACTGGACAACTTGAAAGAGCTGAACACAGTCTCCTGGCAAATGTAAACCTACCTGGACAGAATGGATTGGATGGATTGAAGTTGACCGGAAACTCGTGGGAAACCTGCAGGCAGCATTCACAACATTTATGACATTTAGAATCAGTACATGACAACTTTGTTCCAGAGTAAAAATGTGTGAAACTGGTGACATTATTACTTTGTGAAAAGTTTATCTTACCTGCCATATAGTAATTATTTCCTGCCTGTAGCCAATACTGTGACAATCAGTTAAAGTACAAAATAGAGTCAAAAAGTCAAAATAGAGACTTTTCTTTCATGGATAGATTCATAAAAGTACGGTCAGGTCCGTTAATATTGGGACACTGACACAATTTTCAGCTTCTCAGCTCTGAACACCACCACAATGGATCTGAAGTGCTTTAAGTGCAGACTTTCAACTTTAATTTGAGGCTATTTACATCCAAATCAGGTGAACAGTGTAGGAATTACAACACATTTTATATGTGCCTTCCACCTTTTACAGGGAACAAAAGTAAATGACAAATTGGTGGTTCGGCTGTTCCATGGCTAGGTATGTCTTATTCCCTGATTATTTTATTTGCAAAGAGCAGATAAAATGTCTAGAGTTCATTTCAAGTGTGGTATTTGTGTTTGGAATCTGGTGAGGTCAACTCTCAACATGAAGTCCAAAGAGCTGACACTATCAGTGAAGCAAAACATCATTAGGCTGAAAAAACAAAACAAACCCACTAGAGAAAAAACGCTAGGTGTGGCCATATGGCCAGTTTTGCCTTTTCTTAGCTGAACAGCTCGCTGGCAGGAGCAGACATAACATATGATGATTGTAAAAACACATGTTCACTGGGTGATACATTTTAAAATCAAACTGTAAACTTATTTAGCCAGGTGTCTAGACAGGTGTTATCAGTCTGTCAATATTTGCTCTGAGCTGATGACGATCATTTTTTAAAAGTCCTTATCGGCTGATACAGATTAAGATGCTAACATCGTCATGTATTTCTGCTCTTTAGTATAAACAAATAGATCACAGATTGTTTATCCCTGTTGAGCTTAAGTGGACGGAGAATGTGGCACTAGAAGGGCAATAACCTTAAAAGGTTAAAACTTTACTTCTGCCCTTACTTCTGATTTACATCATGGCTGTTGACATATAAGCTTCAGATAAACTTTAGATTTTTTCACAAAAAGAATATCCAGTGTGAACATGAGGAGTAACTACAACAAGCAAACTCTAAGTCACTCTTCACATGGACACCTGAATAAAATGTAAAACACATGCCAGCCTAAACTGTGAACTAAACTGTGACACTGAAATCTCTGATGTCAAGTTTTTGTCTGACAAATTGTCATACCTGCCAGGTTGGAGGGACCTGAGCTCCAAAACCAAACACGGGAAACATCTTATTGCTGCACAGAAAACCAGACAGAATAAATGTCTGTTATGTAAACCATGAGCTCATCAGTCAGCTTAGATTAAAAAAGTTTAGATCTCAGTCTTTCTGAATGTAAAACAGACATTAAACACACATTTTAAAACAGGAAGTAGAAAATTACAAGTTACACAATGTAAGACTGGCATGATACAACACATTTCACATTGATAATCAGGTTAGAAAAATTTAAAAATATCATCGTATAAAAAGCAACTGGGACACTGTTTCTAGAAAAACCTGCTGATATTAAAATATCTAAATGTCAATATCATAAGAAAGATGCTTGTGTAAGTTAGTGTCCAAGGACAGAGTTTTTGAGTTTACCTGTCATAGTCCTGGATGACATTTCCCACCGCCCAGATGGCTGTCAGGTACTCATTATAGCCCTCAGGGTTGATGTAGTGGAGCGACTGAGGAGACTTGGGATCCCCGTTTGAGCCTGTGAAGTCGATGGCAATCTGGGCCAGATCAGAGAGAGGAAAGGCGTCAAAATACAGAGACAGAACTTCTCAGTTACAAAATACAAAGCTTCAGAGAGCCATGTTATGACAAAGACATTTCAGGGATATTTAAAAATCTAGCAAAACTATTCATTTAACTTAAATAAAGTATTAAAGTGGTAACATCTTGTGTCAGGCGTTTCCAGACTCACAGTGAAGTTGATCTGACAACCCCCCATAATGTAATCCAGGAAGGTGTACTCCTTCTCCACCTGGAAGGACGAACAATACATTAACTGTGTGCAGCAGTGCAGAGTGTATAGAGATCCAATAAACATAGGCAAGAATGTCAACTTATTGCATGCTCAATCACTCACTGAGAAATAAAGTCATGGAAAACATTATTAGGCCACTTTTGTTTTCTTTGATTTCTTGTTCATTTTAATGCCTGGTACAACTAAAGGTATATTTGTTTGGACAGATATAATGATAACAACTAAAATAGCTCATAGGAGTTTCATTTAAGATCTAATATTGTCAGGGCCTCCTCCTCACCCCCTGTCCCACCTGGCATCCAAATCCCCTTTTCCCATCTTTCTCCCTCCTTTTTCCTCCTTCTCTCCCTCTTTCCTCTCTCCCTCCTTCCTCTCTCTCCGGCTCTGAACCAGGTGGAGTGCAGCCCCACAGCTGCCTCCACTTGGTAATTTGCTTCCCTCCTCAGACTCCAGGCAGCTGTGGCTCATCCCCTGATTACACACACCTGCAATAAAAAGACCGGCTCTTCCTCCCACACCCTGCCAGACTGTCAAACTCGACGGCACAGTCAGTTGCTCTCTAGCTGTGTTGGTTCTCTCTGCGTTTTGGTAAAAACCAAACTAACCTTGTTTTCTCTGCTCTCTTCTCTGCTAGAAGACCCAGCTGCCCGGATCTCTTCCTGCTCTGTCTGTCTCCCTGGAACCCCTCTGATCTCCTCTCTGGACCCACCCAGCACCGTGTTCCTTCCTGGTTCCCCTTCTTGGCTCCCCTCCTGCTTTACCGGATCTATCTGCCGCCTCCCAGCTCCACCTGCCACCTCTGCGCCCTCGGGCCACCAGCGCGCGGCTTCCTTCCACCTCTGGCAGTTCTCCACCTCCGGCTTAATCACCGTCCTCCATCTGCCAGGTGTCCGCTCGCTCACCTTCCGCTGCACTCTGCTCCCCCCCCCCCCCCCCCCCCCCCCCCCCCCACACACACACACACACACACACACACACACACACACACACACACACACACACACACACACACACACACACACACACACACACCACCTATGACCGCTGGGCCCCGGAGCTTCCACCCCGGACTCGCTACTCCACTCCCTTCCGTTCTAACCCTGGCTCTCCATCTCACCACCACCACCCCTCCATACAATAAAACTTCTCAAACTCTGTTTCCGTCTTGGTAACGTAGTTCTCTACTAGGGTTCTGTCCCTGATTCGTGACAAATATCTAGATCAGTGGTCGGCAACTGGTGGCCCGCGGGCCAAAACTGGCCCGTCAGGAATAATATCTGGCCCGCCAGATGATTTTGAAAGTTTGATTTGGCACGGAGCCAAGCCAGTCCATCACCGCAACACGAAACTCGCGTGGTCGGCTGCTGCCAGGCATTTCCGCGTTTGCGCTACTGGTCGGACACGGTTGTACCAGCCAGATTTCACTGAGCAACAGTGTGTGCAAAACGTGTGTGTCACGGGAGTCATTTTTAATACATCTGTGATCAGAATTGAGACGTGTGTCCCAAGCAGTAGCGATCAGCTGTAGAAGCTCTGCTGCTCGCGGTATCGCCCCCCCCGCTCGCGGAATCGGCGTGCACCCCCTCGCAGGTTGGCCCGCTGTTCGACTGTTTACAAACATTTTGTCCCGAAGCCACATCTACTTGCCGACCCCTGATCTAGACATTTTCCATGGTTTTCTTGACAATAACCAAAATCATTTAAGTTCTTCCATCAATAGCTATGGCATTGTGCTGCCAAAAACAGCTTTTAGGATTCCATGTTTTCTTTTCTGTCTGTTTTAGTCCCATGATCCACACAGGAGTTAGTATGATCCATAACCACTGTTTATGGCATGCTCTCCACCAGCTTCTGACATTGTTCTGCTGTCACAGCAGCCCATTCCTGCTGCACTAATTCAAACAAATCTGCTTTGTTTTTGGACTTGTGGTTCTCCATTTTGTGTTTGATGATTTTCCACAGGTTTTCGATTGGATTTAGATCTGGTGATTGAGCAGGCCAAGACATGGTTTGAATGTTCTGGTTCTCCATCCAGGCTTTAACTGACCTTGCTGTGTGGCAAGGGGTATTGTCTTGTTGGAAAATCCAGTCAGTGGAAGCAGGAAAGAGTTTTCCAGCTGATGGAAGAAGACTGTTTAAAAGAATAGCCCTGCACATGACCTGGTTCATTCGCCCTGTTCCACCCAGACTGAAACAACCCCAGATGGTCACTGATCCACCCCCATGTTTTACTGTAGGGGCAAGACAGTCTAGTTTGTAGGTTTCTCCAGGCTTCCTCCTAACCAGTAAGTTAGCTGGAGTGGGCATCAACTGAAAACTGGATTGATCACTGAAGAGAACCTTAGCCCAATCATCAACAGTCCAATCCTTGTGATCCCCAGCAAAGAATAACTGGGCTTCCCTCTGCCTTTCATTGATGAAGGGCTCCTTCCTGCCCTGTGTGACTTCAGACCAGCTTCAAGAAGTCGGTTTACTGTCCTTGCCTAACAAGTAACATTTCTCAACATTTTTAAGGTCCCTGGTAGTCTGAGAAAGATTGCTGACACAGGAACGGATGAGAGACGGTCATCTCATGAGGTAGCAAGACATTTCTGCTACGACCAGCTAGTAATTTTGTCCTACCATGTTCATCTTGTTTTGTTCTTGGTGTAATGAACAGCTGTCTTGGAGATCTTCAGTTTTTTCGCTACCTGTCTCTCACTCATGCCAATTGCCAGCAGTGCCAAGATGGCTGCCTTTGTGGCTTCACATAATTCTTTAGTTTTCGGCATTATGTGAGAGCTGACAGCTTCTGAGTTGTGCTACGGCTTGAATGTCAGCAGGAAACCACTCTAGTGCAGCTGATGACATGAAATGGCCTCTTATATACCCTAGGAATACAGTTAAGCCTAAGCATGTCAAATAGGACATGAAGTATTATGTAATCAGCTGCATTTTTTGTTGTCTTCATTGTATTCTTCAGGTAATATATCTTTAGTGATACTAGGCATTAAAATGAACAAGAAATTGAAGAAAACAAGGGTGGTCTAATATTTTTTTCCATGACTGTATATAGAGTCAAGATGGAATAAGATGTGTTAAACTATCTATTTTCTTCATCATTACCTGGCAGCGCTTGACACAAAGGACCCCAGAGTTTTGGTAGTTTTTCTTTGTTTGCTTTCTGGGGTGGATCCATTCAAACTCAGCCTACAAGTGAGAACATGAGACATATTTATGCCAGTGAAATATTTAAAACAATCTACTAAACTAATACCCCTCACAAAGCACAAAGTCTTACCGGGCAGAGGTGTGTTCCCACTTGCATCTCTGCTAGTGTGGTCTTAAAGGTCCCAATGAGGGCATGGGAGCCATTGTAACGATGGTCATAACACTCAACCTGAGGACACAGACAGACAGATGTCCTGTAAAAGGTGACAAAATAAAAGCCCACCACAACAAGTTCAGAAAGTTTAAGGTGAGTAAGAACACAAGATGAAACCGTTTCTGTTCAACCAATAAAACATTTCAAAATGACATCCACTTTAACATACATTTCCTTCTAAAATAAAACAGTTATAATTAAAAAAAAATACTTTGTGTGCCCTTTTAGAGTACTGTGGAAAACATAATATTCACTTCTTGTACTCAGTGAGAAAGCTTCATCATGCTAGAAACACGTTACAATAAAATATACAATTCATGCAAACATTTCACAGTTATCAGCTACATGTAGTAAATGCAACAAAAGGAACTTAAATGAGTAAAAAGGACCAAGTAAAAACGCACACCTCCATGTGGTGACGTCATGAATCGTGCATAAATACACACATCGCTTATCCAGCCGGGTCACAAGCACTCCTATTTTAAACACTGGGGGGGGGGGATTGTAAAATGAAAAGAAAATGCATTGAGAATTATTAGTATGTAAGAGTAGTATGGTCAGTAAAACCAGCAAAGGTTGAAATGAAAAATACAACATCAAGAGACAAGGAGGTGTACTGTTATCACAACACAAAGCATTCTTCAGGGAGTTTAAAGCAACAGGTTTTGTTAATAGGGTCAATTTTGCACAGCAGACTATCTGAGATGTCATGGTATAAAAATGATTTACCTTTATGGGCTTCTCCACATCTCCTCCACACAGAGATCGCAGTGAGATGCGGAACGGTGTCCACACTGGGTTAAGGTTGTTGTACATGACCTACACAACCACGTCAGAAGTTAATAAGAATTCGAGTAGGACAATAAGTTGTTGGGAAGCGTTGTATGTGTACCTCTGTCCTGTGAGCCAGCTGCCATCCAGTTTCTGTCAGCTTGTAGAATTCCAGGAAAGGGTCGGACCACCACAAATACTGAACAACCATATCCAGTTAGTAATTTACAGGACTTGAAGGTATAAAGTTCATCTAAATCAAAGGGAGTTGAAATTAAAAAGAGCACTAATGCAACTTTCAGTACCTTTTTGTCCAGCCTACGGGCCGCCACTTCAAAGCTTGCCACTCTGTTGTCTGTTATTTCTTCAGCAGAGATCTATTTAAAAAGAAAAGTCAAGACTCTTAAAGATTTATGCAATTTTGTACTATGAATCATATTCTAATTAGAGGTAACTCTTTAATTTTATTATTTTTCTTCAAACGTACACTACCAGTCAAAAGTTTGGACACACCTTCTCATCCAGTGTTCTTTATTTATTTGTATTATTTTCTACATTGTAGAATAATACTTAAGATTAACACTTTTTTGTTTACAATATAATTCCATATGTATTCTTTTATAGTTTTGATGTCTTCAGTATTAATCTACAATGTAGAAAATAATTAAATGAAGAGCAATGAATGATAAGATGTGTCCAAACTTTTGACTGATAGTGTGCAAATTGGCATAAATAAATAATACAAAGCATATTCATATTTTGAACAAAGCCGTGATTCTTTAAAGGGATATCACATTATAGAAAAGAGAGAGACGCAATCAATCAAATGTTACTGTACCTTGAGCTGAACAATTGACCGAAATGATCAAAATTGGGTGTTTCATCTTAAATCATCAGGAGCCTTTTGTTCGACCATCTCTGATCTTTTAGTTATTTTTAAGCATAAAATATGGATATTCAAAATGGTATCTGTAAATTAAACTTTTAGAACATTTTAACTGAAATTTGATTATATGTTTGAACAGCAATGCCTCAGAAACTTTTAAAGATAAGTCTTAAATTTTCATTGGTTTTTACCATCATGCCATCAATTCCAAATGTGCAATTTTAAAAACAGATCAACTAGTCTCTGATTGTGGGTGAGTTGAATTATGAAAAGAATTGAAGTTATTACAAAAAGTTCCATCTTTAAACAGATAAAATAAAATAAATTCAATATGCAGTAAAACATATATACTATTATATTCTAAAATGATTTACCATTAATACACATAATTACACAGGTCCACTCACTGTGATTGTCCCACGCCCTGCAGGTCTATTGTTCTTCAGCCTCAAAGGTCGCGTCATTTGCCTGTTAGAAACAATCTGGACACAAATACGACATCAAGAAACTTCAAAAGGTGGAGGAAACTACAAAAAGTGGAATAATGTTCAGTGATTTATTTGAATTTGTACAAAGTGAAGCTCACCTGACCCAGGGTGCACTCAAGCTCCCCCAGAAAATCATCATCGCCAAGGTCGTAGGTGTCATTGTCAATGTCGTACACGCAAAACTTTAATCTCTGCACCATCTCGAAATAGTAGTCAAGAACAAACTTCTTGGCAAACTTCGGATTCAGGCAGTTCAGGATCATCTCTGTGCGGCCAAACTAATTCGGACACGGAATAAAGCATATATCTGATGTAAGATCATGGCTGGAACCAAACGCAGGAAATATGATTTACTTTCATGCCAACAATGCTTAAAGGTTCTGTTTGTATAAATACATGATGGAAGTGAAAATCCTCCTAATACTGACCTCATACCAGTGGGACCCGGTACTGTTGATATACAAGGCACACAGAGGGTCAGACTTGGAGAAAACATCCATGTCCATGAGGTTTTCACAGGAGATAGTCAGCTCCACCTTCGTGGCCATTTGCGTGGCCCCTGGCATCGGGGCCCCACCTGTGGCCATGGCAGCTGGTTGTACTATTACACACATGAAACATTGAAAATTCAATTAAGCACATTTAACTGCAGCTAGCAGAAGATTATATAACATTCTTACTTTCGCTGCCAGGAAAGGAAAACTATTACACTGGACTAGTGACCAAGCCCCTGGTCTTAAGAGCTGATATAAGGTTGTTTATTCCTGTGGAATATCTTACAAATATTGTACACAGCAAAACAGATTTGGCAGCCTTATCTAGGATATCTTGGACCAGAGCTTTCATCTATTGCCATTATTTATCTATGTGCATGTATATGCACTTGCATATGTATATATTGTACATATTGGTAAGCTGAGCTGTCTGTGATTTGTGTTTTGATTGCTGTTACTGTGTTAAAATCTGAAAACCCAATAAATATATTGTGGAAAAACAAAATACAGCACTGTAGAATTATGAGGTACTTGTACTGTACCTAAACATTTCAAGTTTCTACGTGTCCGAGAGAAATAAAGTACTGGACAATATATAAATGCGGGATTTTTCATAACATAATTGCCATTTTTTCTGTTTTCAGGTCTAAAGCCAACTTTTTTTTTATTCTAACCAAACACCACAGAGTATTTTCAGAAAAAGATTCTTCTAAATATTATGTATACAATTGAGTAAAACTGAAATTGAAAGTTGTTTATAAAGATATTGCAGTAGATCTGCTGACATGCCATAAATTCACACTGGACTCACACACTACTTTATATTAAATAACTCAGAAAGCCTTGGAGTCTTGCCAGTCTTTTCTTCAGGAGGAAATTACATCATTTGGAGCAGGTCATGTGATCTGGAATTAGCACATTTTCTTGAAAGGCGTTTTTGTAATGGATAACTTAGTTGAATACTATTTATCGGACACAGATACATTTTTTTTATTATTTTGTGGTATAAAACAACCCAAATCACCACAGAAAAAAAACACAAAATGACTCAATGAGACACAGAATTATCATAAAAAGCGACAAAATGGCCACAAACAGACTGATAATGACCGAAAATGACCACGGAGACACAAAATGACCACAGAGACACATGAAATAACCACAAAACACATAAAATTGCCACAAACAGACTGAAAACGGCCACAAAGGGGTGCAGAATGACCACAAAAATAAATATAACAAACAAAAATATTTATTTATATAAATAAATAAATAAATAAAGGAAAAAACAGAAAAGGTAAAAGCAAAGACAAAACTTTCCTTTTTATTTATTTATTTCTCTTTATATTTCCACATTTATTTATTTATTTATTTATATTTCCACATTTATTTATTTATTTATTTATTTCTCTTTATATTTCCACATTTATTTATTTATTTCTCTTTATATTTCCACATTTATTTATTTATATTTTGATTTGGCACTCCTGTGACTCCATAATGGACTTCACAAGTCCCTCAATTAAATACTGACCCAAGTACTTTTACTGATAGTTTATATGCTGTTGGTTAAACTTCTGAACTCTAACTCAAGAAAAATCAAATAACTTGACACTGGGGCATTGTTTCTTTTAAATGAATAACTGTCACAGTGAAGTAATGAAAGTGAAGCAACAACGGGCTATATTTGATTTCTGCTAATAAAAAAATAGCTACCTCTAGCATTAGTTTAGCAGTTACATTATTGTGGCAGAATGGGCATTCAACACAACAAAATGTTGAAAAAAGAGGTTTAAAATTATATACAGTTGAATATATTATAGGATAATATCACAAACAGGGTTTAAAACTGATGTGTGTACAGAGTTTGTTACAATTACGAGGCTAACGTCAGATTTAGCTCAGAGAAACATGCAGGCGGTGGCCGTTAGGTGGGTGTGGCGAGCCTCAGCTCTAACTCAACAACCAAACCTCTCCACACTCACACAGTATCACTAAGTAACAGTTGACAGGTCACTCACACCTACGTACCTGCTCAGGTGTTGAGAAATAGGCAGTTTCACTCCTTCCTCTGGCCGTACATGAGGACGTAATGTTTATCTGACAAGAACAGCTGGAAGAATCCGGGGGTGGAGCCCGAACTCAGCACTGCGCCGCCCAGCCAACAGCTTTCGTTCGCTACCGTCGGTCCACTTCTAAGTTATTTTTCTTACAGTTTTATTACAGAAAGTTCGATTTTTTGACAAATTTGGACTGTCTACAGAATGTCTGTACCACTTGTGTTAATTATAGGTGAGGACCACTTTGCTGGGACAGTGCGGTGGTGCAATAGCCACTACGGCGGAACTGTTATGTGCTGTGGTTGTTTCTAGTCGACTGCAGTTGGATTCACGGAACCCTTCGGGGTGCATTCAGGAAACAGTTTTTGATGCAGTAATTTATCATCTGGTTTACTATGACAGCTACGTTAATTAGCAATAAGACACATGTAAGATATTTATGTAGATGCTCATCGTAACTAGAAAGGCGTTTATTGTGTTTTTTATGCGTTTAAACCAGTTTTTTTCCGATAATCACACTTGTGTTGTTTGTTTCTCCTACATGGTTACATCTGTTCTGTCAGCGGTCATGCACTGTTTGTAATATCCCATTTGAAGTTTTAGAAAGGGATTATATGATTTACAACGGAGAAGATCTCTGAATTTTGTAGTTTTTTGCAACCTTTCTGCTCTTGAATGTTTCCGGTTTGCACTTGCGGCCGCCCCCTGACTCGAAGCAGCACCGCTTCTGATTCCTGATTACTGACTGTTTGGACTTTTGCTGCAATGGCTGGAAGGATTGTTACTCGGTTTGTCAGCAGAACTTTCCTGGAGTTCGCATCTGGTGCGAAAGGAATCCGAGGGACCAGGCGTCAGTACTGGACAACTTTAAGAAGGACCGTACCTGCTCTGACTGTAAATAACAATGGCTTTTTACTGTTATCACCCATCGGACTGTTTTGTAATCCTCTATGAAGCTGTTTTACCTGTCAGGAGTTGTGCACTGGAAGAATACGTGGGCCAATTCCAAAACTGATTATATGTAGGTTAAAGGGCAGCAGCAGTGCGGTAATGCTGTCAGAGCTGCTTACTGCAGCTTCAGGAAACACCACAGAGCTGCCAGGACTACAGCAGCATGTAATGATGATTCTAAGGAAGACTGTAATTATATTATATTTGAATCTTTCTAAACATCTCACTGCAAACTCAATAAACAAGACGGAGTGCAGTGACCTGGTGCCTCCATAGTGCAGGTCTGCTAGTGTCAGGTTACTCTGGGTCAACTGATTCTAAACAATAGACATTTTTAGCTCTGATTGAAACTCGTCCATACATTTCCATGTGTGTTTTTATGGCGTTTCTTCTCTTGTGCACAGAGTGGCCGAGCTGCATTCTTCCTGGGTTTTCCTACGCTAACCTGTCTGGGTTATGAGGCTTATCACAGAGTGCAGAGTTCAGCTGTGATCTATGCTTTAGAAAGAGGTAGACTGTGGCACACATCCATTCTCTATACACCGCTTTATCCTCACTAGGGTCACGGGGGGTGCTGGAGTCTATCTCAGCTGACTCGGGCGAAGGCAGGGGACACCCTGGACAGGTCACCAGTCTGTCACAGGGCTACATATACAGACACACAATCACTCACATTCACACCTACGGGCAATTTAGAGTAACCAATTAACTTCAGCATATTTTTGGACTGTGGGAGGAAGCCGGAGTACCCGGAGAAAACCCACGCATGCACAGGGAGAACATGCAAACTCCATGCAGAAAGATCCCAGGCCCAGGCCGGGATTTGAACCGGAATTTTCTAGCTGCAAGGCAAAAGTGCTAACCACTACGTCCACTGTGCAGCCCCCTGTGGCACACAGAAAGAAACTATTCTTTTTTCTTTTTTTTAAATAGCACATGTATATTTCTGATAAACAATACAAGTAAAAAGAAATCCAGAGAATCCTTGTATTTGTTGAGTTGTCATGTCTGAGGTCATAACTTCAGTTCTTAATTAACTGGGTTAATCTCCATAACTAATACAGATCTTAACCATAATTTTTTAATTAATGAGGTTATTTTTTCAGACTTAATAATACTCTTAGCCTTGTGTTTATTACAATTGGGTAAAATTGTATTTTATATACTATTTGTAGGGTTTTATCTTAATATATAAATTATTACACCATAAATGTCACTGCAGGGTCTTAATCTCAATATTTCAGCTTGTTAAGTTATTGTGTAGCATAAAATCTTTTGTTTGTGTGTTTGTTTTAAAGCACTTTGGCTCAGCAGTTGTTTCTTTAAGTTTGCAATTTCAATACCAGTGACTTTACACAAACTTAAAATACAAAGTGGGTTTTATGTGTAGAATACAACAGTCCTAATCCACATGATCATTAACAAACACATGTTGTTTGAGTATGATTTTGTATGAAATAGAATAGAAGCAGAGCTGAGCTTTAATCTGTTGAATCATGAGTTGAGGCAGGTTTGTGATGAATTTGCGGTGCTTTGTGTCTGTGCAGTGGAGCTGCTGGAGCAGGCGGATTACCTGTACAGCTGTGCAGAGACCGAGAAGCTCTACCAGCTGCTGCTGCAGTACAAGGACAGGTGAGGAGAGGATGTGGCGTCTGTTCTCATCTTTTAGAGTCGTTTCTTTTTCTACATCTATTTTCCTGAACAGCGACCTGAAATGACTCTGTTTTTCTGCAGTGTTTTATCATCACTTTGTTGTTCTTGTAATGAACCAAAAGGGGGAAACAAAGTCAAACATTTCAACACATGCTAGGCAAAAGTTGGGATTTTTTCCCATTAAAACTGAATGTATAATAACAGAGGTGGATAGAAATGACCATGATATGTCAGTGTGATTTAATGTGAGCTGTGTGTTTCCATGCAGCGACGATGCAGAGTTCCTGTGGAGGCTTGCTCGGGCCTCTCGCGACTTGTCTCTCCTGCCCAACATGGAGGGCGAGCGGAAGAAGCAGCTGACGTTTGAGGCCTTCGAATATGCAAAGAAGTCTCTGGAGAAGGATGAGACATGTTTCGCAGCACACAAAGTAAGACGACGGTTTCACCACCGATTCCCCTCCATATTGTTTACTATTATTATTATGATTGTTATTATCACATTTATTACAAAATCACACTTGTGGTTGTGGCATTTTTGGTACATTTCATTCAGTTGTACCACACAATAAACAAACTTAGAGATGAATTGGACTGATAAAATTTATTTTTTCAGATTTACTGCTGATTTGACAATAATACTGTTTGTGGGAATACGATAGGCTGGAAGGAAAATGAAATTTTATGGCAGTCTTTTTTTCGGTCATGATGGTTTGTTTTGCTTTTATAATGAACATTAGTCCACACTAAAGTCAAACAAGCTGTCTTTTGCGTGCATTTTAACTTGCACAATGTTGCTGATACATAGCAAAGACACTGAGGTGAGATTTAACTGCACTCTTTTTTCCTCAGTGGTACGCCATATGTCTCAGTGATGTTGGTGATTACGAGGGAGTCAAGGTTAAAATTGGAAATTCATACATCATCAGGGAGCATCTAGAGGTGAGAGAACATTTTGGCTAATATCCTATAATCATCCTGTCACATTTAACTATATTCAGAAATAAATGAAACGTGTTGTTTTTCCCAGAAAGCCATCAAACTCAATCCTAAAGATGCCACATCTTTACACATCTTGGGTTACTGGTGAGTCTTTTTCTCCCACTTCAAGTTAAAAGTTCAGTGAGTAAATTTAAACATGGATAGAAGCTTGGAGCTAAACAAGTCTGTTTAAGATTTTACAGCATTTGTCTGTGTTGAAGCATTTCTCCACAAGAAAACTGGATCTAATAAGAGCACTTCTGGGAAAGTGCTGGCATTTCTTAGTTCCTGTCGTGACTGTTTGTCAAAAAATCCACTGATGCACCATGTCCATGTAGTGCAAAAAAGCAAAAGAAGTCCATTGTCCAAACTAGACTTTGTGCCTTTTTGTTGGTTTATTTCCGATGCAAGCAAGCAAACAAAATGCAATGAATCACAGTTTCTGTTACTGCTCCTGCTCTGGTAAAAGGAAAAAAAACAAAAACTCCCTGGTACCTGCTGGTCCTTACCTGCCTGCCTAAATGTACACCATAATGCTCTCTGTTCTGCCCCGTCTAGCGGTGGCTTCGACATAAAATTAAGTATTCCCCATCTTCACAAAAACACTGAAAGAATGCAAATGTTTAGAGGAATGTCTTAACTTCAGGGTACACTGGAAAAATGACCCTGTCAAAACAAGAAAAAAAAACTTATTTCAAGGAACTTTTACTTTGAAATAAATGAAAAAAAATCTGCCAATAGAACAAGTGAAAAATGTCTTGGTAAGATTTCTAGAAATGAGATGTGATATTTAGAATATTGAGATCTTAAAATTAGCTGGGAAAACTTTTTTAAGCTTTATTTTACCAGGATTGTCAAGCTGAGGTGTCTTAACCCTCCTGTTGTCCTCATTTACAGCACCAGAAAATATTGTTTCCTTGTCTGAAAAAAAAAATCAGCAAAAAATTCCCCAAATTTATAAAAAATTACAAAATCTTCATTAAGAAAATTCCTTAGAAGTTTCCATTAAAAAAATGTTTTTTTTTTAAATCCCCAAATTTGGCAAGAAATAAAAATGTAAAAAAAATAATTTAAAAATCTATTTAAAAAATTGTAAATATTTAATATAAATGAGTAAAAATCTTCCAAAAAAATCCTAAAAAAATCTAAAGTGATTCCATATTTATCAGTAAAATTTTTAACATTTTCTTTAAGAACATTCACATGAAAATCAACCAAAATCCTGCAAATTTTGCTGAATTTGGTTGATTTTTATGTGAATGTTCTTAAAGAAACATTTCTTTTTTCCATCAAAAAAATTTCCCCAAAAAAATGAAAATGTGGAAGTTTTCACTGTGAAAATTATTGTTTTTTCCACATTTTTAAACTTTAAAATGGGCCAATTTGACCCGCAGGACAACACAAGGGTTAAAACAAGATAATTTCAAGACTGTTTTACTTAACACGATATTTAAGATGCGTTGTCTTAAAACAAGTCCCTCCATCTTGCTGAAATGTCACTTGTTAAGTGAATTTATCTTAAATCAAGTGAGGTGAGACATTTTATATAAAAGTAAGACAAACAGACTTGGTAAGATTTTGAGTTTTTGCAGTGTAAGCAAGACAGTCTAACTGAAAGTAACAAACCGAATTAAAATAGCTCATATTCCTCACTGCTAAACAACAGATTGCTGTCCACCCTATGAACAAAATCCACCGTTTGATACAATTACATGCACTGCTTCAGTATACTGGTGTGACCGGTTGGGATGAGATGCAGATGGGCATATTAGATGTGAGCATTCTTAGCTTTTTATATTCAGCCTCACCAGTCAGAGCCAATCACCTGCAGGCTGGCAGCTTGTTAACCAATCACAAGCTGGCAACGGCACACTGTAGTTTACATGCTGAATGAAAACAGAACAGGATTGCAGTGTCCCATGCTCATAGCACTGTCCTGTAGCTACAAAATCAATTAAGCAAACAGTAATCAGAACACACAAAACAAACATAGATTCAATAAATAAAAGATAATTTAAACAACCTTGTCATGTGGACAAACATCCAAAGTAACTAAACACTCAAACAAATTGTCTAAATGAAACAACAGACTAATGAATAGCTCGTAGCTCTTGTCAGGATGAATAATTGAAACCCATTTCTGCTCTGCGTGCCAGTCTCTCTGCACTTTGGTTTGTAAACATCAGACGAGGTTATGCCGAGATAAATGTTCTTTTGGATGAAGACACTAACCTCGTTACTGCTTGTCCTCTGTTCTGGTTTGGCCTTTTGTTGTATAAAAGTAAACATCACAATAAAACAGAAGAATTCACAGAGCACCGACTGACAAAATGCACTGGAAAAAATGCCCCTCTCAAAACAAGAAAAAAAAACTTATTTCAAGGAACTTTTACCTTAAAATAAGTGAAAAAAAATCTGCCAATAAAACAAGTGAAAAATGGGTTGGTAAGATTTCTTGAAGTAAGATGTGATATTCAGAATACTGAGCTCTTAAAATTAGCTGGGAAAACTTATTAAACTATATTTTAGCAGGATTGTCAAGCTTAGGTGTCTTAAAATAAGACAGATATGCCAAAAAAACCCAGCAGTTTTTCACTCAAAAATAGATTTTAACTTTCATTTAATCTCCTATTTTGAGATGTATTAACCCTCCTGTTGTCCTCATTTACAAGTGCCAAAAAATAGTGTTCCTTTGTCTGAAAAAAATAGAAAAAAATCAGAAAAAAATTCTCAAATTTCTGAAAATTTGCAAAAACGTCAGGAAGAAAATTGTAAGAATTCTTTAAAACTTTCCCTTAAAAGTTTTATCCTTTAAAAAATCCCCCAAATTTGGCAATACAATTCTTGTAAATATTTTCAAAAAATTAGTAAAAATCTTCCAAAAAATACCCTAAAACGTACAAAGTGATTACATACATATTAGTTAAACTTCTAATGTTTTCTTTATGAACATTCAGAAAAAAAAACAAAATCCAGTGAAATTCACTGGATTTTGGTTGATTTTTTTAAAGAAACTGTTTTTTTATATTTCTTTTTATCCACCAAAAAATTTCAAAAATTTCCCAAAAATGTGGACATCAGAAGTTTTACTGTGAAAATATTTTTGTTTTCCACATTTTCAAACTTTAAACCCATAAGACAACATGAGGGTTAAACTTATTTCGTGTTTTCTTGTAAAATTCAACTCAAAACAATAATAATAATAATTTAAGATTGTTTGACTTAACATTTAAGATGCATTGTCCTAAAACAAGTCCCTCTATCTTGCTGAAATGTCACTTGTTAAGTGGATTTATCTAAAATTAAGTGGGATGAAACATTCTGACTGAAAATAAAACAAAATTTTTGCAGTGTATATTTTGAGATAGCGTATGATACATTTCTAATTTAATAATTTTAAATAAGAACAAGAAAGCTAAAATAAGACTAGAATAGAAAAGTTAGAAGTCATACTGGCAATTATTCAAAGAGAAAGTAATATTGCACATGATAATGAAACACTACACACAATCCTGAAGCTGACACTGGGTAGAAGCATCGTCCATAATACTGAGCTGCTCTCAGATTAATGGGCTCAAATTGGCAGCTTTCCTGGGTGATGCCCACACTTCTGCTTAACATGTGTCCCTAATGTTCAAACAGTCTAATTCCAATGGACAGAAGGTGTTCAGTGCTTGACATTTATCTTAGCTGTGCACAACTTAAAGACAAATGAAATGTAGAGCTAATACAGTTTCATATTTATTTGTCATATCATCATTACAATAAACAACATTATTGCTGTTTTCAATTGAACCATGCAGGCCTACTAGCAGCTGTGTGATCCCAACATACTGGCATTTACAAGTTAAAATGTTTGCTCTTTTCAACATATTGCCACCATTTTGCGAACTAAACACTAAGTCAGTAGGGCTCATCTTCTCGGTACCCAAACAGCTGTTGGGAGATTTCTGGACAATCCATCCAGTAGTTGTTGAGATATTTCACTCTGTCATGGACCAACCAACACACGGCTAAAAAGCAGACACACTGCAGTTGTGGGTTTGTATTTTTAGTTCAAGTTATTGTCTCCTCTCCCTTCCAGGTGCTTCGCTTTTGCTGAGCTGCCGTGGTATCAGCGCAAGGTTGCGGCTGTAATTTTTGCTTCACCGCCTACATCCACGTACGAGGAGGTAAGAACTGCTCTGTCTGTCCTTTGTCTTCATGCCGACGGCACAGTAACGGCTTTTGTTTGGTGGTTTGACTTGAAGAGAGAGCAATTTTTGAATCAGTGATCTTTTTCTTTGTCGTTCAGGCTCTGGACTTCTTCCTGAAAGCTGAGGAAGGTAAAACACTGCATATAATAAAGTCACTGAGGCGGCTACTGAACAACTCCTGCTGGCTCAAATTCTTTGCAAAATCAGGGCCGCACTGTGTTGAAAACAGCTTGAACACTTTTTCTGTCCGTTTGAATTTTTCTCAGTTGATCCAAACTTCTACAGCAAGAATTTGCTGATGCTTGGGAAGACATACCTCGGCATGAAAGACAAGGAGAAAGCGCTGCTGTGGCTAACCAAAGCTAAAGAGTACCCCGCTCACACACTGGAAGACAAAGAGGTACAGACACACAGACGACATGTAATATATTCAACTGTACACTGATGTTAATTCTGCTGCGTTAATAGTAATCTTCATTGTTTGTTTGCTCCTCTGCAGGTGCATAAAGAGGCTGTGGACCTCTTGAAGAAGCTTGGATAAAGCTCCCATTCCCACTGAGAGGAACATGACGCCTGTTAGGACTTACAGACTGTTAACTGCTGCTAACACATTCTTTTTTTTTGTTAAGATTTTGTCATTAATTATTAATAATACTGTTAAATGGTCAGTGGCTTTGCACACAAACATCACTCATGCCTTCAGGAGATAATAAAACAAGGTCTGATCATCCAGCTTAAAGTTAGTGTGCAACTTTTTATATTTGAGGAGATACAGACGGGTCCATAAGTATTTGGACAGCGACCTGTGTTCAGCACCACCATGATGGATTTGAACTGAAGCAATCAAGATGTGACTGAAATGAAAACCTTCAGCTTTATTTAATTGCTGCCGTTTTTTAGCAAAAGTGTTTTGGACATCTTACACGTGTGCAGAAAGGCCCAATTAGACTTTGCTGGAGAACTTTTAATAAAAAAAAAATGTCTGACCTGTTATGGAAGTGTGTGTAAACTTTTGTTCACTACTGTATGTGGAAATGAAACCCTTATGTAGAGTTTTCCCTTCAGGTTCTGGGGAAAATATCTGCATATTTGAGGTTTGTCTGATTGATTATTTACACACCTTGTTCTTAGTCAAAATGATCAACAACACGACAACTCCACAATCCTGTATTTGTGCTTTTGCAAATTGTACATTTTTAACTGTAAAAATTAAATAAAGCTACACCATTTATCAGAGCCAGAAACTGTAAAAGAAGAGAAGATCATGAGGTTTTTTTTAACTTCACAAAAGTCCCTGAATGAAATGTGATGTGCAGCTTCATCAGGATGTTCATCAAATCAAAGCATCAGTTCAGTATTTTCAGTCATTTCAGTAAACGTAGCAGCATTTGGATGCACTTGTCTGCATGCAAGGTAGAGTGCTATTTAACATTTGTCAAAAAAACGTCTCTTTCAAGTCCAGGTCAGTATATAAAGCTGTAAGCAGCATTGGACAGGTCCTCGCATCCTTGCTGGTCAGCAAATCCGAACATGTCCACCAGTTGGCGCTGCGACTGAGAGTGTATTTTGACCTATAGCCTGTTTGATGGCAATCAATCGAAACCGTCCACCAGATGGCACTATCACTGTGAATGTATATCAGCCTAGGTCTGTTATAAGGGCAGGACTGTGATCACACGTGAAGTTTGAGACAGATTGGAGCATGTGCAGGCCACTTACACAGCATTTCCTGTGTCGTGGCAAATTGTCGAAATTCTGGGAGTCGCCATTTCCACGTCCTCAGACTTTTGTGGGGCATTTTGATAACTTTTGATCACCCATGCCTGCTGTACATCCTGGCAAATTTGAGTTCTGTTGGGATTACCTTGTTAGAGTTCATAGCTTTTGAAAATGTGCAAAAATTGGTCCAAAATCGTCCAAAGTGTGTCACTTAATTCAAAATGGCTGACTTCTTTTTGTGTTTTAGGTATAGGTGTCAGTTACATTTTTGTGTCGTGACAAGTTACATAAGTCTACCAAATTTCATACCTGTAGGTGACATGTCCTGGTTGTAGAGCCTGTTTGAAATCTTCCAGGTGGCGATATTGAACCTTTTTGGCTCATACCTACGCCAGTTCTATAAAATATCAAATGTTTTGCCGTCCTAATGCGTAAGCAAATTTTCATGCGTTTCAAGTATTTTTAGGCTTTCAAAATTGCTATAAAAAATGAGAAAAAATACAAAAGAAGAAACCGATGGGTTGGTACTCGGACCCTAACAATAACAATGTACGCCACACAAGAATATTTTAACAATAAAAAAAGTATGAAAATAATAAGAAAAATATATATTTGTAAAAAAATATGTGACCCATTTACTCCTCACAAAATGCTTTTGTTCAGTAAGGTTAGATGACCCACTGTGCAAGGAAGGCGACTGTTCCAGTGCTTCAGACCATCAGGAGCCCATGAGACCCTCAGCTCCACTGTAGTACTGTGGTGCACTGCATCTTGTGTAGGAATAGACCTTTTTCCGAAATGTCATCATCGAACGTCACTGCCGGTCACCGCCTCTAGCAACGCGATACCGCCATTTCAAGGGGGGTATGCTATTGCCTTGACGACCAGTACTTTCCCACCCGATTTTAACGACCAAAAGCAGATGTGCCCAAAACCTGCGCTGTTTTTGGCTGTAGTTCTCACTCATGGAGCAACAAGAACATTTCCTTTTACAGAATTCCGATGGGAAAGGGCCAGAAAAGGACTTTATGGCTCAAAGCATTGAGGCGGATGAACAACGATGGAACCACATGGAGCCCACAGTCAAAATGGTCCTATGTTTGCAGTCAGCATTTCGTCAATGGTATGTTGTGTTTCATGAAATTATTACCCCTTAACTGATTTTCTGAAATTATTAATTAATAAGCTTGATGTCTATAATTATCTGAAATGTTGAGGGCTAGCTACTTAGCTTAGGCTAGTGCTAGCTGTGCTTCCCACAAAAAGTCAGGGGTCTTTCTACTCACACTGCTATTTTTAAACCTTCTCTCCTCCCTTTCGTTCTGCTAACTACTATGCTGTAATCAGCAGCATTGTCCTCATTATTGTTAGCACCTCATACCCTTGGGCCTAGGGTGGGTAGAGCTCATTTACAGGTATCTGACTCTTAGTTTTGATAATGCACATCTAACTAATATACATACACTACTTCCACTTAAAATTAAAAGGTGTAATGCTCACCCCATTAGCTTAACATTAGCTTAGCATAGCGGAGCTGGTGTAGCCGTATCTTACAAGGCATTTATCATTCTGACATTGACCTGTATGCACAAAAACATAAATATAAGCATACCTCAAAGAAAACGTATGAGTCCAGGCTTTTATAAGTCTTCATCTTCTCCATTGTGTGGATGCCTGGGCTGTTGATAAGGTACTCGTAAATGGCGAACCATTGAAGATCTGGACACGTAGTAGGGTCATTTTCCCATGATCCCAGTGCAATTTGGTACGGACATGACTGCAAACCAACCAGTTCTAATTTTTCTTTATACCGTAGCTTGGCTTTTGGCTCAAGATTTCCAAAATAATCACCAGACATTTTTCTCCGGGTCAAAACCGCGTGGTTTCGGCGGTCAAATCGCGGTTTCTAAGGACTTTGTGTCCCCCTCTTTTAATGGCAGTGTGCATTGCTAAGGAAGGTGTGGTCACGTGTCCCAGATTCTGATGTCATTGCGAAAAGTTTACTGCAAGTTTACAGAGTTGCTTTTTGCAAGTCCATGTGCTAAAAATAACTTGAGCAGTTGTATTTTTCTGTAACCAAGCATGCATAATCCTAAATTGTGTTTAAATTGTTATCACAAAAAACGGGGACACAGTAGACATGTATTGCTAGTAAGGTTGTGAATCACTGGTAATAATTGAAACCATCACAAATGCTGGTTGGTAAAGGGAGCTCTGGACAGCTCTGGGCAAAATAAAGCAAAGCTGCCATGTGTTTCGCTGTACTTTAAGTATACATAAAGGTACCATACTGAATACACAGTGCAAAATGAGCAGGACAAACATTTTGCCCCGGGGATTTATCTAGCCAAGAGAAACCCCATAAAACAAGATAGTGTAATAATCAATGGTTATTATTTAGTTACTATATTAGTTATTATTTGATACTTACTCATATTGCTATACCACTAGCCGAGACATTAAATTAAGTATTAAGTAATCTATGCAGAAGTGAAACTGTTAACTTATCACGCTTAACACATAATTTATGTTGCAACCAACTGGAAACAATTTGGAAGACCTTAAAAACACACCAGAGACCTCCAGATTTATGTCACTTCTTCAGAAAACTGCCTTCATGAAACAGTTGGCGTGAAGTTGTCACGGCTGGCGTGTTGAACCCAAGCAGCAGGCACAGACGAAAGGGTGAATTAATAATGATTTAATGGAGTTCACAACATAGACCAACAGAAAACTCTTAATAAATAAAGCAGGAGGGAAAGAAGCCGAGGAGAATTAAACTAAACTAACAAAGGGCGGACCCGAGGGCCGATATAAAACAGAAACTAAATCAAAGGGGAAGGTGGCTTACGGGTGGTCCAGAGGATGTAAGATGGAGGAGGGCAGAGCTGACGGAGCTGGTGGGAGAGTGTGGCGATGGCTGGAACAGGCAAGATAGTCCGGTAGGGTGACTGTGTCTAGAAGTGGGGTGTAGAGAATACTTCCAGGGGAGAAAACAGAGTCGAGGATATGACGAGCTGGCGACGGTGAGCGGCGTATAGCAGGGTGGATGGATCAATAATAAGTACCCCTGACTGCAGCCCGCAGATCGGGGCGTGCCTCAACGTGGGCGGAGTTAAACGTTGAGCTCCGCCCACCTTGAACTAAATGTGGGCGGAGTTAAACGTTTAACTCCGCCCGCATAGCGCAGTTGAACCGTTGAAGAAGAAGAAGACTGTATTAGAGAAGAAGAAGAAGTTTCCAAAATGGAAGTAAGCACGTTTATCTTTTGTTTAAACGTTGCTGTTTTGCTATTTTGTGACAGACAAGGAAGGAAGTGATATTATTTTATCTCCAGTTGCATTATCTCCTTGCATTAGTTTCAGACTTACGTCAGACTTATTTATTTTGTCATGTGCTAAGTAGCAAGCCCATTAGAAAAGTGACGTTTAACAAAACATTTAAACGATGCCATTCCTTTTAGAATTAGACTGATTCAAAATATTCAGAATAATCTACTGGAATTGGAGGAGAAGCTAGAGGCGTGGAGGTTTGCCCTGGAAAGGAGAGGAATGAAGGTTAGCCGCAGCAAGACGGAGTATCTGTGTGTGAATGAGAGGGACCCAAGTGGAAGAGTGAGGTTACAGGGAGAAGAGATCAAGAAGGTGGAGGATTTTCAGTACTTAGGGTCAACAGTCCAGAGCAATGGAGAGTGTGGAAAAGAGGTGAAGAAGCGTGTACAGGCAGGCTGGAACGGCTGGAGAAAAGTTTCAGGTGTGATGTACGATAGAAGAGTTTCAGCTAAAATGAAAGGTTTACAAAACTATTAATTCAAATGGATTGGATAGTATAGTTCAATTATCTATCTCTGTTACAGAGAATAGAGCACGTGTTTGCTGCAAACAGCCACGTCATTGCCACATGGTTTCCACCATCATCCACAAACCCCATGGATCACCTGCTGGTAATTTGTTAAAAAGTTTTGCTTTTGTAGTGGAGTTTGAGCATTTCATATTCAGTTATTGATATCTTTTTACAGGACAATGCAGCCAGTCTCCAGTGGGTTCTGCTTCCAGTATTTGTACCTGGACACTGGATACTCTGTAAATACATTTATATCTTCCTCTATTATGACCTTACACAACAAAGTTGCTCATTGCTGATTTAAATTTTTGGTATATTAAATGCATGGGAGCTTTGTTAGTATTTCTGTAACATTCCATAATTTTATGTGTGTGGTTATATTTGAACACATTTAACAGATACTGAGGCCACAGGCTACAGAGATTTTCTTTCTAGATCCCCTCTGTGGCAGCGGCTGGAGAGATGAGAGTAGAGTCCATCTAGTCAGGTTTTTAGGACACCTTCCAAGATCCTTCCTGGACAGTGGTAGTTCTGTTTTAAACCACTTGTCCTTTGTTTGTTTAATAAATGCTTCTGTTTTTATTTGAATGCATTAAGATGTTCCAAACAAACAAAAACAAACAACAAAAGTGAGTGTTTGCGAGGGATAGAAGTAATTGTTACCTTATTCTTATTTATTTTTACATTATTCTACGCATATGGAAACAGAACCATATGTTTTGTTTGTTTAAGCCCATTACAAAAACGTTTGATTTGAAGTTCCAGCCTCTTCCAACTTTGTTCCAAGTGTTGCTTTAAAATGGTTTATTGTACTTTTATTTACTCTTTGACCAGGCACATTGCTCACAGCCTATCTCCTGGCCCTTGGAGGCAGCTTGGTGTGAATGATGTTCAGGTGAGACATTACTACATTGCATTTGCTAACATTTGCTATTTCCTTTCCATTCTTTTATTAAAACACTGCAAAGATGCTCCACCAACTGTGGCGTATTTGTTTTGATGGTAAGAACTACTCAGTATGTTATATGGATGACATCTATAAAATGTTTTTTCTGCATTTAAAACACACTCTTTGTATTGAAAAACTGTAT
This sequence comes from Acanthochromis polyacanthus, assembly GCF_021347895.1. NCBI lineage: Eukaryota > Metazoa > Chordata > Actinopteri > Pomacentridae > Acanthochromis > Acanthochromis polyacanthus. The sequence goes on from NC_067132.1 coordinate 11,006,566, forward strand.
CCTGACAGAATGTGCATGATATTATATTAACCAGTATCTCTGTACATTGTAATGGGGGCCAGTTGTGATTTCAGTGAGGTTTTGTGCAAATTGTGACACGTTATGCTTGACTGTAGCGATGAAGGTATTATTTTTGGAAACATATTTTAATCTTCTGCATTTCCTTCTTCACAGGAAAACATGCTGCAGATTAGAAGATGGTGGTGTCTTGTTCTCCTGCAGAACTTCCCCATACCGTAAGTGCCCTCAGTATCACACTTTTAAACCAGATTCTTTTAAATCACGTTTTACTGCATTCACTGTCATCTGACCTGCATGAATGTTTTCATTGTGAATGTTTGTTGTCATTAAATCACCACGATCTAAAGAAGAGAGATTGCAGCAAAGAAAAAGGCAACGAGAGCAGAAAAAACTACAGGTGAGAGGTCATGTGATAAATTGGTATATAGTGAAACTATTGCTCAAAGACTGATCCCCGCCACTTATTTCAGGATGTGGCTGAAGTCCCCCTGAAAATGTTTAGGCTTTCAGAATCTGCCCCTGAAGCATCAGGTATTGTTCCAGCCAGCATTGTCTCACACATATCCATCGAGGTTGTTGAGGTTCCATGTCACAGAGCAGTCATTATTTCTCTGTGTACTTAAAATCAACCACTTAAATCTTGCATTTTCATTGTGCCTATATACACCACAATCTGTTTCCTTTCTAGATGAGGCTGAGAACAGGACTGGGAACAGGAAACGGGGTATATTGCCTGAGATGGGTAGTCTCATTTCAGTGTTTTCTGCAATCTCCGAGCCTTTACTTAAATAACTGTTTTCTTTATTTTTGTTTAGGAGAATCCTTTGGTCAGGGATGCAATGGCGGCAGCCCGGTGGTGTGGGACGAGAACTTTCAAGGGAAAAATTTCCCTTCCCCAAGTTGTCACCATGGCCAAGGAGCAACGCGTGAGGGCAGTGGAACTCCTGTGTGACTGTGATGGCCAGGAAGAAGAGGAGACCGCTGATCTCAGAGAACCGTTCCTTTTTCTTTTTAGTCTGCAGGAAGACTATGAGACATTCTGTCAAGAAATCATTGACAGGAGAAACATGAAGGTGTTTTGTGCTTTTGACAGAAAAGAATAAAGTTGTGTTCAACGGTGCTGAAGCTTAATTCATTACATCTGACCCCTACAAATGTACATGGTTCGTGAGTTGTACAGACTCTGATATATTATGTCTGGCATAATCATATACAGAAAGTCTCTATACAGAGATCAGAGATGATGTTTTTGTTTCAGTTATGTAGAATGAAGGCCAAGCTAAGAGCCCTCTTTGATTTTAGGAAAGACATGTAGCATTGACTGTCAGTTCAGTCTTATATCCTTGAGTGGATTAGTGACACTTTAAGAAAGTCATTAGTGCAAAGTTTAGGAAATCTGTGTTATCAGCCAGGAATAACCATGTTCAGGTATCAATGGCACAGACATTGCTGCTGTCTCTGATCTCCTTTAATGTAGCTGATATAATTCAGTGTACAAAAAATCCAAATGTGTCTATGTATGCTGTATATCACAAATTTCACTTCACTGTTTCAGTCCAGCTAGCCCTAGTTAGACAGGGTTTGAGTTAAAGAGAGTTGAACCCAAGTAAAAAGTTGTGTCGGCTATAGTATTACAACTCCTGGCAAAAATGATGGAATCACCAGTCTGGGAGGACGCTCGTTCAGTTGTTTTAATTTGTAGTAAAAAAGCAGATCACAAACATGACAAAAAACTAAAGTCATTTTATTTTGCAACTTTATGACTGTAAGAAACACTAAAAGATATCAAGAGGAAAAGTTGTAGTAGTCAGTAACAATTACTTTTTTAGACCAAGCACAGGGATAAAATTATGGAATCAATTCTGAGGAAAAAATGATGGAATCACCCCATAAATTCTCATTCCCAAAACTAGTTCCCATATCAGATTAAATCTGCTTGTTAGTCTGCAGTTTAAAAGGAGTGATCACACCTTGGAGAGATGTTGCACCAAGTGGATTGACATTAATCATGACTCCAACATGAGAGATGTCAGCTGAAACAAAGGGGAGGATTATCAGACTTTTCAAAGAGGGTCAATCATCACGAATTGTTGGAGATATCCCACATTGGTTCTGCAAATGATCATCAAACTGACGTGGGACGAGAAAAATTGCAGCAGCAGCATCAAAACCAAGTTTATTTGGCCCAGCAGCAACAACCAAATCCACAGTCTGCATGAGCAACAAGCTGGTTTGGTTGGAAATCAGCAAACTGGTGTGCTGCAGCAACAACTTCCAGTCACTCTTGGTCTAAAAAAGTGATTGTTACTGACTACCACAATTTTTCCTCTTGATATCTTTTAGTGTTTCTTACAGCCAGAAAGTTGCAAATTAAAATGACTTTAGTTTTTTGTCATGTTTGTTATCTGCTTTTTTTCTAAAAAAAATTAAACAACTGAACGAAAGTCCTCCCAGACTGGTGATTCCATAATTTTTGCCAGGGGTTGTATATGTTGTATTTGTGGGATTTGATACTACAAGAAAAATGTTTTCCCAAAGAACTACTTTTTGGCTCTAGACCTGATCCTGATATAAATAGTAATGCTGATATAAAATTAATCATGACAGTAAATCACATAAGATGCTCGGTTTCTAGGCCAGCATTTAGAAGCTGTATTGACGTTTGTGAATGTGCTATTTAGTCTCCGCCACCAGATGGTGACAATAAATGAGTCAAGCTCAATGTGGGCGGAGCTCAACGTTTAACCCCGCCCACGTTTAGCTCAAGGTGGGCGGAGCTCAACGTTTAACTCCGCCCCCGTTGAGCCACGCCCCGATCTGCGGGCTGCAGTCAGGGGCTTCTCGCGTTGGAGCTGCGGAGCAAGCCGGGCTTTATGGGGTGCTGATTGTCTATTAGTGCCGGCTGTGCACTCAGCCCAGCTGCTCGTCATTGAATTGATGACCTGGCTTGCTGGAACTGGAGGGCGTGACAGAAGTTACATAATTTAATCATTTTAACTACATTTAGTGCCTCCAATGTGTGAGTGTATGCAACATGACCACACAATATAAGGTAATCGTCGTTTAATTAAAAACTTTGGCATCAGTAACATTCTGTCCAATAAAAAAATAACTGTAACCCTTACAATGTATGTGCATGTGTCTCTCCAGACTTTTCAGATACAATGCAGTCCAATCACATTTTCATGGAGACATGCTGAAGTAAATCAGTTCAAGAAAAAAAAAATCATGTCTTAACATTTCATCCATTTATGCCCTAAAGGTGTGAAAACAATCAGTGCTGCAGACATGAAACCAAAATAAGCTACAAAATGCATTAGTTTTGATTTGTCTGTATTCAGATTTTGGGAAGGTAAGTGTTTTGGTTTATGCATTATGTGTTGAGCGATGTGCATTTTATCTTCCACCAGGCTAAAAGAAACTTTTACCACAGCTTTTAGTTAGCCTTCAAAATATGCTGACAGGCAGCTACAAATGGAATCTGTAAAAAAAAAAAAAAACAATAGAAGATCTATAAATCCTAAAAAAAATAAAGAAAACCAAAAACCACACACACAAGAAAACAGCAAATGACAGAACCAATGATGATCTGTCATTACAAAAAGAGGAATGAACTGTCAGCACAATCAGTCCAGCAGTTTAAGGGTCCACAACCAAGTCCATTAACACTCACTTGTCCCCATTTATTACAAGTTGGGATGCATCCAGATCTCAGGGAAAGGATGGTCAGCAGTCACAATACCCCTGGGAAAGACAGGACAGAGCTTCTGAAAGAGTGGCAGAAGAAATCTCAGGCCACACCTCCTCAGAGCTCAGTCATCCATTTATGAAAGTGCTTCCTCTAAGTCTTCCTTTGTTTCTTCCTCTCCCTCTTCTTTCTCCTCTTGACCCAGGTATTCATCTTCATCAGCTTTAGTTTCTTTGTTTTTTACTTCCTCTTCTTTTCGTTTCAAGTCATCCTGCTCCTGTTTCATTTTCCTCTGGTTCCTGCAGGGAAGGATAATCACAAACCATGTCTCCTAGTGTATTTACAATGTTACTGCACGGGCTCTGTGTGTTTCACAAATGACAATTATGGCTTAAAAAGAATGTCAACATACCTTTGTCACATGGAATATGTGATCAGGAAGTCGTCAAAGAATGATAGCACCAGGTCTGTACTGAAATTAACAGCAACAAATGTTACACTATAGTTTAAGCATCAGCACTACAATGACATTAACATTCAAATTTGACTCCTGTCTCTCTCACCTGCCAAAGGTTAAAACATATAGACTCAATGTTGTCAAACGTGTAGATAGACGCACTGTATTCAGGATTGTCAATCTCAGGATGCACCCATGGTCCTTTGTAGTTGGGATTGTCGATTTGTTTGGGTTTCCATTCTCCCTGTAATACAGCAGGCATTTACCAAGCAGCAATTCATTAGCAGAAAGTAATGTTGACAATCTCTCAAGCAAGAAACCCACACTGTCCACTTTAACTTACTTTATACTCTGGGTTGGGGATCATGGGCGGCTCCCACTCTCCATCCATATCTTCATCCCAGTCTTCAGGCTTTTTGGCATCAGGATCTGGAATATTTTCAGGTTTGTCCCAGTCCTAAAGAATAAGAAATGAGTTCAAGGTTAAAGTAAAAGTCAGAAAAAACGCTCCTTCGCCTGTCAGCATTTCCAATGGACAAAACAAAACCTTTCAGCAGATTAAAGGCAGCTGACTTATAGCAGTAAGCTTATTCACCTCAGGCTTGGTGTCATCAGCATCATCAATCTTAGCACGGTCATCCCAGTCCTCTGGCTGCTTGGCTTTAGGGTGCTTAATTTTCTTAAGAGGCCAGTTTTCCCAGTCATCCTCCAGACTGCCAGATTCCACCTTCTCGTTGTCAACCTCTACCTCATAGGTCAGATCCCGATTCAGGATCAGCATGTGCAGGTGAGTCAGCTTATCATCCTAGGCAAAAAGAAAGGCTTTGAATTCAGCCTCTTACAAGGAGCAATGATTGTATGCATTAAAAAAAAGACTGAAAACACAACAGTTACCTTGCATTTAATCTTTTTCCTGATGTTGCGACGATTGCTCTTGTATTTAAAGCAGACATAAACTGTCTTGCTGCTGTAGCCACAGATGTCTTGGCCTATGAAATTAAATAAAATACTAGATATACCAAATGCTGCTTTTGTAAACAATCGGTTACTAATGCATATAACAATGAATATCAGTACGTGCCAAACATAATGTAGTAAGATCCTCTATGCATGCCAGCCTTATCCCAGTGAGAAGTGAAACCCATCACGTAGCCGCCACCACCACAGTCAACCTTCTGCAAGTAATTGACTGAAAACGAGCAGGAGCAGAAATGAAGGAGCACAGGGTTCTCCTCATTGCTTAAAGGCTCCTTGCAGTAAGACTGAGCATAGGAACTCATCTGCAGCCCTGAAAAGGAACAAACAACATTCAGCAAAGCACAAAGTTGATTCTCTTTGGCTAACAGTGTGGGAACTGTACTGGAAAAAGAGACACCAAGGCACTTAAAAGTCACTGACAGCACAAAGGAGGTCCTTAAGACCTGATTGAGACATTTCTGAGGTTGAAATTTGAAGGTGGTACATGTGTTTTGTGTTTAGGTTGGTAAATAATTCTTGAGAATTACTCTCCACCATTAAATATTAATTTAACACTTAAAGAACAAAATATATTTTAAAGCAAAGTGCCTTAAAGCTGCTGTCCGGAGTTTCTGTTTGTTTTCAATTTATGTATCATTGTTTAACAAAGCTTAAATGTGTTAGTCTAGTTCGATACTATAATATAGAGTTAGTATAACGCGATATGAAAATTTATTCCTGAGCTCCGCCTTCCTCTCATAGACCCCCATGTTATTCCAAAAAGCGCCGTTCGCTGCCAACCAATCAAGTTCGAGCTTCAGCTTTGTCATGCTGTCAATCAACGGTTACGCACACAGCAAGCAAGCCCATGCAGAGGTGGGCAAGCTACGCACTACGCAACCGCGCGCACATTTGTTTTGCTTGTGGAGGAGAGAGCATCAGGGATCAGCAACTTCCAGAAAAGTTACCAATCCCACGGCTTGTCAGGCCAAGAGACTGCAGGACGTTTTTTGGCTCGGGGTGCTCGCGTTGCTCCCCGACCACGGCCTCCATAGCCCGCCTGACGGCTTCGTTTAGATGCCCGACCTCTGGAGGAAGATGTTGGGGCGTCTGGGACATACTCTTCGTCAGAGGAGTCATGCAATTCTGAACTCTAGATAGAAATAAATAAACAATGTAACACATATACACGCGTAAATGCACTAAGTTTGATAAACAACGTCATCGAGAGGGATACACGAGTGTAATCACAAATTGAAACTTTACTCGTTCGTCCTAGCAGATTCATGTTATTTTGGTATTAGGACAAGTTAGACTCAATACAGAATTCTAACGTAATTCCTTTATTATTTACTAAATGTACTAAATGTAGAAGAGTGGAAAACAGCAAAACAGGCAAGATGCTGCAGCACTCTGGGCACTCCTCTCAGGTACTGCGCGTGCACAAATAAAGGGGTGAAATCAGAGGGAGGGTGGGACCAACAGTGTTTTGGGAGACGCTGCGATTCAAACACCGGACAGCAGCTTTAATGAATACAACGGGAACAACCAAGTGCAATTCAGAGCATGTATTTCCTGCTTCGTAGTGCGTGAACAAACAACTGAAAATGTTTACCTGCATCTCCATTCAAGTCCCCAGTCGTAAATTTCCACTCTCCATCGTTTCTATTCATCCAACGACTTCTCCAATCATCTACATGAGAAACAACCAGTAAGTTTGTTGAGGATTAACACTCAGTCTAACTCTGTCAAATAACTTCCCAAAAAGCAGTTTACACAACAAGTAACTGTTGTTATACATCATATATAATGTCACTGTCAAAATAGTGTCATCGGTTTGGTTTGTTATGCTCCAACTTAGACATCCATTAGTAACTTTAGTGTTATGGATAACTGTGTTTGCTAATATGGGGTCTTGCTAAAGTTAGGCAGCTAACCATCCAGTTTTAGTTAAGAGTCTGAGAGGGGTGGCAGTCTTCACCGAATCACCAGTAAAAAGAATGCATTCATTATGATCTCCTGACCAGATGATGGCTGAAATGCAAATTACCAGGAAATGAATTAATGCTAAACTCATGCACTGTTACACATTTTTATGACAAACTTACCACTGTCCAGAGACTCCTCATGAAAGCAAACCTTTGCATGGATGCAGAGCAGGGCTGATGTTACTGCAAGAACACCCGAAACTTGCATTTTTCCCATTTCAGCTCTACTTTCCTGCAGTCCACAGTGTGGTACCTGTGCCGTGCCAGCAAATACGCTGTGGAGAAGGAAGAGGAGAATACTTCTGTGTTGCACCCATACACTGTACAATAAAGATCATTATTACTGTTATACAGTGTGTTTCGGCACGGAGAAGATCCATTCATCCATCATCTATACACCGCTTAATCCTCATTAAGAGTCACGGGGGTGCTGGAGCCTATTCCAGCTGACTCGGGCGAAGGCAGGGGACACCCTGGACAGGTCACCAGTCTGTCGCAGGACTATACATAGAGACAAACAATCACACTCACATTCACACCTACGGACAATTTAGTCACCAGTTAACCTCAGCATATTTTTAGAGTGTGAGAGGAAGCCAGATAACCCACGCATGCACAGGGAGAACAAGCAAACTCCATGCAGAAGGATCCTGGAATACCCAGGACACGAACCAGGCGAGGCCAGGACAAAGTGTTAACCACTGTGCTGCCCTGTACTGAGAAAATGAATCCAGGACTTTGCTACTTCCTGGTTGCCATCTTGGATTTTTGGAACATTACAGAACAGAGCCGGCGAGCAGAGATTGGACTGACTTTTCCAAAATAGTTTAAATCAATCCACTGGACTTTAAGAAAGTAACAAATTTTCTTAAAGTCCAGTGGATTGATTTAAACCACTTTGGATAAGCATGACCTGGATGAATGAGAACCTATACAGACGTCAGACTGACTTGGAGCAAAGGATTCTCTACCCGCCCACATTTACTGGATTCTGCTGTTTACCAACACTGCTGCTAACAATGTTAACCTCCAAAAGTGAAGATAAACTCTACAGGTAAGTGTTAAAGGGAAACTTCGTTTTTTTTCAACCTGGGGTCTGTTTTCATATGTCATTTCATACATGTGAGTGATGGAGAAATGATTTTTCGACATAGCTCCAGTATTTAGCCAGGCAGGCAGCTTAGCAGCTCAGCTAGCAGCTCAACTAGCGAAAAGTATTGGGCAATTACCCCCCCCCGCCCCCCCCGCGTCAAAGTCTGCCCTAATGTGCTTTTTTCCCCACACTGACCGGCTCGGATAGTCCAGGCGTAAACTAACCATGACGTCACCCGTTGGTTTCAACGCCGAGAAAATGAAGCCCGGATTTTGCTACTTCCTGGTCACCATTTTGGATTTTTTGGAGCCGATGACGTAAAAAGCGTCATCAAACAGACTGGACTGGAGAGCAACTAGGGGCAGGATTGGCTGAGGACTCTCTTATCCCGCCCACGTTTTACCGCAGAGGCTTCTGTTGCTGTCAATCAAGTATAGCCACGCCCCCTGGCTCCGCCAACTTTAACGATTTATTTAAAATTCAGTATTGATTTATTTTAAGATCGGCCACCTGATCTCTCATTTTGACTATGAAAACTAACGGGGAAAAAAATCCTGAGCTGTAGAAAATCAGTCTATCAACTGTTATTTTTTCCAAAAATGAATAGACCCTTTATTTGTTTACAAACATTGTGACGTTTTTTTGTGGGCGGGGCTTATGCTGGAGGCAAAAGCGGAGCGAGAAGTCAAGCGGGACTGGGAGTATATAGTTTGCGCTGGGAGTTTGCACTGCAAACTCAAGCATTTTTACCCCGTTAAACTTCAGTGTACCACCGGCGGTACACTTACTAATTTGCATAGGAATTTAAAGAATGTCCGAAGGCTGCAAACGCGATTATACAAACACTATACGCCGATGGAAAGCTTAGATTCTCATGAATCCGCCGGTATAAACCACTTTCAAATGTGATTACAACAGCGGGTAATATAAACACATTTGTCTGACAAACAACGAATATCCATCCATCCTTTCTCTGTACACGGCTTCAACGTACACAGCGCGACTCACATTTCCGGGTTCATTATTACACACAGATGAAAATATTCCACAAAAAACGGCCATAATCCAACCTTGTACATCCAGACAACACAAGCCAGTAAACTACTTTGTCCAAAACATGTCTTGAAGTCGGTATAAAATCCACAAATCGGTCGTTTTCAGGGAAATGGACCTCACGATGCGCGTCCAATATTCCCTGTATTTCTCATCATACTTAACAGGTTATTGTTTTTGATTGTATTTTTTTCTGTGTCTTGTTGTGTCCTTGTTCTTATGGTGTGTGTATTTGGATCCAGTGTCTGGAATAAAGCTGAACTGAATTGAATTGAATTGAATATTTTTTATTTACAAATAGAATATTAGCGATTTTTTGTACTGAAAATGGCTGGAATTGACTGCAGCTGATCGTCTCTGTCCAGTCTTTTTGCCTCAGTGCATTTAACCACAACTGTCTTCGTTCCCTCTGAGCACGAGTGTTTGGTGGAATTCTATAAAACTTTAATTTGCGTTCGCCAATGTCATTCCTCCTATTCTGGCATCCAAAACACAGCAGGACGACATTTTAGAAAAGTTGATAGAGCCTAGTCCCTCAGTCTTTCGCCTTTCGGTCACGGCCGCGGGCTTCCTCTTTTGCCTCCAGCTAAAGCTGTGATGTCATTCGTGACGTGGGTCATTAAAGGGTCTATTGGGGTCTATGGAACAAAAGCTTTTTGGAGCCAACCCTAGCGGACGGCGTGATATTGCAAGTTTTTGACACTTCCGGGTTGGCTTCAATTCTGGAGCCAGATGCTACGTCCACTATATATACAGTCTGTGGGATAGTCTCAACGAGTGTCCCACAACATATTAGAGATGAGAAGTGAACGAAAACCTCCACACTACCTGGCGATCGCTCTTTGTTGTGGTCTGTATCCAAATCTCAGGAGGCCGGAAAGCAAATCTCGTTCCGAAATTGCGCGAGCTCTCACGGGATTTCGCGACCTATCACGCGATTTCAGAACGAGATTTGCTTTTCAGCGTCCTGAGATTTGGATACAGACCACAACAAAGAGCGATCGCCAGGTAATGTGGAGGTTTTCGTTCAGTTCTCATCTCTAGTATGTTGTGGGACACTCGTTGAGACTATCCGAGCCGGTCAGTGTGGGGAAAAAGCACGTTAGGGCGGACTTTGACGCAGGGGGGGGGGGTAATTGCCCAATACTTTTCACTAGCTGAGCTGCTAGCTGAGCTGCTAAGCTGCCTGCCTGGCTAAATACTGGAGCTATGTCGAAAAATCATTTCTCCATCACTCACATGTATGAAATGACATGAAAACAGACCCCAGGTTGAAAAAAACCGAAGTTCCCCTTTAAAGTCATCTTTGTAACTAGCTGTACTCTTCTCCATATCTGGGCAATATCACATATAAAGCAGTGAAGTTACTGTTAGTTACATCAGACTGTAACCTCTGATAATAAACAAGTTTTAATGTCATGTTTTAAAGTTGCTCTGTAAAATTTCTGGTTATGTTTCTTGACTCAGTGATAACACTGATGCTAAATCAGGTTAGTGAGTGTCATAAATTAGTTAACTGTTAGCTGTAGCTAAGTGTCCTGCAGGTCACAGCTGATCACTCATAACCAGTGGCAGTTCTAGACAAATTTAACTGGGGGGCCAAGGTGGGGCCAGTGTTTACAATACAATACAATACAATACAATACAATACAATACAATACAATACAATACAATACAATACAATACAATGACTTCATTGATCCCCCAAAGGGAAATTCAATTGTCTGATCTAATCTGGGGCTGCACAGTAGAGTAGTGGTTAGCACTTTTGCCTTGCAGCAAGAAGATCTCCGATTCAAATCCCGGCCTGGGCCTGGGATCTCTCTGCATGGAGTTTGCATGTTCTCCCTGTGCATGCGTGGGTTTTCTCTGGGCACTCCGGCTTCCTCCCACAGTCCAAAAATATGCTGAGGTTAATTGATGACTCTAAATTGCCCGTAGGTGTGAATGTGAGTGTGGTTGTTTGTCTGTATATGTAGCCCTGTGACAGACTGGTGACCTGTCCAGGGTGTCCCCTGCCTTCACCTGAGTCAGCTGGGCTAGGCTCCAGCACCCCCGCGACCCTAGTGAGGATAAAGTGGTGTATAGAGAATGGATGGATGGATGATCTAATCTGTTTACTTTTCAATTAACTAGTCTGATTGCTGATGTTGTTTAATCTTGTTTAGTCACATTCTACAACGACAATAATGATATTTAAGCACTCAAAGCTTTTGTTTTACTTTGTATTAAAATCAAACAATTTTTTGGTTTTTTGTTTGTTTGTTTTTACAAAAAAATGTATCACCTGGCCTAAAGCTGTGTCTCCTGACTCCCATCAAAGTGTTTGGAAATATATTAAGCTTGGGCTGTACTGGGACATCATTCCTGGACTCACTAATATCTGTGGAAATATGCACAGTATGCACACAATATTGTTCAAATGTTTGTGGGCACACAGGCAATTTCCTGTTTTCCATGAAAACTCACACTTTCATTCATGTGTGAGCATAACTGCACAAGGGTTTTCTAATCATCAATCAGCCTTTCAACACCATTAGCTGAATGTAGATATTCCATTAAAAATCAGCTGTTTCCAGCTAGAATAGTCATTTACCACATTAACAATATTCTAGACTGTATTTTTGATTAAGTTAATGTTATCTTCATAGAAACGAAAAGCTTTTCTTTCAAAAATAAAAACATTTCTAAATGACCCCAAACTTGAACTGTATTGTTATTTACAATTCCAAACTATATATACATTTACTTAATGGATCATGTACCATATTCATGTATTTTAAAATGTAGGCTATGCATTTGTTTATTTTTAACACAAGATTCATATATCAGTGACAAAAAAAGAGAACTTACCGCATAAAACAGCATTTTATGGACACAGTACTATAAATGAATATTAATTAGTAATGACACTGATGCAATACAAACACGCTTTCTACATGGCAAACCTGATGGTGCAGTATTTGATCCACAATGATCCCTTTAATGTCCCTCTGGTTGTTTCTCTCTCTGTCCCTACATGTTAAGGTCCCTTCCTGTGACTTTTATTTCTCTCTCTGTCTTCCACCAGCTCCTCAGCTCTCACATAACCTCGCTGCTTTCACTTTCACATTTGGGGCAAAAAACTTCACAATGCCCCATTCTGGCCTCGTACACTAAGAGGAAAACCATAGAGGCATCCATTATCGGAGTGAAGAACAACACGGTCATATATGCAACGTATCACTAAACAAGGTGAAATCCTTTTGCTTACCCTGTGCGCGTGTCTTGCAAGAAGAAAACTAGCTCTTCCTTTCTTTAAAATTTGTTGCAGGCCTGAATCCCATCAAACGCAGACAGACAATCTGTCCACGAGGCAGACAGCACCACCAGCGACACTTCGGGTCTTTGGCTCCGATTCATCCATAGAGCCACTTTAGTTTCGGTTTCGCTTATCATCATTATAAAGTGATCCGTTTATTATTCAGTCAGCTGCACTCACAGGGCTGCACATTTAGAGCAATTTTTAAATACAGCTACCACAATAGATAATCACTAAGGTGCACAATTTACGATTTAAATGCACCACTTACGGTTTTAAAGGATGCTTTCACTCAAAATATACTTAGAATTGAAGCCCCCTATTACCTTCAAATTTACTAATATCTTTTATCCTTGGGATCAGTTTGAAAAAATCATTGTAGCTAAAATTTTCCCCCAAGTTTATGTGTCAGATACCTTATGTCTATTTGTTGACTACCTAAATAGCTCTTTCAATAAAACAACCCCCACCCACTGCCCTCATACATCCAGGATGTCTGTTACTCAACCATGGAGAAGTTTGCAGATCACAATAAAATCTGACTGACTGACCTAAAATTGGAAAGAGATATCTCTTTTTGGTGTTCTAATGGCTTTATACTATTTCAAAGTACATATTTGAGTTATCTATGACATTTGGAAAGAAAACAATTTCTGATACCAAGACTAGTAGCATGTATTATGTTGGTGATAAATTTGACCCCAGGAAAAATGAACACAATTTCAAAAAATTCCAGGCCCTAAAGCTTTTTAAAGATTATAAAATCGCCTATTATAGTGACCTCAATATCATCCAAAACAAGCAAATTGTGCAAAGTGCACACTGTGCTACATTTTAGATTACACACGTGGACAAAATTGTTGGTACCCCTCAGTTAAAGAAGGAAAAACCCACAATTCTCACTGAAATCACTTGAAACTCACAAAAGTAACAATAAATAAAAATTTATTGAAAATTAAATAATCAAAAACAGCCATTACTTTTGAATTGTTGATTAACATAATTATTTAAAAAAACAAACTAATGAAACAGGCCTGGACAAAAATGATGGTACCTCTATAAAAGATTGAAAACTATTTGACCAGAGTGACATGATTAACTCAGGTGTGTCATTTAATTGACATCACAGGTGTTTCCAAACTCATAATCAGTCAGTCTGCCTATTTAAAGGGAGACAAGTAGTCACCCTGCTGTTTGGTGAAAAGGTGTGTACCACACTGAACATGGACAACAGAAAGCGAAGGAGAGAATTGTCCCAGGACATCCGAAAAAAAATTATAGACAAACATCTTGAAGGTAAAGGCTATAAGACCATCTCTAAACAGCTTGAAGTTCCTGTGACAACAGTGGCTCATATTATTCAGAAGTTCAAGACCCACGGGACAGTAGCCAACCTCCCTGGACGTGGCCGCAAGAGGAAAACTGATGACAAATTGAAGAGACGGATCGTTGGAATTGTATCCAAAGAGCCCAGAGCAACCTCCAAAGAAATTAAAGGTGAACTCCAAGGCCAAGGTACATCAGTGTCAGATCGCACCATTCGTCGTTGTTTGAGCCAAAGTGGACTTCATGGGAGACGACCAAGGAGGACACCACTGCTGAAAAAAACTCATAAAAAAGCCAGACTGGAATTTGCAAAAATGCATGTTGACAAGCCACAAAGCTTCTGGGAGAATGTCCTTTGGACAGATGAGACCAAACTGGAGCTTTTTGGTAAGGCACATCAACTCTATGTTCATAGACTCAAAAAGCAAGCATACGAAGAAAAGAACACTGTCCCTACGGTGAAACATGGAGGAGGCTCAGTAATGTTTTGGGGCTGCTTTGCTGCATCTGGCACAGGGTGTCTTGAAAGTGTGCAAGGTACGATGAAATCTGAAGACTATCAAGGCATTCTGGAGAGAAATGTGCTGCCTAGTGTCAGAAAGCTTGGTCTCAGTCGCAGGTCATGGGTCTTCCAACAGGACAACGATCCAAAACACACAGCCAAAAACACCCAAGAATGGCTGAGAGAAAAGCGTTGGACTATTCTAAAGTGGCCTTCTATGAGCCCAGATCTGAATCCCATTGAACATATGTGGAAGGAGCTGAAACATGCCATTTGGAGAAGACACCCATCAAACCTGAGACAACTGGAGCTGTTTGCTCATGAGGAGTGGGCCAAAATACCTGTTGACAGCTGCAGAACGCTCATTGACAAATACAGAAATCGTTTAATTGCAGTGATTGCCTCAAAAGGTTGTGCAACAAAATATTAAGTTACGGGTACCATCATTTTTGTCCAGCCCTATTTCATTAGTTTGTTTTTTTTAAATAATTATGTTGATCAACAATTCAAAAGTGATGGCTGATTTTGATTATTTAATTTTCAATAAATTTTTATTTATTGTTACTTTTGTGAGTTTCAAGTGATTTCAGTGAGAATTGTGGGTTTTTCCTTCTTTAACTGAGGGGTACCAACAATTTTGTCCACGTGTGTAAATGCTGATTTATTGTCACAGTTTTGAAACAAATCTCATTACTCCAACATGATTCTAGTAGAAGCTGGTAGCCTGTCCCGGCTGTGTTGTTGTGATGATGGTAACTTTAACGTAACGTCTCACATTTGCATTTGTTCTGCTCTCTTGTGGACAATTTCTGTCGCCATCAAACGAAGTAGGGAGAAAATTAGATTTAAAAAAAATGTTCCTTCAGATAAATAGAATGTAATCATCATATGGTTCTAAAATATCTTTTAACTGTAAACATTTTATTCCGCATCATGTGTGCACTCCAGAATAAAAGATTCTTGCCTCCTTCAATCTTGTTGAAGTGACTGTGCACATTTTATTTGAACAGATCATCTTTCTCCACCTCTATTTTCTGTTCCAAACTGAAACTCCCTCATGTTGTAGTTGATCATTCTAGTAAATGTATTTGTGTAAATGTCAGTGAAATATAAAATATATATTTCTTGGAACAGTAAAAGCTATATTTTAGTCATTGTGGAGAGGTTTTGGAGATGTTTGGCACAGGGGCGTAACCAGACCTAATACTGTACTGGGGCACACCTGGGGCACAAAGCATTCATGAGAGTGCGAGAAAAATAACATATTCAGCACTTATTCACATAAAAAAACCTAAATAGTTCTTTAAACTATTCAATAATATCAGACTATGTTGTTGTCTAGATCTTTGATTAACCATCTAAAATGTACTGCGGTAATGCATTTGGCCTACTTGTGCACTTTACTCTCGACTTCTAAACCATTACTGATAAATGCAAAGAGGAAGAGCAATGAATCTTTTTGAAATATTTATTTCAGTAAACATCTGCAAATTGAACATTTACAAATGTAAAAAAAATAAAAGAAAATAAAGCACCCCAAAATCTCTGGGTTCTTTTATTTCCATAGTAGAAGAATAAATGAACTGTTGTGTGTCACTTCAGGCAATCATTTTTTGGGGAGTAAACTGTAACATCTTGTTTTCATTTTTGCAAAGTGGTCAATCATTCGGCTGTGGCTTAACTTGGAAAGTTCCTCACTCTCCACTGACATGATGGCAAGATGGTGAAGCCTATCCTGCCCCATTGTGCTTCTCAGCCAAGTGTGGAGCCGTCTCAGCACACTGAACGTCCGTTCACAAGTGCAGCTGGACACTGAGATGGTCAGAGCTATCTGAATGACCTGTGTCAAGGTTGGGAACATGACTTGATCCAGCAAGCTGAAAACACATTGCATGTCTGTGATTTGAAGGCTCTCCCACTATTACTTACAGGTGATATATATACAGGAAAAGACCTTGAACTGCTGCTGTTAAACAGTCTGACAGCAGCAGGTATGAATGACCTGTGGTAGTGCTCCCTCCTTGATGGTGGCGGCAGTAGTTAGTTAGTTAGTTAGATAGTTAGTCAGTCTGCTACTGAAGGAGCTGCTCAAAGCTCCTTTAGTGTGGTGGAGGGGGTGAGAGGCGTTGTGAATAACGTTAGCTAACTTAGCATTAACTTAAGACAGACTTATGTTGCCGAGCTAGCTCGGACTTCACTTACCTCTCTCATTCCTGGCTGCTTTATCCCTGCTGCGGGCGAATAACTTTCTGATATCCATCTAGGAGTTACAGTTCGAGTCAAACCAAAATCAAAAAAATATATTTAACAAGTTGTCGGCAAACGTTACCGACCTCACGCAGTGATTCTCATCGCCCCCCCGTCCTCTCTCTCTCTCTCTCTCTCTCTCTCTCTCTCTCTCTCTCTCTCTCTCTCGACTCAGCTGATCAGCTGAAGTCGCTACACGTGAATAAATTACCATTTTAATTAGCCATGTGCACATTGTTTGAGTTGAGTGAATACAGTAGTATGTGCGCTGTAGTCTATGCTATGGAGACTTAAAACTCCGAAGTGATTTTTATTTTTTATTGGTGAAATTTTTACTGGGGCACGTGCCCCAGTGAAATCTGTCTGGCAACGCTGCTGGTTTGGCATGATTTTTGGTTCTTGAAGACATTTCACCTCTCATCCAAACGGCTTCATCAGGTCTGCATTTTACTGTAATCATACTTTAGATTACCATGACCTGGATGATCGGTTTTGTCCTGTAGGTGATATCAGCTAAAATGGGCCACTTTTTGGTAAATCGCTTAAATTGCAGTGTGGATTTGAATCTTATTTCCGCCCACAAAAACAACCACAGACCAATAAAATCTGTTGTTTCATGTTAAGTACAGTTGTGGCAAACATTTGAGACCATTTGCTGTCATTGGCTCTAAAAATCAGAGGGGCTATGACATCCAAAGCTTAAATGGCCCATTTTACCTGATGGCCCAATTTACCTGATATCACCCTACTTATCGCTATGCATCCACATATGTGAGTCTCTGTGAATGAGGACAGCATGTGTGAGTCTGTGTGGATGCATTCAGATATCATTCTGTTTTCAAACATCAGCACACATCTTTGTTGATGTTTAATTCAAGGGTCGTGTTGAAAACAGAAAAATAAGCAGCATAACATTCAAAGAGGATGTCCAAACGGTTGTACTGTGTGAGTTTTTACACACAAACAATTGTCTATTTTCATCACTAGGTGGCGCCTTTGTTTCATGATTGGTAGTTTAAAGTGAAGTTGTATTGAGGGGACATTCCCCCCAAACAGTCTGATAGAATATTTTTAATCACCATGTTGGCGTATTCTATCTTTATTTTATTACTTATTTATATTTGTATCTTCCTATTCCAGAATATTCAAGAATGTTTTTTGTGAAAACTCCCCAAAGCATCGATGTTGCTGCACCAAACTAGTCCCCATACAGTAGTTAGTATGCAAATGACTTAATTTTGAGAGTTTATTTTGCTGCAGGAAATTATACATTTCATGTTCCACAAATACATATTAAAATGTGAGCTGGGAAGTAATACATTTAAATGTGACATCTATGGTGTCCAATTACACTAAATAAAAGTACTGTTAACTTGCAAAAAAGTTATGAAAATAGCTATAAATACACGTAAAATTCTAATTAGTGTCCAAAGGTTTGTACTGAACAAATGATCTGAGTTGCAATAAATTAAAAGCAGAATGAAAAACTACCAGCAGATCCTCTAATTAGATCATCTGACACCAGGACAATATTTCCAGTCCAATCTCAAATGTGATCACAAAATATTGCATTAATATTTTACTCTGCTAAATAGACCAATAAATAAAGATTACCCTCCAGATGTCACAATCTAAAGCAAAACAAGATTTTTTTCTCTAACTTGGAGTATCAACATCATGGGATTTATTATATGTTCAGTAGAAAACTGCATTAGTTTAATGCTTTTTAATAAACTGTAAAAAGTGCATTTTGGGTAACGTTTCAAGCATCATATCACATGTAGGACAGGTGATTGTTCACAACAAATTATAACACAATAAAGCTGTGTCACAATAAAGCTGACAGTTTGACACTGGAAAAAGTAAAATCTGAAAAAGACAAATCTATAGAAAAACACCATGTTTCAAAGGTTAACATTTAACTGTTATTTTTGTGAGAGATTCTTTTGTTGTCTACATATAATTTTCTCACAAACCTCCCATGCCTTTGGCAGCTTTTCCTGGGCAGGTTTATGACTCTAAGTGGATTTATAGTGTAAAAGAATGACAGTAGTGAGCATATATTTCCTATTATCCTTTGCTATTTAGAGGAATTAACTTGCACAAGAATGTACACTGACAGTCAATAGAAACTTTGAGACCATGTTTTTCAACATAATTTTTATTTTGAAGCCCAAAACTGGATTTTCTTCATATGAATCATTTGTTTAGCATATTGGCATACAGAAACAAAAATCTAAAGTTTCAAGAATGATTTCAAAATAAAGAATCTCACAAAAGAAAACGGCACCTGCCAAACACAAAGTCACAACAGTCAATACCGAGTATGGCCTCCATTTGCTTCGATGCAGGCAGCAATCCGTCGGCGCATGCTTTGGACCAGGCTTCTGATTGTGGGTTGGGAACAGCCCATACGCCTGGCTACATCACTGTAGCTCAAACCGGCCTCCACCATACCCAGTGCCCGGAGACGTTGTTCATGTGATAGACGCGGCATGATGCTGTTCACTGGACTAACAGTGGTGGCCTTTTTTGGGCCTTTATATAGGCCTTCAAAACCCATTCTCAAATTGTGCAGATACTCACTGAGTATTGCTTGGTGTGTATTTGGTTCACTTTTGCAAAGTGACCAACCCATGTGCAATGAATCATGACAAAATGACAACTCATCATTATCTCAACTACCAGGGCACTAGATCATCAGTAAATCCACAATGAATAATTACAACCCCTCTACAAGTAGAATTCTGCGTACATTTCTACCTCAAAGTTTCTATTGACTGTCAGTATATTTTTACTGAATATACAATCAGCGCATACCATTATTAGATTGTGATTGTTTGCAGGCTTTCTTCTGAGGGTGCTGCTTGTTAGATAATAAAATGAGAAATTCATATAGTATAGTCACATAAATCACAAACAATAAGCGGAAAATACAATTGTGTCAAAGGCTGCAAAAGTGACAGGACAGTACTCAACAGACTGGGTTGTAGACGTCAGGCTGTCATTGACTGCAAAGTGTTAAAAATAGCTGGCTGGACGTCTACACTTAAGTTATATCCTGATTGCTTTATTTGAAACCCACTGGATCGATTTCCAAACACTAATAGATCTGCCTCTACTGTGCATGATTAGTCACCATGTCTGTTTACATTCAAAGGCTTTTATTTATGTGAAAAGACACTGGATTTAGAGAAATTTGGAACAGTGAAGCAAGGGGGAAGTTACATTTTGTAAAAGATTCATCACGTTTTAATGTAGAAATTCCCTCACCAAGCTTTATCATTACAGCAACAGTTAAAGCAAAAGCAGCTGGTTTTTCAAACCCAATGAGAATCTTTTCAACTGTACGCCTTCACTGAACTGCAATATTTATTATCTTGTTCTTGCACTTTCGTGACTTTTGCACTCCTCTGTTTTTTGTTTCTAAGAGCCCTGTAACGGTAAATTTCTCCTTTGTGAGATCAATAAAGTCTATCTTAACTGTTTCAACTGGAATGCAGATAAAAAATGCCACATTTGTTTATGAAATCAAAAATGCAGAGTCACATGCTAAACTTTGGCTACATCCATATATTCCTAAAATACAGTGTGAAGGTTACAAAACTAGGCTGATGATTAATGTTCAGCACTGAGGAGAGTAGTTCAGGTGTTTGCTAGCTATCAGATATAATGTTACTTCTGGCATTGGTCCTTGACAAACTGTACTAAAATGAATCCAGAGCAGCTGTTCACATACATTTATTATATGCGTTTCCTTCCAAAGGCAAGAATCCAATCACAACAAAACAATAAGCCCAAAGAATGTAGTTTTCTTTTTCTAAAATAACAGAGTTTGAAGTAAGAACACATGGCCAGTAAGGGGGTTTATTCACTTCTTTATTTGTATCTCATAAATCCATCTCTCTCCATTTAAAATGGGTGAAAGCAGATTAAAAATGAATCTTCTATACACATCGTCTCCAGTAAAGGGGCATTCTGTACAGTGTAGTTGGTGTTTACAGTGTGTATCTACACGCGATATGTTACAGTCTGGGTGCGTTTCAGGAGGCCTAACCCGCAGTCACCCTCCCGCTGCATTAATGCGTGCTGAGCTGATGGACGGTATCATCAACGAGCTGTTTTCTGGAACTATCCAGGTGATTGTTGATGTAGCTACCGGCTGCGAGGAAGGCACCCTGATACGACCCATCTATTTCTGATAAGAACAAAGGCATCACAGATTTCCTCAATGGAGCGGCGGCTCTGTGTAATTAATTATAATATTTAAGTACTTCATTTACCATCATTATCTTTATACAATGAATATTCACATACACAGTTGATTTTCTTTGATTACAGGTTTCTGTTCAAAAGGAAGCACAAAGTTATGCGGTTTTGACGTCTCTCAAAAGGCGGCTCCTTTTGCTATAGTAAATGTTTCTCTTCACTGTCGTCGCTCCTCCCGGCTCTTCAGACAGCTGAATACATGTTATGTACACGACTGGTAACTCCACGAATCACAAGCTCCTCCGAGACAAAGTCTAAAGCAGCTCGCTGCTGTCTGCAGTGGTCGAAAAAAATGAAACTAATCCCACAATGCCAGAGAAAACGAGGAGAACGGCCTGCCACTGCCAGAGCTTTTTCTTTGTCCTGCATTTAAACCACTGACTGAAAGAATAAGCACCAGAGTCGTCACGAACAAACAACGGATGTGACACCGTAAAATGACGGGCATTTAAAGGAAACAAAACTGAAAACAGAACATACACTACCAGTCAGAAGCTCTCACTCAGTGCTTTTTATCTATTTGTATTATTTTCTACATTGTAGATTAATACTGAAGATGAACACTTTTTTGTTTACGACATAATTAAATATGTATTCTTTTATAGTTTCCATATTAATCGCCAATGTATAAAACAATGAACCCTCGTGTCGTCCTGCGGGTCAAAACTGACCAGTGTTAAAGTTTGAAAATGTGGAAAAAAAATATATTTTCACAGTGAAACTTCTGATGTCCACATTTTCAACATTTTTGGGAAATCTTTGAACATTTTTTGGTGGAAAGAAAGAAATGCTAAAAATGTTTCTTAGGAACATTCACAAAAAAAATCAACAAATTTCGCTGGATTTTGGTAGATTTTTTTTGTGAATGTTCTTAAAGAAAATAGTTTTACTGATATATATGCAACCACTTTAGATATTTTTAGGATTTTTTGGGAATATTTTTACTCTTTTTTTTTTTTGGAAAATATTTACAAGAATTTTCTTGCCACATTTGGGGGATTTTTTTAAATAAAACTTTTCAGGGAAACTTTTAAGGAATTTTCTTCCTGAAGGTTTTGCAATTTTTCAGAAATATGCAGAATTTTTTTCAGACAAGGAAACAATATTTTTTGGTGCCCGTAAATGAGGACAACAGGAGGGTTAAATAAAAACCACTGAATGAGAAGGTGTGTCCAAACTTCAGACTGGTAGCGTGTAGCAGCGTGTAACATCTTCAGTGTGTTTTGCTGTGTTGGTTTCCCAGGAAAGTTTCCACGTTATTTCATTCGCTGATTTTTACACAAAGGCTACTTCAGCTCAGTTTAAATGAAGAATGCGGTTCATCCATTAACGTGTAGGACGAACTCAGCACTGTGGTCTTGAAGGTCATTTTTTTTAACCCTCGTGTCGTCCTGCGCGTCTAAATTGACCTATTTTAGTTTGAAAATGTGGAAAAAAAAGCAATGTATTTTCACTGTGAAATGAATGTCCACATTTTCAACATTTTTGGGAAATCTTTGAACATTTTTTTGGTGCAAAAAAAGAAGAAATGTTAATGTTTTCTTAAGAACATTCACATAAAAATCAACCAAAATCCAGCGAATTTCGCTGGATTTTGGTTGATTTTTATGTGAATGTTCTTAAAGAAAATGTGTGTAATAACTCTTTTTTTAAAAAATAAAACTTTTACAAAATTATTGGATTTTAAGGTTTTGCAAATTTTCAGAAATGTGGGGAATTTTTTTGCTGAATTTTCGTATTTTTTTCAGACAAGGAAACAATATTTTTTGGTGCCGTAAATGAGGACAACAGGAGGGTTAAATGTCTGCTTTCCACTGTGTTTACCTGTGTGTAACATTTGTAATCAAGTCTTTCTAGACATGAATTTGAATACCTTTTGCACACCTTTTGTGTCCTTGAACTTCATTACAACACACAGTGACCAAAGAAGACTTAATAAGAAGGATCTAGGAATTTGGCGAGGGGCTGAAGGAAATGTTATCTTTTGAATAATCACACCTAGTGCTCTCTGGAGGCCTCACTGGACTGGAGGCATTTTACAGTCCGAGCTCATAAAGTCAAACAGGCAAAAGAAAGTCAGCTAAGCGCACAAATGTGTGAGCCACAGAATTATTATTTTTTCGCTGCGTCTCTTCTCTAAATGTTTCAGTGGGAGTTGTGGGTGTGTCATCCTCGTGTTTCACCAACAAAAGCCCTTCTCTCTTCACAGTGTGCCAGCAGGCTGAAGCTAAGCTAGAAGCCTTAAAACGGTGAACTTCCACACAATCACAGTTCACTCTTTCAGAACAATTAAGAACACTTTCCTTGAGCCTATTAGTTTCTGATGCACTTCCACCAGCCTGTTTCCAATCACGAGGATCCAGTGCTGCTTCTTTCTCTGGGCTGGTGTCCAGAATCTTATTGAGGGAAAACTGCAGCTGAGAGTGTTGTTCTGTGCTTCAGTCCGACGTGAACGCTGTGCCGTTTAGACGACGGCGATGCTGAGAAGCCGTCCATGCCGACGTGTCTGAGCGCTGTGCTAGTGGTGGAGGGGTGGTCACAGCAGTTTTCTCTTCTTCACAGGCAGCATGCAAAAATTGCAAAATGACTATGTGTCCGACAGGAAACAGAATTTCAGGCACCAGACTCCAATACTCTTCTACGTTTGCCTTTTAAAAGCTCTATAGAACTAGAGCTTCAAAAGAAGATTGCGCTTCAACTATAAAACCTCTCGAAAACATTTTGTCTCTTTTAAAAAGCCGGTCAGCAGCGGGAAGGAAATAATAATAACAAAAAAAAATCAATGATTTCTGTTTTTAAACAGGAGCAAAATGCTGAAATGCTTGCATATTTCATGACAGGGTTCATTTAATATTTAAGGGCTGGGGGACAGGATTGCGGCAAAAATGATGCTGCAAATGAGAAATTTGGTTTTAAATGACAAAATAGCTTATATACATTGGTGGTTATCTTGTGCAATTTTTTTTGTTTTGTTTTTCTTGGCTGAATAAACAGCGATGGGGGAGGGAGGGAGATACGAGAGGACTCCTCCCTCTATTCTTGGCCAAATCCTTCTGTTTCCTCGATGGCAAAGAGCAGCTTCTCTTTTAGCTGCTCAAAACTTTTGTAGGGAGGCAAGTCCAGACGGTTAAAACTGAAAAGATAAAGAAGGAGGAACAAGGATCACTATGAAGGTTTGTACTGCTACAGTCAACACAGTCCACACTCAGGAACAATTAGAAGCTCAGACTGAAACATTTTTCAACAACTGAACATATTTCCTGAACAGCAGCTTTGATGGCTTCCAGTCATGATGAACACAGAAGTTTTTTTATTCTAAAGACATTCTGAGGCAGTTTTGTAAAGTTGTAGAAAGTCAGCTTCAATAAGTTTGTCAGTTTCCAAATTGATTTGGTTCACAGAAAAATAAAGATCTGTATAGACATTCTGAAATGTTTTTTAAATGTAGCAGTGACAACTTTCCTTGTTATAATGTAAATAATGGAAACGTTGTGGGAATGTGTCATGAAGAACGTTCTATAAACCACATCCTCAGAGTATTGCAGTCAAATGTTCAATATATCACATTACACAAACGCTTTGTAAACGTTTTGGGGTGTCAAACTCTTTTTAGTTCAGGGGCCACATACAGACCAATTTGATCTCAAATGGACCGGACCAGTAAAATCAGAGATAATAATAATGTTTTTATAAAACATTATGAAGAATGTGATTTTTGAAAGAAAAATAAGTTCAATTTCAACAACATTATTCCTCAGTTTATCACTTACACATTAGAACTTATAGATCACAGAGTGTCTGCAAAAGCACAAAACATTTAGTCACAGATATCTGGAACTGAACAATATAGTATTTTACTAAATGATCAAAACAACTACAAATTATTTAAAGTTTACAGCTAATTTTTACATCCCACAGGCCGGTCTTAACATTCCCTGGCCTCGGCCGATGTCCTATCTTACAATTTTAAACATAGTAATGCAGATCTGTATCAAAATTCCATTGTTCTCCACTAAGTTTCATGAAATTCAGCCTGGTAGTTTCTGAGTAATCCTAGTTACAGACAGACAAATGGCAGTGAAAACATACCTCAATAATTTCCTAAATCCCCACACACAGTTGAAGGAACAAGATACAAAGCAGTTGTGTTCACATGAATGTGGCTCGTTAAAAGCAGTCACTGTCTTGGCAGTATTTATCTTTCACTCCCCTTTTTTCAATCAGTGATTCAAAAGCCGTGCTACGATCCAAACTGTGACTTTTCTCATCTGCTGCATTGCTACTTGTGAGCTACCAAAATGATGTGGAGTTCCTCAGGGTTCAACTCTCGGGCCTCTTCTGTTACAGACCAGTTCTCACTGCTTGGATTGTTGTTTGGCAAATAATCAACTTTTAATCAACAACATCTGAGTAAAACTCTCTGTGAGAGGAATAAATCAGAGTTCGAGCACTCACCACGTGTGGCTTCGAGGAAGCCACGTGTCCTTCCCCACCTTCTCGATGCAGAACTTCTGGGGCCCGTTACTTCCTGCAACGAGAAAGAAGAGAAGAGTTGAGAAAACTGTAAAGCTCTTGGTGTCTGATTGATTGTGCAGTAAACAGGTTCTATGTATCTCTGAGAATGAAGACCACATTTCTCTGCTCTTTGTGTTTGGATGTCTGAAACTGACCCATGAGTTCAGCGAAGCCGCCCAGAGGAAGCCTGCAGGTTCCAGTGACAAACTGCATGAGCCGTAGTCGCACTTCATTGTCCACTTCTTTCACCAGCTGGATCAGCAGAGGTTACGCACAGAATATTACAACAACGTTACAATGAAATAAACCCAAATGCTATTTATGACAGCTCAATCATGTCTGCAACTCCTGCATCAAATACATACACTTCTGATTATTCTGCTGAACTAGTTTACTTTATGAAGTCCTCATTTTACAGCTATTTGACAGACTGAAAGAGGCACCTAGTCTAGTCTACATCCAGTTTAACAGTAAAATAAGATAATCCCACAGAAACTGATATGGCAAACCTCTAATGAAAACTGAAAGAGAGTGACATGAATGAAGGTGATCTGTTAAATTTAATGCTGTGTGTCACAAAACCCCAGAAACACAAAATAAAGCCGCAGGAACACATTCGCCTCTATTGAAAAAGTGTCTCTGGTGTGTGGGTGTGTGTGTGTGTGTGTGTGTGTGTGTGTCTGTACCTGCCAGAACCAGATGATTTGTTTACTGTTCCTGGTGTAGTGACGGTATACCGTGTTTCTCTGCCAGTCCTGCAGGTCTACCTCCTGCATGCCACATAGCATCACCTGGATAAAAATACACATACAAGTAAAGAAATAACACAGATCAAATAAACAGAAGCAGAATGGAGGGTAGAGAGACCACAAACATTTTTACACACACACCAACATCATTTCATTTATTTTACGGTGTAGTTTAATGAAGAGGAATGGTTAATGAGTTAAAAGTTGAGTGGAGTTGGGAATTAGTTACCATTAAACAGGGATGCTAATACTGAGCAAAGCGAGAACTTAAGCATCATTGGGAACTTTCCTACGGTAGCGCTCTACTAGCTAAACTCCCACAATGCTCTCTGTTCACCAACGTGAAACTACCAAAGGTCTGTTTGCCTCTTCAGGTCGCTAAAGTGTTCAACAGTCAGATTCCACCTGGAGGAGCAGCCAGGAGCTACTAGTACAACCTACATTGTCCTTCATTCTTCTGCTTTATCGTTTAATATAGTCTTAATCCTCCTGCTGTCCTCATTTACGGGCACCAAAAAATATTGTTTCCTTGTCTGAAAAAAATACAAAAATTCAGCAAAAAAATCCCCCAAATTTCTGAAAATTTGCAACATCGTCAGGAAGAAAATTCCAGTAATTCTTTTAAAATTTCCCTTAAAAATTTTAGGGTTAGGGTTAAAAAAATTTGTAAAAATCTTCCAAAACAAATCCAAAAAAAATCTAAAATGATTACATTTAAACCAGTAAAACTTCTAATATTTTCTTTACGAACATTTACATAAAAATCAACCAAAATCCAGCGAATTTCGCTGGATTTTGGTTGATTTTTATGTGAATGTTCTTAAAGAAACATTTTTTAACATTTCTTTTTTCCACCAAAAAATGTTCAAAGATTTCCCAAAAGTGTTGAAAATGTGAACATCAGAAGTTTCACTGTGAAAATATATTGTTTTTTTCCACATTTTTAAACTTTAAAACGAGTCAATTTTGACCTGCAGGACGACACAAAGGTTAACTGATTAAATTATTAACAGCAGCTTATTTATTATGATTATTAATTGATATAAGCAGTGCAGACGTGACAAAAGAAGTCACCGCAGCACCCCAAACAGGTCAGAAGAGTCGCTCACCTCCAGCTCCTTCTCGTCAAAGTACTGAAGCCACTGAAGTGGGACCACCTCGTTGAAGCCGTCCAGGAAAGCCTTCGTCTGACCTTCTACCCCACGGGAGAACCTCCACTCTGCCATGAGACTGGAAGCCAAGCAGCAGAAATAAGCACGATAATTCTCAAACAAATAATTACTTCAAATGACCTTCAGATGGTACACATTGTTGCTGTTAAGATAAAGCAGCGGTAATGCTGGACCTGATGTACTCCTCCTTGTTCTCCTCGGTCACCAGGACGTTGGCTCCATCAGGTTTGAGATCATGAGACGTGATCTTCCCCAAAATCTCCATGTCTACCGAGAAGTACATCTCCAGACCGCATTCTTCGATGTTGTTGTCCCTGAGGAGAGAGTAGAAAATGTTGCTGTCACATCGTAATTATTCTAATATATTCTAACGCCTTTGTTTTTGTCTGTAGGTTTATTAATGCAGAGTTTGATATTTACAAACACTGTCCAGGATCTTTTTTCTCATCTCTCTATGTAATATTCTTAATTTGCCTCCTGTGCATATGTGCAGCTTGTTCTCTTTCCTCTGTGGTGCAGAGCTGTTGAGGTCCCAACGTCTCTAAATCCTCAGTCTAAACACTTCACTTGATTGCCTTACTAATGAAAGCTACGTACTTTATAACATCTAAACCTGCAGTGCGGAATTTCTGTCTCCTCCTTCTGGCAGTGAGTAATTACACAGACACTACCGCTGTGTGCTTTTGATGTATGCCCAGTGGTAATCCCTGTTTGTCCTCGCTGCTGCTTTCATTTTTACGCGGTAATCCTTCCTCTGAAAAGCTTACACTGCATTGTGTGAACTCGTTTGGCAAGGGATCAAACGTAACAGAGGTTGAATTATATGTAAATGTGCCGCACTCCAGAAAGATTAGCATTAAAGAAACCAAAACACACTTTAAATTTCACATTCCCCAAAAGAAGACACCTTTTGCATACTCGAGGCTTCAACTATAGATCACACACTTGGACCAAAGCATAGATTTAGTCTGGAGTAATGCCACATCCTTGTGTTTCTTGGCCCAAGAACTTCCCTTCATAGCATTGATTTACCTCAGTAATGGTTTCTTTTTAATAATTCAACAATGAAGGCTCCCAACACCTGGTGTTGAGATGTGTCTGATGCTTGAACTCTGGAAAGCACTGATGTTGGAATTAATCTGAGGCACCATGGGATGGGCTGCTGCTTCTTTTAGGTGTCAGATTCTTGCCATCATATTATTAGTGTAATAGGGTTGTCTGCTGTATACCAATACTAACTTGGCATCATGATTGTATACATGATTGCATTCAGAAGAAAAAAAAACTCCATCTTTTAACTCAAAACTAGACAACAACCTCATGAAGCTGGTTATGATATTGTCAACACTGTGCAAACAGTGGCTAATTTAAGAAATCAGAATACTTTTCATTAACTACAGTTAAAAGCTAAAGTCTATACGAGTCATTCCAGAATTGGAGGACATTTTACGGCCCATCAAATTTCAAATAATCCATGTACAAAATGCTAAAAAATGCAGTTGCTGTGAAAATGTATTTGTCCGGAGACTGAATCTAAACAAAAATAGGAGAAAAGAATGTTTGAAAATATTTTTAAAAATACCAAATAAAATTAGCCTAGCCGCGCTAGACAACCCACGGCAACAAATTTAATTCTCTGCCAGGGTGGGTCTAGTTACCCTCCATAAGGCTCGAGGCTGGATTCTCCTAAAACTGGCCGGACCAATCACCATGAAGTGTAGAGTCAGAAGGCGGGCGTAACGAAGTGACGACAGAGGCGTGACGATTCTGACAGAAACAACCGGCGCACAATAAACAGTTATCTTTCGACTCGGCTTTGGCCACAGCCCTTAAAGACTTGAAGCTAAAATTCAACTTGAAAGATAAACAAAGGACGGCACTGAAGTGTTTCATTGAGAAGAAAGATGTATTTGGACTTATGCCGACGGGATATGGCAAATCCTTAATATACCAGTTGGCTCCGCGGCTCCGCTGGTTGGGAAGCTAATGGGACTTAGCCACAATCCGCCGGTGCTCTCGGAACTACGTCAGCCTATTCGTTGCGCTGATTGGTTGTATACCTACCCAATTGCTGCAGAGGGATTTGATAGACAACCTTTTAGCCCGCCTCCCTCCCTGTCGAGCGGCCCTAGACCCTTGTGCCGTCAGAAACATGGGTCTAGCATGGCTAGGCTAAAATAAAATACCATTTTTCTCTCGTCCCACCCCCATGACGACCAAATTGAATTGCAAATAAAACAGTTCAAATAAAATTTAAATCTCCTTTTTTGGTGTTATTTTTTCATTGATGTCCTGTAATTGTGTGAACATTAGCTAGCTAAATATCTAGCTTCTACTGCTGAGAAAAAGCTAACATTAGCAACCCTGTTACTGTGATTAGAGCAGGTTTAGCGAACAACAAACAATAAAACATGGAATAAAAATGGTACCATTGATGTGTAAGCTGAGCCAATCAAGCCTTTCACAGTTTACTACAGATTATTCATAAATATGTAGCAGAAAATTGTAAAAGAGAAAGTTTATTCTTCAAACATTTTGAAACTCAAATTTCGTCCAATTCTGGAATGAGCCATATACACATAACATGCATGGCCTTTATACTTGTAAAGACCATGTATGTGCTTCCGGTGACTCATATGGGACTTCATTTTCTGTGATGAAATTACTGAAAAACATGCACCTTTGTCACAAAAAACAATCATGCAGTTTGGTTCCTTCACAGAGTTATCACAGGTCTTCTAAAAACACACACACACAGACACACAGACACACACAAATCTGCTGGGTTCAAAAACCTACACAGCTGCTTGAATGACCAGTTTTGTTGATGTAGACAGTTGTGCTAATCAAATTACAGTATCTTGGTGTCATGGCCCCTCAATTTCTCACAGCTGATTATGATTAACTGCAGCTGCTGACTTCTCTGAGCCAATTTAAACCTAAAATCATCAGTGAGAAGGATGGGTTTTGTACACAGTTGGGTGCTTCAGCAAGACGACAATCCAAAAGTCAACAAATTTAGGAGAAGCTGTCAATGACACGACCAGAAACTTTTCAGAAGTGTGTGGATGGCAACCATAAGCAGCTAACTGGGGTGAAAATGACCAAGGGACATTGAACTAAATAAAAGGATTGATGTACGTATGCAGATCTTGTCATATTTCTAGAAGATCTCTGATATATCTATGAACAAACTAACATGCATGACTGTTTTTTGTGACAAAGACACGTGTTTCAGTGATTGGACACCAGAGTAACATGCCATGATATACAGTCTTTAGAACTGTACGTGTACTTTTATTCAAAGTGAAACATAATTCCAGATGTGTTATTTTAGTTGTAATATCTCAGGGTTTTTTTTACACTAAAGAAAAGAGTAAAAATGAAGGCTTGAATGGGCAGGCATGTTCAAACTTCAGGGTGGTGCTGTCCATAAAATACATAGTGTGTTTGCTCCTGCTAGGAGACAGATTCTCCTCTGATGCTTCTCCTTAAGTTCTACCTTTTTTAGTTATCCAAAGCAGAGGTCCAAAGATCGAGGCTGCGTTTCTGTACAGATTGCAAACACCCCCACATATATTTTGGACTGCATAAATAAAAGTGATTTGTCTTGTCTACAGGCGTTTTTCCACACCTAGTGTTTGTTTCCTGTAGTTCAGACGAAAAAGAAACTTGGCATGCATTGCTGCCTTTCACTTCAAATATGTTTCAGGTTCATACAGAGTTGATAGAAAAGGAAGTTATTTTTGGAAACTTAAAGTTATGTGAACTGATGAGGCTTTATTTATCTTCTCTAGACATTTACAACTAGCTCAGGAAATTCTATAAACAGTGAGTGTTCTTCTCAAGTGGATCCTTTCAGCGTAATTTTGTGTTCTCAATTATATCTTTGTAAATAAACCAGACCAAAAGTACACACTTACACAAGAGTTTCTTTAAAATGCATTGACAATTTAGCTCTGAAAGCACCCATTGAGAATAGTTCTTTAAGGTCAGGGGAACAGCAGATAATCCAGTCATCGAGTGAGGAAAACTTACTAGATGATTCAATTAAGTATGCACATAAAACATCTTTGATCAAAGATTTAATGTGTAAAGTAGAGCAAAATGCAGTGAAAACCCTGACATAATGTGACTAAAAAATGTGTGAATTTCCCACATTTATATATAAAACCCATGTAAATATTGAAGGCCAAATAGACAGATGAAGCATTACCTGATCCATATGAGTGAGTTGTAGAACTCTGGATCAATGGACTCCAGGTCTTTGAGTATTAGCTTCTTGTTCAGCATGCGTTTGTAGAAAGGCAGAGAGAAGCCTGTGTCAATGAACTTGCCATGGAAAAGTGCCTGCAGAAATAAACAAACAGAGATAATATTACTGGGGGCGGCATGGCTCAGTGGGTAGAGTGGCCGTCTTGCAACCGGAGGGTTGCCGGTTCAATCCTCGACCCGTCATGCTCATGTCTAGGTGTCCCTAAGCAAGACACCTAACCCCTAACTGCTCCTGATGGGTCGTGGTTAGGGCCTTGCATGGCAGCTTCCGCCATCAGTGTGAATGTGACTTATCTTGTAAAGCGCTATATAAATACAGACCATGTACCATTACTTTAACTCAATATGAAGGTATGCAGTCTTTTACAGTCTAACGGTGCATGTAACAAAATTAACTCAAAATTATCAGTCTGATAATATGACAAGGCAAATCTTCTCAGGTGTAAGAACTGACTCATACACTACCGGTAAAAGTTTGGGGTCACTCAGAAATGTCCTTATTTTCGAAAGAAAAGCAGTTTTTATCAATGAATATTAAATGAATCAGAAATCCAGTGTTGACATAGTTAATGTGCTAAATGACTATTCTATCTGTAAACAGCTGATTTTTAATGGAATATCTCCATAGGGGTACAGAGGAACATTTCCAGCAACCATCACTCCTGTGTTCTAATGCTACATTGTGTTAGCTAATGGTGTTTAAAGGCTCATTGATGATTAGAAAACCCTTGTGCAGTTATGCTAGCACATGAATAAAAGTGTCAGATTTCATGGAAAACATGAAATTGCCTGAGTGACCCCAAACTTCTGAACGGTACTGTTTACACTCTCAGTACATAGGAAAATTGACACCCCTTATCACCATCCATATGTGACAATTTCTTTCTGAAGTTGACAGTGGGGTGGGTCTAAAGATAAAAGTGTGTTGTGTGCTGGACAGTAAAGCCCCCTGAGGCAACATTGAGATTCGTGATATTTACATATAAAAAGAAAATTTGACCTGAGGTGACAATCTGATATTCACGCCCACTTCATGCCGTGATTTGCCAGATGTGCAGTTGTTCAAAAGTAGTCACTAACTGAACTTCCTCTCAAGTTCATCATTTTTGGAACCAATCTGTAATTATTAATGTGACCAAACAGGTGGAGCATTATGAATGGCTCAGTCAGCTTTTCTCAAACACAGGGCAGTGTACAAACTGCCCGACGTGGTGGGACAACACATCGTCAAAACCACTTTGATCCCAGTATAACCCAGCCTGTAGTGTCATCGCAATGATTCGTATGTGTGTGTGCAGCATGTTAACGTGCCATTGCAATGAAGCGGCCGATAAAGCAGAAGTAGGAGAGGTGGTCCGGGTTGATGGCAGAGGCTGGGTTGATCTGCAGACAGTAGTTGCTCTTGCCAGCGTACTCAAACAGACAGTACATGGGGTTCAGCACTTCATGGGACAACAAGAAGAACCACTCTCTGCAAAGTGAAGAGACAAAAAGACAGAGGGAAAAAGAGGAAAGGGGAAAAGATAACGATAAAGTGTACATGGAGGAAAGTATTGCAGTAAACACAGGGAGAAAAAGATGGAGAATAACAGGAGAAAAAGACAGGCAGATCAATCACTTGCTATATTTCACATAAAAAAATCTGTTTTCAATTTTATATTCACATTTTAAGCTTTTTATTGTTTTTCTTACCGAGCTAAGCCACCATAGTCTAGACCCTCCTCCCCTCTGAAGATGACATACAGTCTCCTCCTCAAGTCGTAAGGCTTCAAGGCCATAATCTAAAAGATGCATCAAACACACACAAGATCAGCTAAAACACAACATGACTTCAGCACAATCAGGAACATACAGCAGAAAACTGAAATGTGTTACTGTCATCAATTTAACGTGGAAGAAGACGGTGGTACAGGGAACATCTTACTTGTTGAAAAGAGTCTTCAAACAGTGTCTGTCTGGAGACTGTGATCTTCACATGGCTGGGGAGAGCATTAGACTGAGGAGATGAGACAAAATGAAGGGCGATTAGAAAGAGTGCCAGGGTGAGTAGGAACAAGGAAGAGAACGAGAGGAAAAGAGAGGAAATGCCTACCTGGCACAAATAGCGGAAATGAGCAAGTTTCCATCGGAAGCTGCGCTCATATGCGATCTGAGGGCCTTTGGTGCTGGGAAGAGCAAATGATTTAAATTTTATAATGAAGTAAGTAGAAGCTGACAAATACAAAGGAAACTTTTTTTTTTTTTACAGAGGTGAATAGTCTTCACCGTTTATGTGCAAAAAATGTCTGTCACGTATGTAAACATATATGTTCTGGTGTCTTCCCAGAAATAAAACATGGAGAAAAATTTCCTGAGTTCCAAAGAATCTAAAATTTCCAGAAGAGCCTGGTGAAAGTAAAACACTAGTGGGAAACATTTTTTCTGGATCAGCATATGTTTTTCTGTACCTTACAGCTATAAGTACATTAGCTAGATTAAACACAAAATGAATCCATCTGGTCCCGGCAAATGTGTTCTCTTAAACTATGCATGAACACTGAGCTGCAGCTCTTCAGGCTCCTGACAACAACAGCCTCTGGCTTCATTTCAAGCAATGAAACGTAACGAAGAACACACGAACAAGTCAATTATTTGAACAAGTCTTCTTACACAGAGGACTTTCCAGTGCGGGGGTCACTGAAAGTGGTTGTTCTGGTGTTGTGATCCACAAAGTAACGAACCCCTTCCCTTGTGTATCGGATCTCCCAACCTTCAGGCAGAGGATCCTCGTTCTGTAGCCTGCAGGCACACACACATGAATAAATACACACATACACACACTATTCAATTTCAATTTACATACATACACATACCAATTAATTATACATATGAAGTGGTAACTGTGGAACACAGAAAATATGTTTAAGGCCAAGCTGAAGTTTAGGAAGCCCAGAATGCTTCAAAAAACATCCAGCTGTGTGAGTTGTCTCACTACATAAAGCGAATTCACTTTAACCTTCAATAACAAGGTGAAAACAACACAATGGTTAGATTTCTTTTGAAGTGAATCCTGCCAAACCCAATATTGTGAAATGGGTTAGAAAAACAAAATCAAAAGAGATAATGTGAAAGAAATCTTTGCTATCTGAATGTGTCCGTGAGTTATTATATTGAAACAATCTGTCTAACCTGTTGTTATAGATTAAATGTTATCATACATGACGATAATTCACAACACTTTGTTTAGCTATAATGACTGTAATTAGCCACATTAGCGTGACTGAAATCAGGGTTTCTGCAGAAATCAGCCAGTCAGATTTAATGCTTTTAATACCATTTTAATGCTATACTGTAAAAATTTTAATGCAGTGACCATGAACTCAACAAATTGCACGGGTTTGTTTTTTTGTGAAAGATGATTTTCATGTGAAAACTGTCCCCTCATTTTACTATTTCTCAATCCGGAAACCTCCCCTGACCACGGGCTGCAGCCAGTCTCTGAATTTCCCGTTTTCTTGCCATTTTTGCTGGAATTTGCATTTCCCCATTTCCCAGTTCTCTTCCACTTTCCAAACATCCAGTTTTTGGCAACTGTACCTGACCGGCCGGAGCAGTTATCGCAATGCTTCAGCACGTTCATGCAGATGCACGTATCTGACGAATCGCAGTCTATAATTACATATTATTATTATTATCAAATATTTTTCTTGAAAACGGCAGAAAGAATTTTTGATGCCACTGAGAATCAAATTTAATGATTTTTAATGCCATTTAAGGCCTTAATGTTCACAAAATCAATTTAATGACTATTCATGCTTTTTAATGCCCTACAGAAACCCTGGAAATCAGGTGA
Organism: Acanthochromis polyacanthus; assembly: GCF_021347895.1. Taxonomy (NCBI): domain Eukaryota; kingdom Metazoa; phylum Chordata; class Actinopteri; family Pomacentridae; genus Acanthochromis; species Acanthochromis polyacanthus. Next base: position 11,042,011 of record NC_067132.1, read on the forward strand.
GAAAAGCAGACATTAATTCCCTTCCAGATCGTATTCAGTAAGCTAATACAACCATAGTTGCTGTCTCAGAAGTGTCTTCACTGAGTATTTACATGTATTTTTACAGCATCTTTTTTAAAATGATAAATGAGATTTGCCAGCACAGCACATGGGTTTGTGTATTCCAAAGTGAAGAGAAGCATCGTTTTTCTTTGATTTCTATTTTACTGAGAATATGTAGCAAATAAAGACATGATTTTTAAAACAGTAATAGTAATTTTGATGGAAAGCAGACTGATTTCAGCCCATAGACTGTCATACAGAACATAATCTGTACATATTCCAAGAAAGTCCAACTATTACGCTATTAGGTACCAGTTAACCTCATGAAAAAGCCCAGTATCCTCTAGATGACATTTAACATTTAAATTATATGCATTTAAAGATTCTTAGTCATACATTCTAACTTATTTTTTAATTGCACAGCTCAACAGTAAGGGTGTAACTCCAGGCAGTTTATGTGAGGTTACATGGGCCATGTGTGGTGTTATGTTCTGTTGTGTATCTTCTGGCACTGAGCTCACCCTTGGGTTCGGGGGTCTTCCCACTGTGTTGTCTTGGTGTTATGGTTTACAAAGTACACTCGATCGTTGGAGTCCACACGCCTCTCTGAAGTTGATGAAAACAAACACAGCAATCCGTGGCTTAATAGGCAGAATGGAAATAGCGCCCCGCTGTGTGGCAACACATGTCAGACTAACACTAGTGCTGACTCGTGCTGTAAACACAGCTGTCATCTGTGATCTCTGTGAACAGCATGTAGTCACAGCGCAGCCAAAGCTTTTATTGAAGACTGTGAGGACAGTGTAGACAGTCAGGGCAGCAAATCATTTCAAAATCATCTTGATGCAATTTAAACGGCATGATAGGGTCTGGCATGAAAACAGGTCCAGTTTACAGTATTGTGCTAAAGTTTAGGCAGACCAGATGTTTACATTCATATCCAGCACACAGAAATATCAAGGAGTGGGCTGACTGGTCCTAAAACTATTCTGCAGCAGGAGAACAGCCTCCAGCATACAGCGAGAGTCATGAAGATTTATCTCCACCAAGAAGAAGATTAAGGACCTGCAACAGATGGCCCCACAGAGCACTGATTAGACCAGAACAGAGGGAATGATCTACACACTGTGTAATTTAATAAAATGTGCACAAAGATAATGAGGAGAACTGGTGCTGTTTTAAAGGTAAAGGTTGCTCACACCAAATACTGATAAAGATTCCACTTAGTGCACTTTGAATTGAGTTAATTTACAAATACTAACTATTCTCTGCATCCTCACTGTACTGATATGTGTCCAAACTTCTGCAGAATAATACAGAATTATCCATTTCTGTTTTTCTTTATTTGTCAGTGCAAACTGCTGACATACACCAATTTCCTGTTTTGAGTCGAGTAAATACTGACAACAGGTGAAAGTGAGCACAGTGTTTAGAAGAAAGAGTGTGAACTTACCCCAACCAGGAGGTAGCGGGCCAAGAGGATCATTCTCAGCAGACATCATGGATGCCTGAAAAGGAGGTATACACACAAAGAAAAACATCTAAAAAACACCAGGGAGATGAATGTGGTGAAAAGAATCCAAATATATCAGATTTTTTTAAAAATAAAGAAAAATAATTTCCATAAAAAGGACAAGAGAATAGTCCAGATGACAGCAAAATACTAAATATATGTGAAATGTTGACATGTTGTTGTGAAGTAGGCCCTGTGTTAGTCCTAACTGCTCTGCACTTCCCAACAGTCTGTCTTTTGATTTGTTCTGTAAGTTAATCATTATTAGAGAAGATGGCGTCACTGCTCAGATCGAAGACTCAGGAAAGAGACCCTCACAAAGACAATCAGACTGGGGTAGGAACTGGGAGGTGCTATTTTAGGGAGTGGATGTCACCTCTGGGCTAAATGAGATGGAATTAAATGTGAAATAGTTTACTGAGTGAATAGGGTTGCAAAACAAATGCAGCCGGAGAAGGAGATAAGATTCGTTATAAGAAGGACAGCAATAATCGGCGGGTGGTCCTGTGATACCTGAACCGATCATGATAATGAGACTGACAACAGCCAGTGTACTCATGTCAGCTTGAGAAGACAATCAAATTATTCAAAATGATACCATTCACAGCCCATTTTATCAATAAGTTACTGCTGACAATTTGCAAAGGAAGCTGTAAAATTTTCTGTTCTTAATATTTACCCCCTTGCATCATATTTTGGCATTAACAGCTTTTCACTGTTGTCAAGGTTGTGCACTTATAATGTATACAATGTATACAATACAGTTTTGCAGATGCAGATTAACCCTATAAGCTGCAGTCAATTCCAGCCATTTTCAGTACAAAAAATTGCTAATATTTTCTTTGCAAATAAAAATATGACGAGAAATACAGGGAATATTGGACGGGCATCGCGAGGTGCATTTCCTTTAAAACGACCTATTCGTGGAGTATATACCGACTTCAGAACATGTTTTGGACAAAATATGTTACTGGCTTGTTTCGTCTGGATGTCCAAGGTTGGATTATGGCCGTTTTTTGTGGAATATTTTCATCTGTGTGTAATAATGAACCCGGAAATGTGAGTCGCGCTGTGTGCGTTGAAGCCGTGTATAGAGAACAGATGGATGGATATTCGTTGTTTGTCGGACAAATGTGTTTATATTACCCGCTGTGGTAATCGCATCTGAAAGTGGTTTATACCGGCGGATTCATGAGAATCTAAGCTTTCCATCGGCGTATAGTGTTTGTATAATCGCGTTTGCAGTTTCAGACATTTAGCAAATTGCTTATGCAGATCTCAAAGTGTACTGTGGGCGGGACACTGAAGCGCAACGGGTTGGTTTAAAAAAAACAAAACTCTGCACTGCATGCTGAACAGGAATGACAACATTTAAAGCTGAAAACCTGACAAATTGCTGAGTAAAACAGTCAGGAATCAGATCAGGCATTTGTGATGTGTTGTGTGAATATCTTGTCATTTTAAAGTGGTGCCTTTAGGTTTTCTAAAAAGACAATGGAGCTATTTCAGAGCTCTGCATAACGATAGAGACAAAGCGATCTATTACATCAGATGCTTCCTCTGTTTTCTATAGAACTAGTTAAGCACTGGGATATGATTTGAGTGATGAGCTGATAAAAGATTAACCTGTGTTGATTCATGGTGGTTAGATGACTTAATAATTCAAAGGTTCCACAGTTTGAGAGATCAAAGGGATGCAGATTGGCAGCATTTATCCTTGGTCAGCAAAACTGAACTTGTACACTGGGAGTTACTGTTGTATTCAGAATTACACTTGCTGTTTAATGTGCAAATTTACAGGGCAGTAGTTGTTAAAAACTGCCGCAATTGTTAAGTGAGAGAGTGTCAATGCTATAGTCAGTGTAGCAATAAATTTATAAAATAGTAATAACAAAAAGCAGGTTGAGAGAACAAAAGAGAGGGTGTGGTGAAGACTGACTTACAGAATAGAGGTATCTCTGGTTAAACTGGTGCATAGCTCCCTGCAGCTGGCTGCGTTGGCTCTGCCACTGCTCAAAGTTTCGCACTGACTCCATAGTGGGACGCTGCCATGTGGTTGTGCGGGTGTTGTGGTCCACATAATAGATCCTACCCCGGTCATCTACTCGACGCTCCCAACTAGCAGAATAAAGGAGAGAGGACAGTGCAGATGGAGAAACACATGATTGTTATTGTGGGGAAAAACTGTAAATTTACACTCAGTCCTCAGTTTATGATGTCCTCGACCTACGCCATTTCATCGTTACGACTGAACTGGTTATGTGGAACTAACTGACGAGCGGAGCGGACAGCTTTGTTTTCATTCTCTGGTTGTACACCACCTTGGATTGTGCTACATTTGCTAACTTTTTGCCCTTCATTACGGCTCCCATGAAGACTCCTCTGATGCCTCAAAGAAAAAGAAAGCCATCTTCATGGAAGTGAAATTAGATATAATAAAATGATCTGAACAGGGTGAAACACAGATAAACATCAGTCAAGTTGCAAAAACAGTGTAACATATTGCAGCGACCCTCTGTGATGAATGACTGAGTTTGTGTCCTGGTCTCTGGTCGTTTACTGAATCTTCACACAGGCTACTGTGGTCCGTAGCAAACACCAAAATAAGTACAAAAAACGATAACTTAGCTTAACAATTAGCTGCAGTTCCCAGTTCTCTTTTGCTCAACACATACAGCCATGGCCATAAGTTTGGACACAAGTACCATGACGCTTGTGAATCTTAGAAAATACCACAAAATTGTCACTTACAATACAGTACACAACTCCTGAGAACTATATTAAGTTTCATATTTTAAAAAAACATCAAAAGAGTTTGGTGTCATTTTGTTATTCTTACCAAATTCGGTTGTGAAAATACTGCATTTTTTTGTTATTTTCTTCTAATATTATGTTTTGGGAACAAAGTTGTTCCAATTGTTGGAATTTATTGATAATATTATATCCCTTGTTGATTTGTTGACTAATTAAACTGGTGCTGTCAAAAAATATTAGTTATGTTCTGTAATGGACATCAAAACAGACATAGTAAGTCATGCTGTGTCCAAACTTATGACCATGGCTGTACATTAGTGCTGACTCTCAGCCAATCAGAGGTGAGCTAATTAAACATGGCACGTTCACTGACGTTAGGTAAATCTGTAACTGAACAATAAACATTGAAACCTGAACATCAACAACAATATCAGTCCGTTACAATATTGTGCTATCGTGTTGTAAAATGATTCATACATGCATGAAAGTCGTTGGTATTCATGACTTTTCCAAAGAACTGATCGATATCGTGATGCACGTAACAGCTTTGTTTACATTTTCGCCGGAGTTCCAACTTACGGCAAAAATCAGTTTATGTTGATCCATAGGAACAGAACTCCAACGTAAGTCAAGGACCCTCTGTATTCTTACATCAGGACACTTTATCACATCGAATTTGTTGCTTAAAAACAGTATCTATGGAAACAACTTGCAAGTTCAAAAAGTGTAAACTGAAGAACTAACAACGCCTGTTATTCTATGGCTACATAATTATTATTCAAGTCCGGATGTGTTGGAGAGCCATCAGGTGTATACCGGGTTCTAGCACCCCATGTGTGAAAGCAAATAAAACCCACAGTTCAGACACACAGAGGAACCCAGTGAAGACACAGATTCTACTCTGATAGGAACTGAAGACAGGAGAGAAGAAATGGAGATGCTAACCCTGGTGGTAGTGGCTGTGGTCTTTCCCAAGTAGTAGTCCTGGTGTTGTGGTCTACATAGTATGTTCTCCCATGTGGATCTTTTCTCTGCTCCCACCTGAAAGACACAACAATTAACCACAAGTTGAAAAAGGTTAGTGCTAAGTTGCACTATAATTATGAAATCTGAATGAGCACAGGTGCTTGTTTGATCCTGAAAGGATGTTTTTATTTTCCAGCAGTATCAATTTAAGGTAAATACTCTTCGTGTAAAACAACTTTGACCACTTACAGTGACATGAAACAGTCAGAAAATGTATAAAATGTGCAGCTGAAGGTGGTTTTTACCCTGGTGGTAGAGGATCTGAGGCACCAGCATTGGGGACCTGCTGCCTGGGCTTGGCCCCATCTGTAGTTGCAGTTGTACTGCTACTACTGCTGCTACCACCTCCAGCTCCTGAAGAGTTAGCTTCTCCCAGAGCTGGGGAGGAAGAGGACGATGACGTGGACGTTGTGATGGTGGTCGCCGCCTGGGGAGGAGAGGCAAATGTGGAGGAAGCAGCAGAAGCAGCAGCAGCGGTAGCAGCAGCAGTGCTATCAGCAGGTTTAGCAGCAACAGAGGAGGCTGGAGAAGGTGTGGAAGTTGGCAGGGATTGACATGTGCTATTTGGTGCTTTGTCAGAGTCCTGGAGGGCGGCATCTTGAATGCAGTCCTCATGGTCATCTGCAGGGGGTGGCATATCACTTCTGGTAGCAGACGACTGCCCCAGACCCGCATCACAGGACTCCCCATTGACTGCAGGTAAGTCAGAAAAAGACAACGGTTCTGTTTAGCACAAACCAACCATTTGATCCATCCAAGCAACCTGCACTTTACTCCTGAGTGGGTGGTCAGTTGTATAAAAAAATATACTATTAATAACTAGCTGCATTCAAGAAAATAAATCATAAATAGAATTCCACACTATACAAGCCATATATGCAAATTCTGTGAGGAAGTGTTTTGGGCTCAGCTCCATATAAACATAAAGCTAAGGCTGTCACATAATCTTCCAACAACAACCTGAAATCCTCCAAGGCACTAGAAATGAGGGAAACCAGACCAATTTTTTACAAGTACAAGGGTAGCATTTGTATTTATTCAAACCAACAGTGGTAGTTCTCCTTTCTATATGACCACCTTAAGTTAGCTATAGCAGTAGAGAATTAATATTCTTTCATGAACCTCAGCTCAGGGTAGCCTGCCCTCCACAGTACACTGCACTCTGCTTTCTGTTTCATCCTGTCTATCTCTTCAGGGAGTTGAGGTGCTGACAGCAGCAGAGATTACAGGCCTCAGTTAATGAAAATTAATCTACTGCTCTTCGCCACTGTTCACTCGGACCATGTGAACCATGAAGAACATAAGCTTAAAGTGACCCGAGACAAGGCCAGGCATCTCAATGAATACCTGCAAGAAATCTGCACACTTAAAACTGAGGTGCTCTGACAGTTATCTGCATTATCTGCATCGCTGACGTAATCCTTTACAGTAGCTTTGTTTACTCATTCAGAAAATGTTTTGTGCATGCCTCAACCAAACATCAAACACCACTAACACTCAGAGGGAAAATCTGGGAACCAAGAACAGACTGTAAAATGCAAACTCACCCATTCTACTCTCTGTATCACTGTCTGAGGGTTGGTGGACCGGGGTGGAATTGGGTGTGGTGTTTCCATTGACAACACGACCAAGAGCCGGGCTGCAGGAGCTGGAAGGCACCTGACCATCTGCACCGCTGGAGGCTGAACAGGATCCCGACCTCGGACCCAAGTCTGTACCATTCGCTGTGCTTTAGGAGAGAACACAGGAGTTCAGCTGAGGACCCTCCAAATGTGCGGCTTTCACTACGTGCATGTGTGTCAAATAAAAAGCTCTGACTTGTGACATTGAGGCTATTGTTTTGTAGGGCTAGGAACAGGGCATAATGGGATTGACTGGTGATGTAATGAGTAGCAGCTGAAGAGGCCCTTTTGTGAGCCGGCAGAGTTCAGTCCCTGCCAAAGACGTGTCCACAGTGAGACCAATACAAAGCATGCCATCAAGTACAGGCTTTGTGAAAGCAAGAGGTAGGGATCCAGTTACCAATAAGAAAACCTCCAAAAAGGTCACAAGTGCAGACAACTCAAGGGAGAGTCAATTATATTTCTCAATTTGTCTGAAAGTCATAAAAGATTATGATTACACTGGAAAAAATGCTGATCTCAAAATTAAAAAACTTATTTCAAAGAACTTTTACCTTGAAATAAGTGGGGAAAAAAATCTGCCAACAGAACAAAGACATATGATATTTAGAATACTGAGATCTTAAAATTAGCTGGGAAAACTTATTTTAAGCTTTATTTTTACCAGGATTGTCAAGCTGTTGTCCTAATTTACGGGCACCAGAAAATATTGTTGCCTTGTCTGAAAAAAATCCAAACAATTCAGCAAAAATATCCCCAAATTTATAGAAATTTGCAAAATCTTCAGGAAGAAAATTCCTAAAATCTTCCCTTAAAAGTCTTTTTTGTAAAGTCCCCAAATTTGGCAAGAAAAAAAATTTTAAAAATAAAAAAAATCCACAAAAATAAATATTTAAAAAAAATGAATACAAATCCTAAAAATATTTAAAGTGATTACATACATATCAGTAAAATTTCAAATATTTTCATTAAGAATGTTCAGAAAAATAATCAACCAAAATCCAGCAAATTTCACTGGATTTTGGTTGATTATTTTCCAAATGTTATTAAAGAAACATTTTGTAAATATTTATTTTTTTCATCAAAAAATGTTCCAAAATTTCCCAAAAATGTTGAAAATGGTGAAGTTTTCACTGTGAAAATATTTTTTTCCCACATTTTCAAACTTTAAAACGGGTCAGTTTGACCCGCAGGATGACACGAGGGTCAAACTTGTTTTGAGTTTTCTTGTAAAATTCAACTCAAAACAAGATAAAGACTGTTTGACTTAACAAAATATTTAAGATGCGTAATCTTAAAACAAGTCCCTCTATCTTAAGATAAATTTACTTGTTAAGTGAATTTATCTTAAATCTGGTGGGATGAGACATTTTGACTAAAAATAAGACAAATAGACTTGGTGAGATCTTGATTTTTTGCAGTGTAAAACTCAAGGTCTGTTAAAATGTCCGGTACATGGGAGTGTTGCCAACAGATTTTCAAACAGTGACTCAAAGACAAGTGGACTTGATGTTTTAGTGCTGAAATGTGATGCTGAGAGAAAATGAGGTGCAAAGACAAAAGAGTCAAGCAGTTGCTGAAAATATACTGACAGTCAATAGAAACTTTGAGGTAGAAATGTACGCAGAATTCTACTTGTAGGGGGGTTGTAATTATTCATTGTGGATTTACTGATGATCTAGTGCCCTGGTAGTTGAGATAATGATGAGTTGTCATTTTGTCATGATTCATTCCACCATGGGTTGGTCACTTTGCAAAAGTGAACCAAATACACACCAAGCAATACTCAGTGAGTATCTGCACAATTTGAGAATGGGTTTTGAAGGCCTATATAAAGGCCCAAAAAAGGCCCCCATTGTTAGTCCATTGAACAGCATCATGCCGCGTCTATCACATGAACAACGTCTCCGGGCACTGGGTATGGTGGAGGCCGGTTTGAGCTACAGTGATGTCGCCAGGCGTATGGGCTGTTCCCAACCCACAATCAGAAGCCTGGTCCAAAGCATGCGCCGACGGATTGCTGCCTGCATCCAAGCAAATGGAGGCCATACTCGGTATTGACTGTTGTGACTTTGTGTTTGGCAGGTGCCGTTTTCTTTTGTGAAATTCTTTATTTTGAAATCATTCTTGAAACTTTAGATTTTTGTTTCTGTATGCCAATATGCTAAACAAATGATTCATATGAAGAAAATCCAGTTTCGGGCTTCAAAACAAAAATCATGTGGAAAAATATGGTCTCAAAGTTTTTAAAGACTGTCAGTGTACATAAACAGAGAAACACGCACAGTTTGAACCAAATTCAACATCACAGTCCTGCAGCCAACATTAAGACCAGTATGAAGTGTTTTGACAGACTGTTGGAGACATGGAGCCTCTGGATTCACAGCGAGGGGCTCCCAACAGGACAGTTTGAGATGAAGTGGAAATATAAACTAACTGAAATGGAAGCTAACAAAAATCCCACAAAGCAATGAAGTAAGAAAAGAAAAAAAAGGAGGAATGAGCAAAAGCTCAAAATCTTACTAAGTCTGTTTGTCTTACTTTTAGTCAAAATGTCTCATCCCACTGGATTTAAGATAAATTCACTTAACAAGAGACATTTCAGCAAGATAGAGGGACTTGTTTTAACCCTTTAAGCTTCAGTCAATTCCAGCCGTTTTCAGTACAAAAAATCGCTAATATTCTATTTTTAAATAAAAAAAATTACGAAAAATACAGAGAATATTGGACGGGCATCGCGAGGTGCATTTCCTTGAAAAGGACCGATTCGGGGATTTTATACCGACTTCAGGACATGTTTTGGACAAAATAGTTTACTGGCTTGTGTCATCTGGATGTAAAAGGTTGGATTATGGCCGTTTTTTGTGGAATCATTTTTTTGTGTGTGTAATAATAAACCCGGAAATGTGAGTCGCGCTGTGTGCGTTGAAGCCGTGTATAGAGAACGGATGGATGAATATTCGTTTTTGTCGGACAAATGTGTTTTTCTCACCCGCTGTGGTAATCGCATCTGAAAGTGATTTATACCGGCGGATTCATGAGAATCTAAGCTTTCCATCGGCGTATAGTGTTTGTATAATCGTGTTTGCAGCCGTCGGACATTCTTGAAATTCCTATGCAAATTAGTAGGTGTACCGCCGGCGGTACACTGAAGCTTAAGGGGTGAACCCTCGTGTAGTCCTGTGGGTCAAAATTGATCTGTTTCAAAGTTTGAAAAAGTGTGGGGGAAAAGAAATTTTCACAATGAAACTTCTGATGTCCACATTTTCAACATTTTCAGCATTTTTGGGAAATCTTTGAACATTTTTTGGTGGATAAAAAGAGACATTAAAAATGTTTTACTTTAAGAACATTCACAATATTTTTCTGATTTTTTTGTGAATGTTCTTAAAGAAAATAGAAGTTTTACTGATATGCATGGAGTCATTTGAGATATTTTTAGGGTATTTTTGGAAGATCTTTATTCATTTTTAAATAATATTTACAAGAATTTTCTTGCCAAATTTAAAGGATTTTAAAAAAAATAAAACTTCTAAGGGAAACTTTCACGGAATTATTAGAATTTTCTTCCTGAAGGTTTTGCAAATTTTCAAAAACTCTGGGGAAGTTATTTGCTGATTTTTTTTCAGACAAGGAAACAATAATTTTTGGTGCCTGGAAATGAGGACAACAGGAGGATTACGACAACGCATTTTAAATATCTTGTTAAGTCCAACAATCTTGAAATTATCTTGTTTTCAGTTGTATTTTACAAGAAAACGCAAAATAAGTTTAATACATCTCATATTAGGAAGTTATAAAAGCAAAAATCTATTTTTGAGTGAAAAACTACTTTTTTTAGCATTTCTGTCTTATTTTAAGACACCTAATCTTGACAATCCTGGTAAAACAAAGTTTAAAATAAGTCATCAAAGCTAATCTTAAGATCTCAATATTCTAAATATCACATCTTATTTCGAGAAATCTTACAAAGCCATTTTCTCTTGTTCTAGTGGTAGATTTTTTCACGTATTTCAAGGTAAAAGTTCTTTGAAATAAGCTTTATTTTTCTTGTTTTGAGAGGGGCATTTTTTCCAGTGAAGGGATGGGAATTTCAGAAGAATTACACTCAAACATACAACAGCGATGTGAAGAGAACGAGAGAGGCACAAATGGACAGATCAGAGGGTTGGTAATTAGCCAATTAGCAGATAGGTCACTTCTTTTCGGCCAAGTTTTATATGTTGTGAATAAATGTCAATTGTTGTGAACAAATGCCAATTAGGACTCCAGACTGACCATTTAGTTGCATTTTAAAATCCTTTTTAGAGACAGTGCTACTGCATTTTATAAGTATGAGCACCAGCATGACTTGCAAACATGCTCCTGTTTTTGTTTTGGTTTGTTGTCGTCTTTGTGAGTAGGTGTGTGAGACACAGATACAGAGACTCTCATTAACAATGCAGGATAGGGACAATTCTGAGTGGGCTGTCATGTGCCTGTGTGTTTTCAAGAAAATAATACAAATTTTACTCAAACTGCAACTACAGTCCCAATACCTGATGATGAAACAGCGGGTGAACTCATGTTGAAAACGCTGTGCATTGTGCTGCCCTTAGTGTAGCCCAACATTGTTTTTACAAAAACTTATTGTGGGCACAGAAAACCAACCTTTAAACAGGAAACACTTCAAAAGCAGCAACAGCAATAAGCATAAACTTTCCAGGAACACATGCAGACAAACTGCAACACCTCTAACAGGGATTATTTCTCCTAAAGCCCTACTTCACTTTATGATCTTTAAAAATAAAACAACCAATTTGTGTATTTATAGCAAAGCACGTATTGGCAATATCCTTAAGATGGAAAAAATGCACTGCATGTTGATTTGAGTGGTGCTCCTAAATTTTATGCTGACGCTCCTAACATCCAGTGTTCCTTGTGGGAAAAGTTTGTCTGGAGCCCTGTAAAGTCACGTTTTGGGGAAGGAGCAGGGAGGCTGAGTTTGGACTGAAACAGTATTATATTAACAATGTGGAGGAGATAAATACACATACTCAGTTTTGTCTACTTATATTTAAAGCAAGTCAGAAGCCAAGACCCTGTGCAGCAGTTTATTTATCTCGCGAGGTGGGATTTCTCAGGAGTATAATAAAATCAATCATCTTCACCTCTGTCTCTAGGATTCCAACATTTTCTATTTTTTTTATGCTTCTATCACTGATCTTGAAGTAGGTGGTGCTCTTTTGTCGAAACAAATAACAACCAAAATAGCAATCAGCAAGAAAGTCTATTTTTCAAAACTTTGATCAAAAAGTAAAAGTACTTTAGTCAAGAAAATGTTCAACTTGAATAACTAAAGTTTGAAATTCTATTTCTGGACATTTGATGAAATGAGCACAGAGTTTTTTGCAGCATTTTATGACAACTTGCTTTGATGATTAATGTTAAATTTAAGATGTTTGTTTTTCTTCTCACTGCTGTTGTATCTACAGATGGGTGACATGCAGTCTGCGCGAATGGGCACAATTTATTACTGGACCGTGGACCAGTAAACAGTAATTTTTTACTGGACCGAAACAGTTTTTACTGGATCGAATATTTTCTGCACAAATGTACCAAAAGTTGATGTATAATTTAATTTTAATAATTGTTATACAAATTTACTACTTTATTAATTATGTCCCAGATACAACACGACGCCATGGGCGAAGAGAAATTACCATTTTTATATAGAATAAACCATACAAAATTAACTATTGGATAAAGAAAAGCACTCATTTATCAAAACATAAATCATGTACTCAACCATGCTAGAAGTACTATAAATCACAGAGCAATGTGGCTGGGTCAAGCAGAGCGACCTTGTAGAAGCGAAATGAGGTGTGGTTTATTTATTTTCTGTTTATATCATGCGTTTTTATCACGTGATATCGCTGTTCACACGAGAGCCTCTCTGAGGAGCAGCCCTCCCCATCCAGATGGCGCGCCGCTGCGCTTGCTGTGTGCTTTGACTTTCGGAGCAAGACAGCGGCGCTTCGTTCCATTACGCGGCGCGATCGCATTATGTGGAACTTCGGGGTTACAGGAAAAAAATTACACCGGACATGAGACCAGTAATGTAGTAAGTTTTACCGGACTTTTGGTACACAAATCGGATTTGACCGATGGTCCGACGTCATTGGCGCACACTGGACATGTTAAAGTTAGTAAGGTTCTGGGCCACCATGTGCCATCAGACTAGCTTCAATGTGTCTTGAGTGGATTCTGCAAGTTTCTGTAGCTCCACTGGAGGGATGAACACCGTTCTTCTAAGGATGTTCTTTAATTTGGTGCTTTGATAATGGTGGTGGAGAGAGCAGTCTAACATGTTGGTCAAAAATCTCCCATAGCTGTTGAGCTGGGTTGAGACCTGGTGGATACGATTCACATTATTTTTATACTCATCCAAGCATTCAGTGACCTCTCCTGCCCTGTGGATGGGGGCGTTGTCATCCTGGAAATTACCACTCCATCAGGACAGAAATGTTTCATCAGAGCATAAAGGTGAGCACTTGGGATAACTTTGTTCTGATTTGCAGTGACTCTTCTCTTTAAAACTTAAACTATGGCAGCAAAACGCCTCCCATAGCAGGGGCTAATTCAAGAAAAATAATCTTGTGTTTTAAGTTTGACTTTGCTTTAAGAAAAATAACTGTCCTTTTTTATTAAATAAACACTGTTCATCTCGTGCTTAGGGTTTCAATGTTTAGGTAGCAATGACAAGGGTAGTTTTTCGTCTCACCACCACAAATGTCCTTCAGCTGGCTACAGTTTCAGTCTGTCTGAGTACTTGTACATTTCTGGAACTCCCAGGGAGTGGAAACAGTTTTAAATACCCCCTTGTTTGTGTCTTGCAGTCTTCTCAGCAACTGCAATGCAGAGAGGAGCCAGGCAGCCACAATCCTACCCCCACCCCCCGACAGAACAGCCTCCCGTCTGGTGCGATGAGCGGACATGCTTCTTTTGTGGTTTTCCAATAAAAACGCAGTTAGAAGGGCACTTTCAGAATGTGGCAGATAAGAGTGGCACCAGTAACCAGGGCTAGAACTTAAAAGCATTCAGGCGACAACAAGGAATAAGAAAAGGCACAGACACAGACAGACAAGGTACAGACCTCACTGAGCTGGCACAAGACACAATATGAGAATCAACAATAGTGAGAAATATGCCTTCATGTATTCCTCCACTGGCTTATTGTATTGAAACTGGGCAAACACACTCATCAGTCTGTTAGGATTCTTCTACTTGAGGCTAAGCATGCTCCTCGTTTTGAAGCAGTAATCCTAACCAGGCGAAGAACCATTTTAGGAAAACACAAGCAGGCAGAATCTTGTTCCTCATTAAATACGTGGAGGAGCATGAACTGTCAGTTTACCTGTTGGCAGCCCTTGAAGAAGAGGAAGACGAGTCTCCATTTTCATGGATGGCATCACCATTCTGCTGGACTTCTGGTGGAGGTTTGAGAAAATAATGTTACCTCACAGCTAAACTTCTAGTGTAGTAAAAACAAATAGAGGTTTTGACGTTTCAACGGTCTTTTTCTGACTTTCCATGTGCATGTTTTTGTGAATGTTTTCTTGTGTTTCTTCATTAAATATGCATTTAATGGTATATTTCATAATTTAGAATTGACAACCCCACCATTACCCATTCCAACATAAATGCTGAGCTCACTGGTGCCATTTGCTGTATTGCCATTGGTAAGTGTTGCCAGCTCCTCCTGGTCAGTGACGGTCAGTCCATCTAGGTACACAGTGAGCTCCCCCATGGGCACTGAGGCCCCCTTCTGCTCCACACTCAGCTTCAACACCTCCTTCACATTCTCCACTGTAGAGGCAAAGCAGGGACAGAGGGAAAGGAGACATCGCAAATAAGTGACACTGAGAGAAAAAAAGACACCATACTTTAACATCCTCAGAAGAGATGATAAGGGTATGCATGCTTGTAGCAAAAAAAAATGAAAAATAAGAATACGAGCTATTGATGCTGCAGACTTTAGTTAACCCTCAAAACCCCAAACTGACACTAGACATTTTATCTTGGCAAAAATGAACAAAAAATACATTATTTTTCATAGCAAGAAACTGTTAAAACCAGGACAACTGTTATATATTCAATTTCCTGACAGTTGTCGGCCCAATTATGTGGTACTTTCGACTGCATTGGAAAAAACAACTGCAAGCTCAAAGTCCGGATATCTTATCTAAATCACTTTATATTGTGTTATTTAAAAATTGTCAAAAAAATACATCGTTTGCACTAACAACACCAAAAAAATAAAACCTTTGTACTCCTCAGGACAACCTGAAAGCCATTAGTGACTCAGATGCTACTCACAGTCATGCAACAAAAATTAAGGGACATTTGCAGCTGAACTGGGCTGAATTGCAGACTGTGTTTACAAAAAACAGATGAGCAACAAGTGAGGCAAACTGAAAATGTAAATAGGAAAACATCTATAAAATGCACCATTTTTTGCTAACATCCTGGACTTGACGTTTTCCCATTTTTGTAAAATTAATAATCAAAGAAATTCAACCTTCATTTTTTTTCTTTTTTATGATTTAAGGCAATATAACTTTGCTACACGACACCAAAACAATCTTTAAATCCTCCCTACTTCTAGCCATTGTTATCTCCATGGAGGTGCAGGACTTTTTACACTGTAAAAAATGAGGCCACAGTGGGTAAAAATGTGACCACAGAAAAAAGACGCCCAGAAGCTGCTTGGAGTTGAAAGGGTGAAGTAATCGCGATATAAATTTGCTGTTTTCTAATATAGTAGTAACTGTGCCACAGCTACATTGTCAGACACCAGGGAATATGGCTGCACAGTAGTTTAGCGGTTAGCACTGTGCCTTGCAGCTAAAAGATCCCTAGTTCACGTCTCCGCCTGGGATCTAGTTGTGGAGTTTGCATGTTCTCCCTGTGCATGTGTTTGTTCTCTCCGGGTTTTCTGGCTTCTTCTCACAGTCCAGAAACATATGTAGCCCTGTGATGGACCACTATGTGTCTCCTGTCTTCACCCTAAGTCAGCTGGGATAGACTCCAGCCCTCCTGCAACTCTAATGAGGATTAAGTGGTGTATAGATGATGAATGGATGTTTGATGCTTCATCATACATTTTCTGTCATGCTGTTCCAAGGCTTGAATTAGGTCCAACGTGGCTTTGCCCAGCAGAGCATCTGCTTTCAGGGTGTGGTGACTCCATACTTTGAAATCCACCTGTGTGTGCGGCGTTACATTCCTAGAAGATCAGAAACACAAAAACACATATAGCAAATGTAATACTTCAATCACAAGAGGGGCATCACACTCTGTAGTAGAACGCAAAGTAAAACAAATAATATATACAGCGCACTCCATAGTTATTGCCACCCCTGATTAAGATGTGTTGAAAGTCTTAAAAGAAATTCAATTTTTATTGTAGAAGCATACTCTCACACTAAAATTGTATAAAAATGTATTATAGGAGATGATTAGATGCTGTTTTTTTGGCAAAAGGAGGTTGTACAAAGTATTAACATCAGTGGTGCTAATAATGGTGGCACACATGATTTGATGTAAAAGAATTATTTCTCAATGTGTGATTTGTTTCCCCACTGAATAAATGCACTTGAATTAAAGATTGGATTTTCCTCTTTTTTCATTGTGGTCCTATATTATTTAGAAAAAAAAACTAAATGTATTAGTGGTTAAAGAACACATCTTAACCAGAGGTGCCAATAATTAAGGAGGGTGCTGTATGAATGTGCAGTATTTAAGTATTTTAATCTAGGATGACATACCCACAAACATTTAGCAAATACCACTGAATACACTCCTCAGTGTGGAGAGCAAAGGGAAACACATGCTATTACACGATGTACTTTTACCAAAAAACCCACTTTGACCAGTTCCTCCTTTCAGCAAGCACTCCCCCTCAAATAATCTCACAAGAGTAACTTGCCCTTGCTGCAGACTGACGACGGCTGCACTCAGCTCACATAATGTCGCCTCCTTGTGTTTTCTGTTTTTACTCAAATTGAGTACAACACAGCACCGTCATTGTTTTCAGGGCTGAGCATACCGGCCTAAAGGAAAACATCTAGGACTGTAGCCTGAACGCAATGTATAAGGTCCATAGCTGTCCGCAAAACATCCATGACACAAACAGAAGATCACAAGCACAGCAGCACTCTGTCTGGACACCAATAATTACCCATTCAAGACAATTAGTATTTTCAGAGGCATGTTTCTGGCATCTGGCTGAGCCATTTGAAAGCCACAGAGCTGTAAAAGTCTACTATGTTCAGGCTGACTCCACTAGTGTCTCAAACGATACAAAGAGCTCTGTGTGTTGGTGTACAGTTTTCTCCCTTGTTCTTAATCAGCTGAGCCACCTGAGGGCATTTTTAAAACTTCTTTTATTTTGTATTTTATATACTTCATTGATCTTACAGATTAAATTCTCTTTTCGCATATCCTAGCTTGTTAGGGGGCTGCACAGTGGTCTAGTGGTTAGCACTTTTGCCTTGCAGCAAGAAGATCTCCGGTTCAAATCCCAGCCTGGGCCTGGGATCTTTCTGCATGGAGTTTGCATGTTCTCCCCGTGCATGCGTGGGTTTTCTCCGGGCACTCCGGCTTCCTCCCACACTCCAAAAATATGCTGAGGTTAATTGATGACTCTAAATTGCCCGTAGGTGTGAATGTGAGTGTGATTGTTTGTCTGTATATGTAGCTCTGTGACAGACTGGCGACCTGTCCAGGGTGTCCTCTGCCTTCACCCGAGTCAGCTGGGATAGACTCCAGCACCCCCCGTGACCCTAGTGAGGATGAAGCGGTGTATAGAGGATGGATGGATAGCTTGTTAGGAAGCCGGGTCAGACC
Source organism: Acanthochromis polyacanthus (assembly GCF_021347895.1). Classification (NCBI taxonomy): domain Eukaryota; kingdom Metazoa; phylum Chordata; class Actinopteri; family Pomacentridae; genus Acanthochromis; species Acanthochromis polyacanthus. The sequence goes on from NC_067132.1 coordinate 11,059,858, forward strand.
ACAGGGTCAACCATACCAAGGTGTTCCTAAAGAAGACAGGGTTAAGGGTCATGCTCAACGGCTGCTTGGCAGTGCTGTGGCTTGAACCTCTGACAACCACTGAGCCACCGTTTCAGGAGCCTTATTGTTATTATGCGCTGTACAGTAAAGGACCACCAAATACAACACACTAAAAGGCACTGCTGAAATGAAAAAAACAACAAAAAACACTTTGGCTCAATATTTCTCTTTCAACAGCCTATTTTATGAGCTTGGGGCATTGGAGAACACTTTGTCTAGGAACATTCTGCTGCGAGGGAGTGTGAGAAGACAGATGTTTGTAGCAGGCTCACCTCAGAGAAATTCTATGTCATCTTATCTTCTGCGAATAAAACTAGTCTTTGCACAAATGTATATCCAGCACACAGGTGTGAAAGCAGCAGAAAGGGATGAAGAAAACCAATAAATTCGGCATTAGGGTAAACAAACAACATTCTACAACACACACACAAGCACGCTGCCAGTCAGTTGCACTGAGAAGGTAAATTGCTGCTTCTTACAGAGTGAGCCTCTCGTCCCATTTAGGACTGGAGGAGCTGTGAGATTTTGCTGTGCGGCGCGACTCCCCCTCTGCTGTCACCTCCACATAAATGGCAGTCCCAAACAGGCTCTTCTTCCTTTTGAGTTTGGCACAGGATACTGGTGGAGGAGGAAATCAAGGGAGAAAGGCTTGAGGCATCTTGAAAATATTTACTTCCAAAATTTGACATTCAGAATAAAGGTAGCAACTTTAGTCAGATTAAAAGGGGGGAAAAAACTCCTAAATGCAAGCCCTTCTGAGGGAGTGACCCTGAGGCTTCTCTGTCACCTTCACACCTTCTGTGTCTGAACTTACCAATGGCATGGAGCTGTGACGTTCCTCTGTGGTTATGGCTATTCTCTGCTCTAGATGAGGCCGTGGCCATGTCATACACCACAGTGGGAAACCTTCAAACCAACACGCAGACCAGAAAGCAAACATCAGACACACGAGATTTACTATGTCCAGTAAATGTCCAAATAAGAAACAGATGAATTCTGAACATATTGTTGAGGAGCTGTGTGGCTGAAGTCCAAGCACCTGAAAGTTGTTCAACATCCTCTGTAAGCAGGTTTCACTTTAAAATAAAGTTCTACAAAGTGCCTGCAACTCTCACACTTACACCACTTAACACTGGTTAATATGCAACATGGCAAATATTAAGTGTAGTAAATACACAATATTGAGAAATATTGCACATAATATATACCAATATTAAGTGCAATATTATTGTAATTTAGGTAATGTTGTAGCTAAGTGTCTGTATTAATTCTCCACAGACATAATGCTGGAAAAATTATCTACACTCACGATTGGTGTGTGCTGCTAGACCCTCTGGTTCAGCCCACTCCGTGTCCCATGGCTCCTCTGAAAAAGAAAACGGCACATTTTTAGGAAAAGTTCAAACACTGATCTACGGTGATTAAAAGTGGTGGTCGACCAATTACCAGCCTGGTCAAACATCAGATTCAATATTCAACAATTTCAGGTGAAATTAAATAATATTTTGGTTTTTAAAATGTGTTACTTTGACTCTGACGCAGCTGCTTGACCCAAGTCCCACCCACAGCACTAGATGGGGAATTTCAGCAAAGCTTTGAGTTGGAGTTTGCAGTGTTTTAAATTCGACTACTGTGAATCTGTTTATAATATAAGTTAAAAAAAAATCAATATGACATTCTGTGAATTAACCCCTGCTGTTTTTTTCATTGTCACACAACACAGCTTTACACTCACCTTACACTTATAGTTGCAAAATTAGTTAAATTCCAAATGCATCTTATTTCTAGTTGCACCTACAAATGCTTGATTCTCTTTGCATCAGTGACGACCTTCACTTCAGCAGCTCTCTGTTCCTCTGAGCTTGCTTTTACTGCTTCTACACTCCCCACACACTTTCTTTAAGAGGAATTATTTCTCTGCAGTGATTACATTTTACAGTGTCACTACAGTAAAGGCCAGCGTCACTTGTGAGCACCAGGTTTAGTCTGCCATAATGTAAACACAATAAAACTAATTCATAGTTCTTGGCTCCAATTCAAGAGCCATTCCTTCGCTAGTCCTTATACTTTCTACTGGTCTACTGGTCATTTTGTACACACAAAGGCTCTTCGTTTTTCCTTCACAGCTCGTGATTAGGATAATTGGGTTGAACTGAACCTGTCTAGAACCGGTGTGATCACTCACGCTGCAGTGTGGCATGTAGCCCTGTAGTGCTGGGAAGCTACGTCTTGGATTTGAACTGTGTTCTGTCACCTTCATGTAAATGCTACAGCCAACCCAAATATAAATACAGAGGTAGAAATATGACATGACCATCGTGTTCTGACTTTGCAAGAATGCAATGTAATAAATTATGACTTAATTAGCATCTGGAATGCAAAGGGTTTAATTCACGTTAGCATCATTTAATAATACACAACCGTGTAACTATTATAAATTATAATAAAGTATTTAATTTTATCAAATGAGGCTCAAGTGTGTTTTCAGTGATCATTTTACATCCTTGCAACAACGGCTAACAAACAAAAAAACTGTAATTCATAGTAATTGATAGAGAATAAACTAGTGCTGGGCGATATGGCCAAAAAATAAAATCTTGATTTTTTTAGTTATCTTGGACGATTACGATTTTAATCGATTTTTGTTGTTTCTTTGTGGTCTGTTTGCTATGGCTAGTGCTAGCCATGCCGCACTCCCGTACCTGCGAGCACTCTTCCCATTCTTTAGGATGCCTCTTCCGGAGGTTCTGAAAGAGGTTAATTGTGCTGCTGCTCTTCGTTTGACTGTAGTTTGCTCTGTGTCAGTCTTGTCAAAGCCGAACCACTTCCATAGAATCGATGTAACATGAGGCCCTTTTCTCGCAACCAACTCTTCATCTGCTGTTCTGTCCGCCATGACGGGGGTGTGAGTATTTTGGCGGAAGGAGATGAGAGGCGGAAGCAAACACCAGTGCACAAGTCGTGAAAGGCAGAAGAAGAATCTGCATTGTTATATATTTAAGCTCGCCTCGATTTTACGATTTGGTAAATTTTCAAATCGTCAGGTTTTAAAAAGGCGAATTAATCGAATTAATTAGATTTATCGCACAGCCCTAGAATGAACATAACTGTTATACGACATTACTGTGCTATGTACTTTACTACGCAAAACCCTGAACAACATTAGGGTCAAACAACAAAATAGTTTTCTGTTTAGTTAGTAAAATAAGGGCTGCACAGTGGCTTGGTGGTTAGCACTATCTCGCGTCCCGCTTTCCCGGGATCTTTCTGCATGGAGTTTGCATGTTCTCTGTGTGCATGTGTGGATTTTCTCAAGTATTCCAACTTCCTCCCACAGTCCAAAAACATGCTGAGGTTAATTGGTAACTCTAAATTGTCTGTGGGTGTGAATGTGAGTGTGATTGTTTGTCTGTATATGTAGCCCTGTGACAGACTGGTGACCTGTCCAGGGTGTCCCCTGCCTTCACCCTAAGCAGGCTGGGATAGACTCCAGCTCCTCCACAACCCTGAGGAGGACGAAGCGTGTAGATAATGGACAAATACTGCTTAATAGAGAATAAAGCAGTGTATGGAAATACATTTCATTTTAAGACCACAAGCAATAACTTTCTTTGGAAAATCTCAACCCCTTTTGTCACCACTGACAGGAACGTCATCCTGGTCATCAATGTTTAGGCATGCTAGTCTAACTTCCTTTGCAATAGCAGAGAGATCACAATGAGCCAACAAGCTAAAAACAACATACCCACTAACTGTTAGGAGACTCCGCTCAAAGAAGCCGATAAGTCAGTACGCCTACTGTTTCCTGATCCTGTACAAAGATTCTAATTAGGACAGAGCGGTTTTTGATATGATTAAACAGCCACAGCACCGGTCTGACACAGACGCTCGTTGATCGCTCAGACCATATGCTGGAGCAGGCAGCTTTTAAGCAGCTTAGAAGGAACCCAATTAAACAGACAGGGACAGTTTGAGTCAGAACTAACTGATCAGTGTGCATGCTGTAGGGCAGATGGAGGCAGAAATTATCCATGTCAGCAGCACGGTGTCAGGAGCTCAATTCATATCCTATGAATTCATTGCTGCTGGCTAACCAACCATTTAAAAAACTTTTAAGTAGAAGATCTGAAACCGAGGAAGGGCTTAGCTAACGTACAGAATGTACCAGTCGGGTATAGTCTACATATGTGACTTATCCATATGTTTACAGATACATCTAGACACATTCATACATATACTCTAGTCACCTGCTATCACTGTAAAGAGTCTGGACAAATGACAAATGAAAGGTGTTATTAGTCAGGTAGCAGGCTGGTCAGTGGTCAGTATCTGCTAGTCGAAGTGAAAAGGCATCCTGTGGTGTTTTCCATCAATGCTTGCTTGCTTGCTGACTAGCAGTTGTGTTCTTTCCTGCCTTTGTGGGCAAAATGATGCACCTCCTGTGGCATCATCACCACCTGTCATTTAACTGCAAATCATGATCTTGTGTGTAAGTAGAGCAGAAGGAGACAAAGTGGAGAAATATAGTCACATAACACTGTCTATGGGGAAATGAATGGGACTGACTGGGAACCTGAGGCCCAAATAGCTCCTCAAATCTCTGTCAATATGAGCTTTTTTGCTCTGCTTCAGACATAAACACATGCAGGTGCCAATGTAAATATGCTTAGTTGAAGAAAACATTTTGAAGGAAGAAACACAAAAGCAAAAAGGACCAGAGTCCCTTAACTGCACAAAAGCTGCTACCACAGACAACAGGTTGCACAATGCCTGTGACACATTATCCATGTTAAAGTAACCATTGGTCATCAAGGCTGCTATCTTTGTTTTCTTCTGGACAACTGTCATGTGATAAGATTGTGACAAATCAGGGAACAACACATGGTGACAGCTCAGATCCAATCAGAAGTGAACATAGGTGTCTGCAACGTTATTTCCAAAAGTCTCTGTTTCTGCTGGTCCAGATTAAAACACAGCCTCAATGTTCAAATTATAACTGGCACACAGCATTTCTAAAATCTTCCTCTGTACAGTGTGTTTGTATACATACACACGTGGACAAAATTGTTGGTACCCCTCAGTTAAAGAAGGAAAAACCCACAATTCTCACTGAAATCACTTGAAACTCACAAAAGTAACAATAAATAAAAATTTATTGAAAATTAAATAATCAAAAACAGCCATTGCTTTTGAATTGTTGATTAACATAATTATTTAAAAAAACTAACTAATGAAACAGGCCTGGACAAAAATGATGGTACCTCTATAAAAGATTGAAAACTATTTGACCAGAGTGACATGATTAACTCAGGTGTGTCATTTAATTGACATCACAGGTGTTTCCAAACTCATAATCAGTCAGTCTGCCTATTTAAAGGGAGACAAGTAGTCACCCTGCTGTTTGGTGAAAAGGTGTGTACCACACTGAACATGGACAACAGAAAGCGAAGGAGAGAATTGTCCCAGGACATCCGAAAAAAATGATAGACAAACATCTTAAAGGTAAAGGCTATAAGACCATCTCTAAACAGCTTGAAGTTCCTGTGACAACAGTGGCTCATATTATTCAGAAGTTCAAGACCCACGGGACAGTAGCCAACCTCCCTGGACGTGGCCGCAAGAGGAAAATTGATGACAAATTGAAGAGACGGATCGTTCGAATTGTATCCAAAGAGCCCAGAGCAACCTCCAAAGAAATTAAAGGTGAACTCCAAGGCCAAGGTACATCAGTGTCAGATCGCACCATTCGTCGATGTTTGAGCTAAAGTGGACTTCATGGGAGACGACCAAGGAGGACACCACTGCTGAAAAAAACTCATAAAAAAGCGAGACTGGAATTTGCAAAAATGCATGTTGACAAGCCACAAAGCTTCTGGGAGAATGTCCTTTGGACAGATGAGACCAAACTGGAGCTTTTTGGTAAGGCACATCAACTCTATGTTCATAGACTCAAAAACCAAGCATACGAAGAAAAGAACACTGTCCCTACGGTGAAACATGGAGGAGGCTCAGTAATGTTTTGGGGCTGCTTTGCTGCATCTGGCACAGGGTGTCTTGAAAGTGTGCAAGGTACGATGAAATCTGAAGACTATCAAGGCATTCTGGAGAGAAATGTGCTGCCTAGTGTCAGAAAGCTTGGTCTCAGTCGCAGGTCATGGGTCTTCCAACAGGACAACGTTCCAAAACACACAGCCAAAAACACCCAAGAATGGCTGAGAGAAAAGCGTTGGACTATTCTAAAGTGGCCTTCTATGAGCCCAGATCTGAATCCCATTGAACATATGTGGAAGGAGCTGAAACATGCCATTTGGAGAAGACACCCATCAAACCTGAGACAACTGGAGCTGTTTGCTCATGAGGAGTGGGCCAAAATACCTGTTGACAGCTGCAGAACGCTCATTGACAAATACAGAAATCGTTTAATTGCAGTGATTGCCTCAAAAGGTTGTGCAACAAAATATTAAGTTATGGGTACCATCATTTTTGTCCAGCCCTATTTCATTAGTTTGTTTTTTTAAATAATTATGTTAATCAACAATTCAAAAGTGATGGCTGATTTTGATTATTTAATTTTCAATAAATTTTTATTTATTGTTACTTTTGTGAGTTTCAAGTGATTTCAGTGAGAATTGTGGGTTTTTCCTTCTTTAACTGAGGGGTACCAACAATTTTGTCCACATGTGTAACTCAAATACACTGAGTTTGATATACAGATATACCTAAATTTGAACATAACTAAATCCATAAAATGTTAATATATTGTGACACCAGGACCACTTAGCGGTCTAGATGAACAAACAGTGCTTATCAACATCTTTCATTATTAAATGTAACATTTTTTTGATCCCTGAAAATCACATTTGCAAACAGTCTTCAGTCATGAACACTACAGGAGGACTGAAAAAATGTGGTTTTGTGGTTAGCAGTGTTGCTTCCGCCGAGGATGCGATCAATTCCAAGCACAAGAACTTTCTCTGTCTGTTTTTTATACTCTGTCTGTGTCTGTCTGAATTTCTTCTGGGGGCTTCAGTATATTCTCACAACCCATAAAAAAACTGCAATATACTGCAGACAAGGAACTTCCTAATCATTCTTTAACAGCGGCACTGAGCATGTGCTGTCACTTGTCCTATTTCAATATTTCTATTTTTTAAACACTACATTTTAAAACCTATACATTTTAGGCCTATTGAAATTATTTATTATTATTAATTAACATCATTTTCACAGCATCAGGAAGTAATTTGTACTTAACATGGTCATAATGGTATCAGTGACTGATAGTTTAAAAAAACAACAGTATTTCTATAACCACCTTGAAACACGCACAGCACTGCAACTTGAGACATCTCACTCCTACATTCTATTTATTTCTCTGATAATGTATTGCAGATGGCTAAGTGACTGTACGATCAGCCATCTCCTCTTAAATGCTTTGTGAAAGCAACTATCAGTGTGATATACACCTTCAGAATACTTAGCCACTGTCAACACATTAGTAACACACAACTACCTGGAAAAGATGGCATCCATTAGGCCAGACAAAGTAAATCCACGGCCTCAAACAGCCTCATTCAGCTGGGTAAAAACCAACAACTACCTGAATATGATCAGCAAAAATTCTACAACTGTTTTGTCATCAAATGCTCACCATATCTTACATTGTATGTGGTTTGTAAGGCCAATTTCAAAGAATAAATAGAGCCTCCCCATTTCCTAATTCAATATATCTAAGCCAGATTTATTTGTGTTAAGCTGCATCTATGAGGATTGTGTTTTTTTAAAAGTATGTGGATACTACTAAAGACAACATGTCTGAATAAGAGTTATTTTATCAACATAAAACTAATCAGCAGTGATTCTAATTATTGATTAGATATTTAGGAGTTTTTTAAAGCAAAAACAGGCAAAAACTGTATTCACCTTCTCAAATATGAATAATAAATGATGTGCTGGCTGGCTTTTAGGCAGTTTTAGTTAATTTAACATTTTTGAACAAACAAACAAACAGAAGTTTGCAAATTAATCGTAAATGAAAGTAGGTGTAAGTTGCACATCCTTTTAGAATCCAAGGCCCATGCTTCAGTACCTTTTTTTGATACTAAAAGAAATCAAAATACTGTATTTTTCTGGAATGTTTGTTTGTCTTTATGGGAGAATTTTAATTGTCCCAAGTCTACAGTGAAATAAATATAACATATGTAGCGTCATTCTGCTAAGGTAAAATAAACGGGTGCCAACTCAGAGTTTAAGAGGAACTTGCACAACACATTTAACCTTGTAGCTTAGATTCACTTTAATTTCCATGGTCTCACTCTGGAACTGGTTGGTTACACTTTTTAAATATGCTGGTCACCCTGCACTGCAGAAAGAAAAGCCAGCAGTGTTGGTGTAGTAGATGATTCCTTACAAACACTTAGCATCCTGCTTACTGCTAGACAATGCACTTCATGCTTTGTGGGGCATGTTCACTTATGTGTCTGCTTAATGAAAAGGTTTCATTAGCAAAGGTGGGCTGAGAAACATTAGAAAATGGACTCCAGGAGTACTGAGGCTCCCTAATTTTACAGCTCTAACTTATTTTACATTTGTACATATTATGTTTCTGTGTAGTTAAGACATAAAGTGCATCTACAAGTTAATTTCACAACATCATTAGGCAGAATAAGCTACATTTTTACCTGACAGACGACTTTAACCGGTCTACTTAGACCATCAGGCACCACAAATTTGCGATAACTGCTGCATTTAGCCTTGGTAATGAGATGGTGATCGTTGTTTTAATGTCCCTGAATACAGTTAATAGCTGCTTAAAGTGAATAACAATCTTTAACCTTAGACTTCTTTCTCTCAACAAAAATTGGGAGCTGTTTTAATTCTCACAACTTCTACTTAGTTGACAGGGCAAACTCACTTCACACAGCGGTAGCAGACAACTCCTGTTTTCCCCACAGCTGCTTTCTTGCTTTTCAAAGGTCACTGTGTGTGTGTGTGTGTGTGTGTGTGTGTGTGTGTGTGTGTGTGTGTGTGTGTGTGTGTGTGTGTGTGTGTGTGTGTGTGTGTGTGTGACAGTGAGAGAGTGAGAACACAAACAACTATATTTCAGATCCAGCAAGCAAAAGTTGGTGCTCAAGAGACAGCTTCCTGTAACTAATTCCCTACCTATGTGGCACCAATATACACAGTACATGACAGGCTGAGTGCCAAATCACTGTTCAAAGCAGACAAATAGCAAGACATTCAATGAAATATAATAGCTGAGATTGTATTAAAAAAACTTGCACCAGTCCCTGGAGTCAAGTATGACAATTTCTTTGCGGTTTAGTCTGTCCACAAAAGGGCAACAGAAGTTAACCTGGTCTAAACTTTACTGATTAATAATATCTTCAAAGGATGTTTGACATAACCAGGTTTTCTCTGTGTAAACCCATAAAACCTAAAACCCCAATCAAGCCATCAACTTTCTTAGTTAACCCAAGCTCTATGTGCAATCCCATGTGAGAGGGAGGTTTGACGGAGCATTTAGCTCATCTTCTGCACAAAATGGACCCACCACTGCATGTTGTCTACTCCTGTCAAAAGGAACGTGTATTTTTAATGGAGAGCTATGAAGAGTATAAAAATGTGTTAACGCAAAAAGCGCTGTACCTGCAAGTAATGCAAAACTGTTAAGTGTGTGGGTTAAAATATTTATTTCACTACTCAGTGCACTCTCCATCCAGCTGTTTATTTCTGATGTGACAAAGACACATTAGAGCTCTTAAATTGTAAACTTCAAACATGACATTCAACAAGTGCTTTTAGATCTAACACTGCCTTATATTAAATACACACTGAAACCACATTAGTTTCAGCCAAATTAAAGCAAAATTAAGGTTACTGATTCAGTATTTTCTGTAATAAAAAACAATGGACTAATTGTTTTTTTGAATCTGTGTAAAATGGACTTGTCAGTAAACCAGGATCACGCATAAAAACATATTATCAATTTTCTGCATCACCAGCTAATAAATGTAGGTTCCTATGGCAGGGCAAAATATACAGTTTGCCTTCTGTAACTTGGTTCAGTGGCATTACTAACCACAGCTCAGCAGGTTTGCAGATATTATGGATTTCCTAAGCTGACAATCTTCAGGAAAATAAATGGTGAGAGTCGTGCTTCTCCCAGCCAATTTAAATCCAAAACCCCTCAGGAGCAGCTTAGTTATGTAGTATAACTAAACATGGTGAGCTAGCCTGGTTAAAGGATAAACACCTTGGTGACATTGAAAAGTCTGGCTTTAGGCTCAACGTACCTCACTACCCTATGAATTTTGCTTCTTCTGGTAGAAGCTGGGTTCAAGTTAACGAACATATAGCTGCTCTGTCTTTCTGTCTGTGTGTGTCTCAAAATTCCTTGTTTACCAGTGAGGGACTGTGAAAGTGTTAGATTGTTCCTGTTCAGTATTTATAGAAAGGGCACTACTGTTAACTTGTAGCAATGCTGTAATAATAAATAGCAGTGTCCCTTATGTCAGTCCTTATTTACCTGCGTTAACCTAAAGTATTGTGCAGAACCAAAGAAACACTTTCAAGGCAACGTGGGTACATTTAAAGGTTAAAATGTAACCGATGTTGTTTTCCTCTCAGAATACGAAGTTCAGTAAACATTAACATGAATTACTAGATCATAAACAAGCAGACTGACCCCACTTTCAAAAGATCTGTAGGCCATAAGCCACCTTGGTCATATGATAATTACTGATCATAACACATAAACTCTGTGGCAGTTAACGGACATTTGCTAACTTTGGATAATCTACTGACATGCTAACCTTAGCTTACAAAGTGTAACTTAATAGCTAACTGCTGGCCTTCAGAAACCAAACCTCCTAAATCTGACCCAATGTTTGCAAGCTTAGCTACATTTGCACCAGACATGTCACATAGGTAAAATATCTGTCAGAAACTGCGTGTTAATGACATGAAGCTTTGTACTGACTAGTCTGCAACGAAAGCTAAGAGTCAGCTAGCTAGCTATCAATAAGCTAGTCAGCTAGCTGCACGAAAAAATCCTCTTTTTAGTGTTATTTGTTTCAGTAAGTAGCTTAACGTTAGCTACTTACCGTTTTAACTACCGTTAAAATACCGGACTGGCTAGCCAGGCGGTGATATCTGCACACAAACGAAAAACTAAACGTGTTTATTGAATCTCGAGCTGTGAATTTTGTAGTGACATTAAAGCAGATATGGCTCGTTTAGCAAGCTAGCGTTACAAACTTAGCCAAGTTAGCGATTATCCCGTTGCTGTCTGCTAGCCGGCGTGCTAAGTAACTTACTTAGCAGCTTGGCTAATTGTCCGCCATCACGGAGCTAGTCAAACAGTTTGCGTGAATGTGAAGACAGACTTAATTTCAAACATTATGAGAAAGTGGTTCGTGTCTGTTGAAGTTACACTGAGCAGCGGCGCCGTTACCTTGTTCGCTGTTCCGCTCCTTTCCTACGGTCTCTGCGGCTCTCCGACGTTACGGTTGTCGGTGAAATGCCCAGCCGTACAGGCCCCACAGTCAGCTACAGTTCTCTTGCCATCTCTGTACAGAAGCCTCCGACTATCAAAACACACGGGCGACAGGCGCGCCACCCCAAATATTGCTGTGTAATAACACGGGAGACGAGAGTTTAACCCACGGACGTGATGCCTTCAGTTACCTACCAACCTGACGCTGTTACTGCACAGCGACTCTATGCAAACACTGATGGACAGTTAGACTAGAGCAGATGCACCTTTACTGTGCTAATCATTTATAACTGTGGAATAAATAATCATAATATGTTTTACAGTGCTCAAACCAAGACATTCTATCACTTTTCACTCACTTGTCAATGTGACATATTGTTATTATATCATAATAATTCTAATAATTTGCACATTCTTGTACATGTGCAGCAATCTCATTAAAATAGGAATGAAAATATTATATTTACTGTAATAATAGCTTTGATTTGCAAAATTTGCTTCTTATTTGAGTTGCAACACTTACTTTTTAAAATTCAATATCCGTTTTTACTCTTTTATTCTTTTTACACCAAAACACCAAGTCACACTTCTTATAGTCTTCTTATAAACCTGCAGTTGCACGGATTCTGATTCTAATTATGCAGACTGACTTGAAATGAAAATTTCCCACATTTCCACATTTCTCAGAATTTCTTGCTTTTTGTTGTAATTTCACAATGCATCTAATTTTCTATCTCATATATTTGTCAAATTCATATATTGTCATACTGAAAATTTTATTTCACTTCACAAATTGGGCTTTGGGCCCCAAGGTCCCAATATGCAAATATGAAAGGAAACAAATAATTTTTATATTCCAAAATATCTTCATAAAATCTGACCTGACATATGTTGATACATTTTACTGTTATTATAAAGTTCTGAATTCAATAAGGTCGGCTGCACAGTGTAGTAGTGGTTAGCACTTTCGCCTTGCAGCAAGAAGATCCCTGGTTCGAGTCCCGGCCTAAGCCCAGGATCTTTCTGCATTGAGTTTGCATGTTCTCCCTGTGCATGCGTGGGTTTTCTACGGGTACTCCGGCTTCCTCCCACAGTCCAAAAATATGCTGAGGTTAATTGATCACTCTAAATTGCCCGTAGGTGTGATTGTTTGTCTGTATATGTAGCCCTGTGACAGACTGGCGACCTGTCCAGGGTGTCCCCTGCCTTCACCCGAGTCAGCTGGGATAGGCTCCAGCACCCCGCGACCCTAGTGAGGATAAAGCGGTGTATAGAGAATGGATGGATGGATTAATAAGGTCCTGAAGGATGTTCAGTCAAACCATTTGAGATGAAAAAACACACTTTTTGGGGGGTAAAATGCTTACGGCTCAACTCCACATCACTTGATGTTGTTTTATTCTGTAAATAAACATTGCAAAATAAGTTGTAATTAAATTGCTATTTTGCATTTATTACAGAGGCACTTCACACACGAAAACAGCGTGCCCTTCAGATCCCAACTGATGTAATTTGTTTTCATCCAGATGTTAATACAGTTGGTCCATGATTCTGAGATACATCCTACACACCATCTGTGATACAACCTGGGTTCACTGTACACACTAGAAAGTCATGTATGGTTCTTTTTTCCAACACCTAACAAATGCATGGCTGCAAGAAAATAATAATAATAATAATTTGATAATTTAGATAAACATTATTCCGATCGGTTGGGTTGACATAATCATGTTGGTAATTGCATCAGCTTAACATGGTGTATAACTGAAAGTGAAATTTCTGATAACAAAAATTGCCTTGATAATTGCATTTTTATTCACTTTGAGGTCAGGATTTCAAATGCCCTCTTCTACTGTCTTAATATTGGGCAATTTAATTCTTAAAAGTTGTCAACTTCAATACTTGTGTTCATGATTATAGTATCACTTAAAAATCACACGTACACTGCCAGTTAAAACTATAAAAGAGCACCTATGAAATTGTGTTGTAAACAAAAAACTGTTAGTCTTCGGTGTTAATCTACAATGTAGAAAATAATACAAATAAATAAAAAGCATTGAATGAGAAGGTGTGTCCAAATTTTTTTGACTGGTAGTGTATTTGTGATTATATAATATAATATGGAAATGTAAATTCCAACAATTTTAATTATTTTTTTTTAAAATTACTAATAATAAACCTGTGCTCAGTATAAGGTTATTTTGTTTGTGGGTACACTGATATTAAATGGCTATGTTCTATGTTGCAGTGGTTTCGGGTCAAAAAAAAAAAAAAAAGGAAAAAAAAGCTGTATTTCTGACAATGCCATGTAGGGGAATGTGCAGCCTTGGTGGCGTACAGTGCTCTTGAAGTACTTTTCTAGTTATGTAAGTGGTCATTAAAAAACAGCTTTGATTACAGTGGAAAAGCAAATTCCCCTAACTGAATGTAGTTTGTTATATATTTTCTTCAGAAGTTGTCATAACTCAAAAACAATGATGCAAACTATTGCCAACACATTATTTTTTTACGGTGTATGTTTTCTGTCTCTTAGCATGAGATAAACATCAAAACCTTGGTATATGCAGGCTCCAATTCCTGCAGTAAGCAGGTCTGACTTTGATAGGTTTAAGGTTTGAAAGCCAGAGATTAGCCTGAGGTTTACACATTATTTCAGTGAACCAAACTCAAGGTTCACATTATATTTGATTTAATAAATACTAAATCCAAAAACTTAGACAGATTTTTGACTGTGCTTGGAGTATACGTGCTCTAGAGTCCCAAAGAAGTGGCCAAACAGGAAAAAAAGGCATTCTAACTATTCATCATAGTCTGGTTTCTATCAGTCTGTCACTTTTAAAAATAAATAAAAAATAAGCAAAACCATGGAAACAATAAGATTACACAGCAAGGAAACAAAGACAAAGAAAAAATTGATCTCAAAGCACAACCATGTACATATATGAAGATGTCCTTTGATTAATAAATGTCTTATTAAGAGGATTAAGCAGACATGAAAGATCTTGCCCGTCTAGTCTCAGGAGGCAGAGTGTTCCACAGTTTAGATGCTTCAACAGCAAAGGCTCGGTCATCCTTGTTTACAAGCTGAGACCAAGGAATAATCCATTTACTGATCTGAGGCAGTGCCTCAGGACATAAGGGGTAAACAGTTCCTTAATCATTTTTGGAGCATGGCAATTTAATGATTTAAAGGGTCACTATATAATTGTGGGACTTTTTGTAACATAGTCGACATTTTTGTTGTTTTCAGGCCAAAAATCAACATGACCGCCTATAACCAAAGACCACATGGCATTTTTAGGGAAACATTCTTCTAAAATATTATATACAATTGAGTAACATTGAAATTGGAAGTTATTTATAAAGATATTGTAGTAACACTATTGACAAGTGATAAATCTACACTTGACTCACACACTACATTATATTAAATAACTCAGAAAACCTTGGAGTCTTGCCAGTCTTTTCTTCAGGAGGAAATGACATCACGTGGAGCAGATCATGTGATCTGGAATTAACACACTTCCTTGAGAGGTGTTTTTGTAATGGGGAACTTGGTTGAAAATCATTTCTCGGACACAGATACAGTTTATTTTCCATATAAAATCTGATATCTGCGAAAAAGTAATAGCTGTCATCATTATCGCAACTTAATAAAAAGAACACAAAACAGTTTCTGAATAAGCTCATTTTATTATTGTTTAGACCCTCCAGAAAAACGCGATTATGCGATCGCATGAATTCCCGCATTAATCACCAAAATGCCGCTGATTATGCAGGGGTCAATTATTTCCCAAAAGGCCACATAATCCCTGCAAAACAGCGCATAATTCCCGCAAGAATCTCACATTTCCACGAAAAAAAAGAGAAATATGCGGGTCCCGCTTGATTTCACAATTTCCGCATAAAATGAGAAAACTATAACCAATATAAATAGAGTGACGCCCGGCCTGACGTCATCAGTTCGCGCATTCACACACACACTGGAAGCAAGAGCTGATGCGGAGCGCGGCTCCAGTGTTGCCAACTTAGCGACTTTCTCGCTAATTCTAGCGACTTTCCAAAGCGTCGTAGCGACTTTTTTTGTCAAAAGCGACTAGCCACAAATCTAGCGACTTTTTCTGCCGTTTTGGAGACTGACAGGAAAATTCGGATAATTCTCCGGTTACTGTCCTCAACAAGCAGCAGGTGTGTACTTAGTGAAACTGCAAATGGCTCATTAAATCAGTTATGGTTCCTTTGATCGCTCTCTCAACGATACCCAACAGGGTTATCAAAATGTCTGATCCACTTGTGAAACTCTTCCTCATCTGTCAAGCAAACCCAGCCATCATCATCGCCATTTACGACGGGGCCGTGAATGCCACTGCAGCCTCCATCGTTATTATCAGTGCATTTTCTCCCGCGTATGCTGCTATTTCCGCGTTTTTTTTTTCAACCCCCGCTGTCCCCCTCATCATTAGCGGTGTTTTGACCACTCCAGCTACACCCACCACATCCCTTCCTGCCACCCCGAAGCAAAGCATCGGCTCCAGTATGTGCTGCTCGTGGACTGTCATGGCACACCGACCCGCTGCGTTACGCACTGACGCAGCGGGTCAGTGCTTACTCATATTCTCTTCAGAATATGAGTAAGCCATTACTTGACAAAGTACTTTGTCAGCGTTGACCAGACCTCTCTGTATGGTGAGTTTTCTCACTCTAAAATGTGCCGTCTTGCGCTCTGATACGCTCCGACGGCGAGTCTCGTCTCCTCGGTTTTCAAACTCTGTAAACTCCAAAACTTTGAATGAAAACACGCCCACAACTGATGCTCAGATTGAAGTTCCAGATGCCCGCCATCTCCTGGTGTACAGTACATGAGGCACACGAGGCAGTATATTTGAAGCTATGGCTTGTTATGTTCAGCAATGTTGCTTGTCGCAATTTTGCGACTTTGGCACTTAAAGGGTTAAACTGCAAGTTTTCCGAACCGACTAGTCGCCAATAAACTTAGCGACTAGTCGGTTCGGAAAATAGTCAAAATTCCCATCCCTAATTTTGACCAAGATTACTGTAAAACAGATTGTTTAATGCTACTAGGGTTGTGGGTATGATGGGGGGGGGTATATAACTGGTGGAGATACAATGATTCTGAATGATCTTACTGAGAGGAAGCATTTAAAAAAAGCAATGGGTCCAGAATAGAGCCATGAGGAACACTACAGTTTAATCTGGCAACAGAGGAACAGGAATTTGCAATGGTAACCAAGAATGGTCTGTTTGAGATGTATGCGCATAACAGATGTCTGATGCAGAGAACTATGATGAAAACTAAATTTGTCAGTTGTGTTTAGCAAATGGAACAGGGGCGGCTGGTCAATAGAGGGCGCTAGGGCGCCGCCCCCTCTGTCTCACATCATGTAGAGTCACAGCCCTTCCTTTAATAAAACGTTTTTAAAAGTACATTTACATGTATATCCTATGTTTTTAACAAGCAAAATGGATAATAGAGCTTGTAGAAAATTACTAAAATGTATAATTTGTAATAAAAAGTCAGATTAGAAACGTCCGATGTTGTCTGCAATTACTAATAGTGGACATATATCTGGCCGGGGGCGCACTCATCTTTCTCCATTGACTCTTGTTATAACTTTGACATGCGTAGTTCGTTCCTCTTCAATTCAAGAGATAGGAGACAGCAGGGCGCAGGCTGACCGTGCCCTGCTGTATCCCTCTGATCGCTTTACACACCACCGGCCACAGGGTGGCAGCAGAGAGCGAGCGGTTTGTTCATCCGCTTGCCTTTAATTAAAACCGCCAAGCCAGTGACGTTCAGCGCAGTGCAGGAGTAATTAGCAAGCAAGATTATCAAGGAGTCATAGAGAGAGCCTTTATTTTGCTTCCCTTGCCTGCTTTTTTACATCAAGGGAACTGATCAACAGTGTTGCCAACTTAACGACTTTCTCACTAAATCTAGCGACTTTTCAAAACTCCTGGCAACTTTTTTTGTCAAAAGCTACTAGCAAAAAATCTAGCGACTTTTTCTGCTGTTTTGGAGACTCTGACAGGAAAACTCTGATCATTTTGCAGTTACTGTTTTCAATGAGCAGCAGGTGCTGCTGTGAGCTTCTCCCCGTTTCAAAGCACAGGCTGTCAGTCCAGTAACCCCGCAGCAGTCCCAGTGTCTGATTAGAGGAGACGCACATCACTCCACGGCCAGACGGCAGATGAATCGCGCATGCGCAGTCCCTACAGATCCCATCCAGACTTACGGAGCCATATAAACGAAAATGTTTCTTCACTGTCATGCTAAAATAAACCACAGCATTTAGCCTCTATTAAAAAAACGTATTTTGGGTGTTTTATACTCACTTTTTGGTCTCTTCCACAACGTTATTCCTCTCCTACAACGTTGATTACAATTACACGCAAACTGGGAAATATGCAAATTAGGCGATGACGTCATTTAGCGACTTCTAGCGACTTTTAGGACAGCCAACAGCGACTTTCCTTACTGAGGAGTTGGCATGCTGGCAGTTTTGAGAGAGTCCATTATTGAGGAAGTTCAGTGTCCAGACTTCATATCCATCCAGGTTGATGAAACAATGGACATCTCCACCCAGTGTCAGCTTGTTCTTGTGATCCGCTACATCGACAAAATGAATGAAGTGCAGGAGAGATTTTTTGAGTTTATACCTCTGCAATCTGCCACAGCTGAGTCCATTGCCACAGCACTTTTGGAGAGGCTGAGCCTCATTCTCCCTGATGACCAGAAGAGCAAACTCATCTCCCAGCCAGGCCTATGATGGTGCGAGTGTCATGAGAAGAGCCACAGGTGGTGTACAGAAGAAAGTGAGCGATGTGTATGCAAATGCACACTATGTCCACTGCTATGCTCACCAGCTCAACATTATCATGCAGCAGGTGACATCCCGTATCCCAAAAGTTGGTCAGTTCTTCTCTGACCTAGCTGGATTCTCAGGATTTTTTTCAAGATCCCCCAAGAGAACCAGTGTGCTTGACAGAGTGGCGGCACACAGGCTTCCAAGAGCAAGCACAGTAAGGTGGAACTTCCACAGCCGTGCTGTCAACACTGTGTTTGAGCACAAAGACGACCTCCTTCAGTGCTTCGAAACCATCAGGGACTCAGGTAACTTTGATCCTACCACTGTCCGTGAAGCTGGAGGTTTTGTGAGACTCCTGGAGGATGCTACCTTCTGCTTCTTCCTGGAGCTTTTCCACCGCATCATGCCTCATGTGGACATGCTCTACAGCCAACTCCAGAAGAGGTCCATCGATTCGGTCTTTGTCCACAGAGTGACGCAGCATTTCACCGACAACGTGCAGATGATCAGGTAAATACATTTGTATGTAACCATATTAAACCCTTATGCATCCTCTCACAAAAAGTGTCATACGCAGTCCTATGGGACAAAAATGTCCAAGTCAAAAACTGTAATAAAATTATTATATAATCATATCATTTCTCTTACATGATTAGATTTTTAAACCATCAGTCCAGATAATAAAAGTTTTGATTAAACTGATCATTTTCAGAGTATTAACATTTTCTTTATTACCTTTAATTCCCAGTTCATTTACATTATATCACTATTGTTTATTGTAAAAAAATAAATTAAACTGAGTTTTACCCAAACACTTAATGCTAAAGGAAATATTTAAAACTAATGCAGTCTTGGATGTGTTAGTGATGAGTAACAATGATTGATTTTGACAATGATTTTGTTTCCATCATTATTTATTTGTGGATAATTTGTGTGAAATGAAAAACTCACACTCAGTCATGTGCGCATCACATAACTGTAATAAAAAACAACTTCTGATTAATGTTAACCATAATAAGTCATTATTTATGATACTTAATGTGCTTAATTTGTTTCTGTTTCCTGGCAACTAAAGTTTAATTTTTTTCTCTTCTGGGGCTGGTCAGAGACTCCCTCCCTACTGTGAGTGAAGATCATCACAGCTGTGTGCCTCAGCAGCAGCTGGCCAAGAAGCGCCACACACTGGGACCAGATGAACTACAGAGGATAGCTACAGAGGTGAGATCAAAGCTGAGGCTCTGGTAACTTAGTATCCTATCATATGTCTGTGACTGTTGTCCTTCCTGTTGTTATTCCTTTCTATATATATATATGTGGACGTCGTCTCTCCCTGAAGTTGATGAGTGGTGACCTGAACAATCAAAATTTTTCTCACCACTCATCAGGACACACAGCTTCATAAATAAATCTAATATCAACTGGCAGCGGTTCCTCCTGGCCTTAGCAATCTGAACAACATGGCTCCATGTAGCGCTGATAAACCTGCTGAACAAACTGCCACATGTAGATAGCAGGGCGTTTATGAAACACAGAATTCAACTGCACAACAGCTGCTAGTGCATGCATATATGTCCGCAGCAATAATAAGCGATTATCTGTGTTGAATTAACACTGGTATTCAAGGCTGAAGTCTGTTATTTTCCTCTGTAAAGTAACATGTTTGAAACCTGGTAAATTAAAGAAGGACATGAGGGTGTCCACAACCATATTCCCAAACCTCCAATTACTCCAATAAAGTAGATGCTATTCTGTTGTAGATAAACATTTTCCAAATAAGATTCAACAATATGGACATGACCTGAGTGTGTTGTATGGTCTTTTACAGTGTTATAATCATAGTAAGCTGTTATGTGAACAATTGGACAAGACACTTTTATGTAGGTTCTGTGTGATATAATGTGTGTCTTTCTTTATAGGTTTGTGACACAATCCTGGGCCATGCAAAAGAGAGGTTTGCCTTCACCAAACCCCTAATCAGTGCTACACTGCTTCAAGGAGACAGATTCCAGGAGTACGACAGCCAGTTCCCTGAAGCAGCCCTCAACACCACCATGGAGGCCTATCCAATGCTGAACAATGGCAAGCTGAAAACTGAACTGTTGCTCATCTTAAGCAACACAGAGTTCAGGAGTTGCAATGGTGCTGTGGCTCTGTACCAGCTCTTCATGAGCAACAATCTTCAGGACACCTTCTCAAGAGACTGTGTCTCTCCTGAAGATCCTCATCATGACTCCAATGACGACAGCTGAATCTGAGAGGTGCTTCTCAACACTAAAAAGAATCAAGACCTTCCTCAGGAACACGATGTCGCAGGATCGTCTTAATGCACTGGCCATGCTCTCTGTGGAAAAGAAACTTGTCAGGGAGACCCCAGATTTTAACCATAGAGTCATTGAGAAATTTGCATGTCTCAAAGACAGAAGAGCAAAACTTGCATACAAAAAATAACACAGATGTAGAGGTGCTGGCTTTACAGTTTTTTTTTATTGCTAACACGCATTGGTCGAAACTGAAGTCACATGTTCAAAACTCTTAGCACTGCCTGCATTTCCATCATGTATCTCAGCTAAACAGTAAATCTTGTCCCCAAAACTGTTTCTCACCAACAAAACACTTCATACATGTCTCAAAATAAGTTCATTCAACCACAACACTAGAAAATAATCTCACTTTGGAAACAAATGCTGTCAGTCTTAGGACACTGAACCACAAAATACTAACAACAGAGAGCATTACATGAAATAAATTGTAATCTTTCAAGTTCGAATGGTTTCTTTTTAGATAAATCAGTATTTTATTCTAAAATAAGATCTTTGCACTTTGAGTTTTTCCTTTCTTTTATAAATTATTGTAATATATTGCAACAAGAATGAATCAGGAATGCAGCAGTTTACTTCAACAACATTGATGTATTTTCTCTGTGCCTTTGCATCGGTACTTTGGGACCTTACAAAAAATAGAAAGTTTACTGTAAACAAAAAAAATGCAGAATCTCAGAATTCAGGGGGCAGAATAGAAATCAAGAGACAAAAGTCAGAAACCAACAACATGTACTTGTATACTGTAACATTCACATGTTTCCATCCATTACATCTGATGTCTTCTCTGGAGATGCACTGTGGCTAGAACCTTTTGAGTGTCTCCTTCAATATGGTTTCTGATGAGGCCAAACACAGATCACCTGAATCGGTTTTCAACTGACAACTACACTCAGCTGTGTTTGGAATTACATAATTTTTTAAAATTAAGTTTATTGTCAATATTTTGATATGATTTTCAATAAATTTCAATGTGGCTGCAGCAGAAACTCCTCATGCCCCCCCCCCCCATTATTCTGTTCTGATTGTGTTTTTAACTGTTTTGAACACAGTGTGTTAGCATTTGAAAAATGTGCTGTAAAGGTCTAGTGTTTTGCAGGTGGTGAACTAGTAACTGAGAAAAGACTTCATGAATTTTGCTGACTGTGGTCACTGAATGTATTTTGTGTGAAAGCAACGGAAAGTGATTCACAGTTCAGTCCACATGGACTTCTGTTTTGCAGACTGTGTTAAGAGTTTTGAATATGGGACTTCAGTTTCGACTAATGCGTGTTAGCAATAAAAAAACCTGCAATCTCTAAAATGTGAGGATTTACTTTTTTAATAATGTAAATAGAAATGTTAGTTGACACAAGCGGCACCTTAGACTGAAAGCCTGTTGATTTTCATATGTTCTGAAATCTGAGGAATTACTCTTTAACCACGCCCGACGGGTACGTCGGCGGGGTTATTGCATTCAGTGCGGTATCTGGCTGGCTATGTATGTATGTGTGTATGTATGTATGTATGTGCCTATGTCTGGTCCGATATCTCTGCAACCGCTGAAGTCAGGATAATCAAACTTGGCACATAAGATCAGTCTAAGGTCCCCTGCTCAGTTGTGGAGTTACAGGTCAGCAGATCAAGTAGGGAGGGAGATACGTACGATGATCAAAATTGATACATATTGCATCAGTTGTATAGGGAGGACAGGGTTTTCGCCAGCAGAGGGCGTGGTTCTGCCCTCTACTGAGGGCTCATTTAGTTTTCTTTATTTTCATTGTAAATATTTAATGTTAGTTGACAGAAGCACTTTGGGCTCAAAGCCTAAGCTAAGATAAGATAGGTTTTATTTGTCACATGCACAGTTATACATAGTATAATGCCTAATGGTTTCAGTATTTTTTTTTTCAGGCAAAGTGACAAATTTTTATTGCTTTGATCTTAAATATGCAGATTTGCTGTTTTCTCATTGTCATGTAAGGTTGTTAATGTAAAAGTTAGCTCACAGAAGCACTGTCTGCTTTAAGCCTTTTAGTTAGGTTTTTTTTTTAACAAAAAGTCCAATGTTTGTTGGTTTCACATGTATGGATTTGTTTTTGTTTATCTGAGTATGTAAATATAAATATGTTGTTCCAAAGATTTTGCTGGACAGAAGAAGCACTTGGCACTCTTTGAAGCTGGAAAAAGGAATTGTTTCTTTTTTTACTTTTGAAGTTAAAAAAAAAAAAAGATTTGCATATTTATACATTCTTAATTTGTTTAATTATAGAAAAGGAGATTTTAAGGGTTTGTGTACCAATTACACCTTATCTGGAGCAACTCATATCAAACACTGGGGAGATAAATTCAAATTCACTAGCTGGTAACATTTATGTGCATTTAATTGTCTATTTGACTCAGCAGTAGTGCTTAGGTGTACCCTCGTAGTGGTGCATAGTAATAGCACATCAAATGGCTGTGAACACAATTTACATCAATTCTTGTATTCCGGTGTTGCCAACTCTGCTATTTGCTTTGGTAAATTAGTGCGCCCCCCAAGAGAAAAATTCACCAGCCGCCACTGAAATGGAATCCACTGTGTTAAATAGGGTTTCACTCTTGAGGTAAAGATCGAACAAAATGATAGTACAGACAAAGTTGAGTGGATAATATGGTGTAAAAAAGACAGACAGCGTCGAATTACATACAAAAAGTCAGGGTAGGTTTGCTTGCATAGATCATGTGACTTCTGGTTATTGATTGCTGAAATGGTAATTTGTGAAAGATAAAATAAAGATATATGAAATGTGTGCATGAATTTTGAACTTGTTCCATTCCATCAATCTGTTTCTGATTTGACATTCCCGCTCTTATAATAACATTTTCCCCTCTATAACCACACCCAGTTAAATGTAAGTATATCCAAAGTAACCGTCATGTAATCTTTATCAAATCAAGATGCTGTTGAGATCTTTTTACCATAACAGAACATAAATCATTAATAATGAGACAAGCATGCAATCCTCATACAGAAACAACACAACTGTAATATTTTGTGAATTCCAAAAATAAGAGTATCTGAGATGAGTCAAAGTCAGTTAGTCAAAGTACGTGGTTACAACATTCCCCAACCACAAACCCTGTGGTGTGAGTGTGAGTGCTGCTCAACGCCAGGGACACAGCACCCAGGTCAGGAGACAGAGAAGCCTACAGGGGAGCCAGAGCAGACATGCACACGGGGATTAAAATGGCTAAATAACAGTAAAAGCTGCAGATTGAGGACAACTTTAAGCAGAGCAACCCCCTCAGCATGTGGTAAGGCATCAGGGACACCACAGACCACCAACAAGGCCATGCCACCCCCATCCCAACTGACACCTCTCTCCCAGACCAGCTCAAACCTTTTTCTGCTCACTTTGAGGTCAGCTCCAACTCAGGACCGGCTTCTCCTGGTGTCCCAGAAGGCAGCATCTTCAGCCTGCTCCTCTACTCCCCCTACACCCATGACTGCCTCCCACCCACAGCAAGAACACTATTGTTAAATTTACAGACAACACAACCATAGTGTATCAGGCAATAATGAGGCTGCATACAGTGAGGAGGTCCAAGCACTCTCCACATGGTCCAGTGACCTGAACCCCAACATCAACAAGACAAAATAACTCTTCATGGACTTTAGGAAAAGGAACAAAACTGCTCATAGGCAACTTAGCATCATCAGGTGGAGATCTAGCAGGTCTCTAGCTTCAAGTTCGGACAGGACCTGGAGAACAAGCACCACCCATGTCATCAGGAAGACCCAGCAGTGCCTCTTCTTCCTGAAGACTCTGAGATGCACCAGGCTCTCACAAAAGCTGCTGAAGACCTTTCACCACTGCACAATAGAGAGTATACCTGACTTACAGGCGTACAATCTGGTACTCAAGTAGTACAGCGACAGAAAAAGAAAGACCTGCAGTGTGTCATTAAGATGGCTCAGTGGATTGTTGTCTCCCCACTCCAAACACTGTGTGACATCTACTTGAGTTGACTCCACAGAAGCGCCATCAACATCAGGAAAGACTCCCCAGCTCACCCTGGTCACCCCCTGTTCATCGTCTTCTCCTTAGGCAAACTCAGAACCATCCTTAGTCAAACAAATTGAGGAACAGCTTCTTCCCCAGAGCTTTGGAGAGTCTGAACTCATAAAGTTGAATTGTGCGTTGTATAGGTCAGGCTAAGAATGCGTCCATTCTCATTTCATACTGTTTCAATGGCATAAACATCTGTTTCAAAAGTGCAGTCATGTAAAAAAAAAAAAGCAAATTCATAACTTTGAAACTGGTACCTCTTTTGACATGCTGGTACAAGAAAGACACAAATAAAGGTGAAATATTTGAAGACAACCACAAGGATGAAGGGCCTTTGAAGTAGGCTTTTGGCATCAGAAACTTTTACTGCCCCTATAAACAGAAATAGCATTCTTGTAGAATTATGTACCAGTCTCTGATCTCAGCTTGCTTAAATTTTTGTCCACTCGCCCATGCAAAATTCCTTCCCCTGCAATATGTTTCAGGAATTTCTTTCATGTACAGCCTGTTTTAAACACCCCATGACATTTCAATAGGATTCAAATATGTCTGTTTCTTTGTTTTGAGTCATTTCTTGGTGGATTTGCAAGTGTGATTAGGATCAATATCCTGCTGAAAACTTTAACTTTCAGATAGGTGACTTGGCTTTGTTTTCAAGCATCGTTTGATGTGATGCAGGATAAACAACTGAATCAATAAGTGCAAGGCGCCCAGCCCCTGAGGTAGTAAAGCAACCACACAGTTGGTATTCTCCTTCTGCAGCAAACACATCTACTGTTAGTGTGGTCAAACAACTCTATCTTTGACTTGTCTGTCCAGGGCATGTTATTCCAAAAGGCCTGGTCTGTGTCTAGATGTTCAATCGGGACCAAACTGTTTTGCTATAATGTTGTTTTTGGACAGGGAAGGCTTTTTCCTGGTATGCCTCTCATGCAGGTCAATGACTTTCTAATTATAGACACATGCACTTTGACACCAGCAGTTATAAAGTTACCTGCACATCCTATGAGGAAATTTGAGGGAATTGGAGCCTCTCTCTCTTTTTCTCTCTTTTCTTTGCATCAAATGGTCTGCTAGTAGACTTAATTGCTGAGAAAGGCCAGTCCTGGACTGACTGACCATGGTGTGAAATCCACACCACGTTTAGATGAGTTGCCTTACAATGGAAGGATTTATTTCACTTCATTTTCAGATCTTTGTAAATCCCTTGCCAAACTCACATGCACCAACAATATTTTGTTCTGAGGGCCTTAGAGACCATTTTAGAGCTTGGCATGATGACAGCACACACTTCAATAGAAAAGAAAGCACCAGACACTAAAGACAAATTCCACTTGTCAAACCCCAAGGAGGTTCTAATCATTGGCACTTAATCTGGAACCCCTTGAACTATATAGATATGAAAGTAAAATAAGTATGATGAATGACACAAAATGTGAATTTTCAGTATAGCACATGTATCAAAGAGAATCAAGTGTTTTAAAGTCAAAAGTTTGGACACACCTTCTCATTTAATGGTTTTTCTTTATTTTTACTACTTTCTACGTTGTACAGTGCCTTGTGAAAGTATTCGGCCCCCTTGAACTTTTCAACCTTTCGCCACATTTCAGGCTTCAAACAAAGATATGAAATTCAAATTTTTTGTCAAGAATCAACAACAAGTGGGACACAATCGTGAAGTGGAACGAAATTTATTGGATATTTTAAACTTTAACAAAAAAAACCCTGAAAAGTGGGGCGTGCAATATTATTCGGCCCCCTTACATTAATACTTTGTAGCGCCACCTTTTGCTGCAATTACAGCTGCAAGTCGCTTGGGGTATGTCTATCAGTTTTGCACATCGAGAGACTGAAATTCTTGCCCATTCTTCCTTGCAAAACAGCTCGAGCTCAGTGAGGTTGGATGGAGAGCGTTTGTGAACAGCAGTCTTCAGCTCTGCCCACAGATTCTGGATTGGATTCAGGTCTGGACTTTGACTTGGCCATTCTAACACCTGGATACGTTTATTTGTGAACCATTCCATTGTAGATTTGGCTTTATGTTTTGGATCATTGTCCTGTTGGAAGATAAATCTCCGTCCCAGTCTCAGGTCTTTTGCAGACTCCAACAGCTTTTCTTCCAGAATGGTCCTGTATTTGGCTCCATTCATCTTCCCATCAATTTTAACCATCTTCCCTGTCCCTGCTGAAGAAAAGCAGGCCCAAACCATGAGGCTGCCACCACCATGTTTGACAGTGGGGATGGTGTGTTCAGGGTGATGAGCTGTGTTGCTTTTACGCCAAACATATTTTGCATTGTGGCCAAAAAGTTCGATTTCGGTTTCATCTGACCAGAGCACCTTCTTCCACATGTTTGGTGTCTCTCTCAGGTGGCTTGTGGCAAACTTCAAACCAGACTTTTTATGGATATCTTTGAGAAATGGCTTTCTTCTTGCCACTCTTCCATAAAGGCCAGATTTGTGCAGTGTACGACTGATTGTTGTCCTGTGGACAGACTCTCCCACCTCAGCTGTAGATCTCTGCAGTTCATCCAGAGTGATCATGGGCCTCTTGGCTGCATCTCTGATCAGTCTTCTCCTTGTTCGAGGTGAAAGTTTAGAGGGACGGCCGGGTCTTGGTAGATTTGCAGTGGTCTGATACTCCTTCCATTTCAATATGATTGCTTGCACAGTGCTCCTTGAGATGTTTAAAGCTTGGGAAATCTTTTTGTATCCAAATCCGGCTTTAAACTTCTCCACAACAGTATCTGGGACCTGCCTGGTGTGTTCCTTGGTCTTCATGATGCTCTTTGCACTTTCAACAGAACCCTGAGACTATCACAGAGCAGGTGCATTTATATGGAGACTTGATTACACACAGGTGGATTCTATTTATCATCATCAGTCATTTAGGACAACATTGGATCATTCAGAGATCCTCACTGAACTTCTGGAGTGAGTTTGCTGCACTGAAAGTAAAGGGGCCGAATAATATTGCACGCCCCACTTTTCAGTTTTTTATTTGTTAAAGTTTAAAATAGCCAATAAATTTCGTTCCACTTCACGATTGTGTCCCATTTCTTGTTGATTCTTGACAAAAAATTAGAATTTTATATCTTTATGTTTGAAGCCTGAAATGTGGCGAAAGATTGAAAAGTTCAAGGGGGCCGAATACTTTCAGAAGGCACTGTAGATACATACTGAAGACATCAAAACTGTGAAGCAAGATATTTGGAATTATGTAGCAAACAGACAAATGTGAAGCAACTCTAAATATGTTTTAGATTTTAGATTTCTCAAAGCAGCCACCGTTTGCTTTGATGACAGCTTTGCAAACCCTGGACCTTCTGTCAATGATTTCATGAGATAGTCACTTGAAATGGTTTTCACTTCACAGGCGTGCCTGGTCAAGGTTCATTTGTGAAATTTCTTGTCTTCTTACTGGTGTTGGGACCATCAGTTGTGTAGTGCAGAAGTCAGGTTGGTACACAGCTGACAGCAAGATGTGACAACTGTTAGAATCCATATTATGACAAGAACCAATCAGCTAAGTAAAGAGAAACAACAGTCCATCATTACTTTAAGAACTGAAGGTCAGTCAGTCCAGAAAATTGCAAAAACTTTGAATGTATCCCCAAATGCAGTCACAACAACCATCAAGCAGTACGACAAAACTGGCTCACATGAGGACTGAACTGTGAATCACTTTCCGTTTCTTTCATACAAAATACATTCATTGACCACAGTCAGCAAAAATTCGTGAACTCTTTTCTTAGTTACTAGTTGACTACCTGCAAAATCTGGACTTTTAAAGCACATTTTACAAATGCTACCACACTTTGTTCAAAACACAATCAGAACAGAATGATGTGTGTGTGTGTGTGTGTGTGTGTGTGTGTGTGTGTGTGTGTGTGTGTGTGTGTGTGTGTGTGTGTGTGTGTGTGTGTGTGTGTGTGTGTGTGTGTGTGTGTGTGTGTGTGTGTGTGTGTGTGTGTGTGTGTTGGGGGGGGGGATTTCTGCAGCAGCCTACAGCCACATTGAAATCTATTGAAAATCATATCAAAATATTGACAATAACAATAAATAAAAAGATCATGTAATTCCAAGCACAGCCGAGTGTGGTTGTCAGCTGAAAACCAATTCCGGTGATCTGTCTTTGGCCTCATCAGAAACCATAGTAAAGGAGTGGCTTCTTATTGTTTTTCCTTTGGAAATATGGATCAAAGAGCACCGGTTCAGGTTGGTAGAGAAAGAAGAGTGGCCAGGAGAGGGAGAGGAGGAAGGAGAGGAAGACCAAGAGCTGTGGTCTCTGATGAGAGTAGGGCCACAGTGATTGAACATGTGGTAAATCATGGACTCTCTTTTAGAATTCCAGAGTACAGACAAATTTGCATGATTCACTGCACATCCCAAGATGTCTGTGTTGTTTTTACCTTCATATTCACCCTTCTTGAACCCCGTGGAAGAATGTTTTTCACCATCAAAATGGAAAGTTTATGATCACTCTCCACACAACCAGCTCTCCTTGTTGGATGCAATGAATGCTGGCTGTGGAGATATTTCTCCCAAAGCCTGCCAGGAATGGATCAGACACTCAAAAAGGTTCTACCCACAGTGCATTGCCAGAGAAGACATCAGATGTGACGTGGATGGAAACATGCGGCCAAATGCAGACGACAGGGTGTGAATGTTACAGTATACATGTGTTGTTGGTTTTTCAGTTTTATCTCTTGATTTCTATTCTGCCCCCTGAATTCTGAGATTCTGGATTGTTTTTTGTTTACAGTGAACGTTTTATTTTTTGTAAGGTCCCAAAGTACCGATGCAAAGGCACAGAGAAAATATGTAAATGTTGTTGAAGTAAACTGCTGCATTCCTGATTCATTCTTGTTGCAATATATTACAAAGATTTAGACCACTCAAAGTGCAAAGGTCTTATTTTATAATAAAATACTAATTTATGTCAAAATCATTCAAACTTGAAAGATTAAATGTATTTCATGTAATGCTCCCTGTTGTTGGTATTTTGTAGTTCAGCGTGCTAACAGTGACAGTGTTTGTTTCCAAAGTGAGACTATTTACTAGTGTTGTGGTTGAATGAGCTTATTTTGAGACATGTATGAAGTGTTCGGTTTGGTGAGAAACAGTTTTGGGGATGAGATTAACTGTTGCATGATGGAAATGCAGGCTATGCTAAGAGTTTTGAACATGTGACTTCAGTTCTGACCAATGCTTGTTAGCAATTGAAAAACCTGTAATATGACCGTAGAGGAGGAGAAAACCATGTCCTTAATTTTCTGTATTTAGTAAGTCTTCGATTAAGAAGTGGTAACTTCGTGGAGCTAGGGTAAAATGACATTGTGTTGTTCACAAAAACAGTGACATTATTGCAGAAGGAATGACTTTTTTGTGTATTGTGTAAATGGTGATGAACCAGTAGATCTGCCTTTGAATTAAAACGCATTCATAGGAAATAGTACAACAAATTTCAAGGTTTGTGTGATTTTTAGCTTGCAGTACTTATATATTATGGGTCCTTTCCCTTTTACCTTGTCTACCACACCTCTCACTGAATTCCACTTACTTTAAGTTTTAACTATGTACTGGCCCAAACATATCTGAAATAAATGATTAAACACAGTCTTAGAATTTGTACTAAAATTGAATGCAGGCAGGAAAGTGAGTTTGAAAGCCAGACATTACTGAACACCAACTGGTAGATCAATAGTATTGATCAGCAATTGTATTAAACCCGAGTAGATTGTTTTTTTTGCACTGTGAGGCACTAAAGTCTGACTGTGCAAAGTTAGAAGAAGAAAAAGAAGAACATTACAAACCATCCAGGTCTTTATGTCTATAACACATACTTGAAGTTTGGGTTGTTTTATTTGACTTCATAGATAAATATAGCTGGGTGTCACCTGCATAGTACTGAAAGTGTATGTAGTGTTTCCTGAAAATATTGCCCAAGGGGAGGATGTACAAGGTGAATCATATCGGTCCTATCACAGAAACCGTGGAACTCCATAACTGACTCTTGTGAGCATAGAAGAATCACCACTGCTATAAAGAAACTGGAATATATGAGATAAATATGTCTTAAGCTGGTCTAGTGTGGATCCTTTAATCTCAAAGACATGCTCTAGTCTCTACAATGAAATGTGATCAACTGCAGCACTGAGATCCAGCAAGACGTGTACAGAGATGAGTACGTCTGAGGCTATAAAAAGATTGTTGTTGATTTTCACCAGTTACGTTTCTGTGCTAAAATCTCCCCTAAATCCTGAATTAAACCCTTTGAATGCACCATTTATTTGCAGATGGTCACATAATTAGCTTGCAACTGCTCACTCATTCTGGAAGCTGCTTTGGCCTTGACAGTTAAACTGAATGGAGCCATCAGTGAAGTTTTCCCACCAATGTGCTCAAGGTTTTCTTCCTGTTAAGAGGGTGTTTTTCTTGCCACTGTCGCCTAAGTGCTGCTCTGGGGGTTCAGGCAAATGGGTTCTGCAAAGCGTCTTAAGACAATTTGACTCGTTGTTGGTGCTGTAAGAATGAAATTGAATTGAACTGAATTGAATTAAAACATCTGTCTATAAAGCCCTTTGGACTGGCATCAGTAAAATTCACCTTTTGAATATGCACTGTAATGAACAGCATAGGTGACTGTAAGTACAGGAAAAAATCACTTTAGGATTGAGATATGTGTTTGAATAAACAATCCAATATTCTGCAAGAGTAAGTCTCTCATTAAGCTGCTGAAGTTTCAATCTCAAAGGGTCACCCTGTTTGTGCCTGTAGTTGTTAATTCTCACAGAGCAGTTACTGGTGGATTAGAGGTTTGTGACTTTCTGATGATAAGTCGGTTGGTTACAGCAATTTTTGCCATCTGCTTCCTTTAATACTTACATTTAACAACATTGCAGTGTGTGTGTGTGTGTGTGTGTGTGTGTGTGTGTGTGTGTGTGTGTGTGTGTGTGTGTGTGTGTGTGTGTGTGTGTGTGTGTGTGTGTGTGTGTGTGTGTGTGTGTGTACTTGTTTCTGCTATACCGGTGGGGACTTTGACCTGACTATTTGCTATAAAGGTGGGGACTTGTCTTACGGTGGGGACCTAAAATGAGGTCCCCACGGGTGGCAACACCATTTTCTTGGCCATATTGTTGTTAATAAAAAATGTAAAAGTGCTAAAACGTTTGTTTAGGGTTAGGCATTGATTTGGTGATGGTTAAGGTTAGGGTTAGGGTAAGGGTTAGGAGTTAGATATGAATGGGAGTCAATGGTAAGTCCCCACCGGTATAGAAAACAAACGTGTGTGTGTGTGTGTGTGTGTGTGTGTGTGTGTGTGTGTGTGTGTGTGTGTGTGTGTGTGTGTGTGTGTGTGTGTGTGTGTGTGTGTGTGTTGACCAGCAGAGGATGCCATTGTACACTTTTTCAAAACCGCATTTCTATTAATTAATGAGTTTGAATTAGTGGTTGAGCATACTGCATAAATGATTTTTTTTAACATTACAGATGAAAGGAAAGTTGTTTTTATGTACAATATGTTTCTGTACAAACACCCTACAAATAGATAGACAACCAATACAATCTAATGTGCTTATGTATTACTGTGCCACCTCTTAAGTCATATTTTTTTATTCAGAGCTGTATTGTTACTGTTTGCTGGGCCCACTTAACCCTAATCAGAGGGTGCTCGTCTGCCTTCATGGGTTTAAAAGGTTCATGAAAAGCTGATTTGAAACCCTGGGTTAAGGACATAACCAACCCTATTGCAGCCAGCCCGCAGGAATATTTTGACTGAAAAAAGTCATGTTCTTATTCTCAGATTACTGGACCTGTTTCTTTAACCTTTCAACCCCCAGGAAGTCCGAGGCAATTACTCTTTCCAATTGGAGGATAATAAGAGACACTAAAGAAAAGCAAGAGCAACAGTGCCAACCACTGCACCGTCAGCTATCATGATGCACGGACACTTTACTAAATCTGTTTTCTCTACATTTACTCAGCTGTGTGACACCATCACATAAGAATGCCACCATCACACCTACACAGAAATCATCCGGGTACTTTGGCAGTGTTTGCTATGAGCCTCATGTTTGCATCAGCATAGGCAGATTTCATAGTCAGTAGATACACTCTGATAAAGACCCTCAAAATGGCTCCAGTTACCCAGGAGATTTTAGATCTGCTGTGTAGGACTAGATGTTGATCTCCCTTCTCGCATACATGAGACACCTACAATTCTGTGGGATGGTCAAGTGTCACGCCCTCTCCCTCTCCGGTGCTCTGGCTCCGCTGATTACGAGCAGCTGTGGATGAGCCCAGCTGCTCGTAATCAGTAATCAGCGGCTGATAAAAACCTGGCTCTGCCACAGCTCCGACGCTGGGCCATTGCATGCTGCACTCCGTTCCACGCACGTTGCTCCCCGCACTTTCTTGCTCCATGTGGATTACCTCATCTGCCTCTCACCCAGGAATCCCTCGTCTGCTCATGTGGAATACCTCGCCACGCTCTCTCCACTGGCTCCCCCAACTCTGCCTCTGTCCTGTCTCCCTAACACCGGACATTCTGTGAGTCACCTCTCTCCCATTTAGTTAGTTTAGCCCCCACCACGGCCGAGAGCCGCCCTCTTTAGATTCAGTTTTAGTTTCCTCGTTCTCTTAATTCCCTGAGACTCCTCTGTAGCATATTGATCATATAGGGTTAGGGTTATCTCAAGGCACTGCACCTATTACGGTAAAACCCTGACAAAATCACTCAGAGAAACCTAACAAACTCACATTTACGAAAGCCTCCAGCAGAGCAAAGCGCAGGGAGGGCAGATATCTGTTTCGACCAGTTGGGGTAAGGGTAAAGGGGAGAGGGAACCTGACAGCAGCATAAAACATACAAACCATGCATGGACATAGATATTTGGAATCAGACAACTCTGAAAACAAGTAAACCGCTCTAGGCCTTTGCATGTGCAGTGCTGCTGATGACATGAAATGGCCTCTTATGTACCCT
Organism: Acanthochromis polyacanthus; assembly: GCF_021347895.1. Lineage (NCBI taxonomy): Eukaryota > Metazoa > Chordata > Actinopteri > Pomacentridae > Acanthochromis > Acanthochromis polyacanthus. The sequence goes on from NC_067132.1 coordinate 11,093,576, forward strand.
GGTAATACACTGAAGTTTAAGCATGTCAAATAGGACATGGAGTATTATGGAATCAGCTACATTTTTGTTATGTTCATTGTATTTTTCAGGTAATATACTTTTAGTGGTACCAGGCATTGAAATGAACAAGAAATTGAAGAAAACAAGAGTGGTCTAATAGCTTTTCCATGGCTGTATATGTCTATTAGAAATCTTGGTTCCAATGCTCCCTCCCTCAAACAGAGGGCTAGCAAACCTGGTGTCCAATCAATGGATCCTGGGGGTAGAAGTTCATCCATGCCCTAATATCAATAAGAGTTATAATGTGCATGCATCTGTTTGAAATCAGTGGTGCAGTATTTCAGTCCTTTGAAGGGGGCCTGTCAGATACACATTTGTTTGCTGAGACAAATGTCAGAATAGTTGATTTCCCAGCTGTGTCTCCCTGTGCTGTGCCCATCTTCAGGGTCCAATATGATTAAGTAGTAAACAGATGAGAAACATGATATGGAAAAGGATGTAGCTCAGTCACACGCTCTTCTGTTTACTCAAGATAAATGCACAAAATAGTTTGAACATACTGCAAATGGGACATTTATCTTGGCCTAATTACTTCTACAAATATGAATAAAAAAAATGACTTCTTAATAAATTCAGGTTTGGGCTTAGCAGGCTTACGTGGCCTTTACTCTTCTAATAAACAGGAGTTATACTTTGTAGAGTCATGCACTTCTCCTGCAATCCTCAACATGTCCTTGATAAACTGCCAAAAACTCATATTTATGACCATTATAAATCCAGCATTTATCAGTGGATGTCAAAGCTCCATTTCGTTCAGTGCCACCTGAACGAATGAAATCATGAGTAGTAAACACAACAAAACAGGCAAGAACTAATTTAATCAAGCCATTTAGAAACATTTTAGGTTAGTTAGACGATTTGCAAATGCTCCCACATGCTCGACTTCAGGCTACAACCACCTGAAAAAATCAAACACAATAGCAACGTACTGAGAACTTTGAGAGATTTATAATGCTTAGTTTCAGCTGAGCGTGTCATCTGTTGAGCCTGAGGGGCTGTTGTTTTGGAGTGGGAGGCATGCACTGACATCTTTTTACATCAGCTCCATGACCGGCTGGCTACTGGAATTTATTAGGATTCAGACGGTTTACAAGACAGTCAGAGGTTCAGAGATGTCAGCCATCATCCATCCTCACCTGTGTTATCTGCAGCTATCAGACCGGCACTGCTGATAGAGCACAGGTTGACTGTGTTAACATGAATTCAGACAGTTTTCACATGTACAGTGGTGGAAAAAAGCTTTCGGGCACCCTTAAATTAAATATTATCATTTTGTGTTTCAAAAGGTGTGGCAGACACAAACAAATACAAATGATTTTTTTGTTTATTGTTTAAAAGAAAAACTAACAATTTTGGTAGTGATGGGGCTTATAGTCTGGATCCATGGATTTGTTAAAGATTTCTGTATCATTGTGAGATAGCAGCACGGTGTCACTTGTAACCATGACAACAATTGAACACTACATCAGCTGCCTGCTGATGATCACATGATTGTGATCCTGCTACAAATCCACCGCTGCAGACTTAGGAAATTAGAATTAGAATGGCTTTATTCTTGGCATAGATGGCATGACAAAAATATAAATAGCTTCCGCTGGACGGTGCACAACAACAAGCCAATAAGAAATAAAATATCAGCATTAATATAAAATCAAATGACAATAATACTAATAACAATAAATGATGCCAGAAACAATTGATTAAATTGTGGAGGTGTTTCTGAGTCCCATCAATTTCCACTGCCCTCTACAAGTTTAGATGGTGCGATTCAGTATCTGTGCATAACGTACACATGCACAACACACGCCTGTGCTCAGTGAAAGGTCATTTTGTTTGTGTGTACATCTATATTAAATGGCCACATTCTACATAGCAGTGATTTCTGATCATCAATAATTAATAAAAATGCTGCATTTCTAAAAAAAAAAAAAAAAAGCTGCTTGTTACGACCCGGCTCGACAGGCCGTAAACGACAAGTGTACACAACCAGGAAGCACGTTTAAAGCCCAAAGTCAGAGCATTTATTTACCAGCGTAGGCCAAATCACAAATTGTATGTCATCAGTGTAAATGTATTGTGTGCTGTGGGTGCATTGGTGAGTGCCGTCAGTAAGATTTCAGGTGTAGCAGAATAAAATGTTGTGTGCATGAAGGTGCAAGATCAAATTAGCTGACAATGACAGCCCAGCCATGTGGGCTGCACCCCAACAGCCACAGTCAGTGCGAGGAGACAGAGAGCCCCAACGCCCAGGCAAGCCCGCGCTCTCCCCAGCTCAACAGTGGAAGCCAGCTTTTTATCCTCGAGAACCGGAAGTCAAGCTGGACCCTTAACCGTCCTCGTCGCCTCCTGCTATCAGCCTCCATTAGGGCCACCACACTGGCAACAGGATGGGGGCCGTCACACTGCATTTTCTGACAATGGCCATATGGGTGAATAAACAGCACTGCTGAGTACTGTGCTGTCTGAGTGCTTTTCTTGTTTGATTCATGAGCACCCTGAAATCTGTAGGTTTCTTTAGATACCTTTGACACACCAGAGGGCTTAAGAAAGATATTAAGAATTCGATTCTGTATAGCTTTTGAGGTCATATGGGAAATACAAAGAGAAGCAAAAACTGTGGACTCTGCATGAGAGCGTGCACAATAACAAACACTCAAAGTGAATCATCAAGCGCTGATGAGCCAATCTCCTCTAATTACCAAACTCATCCATCAGCTTGTGTTTCTGGGGTCGTCTATAAGCTCTCTGTGCCTGAGGGGGAAGTTAACAGCAGTTGAGCATGAGGAACAATAAGAGGGCTTAGGTTCAACCTGCCTCTCTTTAGCTCATTCTTCAGCAGTTGTGAAGATTTGTGGGATAAACTTCTTGCAGTAAGGAGGGGAGACGACCAAGGAGGGTCCAGCCAACTAATTTCACTCTAGCACCTGACCTCTCATCTGAACATTTTGTTGTCCCAGTAGATATGGGGAAGCTATACTGCTTTTCTTAAATCCTTGACGTTTCTTCAGCTGGATAATAAATTACAACGCTTGAATTTTGCACAACATCCCCTTGATACCATGATTACTTTGCAAATTCATTTTCAGGGTTGGATTTTTCCATTCACTCAGGCAATCTCTTCATCAATCACACTCTAAGAACGGGAAATGACAGAATTATAAATGATGGCAATAATCACATCCGTCCAGAACCCTGTTGCTGATGCAGCTGCTCTGCTCTAGCTGAGGCAAACGCCCACCTTACTGCTGGCAATGATGTGAATCAGTGCTTTCTCATTTTCACTTTGTACTTTGAGTACAGACAGAATCATGCCAAGAATCGTGCTCCTATGCATTTTAAAAACAGAATTACAGCAATACATTACAGTTAAAATAAAGATAAATCCTGAAAATGCTCTGTTTTTACTAAATATGATAAACTAGATAGAAGGCTAATAAAAAAAACGACAATTTGAACCAAACAAAGATTTTGCACAACAGCTGACAATGCACTGTTTAGAGTAAACTGATTTTGCCAGCCAAGAATATTATAGATAAGTTAGACTCTGAGATCAAGCACATTTACAGTTTTTTCGTTCTTTTACATTAGTTAAATGTTCTTTCCTTGATTTCTAAAATGTATATAACAGACCACAATTTGTCGCACATTGCTGCATTTGTAAAAATGTTCCCAATTAGTAAAAAAAAATAAGCAAGCAAAAAAAATAATAACTTGCGTTCTCCTTTAACCTTTATTGTTTTAGGTATTTCAGTGAATTTTTAAATATTTATCTGCATTGGTAGACCTCAATTCTGGATGGTACAGATTAAAGACACTTTATTTATCTGACATGTCTGCAATTTATACATTTTAAAGAAGAAAATGTTGTAATTTACATTCAAAATACTTATAAACACAGTATGTTATTGGAAAGTCTAGTTCTAGTTTTAAACATAAACTTCATATTTTGTTGCTGAGCACTGATTCACCACACAGTAACTGATCGTTTAAGTAAATTAAAATGAACACTGTAAAAATATAGTAAAATTTTCTGTTGTAATTTCACACTAACATGCTACAATGAACCTCCTGTTATTGTTTTGTGCCACAGTCTAATACAGAGGTGTCAAACATGTGGCCTGCAAGGCCAAAACCGGCCTGTCAGAGGGTCCAATCCGGCCTGTGGTGCGATTTTGCAAAGTGTGAAAATTAACGAGGAGACATAAATTGCAGATTGTATATTTATAAAACTGTAAATTTAAAACAATTTGTAGACCTTGATAAGCTGATTTGATCATAAAGCAAAATACTAGATTGCTCATCGTTGTTCTGTCATTTTGTGTCTCATTTTTGTAATATTTGTCTTGTTTTTGTTGCTTATGTTTTTTTTTTATTTCTCATTTGTCTCATATTTGTTTTCTTGTCTTTTTGTCATTTCTCTTTTTTTGTCTTTTTTGTCTTTCTTTTGTTTTCTGTCTTATTTTTTTGTTTTTTTATTTTTCTTTTTTTGTCTTTGTTTTTGTCCACTTTTGTCTCATTTTTTTTGTCTATTTTTGTAATATTTGTCCTGTTTTGTTGTTTTTTGTCTGACTTTAGTCATTTTGATCATAAAGTAAAATACTGCATTGTTTAGTTCCAGATGCCTGTGATCAAATGTTTTGTGCCTTTGTAGAAACACTGTGATCTGTAAAATGTAACATGTATATGAACTGAGGCAATATATGTTGAAATTGAAGCTGTTGTTTGTGAAATTGTGTAAGATGATAACTCCTTAAAATCCTTTTTGCACTAAAAAAAAAAATTGGAGTCATTTATTATAGGTTATTACACTAATTTAATTGGTCTGGCCCATTTAAAATCAAATTGGGCTGAATGTGGAGCCTGAACTTAAAGGGGAACTTCGGTTTTTTTCAACCTGGGGTCTGTTTCCATATAGTAATTTCATACATGTGAGTGATGGAGAAATGAATTTTCGACATAGCTCCAGTATTTAGCCAGGCAGGCAGCTTAGCAGCTCAGCTAGAGAAAAATATGGGGCAGTTGGTCAAAGTCCGCCCTAACGTGCTTTTGCCCCACACTGACCGGCTCAGATAGTCTCAATGAGTGTCCCACAGCATACTAGAGATGAGAAGTGAACGAAAACCTCCATATTACCTGGCGATCGCTCTTTGTTGTGGTCTGTATCCAAATCTCAGGACACTAGAATGCAAATCTCTTTCCGAAATCGCATGAGAGCTCGTGAAATCGCGTGAGAGCTCACGCCAAAACAGTGACCACAACAAAGAGCGATCGCCAGGTAATGTGGAGGTTTTCGCTCACTCCTCATCTCTAGTATGCTGTGGGACACTCGTTGAGACTATCTGAGCCGGTCAGTGTGGGGCAAAGCACGTTAGGGCGGACTTTGACGCGGGGGGGGCCAGCTGCCCATACTTTTCTCTAGCCGAGCTGCTAGCCGAGCTGCTAGCCGAGCTGCTAGCTGAGCTGCTAAGCTGCCTGCCTGGCTAAATACTGGAGCTATGTCGAAAATTCATTTCTCCATCACTCACATGTATGAAATTACATATGGAAACAGACCCCAGGTTGAAAAAAACAAAGTTCCCCTTTAAATGAGTTTGACCCCACTGCTTGAATAGAAGTGAAGGAACACAGAAGTCCTCATGTACAGTTTCATCCACTTGACTTTTTCATTACAACATTTAACTTTATGAAAGTGTATGTTTACTGAGCCTGCTTTAGACTCAGACATTGCTGAGAATATTATTATTTATAATTAATCTCATGAAAGCAACTTAAGGTACAATAAAAAAGGCTTTTATTGCTACTAGGCCAAAGTTTGGTCATTACCACCTCCTGTAGTAAAGCCATCCATGCACACAATAATGTTTCTGCTGCAAATGGTTCGTTGCCTCAATGGTAATAAGTTTAGCATGGCAGTAAAACATGCTTTACTTTCCACAGAACCAGGCTGTGCTTGTACTAGCCATAAAAGATCAGCAGCTGTGGTGTTGCTCTGGAGTCATGCTGAGGACCACCGCTGTGTGAAGAATGAATTGACGGCAGCTTTTACACGGTGTGGCAGCTCACCAGTGTGAAGCCAAATACAAATTGTAACATGCCATCGCATCCTGGCCAGTCCTGCCTCTGTGTCGGGGATAATCCATAATAATGATTTATCACCGCTGTGCCACGTGCGTAAATGCGCACAACTTGCACGCTTTGGAGACGATCATAAGTGGATCCTGCTGCTGCCTGATGCGTTATTAAACTACTACAAACAGCTGGAAGGAACGAACCTCAGCTCTGGGTAATATTGAATTACTCTTGGAGAGCGTCATTATGTAATTTGAGGTTGGTTGTGTTTTCATGTTGCATGCTATGTCTTTTGTGCTTCCTGTGGTGTTTATGGACCAATGTTTGGAGCTGAAACGTGGAAAATCATTATGTTCAGCCTTTATCCTGTGCACAAACCCAGAGGAAAAGAAAATTCAAAAAGAGATCTCAAAAATGTTTCATTTACTTCTCCTAGACAACTTTGAGATCTGTGTGACACCAAACTGAGACTAAGGCTTATTTCTCCTGTGTCTCATTTTTTCTCCTGAGCAATAAGATGCACTAAATCTCAGTTTAGTCTCCTTTAAAGTTTCAGAAGAGATCTCAGCAAGCTCTCATATAATTCTCAGAGTTTCTCAACTTTTGTGTCTCTTTGTGATCTCAGGCAGAGAAATCAGAGAGCTCTCTCTAAGAACTCAATCTGTTCTCATCCCAGCTTCAGTTCATGCATCTCATACTAAGCTCAGAGAGAACAAATGAAGAGATCTCCACAAGCGCTCACTGAATTCTCAGACTCAGGTCAACGTTTTGGTTGTTTTTAATCATCTATCATGTTGACTTTATTGTAATCCACATGATATTTTTTTAAATTAATTAAAGATTCAGATTACTTTATTCATCCCAAAAGGGAAATTCATTTGTCTGTCAGCTCATCTGCTATTTGCAATAGAATTATAAAGCCTGATCACTGTGGGTACAAAGATCTTCTATATCTTTCCGTCCTGCAGTCCAGAGAGAGGCCCATCACGATATTATGAGTGGATGATCCGTGGTGTTTAGAATGATAAATCCAGTCAAGTGGGAGGAGAGGGTGACATGATTGAAGTCACCATATATTATTATAAGTGCCTCAAGATGTTTAGGCTGTATCCTAGCAACTTCTTATTTGTTGCAGCAATTATAAGGTGTGTGTGTGCAGATTAATATATACATAGGGTGGCATAGCTCAGTGGGTAGAGTGGCTGTCTCACACCCAGAAGACCGGGGTTTGATTCCGAGTCTGTCATGCTCATTTGGAGCTGTGGGTGAGTCTCACATATTGCTCTGTAGGAGCTCCACTATTGTTCATTTTCTTTTCCAGAGGAGAAATAAAGGAGCCATTAAACACACTGTATTGAGATTAGCAAGGTATCTCCCACAAGTCTCAAGTATGACTCCCTCTAATTATCCTGTCTCACCTATTTCTCCTAGTGAATTTTAGGAGAAATATATGAGAAACCTTTAGACAAAATAGAAACTAAAATGAGGCTGACATGAGAATCTCAAATTTGTCTCCTGAGTTGTAGAAGAGCAAGCTCTGAGCAGTAAAATTTTCCTCTGGGAAGAGACAGATTAACCATCTTTGTTTTGTAAAGTAATGGCTTTAAGGTTGTAACTCAGAATGTACACAGAATAGCAGTACTGATCTTCCCATCTGCCGCCTGCAAAGAGGCCAAATAATCACATTTTATAAAATGCCAAGCTACTTATTACAGACATTAAAGATGTTTATTGATCCACTGTCATGATGAGTGTTTACAGAGAAATCATACAGTTCCTGGAAGACCAGCTATGAACTGGAAAGTGTTTCGTTTGAGGTGTGCATCTTGTTTTCTAACTGAAATTTGCACAATGAAGGATATCTGGACACTCTTACACTTACTGTCCATCTGTACAGTGTTGATCTGACTTCTGGTTTTGTAACTGTGGACAACATTTCATATTTATTACTCTGCTAAGAAGGCAGACATTGGTTTGTCTGTTTGTCTGTTAGCAACATTACTCAAAAACAGATGAACGGATTTGGATGAAACTTTCAGGGAAGGTCAGACCAAGTGCTAAGATTTTGGCAGTGATGTAGCTTTTAGTCTGGATCCACTGATTTTTAAAAGATTTCAGCTGTTGGAAATGACACAGGGAATGAGCAGCCTTGGCAGAGTACTGCAGTTTTACCATGAAATCACACTGCCATAAAAAAAATAAAATCACTTTTACAAGAGAGATCATGTAGAAGCATTACGAATACAATACATGAAAATGAAACCTGCTTTCCTAATACTCAGTATAAACTGCACGTAGAAGCCGTAGTTTGGCTTTTACAAGAGAACAAAAGCATAAGGTGTCATACAATAGGAGTTTGAACCCAAGCAGCAGGTGTAGGCAGGAGGGTGGAATTAAATATGACTTTATTAAAAGAAACCAGAATATTAAATGAACAGAAACACTGAGTGAGGGAAGCCGGAGGGAAACAATGGAGAAGAAAAACTAAACTAACAGAGGGCGGACCAGCAGGCCGAGACAAACTGAATCAAAACTGAACTAAGTAGCAGGAAAAACTCACATAAAGTCCAGAGTCGGGTGGGAAAAGAAGCAGAGCAGACTGAGACGCAGGCAGGGAAACAGGCAGAGTTGTCCAAGGGAGGGGCAGAGTCCAGGAACCGACATGTTGGGGACGATGAACGGAGTGCAGGATTCCAACGGAGTGCGATATGGCATGAACAGAGGAGCGTGGATGAGTCAATGAACCGGCAGAGAACTGAGCTGGGAGACAGGCGTAAATGCTGCACTGATTGTCATCTCTGCCACCTGTGCTCTCCACACAGCTGCTCGTCATTACCCTGATGAGCCAGCTCCTTGGAAACAGAGGGGTGTGACATAAGGAAAACCTAAATAACACATTAATGAGCTCAGCATCTGATTGAGAATGCTCTTTAACCAGACAAAGCCTTCTCATGCAATTCACACAATTGTAGACATGATAATAATAGTTATATTAGCCTGTATAGATTAATCAGCCACAACATCAAACCACTGACAGGTCAAGTGAAGTATCTTGTTAAAATCTAAAGTTCTGTTAAGAAACAGTGGGTCCTGGCCTTCATGTGAATGCTACTTTGACACCACACTCCTTAACAGCAGCGCAAAACTGCTCAGTAACCACTCAAGGAACACAAAAAAGAGCCCAAGACATCGACCTGGCCTCCAACCTCCTCAGATCCCAATGCGATCGAGCATTCATGCAATGAGCCTGACCCACAGAGGCCCCACCCTGCAACGGATCCACCCCCAGATGTCCCATGTCCAGGCCTCGACGGGCCAAAGATGTTTTGGCAGCACAATATTCAGCAGGTGGCTTTAATGTTGTGGCTGATTGTCTGTCTCTGACTGGAAAGCTGTTGAAATGCAGCAACAGTATCAGCAATACTCACAAACAATACAGATCGAGATAATGCAGACAACACACAGTCAGAGGAATTTCCAAAAAAAAAAGACCCTTCGGTGAATTTAAGCTCATGTTTATGGTGGTTAGTTTGTTCAGCCAGCTGCCTTTCACAAGAAGTAAGAAGATCATTTAGACTGCCTTGATGCATTTACTAGACCAGGGGTCGGCAACCTTTAACACTCAAAGAGCCATTTCGACCCGTTTCCCACAGAAAAGAAAACACCGGGAGCCGCAAAATCCTTTTGGCATTTAAAATGAAGACAACACTGCATATATCGCTTTTTTTTTTTACTTCTATGCCCTTGTTAATCATTCGTGATTAATTAATTACAAAGCCTCTAATTAGATTCATTTTTTAAATTGTGTCCTTCCACTAATATTTATCTTACCTGGTTAATGTCATTTTTGCTCCTGAACCTCAAATGTTACATAATGTTAGCTGGAAATCAATATTTTGCGAATGTCTATTTGACTTGTAAAATCTATTTATCTTAAGCTAATAACTTTTCTCCGGTAAGTCGCTGCCCTGTTTTCCAAGACGACACTCCTCTGACTCTCTGACCTGCTGCCGTGTTCTTGCGTGTAACGTGTATTACCCTACCATGAGTACTTTTAACTCAAAGACAGTCGTGTCTTTCTTGGAGTGGAGCTTTAATATACAGGCTTGCCATTCTTGAGTACAAAACGATGTGAAACTACAGGTGTTGCTTCTCCATCTCCTCCGCATCAACCTTGCGCTCTCATGTCCCAGCCAGGGGAAAACCCCAGCAGCACATCCGGTGAAGTGACACGTCAAAATAAGAGCGGTAATTTCACAATAAAACTCTCTATATTAAAACGCATTGAAACGCGCCTGAAAGGCAGAACAATTTATTTTCCGAAGTTACAGGGAGCCACAACAGAGGGCTGAAAGAGCCGCATGCGGCTCCGGAGCCGCGGGTTGCCGACCCCTGTACTAGACCCTCCAGAAAAACGTGGACAAAAATCCTTGATTATGCGGGCTAAAATCCTTGAATATGCGAATAAATATGCGGGTTTTTTATGCCATTTTATGTGGGGAAATTGCGGAAAGTTGCAAAGTATGCGAATAGTTGTGAAATATGCAAAAAAATATGCACGATTCATCTGCCGTCTGGCTGCGGAGGGATGTGTCCTCTAATCAGACACTGGGACTGATGCGGTGTTACAGGACTGACCATAGACATATATACATAGACGCCTCATTGACTGCGGCCGCCCACTCGAGCGACATGCCTGCAGAGCCGCCATCTTGGATCAGAGCCACTCGCTCCTACAATGCATTACTTCCATAGAGGAATGATGTGCTTATACAATTAAAGTTGTCATAAATCGCTCAATTCTTAAGCAATTTTGACGGAGTTTGCTTGTAACAAACGCCAGACTTGATAGATAGATAGATAGAAATAGAAAAAAAATAAATAAATAAACAGAAAACATTCAGATGTGCTCAGGTTTTTATTGACTTTACATTTACAGCTTTACATTGCATTGGAGTACAGTTTTTATTTTTGTATTATTGTACTACTACTGTATTACTGTTATTGCTATTCATATAATTATCATTATATGTGATTGAGGCATAAACTGCTCTAACATGTGGCATTGTGGGTCGTGGAATCTGTTCACCGGCCAGTGGTGTGTTGGAGTTTATTTTTGTCTCTGTTTCCGTGCGCTGGTCTATGTTTTCTTCTCGTGTTGTGAGCTCTTCCTCCGACAGAAGCAGATGGCGTTGAAGAAGCGGCAGTGGCACGTCGCACACGGGTCACAACAACCGGCCTGAGGCGAGCAGGTATGATTAAGCTGAGAGCACTTGGGCTTCATGGGTTTTGATGCCACTTTAGCAGGAGTAGAAGGAACACCTGGAGCAACGGGAACCACTCTGGGCTTCTGGAAGGTGGAGGGAACAGAGACAAGATCAGAAAAAACAGTCCAAGACCTCTGGGGTGTTTTGATAACAAGTTTTGGCTTTGTTTGTTGAAAAGCTAAAAATGTTTGTTTTATGGTTCTCAGAGGCCCATTTTATGAACTGGGTACCACCTATCATAAATATTTGAACCACCCTGCTCAGCAGCAGTCTATGTTTTACGCGACTGGCACAGATCTCTATCTTACCTGCACGTAAATCATCTGCCGTCCGTACTGTCTTCTCCTGGCAAACAGAGATCCCACTTGGTCCGAAACCCCTGTGGAGACAACATTTTTGATGATGTAAAACAGCTGGAGAACACCTCTGCTACAGCCTGCTTTATGGCTAAGCTACGATCAGTACAATGGCCTTGAGTACAACCAGCTTCGTGTAAATACAAAAAAAACATTTTAGATTCATTCAGCTTAGAAATAAAGGTTCCCCCGCTGCCTTAACGATGTAAGTTAACTTCACTTTGGTTGCTAAATCAGTTCACAGTCATCTTATGAGTTGTGTGAGTGCACAAGTAGCTGAACTAAATTAACTGTATTTAAGAAATCAAGTTCAGGAAACTTAAGATCTTCAGTTGAATCAGCTAGTAACACAGACAGTGGTTACAGACAGATCAGCTTTGCTTTTACATTATATAAGTTTAGTGTAGCACTGTTGCCTTCCAGCTAGAAGATCCACGGTTTGCCTCCTGACCTGGGATCTTTCTGTGTGGAGTTTATGTGTTCTCACTGTCTTCCCATATGTTGGTTTTCTTCGGCTTCCTCCCATATTATAAAAAAACATGCTGAGGCTAATTGATTATTCTAAATTGTCATTCTAAATAGTGTATCGATAACAGATGAATGATTTTCTAAGTTTAAAATGTCTATTCTTCATTTAACTTTGAAAAATGATAGCCTCAGTAGTTAAAACCATTGTTTTATTGCCAGCAGCACTATAAATACACTAAGATTAATTATAAGTCTGTGGGTGCATGGACTGAATTAAATACCAATCGTTGTCATGGTTACAACAGTTTTGATTATTGTGAATAGAAGCATCAACACATAATTAAGCATGTGTTAAAGATACAGAGCAAGTTTCCATCATGTCTGTTCTTTCAAATTACAGAAAACGAGTCTAACAATGCATCCTTATCTGCTTATATGCTGGTTTTGTTTCTTAGAAAACAAAATTAAATTAATGAGTTGAGTGAATTCTCAGTTCAGTTATTCTTTCAAGGAGTCATTTTCAGTCACAGTGCCTTGAGTTATAAGAACTCGTACTTTTAAGTCCTCAAGTTCTGAAAATGAAAATGACTTTTTCAGTTAAACTAACTAGAAATTAGCAAAAAACCCTGATTTTACCAAATTCCTTCGTGATGTTTTACATTTACATCAAATTGAGAACAAAAGATGCAGAAGTAGGGCACAAAAAAATATAAAAGTAAATTTGCATCAATCATAAGAAGACCAACAAAGGATTACTACACCGAATTATTAGATAAAAATAAAAACAGCACAAAAAACACATGGGGTGTAATAAACACAGTCTTGCAAAAAGGCAAGGTCAAATCAAATATACCAAACTATTTTACAAAGAATAGTGTCGAGTTTTATGGAAAAGAAGAAACTGCAAATGAATTTAATCATTACTTTGTGAATATTGGTCCGAGTTTATCACAAAATATAAACTTTGATGGTGGAATTATACAAGAAAATGTAAGAAGTATTTTTCTGGAGAGTGTGCAAGCGAGTGAAATTTTGACCATCATTCATAAATTTGCAAATAAAAAACAAATGATTATACAGTTATGAATATGACACTGATAAAGCAAACCATAGAGGTTGTTATTACCAGATTATATAGATCTATTAATCTGCTTCTCCAGCTTTCTGTCACTTCCCTCTCTGTCCACTAGAGGTCCTCAGAGTCATCCTCCATGGAGCCTGATGAGTAAATACTGCTGCTCACCAGCTGCACCTTATCTTCTCGTTAGTCTGAATATTTTGCTAAACTAAATATGCAAAACCCCCAAACCTCAAATAAACCCCAACTTTATGTTAGGTTGATGTTTGTCCTGTAAGATCAAAGCTCAGTCTGAATGTTAAAAAGACGGGAATCCACTTTCCTTGTAGCGGCTGAAGCTTCAGGCTATAGATGTAAGATGACTCAAAAATCTAACATTGACCTAATTTGTATCAGCAAATTATGACACTGCATGAATATACTACTTAATCCAGTATGGAGTATCTTGCAATTTGCAGGTTGTATAATTTTATGTCTGAATAAAGCAGCTGGTTTGACAGGCTCTTCAAAAGAGGTTCACTAAAACAGCAAACGATCTGTGCAGACACACAGTCTGCTCAAACAGAAACCTCTCAGAGTGACAGCTTAATAAGTAGAGAGGTGACAGAGGTGCCTGTGGGCTCTTCTGCCACTTGTCTCGCCTCACCATTAATCATCTACACAGCCACATGTCAACAAAACGGTTGAAATGTCGAAATATCATTAAAACCCTCAGATAGCAGGAAAAGCCTTTTAAGCTTCCATGCTGATATTTGCTTTCCTGTGCTGTGCTACGAGGAGCAGAGGGCCTCCTTCCAAATTATGTTGATTAAACATGGGAGACATCTGGCATTCTTTAAACTCTTTAAAAGGAACATATTTGATGCGGCTTTGATTCATCACTGTGATCCCATCAGTGCTGCAGGACAGCATGTATGACTGAAAAGTTTGCTAAAATTATGCAGCAGTAAATATGGACATCTGTCAAACAGCCTCTTTAAGATGATTTACAGCTTGCTACACTCTAACTATAAACACTTGTAAACCAACCAGCGAAACATTAGCAAGTGGAGCCCCCATATTATTACAAGTGTAATTAAGCCTGCTGTGCTGTTTTCTATGCAAATACTTCTCGTATGTCATCTCTAATAACTTTTATTTACACACAGACTTATATATTTTTAAGTATGAATAATCCTCTGCAGCCATAAAATGCATTAAAATACTTTAAGTGTGTATCAAGTAGTGGCAGGAAGCTGAAATATTGTTTGCATTTGGCGTGAGGCGCTGTGCTGCCTCCCCAAACTGCTGCTTAAAACTTCTGACTTGTCAGGGATTCTCAACAAATCATCTTACTGTTTTTTGGTCCTGCAAACCTTCACACTGCATGTATGTCTGTGGCCACACAAAGCATAGACTGCTTGAGGAATGAGCCACAATTCAATACTTTCATCACATCACATCTGACCAAATCCACCAAAACCATCAAGTCTCCTCTGTGCCATATAATTCACAAGTGGAACAGTAAGAGCCCAGCAGCTGTCCTGCACCCACAACCCCAAATACAAGCCCAGACATGCAGCACAGTCCAACATGTGTAACGAACATGGAGGATTTTAGGTTTAATGAAGCATCCTTCCCTTTAAAATACATTTCAAACAGGCTTACATGTAACACTCCATCTGTTTATAAAGTACTTTTAGTTACGTGGGGACAGATTGTAGTCCTTTCAAATTGCGCAAAAGTGCCCAATAGATAGCTGAATTTGTGTTACTACGGTTTGGAAAAATTGTACAGCAGCAACACATCAGCAGCAAATCCATAATAATTGAATTTAATAGTAATTTGCGGACACAGTTCAAAATAACAGAATATTCTGTGTGTAATTAACACAGCCTTAGAATAGGTTTATTTATGTGCAGCAAAATGATCAAATTAGATAGATAGATAGATAGATAGATAGATAGATATTTTCTCCATAATGAGTTTATTACAGACTTCCTGTTATGTTGTGATTGAGTTTGGTTTTTCATTGTCTAAACTACATTATTTCCAAGCAGTTTTATGTGACACTGACTAATGCAACAGCACTCACCTGGGCTCGGAGTCACTTGGCTTCTGTTGACCGACAAACTGCCGCCAGCTGATTGGAGTTCGCTGTGGGCGAAAAGTCCGCAACTCAGAAAGGCCAAATGCAGAAGGCACAAACACAACAGCTCCAGCTTCATCCTGGCCTCCACTCTGATGCCAGCAAAGAGCCCAAACACCACAAGACCTTGTGCTGAGCTGCGAGCTGCTGACTGTTCGTCCAGCTGATGAAGATGCCTGGTTCCCTCAATCTGCTCCTCCTCACTTGCCCCCAATTTCAGATTTATTCGAGAGGCAGGCTCTGACACGCTCAGTGCACGCCCCGTGCCCTAACTCCTCTCTGAGGAGCATGGTTTTAGTTATAGTCCACACTTATTAACACTGACATTACACTCTCACAATTCACTGTCACACTGCAAAACCTCAAAATCATACCAAGTCTGTCTGTCTTGTTTTTAGTCAAAATGTCTCATCCCACTTGAATTAAGAAAAATTCACTTAACAAGAGACATTTCAGCAAGATGGAGGGACTTGTTTTAAGACAATGCATCTTAAATATCTTAAGTCAAACAACCTTGAAATTATCTTGTTTTGAGTTGAATTTTACAAAAAAAACTCAAAGTAAGTTTAATCCTGGTGTTGTGGGGTCAAATTAACCCGTTTAAAAATTTGAAAATGTGGGGGGGGAAAAAAAATCTATTTTCACAGTGAAACTTCTGATGTCCACATTTTGGGGAAATTTCTGAACATTTTTTGGTGAAAAAAAGGAATTGTTAAACATGTTTCTTAACCCTCATGTTGTCCTCATTTAAAGGCACCAAAAGATATTGTTTCCTTGTCTGAAAAAAAATCCTAAAATTCAGCAAGAAAAATCCTCAAATTTCTGAAAATTTGCAAAACCTTCAAGAAGAAAATTCTAATAATTTCTTAAAAGTTTTATTTTAAAAATCCCCCAAATTTGGGGAGAAAATTCTTGTCAATATTTTCAAAAAAATAAGTAAAAATCTTCCAACCTCCCCCCCACCAAAAAAATATCCAGTGATTCCATCAGTAAACTTTTATTTTCTTTAAGAACATTCACAAAAAAATCTACCAAAGTCCAGCAAAATTGTTTGATTTTTTTGTGAATGTTCTTAAACATTTTTTAACATTTCTTTTTTTTTCCCCACCCAAAAAGTTTCACTGACAAAACAGATTTTTATCCACTAAAACAGGTCAGTTTTGACCCACAGGGCGACAAGAGGGTTAAGAACCCCCCCCCCCTCCAAAAAAAAAAAAAAAAAAATCAACTAAAATCCAGCAAATTTCACTGGATTTGGTTGATTTTTTTGTGAATGTTCTAAAAAAAAATATTAGAAGTTTTACTGATATATTTGTAATCGCTTCAGATATTTTTAGGGATTTTTTTGGAAGATTTTTACTAATTTTTTGACAAAATTTACAAGAATTTACTTGTCAAATTTGGGGGATTTTTAAAAAAATAAAACTTGTAAGGAATTATTGGAGTTTTCTTCCTGAAGTTTTTGCAAATTTTCAGAAATTTGGGGATTTTTTTGCAGATTTTTTGGAAACAATATTTTTTATTGCCTGTAAATGAGGACGACATGAGGGTTAATACATTTCAACTTAGGAGGTTTCATGAAAGCAAAAATCAATTATTGAGTGAAAAACTGCTTTTTTTTTAAGGTTTATTTTAAGGCTTGACAATAAAATAAGTGTTCCCAGCTAATTTTAAGATCTCAATATTGTAAATATCACATCTTATTTCAAACAATCTTACCAATCCATGGTAAGTGTCACGCAACTGAGCACTTTAGAACCCATGCAGCAGGCGAACAGACAGACAGGTGAAATAATGATTTAATGTATATTTATATTTAAACAGAAGATACTCAAAGGGAGGCACGGGGAAGACAGAAAGGGAGAAGCTAAACTGAACTAAGGGCGACGGCTAAGTGCCGCGATGAAGTCTAATACTGAACTTAAAGAGGGGAGAGAGGAGACTCACAGATGTCCAGGGAGCGGAAGATGAGGTGGGGGGCCGAGCCGAGGGAGCTGATGGTGGATGGGGCGAGGACAGAGGCAGGCAGACCGTGAGCAGACAGAGGAGGGGTGCAGCGTGGAGTGGGGGTTCCAGTGTGAGGGAAGAAGACAGAGCCGGCAGAGTAATCCAATGAACTGAGTCCAGATAACGGCGTGCGTGTGGAGATGACGGGGTGTGACATGAGGCATTAAACAGAGTCCAGACAGCTAAGGGTATACGACGGTGTGCAGTTTGTAGAGTCCAGAGTGCAGACTGCAGAGTGTCAAGTGCAGAATACGGAGTGGAGAGTGAAGAGTTCAGTCACAATGATCCAGCACAGAGGAGTGGATAGAGCTGGGTTTTATGCAGAGCTGATTGTTCATTCACTCCAGCCGTGCTGGGAGCACAGCCGCTCCTCATTAGCCTGATGAGCCCGATCACTGGAGCAGGCATGACAGTACCCCCTCCTCAAGGTGTGCCTCCTGGCGCACGCAGGACCGGTCGGGGTGCCGGCGGATGACTCTGGGACTGGCAGGGATCCGGCAGGTGGGACCGCTCCAGGGGCGGCCCGAGGGAAGGCCCGAGGGAAGGGCAGGCTGGGTTCGGGTGGGTGGGGGGGACAACGTCTGAGAAAGATCCAGGGGCTGGACAGGCTGAAGGAACCGCTCCGGAGGACGGCCTGGGGGCAGAACGGGTTGAGGTGGACCGGGAACTGATAGTTAGGCCATTGGAGGTCCTCCGGCGGCCGGACTGAGAACTGGCAGGTTGCGTAGGTGCGGCCTTCTGGAGGCCGGGCTGGGAAGTAGCAGCTGGATCGACGGGGACCCTCCGGGGGCCGGGCTGGGAACTGGCGACGAGGGAACCCCTCCAGGGGTCGGGCCGGTGTCCGGACTGGAAACCGGCGACGAGGGAACCCCTCCAGGGGTCGGGCCGGTGTCCGGACTGGAAACCGGCGACGAGGGAACCCCTCCAGGGGTCGGGCCGGTGCGGTGTCCGGACTGGAAACCGGCGATGGTGGAACCCCTCCGGGGGTCGGGCCGGTGTCCAGACTGGAAACCGCCGAAGGTGGAACCCCTCCGGGGGTTGAACTGGAGCCGGGGACCCCTCCGGGGCAGAGCTGGAACCAGCAGCCCCGCCGGGGGCGGAACTGAAACCGGCAGCCCCGCCGGGGGCGGAACTGGAACCAGGGCCAGGAGCCCCTCCGGGGGCAGAGCGGGGGTCTGGACTGGGGACTGGACTGGGCCAGAACCGGACTGAACTTGAGATGGACTGGACAATGGCTGACCTGGGCTAGGATTGGACTGGATTTGAGCTGGTAGGAACTGGACTGGACCTGAACTGGACTGGGTTAGAACTGGACTGGGAAACTAGCTGGACTGGGCTGGACTGGACTGAATAACTGGCTGGAGAGGACAGGGACCACTAGCTGGGCTGGACTGGGCTGAAACTGAGCTGGACTGGAGGGACAGGAGGGACTGACTGGACTGGAGGGACAGAGGGACTGACTGGACTGGAGAAACTGGAAGGCCTAGAGGGATAGAAGGGACAAGAGGGATAGGAGGGACAAAAAAGGACTGGGACAGGAAAGGAGAGACCACTCCTGCAGGGGAGCCACAGGGTGGTGAAAGGGCCACTGCAGTAGGACCACTCGATGTTAAAGTGGCACAAAGTCTCAGCAGGTGTTGGGGGGAGGCACTACGTCTCCTCAAGGTGGCTGACGAGAAGCAATGCCACCTCGAAGCTGCTGAGGAGGCGCTACGCCTCTTCAAGGACCCAGGGGAGGCGGGGCGCCTCGACAAGGGCTCGGAGGAGGTGGAGCGCCTTGACAAGGGCTCGGAGGAGGCGGAGCGCCTCTTTAAGGCTGCAGCGGGGGCCTGTTGCTCCTTCAGAGCTGCGGCGAGAGAAGCGTTGAGCTCCTCTAAGACCGCAGAGGGGGCTATGGGCCCCACAGGAACCGGAGACGGGGCGATGGGCCCCATATGGACAGGAAAGAGGGAGGCGGCACGGGGCCTCTCCTCGGCAGGGAGTGAGGCGGTGTCGACCTGCTCGGAGACAGTGGCAGCGTCGACCCGCTCTACATATGACTAGGCATCAGGCCCCTCTAACTCTGCAGGCGAGGAGACAGAAGGCTCCCCCAGCACCGCAGGTGAGGTGGCGCAGAGCTTTTCAGGGACAGGAGTATGGGGACTACCTCGTTTTTGGGAGCCGTGTTTATGGCGCCCAGCCTTTATGGCGGCAGGCTCTGCGGAGACCCAGGAACAGGTGGGCTGTCGGAGGAATGTCACGGGGAATCGGGCAGGTTGGTCAGGGGGGTTTTCAGAAATTTCTGAAGGTCGCGAGGAATGTGTGGAGCTAACCACGGCTCCTTCGCAGCCCTTCTGCGTCCCTCCAACACAGCTTCGTCTCTGGCCATTTGCCCGGCCGCATTCCTCCACAGGTCCTCTTGGGAAAAAAAGCCCTCTAAAATAACAAAAAGCCTCACGGGGCTCAAGAAAAATCTCCCTGGGGCTTCTAAGAACAGGAATGCCTGCTGGGTTCTTGGGTGGCTGGATCATTCTGTCACGCAACTGAGCACTTTAGAACCCATGCAGCAGGCGAACAGACAGACAGGTGAAATAATAATGATTTAATGTATATTTATATTTAAACAGAAGACACTCAAAGGGAGGCACGGGGAAGACAGAAAGGGAGAAGCTAAACTGAAATAAGGGCGATGGCTAAGTGCCGCGATGAAGTCTAATACTGAACTTAAAGAGGGGAGAGAGGAGACTCACAGATGTCCAGGGAGCGGAAGACGAGGTGGGGGGCCGAGCCGAGGGAGCTGATGGTGGATGGGGCGAGGACAGAGGCAGGCAGACCGTGAGCAGACAGAGGAGGGGTGCAGCGTGGAGTGGGGGTTCCAGTGTGAGGGAAGAAGACAGAGCCGGCAGAGTAATCCAATGAACTGAGTCCAGATAACGGCGTGCGTGTGGAGATGACGGGGTGTGACATGAGGCATTAAACAGAGTCCAGACAGCTAAGGGTATACGACAGTGTGCAGTTTGTAGAGTCCAGAGTGCAGACTGTGGAGTGTCAAGTGCAAAATACGGAGCGGAAAGTGAAAAGTTCAGTCACAGTGATCCAGCACTGAGGAGTGGAGAGAGCTGGGTTTTATGCAGAGTTGATTGTTCATTCACTCCATCTGTGCTGGGAGCACAGCCGCTCCTCATTAGCCTGACCAACCCGATCACTGGAGCAGGCATGACAGTAAGCGGATGTGACTAGAGCAACCCCAGGAAGAACTAAAAGCAATGGAAGAAAGGTGAGCCCTTAACTTTGATTTGAAATCGCCAGTGACAGGGCAGGATTTAATGCTGACCAGGAGTGCAGTACCAAACATAATTTAATTTAATTAAGAATCACTAATTAACCTACAATGCACAAAATGTTGTTCCGTTAGATCTTTGTAATTGTATTGAGATTGTGCTTAAGACACTGCAAAACATCTTACAGGAATTTAGTGGCATCAACTGATGTTTCAGGTTTTATTAAAGTTAATTCATCTTGAAATGTCTAGTTTCATTGGCAGACCACTTCATTACTTTATGTGATATAAGTCAATCCAACCTAAATCATTTTAACTTGAAATGATGAACTGAATGAATGCACTGGAAGTTAAAACTCATCAGGGATCTTTTTGTTTTGCAGTTTTATTACAGAGGACTAATAGAATGATGCCTTAGACATACTGAATTATCCTTCTGATGATAATGAAAACCGCATGGGTGGGAGATTGCCGTAATTTTACGGAATTTCCGTAAAACCAAATGTCCTTCTTTTTTTCTTTTTTTTTACACTCCACTTCAACACGTATATGATGTGCGACTCGATAACTTTCGCTTTGCGACATACGTAAATCATACCTGCCAACTACTCCGGTTTTGCCAAAATGATTACGGTTTTCATGATCCCACTCCGGGTTACGGTTTTATTAATCAAAATACGGATTTTTTTACAGTGGACCATTGACACTGTTCGAATTAAATCAAACACTCACTAAATTCTTCAGATCAATCATTCTGTGCTTCATGCACACACCCTGATCATGGAAAACATGAAAAAAATGCGTATGATGCAGCTGTTGCAGGCCGAGCCTGCTGTCCTTTAACCTAGGCAGGTTACGGTGTGTGTGTGTGAGAGAGAGAGTATGTGTGTGTGTGACGTGAGGAGGAGCGCTGCAGCTTTGTGTGCGTGTTGCAGACATGAGTGTGAAAACGGAGGCAGAGCGAAATGCACCACGATGATAACAATACAATAAAAAACTTAAAGATAAGTTTTAGCGCTAGTGCGCTAAGCTAAGCTTGCTAGCGCTACCCGAGGCTGCTCAATTGGCCCAACCACAGTTCGGCGGCCGGCAGAATCGGGTCGGTAACACAGATTTTAAGTTAAAGGCAATTAATTAATTGAGCAGCTTCAGGTAACAAGTGCCACAGTGTGTCCCATTCAAAGGAACAACTGAAGAAAGCCAAGAGATGCACCATGGAAAATAATAATGCTTGAGAGTTGAGACTGGACTCATCTGATAAGAAGAGACAACTACAACAAGAGAAATGTCATCAAAATATTGAAAAATGTGATGTGGATGCCTGTGATATTTTGAGTTTAGTACCTGTCAAATTAAAGGAACATTCTGAAAGGCTATATATTATGAAGTTTGTCCTTGATCTTTTCCATCAGCATTTATGAATTGACAGTTTAAGTAACATGAAAACATGATTCTTAGCCACATTCTAAGTTGATTTAATGCTAAAAATCATTTGGCGTCGGGGGGCTTCGCCCCCCTGAACCACCCACCAGGACTTTGTCCTGGACCTACTGGGGCCTGCGGCCCCTGGACCCCGGCTGGCTACTAGGCTTTTCAGGTTTCAAAAGTTGGCAGGTAAGCGTAAATACATGTACCGCTTTCCGGCATTTTACAGCACTTCCAGTCAGTCTACAATCGCGATGAGCCGCCATCTTTTGCTTTGCACACGTGTGTATACGATACAAACATGTTTCTTCAGCTTACTGAGACAACTAGAGCTCGTGAAATCGATGCAGAGTTGAAGAAGAATAAGTGGAGAAATTAATTGCTTGATGACACAGACGAGAAGGATCGCCCGTTCCGTATGTGGCTTCGAAAATGTGTAGAACCGGGTGCAGCATGGTGTAATCTGTGTTCAAAGAAGATCGCCTGCAGGAACAATGGGAAGAAGTCGATTCCGAGCTACAGTACCGAAACTGTCCATGTGGAGAGGCTCGACGCCCTGAAACACA
Source organism: Acanthochromis polyacanthus (assembly GCF_021347895.1). Taxonomy (NCBI): domain Eukaryota; kingdom Metazoa; phylum Chordata; class Actinopteri; family Pomacentridae; genus Acanthochromis; species Acanthochromis polyacanthus. The sequence goes on from NC_067132.1 coordinate 11,116,259, forward strand.
CATCAACCCTTCCAGCTGCATCTCCAGTGCATTGTCCTCTGTCAAAAGTGGACTCCTTGGTTGATGCCAAGATCCAGACTTGTGCATTTTTGGCCGAACATTGCCCAAAGAGGTGTGGGAGCCAAACCATTTTGTAGTTTGCCTTCCTGAACAGGAAACACACAAGGAGCAAAGTGAAACAGACAGACACCAGCAGCTGAAAAGAAAGGCTGGCCAGCCAAGCATCTTTCAGTTCTTCAGCAAGAAGCAAAGACACTGAAGAGAGTTCAGTGAATGTTGTACATTTTTTATACTCATTCTAACAAGTCACCACTGGAAAGAACTTTAGTAACTGTAAGTATATCCCAGAAAATACAAGGAAAAGGCATTTCATAGCTTTAGTATATGATTTTTTCGTCAGCGGCCCCTGGACGCCGGCTGCAAAGTTCAGTAAAAACCTAATTTTTCACTCCCACCCATGAAACCGTTTTAATCCTGATAATGCTGCCCGTGAGGCTTAATGTCTCCAACAGCTGCACGGTGTAAAAACAAGTGATTCTTCACTCAGCAAAAATGAAAATTTAATCTTAATTTAATTTAAAAAAATTTAATTGTCACCCTGATAAAGTAAATCAGACATGACAGGGAGCCGGTTGACTTTAACTTGGAGACTGTCCTCCTCGAAAAAACGACCACATAGGTCGTCTGTACATGGCCTTATTACGACCAAGTGTCACGTTTTGACGTTAAGCGACCTCTAGCGGTTGAGTAAATATCGACAATCCGGTGTCTCAGCTGAAACGTCACCATGAACAAACTTTGACCTAACCCTAACCATTTCTTCCTTTCTCCTCTCCACCTGGGAACTCTCAATCTCACCCTAATTAGAGGGTTAAGAATGTTTAACTGTTGGACATGACAACCTGTGTTTTACGTGCTTCCACTGATCTGAATAACTTGGACTTTTAGGTACTGCAGTTGTAGGCCTTTAGCTCATTGTTCTTTTAGCCTTTGGATCGACAAAATGTTTGTGAAACCTTATTAGGGTGTGCAGGACTCTGTTTCATTGCAGTTGTGTTTTTAATGGTTCATAGCCAAGGTGGAGAAGATTGTTTTTTATTTCTACATTCTTTTTTGGTTTTTCCGAAGGGAATGTGGAATAAAATACAAAAGATGACTCTGTTCTTTAAACCGGCGGGCCCACATCAAGAAACTCTTGAAAAAATTCACCAGAATACTATCAACTGGATGAAAACCACTATGGACATTTTAAAAGAACATTATTGTGACATGATGAGTTATGAGGCAATGCCTTTTGTTGAACACGAATTTGAAATAGCTTGCCGTTGGGCCCGGAACCGCTACAAGCATAAGCTAACCCCTTCTGTTCTGACAGAGGTCAGGCGGGTTCTCACCGGGGACTTGGTGTTCTCCCCAGCTCCTCTAACTAGAGACATAAATGACTTTATTTTAAAACAACCGTTGGATGGTCTGAGACCTGGGCCCCAGACCTCCCTGGTCTCTGGGGGCGCAGCAGTTGTTCCTCCTTCTGTCTCTCTCCCCCTGTCCTCTCTGGGTCCTCTAAGCCCATCTAGGTCAGAGGCAGAAAGGTTAAAGAAGGCAGAATGGTGGAACCGTCCCTACCATCTCCGGACCACGCGGATCGGGCTGAGGATGATCCATCATCGGCTCCCGGACCTCGACCTTCATGGATACCTGGCAGACCGGGGGGGACCGATGGGGGAGACATCAACAACCTAGCCCCCAACCCTCAGCAGGAGGAGGATGGCTTCTCAGGCCCTGGGCTTTTGGATCTGCGGCGGTTGGTGCGACCACAGGAGACCAGGAGGACGACCAGAACCCTTCCCAAGGGGAGGAGGGACCCGTTGGGATCACGAGGGACCAGGAGGACGACTAGGCCCCTTCCCAGGAGGAGCATGGACCCGGTCATCATGCCTGCCCGGACTCCAGAGGAACTACAAGGGGCAGAACCTCATCCCCCTCTTCCTTCACAACTAGTGAAGTCAAACCAGGAACTTTTCACAAAAGAGACGTTTAGTAGCTTGTTACAAAAAACTAAACCTTGTCTTTCAACCAAGTCCCAATTCTGATTTTAATTCTTACATGTTCTTCCCCCCTTTTTTTTCTTTTTTTCCTTTTTTTTTACCATCCTTTTATCCCTGGCCCAAACCTCTTATCCTAACCTTAACCAGTTAAATCCTCTTCTAAAATTCAAACAGGAATGGAAAAAGTTTAGCTCACGGAGTTTTACGTTGGTTCTCTAACTGAGAATCATGGGTTCAAAACTCCAAATGGGCCTACTTTTGGATTTGGTTTAGGTTGATAGGCTTCTTGTCCCTTCCCTTTTCCCCTTTTTTCTTTTTGGGTGTATAGCCCATTTTTCTCTTTCTTTTTCTTTTTCCTTTTCTTTCTTTAAGGTGCAGGCCTCTGAGATAAATTAAGCCTTGCAAAGCATTTGGAGGAGATTTAGCTTAACGAGTTGGACACAAGGTCAGGAACTGCTAGGTCCCTAGTTCAAAACCAGCAAACATCACTTTCTGTTAAGCTATCAGGGGATTATTGTGTTACCTCTATTGGGCCTGCACCTTAAATTTTGTCTGTTTTCTTTCTTTTTCCTTTCTTTTTCTCCGCTTCTTTTTCTGTCTTGGCCGGGGAGGGCCGGGCAGAGCAGGGGCAGGCCCCCACACCATTATTTTCCTCTCCCTTATGGGGGGGCAATTCTTATTTGGGTTTGGTAGGCCCGCGCCATGTAAAAGACAATTGTCTAACCCTAAAGCCCAACCCTAACCCAACCCTAACCCTAACCATAACTATAACCCTAAACCCGTCTTGCGAAGTGAGGGAAAAGCCGTTTCGCGAATTAAATCCCGTAATGCCTTCCTGTCTCCCGTAAGGGCACTAACCTAAATACGCTCTCATGGGTCGTATTTCAGGGGCACGTACATATGACCTGTGTGGTCGTATGAGTTTGAGGGCTTGTTGCAGTTAATGCTGTTCTCTTCTGTAACTGCATTTGATGTGAGGTCGAATGCCTAGAAAACAGTTTATCCATACATGTCCTACAGTGCTTCGTGGTTTATGCTCCTTCTGCTCCCGCTGCTTATAGAGAAAGTGTGCCATACCCATATTGAGGCTTTGACATCAGAACTGTGATTTCGGTTTCACCTTCGATTTGGGATTTCATAAGAGATGCAGGAGCAGCATCTGGTTCCCATGTGTTTAATACACCAACACCTTAACAAAAACCAGTAAGTCTAACCTTTCACCTCTGTTTGATGAGATACAACATTGAAATGGCCTGCCTGCTGTAGTGGAGGATCCTCTCTGACTTGTTGAGGTGTGGACACAGGACCTCTGTGGGGTTTGGTGCTGTTCCTCAAGATGTTTGAGAGGTTTTGTGTGCTGGCAGTGCACATTGTCCTGCTGGGAGGGTTGTTGCCATTAATGGGTGTACTTGGTCTGCAACAACCCCTAAATGGGTGTTAAGTGTCGGGGTACATCCACATGAATGTCAGCACCCAAGGCTTCCCAGCAGAACATTGCATTGTAACAAAATGCTCAACGTTACTCACTTTGACTGTGAAACGTCATGCAGCAGGTTTGTTCCTAGCAGACCATCTCCTTCTAGGCACAAAATATTAAGCAACTGCAGGAAACCTTGTTCAAATGTGATATATTTTGCGACCTCTAAAGGTTGTCAAAAGACTGCTAAAAACTAAAAAAACTGAGTTAAAACCAGAATAATCTGAAACAGAAATGACTTTTGACAAGCTTTGATGGCAAAATTGTTCATGAATTAAGCAAAAAAAAAAAAAAGCAACAAACCCTCAGTCACCTGATTTGATATCACTGGAAAACACAGATAAGGGTTTTTAGTCATGAGTTTCAATAAAGACACAACATGACCAGTACTGTGGAGGTCTGCAGCAAACAAAGAATCAAAAACAGTCCTACTTTCACTTATTTATGGCCACATCAGATATATTTGCAGATTTTAGCAGAAACTTAAAAAAAAGAAAATCCCCTCACCGTGATAAATTTGACCCAGATGCTTCTTTCCAACTGTGAGCATGCAAGAAAGCCCATAGATTTTCCTGTATATGGAAACCAGATTCAGGGCCTCTTTTAATATGAGATGATTGAAATGTTGAGCTGTCAGTGCTTTCAAATGTCCCAGTAAGTCTTCACTGGTTCACAGTGATCCATTGTGCAGCCAAATGGATTTCATTCATCATTAACTCCTCCAACCTTGATTTAGCGAACATCTTTGTCGAGGTCAGGCCACACAACCAGCCTGACTGAGAGTCATTTAGTTGTTTCCTTGAGGGAGTTTTGAGCACAACAGGAAGTTTCCCTCTTGGGTCAGTCAGGTGAAGAGTCAGTTGATTCTCCCACACAGGGGACTGAGAGACTCAATAAAAATAGACCCACAGAACCACAAATAAAGGCTTAGAGCAAGACACTATTAAAAGTCTCACTAAAATGTCAACATTCTAAAACTAATGGGCATCTTTATTAACTTTCTGCTGCAGGAGGGAGAACAGAGCAAATGGTCCAACTCTAATATCACCTTCTAGTGATTTGCAATGTTTCTATTAAATCCATCCATGCTTCTGCTCACAGACAAACTCAAAATCTTACCAAGTCTGTTTTTCTTATTTTTAGTCAAAGTGTCTCATCCCACTGGATTTAAGATAAATTCACTTAACAAATGACATTTTAGCAAGGAGGAGAGACTTGTTTTAAGACAATGCATCTTAAATATCTTGTTAAGTCAAACAATCTTGAAATTATCTTGTTTTAACCCTCGTGTCGTGCTGCGGGTCAAAATGACCCTTTTTAAAGTTTAAAACATGGAATATATATATATATATATATATAGATTCAAAAGTTCCACGTTTTAAAACTTTTTTGGGAATTTTTTAAACATTTTTTGGTGGAAAAAAGAAATGCTAAAAAATGTTTCTTTCAGAACTTTCACATAAAAATCTTTTATGTGAGTGTTCTTAAGAAAATATTAGAAGTTTTACTGATATATGGAATCAGTTTAGATGGGGTTTTTTTTGTTTTTGTTTTTTGGGAAGATTTTCAGTCATTTTTAAAAAATATTTACAATTTTTAGATTTTTTAAATTTTTATTTCTTGCCAAATTTGGCTTTAAAAAAAAAGAAAAAGAAAAAAACTTGTAAGGGAAACTTTTAAAGAATTTTCTTCTTGAAAATTTTGCAAATTTTTATAAATTTGGGGAATTTTTTGCTGAATTTTGCCTGTCTTCCATTGTTAATTGCCTTTTTCTCACTATTTTTATACACACGTGGACAAAATTGTTGGTACCCCTCAGTTAAAGAAGGAAAAACCCACAATTCTCACTGAAATCACTTGAAACTCACAAAAGTAACAATAAATAAAAATTTATTGAAAATTAAATAGTCAAAAACAGCCATTACTTTTGAATTGTTGATTAACATAATTATTTAAAAAACAAACTAATGAAACAGGGCTGGACAAAAATGATGGTACCCATAACTTAATATTTTGTTGCACAACCTTTTGAGGCAATCACTGCAATTAAACGATTTCTGTATTTGTCAATGAGCGTTCTGCAGCTGTCAACAGGTATTTTGGCCCACTCCTCATGAGCAAACAGCTCCAGTTGTCTCAGGTTTGATGGGTGTCTTCTCCAAATGGCATGTTTCAGCTCCTTCCACATATGTTCAATGGGATTCAGATCTGGGCTCATAGAAGGCCACTTTAGAATAGTCCAACGCTTTTCTTTCAGCCATTCTTGGGTGTTTTTGGCTGTGTGTTTTGGATCGTTGTCCTGTTGGAAGACCCATGACCTGCGACTGAGACCAAGCTTTCTGACACTAGGCAGCACATTTCTCTCCAGAATGCCTTGATAGTCTTCAGATTTCATCGTACCTTGCACACTTTCAAGACACCCTGTGCCAGATGCAGCAAAGCAGCCCCAAAACATTACTGAGCCTCCTCCATGTTTCACCGTAGGGACAGTGTTCTTTTCTTCGTATGCTTGGTTTTTGAGTCTATGAACATAGAGTTGATGTGCCTTACCAAAAAGCTCCAGTTTGGTCTCATCTGTCCAAAGGACATTCTCCCAGAAGCTTTGTGGCTTGTCAACATGCATTTTTGCAAATTCCAGTCTGGCTTTTTTAGGAGTTTTTTTCAGCAGTGGTGTCCTCCTTGGTCGTCTCCCATGAAGTCCACTTTGGCTCAAACAACGACGAATGGTGCGATCTGACACTGATGTACCTTGGCCTTGGAGTTCACCTTTAATTTCTTTGGAGGTTGCTCTGGGCTCTTTGGATACAATTCGAATGATCCGTCTCTTCAATTTGTCATCAATTTTTCTCTTGCGGCCACGTCCAGGGAGGTTGGCTACTGTCCCGTGGGTCTTGAACTTCTGAATAATATGAGCCACTGTTGTCACAGGAACTTCAAGCTGTTTAGAGATGGTCTTATAGCTTTTACCTTTAAGATGTTTGTCTATAATTTTTTTTCGGATGTCCTGGGACAATTCTCTCCTTCGCTTTCTGTTGTCCATGTTCAGTGTGGTACACACCTTTTCACCAAACAGCAGGGTGACTACTTGTCTCCCTTTAAATAGGCAGACTGACTGATTATGAGTTTGGAAACACCTGTGATGTCAATTAAATGACACACCTGAGTTAATCATGTCACTCTGGTCAAATAGTTTTCAATCTTTTATAGAGGTACCATCATTTTTGTCCAGGCCTGTTTCATTAGTTTGTTTTTTTTAAATAATTATGTTAATCAACAATTCAAAAGTAATGGCTGTTTTTGATTATTTAATTTTCAATAAATTTTTATTTATTGTTACTTTGTGAGTTTCAAGTGATTTCAGTGAGATTGGTGGGTTTTTCCTTCTTTAACTGAGGGGTACCAACAATTTGTCCACGTGTGTGCAACACACTACTTCTGCAGTACAATACTGCTCTAATAATGTCTGGAGTTTATGGTATCACAGTGTGTTCAACACTACTTTATGCAGACAGAGGAGGTTGTAAGTAATCAAGAAAGTTGGGACACCTGTAGGAATTGGTAGCACCAACTTTCAAGGCTTGATCAACCTCCTTTGCTGCAGAATCAGCTTTAAGTTGCTAATCCATTTCTTTTTTCTCTGAAAAGTGTGTTTTTGAATATTCTGAAATGTACATAATTTTTCAAGTTTTTGGGTAACCTTACCTTTTTTTAACCTCTGGTAGTTCACCACTTACCTTTATACCATTTCAACCTATTTATGGACTTGAACAGAATAGTTGAATTGCAATAAAAAATATGAAAAATTGGGGGCACCTGAAACTTTTGACTGGTAGCATATATCAGGAATGCACATGGATTAATTCCGTTTCACCAGTAGATATGGCTGTTGTATGACAAATGCATGTTTTAAATATGGAGATGGCATACAAGGTGCTCACCTGGCATCGGAAACAACTCAGGGTTCAGAGTGTTGCTCAAGGACACTTAGTGAACAGCCCATTGCAGCACCTGAACTACACCAACATAGAGTGAGACAAACCAGGAGGAATGATGACAGGTTTAGAGGTCAGCAGAAGATAGCAAAGATGTTATGTAACTGAATTAAAATGCATAAACGCAGCATGCAAGTGGTCTTCTTTTCTGACTCAGAGAAGAAGTTAGAATCTCATTTCTATTGTTGGAGTAAGAAAGAGGATATAGCTGCACACATAAAGTAGTTCAAGCTCTCGACCACTCAAAAAGACGAGAATGGGCTGTTGGTATGCTGAATGCTGATTTGTCAGTCAGGACCGTAGCCAGGCACTTAATATCCACATCTCCTCTATTGTCCTCGAAGAAATTGTTTCAGACAGCATGGAATAAAAAGGCAGTGTGCCGCGTGATGCTCTGGTTGTCCAACAGTGTGATTCACACAATGTCTACTTCCTTGAACCCTTCAGGAAAAGCAGAATTTTTCCACAAGCAGCATCAACAACTTCAAAAACCTCTGCGTCACAGATGTGTGACTCATTACTGACTATGTGATTTCTGGTCTTCAACTCCTCTCTCAGTCTGGCCATTATTATTCCAATGTAGCATCTTTGTTGTTTCATAGCTTCCATTCTGTTTCTGAGATGCTATATGTGCTGGAGCAACAAATATTTATTCATCTATGTTGAAAGAAATGAATGCATTTAACCTTCCTGTTGTCCTCATTTACAGGCACTGGAAAATATTGTTTCCTTGTCTGAAAAATCCAAAAATTCAGCAAAAAAATTCCCCAAATTTCTGAAAATTTGCAAACCTTCAGAAAGAAAATTCCAATAATTCCTTAAAAGCTTATTTTTTAAAAAAAAAAAGAGTTATTACACACATATATATTAGTAAAACTTTTGTTTTTCTTAAGAATATTCACATAAAAATCAACCAAATCCAGCGAAAACATTTTTAAACATTTCTATTTTTTCCACCAAAAAACATTTCCCAAAAATGTTGAAAATGTGAATTTATTTTTAAAAAAGTCCCCAAAATTTAGCAAGAAAATTCTTATAAATATTTTCAAAAAATGAATAAAAATCTTCAAAAAAAAATCCTAAAAATGTCTTAAGTGATTACACATGTCAGTAAAACTTTTAATATTTTCTTTAAGAACATTCACATAAAAATCAACCAAAATCTAGCGAAATTTGCTGGATTTTGTTTTGATTTTTGTGAATGTTCTTAAAGAATTATTTTAACATTTCTTTTTTTCAGCCAAAAAATGTTCAAGATTTCCCAAAAATGTTGAAAATGTGGACATCAGAAGTTTTACTGTGAAAATATAACTTTTTTTCCACATTTCAAACTTCAAAACGGCGTCAATTTGATCCGCAGAACGACATGAGGGGAGTCATTCCATTCTATTTCAACAAATCTGAGGAAATTTTGTTGCATGACCTCCTCCTGATCATCTCCAAACTTTTTTTAACTATCCCAACATAAGAATAGATTACTTGCAAAGTTTTAACATCATCATGATTGCTATTTGCTAAAGTTATAAAATATTTAAATCCTATTTTTCCACTCGGAAATTGATATGTTAGGTAGAAAGGCTTGATTTTAGGAAGATAATACTGGGAACTGACTGAATGATATAGACTTACAAGTGATCTGAAGGGTTTCAAACACCTTAACAAATAGAGCAGGAAAAAAAAATTTGGAAATGAATATACCCATTCTCTGTCGGTACAGGGCAATTTAAAAATTTGGCGAAAATGGCATTTTTCAAGAATTAGGCATTTTTTTCACAAATTTTAATAAGTAACAAGGTTCATATGTTATAAAAATCTCAAAGTACCTTAAAAGTTCTCTCTAACCTAAAAATTCAGAGAGCTAGCTAGTCTCCTTAGACCTCAAAACGATGCCTATTTATGAAACAGACTGAAAAACCATACATATTATTGGCACACGAAACCAATGTGGGACATGGAGTAGAAACATGAAACTTGTCTTTATAACAATAAACATCCGAATAATTGATATCTGAAGTATCAACATTGTTTCTTGATCCTTCATGGCCAATTAACCAAGAAATGCACTATGTTTATTAGCGTTTTTTAGGAATTCTAACTAATATATTGCAGTTAAAATGAGTTATATTGCTAGTCCATGTAAAACATGTAATTTGTCCCCAACTTATCACACCACTACTTCTGTCCTTTGAACTGCTGAATGTCTCTGAAATCAGGCCATCATCTGCACCAGATAGTGGTACTGTCCACCACGGCGTGTTTGAAGGAGCAGTGATTGGACAGAGGATGTGGGCTGTAGGCACCCACACTACGTCATCCTTTCTAGGCCATGTGAACTTCTTGCTGGGACCTTTTGGGTGCATGAATTTCACTTGCAAATCTTCAAATTCAGCTGATAAGTCAAATACGATACCGAGGCTGTCCGGAGAATGCCAGTCTGGGAGTGATGCCATTTCTTCTTATTCAGTTACTGTATGAAAGAAAAACAATGTCTATAATTAATTAACTTCAGATATGCCCTTTGTAACTTATACTACGATGCTGATGCTTCAGATTCATCTTTCATCTTTAGTTGGTCATGTAAATGTTCCTAAAAACAAAAACGAGGATCAAAATGTATAGTAAATTGATTCAGCAGTTGCTCATCTTTGCACAAGAAACAAATATGAAAGTAAGTTCACACATACTTCACACATACTAGTCCTCCAAAAAAAATTTGAACCGCGTACCATGTATCCCCACATGACTTTTTAATGCCTAAAGTTAGGCTATTTGGGTCTACACCTGAGTTCAACAGCCTATAAATCAATAAATTAAGCTTTATTTTAATGTTTTAAAACTTTTACCTTATGCAACTTTCATTAGTAAAGAAGAAAATTCATTCTTTTCAATGTCTTTTCACAAGAATAAGTTCCTAAAATAGAGGCATGAAAAACCCAAAATAAAGTCGCCCATGAAATAATAAGGATATTTGGGAAATTTCCACAGTCCAGTAATTTTTTTATTTTCATTTCATTCTAATACTTTTTCTCACCAGAAGGGTAAAAGTTTTGGAAGGGGAAAAATTCTGACCATGTAAAAGGAGTATAAATTGCTTTTTTTTAGTAGTTTAAAACCCTAAAATCATAGGGCGAGGATTAAGTTTGGACTGACTATGGGTATTAGATTAGATCATTACTGCTTATACTGTATGTTTATAACCATAATACTTTGCATTTGTTCATAAAATTACCCAAATAAAGCCCAAAAAATTTTTGGGAGGATCTGGAGAAGTGGTGCAACAAGCATTTGTTGAATTGACATGGAATGACTCAGGGTTAATTAAATATTACATGCTTGGCCTTTATATTTTTCTTCATTATATATCAAATAGTTGTATTAAATATTTTACTATTAATGCTACCCCTTATACTACTACTTAGAGCAGGGGTGTAAAACTCATTTTATTTCAGGGCCACATTCATCCCAAATTCATCTTCAATTTCAGCAACATTATGCCTCAATTTATCATTTACACATTACAACTACAGATCACAGTGTCTGCATTCAGTCTCAGGAATCTGGAACTGAACAACATAGCATTTTTAGTTTATCATCAAAACAAAAAGTCAGATAAAAAAGACAAAAAACAACAAAACAAGACAAAATGTTACAAAAATGAGATGCAAAATGGAAAAAATTGGACAAAGGAGGCACAAAAATGACAAAAGTGAGAAACAAAATGACAATGGGATGCACATGATGGAATATGCACTGCTTCCCCCACTACGTCTGCTCTTATTGCAGCATCTGAACATGACGGTGGTGTTGTCTCCACTTTGACATTTTGTTGCATAATACAGGCTGAAAAAAGTTATTTGCTGCCCTAAAGTGTACTTGTTGCTGGTCAATAAATTCAGCTATCCAGCACCAACATATGCCATCCAAATGTCAGAGTTTGTAAACATGTGACTCTGGGTGTTTCATTTCCGGGCTCTGTGCACCTAACTTGGCTGAGAAAACTCTCATTTATTGTTTTTTGCAACAACACAACAACAAAAAACAATATAAAAGGAGAACTTCAATCCCTTCCACAATCCATTCATTATGTAAGTTATGGACCATGTATGTTTCTAACTCATGCTTGTATTGAACAGGGTATTCCTGAAGGCTTAAAGAACACACACACACAAAAAAAAGTTGAACGCTTAATTTCCTGCTTGTATCTTAGATTTCATTGTTTTCCAGCCATTCCGCTTTAAATCCCACAAGCAACATGAGATCCCTTATAGTGGGTCTTCCCATTATAATAACAAATATCTGTGAGTTGCCTGGGAGCCCTGGTGCATCTGTAGATAATAAAGAATCCTCTTGGCCTACTGTATGTCAGGGATTGTTCACACGCACATACGTTCAGAGAGTACACCACATTCATTCATATTCATTGACTGATATAAGGAGCATGGGCCAACAATCCTTTAAATCTTATATAACATAAAGTTCCATATCCATGTGTTTTATATTTATGCTGACTTGGTGCTTTGCTTTAAGCTTTAAAACTTTAAAGATGTGTGTTAACTTTTGCCCTTTTCTTTCCAAATGTGCATTCTCATGCTCTCATTTTAAATACATTTCTGCAAAATGATTGCAACCACAACTAGAGAAGCACTCAGAGAGCACAGTTCTCCTCCATGGCTGCTCATTCCTCCATATGGCATTGTCAGAAATGCAGGATTTGTTTATTAGTTACTGATGATCAGAAATCACAGCAACATAGAATGTGGCCATTTAATATAGATGTACCCACAAACAAAATGACCTTTCACTGAGCACAGGCATGTGTTATTCATGTGTATGTTATGCATGGATACCGAATCACATGAACTAAATATGTAGCGGGCAGCGGGAATTGATGGAACTCGGAAACACCCCCACAATTTAATAACATTATCATTTCTGATGGATAAATCCACAGTGGTCGATTTGTAGTCGGATCACAATCATGTCATCGTCAGCAGATATCTGATTGTTACGGCCACCAGTATTGGTGTGCCGTTTGTTCTTGAGGTGGTGCTTTGCTGGGCCTTTTGTTTGGGAGAAGTTTGTGTGTGGGTGCAGCTGTGGCTTGTTGCAGAGTCTTTTGGACCCCCAGCTGCCAGCCGTTTCAGCTAATGATGAAGGTGATGACGACCTGCACTTCCGTCTGGTTCTCCCCGCCCTCCGGCCATCCTGATTGGGCCACCCTCCAGCTCCTCCTCCTTCAATCAACCAGAGGCAGCCAGGCACCACACCTGCCGACTATAAAGACCCACCATACCATCAGTCTTGGTGGCTGGTGTTTAGACCAGTCCACCCTGGCGCTCTCTGTTTCGTGGTTCTGTGTACCTTTGTGTGGTCTTTCGGTCTGGAAGCACTTGTGGTTGTGCTCCAGACAACTCTGACCTTTTGTTAGCAGCTTTTGTTTAGTGTGGAGACTGAGGCTCCACTTGTGTAGTTGCTAACTTGGTATAGAAACCACTATGTATGCTGAGCTTTCGCAAACTATGCTCATTATGCACATCGTTCCAGAGGCACCAGTTTTGTTTAGTTTGTTTGTACACCTTTTGTATTAGTTTCTGTTGCTGGTGGTGGGTGTTGCTTCTGTAGTTCGGTTTGGCTAAGGAGTTTAGTTGTCTTCTTTGTGTTTAGCTTAGTTTCGAACTCTGTTAGCCATTATGTTTTATTCTGTTCTTTGTTTTAGCAACACCTACCAGTCTTGTGTTTCGTTGTCACCTTTTTCGTTCCCTTTTACTACTAAGCAATAAATCCCTTACCCAAGACCAATTACATTTGGTTATTTTGTTGCATCCAGCCAGCCCCTAGAGGTTGGGTCGTAACACTGATGTAGTGTTCACTTGTTGTCATGGTTACAGTGATGCTGTGCTGCTATCTCGCAATGATACAGAAATCTTGACTTTACAATTTGTTATTTTTCAAGCATTTTAGAGCCTTCTAACTTCATATGTACAGGAGATAAACATGACATTTTCAGAGACCAAAGACACATTTGAGCTCTGATTAAAAACTGCAACCAAATCATTAACTCCACCTACAAGAGATGAGTGAAAAATGTTCAAAAACTTTTTGACACAGGAGGATTGTGGTGAGATGACAAAATGAGGCCGTTTTATATACCAGTCACCTATCTCACATGGTGGTATGACCACTGAAAGTTGACCTAAAATACACTATAAAAGTTTCCTCTGGAATATTATCAGAAAACAAATAACACATTCAGGTTACCGTGTCTTGTTTCTATGGCACATCCCATGATAATAATGCCTTTTTCAGATGGTTGATTATGTATAGAATGACACAGACTGCTTTTGTTGAAGTCCTTTTCACCAGCAGCTTTGTCAATATAAGAAGTTTGCTTTGGGTACGTTTTGCTTAATCGACTCAGCTCCGACTTTAAATACACATTATTTTTAGCATAAATGTGTGATGGACATAATAAATTAGTAGCATCATGCACTCTAAAAACTACTGTTTTGGCTCATTCATGCAATAATTTTCAATGAAATTTTGTTCTGTCAACAAATTAGAGCGAGTTAAGAGAATTAGATTTTCCACTACAATCAAAGGTACCGTTAATTATTCCAAGGAACAGCGGAGTCATGAGACGATCGGTGTACGTTTGTCTGTCTGTCTGTTAGCAACATTACCCAAAAACGGACTAATAAAGTTCGATGACATTTTCATTGAAGGTCAGAAATGACACAAGGACCGAGAGATTAAATTTTGGCAGTGATGTGGCTAATAGTCTGGATCATCGTGAGATAGCCGCACAGCGTCACTGTAACCATGACAACAAGTGAACACTACATCATCTGCCTGCCGATGATCAAGATTGTGATCCGACTACAAATCCACCGCTGTGGACTTATCGGGACTTATCCGTTGGAAAACATACAAGGAACCATTGTTTAAATTGTGGGGGTGTTTCTGAGTCCCATCAATTCTCACTGCCCGCTACATATTTAGGTCACGTGATTTGTTATCTGTACATAACGTACACATGCATAACACAAGCCTGTACTCGGTGCAAGGTCATTTTATTTGTGGATACATATAAATTAAATGTCCACATTCTGTGTTGAAGTGATTTCTGATCATCAATAACTAATAAACAAATGCTGCATTTCTGATAATGCCATATGGGGAAATGAGCAGCCTTGGCGGAGTACTGCGTCTCTGAGTGCTTTTTTTGTTACCACTTAGGTGATAAATGGTAGCATAACTAAAGTTTTTTCACAAGTTTATAGCCAATAAAACATTTAGTTCTTCCAACTACTAATTTCATGTTATTTAAATACATAATTACCATAATAATTAGCACAAGTCTTTAAGTTGACAGTTTTTTTTAAGAATTAAGTTGCTCCATTGTTTAGTAGGTAGAGAAGACTGAAAATTCTGACTTCAAGGTGAAGAAAAATTTAGTTCTCAAACCAATTTCATTAAGTTTCCTCAACTTCAATTTAGGATTTAAATCGGCGCAAAAAATTTGAGCACAAATTACACACAATAAGTTGATGCAATTACCAGCATTATTACATAAACCCAGCCCATCAAAAAAATGTCTGCGATTTAAAAGGTTTATTTAAATAATTCAATTACTGTTTTTTTTTTACCTTGCATGAATGCATTCATTAATTAAGTGGGGAGAACAGGTCCCTTGAATTACTTTTAGAATACAGCTGCCAGGAATATTACTGACAAACTTGTACTCAAACAACTGTCTGCCTGGCTTATTTCACTGAATAATGCACACAAGTTGAGCTTTTGTTTATTCATGTGTAAAATATTCATCACTATCTAAAGATGTGAGAACTGACAGGTGATAGTCACCATGGTGTCATGTCAACAGTAGGGATTCTGGTGTATGCTGTCCCAAATACATTTATATAGTAGTGAGCAAAAGGGCGAGTTTGTTCAGGCTGTTTTTCATCACAAATTCATTCTTCAACATAGCAACTGTCCTAAACATACAACCAAGTCATAAAGGACCATCTTTAGAGACATCACAGAGATGATTCCAGCAGTAAGACCCAATGTGTCTCTACTATCTATTATCTATACACCGCTTAATCCTCATTAGTGTTGCAGGGGGGCTGGAGTCTATCCCAGCTGACTTAGGGTGAAGTCAGGAGACGCCCTGGACAGTTCCCCAGTCTATCACAGGGCTACATATAGGGACAATCAATCACTCTCACATTCACAACTACGGACAATTTAGAGTTACGAATTAACCTCAGCATGTTTTTGGACTGTAGGAGGAAGCTGGAGAAAACCCATGCATGCACAGGGAGAACATGAAAACTCCACATAGAAAGATCCCATCCCGGGACGCAAACCAGGGATCTTCTAGCTGTAAGGTAGCACTGTGAGGTTGCAAGGGCTAGCCAACAATCCACTGTTCAGCCCCCAATGTGTCTCATGTGTTGCACAACTCACCAGTAAACATGCAACGTTTTTATGTGCCATGTGACACAAATATGACTAATTCTGTGCTCTCCTTTGCAGCGAGAATAACCAAAAACAACATTATGATCCAATCCACATCTGGACCGTGATCCCCATTTGATCTCATGAATGTTGATCAAATGATGTAGCCATATTGGTAAATGAATGGGAATGGATCATCAAAAACCCTTGCAACCCCATAAAAACAACACGCCATCAAACCTTGCTGTGCTACAGATGTGTGCACATGTGGCATGAATTTGGTTGCAGACAGGACATGCAAGGTCACATACAGGTACCTCCACTAATCCACTAATGAAGGTCGTGTTTTTTATTAAAAGACACAATTTTTGTTGCTATGTTTCGTGTCTATACAAAGCCAGAATATCAGAAAGTTCTTCAGAGACAAAAATGGCTAAAACAAGGAACCTAATGCAGGAAACACACCTGAAGATACAGATTCTCAGCCAGGAAGTGCAGATGCAGTCCTTCAGCAGTTGGACACACTCTGCTTTAATTAGAAAGCTGCGACAAATTCGGTTCAAGGTTCGCAATATAAAACACAAGCGGCATATAACTGAGAGTGCAGCAGAGCAATAAAATACAAGCCCAAAGCGAGAATCGTCCATATGGACAACAGATGACCTGCGAGAGCTTTCCTGATCACCCTGCTGAGGTGGAAGACCGTAAACGCTGACATCTGTGCGGGGAAAAGCTGATAAGCTACAAACATTGTAAAATTAAATCCCTGAAATTTGAAGCCCTGTGGACAAACTGCTCCCATGTGACTCCTATAAGTATTTGCTGCTCAGTATGAACACACGTAGTAGTATCTTCTTCAGGGAACTTCTCCATAAAGTTGCATTTTGGGGGGGTCCCAGCTGGAAAGAAGCATGGTGATGAAGAAATGACATCTTTAAAAGTGAGGAAGCAGGAAGCACACAGTCACTATATCACTCCATGTTTAATTGTGTGTGAATTAAATATTTCCTTTTTATAAACATCTCTGCTATATCATGTGTAACCGTATCTACAGTGTACATTTTCTAATTACTGAGTGAATTATCCCTTTAAGTCTGGGGCATTACTGGTGATACCAAATGTTATTCATATAAAGGTTTTATAGTGCAACTGTCGGTGTATTTCTGAACTAAGACTCCATATTAATTCATGTAATATTACAAAAAAAAGTCTATTCCAAGCAACATATACATAGGTGCATTATTTTAAACAGTATTTCCATCAGAGAGACATAGTGGATATGTTTCATGTTCGACACAAACCTATAAAGCTATTCAAACACATCAAAATCAAAGCTATTCAAGGCACTTAGACGAAAAGGAAATTTACATAAGATCTGAACACAACTCAAAAAAATAACATATTAAATCCAGTTGGGAACCCAGACAGCTTTAGTAATGGAAAAGGCATGTTTCTGTCTCAGGCCAAGTAGTAAAAACAACATCCTAGCAAACATTACAGGTTGCCACTCATCCATAAAGTGCATCACACAACCGTTTGCAGGCCGGTTTTTGAGATAATTCAGCAGCAGCTGTGGCGATCATACGCTTTGTTATCATCACAGCATGAAAATAACAGCTGGTCAGCACATACTACCACATGAGAAACCTCTCAAGTGCTAATTAGGTCTAAAAATATGGCTTTTGTGGATGATTTCTTTACCTGGTAACAGTCTTAATGCAGACACAGAGCCAACAAGGCTGGATCGTGTTTCTCAGTTACCTATGGCACCCAGTTCCTCCTGAAACATCAGTGCAGTGGTTTAACTTCTTATCTTTAATGGCCATTAAACCAAGGCTGTGTTGGTAAAAAGGAGTTCTAGTTTCACTCTTCTCTCAGAATTGCAGCCTGTTAGTCTACAGGTTTCAACCTCTGGATTAATTCAGGGATATAAGCACCACTGTGGAAACTTCCTTCTGCATTTCTTAACTGCAGTTGAGGTTTGTTTTAAAATAAATACATCCAGTCTCTTAAAGGGTACATTTCACTGAAATTACAAAACTTACTCTGAGGGGTATTTTATCATGTAGCTAGTTTTAGTTTAATCTGCTGGGATTTTAGGACTTCTGGTTCTCCAGTTTCTTCTGCAACCCAACTACAGGGGAGGGTAATTACACAAAACTGTTGCCCTCATAATTTTCACTGAAAACAATTAACATGTCAAATATTTTTTAACAAAATTCTATTCCCCTGATTTCTATCAGGACAGAAGCAGAACTCTTTGAAGTACATTTCAAAATCTTCAGCAGAAAAAAATAAAACTACACGGCCACACGTGTTGAGGTGAGTAGATAAGCAGATCTTTCTGCAAACTAAATCCACTGATCCTTTCATCATGCCTGTGTCATAAAAATAGTCCAGGTCCAATCTCCACCCTAACAGGAAAGGTGGTCTGTTAATGTAAATATTTATACAGCTAAACTAAAACACAATAATCAGTACCAAGAAGCAAACCATTTCTGTGTTATCCAGATGAATGTGTGTATATGCTGGAATGTGACGGGAAAATGGGAGGATTAGTGTGAACACTGACCATTGCGTGCCTTGGCTCTGTCTTTGAACAGTAAATTATAGACTTCAGTGTCACTCATAGGCCTTGGTTCACCACAAATCACACATAGCACTAAAAACATAAGGGAATGTAGGCTTTCAGATGCAAACTGTCTGACTTAAAGTGAAAACACATTGAAGTTTCACATGAAAGGAGGTCTGACTCTTACAGTGAGTGATAATGGCAGTACTAAGCAATGCAAACACAAAATGACCACTGTTTCTGTGATACCCACCTGGCTGCCAATGCTTATTCTGAATCCGACTTTTTATTGACCCAGACTTGTTTCTATAACCATACGGGGGTGTTTCTGTAGCTTGAGAAGATGGCTTCTTGTCACAAGTGAGGAGCCGTAAGGCAATGTAGATCTGCAGGAACTGATGAAATGACTGTCCAGGTTTTCTGTAGATTGTCACAATTTTGAAAGCCATCAAACCAGTGGCTTTATTTTTGGTTCAAGAAGCCAAACTTTGGCTTTGTGCCTCCAGGATCAACTTGATCCCGTCTAGCAGCCAGAGTAGGAGGTCCAAAGTTAACCTGGGGCCAAAACATTCCCATAAATTTGAAGAAAGATCAACCTAGTCTGAGGTTTTCATGGCCTTCGTTGTCTTCTGTCAGCGCCAGAGAAAATATCCCTTGACCCACAGAACAGCCTGTTCCAATATACAACCCTCCTAACTCTACACACAGATCTAGAAGGAAACGCTGAATCAGATCCAACTCCGATAATGAAAGGTGAAACAGCGGCTAGAATCTGAAAGGTGGAAAAACGCGATGTGATGGTGAGGAGGCAGTGGTGAAGTCAAAAAAAAGAATGAAAAAAAACTGAAAACGGGTACTGAGTAGCACTCCAGCATGTGAAATGTGGAGCGGTGTCGCAGGCGAGGAGGAAGAGGAAGATGAGGAGGACCACGGTTCGGCATTAGTGCTCCAGCTCCTTGTGGTAAAGCTGCGTGACCTGGATGACCGGAGGAGAGACGCTGAGTGACGGCCCGCACCAACATGCGGAGGATCGCACCGGCTGGATCTCACACCTGCCACTGAAGAGAGGGAATACGATCAGCACTTTGCATTTGGGCAAATTACATGGAATATGAGAAGTGTATAACTCAGACAACACCAAGCCCGACAGACTGAGAGAATCCAAGAGGAAAAGTAGAGGGGAGACACGAGAACAGCCCAATTTGTGAGCCATCCATGTGGGAAAGACAAAAAGTTAGTAATGCCAAAACGTCAGCGAGTTACAGTTACAAGTCCACTGAGAACAAACTGGAAGACAGGTGTTTTCTCTCTGACTCTCTGCCATCTGTCAGTGTGTAACTGATGAAGGCATCAGTCCCCTTACTTCTGGTCTCCATTCTTAAATCATACAAGCAGTCCAAACAAGTTGTGAGTTGCTGGAAGTTGTCAATGCAACAGATGGGGAGAGGAGGAAGAAAAACCTGAAATCCAAGAACCTACGACGCCCACACAGTGAGCACACATCACCATGTGAAGGAGAGCACTAACAGCATGTGTTAGTCAGAAATGATGCAGGGGTGCGGGGTGGTACAGCCAAAAGGTTCACAGAGCACAGCAGTACAACAGGTACACGCTGGGGGTGAAGTCAGTTTCAGGGCACTCATTTCAACAAGCAGAACTTTACTTGAGTGCCTGATATCTGGCCTGGTGTTGTGACACCTACACTACCGTTCAAGAAATGTCCTTATTCCTGAAAGAAAAGCCTTTTTTTCAATGAAGAAAACATTAAATGGAACAGAATCACTTTATTAATCCCTGAAGGGAAATTCAATGAAGAAAGATTTTAAATAAATCAGAAATAGAGAACAGACATTGTTAATGTGGTAAATGACTATTCTAGCTGGAAATGGTTGATTTTTAATGGAACATCTCCATAGGGGTACAGAGGAACATTTCCAGCAACCATCACTCCTGTGTTCTAATGCTACATTGTGTTAGCTAATGGTGTTTAAAGGCTCATTGATGATCAGAAAACTCTTGTGCAGTTATGTTAGCGCATGAATAAAAGTGTGAGTGTTCATAGAAAACATGGAATTGTCTGGATGGCCCAAACATTTGAACAGTAGTGTACTGGTTAAAATTATTGGGTGGCCAGCGATGCAGTTTCTTCAAATAAAAATGTCTGATCTAATTTTTCTAATTTGATTTTACGTCATTTCAAAAAAATATATTTGCATCCATTAGACAATGAACTTTAACCCTTTAAGCTTCAGTGTACCGCCGGCGGTACACCTACTAATTTGCATAGGAATTTCAGGAATGTCCGACGGGTGCAAACGCGATTATACAAACACTATACACCGATGGAAAGCTTAGATTCTCATGAATCCGCCGGTATAAACCACTTTCAGATGCGATTACCACAGCGGGTGAGAAAAACACATTTGTCCGACAAAAACAAATATTCATCCATCCGTTCTCTATACACGGCTTCAAAGCACACAGCGCGACTCACATTTCCGGGTTTATTATTACACACAAAAAAAAAGATTCCACAAAAAACGGCTATAATCCAACCTTTTACATCAGATGACACAAGCCAGGAAACTATTTTGTCCAAAACATGTCCTGAAGTCGGTATAAAATCCCCGAATCGGTCGTTTTCAAGGAAATGCACCTCCCGATGCGCGTCCAATATTCCCTGTATTTTTCGTAATTTTTTTTATTTAAAAATAGAATATTAGCGATTTTTTGTACTGAAAACGGCTGGAATTGACTGAAGCTTAAAGGGTTAAAGGATAGTTTTTTGTGAACTAGGTGTACTGAAAGTGACCTCACCCCGACCTTCATAAACATCCTGACCACAAGCACTTGAAAGATAGGTCTGGGTCTTTTTCAAGCATATTACTAACATGTAACATGTGCAGCTAGAGACACACACTTCACATGTGAGTAGATTAAGACGGACTTGAAAATAATCTGAGCCTATCCTTCAGTGCCCTGACAGTAGAAAACAGGACATCTTCAAAGAACAATCAACAACAGGATGCATGTTACTGAGAAGAAGGACATAAAATATAGTACACCATAAGGTTAGCCTGCTGAACTGATATTTGAAGTACCTCACATGTTATGGGGCTCTTTTTTTCAGATTGGGGCAGCACTGCTGTGAAATGTGAGGGTAAAAACAAACACAAGAAGGGAAAACATCTTTTAAAAAGCAAAATAAAAGGTGTAACTGTGATGAAAATAACAGCAGCGATAATGACATTTTCTTTACCCAATATTTTTACAGGTGTACACGCTCGTGACTCTTCCTTTAGAAGAACCAGAGAGTGGCAGGTTTACTCAAATGTGCGTTCAAGTTCAAAACTATTCCTCCCGTGTCAGGCTCAAATTCATTAATGAAAACTTTGGCTGAGGCTTGGTTTGTTATTAGAACAAACATAACCCCATTCAATAACCCGAAAACATGGTCAAATGCTTGAATAAACCTCAACATCTGGGAGGCAGTAAACACACAAAACTCTTAAAATGAAACAACAGCACTAAGCACTGCAGCACCATACCACCTGACTATGGCCAGGTTTTAGATTTTAATCTCTAGTCATTTTTTGTATTTTCTGGATTCAGGCTTTCTGTGAGGTATCGTAAAACTGCTGTTGTTGTTTAAGGTGGTGAGAATGTCAAATGGTTGACAGTGGAGTAGTTTTTTTGTCACTTTTGATTAAAGGTCCCAAATGTGGAAAATCCTTTTTTTTTTTTGGGGGGGGGGGGGGGGGGGGGTTGCGGTTGTAACAAACTTGAAGGTGTGCTCACATATACGGGGGGTTCTTGGTTTACGACATCCTTGACCTTTGGAGTTTCGTCGTTATGTCAGAACTGGTTAAGGGCGGGTCCTTGGTTTAAGACATACAGCATTTTGTTGGACCTGGTTACATTCGCCAGCTGCTCCGCTAGCTGGTGAGCAGAGCAGACGAATACGACGTCACATGGTGCTATAAGACATTTGCCAGTTGTACGCCACCTTAGATTGTGTTACACTCACTAACGTTTCGCCCTTTATTATGGCTCTCAAGCCCAAGTCAGATTCCTCTGATGGCAGTGCTTTGAAGTAAAGGAAAGCATCTCCATGGAGGTGAAACTAGATATAATAATAAACACTGAAGTTGTAAAAACAGTGCAACATATTCTGTTACCTTCTTTTAAAATGACTCATACATGTATGAAAGTCACTGGAATTCCTGACTTTTCAGAAGAACTGATCAATATTGTGATGCGTGTAACAGCTTTGTTTCCATTTTCACTGGAGTTCCGATTTAGAACGAAAATGGAACGTAACTCCAATTTATGTCAAATATCCGTTTGTACTGTGTTTTAATACAGCTGAATTTCAAATAAACATGTTCTCATTCATACACTACCGTTCAAAAGGGGGTCTATTAGAAACTTCTTTATTTCTGAAACAAAAGCAGTTTTTTCTATGAAGATAACATTAAATGAATCAGGAATAATTTAATGTTAATGTGGCTTTTAATATGGTAAATAACTATTCTAGCTGGAAGTGGCTGATTTTTAATGGAATATCTCTATAGGGGTACAGAGTAGGGATGTACCAGTCCGATACTCATTATCGGTATCGGACCCCGATACGCCTATTTTTGGAAACTTGGGTGGTATCGGCTTTAGTCACGGTATCGAGTCGATGTCGTTTTTCAGCGCCGTCACACTTTACGGCAGTTGCAGCATGTCCGCTGTTTGGGATTACTTCTCCCTTCAAACCAACGACAGTCCAACAGTGTCTTGCAATGTTTGCAAAAAGGACATTTCTTGAGGAGGCAGCAGCAGGGCGCACTTTAATACAACAAATACGATCAGACATTTACAAAGAAGTCACCCCACGGAGTTTGGGATATATAAGGTAAAGACAGCGAAGCCACAGCAACAAACTTTGGTGGAGGTGTTTCAAAGAAGAGAAAAGCTACCTCGAAACAGCGAGAAGTCCAGGAAATTAACAGAAAAGATTGTCGAATTCATTGCACTGGACGACCAACCTCTTTCCATGGTGGAAAACAAAGGATTTCGTCGCCTGATGGTCTTTGTAGAGCACTATCTGACGGATGCGGCATTACCGGAGCTACACGAGAGGGTTTGTGAACGCATCCGATCCCTCATAGCTGATGCAAGCAGCATTTCCTTTATAACAGACATTTGGAGCTCTGATGTGTGCCCAATGTCTCTGTTAAAGGCAATATGGAGGATGTTTTTTTTTTGTTTAATTTGTCTGATTCACATAAAATGAATATACTGACCTTTAGTGGACTTGTATGTATGGTTTCTAAAAAAAATAAAAAAATTTAAAAAAAAATAACTGTGGACATGGCAGGACCTGAAAAACATCAGCCAATCATTGCGCTCGGACCGAGGCGTTTGGTTTGCTCCCTTTCCTGTCAATCAAAAATCTTCCGGCTCAGGCCTAGTTACGTAGATTACATACGCCTAGGACTTACGTGTTTTGTGTATGTGTTGCTTTGGTATAGCTTCGTAGTTAGCTGGCGACTTGTTTTGCTCATCTTTTTTTTACATGATGGCAAATAAAGATCCAGGGGGACCCAGCCGTAAAAGAAAGGCATTTTTTGAAAATAAAAGACAACTGGATCGCGAGAATGCAAAAACAAAAGTGATTATAGGCGAGTCATTTGGGCGATGGCGTCAGCTCAAGCAACAAATGGACCTAAAGACAGATGCCTTGATTGCTAAATTCCTTCTGGACAGGTAAAATGTATTATTGTATTATACTGCGGCTGTAGGCAACTTCACGATTCCTACTCAAGTTTCTGGAGGGGGGCGTTTCTTCGTAAATGTTAAGAGGGGGGATGTTAGAGGGGGGTGAGGGAGAGGTTGTATGTGTGCATGCTACGTTCAAAGTCGTAGGAAATTAAATCTCCTCTAATGCCTTTAAGTCTTACTGCACACTGGATTGACACCTCTTTTAACCCCGTTAATGTTGTGCTGCATGCTAACGAGTTCCGTGGCTCACACACAACTGAACATGTGAAAGAAGTTATTGAGAAAATGTTGAAAATACAGAAAGAACGAGCGCATGTGGTTTTAAGAGACAACGCCAGCAACATGCACAAAGCCATGGATGAAATGGGGGTGCGGAGCCTGGGCTGTGTTGCACACACGCTGCACCTCATCGTACACGAGGGTTTACTGTCACAGTGCAGCGTGAATGACACTTTGGTCACTGCCAGGAAAATTGTGGGTCATTTCAAGCATTCACCCCTAGCCTACTCACGCCTGGAGGACATTCAGACTGACCTTAAAATGCCCACAAAACGTCTGCAGCAGGATGTGCAAGTGAGATGGAACAGCACTCTGTACATGCTTCAAAGCCTCCTGAAGCAAAAACGTCCCCTCAGTGGCTATGCAGGCGAGCACAGCCTACCCTCTACTCTGAGCAAACCAGTGGATGTTAGCAGAGAAGACTGCAACTGTCCTGGCCCCATTTGATGAGGTTACAAAGTCAGTGAGTGCAGAGACGGCAACATGTGCTGATGTGATACTTGCCATCACAGTGCTGCAGCGAGTTCTGTCTCGAGAAGACGAAAGTGACGCAGGAATCAAAACCATGAAGAGCACTCTCCTCGAGGCTGTAAACAGGCGCTTCTCCTATGTTGAGACGGAGCCACTGTACTACATCGCCACTTTGGTGGTCCCAAGATACAAAGACAGGCAAGTCTTTTAACATTTATTTTGCCAAAATTATTTTATTACCAAGGGTATAATTTGTGTGAGTTAATGATTATTTGTAATATTTCTAGGTATTTCACAAGTGCAGCCAACCTGAAAAGTGCCAAAGCCTCACTCCTAGAGACTGTGGAGAAGGTCTGCAGAGTCAGCAGTGAGCCAGCAAGTCCAACCCATGTGCAAGACCAGCGGAGGCAAGCAACAAACTGAGAAACGTGTTTGATGAAATTTTGGAAGAAAGTGAGGTTGAAACGAGATGTGGCACCTCATCTTCAGTTGTCACTAAAGTGCACAGCCACTTCTCTGAACAAACCATCCCCAGGTCAGTCAGTCCACTGGAATACTGGAGGGCGCATGCTACACAAAAACCCTCTCTGGCTGCTGTTGCCACCAAGTTCCTCTCTGCCCCTTGCACAAGTGTTGACAGTGAGAGACTTTTCAGTGCTACCTCAAATGTACTGGATGAGAAGCGAAACCATTTATTATGGCGTCAAATTTGGGTCAAAAGTCGCACGCGTGCAACACTCTCTCGCGCGAAACACGTACCCCGCGCGAGCGGAAAAAAGTCTCCACGGGCGCAAAAAACACTCTGCGCGCGCGTGGCAATGTCTCCGCGCGCGAGGAGCCTCTTACGCGCGTGGAGACATTGCTACTCATCCGTGTATGGTGCCATAATTATCTGTGAGCTCTGATTTACGCGCACGGGGAGAAGACTTTTGACCCTTTGTGGGCGGATACCAGTGCTCACCACAACCTCCCTATGATTGGCTGTCTGCGACAGCAAGAACTCACCCCCCACGTGGGCACAGTCGGCTGGAGCCCCTTTGATGTTGCTGCCGCTGTTCTGCAGCTCCGCGGAACACACACAGAACCGAGCCCGGATCTCCAACTGCCGGTGGGTGAGTGTCTCCACGTATTTCTGGCTCTAAACGGGGGGCTGTCAGCCTTTAGTACAGCGATTAGACGTTAGTTAGCTCCATTGCTAACGGCAGTTACCCAGGTGGACTGACCGGAATCGGCCCAGAAGCCCAGCGTGTCTACTCCAGTGATTCTGACAGGGAGTTTAAGAGTGATTCTATAATTAGGGGTACATTTCAAGTCCATGGGGTGTAGACACGCTGGGCTTCTGGGCCGATTCTGGTCAGTCCACCTGGGTAACTGCCGTTAGCAATGGAGAAACTTCGCTGTACTAAAGGCTGACAGCCCCGCAATGGAGCACTGAGACCTCCCGTTAAGGGGCAGAAATACGTGGAGACACTCACCCACCGGCAGTTGGAGATCCGGGCTCGGTTCTGTGTGTGTTCGGCAGAGCTGCAGAACAGCGGCAGCAGCATCAAAGGGGCTCCAGCCGACTGTGTCATTTCCTCTCTTGTATACAGTGGCATCCCACGTGGGGGGGTGAGTTCTTGCTGTCACAGACAGCCAATCATAAGGAGGTTGTGGCGAGCACTGGTATCCGCCCACAAAGGGTCAAAAGTCTTCTTCACGGATAATTATGGCACCATACACGGACGAGTAGCAATGTCTCCACGCACGTAAGAGGCTCCTCGCGCGCGGAGAGATTGCCACGCGAGCGCAGAGTGTTTTTTGCACCCGTGGAGACTTTTTTCCGCTCGCGCGGGGTACGTGTTGCGCGCGCGACTTTTGACCCAAATTTGACGCAACAGTTTATCTGCAGACTTGACAGAGAAGCTTGTCTTCATTAACCCTTTGATGCACAACACACAGACACCCCTTCTAATGCACAACATGGGTCAAAAATGACCCGCATTCATTTTTAGGGTTATTTACAGGGGAACTTCGTTTTTTTTCCAACCTGGGGTCATTCCATATATGTGAGTGATGGAGAAATGAATTTTCGACATAGCTCCAGTATTTAGCCAGACAGGCAGCTTTGCAGCTCAGCTAGCGAAAAGTATGGGGCGACTTGCCCCCCCACCCCGCGTCAAAGTCCACCCTAACGTGCTTTTTTCCCCACACTGACCAGCTCAGATAGTCTCAACGTGTGTCCCACAACATACTAGAGATGAGAAGTGAACGAAAACCTCCACATTACCAGGTGATCGCTATTTGTTGTGGTCTGTATCCAAAACTCAGGATGCTAGAAAGCAAATCTCGTTCCGAAATCGCGCGATAGCTCGCACCAAAACACCGGTTTTGGCGGTACAGGCCAGACCAAGAAAACCCCCCACTGTCCAGAACCTATAAATCAAGGTCACTACTATAGATGGCTAACAAACCATAGTTTTTTTTAAACTAAAGTGAAGAGAAATCCCTATTTTTAGAGCAGACAAGCCTTGATTTTCTATTTGTGTGTGATCATATTTTGGCAGGAGGTCTCCAGGTTTTTTAGTCTTCATCTGCCTGAATTGCTAAGAAGAACTGAAAAAAAATGCTGTCAAGGACAGTTTGTTAACCTGATTGGAGGAAGCAAAGGTTTTCTGCTCCTTCAGATGATGCATGTTCAGCATTCTACCTTCACCATTGAACACTGCCCTCGACCCTTGAGCCACTTTTTAAAGGTATTAGGAAATTAGCTCGGGGTTTGGCAGCAAAA
Source organism: Acanthochromis polyacanthus (assembly GCF_021347895.1). Taxonomy (NCBI): domain Eukaryota; kingdom Metazoa; phylum Chordata; class Actinopteri; family Pomacentridae; genus Acanthochromis; species Acanthochromis polyacanthus. Next base: position 11,144,094 of record NC_067132.1, read on the forward strand.
ACAGAGTGAGAAAATATTTGGTATCATTTAGCATACATGAAACAGAGCCAACAGAGATTTACTTGAGAAGGCTAAATTAATTATTTATAGTTCTTTAATTACTGTTTTGTTAAACGTGGTTGTGTGTGTTGTTCGTATCTACTACAACCCATCTGCTCCAGCATTGTACTTTTGTGTGGATTTGTGTGTCTTTTACCCCGTGTCGTCAGACATGTCCTGATCAGCCTCTGCAGCGGATGATTCCACGTCCACATCTGCACTGCTTTCACTGCCCTGAGCTGAAAAACCAAACGGAGACTCGGGGCTCACACACTCACCACTGACACACACACACACACACACAAGCAACTGGTTCTTAGTGACATCGTGATCATTTTTCATGTTGCTCATCCTACTGCAGCATTGATAAAGCACATTGTATGATTTGAAGCTGTGACTTGTATTCATGTCATTTGCATCATATGTGCGTCTACAATGGTTGCTAACAATTACTGGGTAATAGTTAATCAAGAACTTTTTTTCATGAACCAATTAAACTGCCAGAAAAGGTATTGTGTAACTGCTGTAGTGTCTTGTTGCACCACCAAGTGGAGCTTTTTGTTTGATGAGGTGAAGTTACAGGTGTGTTTGCTGACTACCTGTGGCCCTCACATGCACCTCCCTGGTGTCTATTTGCTAAATATGGCAGTCAAGCTGAGGATGTCTGCTCATGCTAACGCTAAGCTAGGATGTTCAAATGTTAACACAAGCTGGCAGCTGAGTGTCTGTCGATGCTAATAATGTCAATGTTCAGCAGCAGCAGGACTTCGATCACAGGCTTCCAACAGCTTTCAAATTAAAAAGATGTTGTGTATAAATAAATTTTATTTGTGACCATAAACACTGACAAATTTGTTGGACTAATAAAGTTTCTACAACAGTATTTGTCGATACCTATTCTAGCTGAGCGGCTGTTTTCAGTACATCAGGATTGATTTGATATAAAATCTTCTGTGGCGATATAAAAGTTGCAGGTTATTCGCTGTGGAAGACAGCAGCTCATTCGCTGTGTTTAATACTTATTGGCTGAGTCAACGACGAAGAATTTAAAATGAACCCATCATTTGTTATATAATTTGGAATTAAAATAACCAAGTATTTACTTCATCTGTTCTTCAAATTTCCTGATACACCAATTTTGTGGAGATATCATTTAAAATATGGTTGTATTTGCACATTGAAAAACATCAGCTGTATTTTTTTTAACTTCAAAATGGTTTGAAATTTGCATCCCTAGTCTTTACCATTAATCCCACCTCTTGTACCTGAGTGAGTGTGTGTGTGTGTACATTTGTGTCTGCCTACTGACTTGATGTGCTTCTCTAGTACTAGGATCGCCTGTTCCCTCTCCGCCAGCCTCCTTTTCAGTGATGCAATCTCTTTCTGCTTCTCAAGCAGCTCCTTCTGGAGACGATAGTTGCTCTCTTCTAGAGTCTCACAGAACGCCTGGAGGGAGAGAGAAAAAACAACAGAAAATATTTAATAAATATCCCCAATTTTGTTAATGTTGTTGATAGACAACAGAAGAAGACAGGAACTGCATTTTTAGACGCAAGTGTCAACTAGTAAATGTAAAAAACTGTGCAGTTACTTTAAGTCATTTCTAAAAATCTATAATCAAACAGTTTCAAACATACGTAGGTTTGAAGTGTCTGAATTAAAGAAAAAAAAACTCCAGGTTAAATTTGGTGGGTTGTTTTACCAGGGCAGCCACATGGGACAGAACAAGCTGTGACATCTATGTCAGAAGTTGTACATTTATGTAATAACGGCAAGTCTGTGTTTGTCATTAATACCATCAACCTACTTCATATCTTTGTCAAAAGAACAGGGTGTCTTTTTCAGCTTTGAGTTTAGAGTGTAAATAGGACACCTGAGCTTTCGTGCTGACTTAAAATACTTTATATCTTAGGTTATTTTGCAAAGACTTTAAAATGTAAGTGTTTAGAGATGCCCTAACAACACCCATACAAGTGTTCAGAGAAACAGACTTTATTAAAAACCCAGGACCATATTAATGCCCCAAGGTAGCAACTGCATGCTAACTAAGCTGACTCCACAGGCTTCTTTCCCACTCATCTCTCCCCCCTTTCCCCCCTTTCCTGTGCATGAGCATGTATGCCTGGTTCAGGCCACTTCGTTCGTTTCCTACTACAGAGCCAGGACTGTGCACATACCCTACAATTTTCTTTCTTTTCAGGACGCACACAGAGTGGACAGCTAGCACACCATGAGGAGACATTCATTAAATTTGACATTAAGTGCACTGGAATAGAAGCGAACACTCCGCCTTTAACAAGAACTTCCTGCTACAGGAAAAACTTGTTCGGTTCCCAGAGCAACAGCAATAATAGCTAGTACCCTTTCCAACTAAAAACAGAAGCATTTTTCAGAAAATGCCTTAAAGTAACATGGAAATGTCACATAAAGTCCATGCAACTGTATGGAAAAGAAGCAAATACAACCTTGCAGGAAACACATTAAAATGAGCTTCTTCACACACTTGTCACTACAGGCTTTATGTTACTTCATATTACATGAATATATATATAGCCTCATGGGCTGTAGGGTCACCTCAAAAGCTTCAGATTTCAGATTTGAGGTATGCCTTGGATCTTTGTCCTCGAACCTGGCATCGTTCCATTTCACCTTCTTCACTGACTGCCTGACATTTGCATCCATAGTTTGTGACATTTGTTGGAATCCATCCCATCTTCCCTGAATCCATGCAACTCCTCCTATAACCCCAAAGCAGAACGCTTCCATTCCTCATCATGAACAGTATGCATGATGTTCTTTTCATCAAATGCTGCTCCCTTTTTTCCTCCAATCACAAATTTGGATTTTTAACTTTACCTAGAATTAACACTGTGGCGACGGGCGTGGGAGAGCTCAGCTGCAGGGGAGAGAGGTGTGGAGGAGAGCATGGAAGCAGCGTCAAGGTAATTGGCACAGGTGATGGTAATTGGCTGACCTAATTATGCCTGCAGTAGCAGCCGGAGCGGAGGATAAAAGCCGGGCGGACAGAGAGACAGAGCAGAGGCTGCATGGACTGAGGAGCAGCGGAGAGACAGCGGAGGCTGCATAACTGTGGGACAGCGGAGACCGTGGGAACTGAGAGGCAGCGGAGGCTGCGCACCGGGCTGCGGAGAACTTTAAGTAGTACAGTAATAAACAATATTCCCTCGACAACCAGGGCGTGTGTGTATTAAGTGGACCCACGGACAGCGAACCTGTCACAAACACTTATTTCCAAAATGACTGATGTGTCCAGATGTTGACTTTTGTGATGAGGTTGCAGGTAGACTTTCCTTCTAATGACTATTCCATGTTGAGTTCCTTTGTGCATTAAGAGGAGTGCACCGCCACTCTTGATTGAGTCCTCTTTTTGCAGGTCCTTTTCAGTGGATGTGGAGCTGTTTTACAGCAGAACATTTCTTTGTCTTTGCTTCCACTGCCACCCTGAACTACCATTTGCAAAATGAGATTTCAGACAGTGGAAATCACAAGCAGGAAGACACTTGCTAACTTTTTATAGCCCTCTGCAGCAGATATCAATCATCCTAACTTTAGATCCTCAGCCTGCTGCTTTGAGGAACTTATGGATGTGGGTTTTTGGACAAAGTGTGACGAGTCAGAATTTGTCAAGCTAACATTTCTTTTCTCTGCCAAGGCTACTCAGTTGTATGATTTCCGATGGGTATGTCCCAATAAGTCTGCAGTGGTGGATTTGTAGTAGGATCACAATCATGTGATCGTCGGCAGGCAGCTGACGTTGCATTCACTTCTTGTCATAATTACAGTGATGTCATGTCTATCTCGCAATGATACAGAAATCTTTAACAAATCCGTGGATCCAGACTACAAACTGCATCACCGCCAAAATCTGATGACTTGGTCCTTGTGTCATTTCAGACTTTCCCTGAAAATTTCATCCAAATCCGTTTTTGAATAATGTAGCAAATGGACAAACAGATCAACAGACGAACGTATGCCAAGCGTCACATCTCCGCTGAGACTTCACCTCCTTGGCAGAGCACTAAGTTTATTAGGGATGGTAGGGGTGAAGGATATGAGGCCTCCACAAGTAGCCAAGCAACTAAACAAAATGAAATGTTGATGTTCTCGAACTCCAGCAAACATCGTGTAAATCCTATCTTGACATTTTACCACTTGGTGTGGATCAGTGGTATACTATGACTACATGTGCATGACAGGGTATTACATTACACACTTGCAGTCATGTGTGTCCTATGTCTGAGCACAACAAACAAAATGGAGAGTCACTGATAGAAAAACCGCTCCATAGCTCCAATAACTCCACAGGGCACCTTCATGATTTGAGGGAAACCGTTGCTCCAGAGCTTGTATTTGCATCACTTCAAAGAACTTAATGTGCCCAGGTGTTTCCGATGTTCTGCACACAACTGTGAGCTCACACGCTTTAACATGTATATGCAGACTTACCCTGCTCTCCTCCAGACTATCGAAAGGCCCAGGCGGGTCATCAAGACACAGAAACTCTCTCACTGCCAGGCTGCCAAAGAGAACCAATAATGATGTCTAAGTTTGTGTGTGTGTGTGTGATTGTCGTTTAGAACAGACCTGTGTGCTCAATAATGCAATAAAAAAATACTTAATGAACACTATATAACAGCCTCACTCTGGTATCAGCTATTTATCTGGTAACCTAATAACAGTGACGTGGCCAAGACAACATAAAGGCTTCAGATAAAGGTCTCAGCATGCACACACACAAAAAATGTCACAATAACTGCATTTTTGAGTTTAAAAACACTGCATAGCTGTCACATACCAGTTGGCGATGTCCTTGTGTGCAACCAAGTTTTGCAAAAAAGCCTGCAGTCCCAACTGTCTGTCTTCCAGGAAGTCGCTGTCATAGTTATCCTTGAACCAGCGTTTAGGAGGCAGCGAGAGGCGAAAGCCTGGAAACATGTCTTTCAGCTAGAACACACACACACACACACACACACACACACACACACACACACACACACACACACACACACACACACACACACACACACACACACACACACACACACACACACACACACACACACACACACACACACACACACACACACACACACACACACACACACACACACACACACACACACACACACACACACACACACACACACACACACACACACACACACACACACACACACACGATCATGTCTACAAACACCTCTGGCAGTTTTTTTCACTGCAGTCAGTGTTTAAGACAACTCAAGGTTAATGATTTTCAGTGACAGCTGCTACTCCATAAAGCTCACACTTAACTTCTGCATGTCTTCTGCAATAAAAACACAACTACATATTTGAAACTACAACACAGTCAGTGTAGCTCGGCTAAAATAGTATTTCCAAGTGTGAAAATCAGCTGTACCAGAAAACGTGGGCTGAGGCAGTCTCCTTTGCTCATTTAGATGAGATTCTTTCAGCCAGTATATGTGCAATGGTGCAATCATGCTTCATTAATAAAAGTATTTTTTAACACTTTTTTTTTTTACTTTTATCAAAAAAATGCACCTCATATGATTTGAATATTGCCATTGTCCATACGGTGGTTTCAGTATAATATTCTGATATTAGCTTTGATAATAATTGGTTGGCTTGTTGTTAGCCCTTTTTTGTACAAATATGTAAAACATTTTTATAAGGGCTCCATAAACAACAATTTAAAATAATCACTGTAGAATTAAAGACAAATCCTTTAAATATTTGTGACCTGGAGCCACAGTTATTACAATACACTTGAAATTGGCAGATTTCCGAACAGCTGATCAACGAGCCTCTGCAGCTACTAACACAGCATGACTGTTACAGCTGTCTGTGGAAAAGCCACAGGAATGGAGGAGAGGAAGTCCACACCTCTTAACTCGTTCTCCTTGTTGAATGTAGGGCGTTCCCATCTCCTGTGCTACCGTTATTGTTGCTTAAGATTACGGTTTCTGAACTTACAACATGCAGGATCATAGCTTTATATTTGCCCCCTTTTGTAATCTGTGACCAAACTGTCCTTCCCAAAACCACGAGAGACTCATTCTCCTACTTGGCTCAGGCTCATGGGCTGTTTGGGAACAGTAAGCTTCTTTGTGCAGCTCTAATCACTTCCACAAAGCACCCAGAAACAAAAGGAAGCAAATGGCTGATAGTCGAAACCGTGTAGATACGTGAAAGGATGATGACAAATCGGAGCTTCATGTTGGGTTCAGATTTGGCGCTGTCTTTATAACAACGAGACATGAACACACCCAAACACACCTTGTCATTGAGCCTGGAGAAGTCTGTGTACCTTCTAAAAACAACCCAGCTCTCATCTGGAGTCTTCTTCACCAGGATCTTATATACCTGCAGCAGAGAAAATAATCTTAAGTTCCAAAGTATAGCAGTATTGCACTTTAATATCAAACAAAGCAACACACTGAAGGCTTAACTAAAGAGCAAACTCGGCACGCAAACCTGGATCTTTTTGTGCAGCCCTGTTTTGTGATACAGCAAAATGTAAATGATTCCTGTTATACTCCTATACATGCCACAATTTGCCGACATTTGAAAAGCACAGCCCCACTTGTCTCATGTCATGTCTCACTTGTCCATCCATTCTCTATACACCGCTTTATCCTCACTAGGGTCGCGGGGGGTGCTGGAGCCTATCCCAGGTGACTCAGACAAAGGCAGGGGACACCCTGGACAGGTCGCCAGTCTGTCACAGGGCTACATATACAGACAAACAATCACACTCACATTCACACCTACGGACAATTTAGAGTTATCAATTAACCTCAGCATGTTTTTGGACTGTGGGAGGAAGTCGGAGTACCCGGAGAAAACCCACGCATGCACAGGGAGAACATGCAAACTCCATGCAGAAAGATCCCAGGCCCAGGCCGGGATTTGAACCGGGGATCTTCTTGCTGCAAGGCGAAAGTGCTAACCACTAGCCCACTGTGCAGCCCTGTCTCACTTGTCAAGTAGATAATTTGTAAACAAATAAAAAAAGAGTGTGCTGAATAAATGTTGACATTAGGCTTACAGGCCCATCCCATTTGCTAAACTGTTGTTCTGGCAAGACAAACCGATGAATAGGTTCACATGCTGTCACAATGGTAAAACTGTCATGATGTCATATAAACCAGTTTGTTTTCTAGGTGCATACCGTGAACTTGGCCCTCTCCTCCATGACCTCATACCCCAGCACCGTGGGCGTGATAGGCCTCTCCTCAATTTGCTGGCTGCCAGCAGGATCTGATATGGAGCGAGGGCAGCTTGAGTACTCCACAGAGGGCTCCAGTGTCCCGTTTACCCGAGAGCGTGTCACAGGGCTTTGGAGGGGCGGCGGCGTCCGGCTGCGTCCGGCTCTGTCTACGCAGCGAGACGGACGCTGGGAACCCAAGCCGCCACATTCTCTTCCTCTTCCTCCATGGTCCTCCCCGGCCATCCTGATGATAGAGGACGAGGACTCCGAGCTGCTGGAGACGCTCCCTAGTGAAGAAGCTCGCTGTGGTCGTCTCAGCTTGTTGCTACCACCTGACAGGGCTCTGTCCATGGGCACAGGGACAGGCACAAAGGGTGATGCCATCTTCCTGAGTTCTGTGTTCCTGCCCCCCCACCGCAGTAGTCAACAAGGCTTTTTCCACACCAACGCTGAATTTGCCTCCTTCCTTCAGTTGTGTTGAGTGATTTTGGAGTCTCACAGTGAAGTTTAGCCTGAAGGGGCTTACATTGACTCTACAGACCCTGTACAAAAGAGGAAGAAGAATAATTTAGTGTAAGACTGTATTCAAGATTATTTGAATTTAGTTCAAATTATATGAAATAATTCATTCTCTAAATCTTCCCTGGTTTCCACAAATGTGCCATGAAGAAACATCACCCTTTGATGCCAGACTGTAGAGGCAGATAAATTATTGACAGCAGCCATATGTCATTCATAATTTATGAATTTGTATATCATGTGTAAAATCCATTATAGAAAAAAAGGATTCAAAGATGGACAGATACTTAATGTATCAATTGATTTGCTTTTAAGTCTGACTCATGCCAGTGAAATGCTGGAAAAAAAAAAGAGAGATGATGCTTTTATTTAAGATGAGGAAGGAAGAGGCTGCATGCTGGTTTTAGTGGTTGAGAAAGGGGTGTAAAATCGATTTCTGTTCAGACTGAGATCAGCAGCAACCTGTCAAACGAGTTCATGTTTATTCTGCACAAGTGGAGCGGAATGAAACCAGCCCTTATCATGAATACGAATTAAAATCCAACTGGAAGGCTCAAACGCACATTTTACTGAGGGTATAGGATGTACAAACATGCCAACATGTTGTCGAAAATCCGCAGGGAAGAAGCAGAAAAACACCTTAAGGTACAGGTGGTAGAAGTTAACAAATGACATGTTATTTGTGGCTCATGCTGTTCACTCACTCCTCACTGAGTGGTGTAGTTATTTAGGTGAAAAATGACGAAAGATCTGGAAGTGAAGCCAGAGTGACAACAACACACTGGCCCGCTTCGTACTACTACTAAACCACATTTGTAAAGTGAAGTGGTTAACTGTGGCTTTTAGAAGGTCAAGTTAGCAAACAAGCTAACGTCCCTGTCTGAGCAGTTCACTCACGTTGTCTTACCTTTACCTTTATCCACAACTGGGGGTCACAATGACAGAGACATGAATACGACAATAACACAATATAGAAAACACCGCTGGTTTGCCTGGAGGTGACATTAAAAATATAAATTTCACCCTGACAGCAAGCTAAAGCTAACGCTAGCTAACACTTACTAGTTACAGTTAGTTGCTATGACCAACAATCCAAACAAAGTGGGCTAACTCAAATGTTATCGAAATAACAGCAGGTTTTAATAATAATCTCATTGCCGAATCGCGTAGGAATTCCTTAAACTTAATTACCTGTCATTTTTTACTTTATTCGAAGCACTTTGTCGACAATAGTTGAGGTAACGCTTGAACGGTACATTTTTGAACAGCGTCTTGCGTATGCACCATCCCGGTAGGAGACACTGGGATATAAAGCTCTCACATTACGTTAGCTAGCAAGCTACAACAGACAGCCTGCGAGGACAAAGATTAGATGGTGAAAGGGACTTTGTCTTACCTTAGGAGTCCAGATATCCTTCCCTCTCTCGGTATATTATTTTACTGTCCACATGAAGCCCTAAATGTCTGATTGTCCCGTTGCTGTTTATCCACTACCCTCCTCCTGTGCCCTTTTCATGTTAACATGCTTGAACTCAAACCACAACGGCAGCAATACTTCAGGACGACACGAGAGGGCGCTGCAACACATGTCATATTACACCCAATGCAACGCAGCTGCAGAAAAGGTCGTGTTTATTGACATAGCTGGATTAGATTAGTAGCGATTATTACTGCATCTAACCACTATTGACAGCTCATTCACAGCGAATAAAATACGAGGCTGCTTTGTTGTCATTGTATATTTTCCTGACCCTGACTCCCGAGTCAATATATAATCAAGGGACTTTTGTAGTCCATGGGTTATTTCTTGCACACATTTTTATCAAAAGTTATAAAGATACGTTTTGTATATTCATTATGATCATGTCTTTACAAACTGCATAATTATTTATGATGAAAACAATCACTTATTAATAAAAAATGATTGGATATCTCTAAAATGCCAGCTAAATAACCATCGGATTTTAATAACAACCACCTTTTAATGAGCTAAACAATTATAAAATGAGCTTATTCAAAAATAGTTTTGATTGTGTAATTTTATTAAATTGAGATAATCATGACAGATATTTCTTTTTTGGCAAAATATCAAATTTTATATGGAAAATAACAAATTGCGTCCGTGTCCGATAAATTTATTTTCAACTAAGTTACCCATTACAAAAACACCTCTCTGGGAAGTGTGTTAATTCCAGATCACATGACCTGCTCCACATGATCTCATTTCCTCCTGAAGAAAAGACTGACAGACTCCAAGGCTTTCTGAGTTATTTACTATAAAGTAGTGTGTGAGTCAAGTGTGGATTTATCACTTGTCAATAGTGTTGCTACAATATCTTGATAAATAAATTTCAATTTTATTTTTACTCAATTGTATTTATAATGTTTTAGGAGAATCTTTCTGTAAAAATACCATGTTGTGTTTGGTTATAGGTGGCCATGTTGATTTTAGGCCTGAAAACAGCAAAAATGTCAACTATGATACAAAAAGTCCCACAATTTTATATTTACTCATCTACAGGCCTGTGTAACGCTTGATAGGATGAATCCTGCAGATGAATGAATGAATGAAACCACACAACTAGTAATAGATGCCTGTGTTTGGCCTTGCTGAATGTCACACTTGCCAAGATATTTGACACAAACATCAGAGAATGCTCCTGACTTTCAGAAGTTCAGTGTGATCTAGTACTCAAAAAATCTGAAGTCAATGCTGAGGTTATTTTTGTTTCACTAAAAGCATGCACCACTAAAGATCACACTGCACAGACCACTGTGAATAAATGTCGAGTATAATCTCAGTAATTTGCTCACATTTAACCCCAGATGATAAACTAAAAGAATTGTGATGGGTTCTTGCTGTGGTATTAATGAATTTTAAACAAACAAAAAGTACCTTTCATGTCAAACAGTGATGCATCTTTATGTTGGTAAAATGCTAAAACCCCAACCAAACATTTCCAGTATGAGCAGGCAAAAAATGCTTCTAAACAGTAGCTGAAAATCCTTTTTCTTGCATGCTTGGTCACCTAAAACAAATAGAACGACCCACACAGCTTTGCCACTGATGTTTCTGCACACTATGCTGTATCATCTGCACGCTGCACATTATCGTCATCAGTTCATTCTGCTCATAGTCACATGGAATGGTTTGGAAACTCGCCTAAAACACACCCTTTGACACAGGCAGCCACCCATTTGAACCTGGGTGTGTCAGAGTGAACAAGAAGGATGAGATGACTCCAACAGAGCTTCATTAAACTGATACGAGCTGCAAGACTTGTTGACTTGAAGAAGGGAGTCTATCAGTAAGTATAAGATGCTTTATTGTTGCTATCACTTGATTTTAACAATGAGAATGATGAGCAAAGATGAGAGTCAGGCTTTATGCAACTAACAGTTCTTGTTTAATGCCTTTTAACTGGTTTATCGGGTTCAACAAAGATTTTAAAGCGAGTTAAATGGTTACGGAGAGAGAACCGGCTGTTTGTCTGCAGATGTCTTATAGGAAAGCTTTGTTGGTGAACACGGTCAAGTTGTAAGAAAGTAATGAAGAAGAGTCTAGAACAGTCTGCTTGAATTTTACATGAGTGTGTAAAATTTAAGGCATGTAAAATATATTAACCGTTGGTCACTAAATTCAAGAGTCTGAAGATTGTATTACTATCAGGAAAAGCGTAATATGAGAAACAATCTGTAAATCTGGCAATAATTTGAATCTTTATACTTTTGATTATTTTAACTTTGTAGAGCTATACTTAGGGAAACATATCTTGTCCAAACAAGAGTGTGCTTCAGATTTCAGGTAAAGGATTAACTGTGTTACAGTTTCCCAGTCAGTGATTGTTGATCTGCTTTCCATTCTCTGTACCAGACACAATGGCATCCAAAGGCAACCCAGTATCTGAGGCCATCACCAAATTCTGCCTGTCTTTGCTTAAAAAGCTGAGCAAGGACGACAGCTCCGCAAATCTCTTCCTGTCTCCTTTCAGCATCTCCACAGCCCTGTCTATGGTGATGCTGGGGGCGGCTGGTGACACAGCCGCACAGATGTCAGAGGTACGGTACGAGCACACTGTGAGAACTGACGTTATAAAAATTACAGCTCTCATGGTGAACCCACCCATTTGGGTGTTTATACAGGCACACATTCAGATTCCATTCCAGTGGATCTAATTCATCATTGTGTTGGAATTTAGACATTTACTTTAGGTGTGGATTCAATTTTCAAGCCCTGTCATGTGCACAGTTTTCTGGGTGCACTGAAATTTAACCCTTAGATGCATAAGTGGGTCAAAAATGACCCGGTGAGGTCATTCTCTTACAATATCTTTCATTTCATTTTCCAGCTGTTCCTCAAAAAACATGTTTTTGATATTATTCCATTAAATTTTGAAGTTACCTTTCATACTTCTAAAGAAATTGTAGTATTTGCATTACTACCACAAGCTGTTTATCACTGATAATATCATATTAGAGGTGATGATGCACAAACTTGGAGGGACGGAGAGCAGCAACAGCTGGAGGAAAAGAGTCTTAAATATCTACAAAGTGGAAGTTGACATTCTTCTGTTGCTGGTCTGTGTAATATTCTTCTTTTTTGATGATCAAAATGTTTGAAATCTGCTATATAGTGAAAAAATAGCCATATTTCAAACATAATATCATTCCACTGTGAACAAAAATGTAATACAAACAATAATAGAAATGATTATGTTTAACCAAAATAACAAAAATGGCATAAAAACACATTGATTCTTAAACAGGTCATTTCTGATCTACTTATGGAAGAGTATAGGGTCCAATCACTTGTGTACCTAAGGGTTAATGGAGTAGTGAAAGCTGATTACTTTATAGTTATAAATATAGGAGACAGGTATGTGTATGTAGTGCAGAAAAACTGTAGTGTAAAAATGTAGATGTAGTTTGAACTGAAAATACAAGAAATATGAGTAAATAGTCTACTGTCAGACACAGAATGGGATTAGAACTGACGGGAAGGTTTTGGTGTGAATTTCCACTGGAAAACTTTTACCTGCCTTGCAGAGTAGGGTGTGGCAGAAGTAGGTGTCTGCACAGGCAGGCAGACATTCGTTAGTCATGTTCCACTGTCGACAAAACTGGCAGGGATTTGTTCTGTTGTCCCAGACTACAGGGGCAAAACTAGTTAAGCTTCTCTGTCAGTTGTGTATAATGCTCAGTGAAGATTAGTGGTGGAAAGTAAAATTCCATTTCCTCCTGCCTTATCACTCTGCTTCATTCCACGATAGAGGCCAATACTGTTGTTTTTACTGCATTTAGTAAAAGCGATGGTTCCACCTTTTGTGTCGGAATTAGATCTAACATGCATGATACATGATGAGATGATAAAATATGTACATATACTGATTATTAAATTTAACAGTACTAGTCCCACCTTAGTCAGCTGCTCATACTTATTTAGTGACATGTTTAAGTATCATTGATATGAAATAGTATACTGGCAGAGTATTTTTACTCTTGAGACTCTAAATTTACACTGATTTTAATTCTCATATACGCTACCATTCAAAAGTTTGGGGTCACTTAGAAATGTCTTTATTTTTGAAAGAAAAGCATTTTTTTTTTCGATGAAGGGTTGGACATTCTAGCTGGAAACGACAGATTTTTAATGGAATATCTCCATAGGGGTACAGAGGAACATTTCCAGCAACCATCACTCCTGTGTTCTAATGCTACATTGTGTTAGTTAATGGTGTTGAAAGGCTCATTGATGATTAGAAAACCGTTGTGCAGTTATGTTAGCACATGGATAAAAGTACAAGTTTTCATGGAAAACATGAAATTGTCTGGGTGACCCCAAACTTTTAAACGTTGCGTCACTTGGAATCTAAATATTAGGACATTGTTACAGCAATGTTTCATCACAAAACTGCATATAGGAGGATAAATTTTCATCCATCACGTAGCATATTGTGCAACTAGAGGCACTGCAGATCTGGGAACCTGGTGCGTAAAGGTTATAGAGGCTGAATTTGTTCCTGCCAGCACATGCCACGTCAGTGGAGCAACAGCTCCCTGTCAGCCAGATGTGCACTTCATGACGGCAGCTGAGCTGTACAGACCTAGAGCAAAGCGAACTCAGTTAATAGGAGGGGCAATTGAGGTTTTAACAAAGAGTAAAGTAGATTTACCTGCTGTGGAATTTTACTTGTAAGAGTGAGAGTGTACTCCTGTCTGAGTCATTGGTTATGATGATGAAAACGTGTGCATGCATGACTTCCAGTACAAGACTACACAGAGGCATTAATCTGACACACACACACACACACACACACACACACACACACACACACACACACACACACACACACACACACACACACACACACACACACACACACACACATTATGTTTTTCTATCATTGTGGGGACTTACCATTGACTCCCATTCATATCTAACCCCTAGCCCTAACCCTAACCCTAACCTTAACCTTAACCAAACCCAAACCCTAACCAAAACAATGGCTAACCCTAATGAAACTTTTTTACTTTTTTCAGTAACAACAACATGGCCAAGAAAACACTGTTTAAACTTGTGGGGCCCAAAATGAGGTCCCCACAAGTGACATAGTTTTCGGTTTTCCTACCGTTGTGGGGACATTTGGTCCCCCACAATGTAGCAAAAGCTAGAACACACACACACACACACACACACACACACACACACACACACACACACACACACACACACACACACACACACACACACACACACACACACACACACACTTAATGATGTTACTTGTCTTTTATCCCCACAGCATGTCTAATATACACGTACACAGGTGCACATTCACACATTCGGTGTTAATCGTGATCTTCATGATGTTCAAAATAACCAATTTCTCCCTCCAGGTCCTCTGCTTCACTGAGGGATCAGATCAGGCAGGAGGACAACAGACACGATTGTTGCCGATGCAGCAGTTGCATGAACAGAGGAAGGCGAGGATGCAGACACGGTCACAGATGCAGACACAGCAATGCAGCAGACTGCCACCGTATCTGCTCAAGGTGGTAACAAAACAAATAATGCATGGTTGGTTCATCATTATGGCATCTGATGAGGACATCTTAGATTTTAGTTCCAGAGTGAAAACCTATATTTTTTCACAGCTTTGCTTGCTGCATATTTAAAAGCAGTGTTTTGAGATACTAAAAGTTTAATGTGAATCATAAAACAACAAAGCAGGTAAATTTATATAGCAGATGGAAAACTTTGCATGTTGACACGTCAATCAAAACACACCAATCTAAATGCCCTAAACGATCACTCTTTTTGATGTAAATGATGACAACAGTGTTACTAAAATCATCCATTTTACTGTGTCACTGGGCAGCCTTCCCTGTAAACCTGTGAGCTGAGACAAACTCAGTAACATTGACACATTAATTAAAGGCAAATACAGTAATCTATATAAATTAACTGAGTAATGTTAGCATTAAAATTGCATAGATATTAAATTTCTCACTTAAAGTGAAAATCTGTGAAAATCTTTTTTAACCTTGTAACATGTCCATGTAGTGATTTTATTATGCAAAAAGATTCATCATAAGACACAACATCACAGCTGAGCTTTTCCACCTTAATACTGCAGTGTTCTATGATGTCTGATAAACACAGATTCAGACAGGCAGGATTTCATACACCGCAAACCCAGCTCAACCTTAGAAGAACAACTTCTAAATATGTTACTTTGATACATAGTCAAAAACATGAAAAATGTAAGCGGGTTACTGATGATTTTGGTTTTTGCTCTGATCATTTAAGAGCTAAATCCACCCTAATTCAAATAAGCCATATTACTATTATACAAAGTCATATTTCATTTGTCTCTGGCACAGTGTGTCTTTATAACACAAGTCTTCTTTGGCTGTTCACAGATCCTGAAAGACAAAAATGATGATGCAGACAAGACTGATGATGATGCCAATAAGACTGATGATGTCAACGGCAGTGACTCCCAGTCCCAGAGTGAGCTCAACAAGCCTGTTGATGTCCACGCCGACTTCGGCAAACTGCTGAGTGAACTCAACAAGAACGATGCTCCATATGCCCTCAGTCTTGCCAACAGGCTGTATGGGGAGAAGACTTGCCAGTTTATTGAGGTGTGTTTGTGTGAGTGACCCTACTGTAATTAACTGGCGTGAACTGCAGCTCTGTGCTTTGGTGTGTAGGTAAATACATTGCGATCTTTGCTTAATCTCAAAGTTGTAAATGTATGGGATTATTCGCAGTTATCTGGATCCTTCCTCACTCAAGGTTTAGCACCTCCATTCATTTGCATAGAAGACAGTTAAAAGCATTGAGATCCATTGGTGTAAATTACAGAAATACATACAGCAACTCGGAGTTTAACAAAGCCTAAAACCCAGGACACATTCAGGAAAGGTTTCTGATGCTTTAGATAAAAAATAAACCCAACATTCATGGACTATGCTGTTATAGGGTCATCAAATCCATCTTGTTATCAAAAAACTGAAAACATGTCAACATACAAGTGAGCTGCATCAAGATGGAATCCCTTCTGCTTGTGAATGTGTTAAAGTCAGTATTTAATTATGGTGTGAATATTTTAATGTGTTTCTTTTTATGATTTCAGGAGTTTTTAGCACAAATCAAAAATGAATACAAAGCTGAGCTCGAGTCAGTGGATTTCAAAACCAGCGCAGAGGAGGTCAGAGTCAACATCAATGAGTGGGTGGAGAAGCAGACACAAGGTGAGTTTCAGAACTAGCATTGACTTCACACAGTGTAAATCTGAGACTAAATCCTAAACCCTTCCCATCAGCACTTCATTCACTCAGAAAAAAATGCCTCTGAACATGATCAGATTAAATTTGTCAACATAATGTAGCTGGAAAAACAATTTAGTAATAAAGAAATGTAATTTCAAGGTGACAGTGGTGCTTAATAGTGTTTGCCCTATTTTAAGATATTACTTTCTCTAAAACTGGGTCGTCAATCTTTGGTTGGCGTTTTTGTATTCTGTTGTAAACCAGTTTTCTTCGTACACATCCACACAGAGTGGATTCTGAGAGATCAGTCTAGGACTAAAATTTTTTTCAATTTCTAGTTTTTCCAGTTCCATTTCTAAGGTAATATACATCCACTATGAAGTGACAAAATCCTGGGGTTTTACTTTGTTTGGGTGAATACATTTAAATCAGACTAACTAGTTTAAAAAGTAGCAGTCTAACTCTCTACAAGATCCATCAAGAGAGTTCAAGAATTCATGCTGCTGCATTTCCACCCAGGCTACACGTGTGTTTAGAAGTGATTTTGACATCTCTTTTAAGGCCTGTAAGGGTTTTGCTGCTTAACATATTCACCATCTATTCCTGTATGAGCCTCAGTGCAGCATAGTATGTATGAGTAAGATAATTCTAGATTAAAAATGATAGGATGCAGGGACGTTCCATGAGGAATACAGGGCCGTTTTATTCCCCACAGTGGTTTTCATGATGTCTTTTTAAAAAATTGACGTCATCTCCCAAACGTCATCCCTCTTTTGGTTTCTTTTCTTGTTTTACTTGGGAGGGGTTTGTACTGCAGCTTGTTTTAATGCATCTGTAGTGATAATGATGATGACATGTGTGGGCTTTTCTGTTCACCAGGTAAAATCAAGGACTTGTTGGTGAAGGACGCGGTGGACAGTCTGACCAGGCTGGTACTGGTTAATGCAATCTACTTTAAAGGCAACTGGAACCAGAAGTTCAATGAGAAGGATACCACTGATGCAGACTTTAGAATAAACAAGGTAACACTGCACACAGGCAGCAATGATGAAAAACACTGCAGAACAAAAGCAGAAATCTGGGTTTCTGACCAGATTATCCATCCATTATCTACACACCACTTAATCCTCATTAGGGTCACAGGGGGGCTGGAGCCTATCCCAGAAAGATCCCAGGCTCAGGTCAAGATGCAAACCAGGGACCTTCTAGCTACAAGGTGATAGTGCTAACCACCAAGCTACTGTGCAGCCCCTGACCAGATTATATAATTAATATTAAAATAAAACTATTTGAAATGAATGACTAATAGCTAAAGATGAACGAACCTGTGCTTGTGCTTAATTGTATCTCTGTTCATTTTTTGTTTCTTTTGTTATTTTGACTTTCACATCTTGTTCTTTGGGTAATACGTTCACCACCAGCTTGATTTACATAAGCCCATACCAATTTCATTTCCCCACTGACCATTGTTTTTTTTTAAATTAGACACATTTTTTGATCTCATTCACCCTGACTGGAAAGCAATAGAAAAGCCTGACCATTTAATTACAGTGTCAGTTCAGCCTTTGCAATCCTCTAAGTCTTAGCAGTGTGAGAGGGAACACCTTTTTATTAATGGGAATCCTGTCCACACCTGTAATGTGTGAGAAAATGTGCAAACACACACCATGTTCCGTAGCAGTCCTGGGATCTGCCCTTTTCTTTGTTTCTCAGAAAATGATTCATCAGTCTGAGTTGTTTCCTCAGACGGAAAGTTTCACTAGAATCAACAAACATTAAGGATAAATCATCCCCCTTGGCATTTTTTCATGTTTTGTCGCCTCACAACCTGGAATTAAAATGGGTTGCTTGAAGGATTGCACCATTTAATTTACAGAACATGCCTACAACCTTGATGATGTGATTTTTTTTTACTGTGACGCAAACAAAAATAGCATAAAATAACAGAAAATGGCAATGTGCATAACTGTTTACGTTCCTGAAATCAGTACTTTGTAGAGCCACCTTTTGTGGCAATCACAGCTGCAAGTCGTTTTTGATAGGTCTCTATGAATTTGCCACATCTTGCCACTGGGATTTTTGCCCTTTCCTCATGGGAGAACTGCTCCAACTCCTTCAAGTTTGATGGTTTCCACTTGTGAATGGCATTCTTTAAGTCTGAACAGGGATTCTCAATTGGATTGATCATTGTCCTGCTGGAAGGTGAACCTCCGTCCTAGTATCAAATCTCTTACAGACTGCTACAGGTTTTGCTCAAGAATATCCCTGTATTTAGCACCATCCATCTTTCCCTCGACTCAGACCAGTTTCCCAGTCCCTGCTGCTGAAAAACATCCCCACAGCATGATGCTGCCACCAGCATGTTTCACAGTAGGGATGGTGTCGATGTGTTGGGTGTGCGCCAGACGAAAAGTTCAATTTTAGTCTCATCTGATCAGAGCATCTTCTTCCATGCATTTTGTGAGTCTCCCACATGCCTTCTTGCAAACTCAACACGTGCTTTCTTATTTTTAGCTGAAAGTAATGACTTTCTTCTGACCACTCTTCCATAAAGCCTAGCTACGTATGGAGTGTACGGCTTATTGCGGTCTCATGGACAGATACTTGAGCCTCTGCAGTGGAACTCTGCAGCTCCTTCAGGGTTACATTTGGTCTCTGTGCTGCCTCTGATTAATTTTGGTAGGCTGCTCTCTCTTGGCCGGTTTATAGTGATGCCATGTTCTTTCCATTTGATTATGATGGATGCAGCGATGTGGGCAGAAGATAGAATACAAAAAGCTTTGAATGTGTTATACATGAGTATGAAGGGGTGTCTGATTTAACCAGAAAAGTATTTTTTCTTTCTTTTTAGAATGATACTAAGAAGGTGAAGATGATGCAGCTGAAGAGTAAATTTCCTGTCGCTGTCATTCCAGAGCTCAACTGTCAGGTAATGTCCATTATAATACATATAATATACAAGAGGTTTTCTTACAAACATCAACCTGTTTTACTGGATGGAGCATTCAAATGATCTTTATCTGGAATAAAATCAAACACAATGTTTCTGGGCAGGTGCTTGAGATGCCCTACAAAGGAAAGGAGCTCAGCATGCTCATCTTCCTGCCTAAAGAGATAGAGGATGATTCAACAGGCTTGGAGAAGGTAGGACACATACACACACACAGTAAACAATTGGACAACACTGATTTAAACAAACTGATGAGTGACACTGTGTCCACACTAGCTGGAGAGTGAGCTGACCTATGAGAACTTTGTGAAGTGGACTAGTCTCGACATAAACGATGAAATTAAGATCTCGGTGGGTCTGCCTCGATTCAAGTTGGAGGAGAAGTACGACATGAAGGATGTCCTGATCAGCATGGGCATGGTGGACGCCTTTGACGTGGGAAAGAGTGACTTCTCTGGTGAGACATTTGGAATAATTGTAAAAGCTGCATAATTATTATAAGAGCACCACGTATCACACCAGGCAAAAGAAATAACACCAGAGACTACAACCTGGACTCTTGTTCCTCTTTTGACAGGAATGTCTTCAGCAAATGACCTGGTACTGTCCAAAGTCGTCCACAAAGCCTTTGTAGATGTGAACGAGGAAGGAACTGAGGCTGCAGCTGCCACTGGAGCTGTCGTATCGAACCGCTCTCTTCCTGTACCGTTCAAAGCAGACCACCCCTTCCTCTTCTTCATCCGACACAACCCCAGCAGAACTATTCTCTTTGCCGGTAAATTCTGCTCCCCTGTGTAAGCACTGCAGCATGGTTTTTGAGACAGCCTGCTCCCTTAAAACGTCTGTGTCCAGCTTATATATTCTATTTATATTTTGTTACCGCCCGGCAAAACTGCGTTTTCTGGAAGGTATTGTTTTGAGCTGCATGGTCTTGGTTGGTTGGTTGGTTGCTTGTTTGTCTGTAACAATTTGGTTTCCACGCGATAACTCGATCAAATATTGATGTAGCCTCACCATATTTGGTACACAGGTGTACCATAATAAGACACAGGTCAAGTTCGAATTTGGTGACCTTGACCTCATCTTCAAGGTCACAGGGGCCATCTTTGCCGCCGGGCGGTCCAAGTTTGGTAAAACTTCTTGTTGTATCTCTGTCTGTATCAGTTCATGTTATCTGGACTGACTACAGTGCAGGTGTATTTTATAGTGATGGATGGCATACAGTGACAACTCCTGTGCCTTTTGGTCATGACAGTCATTGTTTTTAAAACACAGTTGTTTTACAGTTTTTGACCAATTGTCAAAATTCCACGTCACACACTTGTGCCTGTCTTGTGTTGTTTTCGTACCTGCATTGAAGAATCTCAAGAAGATTTTGTCAGCCAGTGAACCCAGACTATTGCTATGTCCATAAAAATGCAATAAATGAGTGTTGGTTGAAAGCGCTCTGTGTCTTCTTTTATTGTTACAATAGTTGAAGTCATTTTTCTTTGTCAGTGCTCACACAAAGGTAGTGAGAAGTCTGGAGAGCTGTGTCAATAAGGGAATGCATGTATTTATATAGCACATTTCATACCCAAAGGCAACTCAGAATGCTTCACAAAATACACAAGCAACAGCATAGTAAAGTAATAACACAATTCAAGCAAGCAAGCAAAAGCACACAGCATCAAACAAACATATTGGATTTAAGAGACAAGTAATGAAAGGCAATGTTAATAAGTAGGACTTTACTTAGATTTGAAAATTGTCAGCATTGTTCCAAAGTGTAGGGTTTTGGTGGGGATAAACCTCTACAATTCGGATGAACCAAACGGCATTAAAGGGCAAAGCATGATGGCATCACAGAAAGTAGTCAAACAGCAAGGAGTTTTGTTCCACAGCTCCAGTTTTTACTAATTTCCATGTGCAAAATACAGCTCACCAAACAAACAGACAAAGGAGTCACCCAGGTGCAGCTGATGATGGCAGCCTGACCCCCTGCTTCTCACACACTCCACTGATTGCCCACCTGGCTCTTATATTCTCCTCCCACCTCTGTGACCTGCCCACACTTCTATTAAAAATGCAATATTAAATATCCTTTATACTTAAAATACATAAATTCAAATAACAATCTGATACAAAGGAAAGAAAACTCATAATATACCAAAGAAATAATAAACAAAGCTCAAACTTATTCAAAATCCCCCCTGTAACCCCTCCTCTCTCTCCTCTCTGATCTCTCAAATCCATCTAATCAGATAAGTGACAATGCTGGTGTTTTGTGGCTGCATCCTCATGTGTGCACTCCGTGGAACTCCTGAAGTCAGCTCAAGAGAGAGAGAGGTGAACAGGCTTCCCCCCCAACACAAAACAAAATAAATAAACTTGTATCAGTCTGTACAATATGCATGTATACTCTCCAGCTCCCTCACACAAAGGTTTCTGGATCATCTGAAGCTGTGTGACGGCTGTCTTCTGCCTCGTTCTCTCCTTCTAACCAAACCGCCACATACAGGTCTACTTAAAGTACAAAACTCCCCCTTGTGTTGTCATTTTCCTGTTCTCTTGAATACAAATCTGCCCAAGTCAAAGAATTTATGAATATTTTTATAAAGTGAACAGTATGAAATAGGTGTGCCTTGGAAAACACATATTTGTGTATTAATTAATACAGGAATTAATCTTCCAAACAGGTTTCTATCTTCTGTCCAGTAAATATTGAGTAAAATACTAAGAGACAAGGGTAGTGGTTAGCACTTTCGCCTTGCAGCGAGAAGATACCTGGTTCACATCTCGGCTTTCCCGGGATCTTTCTGCATGGAGTTTGCATGTTCTTCCTGTGCATGCGTGGATTTTCCCCAGGTACTCCGTCTAAAAATATGCTGAGGCAAATTGATTATTCTAAATTGCCCGTAGGTGTGAATGTGAGTGTAACTGTTACTCTCTATGTGTAGCCCTGTGACAGACGAGTGACCTGTCCAGGGTTTCCCTGCCTTCACCTGAGTCAGCTGGGATAGACTCCAACCCCCCTGTGACCCTAATGAGGATAAAGTGGTGTATAGAGAATGGATGGATGGACTAAGAAGACAAAACAAGCCATTGTTGCTACAACATAGTTCACATCTAACTATCATATATAATCACTATCATCAAGTATCAGGACTGAGTATAGTCTGAGAAATAATACTGTACTAATCAGCCAAGATCCCATAGGAGGCCTGAGAAAAAAATGTGACAATTTTGGTGATGAAATGCTGAATTTACTCTTTGCAGATCTTGTTACCCAGCCACCTGGTTTCCGAACATGTGGCTACATTCACTCTAGCTTCAAGGAGAGATTCAAAGCAGTTTTATTGGAATTTAAAGTTTTTATTTTTTTAAATGTAGATTGATTTTGGCATGGTCTATGGGAAGATTTAGTTCCATTACAACTGGTTTAGAGCTCTTTAATACAACAAACATGACTTTTTTCTAGGGAGTGTCAATGACAAACACAGAAAAGGCTTTAAAAAATAGTGTTGCTACATTTAAAGCTTATGAAATCTGTGATAAATTTGCTAGGTTACCTAATGTGTACACATATATATTATTATACATATTATTGTGCTTCCAGACATAATACAACAGTTTTGGATTTGTTACAGTATCAGAAAATGTTTAATGCTATGAAGAAAAATTGTAAGCCAACAAGCAACCAAACAGTCAACATTTGGGTCCGAGGTGCTCCCACTAAAACGTGTTTGATCTCCACCTTCAGCTTGCAGCAACATGCAGAGCAGATGCTTTTCTCTCCACAATATTTAACGTCAACACTTCATTAAGGCAGCAGCTTCCTCTACTGGTCTCTGGGCTTTAATGGTTCCATTTTTGGAAATGTTGGACGGCTGTGAGTGAAAAACTTGGAACAAACTTTACTGTGATACAAGAAATTATGAAATAAACTGAAACATTACACACAGAAAAATGTGCCCATTTATATTTACACTTTGACTGCAGTTGCATCAAATAAAATCCTTGAGCAGAGACAGTGCTCACTCAGGGGGAGCAGAACCGGCCAGCAAAGAGGATGCTCATAGTGCTGTTATGTCTGATGAAGAACAGGAAGGGGTGATCTGCAGTGAAACGTGGATAAACGTGGCTCCTCTACCAGATCATTGTTTGAAACAGCAGCTGCCTCAGTTCCTGCCTCATTCACCTCCACAAAAGCCTTGTGGGTGACTTTTGACAGCACCAACTCTTTGGTCTCAGACATTCCTGTCACAGAAAAAAACAACAAAGACAAACATTTTAGAATCAAACAGTCACAACTGATTTTAGACAGTGAACCAGCAGATTTTCATCTCCCTGCTCTAGCTCTGGAATCAAAGACATTTACAATCCTCAAACTGGCATCAGTTTCCAGTTTTGATAAACAGACGTCCCACAGAGCATCACAACCTTCAAGGGGCATCATTGTCATTATAAAATCACACCTATAACCACATGAGGAATATTTTACTTCCCCTCCCTTTTTATTAGCCATGTAGATGCCAGGTTCTGCTTCAAATACAGACTGTGAAATCCTTTCCACAGAAGCAAAGATCAGAGACAAGCTAATAGAAGCATGCTGGGGAGCAGTCTGTGAGGAAACAGATCACACAACCTTCAACTTCTTATGGAGTGATCAGGGGAAATGCAGGTCTTTTTCTTGTTTTCAGACATTTTTTCCTGATTATTTGACATCGTCTCTGTCATGAGCAATTTATTTCCTGCACGCTCACAGTGAGAGCTGTCGACCTGCTCTTGACACCATGTTTTAGTCTGGTACGTAATATCAAAGAAGTGGACACTGATAGGTAAGAAAGGCCTGAAAGGATCTGCAGGACAAACAGACACTGCTGACACCTTTTCCTTTGAATGTACTTCTTTTATAAATATCTGATGTGGGGTTTCCATATGTCTCACCAGAGAAGTCGCTCTTCATGACATCAAAAGCGTCCACCATGCCCATGCTGGTCAGGACGTTCTCCAGGTCATATGTCTCCTCCATCTTGAATCGAGGCAGCCTGACATCAACCTCAGTATTTTTCATCCTGTTTGGATGAGTCCACTCCACAAATGTCTCATAGGTCAGCTGTTTCTCCAGCTGGAGTGGATACAATGTCAGTTGTTAGATGTGTCCATTTGCATATTTGCATTTGTATGTGTGTGTGCTTTTGCTTTTATTCCAGGTGAGGACCTACGGCACACTAAATAAAGCCATAGAATTTTGTGTACTTACCATCAGATCCCATGAGCTGTATGATTGGATTTATGTTCATTATTTATACAAAAATAAATGTCTAATGCAGTGGGAAGCAAAAACATGATGTACATTTTACTCAGAAACTCTTCAACTATTGGTTTCTCCTAATTACAAGATGCCAGTCACAAATATGAGCAGAAAACAATATTCCATGTTAACATTTCTTTATTTCTGAATATCTACTTGATATACAGAAACATGTAAGATTCTGATGAGAGAGTAATTGGCACAAAAATAAAGATGTAAATAAATGATTGGGTTCCTCATATCTGTAGTCACCTTAAAACAACAGAGTCGTATGTTGACTGAGAATCTTGTTTTGTCTGTTTGAGGTTTTTGTGGGATTTCTCTCTGAATATGGTGCTTGGGGTGAGGGTGTGACTGTAGCCAGTAGTAAGAGGCAGGGTGGTAGAATTTATATTTGAAACGCAATGTGAGAATGTTTCCTACAGTGGAATGTCTTTTTTTCTTTTACAATTCCAATATTGGCTTTTTGTTGTTTGTTTTGTGTGTGTTTGATATGTTGTAAATATTATTATTTTAAAAAAAAAATCATAGAGAACTTGTATGCAAGCTGAAATAATTCAGATTTTTTGTATTTTTAAAAAAAATAAAAGATAAATAAATGAGTGGGAATTGAATTGGGATTTATTTGTAAACCTCTGTGTATAACTAAAGTCCCATTTTCCTGTAACTTCATTTGGCTCAGCAGCAGGGTTGAACAGGAAATACATTACATCATTAGATTTCCAGTTATCTGCTTATGAGACAATCAAATGAAGCTAGAAGGAAAATTAACTGCAGCAGTATACCACCTTCTGACATGGTACTGCAGCTGTGCACAGAGCCCAGCAGTAGTATAAAAAAAAACATGTCTAAAATGAGATTAAATTTGACGTTGAAAAGACGTCATTGGGACGTCTCTCTGCTGTGGATGTTGCCTTCAATTGATTCAGTTACTCTACATGAGTGATGATGGACGTACTAAAAAGTGAGGCTGAGGCTGCAAATGTAGTGTGACCAGCAGATTGTGTGCACCTATAGGCCTAATTGAGGATGAACAGAAATTATGTCTGTAGGTGCTGTATGCTGAGATGCTGTTGGTTACGTTTGTGTTGGCATCAGCTGTTACTTGGACACATTTCACTCATGTCATGGAGGGAGTGGTCAAGGAGCAGTGATATGAGTGACTGAATGGATGGCATTATATTCACTCATTCACGGCGGCGGCTGCTTGGTGAGTAGGGAGAGCATATTTTTTGCTGATTGCTAATGTAACTGCAAACTGAGCATGTTGAATATCTCGCCTTGCCTTGTTTTGCTCATTTGTTTGGCGTTGGAAATGAATACATGCAGTTGGAAACACAGAAATGGTGTGTTTACCCGGAGTGAGCTGCAGCTCATTTGCATAAAGTAGAAGTCAAGCCTGCTTTATTCAAATTCAGTGCAACGCGCAGAGATCCAACGCATCACAAAATTATCGTCAAACGTCTAAACTCGCCATCAGTGAACTAAAACTAGGACAGATTCAGCTGCTGTACAACTTATTTCTCACCTCAAATGCTTTCAGAAATACTTCTCGCTGAAGTATTTTTGAAATAAGATGCGGCGTGTTTACATATGGTAAAAACTCATCCAGTAAACACGCAGTTTTAAGGTGCCTGTCCATTACATGTGATTTTCCTGCTCGCCAACGCACTGCATCTGAAAATCACACGGACGGTGGGCGGTTCACATCATTTGTACTATACGACCACGACTAAATACAACATCTTGAGCAGAAAAATATACAATTTATACGTCATCTACAAAACTGTCAGTTTAAGAGTGACGAGAAGTTCTCATTCTTTAATGCCAGACAAAACAATGTGAATACATGAATTGTGCCTTTGTGCCAATAAAAGGGAAAACTTGTTTGAATATTTTTAAATGAACTTTACCTTGCTTATTACGTGTCAATTACCAGGTGAAAAAAATATCATTTGGTGAACCAGTTTGTACTGCATGAACACTGTATCTGACATTTTCTTGATTAATTATTGTGATCTGGTTCTAAAATAGCCCTTTTGATAAAAGTCTAAAAGTTACAAAAGTGACAAATGTTCACACGGTAATCAATTCTAGAGGAAATTATCAAAAGGAAGAAAGCTCTAATCAGATAACATTGCAGTAAGTTTTTAGTATTTAATACTCTGTTCTCTTTGCATCAGACACAATGGGTTCATCCACCTCTCTACCTAAGGCCAACACCACCTTCTCTCTGGCTCTCTTCAACAAGCTGAGTGATGACAACAAGACTGCAAACATCTTCTTCTCTCCTTTTAGCATCTCTTCAGCCATGGCTATGGTGATGCTGGGAGCCAGAGGCAACACAGCCATTCAAATGTCAGAGGTATAGTTCACACACACACACACACACACACACACACACACACACACACACACACACACACACACACACACACACACACACACACACACACACATGTTTGTACTTCTATCTTAGTGAGGACATCCATAGGCGTAATGCATTTCCTAGAGCCTTACCCTAACCTTAACCATCACAACTGATCGCCTAACCCTAATCCTTACCCTAACCCTAACCAAACCTCAATTCATACCTGTTCTCTAAAAACAAGTCTTCACCCTCAAACATGGCTGTTTCAAAGTGAGGACCGGCCAAAATGTCCTCACTTTGTAAAAATGTCCTCACTTTGATAGTTAAATGCAGAAAATGGTTCTCACAATGTAGCAAGTACAAGAACACACACACACACACACACACACACACACTGAAAATTATAGTTCAGAACAGAGTTGCAGCAGCAGAGTACAGTCATGTGATAGCAGTGTGGGCTGGTGTTTATCTGAACAGCAGCTGTAAAGAACTGTGCATCTAGTTTATCCATAGAAAACTGAAACTTTACTGTATGTATCTGTTTCTATGTTATCTAGTGTGTTGGTATCACATCAGCATTAAATGTAGTGACAAGTCAGTCTCACAGAAGTTAAACTTGCTGCATTCACTTTGAAAAATGCAACAAGAACAGTATACAGGACATGTTGCAAATTAAAAGATTATTTTCTTCGTGTGTCTTTCTGTAACGCCATTCATCTCTGCATACAGACCTTGAAATTCCAGGATTGTCAGGATGATGTCCACACTAGCTTTGGCCAACTGCTGAGCCGTCTCAAGACACCAGGTGCTTCAATCGGTCTCAGTGTTGCCAACAGACTGTATGGAGAGAAGTCCTACACATTTAAAGAGGTGCGTTCTTTTCATCATGTTGTTGATGTGCATCTTGATGAGTCTCTCTCTCTCTGTCTATGTATTAAAGTGTGTGTCTTTATGTGAGGTGGAGGTGCATGAGAGACTAACAGGAACATTAAAAAATTCTACGAATGTGTGAGTGAACAAGCAGGGAAACAACTACGCTGTAATATCTTTTATTTCTACTGACTGAATGAATCAGTGATGATGGACGACTTCTTTAGGATGAATTCATTAATGTGTTGTTTGTGGTTTCAGGATTTCTTAAAACAATCGAGGATGCATTACAGTGCAGAGCTGGAGTCAGTGGACTTCAAAAACATGTGCGAGCAGTCCAGGGTCAAGATCAACAGCTGGATGGAGAAACAGACAAAAGGTGAACACACTGACACACACCAGTATCCTCAATATTCTATGATCTATAGTCATTTCATAATTTATTCTGATTTTTAATGTGATATTAATCCCATTGTTTATTATAAAGTTTATTGTATTGTTTTCAAGAGCCTTTTCTAATTAATGTAAAACCTCTTTCCTCTCATAACCCTGAATAAATACGAATACAGTGTATTATTATTATTATCATTATTATTATTATTATTATTCCAATGTTTACTTCTGATTCTCTTGACACTGGAATGGAAGCATTGCTGTGGCTTCTTATTGGTTCTATGTGGTTTCAATATTGTCCACCAGGTAAAATTAAAGATGTGTTGGCCAAAGGCACAGTGAATGAGTTGACCAGTCTGGTGCTGGTCAATGCCATCTACTTCAAAGGAGACTGGAGTGCAAAATTCTCAAGCTCTGACAGTCGTCACGCTCGGTTTGAAGTCAACAAGGTGAACATGCACGTGAAAACCGTCTGCCTGAGTTTCTGAAACTCACTACAGTATCTGATGACCTGTATGTGCAGGCCTCTGGTACAGTTCAGGATAAGTAATGTATTACCCTGGTTGGAAGGACTGGATACTGAAAGTAATTTTTAACATGTTGTGTCATGCATTGTGAGACAAATATCTAGATTTCTTGTGTTTATTTACTTTCTTGCAGCCACTCAATCAGTTATAACAATATTAGAATGCAAATATTGTTCAACACAGGTAAAAAAAATGCTGCAAGCCATCTGTATTTCCTCACTATCAAAGAATGCTTCTTTGGTTTGTCTTTAGACTGACACAAAGCCAGTGATGATGATGCATAAGACAACTTACTTTCCTCTTGCCTTCATTCCTGAAGTCAACTGCCAGGTAATCAAGTGCACAATCTGTCACTTAATACATCAATCAATACAATGACTGAATGTTACTGAGAGACCAGCTGTGATTTTATCACAGGCTGTATTTTTGCCAGTTTACATATTTGTATGCAGGGACGGCTGGTATAAATGGGCTAACAGGGCTCCCAGGCCAACACAGAAAAGATGATAAAATTATTTTTAACTAACTTACAACAGATTGTTTTAAGTTTAGGTGAAAACAAAGGTAGCAACAGCACCAATCAGTCAAAAGAAAAACATAGAATATCTCTAAATGGGCTTATTTTTTATAGCCCCAGCAGATACAGTCCACTTTCATTCCTTTCGTTCTTGTAAGTGATTGACAGGTGTCATGTCCTGCCCCCATGATTTACTGATCATTTGGGCTAACTTCAGGCAGCCCACAGACCACTGACTTTTGACCAATAGCAGCGATTTGACGCAGCGGTGCTGCTATTTGTGCCAGCGTTGGGAAGGAGCGAGAAAAGGTTAAGCTATGGTGGGTGTTAGCATGAACGAGGTGGATTATTTGCTTTCATGTCCATTTTCCTCAATGTCTTTGGAGGAAAAGCTGGAAGTTAAGAGACTGGGATCACATCGGCCGTCGATGTGAGCTTCTTTTCAAATAAGGTAGCCCCATGTTGACCTGTTAAAGGACTGTGACACCTTGTTTTTGCTGAGGTCATCTGTTGTACTGAAGGCATGTTTTGCACTACATGTCGCCAAACAGTTGTAATAAGACAGTTGGAGCAGGCTATCTGTGGGCAGTCGTTGCAGTTGGAACACGTTTTGTAGTGGTGTGTGTGTGTGTGTGTGTGAGAGAGAGAGTGAGTGAGTGAGAGAGAGAGAGTGTTGATGTGGAGCACTAAAAAAATATAGTGTACCTGTAATTGATGTAACTGTGTGTATCATAGGTGATGTTGCTTTTGCAGCTTTGTGAACCATTTAATCGGTATTATGCATTTGTTAGCCCACCCAACAAATTTCACCACCAGCCGCCACTGTATGTATATATTTATTGTTTTGGTTGAAACAGATCCTAGAGATGCCTTACAAAAGGAAGAAGCTGAGCATGCTCATCTTTTTACCCAAGGTGATAGAGGATGATACAACAGGTCTGGAGAAGGTAGGATACACAAAAACAAATGTTTATTTTTCAATCTGTCTGTCTGGACCCTGAAGTCCCCACAATTACAGGAGGCCTCCATGAGTTAGTGTGCCGTAGATCCCCACCTGGAATAAAAACAACAGCACACACACACACACACACATGCAAATATGCAAATCGACACATGTAACAATTAACATTGTATCCACCCAGCTGGAGAAACAGCTGACCTATGAGACATTTGTGGAGTGGACTCATCCAAACAGGATGAAAAACACTGAGGTTGATGTCAGGCTGCCTCGATTCAAGATGGAGGAGACATATGACCTGGAGAACGTCCTGACCAGCATGGGCATGGTGGACGCTTTTGATGTCACGAAGAGCGACTTCTCTGGTGAGACATATGGAAACCCCACATGAGATATTTATAAAAGAAGTACATTCAAAGGAAAAGGTGTCAGCAGTGTCTGGTTGTCCTGCAGATCCTTTCAGGCCTTTCTTACCTATCAGTGTCCACTTCTTTGATATTACGTACCAGACTAAAACATGGTGTTAAGAGCAGGTCGACAGCTCTCACTGTGAGCGTGCAGGAAATAAATTGCTCATGACAGAGACGATGTCAAATAATCAGGAAAAAATGTCTGAAAACAAGAAAAAGACCTGCATTTCCCCTGATCACTCCATAAGAAGTTGAAGGTTGTGTGATCTGTTTCCTCACAGACTGCTCCCCAGCATGCTTCTATTAGCTTGTCTCTGATCTTTGCTTCTGTGGAAAGGATTTCACAGTCTGTATTTGAAGCAGAACCTGGCATCTACATGGCTAATAAAAAGGGAGGGGAAGTAAAATATTCCTCATGTGGTTATAGGTGTGATTTTATAATGACAATAATGATGCCCCTTGAAGGTTGCGATGCTCTGTGGGACGTCTGTTTATCAAAACTGGAAACTGATGCCAGTTTGAGGATTGTAAATGTCTTTGATTCCAGAGCTAGAGCAGGGAGATGAAAATCTGCTGGTTCACTGTCTAAAATCAGTTGTGACTGTTTGATTCTAAAATGTTTGTCTTTGTTTTTTTTTTCTGTGACAGGAATGTCTGAGACCAAAGAGTTGGTGCTGTCAAAAGTCACCCACAAGGCTTTTGTGGAGGTGACAGCAGCCACACAAGAAATGACCTTTTTGGGTGGACATGTTTTGTGCCTGTTAATTAACTAAGTATTCAATGAAACTGTTTGGAATAAAGTTCATTTATTCTTGCTGGATCTGGATTTGTCCATTTTATGTTGTATTATAAGACACAACATAAACATGAGTTTGTCAGCCTGCTCACTCTCACTATCAAGCTTCTTTGTTCTCCCTAAGGGAGAGCAAATAACAAAAAAGCAATTATAACTAAAAATATACAGCTTTACGACTTAGATGTAACTTGAGCACCATCCATTGGTGGCTAAATAAATTACAACAGAAATAGTAAGAGTGGAGCGTGTCTATCAGTGTTTAGGATCTAAAGTCTTATTAAAATAATTAGAAAAATAAATCATTTTTAATATATAATTTAATGGCATTACATGATCTGAAAACTGAATGACCGATGTATTGTATTATTTTATATTATGTTATATTATCTACCAAAAGTCCTGTGCTCAGTATTTATTTTTAATTCCCTTCTTGTCATGTCTTATTTACTACATTTATCATGTTCCTTTCATACACTCCTTTCTTCTTTCTGTTAATCTGACAGAAACTGAACATGTCACTTTTACATTAATGTTCCTCACAGATTTAAGATTTAATTTATTTATTCTTGTTGAGTTGTCACAATCCCAGCAGACTCATTGGTTTAATGAACAGTAATGCAGTGAATTTAACAAGCATGCCCTCTGCTTTGTATCTTTGTATCTAGAATAAAAATAAAATTAAATATATTTAGTCCACTACAAAGCAGTATTACTTTCTCTTAAAATAAACTTCTTATTCCATCGCAGAAGGTGCTGCTAATGTATTTCTTTGTTTCAAACCATTTGGAGAAACAGAAAAGGCCAACATTTACATTTTTTGATAAGACAGTTTCTCGACAATATATAGAGATTGTTCAAAATCTCCTGATGACAGACCTGCAGGAACATATACCTGAATTTAATGTTCACATGCATCACAGTTGAACTGAAAAAATGTGGGTTTTAGCAGAAATCTTTGCAATCGTTCTTGACCTGCTGTGGATAGAACAAGTACAACCATTCAAGCAGAAAAGAGTTACTGACTGAAATTTAAATTGTGTTTTTAAGATTAAAAAAGCTTTTCAGTGATACATGATTAAAACAGTTGTAAAGAAGAACCAAAATTACTTCTACAGTGAAATCCACTGTGATATTAGTTCTTCTACATGATTAAACTACATTATAAACTCCACTGTTTTTTAACTACATCAGAGAAAATATCAGTAAAAACTTAAAAAATTCAATTCTTATGAGCCTGTGCGGTTGTATTTTTGATGAATGGAGGAACATGGAGGAAGGAAGGAAGGAAGGAAGGAAGGAAGGAAGGAAGGAAGGAAGGAATGGGGTCAGCCGGGGTCATTGTTTTTTAGGAGGTGGTGGTGGTAGGGGGTTGTTCTGGACCCCTCCCTCCCTCTCCCCCCATCCCCCTTGGTGGTGGTGGTGGCGGCGGGGGAAAGGTGCGGTCAGAGGAGGAGGAGGATGATGATGACGATGATGTTGATAAGGAGGAGGAGAAGGAAGGGAAGAAGGTGGGGGTCAGCTGGGCTCTTTGTTTCTTAGGGGATGGGTGTCGTTCTGGACCCCGCAGGTGGGAGAGGAGAGTCAGTTTCTTCGCTTCTGCTGCCACCGCTTCCGCCGCCGCTACAGCCGCAGTCGCTTCTTCTTCTTCTTCTTCTGGTCCTCCTTCTCCTCGCAGTGTAGCGGCGACGGCAGCGGCACAAGCAGGACAGTAGCAAATCACGCAGCTGGAACACACGTGAATCAGACACCTGTGGCAAACCGTGTTGGTCTTGACGTCTTTGCTCCTCCGGCAGACCAGGCAAGGTTTTTTTCCCTTTTTTTTCCTAAGGTCGACCAGAAGACGTAAGCGGTCTTCGTCTTCGCGTTATCCTGCGCGCTACGGGGGAGGCGGAGGCGGCGGAGGCAGATGCAGAGGCGGCAGAGGCGGTGGCCTGGTGGCGGCAGCGGCGAACGCACGGTCACGGACATTTGGCCCCCTGGGGACGGTAGAGGGTCGTCTCGTCGCACCCGACATGGGCTGGATCAGGGCTCTGCCCAGCTGTCCATCAGTGTGTGTGTGAATGGGTGAATGTGATGTATCATGTAAAGTGCTTTGAATATAAATTTAATATAATATAATATAAATACAACCATTTAACATTTTAGCTATCGATATATATATATATATATATATATATATATATTTCCCCTTGTTTTATGTTTTTGTCCCATTTTGTCGGTCGGAGCAGTCCGACCGACTGATGCTCTTTTTATCTATCTATCTATCTAGCTATCTATCTATCTATATATATATATATATATATATATATATATATATATATATATACATATATATATATATATATATATACACATATATTTTCTTTTGTTTTATGTTTTTGTCCCGTTTTTGACGGTCGGAGCAGTCCGACCGGCTGATGCTCTTTTTATCTATTTTCTTTCCCTTGTTTTATGTTTTTTGTCCCGTTTTGTCGGTTGGAGCAGTCCGACCGGCTGTTGCTCTTTTTATCTAAATATACAGTGGGTACAGAAAGTATTCAGACCCCTTGAAATTTTTCACTCTCTGTGTCATTGCAGCCATTTGCCAAAATCAAAAAAGTTCATTTTATTTCTCATTAATGTACACTCAGCACCCCATCTTGACAGAAAAAAACAGAAATGTAGAAATTTTTGCAAATCTATTAGAAAAAGAAAGACTGAAATATCACATGGTCATAAGTATTCAGACCCTGTGCTCAGTATTGAGTAGAAGCACCCTTTTCAGCTAGTACAGCCATGAGTCTTCTTGGGAATGATGCAACAAGTTTTTCACACCTGGATTTGGGGATCCTCTGCCATTCTTCCTTGCAGATCCTCTCCTGCTCTGTCAGGTTGGATG
This sequence comes from Acanthochromis polyacanthus, assembly GCF_021347895.1. Classification (NCBI taxonomy): domain Eukaryota; kingdom Metazoa; phylum Chordata; class Actinopteri; family Pomacentridae; genus Acanthochromis; species Acanthochromis polyacanthus. Next base: position 11,178,627 of record NC_067132.1, read on the forward strand.
GTCGCTTTACAATAACCAAGCTAGTTTTGTAGCAGGTAGCCACATTCTACACCAAGGCTGACATTCCAATTGTCACAGAACACTGGGCATGTGAAAAGCTACTTGATGACAACAATAAATTGTGTGCTGTTGACAAGAGTCATTGTAACTCACCAGCAACTCTGCAGTCGTCTTGAAGACATAAAGCACCTGCTAGCATCAACATTTGTTATCTGGCCATCAAATGTAGAGAGCCTGATGAAAACCCCAGAGGACTTAGGATTTCTAGAGTTGATCAAGGGCGACAGAGCAGCATCCTTTGGCTCATTTGATAAAAAGTATGACCATAAGCTTTCCGGGAGAATCTCTCGCCAAAAGGCTGAAGAAGAACGGCAGAATCGTGCTCAGAAATAAACAGAAGCATGTATGGCAATGGTTGATTCTACATTTAGGAACAAAATGTGCCTCAAACTGCAGGCTTACTTGTTGTTCCTAGAATTTCTAAAAGTAGAATGGGAGGCAGAGCCTTCAGTTATCAGGTGCCTCTCTTGTGGAACCTGCTCCCAGTTTGGGTTCGGGAGGCAGATACCCTCTCTATTTTTAAGACCAGGCTTAAGACGTTCCTTTTTGACAAATCTTATAGTTAGGGCTGACTGGGTGACCCACAGGGGCTCGGCTTGTGTCTTCATTTGCACAGCTGACTCCCTCTTGGACGTCCCTTCGTTCTGCCCCTAGTCATGCTGCTATAGGCCTATAGGCTGCTGGGGGACTTTTCTTGACGCACTGAGCCCTTCTCTATCTACCTTTACATTTAATATGTATACCGTTATTGCATTACATTCACTCTGTTTCCCCCTGTGCTATTTCTCCGAGTGTCCCTGGTCCCAGAGCTGGATGCTTCAGATCTGCGGTTGATGTTCCACCAGTTGGTCTAGTCTCCACCATGTCCACTGTGGGATGCTGCTGCTGACCTTCCTCCAGCCCTCCGCTTCCAACTCCCCTTTTCCACCAGTCAACTCTGCATTGCCTTCACTATACTGTTATGCTAACTTACATACTGTTTGAATTTTACTGCTAGCTATATATGGAGTATGTTTAATGTCAGAGCCGTACATCATAAGAGTAAACTATGAGTCAGTTTTCAATGTTAGCTTATACTTTGTCTGTGTCACATATCCTGTCATGCATGTATCCAAATGTGTGTTGTGTGTTCCTTGCTTTTCCACCCCTCCCTCTTCTCCCATCCCTCCCCCTTGCCCTCCTCTGTCCTTCTCAACCCGCCCGGCCAGCAGGCAGATGGGTCCCCCCTATATAGAGCCGGGTTCTGCTCGAGGTTTTTTCCCTGTTAAAAGGGTGTTTTCCTTGCCACTGTTGCCTTTGGGCTTGCTCTGGGGGTCAGGCATATGGGTTCTGTAAAGCGTCTTGAGACAATTTGACTGTAATTGACGCTATATAAATAAAATTGAATTGAATTGAAGGAATCTTTAGTGAAGACTCTGCCACTGAAGAGAGCTCACATGGTTCTCAGGAAGAAACATATGCTGCTGCTGCTGTTGAATCAAAAGAAAAGAAAAAAAACACAACAAAAACAAGGACAGAAGCAGCCTGGAACCTCAGCTTTCATCCCACATGACTTGAATTCTGACCTTTATTATTTCTGTAATTAATTTGTGTTTGCTTATAACATCAACATTTCATAAATGTATTCATTTAGAACAGCTATTGACTTATTCTGTTCATTTATTTTGTAAAACAGTAGAGAAACAAGAGTGACAATTTTCAGCTCAAATGGTGGCTACTAAGATTAACAAGGGCTCGAGGACCTCTAAATCAGCTTCAATTTACAAAATATTTTACCAGAACAGTTCTTTGCTATAATGGAACAAAACTTAAACACCGACAACACAAAAAAAAATTAGTGTTTTTTTCCATGTAAATCTGATGTACCCTAACGCACACATGCACGGAAAGAAGAAAAACACACACACACACAAAAACCACAGGTTTAAGGTCCTTACACACCGGGTGCATTTTTTACGTGCGTTTTTTTCGGACGTCAATATTTTTTTCGAACCTGTATCCTGTCAATACACGCGTTCACATCGGCAACATTTTCTCGCTCAGCGATTTTGCGGCATTTATTTTTTCGGATCATGGTCGATTTTTCTAAAGTTTCGCATTCTTTGTGACCACTTATGACCAATCAGATTGCGTGTTGTTGCGACGTCCCATTCACCGGCATACAACATACTTTTCACTGTCAATTGCGTTGATGTCACGGTCATCAATTAGGTCTCGGTTGTTACCTTACATTTATGGATTATAGTTTAATGTTGTGCTTACCCGGTACTGGCCCCGACTCACATTACAGTACATGATATCAAGACAGAAAGACATCGCAACGCATCTAATCAGAACTGAAAATAATCCGTCCGGTGTTGTGTTTTCTGCTTTTAGTATCTGTGGCATATGGTAGATATTATTATTATTCATACTTTATAGTTGAAGAAGTGAAGAAGATGTGGAGGAATTTGAGGGACACATATGTGAGAAAGAAGATAGAGGAGGGAGAAATGACGAGGAGTGGCCAGGCAGGTGAAAAAGAGAAGAAGAGGTGGAAATACATTACGGCAACGTCTTCCTCCCCTTCGGAAAGTCGCAAAAACGCATCGTGCTTGATATGTATGAACAGGTGCGTCAAAACTCACATCCGAATATTTCGCAATTTCGCATCATTTATTCGCATTGCTCCCGGTGTGTAAGGACCTTTACTCTGGTGTGGTGGTCACATATGGTTGTTGTTTTATTTTTGTTATAGTTGCTCACATCGGCTGAACACATGTCAAACACAACTTCTCACCGTAAAGACTGACTCCACCTGAACACAACACCCCTCCCCCACCCCACAGGGATGTTTGTTTATTCTGTTTTTCTTGTTCTTGTTATTCTTCTTGTTCTTCTTCTTCTTGTGTCCTCCTCCTCGTACTCATCCTCCGTCGTCGTAGTCGCTATCTGGTTGTGCTGGCTTGGCTCTGACCATCTTGGGTCGTGTCTCAGAAGCCTGGCTGTCTGCCCTCTCGCTGATGGCAGACGGCATATCTTTTTTGTTTGTTTGTTTGTTTGTTTTTGTTGTTGTTGTAGTCCTCCTTGTTGTTTATTGTTTGTGTTTTTCCTCCCCTTTGGTTAATGGCAGACTCTCTGGCCGCTTTGAGGTGGATTATATTCCCTCCCTGAACAATCCCCCAACCCCAACCACCCACCCACACACCCACACACACACACACACACACACACCCTCCCTCTCTCTCTCTCTCTCTACGGTAAATGCACGAGACATGATATTTATTTTTACATAAATAATACTTTAATTAAAAAAAAAAAACACGTTCTGAAGGTGTCCATGTCTGGTCTCCTAGGAACCTGGGGTCGATTACGCCCCCACCGAGCAAAAGGGTTAACGAGGAAACAAATCAAGTGAGAAGTCATTTTCTCATTGACTTCTATAGAATTGTTTGCAGAGGAGTCGCCCCCTGCTGGTTTGTTGAGAGAATGCAGGTTTAAAAGCGATTTTTAACTATTCAGGCGAGTTCAGAGTGTAGTTTTTGGTTCCACTGAAGAGCGACGTCACATTTTGGATCATATTTACAATCGTAAAGAAGTACTATACGGTTCTGTTTGAGGAGGAGTTGTCCCCTGCTGGCTGTTACAAAAAACTGCAGGTTTGAGAGTCATTTTAAAATATTTTGGCGAGTTAAGAGTGTTTTTGTAGGTTCCTCTTCAGAGATCGATGCAATATTTACATGGTAGAAGTTAGCTTTTCATGTTTTACTGTCATTAATCATTGTAGATTTAATTTTATGATCACATAGAACCAGAGATGAACTAAATTGGCATTGTGCTGCATTTATATTGAGCTGTTTTTGTGTGCATTTTTTACCTGAACTAAATCTGTGTTTTTTTTCTGTTTTCTCAATAACAGATCATTTCTAAGCTGACAAACAGGATTTATCCATTTTTTAACAAACAAAAACAAATGTTTTTAGATGGTTAACGTTGAAAACTCCGGCCACAATGCTTGTTCTGCTTTTTAACAGATAATTCAATGCGTAGCTGCAGCACAAAAGTGTGTTATTTAATGTCCTGGTTGATGTACGACCTCCTAATCCTCCCACCGTCACACCGAAACATGTCCTCACCTGACAAATGGAGCTTCTTATCTTCATCTTTACTTACTTTGGACCGACTGAGTTCAGCCGAAACTGAATCCTTCGACACATTAAAGAGGGCATCTTGTTTATCCAACAAACAGGTGCATGATGGAGTACAAAGAAAGAAAGAAGTGGATTAAAGGAACAGATTTGGGAGAAAAAGCTCCTTCGTTTGCTGGTGTTAAATTAAAGGAATCAGTTGCACATTTGGGACTTCAATCTTTGAGAATTTATGCGTTTTATTCTTGCAAATTATTGACATAGGTCTTAAAATATGTTGTTTTTTCTTGTAAATTTGTGAGTCATCTCGCAAATGTAAAACTTTAATTTAATAGAATATTCCAGTTTTTTCTCGTAAATCTATTTCTATTATCAGAGAGCAGCTGCATCTTAAAATTTTCTGATTTTTTTCATTTTGGTCAAATTTACAGATGTTTTGGACAAGTTTTTTTGAAATATCTGGAAAATCTTGGTGAGATTCTGGACATTCTCAGAAAACAGAGACATTTTGGACATATTCAGAATAATTCTGGTCAAACTGACAGATGTTTTGGGCAACTTTTTTGGAAATCTTTGGGTAATCTTGGAGAAATTCGGTACATTTCTGGACAATTTTTACTTGACACGTATTTGTGCAAATTACTGATTCATCAGACTCTGCAGTAATGGCTAGAAATGATTAAAAACATCAGTTAAAACAGAAATAAAGAGTCAGAAATGATTAAAAACATCAGTAAAAAGAGAAATAAAGAGTCAGAAATGATTAAAAACATCAGTAAAAACAGAAATAAAGACTCAGAAATGATTAAAAACAATTAAAAACAGAAATAAAGAGTCAAATGTTCAAAAACATCAGTAAAAACGGAAAAAAAGAGTCAGAAAGGATTAAAAACATCAATTTAAAACAGAAATAAAGACTCAGATGTTTAAAAACATAAGTAAAAACAGAAATAAAGAGTCAGAAATGATTACAAACATCAGTAAAAACAGAAATAAAGAGTCAAAAATGATTTAAAACATCAGTAAAACAGAAATAGAGTCAAATGTTTAAAAACATCAGTAAAAACAAAGATTTTATTTCAATGAAATGGGTCTCCAAAGGAACAGATTTTATTTCAACAAAATCTGTGAATACAGATAATAATTTGTGTAATCTTAATACTTATGTCAACATTTCCATTTGTGAAAGAATCTACGCATTACCATTGGTGTGTGCAATAATGTTACTTCTAGAAGCAGTACTTCTGTATATCTTGTATTATTTTGATCATTTTTTAATTTTTGAACTACTTTTTCAAAACGTTGCCACTATCTTTGCTGCTGGAACAATTCAAATGTCCCCCCTGCTGGATTAACAAAAAAAATGTCTCATTTTGTCTTCTGAGACATTTATTCCAAATATTTCCACTGAGTCTTGAGAGTCTAAGTGAGTCAGCAAGCATTTACAAAACTATGAGCCTTCCGTGTCAAAGTGAAGAAAGATTTTAACAAAATAATGTCAACAGATATACAATCTAAACAGGTCAGATTACTGATTGCATCAGTATTTACCTCATTGAAACCAGGGTTTCCTAGATACATCTTTGGCTGAATGGAAAGTTCTTTTCTTTATATTCTCCTCAAAAAAAGCAAAATCAAGTTGTTCCACATTAAAATAGAGAAATAAAATCAACACGTACTTCCTCAAAGCCCCAGAGACTTTGAAACCGATTTGTTTCAAACATCCAGTTTGAAAAAAAAAACAAAAACAGATCAACAGACAATTGAAAAACACAAGAAAGATTCTAGAACTCTGCTGTAGAATACAAAATAATTAACATGTAAAATATGCTTAAATTTGGTTTTCCTTTCCTCTGCTATCAGATAAACTCAGGTTAATTGTGTTTTAGCTCAAAAGAAAAGTCAACTAAATTGTTTCAAAATATTACAAAATGTTAAAACACTAAAAACACATTAACACACACTATAAACACTAGGGATGCAACGATTCTCGATATTTTATCGAACCGTTCGATACGCCCTCTTCGATTGGACACGCAAAAAAAATTCGATATGAATCGAAGAAAGAAAGCCGCTAACATATTTTCAGACACTTCCCTTGCACGGCGCAACAGGACACGGCCTCCTCTCAGCTCCCTGCCTGTGAGAAACTCTGCCTTGCTCCGCCTCCGCTCCCGCTCCCCCTGCTTGTTCTGGGGGAAGGCGGGTGCAGCTAGCAACACGTGTGTTGTTAGCTGCTGTTGTTTTGAAAGTGGAGGAGAGAAGGAATCATGGCGAGCGGCAACGAGACGGAGAAACCAAAGTTTGAAAACGCACCACCTTCGTACAGATCAACTGTGTGACAGCACTTTGGGTTTGCTATCGATTACAATGACCAGGGGAAGAAAATGGTGGATAAAAGTAAAACTGTGTGCAAGCATTGCCTCGCAAGTGCGCCGTACATAACCGGCAACACCTCCAACATGAGCAGCCATCTCCGGCGTCATCACCCGGATAAGTTGTCTGCGAGCGGGACAGACATGGAGACAGACAAGGTAACGCGGCCAAAATCTCAGAGTGTTGTCGACGCCTTTCAGAAGAACTATAGCTTCGCCTCTGATAAACACAAGAAAATCACGCATGCTGTTGGGACATTCATTGCTAAAGCGTTGCAGCCTTACTCTGTGGTTGAGAATGCGGGCTTTCATTACCTAATGAAAACAATAGATCCCCGTTATGAAATCCCCTCTCGTACATACTTTACGCAGACTGTCATCCCTGCTATTTACGACCAAGTCCGGCAAAACATTGTTGACGAATTGGCTGCAACAAACAATCTCGCTTTGACTACAGACAGCTGGACTTCTCGGGCAACGGAGAGCTACCTTACGGTAACAGTGCATTATATTTTGGACTCTGACTGGCAGATTAAGACCGCTGTACTACAAACTCGTCCCATGTATGAGAGTCATACAAGCGCAAATTTGTCAGAAGAACTGGAACATGCTGTGACAGAGTGGAAATTAAACAGGGCTAATGCGACAATACCAGTCACTACAGATAACGCAGCCAACATTGTGAATGCGATACATGAGACGGAGGGACTCGGGCCACAAATAGGCTGCTTTGCCCATGTAGTAAACCTCGCAGCCAAGAAAGTTATTGCAATCAGTAGTGCGTCCCGCCTACTAGGAAAGATCGGAAAAGTAGTCGCTTTTTTTCACAAGAGCACTACAGCCAACAACACACTGAGAGCAAAATAAGAGATGCTAAACTTGCCCCACCTTAAATTAATCCATGACGTCCAGACTCGGTGGAACTCAACTCATGATATGCTAGAAAGATATGTTGAACAGCAGGCAGCAGTCTACTCAGCATTGCTTGACAAAAATCTCAGGACTGTTAACAAAACTGTGGCTATGCTGTCTGATGATGAGCAAAAACTGGCAGAGGAGCTCATAAAACTACTGAAACCACTCAAAACAGTCACCTCTCTGATGAGCAGTGAAATGACCCCAACAACATCGACGATCCTTCCACTCAAAGAACAACTCATTAAATCCATGGACCACCTGGTTGGGGACAGTCCAACAGCTACAGAGGCAAAAAAGGCTATTGCAAAAGATCTGGAAATTCGGTACACGGACTCAAAGCTCATAAGTTACCTTCAAAAACCTACAGCCCTGGATCCCAGATTCAAATCCCTTCTTTCTCTTGATGAGGCAGCTAAGCTCCAAGTCTACAGGGATCTCACCAGGGACATTCTAGAGAAGGTATAATCTTTATTATTGTTATATTAAAATGTGAAACAAAGTTTACAGCATGTTCCAACTATTAATGCTTGGCATTATTTGATGTATATTATTCTTAATATGTACAATATTTTGTGTTTTCAGTTCTAATGGAGATATTGGAATTGTTTTTAATTTTTCTTCACTTTATTTTTGTGATAGGATCATCCAGAGACAAGACCACCCACTGCGGAGGAGCCTGCAGCCTCAGATTTACAGTATGTCATGCTTGGCATTATCTTGTCTATATTGTTAACATTTACAATATTTTGTATTTTAGGTTCTAATAGAGATATTGAGATTGTTGTTTTTCATGTTTTTTCCTCTTTATTTTTGTGATAGGGTCATCCAGCATCAAGACCATGCACTGAACAGGAACCTGCAGAGCCTCCAGCCACCTCCACCAAAGAAAACAGCCATGGCAGAACTGTTAGGAGAGGTTTTTCAACACAATGAACAACAGAACAAGTCCTTTTCTGATACTGTGGAAGAAGAGGTCAACGCATACAGATTGGCACCTAGCATTCATGTGGATGCTGATCCTTTCAAACGGTGGAAGATGAATGAGTCCAGCTTTCCTCATCTCTCAAAACTTGCACGTCGTCACCTCTGTGTACCGGGAACTTCTGTTGATAGTGAGACAGAAATAAAGAGTCAGAAATGATAAAAAACATCAGTAAAAACAGAAATAAAGACTCAAAAACGATTAAAAACAGTTAAAAACAGAAATAAAGACTCAATAATGATTAAAAACATCAGTAAAAACGGGAATAAAGAGTCAAAAATGATTTAAAACATTAGTAAAAACAGAAATAAAGAGTCAAAAATGATTAAAAACATCAGTAAAAACAGAAATAAAGAGTCAGAAATGATTAAAAACATCAATTAAAAACAGAAATAAAGACTCAGATGTTTAAAAACATCAATAAAAATAGAAATAAAGAGTCAGAAATAATCAAAAACATCAGTCAAAACAGAAATAAAGAGTCAGAAATTATTACAAACAATAGTTAAAACAGAAATAAAGAGTCAGAAATGATTAAAAACATCAGTAAAAACAGAAATAAAGAGTCAGAAATGATTAAAACATCAGTAAAAACAGAAATAAAGAGTCAGAAATGATTATAAACATCAGTAAAACCAGAAATAAAGAGTCAGAAATGATTAAAAACATCAGTAAAAACAGAAATAAAGACTCAAAATGATTTTAAAAATCAGCCAAAACAGAAATAAAGGGTCAAAAATGATTAAAAATATCAGTAAAAACAGAAATAAAGAGTCAGAAATGATTAAAAACAAGTAAAGCCAGAAATAAAGAGTCAGAAATGATTAAAAGCATCAGTAAAAACAGAAATACAGACTCAAAAATGATTAAAAACATCAGTAAAAACAGAAATAAAGAGTCAGAAATGATTTAAAACATCAGTAAAAACAGGCCGGCTGTTTACTTTCAAACTCGCCTGCTGTCACTATGGCAACAGGGCAACTGTCAAAAGATCAAAGGCACATTCTGTTGATGAGGTCACATAGGTGTCATGATGATGTCACACCAGAGTTTACTAATGCAGGTGAAAAATTCTGGTCTGGTATTCTTTGAACTTGAAAGATCAAAGGCACATTCTGTTATAGAGGTGAAGTCTAGTTTAGGTGAATTCTAGAGGTGAAATTCTGGTCCAGTACTGAGAGTCGGCGTACAGAACCAAGATGGGAGCCAACGCAGGCAAACAGAGAAGACGTGAACGTGACGTGGGAGTGAGGCAGCAGATCCAAGAATGGGAGGAGGCGGCTACTCGGAACCTCCGACGGACCAAGTTGGAACTGATTCGGGCTCAGAGCTCATCAAGAAAAGCTGAGCTCAAGCAACAAGCTGAGACCCAGAACGGCATCATTGATTTCCTCAGAGGAAGGGCAACAAACGAGGAGGACGGCTCCAGGGATCAGAGAGACGAGGAGATCTCTCTGAGAATGGAGCTCGCAGAGTGCTGGGACAAACTGTGCGAGGCCAACGGCCGTCTCAGAGCACAGGAGAAAATACGGAGAGACCTGAAACTCCAACTGAGTCAGTACCGGACCAAGCAGCAGTCCATGACCTGGGAGATGAACACCTGGATGTCTGAGGTGGATCACCTGAAAGACCAGAACCAGGAGTTGACGGCCAAACTGCAGGAGGAACAAAGCAAGTACCTGGAGTTGATGGCCAATCTGCAGGAGGAACAAAACAAGAACCAGGAGTTGACGGCCAATCTGCAGGAAGAAAAAACAAGAACCAGGAGTTGACGGCCAATCTGCAGGAAGAACAAAACAAGAACCTGGAGTTGACGGCCAAACTGCAGGAAGAACAAAACGAGAACCTGGAGTTGACGGCCAAACTGCAGGAGGCCCAGAAACAGCTGCAGCAACCTTCCTGGGAGGCCCCAACCCAAAGCTCGGAAATCCTGCAGATGGAAAACCCTTCAGAGGTCAGGACACAACAGCAGGACACAGACCTGCTGGCGCAACAGGAACTTCTGCAGCAGAATTCAGACCTGCAGAAGTTAGTCGACACGGGTCTTCAGTCTGAGGTTGAGGCTGAAACGTCAAATCTTTGTCCTGTCATCGGCGCGCTCCTCTTTAAGGTGGTCATTTTATCCCTGAACAAATGCAAAAAGGCGCTCTCCATACTGGACCTCCAGGCCGTCGGGAAGCGCCTGTCGGAGCTGCCGCTGGATGACATTAACATCCCTGACGACAGAAGAATCTTGAAGATAGACCGAATACCCACACCCATGGCGAAAGATCTTGAAACTGCGTTTGGCTCAGCAGACGAGCTGATAGAAGCAGCAGTAACACCAGATTTTCATCCGTATTTTGATGACATTGTTGTGGATATTTTAAGAATGCATGTGGATGCGATCACTCATCCAAAAGAGAAATCTGCAGTCGCCAGGTCCTTCTCATCAGTGGGAAGAGCCTTCAGAAGACCCTTCAAACGTTGAATGAAATGACCATCACCAGTTTGAAGGAAAAAAAGACAAGCGTCGAAAACATGTTTTCCTTAAACCAATAAGTCATCAATAATTATTTAAAAAAGGCTTCACATCAAGAGCAAAAAGGTAAAACCCAAAGCAGGCAAATTCAAAAATCATTTAGGCCACTTTTCTGACCAGATTGCCAACATGAGCTCTGAGAGAAAACAAGTCCTGTTTAAAAGTTAGAAAAGGAAGGTCAACACTCTTTTACTTTCTTTTTTCTTTTCTTTTACTTTCTTTTTTCTTTTCTTTTACTTTCCTTTTCCATACTTTTATTGCCCCACTTGTGATATTTTCTCACTCTTTTATTTTCATAAAAATAACAGCCTCTTTTGCCTCCTTTCTCCTCACCTCTTCAACCTCTGTCACCCGCATCCTCTCTATTTCTTCCCTTTCCTTCCATCTTTTCTTTTCTTTTCTTTTCTTTTCTTTTCTTTTTTACTTTCCTGTCGTGTGTGTGTGTGTGTGTGTGTGTGTGTGTGTGTGTGTGTCCTCTCTAAAGAATCGCCACCTTATCGCGGTGGAGGGGTTTGAGTGTCCCTGTGATCCTGGGAGCTATGTTGTCCGGGGCAATAGCCCCTGGTAGGGTCTCCCAAGGCAAATTGGTTCTAGGTGAGGGACCAGACAAAGAGCGATTGTGAAAACCCTGATGACAAAGACGAAAGCCGCTACCTCGTCCAGACTAGGGAAACCGGGGCCTCTCCCTGGAGCCTGGTCTGGAGGGGAGCTCGTCACAGAGCACCTGGTGGCCGAGTCTTTGGGCCCCGTGGGGCTTGGTCGGGCACAGCCCCAAAAAGTAACACGGGGTCGCCGCCTGTATATTGCAAAGATTTTATTTCAATAAAATGGGTCTCCCAAGGAACAGATTTTATTTCAACAAAATCTGTGAATACAGATAATAATTTGTGTAATCTTAATACTTATGTCAACATTTCCATTTGTGAAAGAATCTACGCATTACCATTGGTGTGTGCAATAATGTTACTTCTAGAAGCAGTACTTCTGTATATCTTGTATTATTTTGATCATTTTTTAATTTTTGAACTACTTTTTCAAAACGTTGCCACTATCTTTGCTGCTGGAACAATTCAAATGTCCCCCCTGCTGGATTAACAAAAAATAATGTCTCATTTTGTCTTCTGAGACATTTATTCCAAATATTTCCACTGAGTCTTGAGAGTCTAAGTGAGTCAGCAAGCATTTACAAAACTATGAGCCTTCCGTGTCAAAGTGAAGAAAGATTTTAACAAAATAATGTCAACAGATATACAATCTAAAAAGGTCAGATTACTGATTGCATCAGTATTTACCTCATTGAAACCAGGGTTTCCTAGATACATCTTTGGCTGAATGGAAAGTTCTTTTCTTTATATTCTCCTCAAAAAAGCAAAATCAAGTTGTTCCACATTAAAATAGAGAAATAAAATCAACACCGTACTTCCTCAAAGCCCCAGAGACTTTGAAACCGATTTGTTTCAAACATCCAGTTTGAAAAAAAACAAAAACAGATCAACAGACAATTGAAAAACACAAGAAAGATTCTAGAACTCTGCTGTAGAATACAAAATAATTAACATGTAAAATATGCTTAAATTTGGTTTTCCTTTCCTCTGCTATCAGATAAACTCAGGTTAATTGTGTTTTAGCTCAAAAGAAAAGTCAACTAAATTGTTTTAAAATATTATAAAATGTTAAAACACTAAAAACACATTAACACACACAATAAACACTAGGGATGCAACGATTCTCGATATTTTATCGAACCGTTCGATACGCCCTCTTCGATTGGACACGCAAAAAAAATTCGATATGAATCGAAGAAAGAAAGCCGCTAACATATTTTCAGACACTTCCCTTGCACGGCGCAACAGGACACGGCCTCCTCTCAGCTCCCTGCCTGTGAGAAACTCTGCCTTGCTCCGCCTCCGCTCCCGCTCCCCCTGCTTGTTCTGGGGGAAGGCGGGTGCAGCTAGCAACACGTGTGTTGTTAGCTGCTGTTGTTTTGAAAGTGGAGGAGAGAAGGAATCATGGCGAGCGGCAACGAGACGGAGAAACCAAAGTTTGAAAACGCACCACCTTCGTACAGATCAACTGTGTGGCAGCACTTTGGGTTTGCTATCGATTACAATGACCAGGGGAAGAAAATGGTGGATAAAAGTAAAACTGTGTGCAAGCATTGCCTCGCAAGTGCGCCGTACATAACCGGCAACACCTCCAACATGAGCAGCCATCTCCGGTGTCATCACCCGGATAAGTTGTCTGCGAGCGGGACAGACATGGAGACAGACAAGGTAACGCGGCCAAAATCTCAGAGTGTTGTCGACGCCTTTCAGAAGAACTATAGCTTCGCCTCTGATAAACACAAGAAAATCACGCATGCTGTTGGGACATTCATTGCTAAAGCGTTGCAGCCTTACTCTGTGGTTGAGAATGCGGGCTTTCATTACCTAATGAAAACAATAGATCCCCGTTATGAAATCCCCTCTCGTACATACTTTACGCAGACTGTCATCCCTGCTATTTACGACCAAGTCCGGCAAAACATTGTTGACGAATTGGCTGCAACAAACAATCTCGCTTTGACTACAGACAGCTGGAGTTCTCGGGCAACGGAGAGCTACCTTACGGTAACAGTGCATTATATTTTGGACTCTGACTGGCAGATTAAGACCGCTGTACTACAAACTCGTCCCATGTATGAGAGTCATACAAGCGCAAATTTGTCAGAAGAACTGGAACATGCTGTGACAGAGTGGAAATTAAACAGGGCTAATGCGACAATACCAGTCACTACAGATAACGCAGCCAACATTGTGAATGCGATACGTGAGACGGAGGGACTCGGGCCACAAATAGGCTGCTTTGCCCATGTAGTAAACCTCGCAGCCAAGAAAGTTATTGCAATCAGTAGTGCGTCCCGCCTACTAGGAAAGATCGGAAAAGTAGTCGCTTTTTTCACAAGAGCACTACAGCCAACAACACACTGAGAGCAAAACAAGAGATGCTAAACTTGCCCCGCCTTAAATTAATCCATGACGTCCAGACTCGGTGGAACTCAACTCATGATATGCTAGAAAGATACACACGTGGACAAAATTGTTGGTACCCCTCAGTTAAAGAAGGAAAAACCCACAATTCTCACTGAAATCACTTGAAACTCACAAAAGTAACAATAAATAAAAATTTATTGAAAATTAAATAATCAAAAACAGCCATTACTTTTGAATTGTTGATTAACATAATTATTTAAAAAAACAAACTAATGAAACAGGCCTGGACAAAAATGATGGTACCTCTATAAAAGATTGAAAACTATTTGACCAGAGTGACATGATTAACTCAGGTGTGTCATTTAATTGACATCACAGGTGTTTCCAAACTCATAATCAGTCAGTCTGCCTATTTAAAGGGAGACAAGTAGTCACCCTGCTGTTTGGTGAAAAGGTGTGTACCACACTGAACATGGACAACAGAAAGCGAAGGAGAGAATTGTCCCAGGACATCCGAAAAAAAATTATAGACAAACATCTTAAAGGTAAAGGCTATAAGACCATCTCTAAACAGCTTGAAGTTCCTGTGACAACAGTGGCTCATATTATTCAGAAGTTCAAGACCCACGGGACAGTAGCCAACCTCCCTGGACGTGGCCGCAAGAGGAAAATTGATGACAAATTGAAGAGACGGATCGTTGGAATTGTATCCAAAGAGCCCAGAGCAACCTCCAAAGAAATTAAAGGTGAACTCCAAGGCCAAGGTACATCAGTGTCAGATCGCACCATTCGTCCTTGTTTGAGCCAAAGTGGACTTCATGGGAGACGACCAAGGAGGACACCACTGCTGAAAAAAACTCATAAAAAAGCCAGACTGGAATTTGCAAAAATGCATGTTGACAAGCCACAAAGCTTCTGGGAGAATGTCCTTTGGACAGATGAGACCAAACTGGAGCTTTTTGGTAAGGCACATCAACTCTATGTTCATAGACTCAAAAACCAAGCATACGAAGAAAAGAACACTGTCCCTACGGTGAAACATGGAGGAGGCTCAGTGATGTTTTGGGGCTGCTTTGCTGCATCTGGCACAGGGTGTCTTGAAAGTGTGCAAGGTACGATGAAATCTGAAGACTATCAAGGCATTCTGGAGAGAAATGTGCTGCCTAGTGTCAGAAAGCTTGGTCTCAGTCGCAGGTCATGGGTCTTCCAACAGGACAACGATCCAAAACACACAGCCAAAAACACCCAAGAATGGCTGAGAGAAAAGCGTTGGACTATTCTAAAGTGGCCTTCTATGAGCCCAGATCTGAATCCCATTGAACATATGTGGAAGGAGCTGAAACATGCCATTTGGAGAAGACACCCATCAAACCTGAGACAACTGGAGCTGTTTGCTCATGAGGAGTGGGCCAAAATACCTGTTGACAGCTGCAGAACGCTCATTGACAAATGCAGAAATCGTTTAATTGCAGTGATTGCCTCAAAAGGTTGTGCAACAAAATATTAAGTTATGGGTACCATCATTTTTGTCCAGCCCTATTTCATTAGTTTGTTTTTTTAAATAGTTATGTTAATCAACAATTCAAAAGTGATGGCTGATTTTGATTAT
Source organism: Acanthochromis polyacanthus (assembly GCF_021347895.1). Classification (NCBI taxonomy): domain Eukaryota; kingdom Metazoa; phylum Chordata; class Actinopteri; family Pomacentridae; genus Acanthochromis; species Acanthochromis polyacanthus. Next base: position 11,194,191 of record NC_067132.1, read on the forward strand.
TTAATTTTCAATAAATTTTTATTTATTGTTACTTTTGTGAGTTTCAAGTGATTTCAGTGAGAATTGTGGGTTTTTCCTTCTTTAATTGAGGGGTACCAACAATTTTGTCCACGTGTGTATGTTGAACAGCAGGCAGCAGTCTACTCAGCATTGCTTGACAAAAATCTCAGGACTGTTAACAAAACTGTGGCTATGCTGTCTGATGATGAGCAAAAACTGGCAGAGGAGCTCATAAAACTACTGAAACCACTCAAAACAGTCACCTCTCTGATGAGCAGTGAAATGACCCCGACAACATCGACGATCCTTCCACTCAAAGAACAACTCATTAAATCCATGGACCACCTGGTTGGGGACAGTCCAACAGCTACAGAGGCAAAAAAGGCTATTGCAAAAGATCTGGAAATTCGGTACACGGACTCAAAGCTCATAAGTTACCTTCAAAAACCTACAGCCCTGGATCCCAGATTCAAATCCCTTCTTTCTCTTGATGAGGCAGCTAAGCTCCAAGTCTACAGGGATCTCACCAGGGACATTCTAGAGAAGGTATAATCTTTATTATTGTTATATTAAAATATGAAACAAAGTTTACAGCATGTTCCAACTATTAATGCTTGGCATTATTTGATGTATATTATTCTTAATATGTACAATATTTTGTGTTTTCAGTTCTAATGGAGATATTGGAATTGTTTTTAATTTTTCTTCACTTTATTTTTGTGATAGGATCATCCAGAGACAAGACCACCCACTGCGGAGGAGCCTGCAGCCTCAGATTTACAGTATGTCATGCTTGGCATTATCTTGTCTATATTGTTAACATTTACAATATTTTGTATTTTAGGTTCTAATAGAGATATTGAGATTGTTGTTTTTCATGTTTTTTCCTCTTTATTTTTGTGATAGGGTCATCCAGCATCAAGACCATGCACTGAACAGGAACCTGCAGAGCCTCCAGCCACCTCCACCAAAGAAAACAGCCATGGCAGAACTGTTAGGAGAGGTTTTTCAACACAATGAACAACAGAACAAGTCCTTTTCTGATACTGTGGAAGAAGAGGTCAACGCATACAGATTGGCACCTAGCATTCATGTGGATGCTGATCCTTTCAAACGGTGGAAGATGAATGAGTCCAGCTTTCCTCATCTCTCAAAACTTGCACGTCGTCACCTCTGTGTACCGGGAACTTCTGTTGATAGTGAGACAGAAATAAAGAGTCAGAAATGATAAAAAACATCAGTAAAAACAGAAATAAAGACTCAAAAACGATTAAAAACAGTTAAAAACAGAAATAAAGACTCAATAATGATTAAAAACATCAGTAAAAACGGGAATAAAGAGTCAAAAATGATTTAAAACATTAGTAAAAACAGAAATAAAGAGTCAAAAATGATTAAAAACATCAGTAAAAACAGAAATAAAGAGTCAGAAATGATTAAAAACATCAATTAAAAACAGAAATAAAGACTCAGATGTTTAAAAACATCAATAAAAATAGAAATAAAGAGTCAGAAATAATCAAAAACATCAGTCAAAACAGAAATAAAGAGTCAGAAATTATTACAAACAATAGTTAAAACAAATAAAGAGTCAGAAATGATTAAAAACATCAGTAAAAACAGAAATAAAGAGTCAGAAATGATTAAAACATCAGTAAAAACAGAAATAAAGAGTCAGAAATGATTATAAACATCAGTAAAACCAGAAATAAAGAGTCAGAAATGATTAAAAACATCAGTAAAAACAGAAATAAAGACTCAAAATGATTTTAAAAATCAGCCAAAACAGAAATAAAGGGTCAAAAATGATTAAAAACATCAGTAAAAACAGAAATAAAGAGTCAGAAATGATTAAAAACAAGTAAAGCCAGAAATAAAGAGTCAGAAATGATTAAAAGCATCAGTAAAAACAGAAATACAGACTCAAAAATGATTAAAAACATCAGTAAAAACAGAAATAAAGAGTCAGAAATGATTTAAAACATCAGTAAAAACAGGCCGGCTGTTTACTTTCAAACTCGCCTGCTGTCACTATGGCAACAGGGCAACTGTCAAAAGATCAAAGGCACATTCTGTTGATGAGGTCACATAGGTGTCATGATGATGTCACACCAGAGTTTACTAATGCAGGTGAAAAATTCTGGTCTGGTATTCTTTGAACTTGAAAGATCAAAGGCACATTCTGTTATAGAGGTGAAGTCTAGTTTAGGTGAATTCTAGAGGTGAAATTCTGGTCCAGTACTGAGAGTCGGCGTACAGAACCAAGATGGGAGCCAACGCAGGCAAACAGAGAAGACGTGAACGTGACGTGGGAGTGAGGCAGCAGATCCAAGAATGGGAGGAGGCGGCTACTCGGAACCTCCGACGGACCAAGGTGGAACTGATTCGGGCTCAGAGCTCATCAAGAAAAGCTGAGCTCAAGCAACAAGCTGAGACCCAGAACGGCATCATTGATTTCCTCAGAGGAAGGGCAACAAACGAGGAGGACGGCTCCAGGGATCAGAGAGACGAGGAGATCTCTCTGAGAATGGAGCTCGCAGAGTGCTGGGACAAACTGTGCGAGGCCAACGGCCGTCTCAGAGCACAGGAGAAAATACGGAGAGACCTGAAACTCCAACTGAGTCAGTACCGGACCAAGCAGCAGTCCATGACCTGGGAGATGAACACCTGGATGTCTGAGGTGGACCACCTGAAAGACCAGAACCAGGAGTTGACGGCCAAACTGCAGGAGGAACAAAGCAAGTACCTGGAGTTGATGGCCAATCTGCAGGAGGAACAAAACAAGAACCAGGAGTTGACGGCCAATCTGCAGGAAGAAAAAAACAAGAACCAGGAGTTGACGGCCAATCTGCAGGAAGAACAAAACAAGAACCTGGAGTTGACGGCCAAACTGCAGGAAGAACAAAACGAGAACCTGGAGTTGACGGCCAAACTGCAGGAGGCCCAGAAACAGCTGCAGCAACCTTCCTGGGAGGCCCCAACCCAAAGCTCGGAAATCCTGCAGATGGAAAACCCTTCAGAGGTCAGGACACAACAGCAGGACACAGACCTGCTGGCGCAACAGGAACTTCTGCAGCAGAATTCAGACCTGCAGAAGTTAGTCGACACGGGTCTTCAGTCTGAGGTTGAGGCTGAAACGTCAAATCTTTGTCCTGTCATCGGCGCGCTCCTCTTTAAGGTGGTCATTTTATCCCTGAACAAATGCAAAAAGGCGCTCTCCATACTGGACCTCCAGGCCGTCGGGAAGCGCCTGTCGGAGCTGCCGCTGGATGACATTAACATCCCTGACGACAGAAGAATCTTGAAGATAGACCGAATACCCACACCCATGGCGAAAGATCTTGAAACTGCGTTTGGCTCAGCAGACGAGCTGATAGAAGCAGCAGTAACACCAGATTTTCATCCGTATTTTGATGACATTGTTGTGGATATTTTAAGAATGCATGTGGATGCGATCACTCATCCAAAAGAGAAATCTGCAGTCGCCAGGTCCTTCTCATCAGTGGGAAGAGCCTTCAGAAGACCCTTCAAACGTTGAATGAAATGACCATCACCAGTTTGAAGGAAAAAAAGACAAGCGTCGAAAACATGTTTTCCTTAAACCAATAAGTCATCAATAATTATTTAAAAAAGGCTTCACATCAAGAGCAAAAAGGTAAAACCCAAAGCAGGCAAATTCAAAAATCATTTAGGCCACTTTTCTGACCAGATTGCCAACATGAGCTCTGAGAGAAAACAAGTCCTGTTTAAAAGTTAGAAAAGGAAGGTCAACACTCTTTTACTTTCTTTTTTCTTTTCTTTTACTTTCTTTTTTCTTTTCTTTTACTTTCCTTTTCCATACTTTTATTGCCCCACTTGTGATATTTTCTCACTCTTTTATTTTCATAAAAATAACAGCCTCTTTTGCCTCCTTTCTCCTCACCTCTTCAACCTCTGTCACCCGCATCCTCTCTATTTCTTCCCTTTCCTTCCATCTTTTCTTTTCTTTTCTTTTCTTTTCTTTTTTACTTTCCTGTCGTGTGTGTGTGTGTGTGTGTGTGTGTGTGTGTGTGTGTGTGTGTGTGTGTGTGTGTGTGTGTGTGTCCTCTCTAAAGAATCGCCACCTTATCGCGGTGGAGGGGTTTGAGTGTCCCTGTGATCCTGGGAGCTATGTTGTCCGGGGCAATAGCCCCTGGTAGGGTCTCCCAAGGCAAATTGGTTCTAGGTGAGGGACCAGACAAAGAGCGATTGTGAAAACCCTGATGACAAAGACGAAAGCCGCTACCTCGTCCAGACTAGGGAAACCGGGGCCTCTCCCTGGAGCCTGGTCTGGAGGGGAGCTCGTCACAGAGCACCTGGTGGCCGAGTCTTTGGGCCCCGTGGGGCTTGGTCGGGCACAGCCCCAAAAAGTAACACGGGGTCGCCGCCTGTATATTGCAAAGATTTTATTTCAATAAAATGGGTCTCCCAAGGAACAGATTTTATTTCAACAAAATCTGTGAATACAGATAATAATTTGTGTAATCTTAATACTTATGTCAACATTTCCATTTGTGAAAGAATCTACGCATTACCATTGGTGTGTGCAATAATGTTACTTCTAGAAGCAGTACTTCTGTATATCTTGTATTATTTTGATCATTTTTTAATTTTTGAACTACTTTTTCAAAACGTTGCCACTATCTTTGCTGCTGGAACAATTCAAATGTCCCCCCTGCTGGATTAACAAAAAATAATGTCTCATTTTGTCTTCTGAGACATTTATTCCAAATATTTCCACTGAGTCTTGAGAGTCTAAGTGAGTCAGCAAGCATTTACAAAACTATGAGCCTTCCGTGTCAAAGTGAAGAAAGATTTTAACAAAATAATGTCAACAGATATACAATCTAAAAAGGTCAGATTACTGATTGCATCAGTATTTACCTCATTGAAACCAGGGTTTCCTAGATACATCTTTGGCTGAATGGAAAGTTCTTTTCTTTATATTCTCCTCAAAAAAGCAAAATCAAGTTGTTCCACATTAAAATAGAGAAATAAAATCAACACCGTACTTCCTCAAAGCCCCAGAGACTTTGAAACCGATTTGTTTCAAACATCCAGTTTGAAAAAAAACAAAAACAGATCAACAGACAATTGAAAAACACAAGAAAGATTCTAGAACTCTGCTGTAGAATACAAAATAATTAACATGTAAAATATGCTTAAATTTGGTTTTCCTTTCCTCTGCTATCAGATAAACTCAGGTTAATTGTGTTTTAGCTCAAAAGAAAAGTCAACTAAATTGTTTTAAAATATTATAAAATGTTAAAACACTAAAAACACATTAACACACACAATAAACACTAGGGATGCAACGATTCTCGATATTTTATCGAACCGTTCGATACGCCCTCTTCGATTGGACACGCAAAAAAAATTCGATATGAATCGAAGAAAGAAAGCCGCTAACATATTTTCAGACACTTCCCTTGCACGGCGCAACAGGACACGGCCTCCTCTCAGCTCCCTGCCTGTGAGAAACTCTGCCTTGCTCCGCCTCCGCTCCCGCTCCCCCTGCTTGTTCTGGGGGAAGGCGGGTGCAGCTAGCAACACGTGTGTTGTTAGCTGCTGTTGTTTTGAAAGTGGAGGAGAGAAGGAATCATGGCGAGCGGCAACGAGACGGAGAAACCAAAGTTTGAAAACGCACCACCTTCGTACAGATCAACTGTGTGGCAGCACTTTGGGTTTGCTATCGATTACAATGACCAGGGGAAGAAAATGGTGGATAAAAGTAAAACTGTGTGCAAGCATTGCCTCGCAAGTGCGCCGTACATAACCGGCAACACCTCCAACATGAGCAGCCATCTCCGGTGTCATCACCCGGATAAGTTGTCTGCGAGCGGGACAGACATGGAGACAGACAAGGTAACGCGGCCAAAATCTCAGAGTGTTGTCGACGCCTTTCAGAAGAACTATAGCTTCGCCTCTGATAAACACAAGAAAATCACGCATGCTGTTGGGACATTCATTGCTAAAGCGTTGCAGCCTTACTCTGTGGTTGAGAATGCGGGCTTTCATTACCTAATGAAAACAATAGATCCCCGTTATGAAATCCCCTCTCGTACATACTTTACGCAGACTGTCATCCCTGCTATTTACGACCAAGTCCGGCAAAACATTGTTGACGAATTGGCTGCAACAAACAATCTCGCTTTGACTACAGACAGCTGGAGTTCTCGGGCAACGGAGAGCTACCTTACGGTAACAGTGCATTATATTTTGGACTCTGACTGGCAGATTAAGACCGCTGTACTACAAACTCGTCCCATGTATGAGAGTCATACAAGCGCAAATTTGTCAGAAGAACTGGAACATGCTGTGACAGAGTGGAAATTAAACAGGGCTAATGCGACAATACCAGTCACTACAGATAACGCAGCCAACATTGTGAATGCGATACGTGAGACGGAGGGACTCGGGCCACAAATAGGCTGCTTTGCCCATGTAGTAAACCTCGCAGCCAAGAAAGTTATTGCAATCAGTAGTGCGTCCCGCCTACTAGGAAAGATCGGAAAAGTAGTCGCTTTTTTTCACAAGAGCACTACAGCCAACAACACACTGAGAGCAAAACAAGAGATGCTAAACTTGCCCCGCCTTAAATTAATCCATGACGTCCAGACTCGGTGGAACTCAACTCATGATATGCTAGAAAGATACAGTATGTTGAACAGCAGGCAGCAGTCTACTCAGCATTGCTTGACAAAAATCTCAGGACTGTTAACAAAACTGTGGCTATGCTGTCTGATGATGAGCAAAAACTGGCAGAGGAGCTCATAAAACTACTGAAACCACTCAAAACAGTCACCTCTCTGATGAGCAGTGAAATGACCCCGACAACATCGACGATCCTTCCACTCAAAGAACAACTCATTAAATCCATGGACCACCTGGTTGGGGACAGTCCAACAGCTACAGAGGCAAAAAAGGCTATTGCAAAAGATCTGGAAATTCGGTACACGGACTCAAAGCTCATAAGTTACCTTCAAAAACCTACAGCCCTGGATCCCAGATTCAAATCCCTTCTTTCTCTTGATGAGGCAGCTAAGCTCCAAGTCTACAGGGATCTCACCAGGGACATTCTAGAGAAGGTATAATCTTTATTATTGTTATATTAAAATATGAAACAAAGTTTACAGCATGTTCCAACTATTAATGCTTGGCATTATTTGATGTATATTATTCTTAATATGTACAATATTTTGTGTTTTCAGTTCTAATGGAGATATTGGAATTGTTTTTAATTTTTCTTCACTTTATTTTTGTGATAGGATCATCCAGAGACAAGACCACCCACTGCGGAGGAGCCTGCAGCCTCAGATTTACAGTATGTCATGCTTGGCATTATCTTGTCTATATTGTTAACATTTACAATATTTTGTATTTTAGGTTCTAATAGAGATATTGAGATTGTTGTTTTTCATGTTTTTTCCTCTTTATTTTTGTGATAGGGTCATCCAGCATCAAGACCATGCACTGAACAGGAACCTGCAGAGCCTCCAGCCACCTCCACCAAAGAAAACAGCCATGGCAGAACTGTTAGGAGAGGTTTTTCAACACAATGAACAACAGAACAAGTCCTTTTCTGATACTGTGGAAGAAGAGGTCAACGCATACAGATTGGCACCTAGCATTCATGTGGATGCTGATCCTTTCAAACGGTGGAAGATGAATGAGTCCAGCTTTCCTCATCTCTCAAAACTTGCACGTCGTCACCTCTGTGTACCGGGAACTTCTGTTGATAGTGAGACAGAAATAAAGAGTCAGAAATGATAAAAAACATCAGTAAAAACAGAAATAAAGACTCAAAAACGATTAAAAACAGTTAAAAACAGAAATAAAGACTCAATAATGATTAAAAACATCAGTAAAAACGGGAATAAAGAGTCAAAAATGATTTAAAACATTAGTAAAAACAGAAATAAAGAGTCAAAAATGATTAAAAACATCAGTAAAAACAGAAATAAAGAGTCAGAAATGATTAAAAACATCAATTAAAAACAGAAATAAAGACTCAGATGTTTAAAAACATCAATAAAAATAGAAATAAAGAGTCAGAAATAATCAAAAACATCAGTCAAAACAGAAATAAAGAGTCAGAAATTATTACAAACAATAGTTAAAACAGAAATAAAGAGTCAGAAATGATTAAAAACATCAGTAAAAACAGAAATAAAGAGTCAGAAATGATTAAAACATCAGTAAAAACAGAAATAAAGAGTCAGAAATGATTATAAACATCAGTAAAACCAGAAATAAAGAGTCAGAAATGATTAAAAACATCAGTAAAAACAGAAATAAAGACTCAAAATGATTTTAAAAATCAGCCAAAACAGAAATAAAGGGTCAAAAATGATTAAAAACATCAGTAAAAACAGAAATAAAGAGTCAGAAATGATTAAAAACAAGTAAAGCCAGAAATAAAGAGTCAGAAATGATTAAAAGCATCAGTAAAAACAGAAATACAGACTCAAAAATGATTAAAAACATCAGTAAAAACAGAAATAAAGAGTCAGAAATGATTTAAAACATCAGTAAAAACAGGCCGGCTGTTTACTTTCAAACTCGCCTGCTGTCACTATGGCAACAGGGCAACTGTCAAAAGATCAAAGGCACATTCTGTTGATGAGGTCACATAGGTGTCATGATGATGTCACACCAGAGTTTACTAATGCAGGTGAAAAATTCTGGTCTGGTATTCTTTGAACTTGAAAGATCAAAGGCACATTCTGTTATAGAGGTGAAGTCTAGTTTAGGTGAATTCTAGAGGTGAAATTCTGGTCCAGTACTGAGAGTCGGCGTACAGAACCAAGATGGGAGCCAACGCAGGCAAACAGAGAAGACGTGAACGTGACGTGGGAGTGAGGCAGCAGATCCAAGAATGGGAGGAGGCGGCTACTCGGAACCTCCGACGGACCAAGGTGGAACTGATTCGGGCTCAGAGCTCATCAAGAAAAGCTGAGCTCAAGCAACAAGCTGAGACCCAGAACGGCATCATTGATTTCCTCAGAGGAAGGGCAACAAACGAGGAGGACGGCTCCAGGGATCAGAGAGACGAGGAGATCTCTCTGAGAATGGAGCTCGCAGAGTGCTGGGACAAACTGTGCGAGGCCAACGGCCGTCTCAGAGCACAGGAGAAAATACGGAGAGACCTGAAACTCCAACTGAGTCAGTACCGGACCAAGCAGCAGTCCATGACCTGGGAGATGAACACCTGGATGTCTGAGGTGGACCACCTGAAAGACCAGAACCAGGAGTTGACGGCCAAACTGCAGGAGGAACAAAGCAAGTACCTGGAGTTGATGGCCAATCTGCAGGAGGAACAAAACAAGAACCAGGAGTTGACGGCCAATCTGCAGGAAGAAAAAAACAAGAACCAGGAGTTGACGGCCAATCTGCAGGAAGAACAAAACAAGAACCTGGAGTTGACGGCCAAACTGCAGGAAGAACAAAACGAGAACCTGGAGTTGACGGCCAAACTGCAGGAGGCCCAGAAACAGCTGCAGCAACCTTCCTGGGAGGCCCCAACCCAAAGCTCGGAAATCCTGCAGATGGAAAACCCTTCAGAGGTCAGGACACAACAGCAGGACACAGACCTGCTGGCGCAACAGGAACTTCTGCAGCAGAATTCAGACCTGCAGAAGTTAGTCGACACGGGTCTTCAGTCTGAGGTTGAGGCTGAAACGTCAAATCTTTGTCCTGTCATCGGCGCGCTCCTCTTTAAGGTGGTCATTTTATCCCTGAACAAATGCAAAAAGGCGCTCTCCATACTGGACCTCCAGGCCGTCGGGAAGCGCCTGTCGGAGCTGCCGCTGGATGACATTAACATCCCTGACGACAGAAGAATCTTGAAGATAGACCGAATACCCACACCCATGGCGAAAGATCTTGAAACTGCGTTTGGCTCAGCAGACGAGCTGATAGAAGCAGCAGTAACACCAGATTTTCATCCGTATTTTGATGACATTGTTGTGGATATTTTAAGAATGCATGTGGATGCGATCACTCATCCAAAAGAGAAATCTGCAGTCGCCAGGTCCTTCTCATCAGTGGGAAGAGCCTTCAGAAGACCCTTCAAACGTTGAATGAAATGACCATCACCAGTTTGAAGGAAAAAAAGACAAGCGTCGAAAACATGTTTTCCTTAAACCAATAAGTCGTCAATAATTATTTAAAAAAGGCTTCACATCAAGAGCAAAAAGGTAAAACCCAAAGCAGGCAAATTCAAAAATCATTTAGGCCACTTTTCTGACCAGATTGCCAACATGAGCTCTGAGAGAAAACAAGTCCTGTTTAAAAGTTAGAAAAGGAAGGTCAACACTCTTTTACTTTCTTTTTCTTTCTTTTACTTTCTTTTTTCTTTTCTTTTACTTTCCTTTTCCATACTTTTATTGCCCCACTTGTGATATTTTCTCACTCTTTTATTTTCATAAAAATAACAGCCTCTTTTGCCTCCTTTCTCCTCACCTCTTCAACCTCTGTCACCCGCATCCTCTCTATTTCTTCCCTTTCCTTCCATCTTTTCTTTTCTTTTCTTTTCTTTTCTTTTTTTACTTTCCTGTCGTGTGTGTGTGTGTGTGTGTGTGTGTGTGTGTGTGTGTGTGTGTCCTCTCTAAAGAATCGCCACCTTATCGCGGTGGAGGGTTTGAGTGTCCCTGTGATCCTGGGAGCTATGTTGTCCGGGGCAATAGCCCCTGGTAGGGTCTCCCAAGGCAAATTGGTTCTAGGTGAGGGACCAGACAAAGAGCGATTGTGAAAACCCTGATGACAAAGACGAAAGCCGCTACCTCGTCCAGACTAGGGAAACCGGGGCCTCTCCCTGGAGCCTGGTCTGGAGGGGAGCTCGTCACAGAGCACCTGGTGGCCGAGTCTTTGGGCCCCGTGGGGCTTGGTCGGGCACAGCCCCAAAAAGTAACACGGGGTCGCCGCCTGTATATTGCAAAGATTTTATTTCAATAAAATGGGTCTCCCAAGGAACAGATTTTATTTCAACAAAATCTGTGAATACAGATAATAATTGTGTAATCTTAATACTTATGTCAACATTTCCATTTGTGAAAGAATCTACGCATTACCATTGGTGTGTGCAATAATGTTACTTCTAGAAGCAGTACTTCTGTATATCTTGTATTATTTTGATCATTTTTTAATTTTTGAACTACTTTTTCAAAACGTTGCCACTATCTTTGCTGCTGGAACAATTCAAATGTCCCCCCTGCTGGATTAACAAAAAATAATGTCTCATTTTGTCTTCTGAGACATTTATTCCAAATATTTCCACTGAGTCTTGAGAGTCTAAGTGAGTCAGCAAGCATTTACAAAACTATGAGCCTTCCGTGTCAAAGTGAAGAAAGATTTTAACAAAATAATGTCAACAGATATACAATCTAAAAAGGTCAGATTACTGATTGCATCAGTATTACCTCATTGAAACCAGGGTTCCTAGATACATCTTTGGCTGAATGGAAAGTTCTTTTCTTTATATTCTCCTCAAAAAAGCAAAATCAAGTTGTTCCACATTAAAATAGAGAAATAAAATCAACACCGTACTTCCTCAAAGCCCCAGAGACTTTGAAACCGATTTGTTTCAAACATCCAGTTTGAAAAAAAACAAAAACAGATCAACAGACAATTGAAAAACACAAGAAAGATTCTAGAACTCTGCTGTAGAATACAAAATAATTAACATGTAAAATATGCTTAAATTTGGTTTTCCTTTCCTCTGCTATCAGATAAACTCAGGTTAATTGTGTTTTAGCTCAAAAGAAAAGTCAACTAAATTGTTTTAAAATATTATAAAATGTTAAAACACTAAAAACACATTAACACACACAATAAACACTAGGGATGCAACGATTCTCGATATTTTATCGAACCGTTCGATACGCCCTCTTCGATTGGACACGCAAAAAAAATTCGATATGAATCGAAGAAAGAAAGCCGCTAACATATTTCAGACATTCCCTTGCACGGCGCAACAGGACACGGCCTCCTCTCAGCTCCCTGCCTGTGAGAAACTCTGCCTTGCTCCGCCTCCGCTCCCGCTCCCCCTGCTTGTTCTGGGGAAGGCGGGTGCAGCTAGCAACACGTGTGTTGTTAGCTGCTGTTGTTTGAAAGTGGAGGAGAGAAGGAATCATGGCGAGCGGCAACGAGACGGAGAAACCAAAGTTTGAAAACGCACCACCTTCGTACAGATCAACTGTGTGGCAGCACTTTGGGTTTGCTATCGATTACAATGACCAGGGGAAGAAAATGGTGGATAAAAGTAAAACTGTGTGCAAGCATTGCCTCGCAAGTGCGCCGTACATAACCGGCAACACCTCCAACATGAGCAGCTATCTCCGGTGTCATCACCCGGATAAGTTGTCTGCGAGCGGGACAGACATGGAGACAGACAAGGTAACGCGGCCAAAATCTCAGAGTGTTGTCGACGCCTTTCAGAAGAACTATAGCTTCGCCTCTGATAAACACAAGAAAATCACGCATGCTGTTGGGACATTCATTGCTAAAGCGTTGCAGCCTTACTCTGTGGTTGAGAATGCGGGCTTTCATTACCTAATGAAAACAATAGATCCCCGTTATGAAATCCCCTCTCGTACATACTTTACGCAGACTGTCATCCCTGCTATTTACGACCAAGTCCGGCAAAACATTGTTGACGAATGGCTGCAACAAACAATCTCGCTTTGACTACAGACAGCTGGAGTTCTCGGGCAACGGAGAGCTACCTTACGGTAACAGTGCATTATATTTTGGACTCTGACTGGCAGATTAAGACCGCTGTACTACAAACTCGTCCCATGTATGAGAGTCATACAAGCGCAAATTTGTCAGAAGAACTGGAACATGCTGTGACAGAGTGGAAATTAAACAGGGCTAATGCGACAATACCAGTCACTACAGATAACGCAGCCAACATTGTGAATGCGATACGTGAGACGGAGGGACTCGGGCCACAAATAGGCTGCTTTGCCCATGTAGTAAACCTCGCAGCCAAGAAAGTTATTGCAATCAGTAGTGCGTCCCGCCTACTAGGAAAGATCGGAAAAGTAGTCGCTTTTTTTCACAAGAGCACTACAGCCAACAACACACTGAGAGCAAAACAAGAGATGCTAAACTTGCCCCGCCTTAAATTAATCCATGACGTCCAGACTCGGTGGAACTCAACTCATGATATGCTAGAAAGATACACACGTGGACAAAATTGTTGGTACCCCTCAGTTAAAGAAGGAAAAACCCACAATTCTCACTGAAATCACTTGAAACTCACAAAAGTAACAATAAATAAAAATTTATTGAAAATTAAATAATCAAAAACAGCCATTACTTTTGAATTGTTGATTAACATAATTATTTAAAAAAACAAACTAATGAAACAGGCCTGGACAAAAATGATGGTACCTCTATAAAAGATTGAAAACTATTTGACCAGAGTGACATGATTAACTCAGTGTGTCATTTAATTGACATCACAGGTGTTTCCAAACTCATAATCAGTCAGTCTGCCTATTTAAAGGGAGACAAGTAGTCACCCTGCTGTTTGGTGAAAAGGTGTGTACCACACTGAACATGGACAACAGAAAGCGAAGGAGAGAATTGTCCCAGGACATCCGAAAAAAATTATAGACAAACATCTTAAAGGTAAAGGCTATAAGACCATCTCTAAACAGCTTGAAGTTCCTGTGACAACAGTGGCTCATATTATTCAGAAGTTCAAGACCCACGGGACAGTAGCCAACCTCCCTGGACGTGGCCGCAGAGGAAAATTGATGACAAATTGAAGAGACGGATCGTTGGAATTGTAATCCAAAGAGCCCAGAGCAAACCTCCAAGAAATTAAAGGTGAACTCCAAGGCCAAGGTACATCAGTGTCAGATCGCACCATTCGTCCTTGTTTGAGCCAAAGTGGACTTCATGGGAGACGACCAAGGAGGACACCACTGCTGAAAAAAACTCATAAAAAAAGCCAGACTGGAATTTGCAAAAATGCATGTTGACAAGCCACAAAGCTTCTGGGAGATGTCCTTTGGACAGATGAGACCAAACTGGAGCTTTTTGTAAGGCACATCAACTCTATGTTCATAGACTCAAAAACCAAGCATACGAAGAAAAGAACACTGTCCTACGGTGAAACATGGAGGAGGCTCAGTGATGTTTGGGGCTGCTTTGCTGCATCTGGCACAGGGTGTCTTGAAAGTGTGCAAGGTACGATGAAATCTGAAGACTATCAAGGCATTCTGGAGAGAAATGTGCTGCCTAGTGTCAGAAAGCTTGGTCTCAGTCGCAGGTCATGGGTCTTCCAACAGGACAACGATCCAAAACACACAGCCAAAAACACCCAAGAATGGCTGAGAGAAAAGCGTTGGACTATTCTAAAGTGGCCTTCTATGAGCCCAGATCTGAATCCCATTGAACATATGTGGAAGGAGCTGAAACATGCCATTTGGAGAAGACACCCATCAAACCTGAGACAACTGGAGCTGTTGCTCATGAGGAGTGGGCCAAAATACCTGTTGGACAGCTGCAGAACGCTCATTGACAAATGCAGAAATCGTTTAATTGCAGTGATGCCTCAAAAGGTTGTGCAACAAAATATTAAGTTATGGGTACCATCATTTTTGTCCAGCCCTATTTCATTAGTTGTTTTTTTAAATAGTTATGTTAATCAACAATCAAAAGTGATGGCTGATTTTGATTATTTAATTTTCAATAAATTTTTATTTATTGTTACTTTTGTGAGTTTCAAGTGATTTCAGTGAGAATTGTGGTTTTCCTTCTTTAATTGAGGGTACCAACAATTTGTCCACGTGTGTATGTTGAACAGCAGGCAGCAGTCTACTCAGCATTGCTTGACAAAAATCTCAGGACTGTTAACAAAACTGTGGCTATGCTGTCTGATGATGAGCAAAACTGGCAGAGGAGCTCATTAAACTACTGAAACCACTCAAACAGTCACCTCTCTGATGAGCAGTGAAATGACCCCGACAACATCGACGATCCTTCACTCAAAGAACAACTCATTAAATCCATGGACCACCTGGTTGGGACAGTCCAACAGCTACAGAGGCAAAAAAGGCTATTGCAAAAGATCTGGAAATTCGGTTACACGGACTCAAAGCTCATAAGTTACCTTCAAAAACCTACAGCCCTGGATCCCAGATCAAATCCCTTCTTTCTCTTGATGAGGCAGCTAAGCTCCAAGTCTACAGGGATCTCACCAGGGACATTCTAGAGAAGGTATAATCTTTATTATTGTTATATTAAAATATGAACAAAGTTACAGCATGTTCCAACTATTAATGCTTGGCATTATTTGATGTATATTATTCTTAATATGTACAATATTTTGTGTTTTCAGTTCTAATGGAGATATTGGAATTGTTTTTAATTTTCTTCACTTTATTTTGTGATAGGATCATCCAGAGACAAGACCACCCACTGCGGAGGAGCCTGCAGCCTCAGATTTACAGTATGTCATGCTTGCATTATCTTGTCTATATTGTTAACATTTACAATATTTGTATTTTAGGTTCTAATAGAGATATTGAGATGTTGTTTTTCATGTTTTTCCTCTTTATTTTTGTGATAGGGTCATCCCAGCATCAAGACCATGCACTGAAACAGGAACCTGCAGAGCCTCCAGCCACCTCCACCAAAAACAGCCATGGCAGAACTGTTAGGAGAGGTTTTTCAACACAATGAACAACAGAACAAGTCCTTTTCTGATACTGTGGAAGAAGAGGTCAACGCATACAGATTGGCACCTAGCATTCATGTGGATGCTGATCCTTTCAAACGGTGGAAGATGAATGAGTCCAGCTTTCCTCATCTCTCAAAACTTGCACGTCGTCACCCTCTGTGTACGGGAACTTCTGTTGATAGTGAGACAGAAATAAAAGAGTCAGAAAATGATAAAAACATCAGTAAAAACAGAAATAAAGACTCAAAACGATTAAAAACAGTTAAAACAGAAATAAAGACTCAATTAATGATTAAAAACATCAGTAAAACGGGATAAAGAGTCAAAAATGATTTAAACATTAGTAAAACAGAAATAAAGAGTCAAAAATGATTAAAAACATCAGTAAAAACAGAAATAAAGAGTCAGAAAATTATTAAAACATCGAATTAAAAACAGAAATAAAGACTCAGATGTTTAAAAACATCATAAAATAGAAATAAGAGTCCAGAAATATCAAAAACATCAGTCAAAACAGAAATAAAGAGTCAGAAATTATTACAAACAATAGTTAAACAAATAAAGAGTCCAGAAATGATTAAAAACATCAGTAAAAAACAGAAATAAAGAGTCAGAAATGATTAAAACATCAGTAAAAACAGAAATAAAGAGTCAGAAATGATTATAAACATCAGTAAAACCAGAAATAAAGAGTCAGAAAATGATTAAAACATCAGTAAAAACAGAAATAAAGACTCAAAATGATTTTAAAAATCAGCCAAAACAGAAATAAGGGTCAAAAATGATTAAAACATCAGTAAAAACAGAAATAAGAGGTCAGAATGATTAAAAACAAGTAAAGCCAAAATAAAGAGTCAGAAATGATTAAAAGCATCAGTAAAACAGAAATACAGACTCAAAAATGATTAAAAACATCCAGTAAAAACAGAAATAAGAGTCAGAATGATTTAAACATCAGTAAAAACAGGCCGGCTGTTTACTTTCAAACTCGCCTGCTGTCACTATGGCAACAGGGCAACTGTCAAAAGGATCAAAGGCACATTCTGTTGATGAGGTCACATAGGTGTCATGATGATGTCACACCAGAGTT